>NC_143190.1:35932500-38332500 GCF_051530095.1 Phoenix dactylifera | reverse complement strand
GATGACAAAACACTGAGTATATGCAAAATTTGAGATTTAAACATATACACAGTATTTGATCAGATGTACAAGTATAATGTTTTGATTAGAACTAGATACAATGTGCATCACTCAAAGTATTCAATTTTCAGTTCTTTCCTTGTGCATAAGATTGATCTTTATAGTTCTTAAATGATTTTAGCATATCAACTGAATTTGAATCAAGTTAAAATGAAGTATTGATGCTGAGGATAATTGAAAGCTAGATTCTTTTTGACTCCCCCTTTCTTTTCCAGAAGGGCAATTATCTTAAGGTCAATATTCTTCAATTTTATCTTTTCTAAATCAACTTTGGAGTATGATTATAAATTTTGCATTCCATATTCAATATCCATATATATAACTGCTCCCCCCTTTCACTATCTCTACATTCAATATCTACTCCCCCTTTTTGTCATCAACAATGAAGGGGACAAATTATCTCTATATTCAATATATTCAGTGTTCATTTGACTCCCCCTTTGATATTCAGGTTGTGCTCCCCCTGTTTCATATGCTTTGATACGTTGTGCCAAATCTGAATACTTAATGTATGTTATGAGATTCTTATGACACATCAAGAGGCACATTCACATTCATAGAAACACATACATAGAGTTGGCAATGTACACAGTTTTCAAAAGGGATTGTATTCATGTATCATTGTGAACCTTTGAAGTCAGTACATAGTCAAAAAGAAGAAATCATTACAAGTATTGATTTCTAATACAAAAGTGTTTCAAAAATAGCCTAGGATTTACAAAAAGAAGATCCTACAAGATATCCATCATCGGCGATGTTGCTCATGGGCCCTACCAGCTGTATTTTGTTCATAAACCTTACAAGCTGCATCTATGAATGTGTTGATGGAATCCATGAGGGTCTTAAATTGATCTCCCTGTGACTTGTGGAAACCTGCCACAAGTGCCTCAAACTCTATAGTTGCCATTTCAATTCTTCCTCTGAGTTGGGCAACTAAGGTGCTCACATTGCCATCTGGTTTTGTTAGCTCTTTAAGACTCTTGGAAATGCTCTTCAAGCTGTCCTTGAGCTCTAATGATCTGATGGTTTGGGTGGCACCCACACCAATTATTTCTTGTGTTGTAGCTTCAATTTGACTTCTAATATCCTTCATCTCTTGTAGAAGCCCTTCATGTGAAGCTCTGATGGGGGCCAACTCTGTGGAGATCATGGATCTCATCTCCTCCCTCATCTGCTGGCAAATGGCAGATGCTAAGGTGCGCATCTGATCTTCTGACAGAAAGGAGGGCCCACTAACTGGAGGAGGTGGTGGCATGGATGTGGAAGGTCCAGCTGAGCTGGAGGGAATATCAGGGATATCCATGTGGCTAGGTGGAGGAGAGTGATGGTCAGACTCATGATGTGGGATCTCAGGCTCTAGGATTTGGGTTTTTCTCTTTGGTACCTTGACCCACGATCCATCTATCTTATGAAATTCCATTCTTCTCATTGTGCCCTCATTGTAATAGTCGGTGTTTCTCAAGGGCTTTGCAGGTTCATTTGTTGGAATGGGAACCTTGAAGTGTTTAAAGATTAAGGTAAAGATCATGCCATAGGGTATACTAAACCTAGAATACCTATGACATAGGGCAATGTAATTTAGCATGAGTCTAGGGAGGTTTAGAGGGATCCCTAGTAGGATGTGGTGCATTATAACTAAGTCTCGCTCCGAAACAAAATCGAAGCGACCGGTTTTAGGAAATAGGACCCGGTTGACAATACTTAAGAGAAGTCTCATCTCTGCATTTAGGTCCTGGAAATTGACAACATCAAGAGGGCCGCAGTCCTCTCTTCCTAAAAGTAAATTTAGGGCTGACTCCCTTTGGGGATGTGAGGTTGGAGCCTCACCGTCCCTAGGAATTTGTAAGACAGTGGATAGGACATCTTCATTGACTTCTACTAATGTCCCTTGGACATATCCAGTGTACCCTAGGTCCCCTAAGGCCATATTGCTAAAAAGTTCTCTAACTAGGCCGGGGTAGGTCGAGGTATTGAGGGTACAAAAGTGTTCCCACCCTTGGGCTCGGAGTCTCTCTCCAATAGAGAACCCCTCATGATCTAAAAAGGAGAAATCTATGTACCTTCCTGTCGTGACTGTGCGATTTGCACAGGAAATAGTCGTGGTTGGCGGAGCAACCGGAGGAGACGGCGCGGAGGGTTCTTCCCGTCGTTCCTCACCGTCGGCCGCTACCCTAGGTCGCCTTCCACGGGTCGTCCTAGCCTTCTTTGGTGCCATGGATGCTAGGGTTTGTGATGTAGAGCAAACGGAGGCTAGGGTTTGAGGTGGAGAGCAAATGGAGGCTAGGGTTTTTCGTTTTGGTTGGGGATGAAGGAGGAAGCTCGGGTCGGCTCGAGCGATTTCAACCTATTTAAAAAGCCCTCATTCGGTCCCCGAGACGTCTCTGCGACTAAGGCGAGACGTCTCCCCTTGGGGGGACGTCTCTGCGATTTGCCAGAGACGTCTCCGGCACTGAAAAATTTCAGACTGTATTCTATCTTCTCCCAATTTCTGTTTAATCATCCTAATCAACATGATCTCTTTTGATAAACTTAGAGTGAATTTGTTTGTGATCCTCCCCCTTAATGATACATCCTATAATAATTTGATAATGATTTTTGAATTATTAATATTGAAATGAGGAATGTTTGACCAAATTTCGAATACCTATGAAATAGGCTCTGAAAATATCTCCATGAAGAGTCCAAGGGAGGGTAACCATCCTCCGGAAAGTCAAACAGTTCGTCATTTAGCTTACATGAATTCATGTTTTCACTTATGTTTACCTTGAGGTTGATTACTAGTTTGCGCAGCAAACAATGCAATACAAGTTCAATTCATTTGCTAGGATCATACAAGCTCAAAGCATTCCTTAAGAAGTTGAATCTATCTTTACAAAGGGGCTTTGTAAAGATATCAGCCAATTGATTTTCAGTGCATACATATTCAATCATCACATCATTTTTCAGCACATGATCCCTAATAAAATGATGCCTAATCTCTATATGCTTTGACTTAGAGTGTTGAACAGGATTTTTTGTTAAATTGATTGCACTTGTATTATCACACTTAATTGGTATATTATCCATTTTGATACCGAAGTCTTCAAGTTGTTGCTTAATCCAAAGAACTTGGGCACAACAGCTTCCAGCTGCAATGTACTCAGCCTCAGCTGTGGACAAGGCAACTGAATTTTGTTTCTTGCTAAACCAAGAAACCAAATTAGCACCCAAGAATTGACATGTGCCACTTGTGCTTTTTCTGTCGAGTTTGCACCCGGCAAAATCAGCATCGGAATAAGCAATTAAATTTATGTCAGATTGTTTAGAATACCATAAGCCTACATTAGATGTCCCTACTAGATATCTAAAAATTCTCTTAACAGCTTGCAAGTGTGATTCCTTAGGACATGCTTGGTATCTAGCACACATACAAACACTAAATAATATATCTGGTCTACTAGCAGTAAGGTAAAGTAAAGAGCCTATCATACCTCTGTATAATTTGCAGTCTATACTTTTACCTTTTTCATCTTTGTCAAGCTTGCAACTTGAGCCCATGGGTGTGCTGATTTCTTTTGCATCCTTCATCTTGAATTTCTCCAACATTTCTTTGATATACTTGGTCTGACTGATGAAGATGCCTTCCTCTGATTGTTTTATTTGCAGCCCAAGGAAGAAGTTGAGCTCACCCATCATGCTCATTTCAAATTCTCCCTGCATAAGCTTGGCAAACTCTTGACAAAGACTATCATTAGTAGCACCAAAAATTATATCATCCACATAAATTTGTACAAGCAATAAGTCATTTCCTTTTCTTTTAATAAAGAGGGTTTTGTCTACATTTCCTCTCTTAAATTTGTTCTCAATTAGGAAATTACTTAATCTTTCATACCATGCCCTAGGAGCTTGCGTAAGTCCATACAATGCTTTATGCAATTTATACACATAATCTGGATGTAAGTGATTTTCAAAACCTGGAGGTTGTCCTACATAAACTTCCTCCATTATATAGCCATTTAAGAATGCACTTTTTACATCCATTTGATAGAGTTTAAAATCCATGAAGCATGCATATGCTAAAAGCAGTCTAATAGCCTCTAACCTAGCAACAGGAGCAAAAGTTTCATCAAAATCTATTCCTTCCTCCTGATTATATCCTTTGGCCACTAGCCTAGCTTTGTTTCTTATTACTATTCCATCTTCATCTAATTTATTTCTATACACCCACTTGGTGCCTATAATTGAAACATTAGGGGGTATTTTCATTAGAGTCCAAACTTCATTTCTTTCGAATTCGTTTAATTCCTCTTGCATAGCATTCATCCAATTACCATCTTTTTCAGCTTCTTCTAGTGATTTAGGCTCTATTTGCGAAACGAAAGCAAGATAATTACTAGTGTTTCTTAAGGAGGATCTAGTTCTTATACCTTGTGAAGGATCACCAAGGATTAGATCCTTTGGATGACCATGTGCATACCTCCATTCTTTAGGAAGATCTTGATTTCTTGATGGAGGTTGGTCTTCTTCATCTCGCTGATTTGTATCTTCTTTGATCTCATCCTCATGTTGTTTGTCTTGAGTGGAGAGTTCCTTCATTTGGTCTTCAAGTATACCTACATCACCATCTTCTTTTTTTCTAGAAGAATCTCCATTAGTTTCATCAAAAACAACATGAATGGATTCTTCAACAACGAGAGTTCTCTTGTTGAAGACCCTGTATGCTCTACTAGATGAGGAATAACCTAAGAAGATCTCCTCATCTGATTTAGCACTAAATTTACTTAGATTGTCCTTTCCATTGTTCAAAATAAAGCATCGACAACCGAAAACATGAAAATAACTTATATTAGGTTTCTTACTTTTTATCAACTCATAAGGTGTTTTCTTTAAGATGGATCTAACTAAAGCACGATTTAAGATATAACATGAAGTATTTATTGCTTCAGCCCAAAAATACTTTGGTAGATCCGATTCGCACAACATGGTACGAGCCATATCTGCTAGTGTGCGATTCTTCCTTTCTACCACCCCATTTTGTTGGGGTGTCCTAGGTGCCGAGAAGTTGTGATTGATACCATTTTCTTCACAAAATTTTTCAAAATACTGATTTTCAAACTCGGTACCATGATCACTCCTAATTGCTTTTAGTTTAAGATTGAGTTCATTTGAAACCCTATTATGAAACTTGATAAAAGCGGAAAAGGACTCATCTTTGTGTGCAAGAAATGAAACCCATGTAAAACGTGAAAAATCATCAACAATTACAAGACCAAATTTCTTACCCCCTAGACTAGCAGTTCTAGTGGGTCCAAACAAATCCATGTGAATTAGTTCTAAGGGTTTTGATGTTGAAACTATGTTCTTAGACTTGAAAGAACTTCTTGTTTGTTTCCCTAATTGACATGCAGCACAAATTTTATTCTTTTCAAAGTCTATTTTTGGTAGTCCTTTGACTAGATCCTTTGTAATTAATTTTGAGATTAAATCCATGCTAGCATGCCCTAACCTACGATGTCATAACCAACTAGTCTCATTGACTTTGGGATTCATGGCTACAAGACATTGGCCATCCTTCATGGTGAGATCATCAAGATCTACCATGTAAACATTTCCATGCCTATGTCCTGTGAGTATGATCTCATTGTCAAAAGGACTACTAATTATGCATAGTGATGATTCAAATGATACTTTAAAGCCCTTGTCACAAAATTGACTTATACTTAACAAATTATGTTTTAGTCCATTAACTAACAATACATTGTCAATAAATGAGGAGGGTGATATGGAGATTTTACCAACACCAATAATTCGGCCTTTAGCATTGTCTCCAAATGTGACTACTCCTCCTTCTTTTGATTCCAAGGTGACGAAGAGACTCTTGTCACCGGTCATATGCCTTGAGCAACCACTATCAAGATACCACATTCTCTTTTTATTTCCGGCTGCAAGGCATACCTGCAAAATGATCATGTGAAGCTCTTAGGTACCCAAGTTTTCTTGGGTCCTTCGTGGTTAGTGTAGTTGATTCCCTTAGGCACCCATACTTTAGTTATGCTTTTAGCTTTTACAAATGTATTCTTGTTAGTTTGGATTTTTCTTTGAATACAAGAGTAGGCTTTATGTCCATTCTTTCCACAAAGAAAGCATGTTGGTTTTTCAGTTTTTACGTCTTTTGCTTTTACAAAGAAATTCTTTAGATACTTTTGTTGCTCATTAGTTTTATATCCTAATCCGGCTTTATTAAAAACAGCTCTTTGATTTGAAAGAATAAGATTTAATTTTTCAGAGCTTTGTGTAAATTTTTCAACAATTGGTTTGTATTTATGTACCTCATTCTTAAGATTCAAATTTTCTTTGACTAGTTCTTCCTTATCCTTTTTAAGAGATTCAACATTTTGTGCAAGTGAGGTATTATTATCGAGTAGGGATTTTACTTTTAGATTTAATTCCTTAATTAGTGTTTTTGCCTTTTCATTTTCAATGCTCAGTTTTGAATTTTTGATTTCTAGGTTAGTAGTGTTAATATTTTTAATGCTCTCCTTTTCAATTAATAAGTTTTCAATATTTTCCTTTAGTTTTTGATTGGAGGCTTTTAATTCTTTATTCTTTGCTCCTAACATACTACAATCACCCATAAGTTCTTGAAAAGCCTCATATAATTCTTCTAAAGTAAAATTTATGGTTGGGTTTTGACATACCTCGTCGTCTTCGAACGCCATGAAGCATAGATTGGCGGTCTCTTCCTTCTCTTCCTCGGAGGATGATGTGTCACTATCATCCCACGTTGCCTTCAATGCCTTCTTCTTCTTCTTTCCAAAATACTTCTTTTGTTGAGGGCATTCGGAACGAATGTATCCCGGTCTCTTGCAATCATAGCATACGATTGGGTCTCTTTCTTTTTCCTTTTCTTTTTCCCAATCATTTCTCCCTCCAAATTTCTTTCTTGGGAAGGGTTTCTTTCTTCTCATGAATTTTTTAAACTTCCTTACTATCAAACCCAAGTCCTCATCTTGACTTTCTTCTTCACTCTCACTGCTCTCTTCTTCACATACACTTGAGGTAGCCTTGAGTGCGATTGTCTTTTTCTTTGGCAACTCTTCTTCATGCTGCTTCATCGTGAGCTCATGCGTCATCAATGAGCCCAAGAGTTGTTCTAGCCCCAAAGTGTTGAGGTCTTTGGCTTCTACAATCGCCGTGACCTTTGCTTCCCATGCTTTTGGCAGTGACCTGAGAATTTTACTCACAAGTTCGGGGTTAGTGTAAGATTTGCCCAAGCTTTTTAGGCCATTAATAATTTCGGTAAAACGTGTAAACATGCATGTGATGGTTTCATTAGGTTCCATCTTAAACAATTCATATTTGTGAACTAGAATGTTCACTTTGGACTCTTTGACTTGATTTGTACCCTCGTGGGTAACTTCAAGCCTATCCCATACTTCCTTAGCGGAACTACATGTAGAGACTCTATTGAACTCATTTACATCTAAAGAACAAAATAGTGAGTTCATGGCTCTAGAATTGAGTTGAGCCATCCTATCATCATTCTCATCCCAATCCTCCTCAGGTTTGGGAACTCGAATGCCATTAACCACATGTGATGGTTTTTGTGGTCCCTTGACTATAACCCTCCACAAGGCATAGTCTTGTGCTTGAATGAAGATTCTCATTCTAGTCTTCCAATAGGTATAATTTGTCCCATTGAAGAGTGGAGGTCTATTGGTTGCTTGCCCCTCGGCAGGGACATTGTTAAAGGGTGTTGCCATCTAGATCTTTGGCTAAGACGGTTAGGTCTTTCAAGAAATACACAGAGCACCAGCTCTGATACCACTTGTTGCCCAGAGATGGTCACCCAAGAGGGGGGTGAATTGGGTGTTTTAAAAACTTTTGACTAATTAAAAATAAAACACACGAATATATGCACTAAAGTAAAGAAGGAGGAATGAGAAAGGTCAATCGCAAACACAAGGTTTTATAGTGGTTCGGAGCTTCCACTGCTCCTACATCCACTCCCCAAATCACCTTTGGAAATTTCCACTATAATCCACGATTACAGTACGGTAGTTTTGCGAGTTTACTACCCAACTCGTTGTTTTACACCGGGCTCACAACAAACCCTAAAACCCCCAATTTCACTTAGGCTTGGGACGCCTTTCCCTTGTTCCAAGTCCTTTAACTGGAACAAGCACCACAACGAAAGAGTTTACAAAAAAAAGGAAAAGCTCTAAAAAGCAAATATTGCAATTATGAACAATAGAACCCGGAAGAATCCTTTTGCCGTTGGAAGCGTGGGAGATATTGATTCTTCCGATGTGGAGCGCGTAGGATTGAGTGTGAGCTTTGAATCCCAAGCGCACGAGAGTGATTGAGCTTGAAATCACTTGGGAAGCTTGAAAACACTTGATTTCTTCACTTGAATGCACTCACTCCCTTGAACTTTTCTTTCTTACTTCTCTCTTGAATGATCTAGCTTTGGGTTGGTGAAGAGTTGTTGAGAAGCACTTAAGAGGTCCCTTTTATAGCCCAAAAAGAAAATATAGCCGTTAGAGACAAAGAAAGAAGGATTTGAAATTCAAACCAAACCTGAAAAGCTGTCAGTCGCATCCCAGTCGCTCCGGGGACGTCTCCGCTTCAACGGGAGACGTCTCGGCTACAAGATTTTACTTTTTCCGTTGTCTGGGGTCGACTCGGCACTTTCAGGGGACGTCTCGGCTTGTTTGCACTTTTTGAATGGGGACGACTCCGCTGATCTGGGGACGACTCCGCTTCTTTATCTCCGAAGAACATGTCCTCTGGTATTTCCTGAGAGAGTCGACTCTGCTCCTTCAGGGGACGTCTCGGGTTGTCTGCACTTTATGCATGGGGACGACTCCGCTGTCTCAGGGTCGACTCCGCTTCCTTATCACCCAAAAAACCATTCTCTGGAAAACCCTGAGAGAGCCGTCTCCGCTATCTTGGGGACGACTCGGGAAGTCTCCTTTTTACTTGCGGGGACGACTCGGCTTACTGTGGGGACGTCTCGCGCATATCTCTTGAAAACTGCCTTTCTGCCGCCACTGAGAGAGTCGACTCCGCTACTGAGAGAGTCGACTCCGCTAACGCGGGGACGACTCGGCAGGTGTCGGGGACGTCTCCAAGTGTGCCGGTTCTTCCTGTTTGTGCCAGAGACGTCTCTGAAACTATCCGGAGACGTCTCGGCTGTCCCTGATCTGTTTTCTTTAACTCAAAATATTCTTCAATAAATTCATAAAAATTATGGGAACTTGCCTAGACATTTCTTAACAATATTCTTAATAAGACACATGAATTCCTCAATTAAATTGTTAAGATATAATGGAATTTTACTCTAGTGTTTTGTATTCATCAAAATCTATTAGGGGGTCAACATGTCCTAATTTGGATTAGGGTTTCTTAAGTCACAATTAATTATTAATCTAATGAATCAATAAGACTCCTAATTGGATTAGGATTGAAGAGTTCAATTGAGTCAAAATTGATTTAAGTTCTAATTGGATTAGGACTTACCTAAATTGGATCCAAATTGGTTCACCCTTGGGCTAAGCCTAATTGGATTAGGGCTTGATCACATTAGGGCATTCCAATCCCTACCTAATATGGATTAGGGTTTACCATGAGGAAGGGGATAAGCCCCTCCCCTTTCCACGTGGAGAAGGGAGAACAGACGGCGCCCCCTCTTAGGAAAGACATCAAGAGCTCCTAAATGTTAGGAGCTCCACATGTCTATAAAAAAGGGACTTGTGGGCGGCACCTAGGGCATAGAAGAAGTGCTCTCTCCTCTCCTTGCTGCCGCCACCCTCTCCCTTTCCCTTGGTTCAGCCGCCAACAAGAAGAAGAAAAGAAGAGAGCCTTGTCCGCCTCCTCTTCCTCCAATCCTTCTTCCAACGCAGGGAAAAGAAAGGCTGTGTTCTTCTTCCTTGAGTTCATCCTTCTTCTTCCTCCTCCCAAGCATAATCAAGGGTTGATTGAAAGGGAGGAAATCAGCCATCAAAAGAAGTCTTTGCAAGGGAGCTAGCACCCCGGGAAGACAAGAGAGCTTTGATCGGATCACTGCTTCGTGTGGATACCCGTAGAGGCCGGACACTTGAACGGCTTCAAGCGAACCTTCATCCTAGACCACGAACTTCAGTTTGCGGTGATCATCTACCCGCACAAGGTGAAGATCTGATCTTCTAATGAATTTAAAAGTTTTTAATTCTTTCCTAACTACGAACGGTTCATGAAACAACGTTCATGCGATGAACGTCGATCCCGCTTATGCCGATTCCGCTGCCATCTGAATTTATTTGAAATATCAGCGGCATGGGCGGGTTCCCAACAGTGGTATCAGAGCCTAGGCTTCGTAGATTAAGGTAAGAATTAATTATCTAAAGGCTTATTAGATCTGAAAATTGAATGATCATGCATGCTGAAAATTTCTGCATGCAGATTTTTCAGAGGTGCTGATTTTTGCATGCTGATTTTTATGTGATAAAAAGATGATTCTAATTGCATTGTTAATGGGATTACAAAGTTTAGAATCATGATTAGCATGATCAGCAACCTATGTCATGATATAATCAGTTAGTTTTCAGATCTGAAAATTATAATTGTTGCATATGGTGATGATCATAGGATTCAAACCCTTTTGGTATCAAATGTAATGACCTGCGATGTGATCTGCAATGTCATGTAATTTTTCAGATGCTTGCATGCATCTTATTTGATGTTTTGAGAGGCCTGCGTGCCTCCTAAAAGGAGATGTAATTTATTTTTATTTTTATTTTACATCTGGTTGTATTTGTGTGATGTGATGTACGTCAACGATCAAGTTGAAGACAAGGCATGAGATGAACAGGGGTCTAAGTGGTTGATGGCGATTGGATCAAGAGTTGATCAAGGATCGAATCAAGGAGGCTTGGAACCAATTCAAGAGTTGAAGATTAGTTGATCGATTGACGTGCATGTGCTTGTAATACGACCTAACTAGAATCCATGATCATCACCTATTTAAAGTTTAGCTTTAATTAATGCTGCGTTTACAACTGCCTGCAATGTGCCGTTTGCATGTGATGTGAATGAGAGTCGGGTAGATAGGTTTACATGTGATGTAGCAAACCCAATTGAGACCTAAATCAAAACCTCCTCAATCAAGTCGAGAGTGAACCGACATGAGCAAGTCATATTAGATTAATTGATCTAATTGGTGTCTAGAAAAGCATGAAAGGTGGTTACTTAATTAGGACCTTACTCTCTGAGTAAGGGGAGCCTCCCACCTGCTTACCTGGCCAATTGTTCAATTACCTCTTATGAAGGGCTCAAGTTGCAAACACTAAGACCTGATTAACCAATATTAAGTCAATAGGTCTTCCACTGTAGTAGAGCTGCTAAGGCCTTTCTGATGTTGATTTGTCTCGACTGGACACAGTGGTCAAGTTGCATCGGGGGGCTGGACCTCTCTATAGACATGAGATGTTGTAGGGTAAAGGTGGGGTTGGGCACCAATAACTGTTAGGTGAGGACCCAATGACGACTTTATTCCTACGGTTATACGGTGGGTCTGACTTAACTAAGAAATGGGACCAATAACTGTTAGGTGAGGTCTTCATGGCTTAGAGACCAAGTTGCACTGTAACATGCTTGAGAAGCATTGTACAAGAGTTGTACACTCATCCATCTATGTGTCACCAATAACTGTTAGGTGAGGTGGCATGTAAATTGATGGGACCGCAGTACCTACTAGAAATCCTAGTCGCGTAGGATTTCCGTTTTCCTACCAGGGGAGTGTGAGGAATTCGAGAAAATAGTGGGAGTTACATTTGTTCTAAAAGACCTTAGAATAGATTAAGGATCAAGTACAAAAGTCTAACTAGAATCTTTACTCTCTGCAGATACAATGTCAGCTTCAAACCCTTTGACCCGTATTCTTGAGACCAACCGACTGACCGGAACCAATTACAAAGACTGGCTTAGAAACCTCAAAATTGTTTTGGACTGTGAGAAAATAGGCTACATACTCGATTCAGATATCCCCACACTACCAACACGTCCTACTGATGTTCAGCGTGAGATGCATAAAAAGTGGTTGGATGATGACATTAGAGTAAAATGCTATATGATGGCATCCATGTCAAATGAACTCCAATGCCAGCATGAAAATATGAAGACTGCTAGGGACATACTGGCACACCTGCAAGAGTTGTATGGTGAGCAGAGTCGCACAGCTCGTTTTGAAGTGTCCAAGAGGCTCTTCAAGACAAAGATGCGCGAAGGGCAGTCTGTCCATGATCACGGTCTGACCATGATCAAGGACCTAGAGGAGCTTGAGAAGCTCGGTATGGACATGCACAAGGAATTGCAAGTAGATCTGATCCTTCAATCCCTTCCTGTTGCCCAGATAGACAACCCAAGAGGGGGGGTGAATTGGGTTTTAAAATAATTTAGATAATTAAAACGATGTGGTTGATTAATTAAAAACTATTGCAAGTTATTTAATTAATGCTAAGTGCTGTGAGTGATGTGAGGGGAAGAAGAAGAGAGACAATCCAATGCAAACACAGAGTTTTATAGTGGTTCGGAGCTACCCCTTGCTCCTACGTCCACTCCCCAAGTCTCTCTTGGGAATTCACTATAACCCCCTTGGATTACAGCCGGTTGTTTTGCAAGCTCACAACCAAACTTGTTGTTTTACGAGCTCACAACGAACTCGGTCGGTTTTCCCAGGCTCACCGACTAGAACCAACCCCGATTGTTTTCCCGGGCTCACAATCAAACCCTTACACACGTTGGTTTTTAACTTGGCTCACCAACCAACCTTAGTCCCCTTGATTCAATCCCCCGATTGAACCAAGTAAATACAAGTTATAGAAAGAAAGGAAAATAAGCTTCTCAAAAGCAGATGTAAAACAATATAATCAAAAGAGGAGTTTAGAAGCCCTCAAACGCTTTTAAGCTGAAGTAGAGGAATGGCTTCTTGAACTCCGGTCTCCTCTCGAATGTGTAGTCAACTTGAATGCTGGAGGAGAAGGCTTTAATTGCTGGAAAGATGTAGGTGGAGCTGTAAATGCAGATCTTCCCTTTTTCGTTGAAGAGCACGTTGCAGAGCTTGAATCCTTGATTAGTTGGAGTGGAATGACTGTTCTCTGCCTTGCTACAGTCTTCTGTGGCTATTTAAGCCAACCCCCACGGAAACTAGCCGTTACACTGCTTTTTCTGCCCGTTCTGCACACTCTGCGCAGCCTGACAATATGACCGTTGGTGGGTTGGAGTCGACTCGCGCGATCAGGAGTCGACTCGGCTGTAGCGGGAGTCGACTCAAGCTTTTCCGGAGTCGACTCGGCAACTGTTCCAAATTTGAATTAAAGTTGCCGTCACGACTGGGAGTCGACTCGTCTTGACCCGGAGTCGACTCGCCAACTTCTGGAGCTGACCTGGCAATTTTGGAGTCGGCTCATCCACTGAAGTCCGTGGATCCAATTTTGAATTTTGTCCACTCGAGTCGACTCGACTGTCCTTGGAGTCGACTCGAATCTCAGAGCCCGAACTCCCGATTCTCTGTCTTTTGGCTTATCCAGTCTTGGAGTCGACTCGAACTTCCTTGGAGTCGACTCGGCTCTCAGTTTCCGAAAGTTGGTCTTCTGCCTTTTGACGTGAAGCTTGTCTTGGAGTCGACTCGAGCTGTCTGGGAGTCGACTCGAATCTCAGACTCGAAAACTGCTCTCTGACTTTTCTTTGTGTACCTCTTGGAGTCGACTCTTACTACCCTGGAGTCGACTCGTTGAACATTGGAGTCGACTCGCGCACTTCAGGAGTCGACTCGTTGACAGGTTCTGAGATGAGGCTTTCTGTTCTTCTTTCTGTTCTCAGTCGGAGTCGACTCGTACTAGTCTGGAGTCGACTTGAGCTCGTGCCAGTGAACTTGATACGCTTGGAGTCGACTCGTGATACTCGGGAGTCGACTCGAGTCTCAGACTTTGGTTCAGCAGACTTCTTAACTTATCCAAAATACTATGAACCAAATCTAGAGACACTTGGACAGGATTTTCACTGAAACACTCAATTGAATTCATTAGTAATCACAAGATATACTCAAATGCTTTGAGCTCATCAAAATCAAATGGGGTTTTAATCAATCACTCCACAATCTCCCCCTTTTTGATGATGACAAAACTTTGAGTATATGTAAAATGACTTGCTCAATAAATAATGAAATAAAATCCATAAATGAATTCAAATGTCTGATAATTTAATTTATCCAAGTTTGAAAGGAGTGAAACAGCAAATTTTGGAGTTAAAGCTCCCCCTTTCATTTGGAATTATATAAGCCTTCATATTATGCAATCAATTGTTTGGCTTATATGTCATTAATGATTTAGCTTGATTAAAATTCAGATTCTCCCCCTCAACATATGCATTCAACTATGTTTTGATTCTCTGAATTTTCTTTTAATGCTATGAAGTTTTTGAACTGAATTTTTTGTTTTTAGAGGGAAAATCTGTCAATTTGTTCTTGAGTAGGATTCAGCTAATCTCCGAATATCCCTTAAATAGATTCTGGAGATTACTCCATTAGGAGCCCCAAAAAAGAGATAATGAGCCTCGAGGTACCGAATCCACTTAGAACAAATTTGTGTGTCTTTTTATTGATTTCCATTGATTTCTTTTACATATTTCATCCATATTTCTCCCCTTTTACATATTGTATACATATTTCTCCCCCTTTTTGTCATCATACGAAAAAGGAGGTAATCACACGCAATCAATGGCACAACCAATCATCAAATGGCACAGAAATGAAGATAAGATGTCTACTCATTGTATTGATATGAATGTGAATACATTTGAGCATACAATACGTAAAGCAAAGCAATACAAAACAAAGCAAAAAGAACATCTATGGTCTCCTCGAGGATGAAGATCCCCCCCTCGAGGATGTATCTCCCCCTCTCGATGATGCATCTCCTCCTCTGGAGGATGTGGCTCCTCCTCTCGAGGATGTGGCTCCTCCTCTCGAGGATGGTGCTCCTCCTCTCAATCGGCTCTGCTCCATGAGGAGGGTGATGCCGAGGAGGAAGGTCCGGCGGAGGTGGTAGGAGCAGGAGGAGTGGATGGAAGGTCTGGATGGTCTGGAAGGTCTGGGTAGTCTGAATCGGGCTCAGGACTGGGTGAAGGTCTGGTGGTCTGAGCGGTGAGGGTAGACTTCCTAACCCATACCCCCTCTCTCTTCCGAAACCCCATCCTGTGCATGGTCCCCGTACACAAGCGATCTGTCCATCGCAATGCACGAGAGGGTTCCCTCTCAGGAATGGGAATCTCGTACTCCCTAAAGAGAAGAGTAAAAATCATGCCGTATGGGAGGGTGAGCCTAGGTCTATCTAGGGGCTCACACATATACCTATATATGAGTTTGGGGAAGTTGACCGGGGTGTCCTGAAGAATGTAAGACATAATAGCTAGGTCCCTCTCATTTACAAAATCAAATCTTCCTGTCTTAGGGAAGACAGACCTGGACAGAATACTCAAAAGGATTCTCACTTCAACAGGAAGTGAGCTAGCAGATACCTCGTCTAGGGGGGACTGAGGTGGATGCCCTAAGACGACCGTAAGGGCCTCAACTCTATCCTCAGGGTGTGCGGGAGCCACCCCTACTAGTGGAAGGTGGAGGATGTGGCCAATAAGATCCTCCGTGACAAACACAGGGACACCGGCTACTGTGCCCTCGATACCCCCATCTCCCCGATGGACGGTACCGTAAAACTCTCTAACGAGCCCTGGATATGTGGGGAGGTCCAATGTAAGGAAGAACTCTAAGCCCTGGGCTCTAAGCCTATCACCTATGGTGAACCCTTCCCAGGAGAGGAAGTCGAAATCGACATACCTCCCGGTAGAGACGACCTTCCCGGCCAATGGCCTCGCGGGAACCGCCCTAGGCGGGGAACGAGCCGGAGGTGGTTGCCTCGCGGGATCGTGCCGCGCCTTGGAGCGCCGCTCGGGACCGGCCTCGGGACGGGACCTCTTCCTAACCACGGTCTTACGAGGCATCTTGACCTAAACGGAAAGAAACACCTAAAGGACGGAGAAAGGTCGACGGAGGAGACTCGGGACGGACCGGAGACGACCTAGGAACGGACGAAAACCCTAAGAACCGGTGAAAAATCGACCGAACAGAGGTTGGAGACGATCGGGGAAGACCTAGGAGTCGGCTCTAGGGCTTTTTGAACAGTGGCGGCTTGAAAGAGAAGTGTTTGCGAAACGACAAACCTAGGGTTAAAAAGTCGGATCCCGACTGCGAGTCGACTCCCCTGAGTCGCGAGTCGACTCGACCTCGAGTCGACTCCAGAATATGCGTGAGTCGACTCTCCTTATGCGCCTGTAGACTTCAAGTCGACTCCCGACAATGTGCGAGTCGACTCCCCCTCAGCTGCCATCTTTGCGAGTCGACTCCCGCAAATGCGCGAGTCGACTCCCCCTTAGGAGCCGGCTCTGAAACTTACTCGAGTCGTCTCTAACCTTGGCACGCACCTAAAAGTCATGCTATAACCGTGCCAAATGAGGGAAAATCACCTAATTGGGATCTGATTTGATGATCATTGAATGTAAACTCTATTTTAACCGCATTCTAATCATCAAAATTAATTAATCTAGTGGAAACTCCCACTAGGATGGATCAATCACTCCTAATCCCCTCCTAAGCACGCTAAACCTCTCTTCACTTAGGGATTTTGTAAAAATATCTGCTAATTGATTATCAGTACAAACAAATTGGAGTGACACATCACCATTCAATACATGATCTCTTATGAAGTGATGTCTTATCTCAATGTGTTTAGTTCTTGAATGTTGAATTGGATTTTTAGTTAGATTTATGGCACTTGTATTATCACAATTAATGGGGATTTTATCTTGTTTAATGCCATAATCTTCTAATTGTTGTTTAATCCACAAGATTTGAGCACAACAACTCCCGGCTGCCACATATTCAGCTTCTGCAGTGGATAATGCAACCGAGTTTTGTTTCTTGCTAAACCATGAGATTAGGTTTTCTCCTAGAAACTGACACGACCCGCTGGTACTTTTTCTATCAAGCTTACATCCAGCGAAGTCTGAATCTGTGTACCCTATTAAGTTTAGGCTAGATTCTTTAGAGTACCATAGCCCTATGTTCTTAGTTCCTATTAAGTATTTAAAAATTCTCTTAACTGCAGCTAGGTGTGATTCTTTAGGATTAGCCTGATATCTAGCACCCATGCAAACACTAAACATAATATCAGGTCTACTTGCAGTAAGATATAGTAAAGATCCTATCATACCTCTATAAAGTTTTTGATCTACAGATTTACCTGATTCATCTTGATCTAATTTGTATGATGAGCTCATGGGGGTGCTGATTGATTTGTTTCCTTCCATATCAAACTTCTTGAGCATCTCCTTGACATATTTTGCTTGATTGATGAAGATGCCTCCTTCAGATTGTTTGATTTGAAGCCCAAGGAAGTAGTTCAGCTCTCCCATCATGCTCATCTCAAACTCACTCTGCATCAAATCAGCAAACTCTTCGCAGAGGCGATTGTTAGTAGCACCGAAAATGATATCATCAACATAAATCTGTACTAATAGCATCTCCTTATTTTGCTTTTTCAGAAATAATGTTGTGTCTACATTTCCCCTAGAGAATTCATGTTCTAATAGGAATTTACTAAGTCTCTCATACCATGCTCTAGGTGCTTGTTTTAATCCATAAAGTGCTTTGTTCAGTTTATACACATGATTAGGGTATTGATGATTTTCAAAACCAGGAGGTTGTTCTACATACACTTCCTCATTAATATACCCATTTAAAAATGCACTTTTTACATCCATTTGAAATAGTTTGAAATCCTTAGAGCATGCATATGCTAATAATAGTCTAATAGCCTCAAGTCTAGCTACGGGAGCAAAGGTTTCATCAAAATCTATGCCTTCTTCTTGATTATAACCCTTTGCCACTAGTCTAGCCTTATTCCTTATAACAATTCCATTTTCATCTAGCTTATTTTTATATATCCATTTTGTACCTATAATTGGATATTTAGAAGGTCTCTCTACTAGATCCCACACTTTGTTACTAGTAAATTGGTTTAGTTCTTCTTGCATTGCATTTATCCAATTTACATCATTTTCGGCTTCTTCTATATGTTTGGGCTCAAAGTGTGAAACAAAAGCTAGATGGTTATTTAGATTTCTAAGTGAAGCTCTAGTCCTAACCGGTTGAGATGGATCATCTAGAATGAGTTCCTTAGGATGCCCGTGAGCATACCTCCAAGCTTTTGTTAGCCCATGATCCACAATAGCCTCTTGGCTTGATGATTCTCCTTCAATCAACTTTTGATTATCATCTTGTAATCCCATCTCATCTATCTTTTCCTCAAGTATTTCAACATCATCATCAAAATTAACTTTCTTACTAGAGGAGATGTCACTAGAGTCATCAAATACTACATGTATAGATTCTTCTATGACTAAGGTTCTTTTATTAAATACTCTATAGGCTTTACTAGTTGTAGAATAACCTAAGAATATTCCTTCATCAGATTTAGGGTCAAATTTCCCTAGATTATCTTTCCCATTATTATGCACAAAACACCTACATCCAAAAACATGAAAATAATTAACCTTTGGTTTTCTGTTTTTTCACAGTTCATAAGGTGTTTTCTTTATAATGGGTCTCAATAGAACTCTATTTAATATGTGACAAGAGGTATTAATGGCTTCTCCCCAAAAGTACTTAGGGAGGTTACTTTCACATAACATAGTTCTAGCCATTTCCTCTAGTGTTCTATTCTTCCTTTCCACAACTCCATTTTGTTGTGGTGTCCTAGGTGCTGAGAAATTATGGGTTATCCCCTTTTTACTACAAAATTCATCAAATGATTGATTTTCGAATTCGGTACCATGGTCACTTCTAATGGCTATGACTGAAGACTCTCTAGCATTTGTTACTTCCTTATGGAACTTCTTAAAAACAGAAAATGCTTGATCCTTATGTGCTAGAAACATGACCCATGTGTACCTAGAGTAATCATCTACTATAACTAGACCATATTTATTTCCACCTAGGCTTGTTGTTCTAGTTGGACCAAATAGGTCCATGTGTAGTAATTCTAGAGGCCTAGAAGTAGAGACACATTTTATGGATTTAAAAGAGTTCCTAGATTGTTTGCCAAATTGACATGCTTCACATATTTTGTTCTTTTCAAATTTTAATTTTGGCAAACCTATCACGGAGTCTCTTTTAACTAGTTAGTTATTGTGTCCATGCTTGCATGACCTAACTTACGGTGCCATAACCAACTAGCATCATTATCTTTAGTTTCATTTACAACTAGACATTGGTTATGTTTTGCAAGATCTTCTAGGTCTACAACATATACATTTCCACGTCTAATTCCTTTAAAAACTAAACTATTATCATTAGGATTTGTTATAATGCATAGTGATGGTTTAAACACAACATCATATCCTATATCACATAATTAACTAATGCTTAACAAGTTATGCTTAAGACCATCAACATATCTAACATTATCTATAAAAGAAGAAGGGGTGATTTGAACTTTACCAATACCAATGATATGACCTTGGTTGTTGTCTCCAAAAGTCACAGCACCTCCCTTCTTAGCTTCAAGGGTGAAAAATTGATCTTTATCACCCGTCATGTGCCTTGAGCAGCCACTATCCAAATACCAGCGATTTTTGTTGACCTTGGCTGCAAGACACTCCTACACAAGCAAATCATGTCATCTTAGGTACCCAAGTTTTCTTGGGTCCTTCATGGTTAGTCAAGTTGGTTCCTTTTGGAACCCATACCCTTTTAATTTTTCTTTTTATTTTACTTTTCCTATAGTCACATGCATTTGCCTTATGTCCTATAGTTCCACAACAAAAGCATGTTATTTTCTTAGTTTTAGTTTCTCCAGCTTTAACAAAGATGTTACTAAGAAGTTTTTGTTTATTTCTTGGTTTATACCCTAAACCCGCTTTATTAAATACTGCTCGTTGACTATTTAGTATCATGTTTAATTTTTCAGAACTATATGTAAATTTTTCAACTAAGGGTTTGTATTTGTTAAGTTCTTTAGTTAATGTTTGATTTTCTGCTTTTAGATCATTAAGTTCTTTTGTAAGATCCTTATCTAAGGTTTGTTTATATTTTTTAAGTTCTGAAAATTCCTTAGTTAGTTTTTCATTATCTTTAGTTAAGGTGTTAGTCTTTTGAGTTAAAAGTTGGTTGTTTGTTTTAAGTTCAATATTTTCTTTGGTGATTAAGTCCTTATCCTTAACTAATTTATCGTATTTATGTAGGTATGATTGATTAGCTATTTTCAGTTCTTTATTCTTAAGATTTATAGCCTTATATTCTACCATTAACTCATTAAATGCATCATAAAGTTCATCAAAAGAAAAATCAAGATGCGTATCGGAAGTTACCTCGTTTTCGTTGGCCATGAAGCAGAAATTGGCCTTCTCTTCTTGTTCATCATCTGATGAGGAGGATGATGAGTCGGAGTCGGATAGTGTAGTGACAAGAGCCTTCTTCTTCTTGTACTTACTCCCCTTCTTCAGTAAGGGGCACTCTGCTCTTATGTGACCCGGCTTCTTGCACTCGTAACACCCAATCCCCTCGTTTTCCCTTTCCTTACCTTTGTCCTTGCGGTAGAAATTTGAGGGGCCTCTCCTTTGATGATAGGACTTCTTGTGGTTGATGAATCTCTTGAACTTGCGCACAAGAAGAGCCTCACCATCATCTTCCTCATGTTCTTCTTCTTCACTGCTGCTACTGCAGGACAAGTCCTTGTTAGATGAAGTAGATTTAAGTGCTATTACCTTTTTCTTATGGGAGGACTCTTCTTCGCTGTGTTGCTTCATGGTTAGCTCGTGAGTCATTAGGGATCCAAGGAGCTCTTCGAGTGGAAGCTTGTTCAAGTCTTTAGCTTCTTGGATTGCCGTCACCTTGGCTTCCCATGACCTTGGTAGACAGCGAAGTATTTTCCTGACAAGATCACTGTTAGTATAGCTCTTGCCAAGGCTTTTTAGGCCATTGACAATGTCAGTAAACCTAGTGAACATGCTAGTGATTGTCTCATTAGAATCCATTTTAAATAGTTCATACTTATGAACCAATATATTAATTTTGGATTCTTTAACTTGATTCGTGCCCTCATGGGTCACTTCAAGTCTATCCCAGATCTCTTTTGCAGAGTTGCAAGTAGAGACCCTATTGAATTCATTTCTATCTAAGGCACAATAAAACACATTCATAGCTTTAGAGTTTAATTGTGCCTTCCTCATGTCATGTTCATCCCAATCCTTTTCTAATTTGGGTACCTTAACACCCTCTACATATGTGGATGGGATGTATGGGCCATTCACTACAATGGTCCACATCTCATAGTCTTGGGCTTGGACGAATATTCTCATCCTAGCCTTCCAGTATGAGTAGTCGGATCCATTGAAGAAAGGGGGTCTTTGGGTGGACTGACCCTCAATGTGAGAAGATCCAAATGGGGTTGTCATTTTGATCTTTTAACTCTTGAGTGGAAGAGTTTTTGGCTCTGATACCACTTGTTGCCCAGATAGACAACCCAAGAGGGGGGGGTGAATTGGGTTTTAAAATAATTTAGATAATTAAAACGATGTGGTTGATTAATTAAAAACTATTGCAAGTTATTTAATTAATGCTAAGTGCTGTGAGTGA
This sequence comes from Phoenix dactylifera, assembly GCF_051530095.1. NCBI lineage: Eukaryota > Viridiplantae > Streptophyta > Magnoliopsida > Arecales > Arecaceae > Phoenix > Phoenix dactylifera. The sequence goes on along the minus strand of NC_143190.1, from coordinate 38,310,734 downwards.
TGTGAGGGAAAGAAGAAGAGAGACAATCCAATGCAAACACAGAGTTTTATAGTGGTTCGGAGCTACCCCTTGCTCCTACGTCCACTCCCCAAGTCTCTCTTGGGAATTCACTATAACCCCCTTGGATTACAGCCGGTTGTTTTGCAAGCTCACAACCAAACTTGTTGTTTTACGAGCTCACAACGAACTCGGTCGGTTTTCCCAGGCTCACCGACTAGAACCAACCCCGATTGTTTTCCCGGGCTCACAATCAAACCCTTACATACGTTGGTTTTTAACTTGGCTCACCAACCAACCTTAGTCCCCTTGATTCAATCCCCCGATTGAACCAAGTAAATACAAGTTATAGAAAGAAAGGAAAATAAGCTTCTCAAAAGCAGATGTAAAACAATATAATCAAAAGAGGAGTTTAGAAGCCCTCAAACGCTTTTAAGCTGAAGTAGAGGAATGGCTTCTTGAACTCCGGTCTCCTCTCGAATGTGTAGTCAACTTGAATGCTGGAGGAGAAGGCTTTAATTGCTGGGAAGATGTAGGTGGAGCTGTAAATGCAGATCTTCCCTTTTTCGTTGAAGAGCACGTTGCAGAGCTTGAATCCTTGATTAGTTGGAGTGGAATGACTGTTCTCTGCCTTGCTACAGTCTTCTGTGGCTATTTAAGCCAACCCCCACGGAAACTAGCCGTTACACTGCTTTTTCTGCCCGTTCTGCACACTCTGCGCAGCCTGACAATATGACCGTTGGTGGGTTGGAGTCGACTCGCGCGATCAGGGGTCGACTCGGCTGTAGCGGGAGTCGACTCAAGCTTTTCCGGAGTCGACTCGGCAACTGTTCCAAATTTGAATTAAAGTTGCCGTCACGACTGGGAGTCGACTCGTCTTGACCCGGAGTCGACTCGCCAACTTCTGGAGCTGACCTGGCAATTTTGGAGTCGGCTCATCCACTGAAGTCCGTGGATCCAATTTTGAATTTTGTCCACTCGAGTCGACTCGACTGTCCTTGGAGTCGACTCGAATCTCAGAGCCCGAACTCCCGATTCTCTGTCTTTTGGCTCATCCAGTCTTGGAGTCGACTCGAACTTCCTTGGAGTCGACTCGGCTCTCAGTTTCCGAAAGTTGGTCTTCTGCCTTTTGACGTGAAGCTTGTCTTGGAGTCGACTCGAGCTGTCTGGAAGTCGACTCGAATCTCAGACTCGAAAACTGCTATCTGACTTTTCTTTGTGTACCTCTTGGAGTCGACTCTTACTACCCTGGAGTCGACTCGTTGAACATTGGAGTCGACTCGCGCACTTCAGGAGTCGACTCGTTGACAGGTTCTGAGATGAGGCTTTCTGTTCTTCTTTCTGTTCTCAGTCGGAGTCGACTCGTACTAGTCTGGAGTCGACTCGAGCTCGTGCCAGTGAACTTGATACGCTTGGAGTCGACTCGTGATACTCGGGAGTCGACTCGAGTCTCAGACTTTGGTTCAGCAGACTTCTTAACTTATCCAAAATACTATGAACCAAATCTAGAGACACTTGGACAGGATTTTCACTGAAACACTCAATTGAATTCATTAGTAATCACAAGATATACTCAAATGCTTTGAGCTCATCAAAATCAAATGGGGTTTTAATCAATCACTCCACACTTCCTGATTCATTTGGTCAGTTTATAGTAAACTACCACATGAATAAGATTGAATGCACTAAGACTGAACTGATAAACATGTTGGTAACTGCTGAGGGAGCCTTGAAAGGTTCAAGGGGCAATGTCCTTGCTGCTGAGTTGACTTCTGGTTCAAAGAGAAAGTCTACTTGGAAGAAAAAGAAGCCTGCTAAGAGGCAGAAGAAAGACAAGAAGCCAAAGAAGGAAGTTCAAAAGAAAAAGGCTAACGACAAAGGAAAATGTTTCCACTGCAATGTCGATGGCCACTGGAAGAGAAACTGTCCTTCATACCTCGAGAGCCTGAAGAACAAGAAAGGTGACACACCTTCAGAAGGTATAGACTTGCTCATAATTGAAACTAATCTAACGGTTTCTTCTACTTCTAGTTGGGTTATAGATTCTGGTTCTAGTGCTCATTTATGCACTACCATGCAGGGTCTAAAGGAAAGTAGAAGGCTGGCGGAAGGTGCGGTAACCCTTCGGGTTGGCAACGGGGCAAAAGTTGTTGCTGTGGCTGTGGGCACCTACCATCTGCGACTACCGTCTGGATTTAGTTTATTACTCAGAGACTGCTATTATGTACCTGTTGCTAGCAGAAATTTGATTTCTGTTTCATGTCTAGCACAGGAAGGTCATGTTTTTACTTTTGACAAAGACTGCTGTTCTATTTATTTCAGAAATAAAATAGTTGCACGTGGTTTCATGATCGACAGTCTCTATCATTTACATATGGATGTATCTGTGAATGTTACCGAGCAAGAAGTGAGTGCCAAAGGATCCAAAAGATCTAAAGATGAGATAAACCAAAGATATTTGTGGCACCTCAGGCTTGGCCATTTTGGAGAAGACAGAATGAACAAAATGGATAAAGATGGGCTTTTAGGCTCATTGACTTCCGAGTCATATCCAGTTTGCGAGTCCTGTCTTCAAGGAAAAATGGCTAGACTGCCCTTTGTAGGACATGGGGAGAGGACCACTAAAATACTTACCCTAGTACATACAGATGTATGTGGCCCATTCGATGTGCTAGCCAGGGGACGTTATTCTTACTTCATTACCTTTACCGATGATTATTCACGGTATGGGTATGTGTATCTTATGAGACACAAGTCTGAATCTTTTGAAAAGTTCAAAGAGTTCAAGAATGAAGTAGAAAAACAAACTGAAAAATCTCTTAAGGCTCTTCGATCAGATCGAGGAGGAGAATACCTTAGTGGGGAATTCCGGGACTATCTCAAGGAAAACGGCATAGTCTCACAATGGACACCTCCGGGTACACCTCAACTCAACGGGGTGTCAGAGAGGAGGAATCGGACCCTATTGGATATGGTCAGGTCCATGATGAGCTTCACTGATTTACCTATATTTCTTTGGGGAGATGCCTTACTCACAGCGATTTATTTATTGAATAGAGTTCCCTCTAAATCCGTTCCTACCACACCGTATGAGATATGGCATGGTAAGAAACCAAGTCTGGGTCATCTCAAGATTTGGGGATGTCCGGCCCACGTCAAGAGACTACAGGCGGACAAACTAGAGGCTAGGACCATAAGTGCTCGTTTTATAGGATATCCTAAAGAGTCATTAGGATACAATTTTTACGTCTCAGAGGATCACAATGTGTTTGTGAGCCGTCATGCCATCTTCTTGGAAAATCAGTTTATCCTTGATAGAGGCAGTGGGAGGAAAATTGAGCTTGAAGAGAAAGTCTCTGAAAAGCAACGAGTCATGGATCCTATAGAACCCATTCATAAAGAGCCAGTACACGATGTCCCTCGACCACCTCGTAGATCTAGTAGGGTCTCCCATCCTCCTGATAGATACTTAGGTATACTAGAAGAGGATACCGAGGAAATGTTCCTAGTGGGAGATAGGGATCACATACAGGATCCCAAAACCTACAACGAGGCGATATCTGATATCGATTCCGAGAAATGGTTGGAAGCTATGAAGTCAGAGATAGACTCCATGCATTCCAACCAAGTCTGGACCTTAGTAGACCCACCAGAAGGTATTGTACCTATTGGATGCAAATGGATCTACAAAAGGAAAATAGGTTCGGATGGAAAGGTAGAGACCTATAAGGCAAGGCTTGTGGCGAAAGGGTATAGTCAGCGCGAAGGCATTGACTATCAGGAGACCTTTTCACCTGTAGCCATGCTAAAATCCATCCGAACATTGCTTGCTATTGCAGCATTTCATGATTATGAAATCTGGCAGATGGATGTGAAAACTGCTTTCCTGAATGGATATCTTGATGAAGATATCTATATGGAACAGCCTTTGGGTTTCACTTCCAGTGATGGAGATCACAAGGTCTGCAAGCTGCAAAGGTCCATCTATGGACTAAAGCAAGCGTCTCGGAGTTGGAACACTCGTTTCGATGACGCAATCAAAACGTTTGATTTCATCAAAAACGAAGAGGAACCGTGTGTTTACAAAAAGGTTAGTGGGAGCGCTGTCGTATTTCTCGTACTGTACGTGGACGACATCCTACTGATAGGGAATGATATTCCCATGCTAACCTCGGTCAAGGTCTGGTTGTCAAAAGAATTCTCCATGAAAGACCTTGGGGAAGCATCCTATATTTTGGGAATAAAGGTCTATAGAGATAGATCTAAAAGGATGCTTGGCCTTTCGCAGAAGATGTACATAGAGGAGGTGCTGAAGAGGTTCAGCATGGAAAACTCCAAGAGGGGTCTCTTACCCCTTAGGCATGGAATTCATCTCTCCAAGAAGATGTGCCCCAACACATCTGAAGAGATTCAACGCATGAGCAAGATTCCCTATGCATCGGCAATAGGAAGCCTCATGTATGCCATGCTATGTACACGACCTGATATAGCTCTTGCTGTGAGTGTCACAAGCAGATATCAGTCGAATCCAGGTGAAGAACACTGGACAGCTGTGAAGAATATTCTTAAGTACTTGAGAAGAACTAAAGATTTATTCCTAGTTTTTGGAGGATCATCAGAGTTAAAGGTAGAAGGGTACACAGATTCAGACTTCATGACTGATGTCGATGACAGGAAGTCAACATCTGGATATGTGTTCTTGTGCAATGGTGGTACGGTGAATTGGAAGAGTTCTAAACAACCGATCATTGCTGATTCTACTATGGAAGCTGAATACATCGCCGCCTCTGAAGCTGCTAAGGAAGGCTTCTGGTTCAAGAAATTCATTGCAGAGTTGGACGTGATGACATCAGATGCCATAACACTCTACTGCGATAATAATGGCGCCATAGCCCTTGCTAAGGAGCCAAGGTCTCATCAGAAGTCTAAGCATATAGAGCGGCGCTTCCATCTCATACGCGACTATGTTGAGAAGAAATATGTAGAGGTGCAGAGAGTAGACTCCGCGGATAACGTGGCAGACCCGTTCACTAAGCAGCTAAGTCAGCAAAAGACTGAAGCCCACCTTGAGAAGATGGGGCTTAGATATATGACTGATTGGCTTTAGTGCAAGTGGGAGATTGTTAGATGTATGCCCTAGAAGCCAATCTGGCTGACACATTATTAATTCTAGGGACATAATTTTGTACTTGACTATTTATTATTGAATAAATAAAAGGCATCTTTTCATTCATTTTATTTATGTGTCTCTGAATCGTCCAAGAAATTAATAAGATGATGATACATATTCTCAAAGAGTTGAGAATTTGAGCCATGTATCATTGGTGATTAATTTCTAAATGCTCCTGATCAATGGATCATCACGAGGACGGTGATCGATCCGATCAGTGCACAGATCACTTTCTTTCTGAATGGACAAGACTTGAGTCCACAGTGTAGGGACACTGAAGTGATAGTGCAGGTGCTTGTTAGAGAACAAGGGTACTGAGCGTGACCAAGACAAGAAGTCACTTGGATGTCTATCCACTCGTCAGTGACTTGATTGATGTTGCAGTAGTGTGACTGGTCCTTTGACCTGCGGTGCTTCGGCTACTCACAGTGAGGTTATTGTAGTTTAACTGCACACATACATGGTCTCTAGCCATATAGGTCCATGCAGTGTAGATTGGCTGCAGTAGGTTCACTGTAGGAGTAGGGTATGCACCTACAAGGAATCTATCGACCTTGATAGAAGAGGAGTGATCCTATGTGATTTGTTAGACTGAGTTCTAAGACCTTGGCCAGGGCAGTAATATAAAGTGGAGAAAGAGTTTTTCACTATCGAACTCGAGTCGAATAAATCTTGACATATGACAGATGATGGGGTTCGACGAGTTGTCCATGACCTCCGTCCTGTAGGGATCCACGATAGTAGGACTGTATCACACGTTAACTGCACCTAGAGGTTCATCATTCCATTCTGCTGGGTAGTCACTACATGCTGCTAGGTGTCACTGGTGGATGGTGGGACTCACAGGGATTATCTCGATGATCGATAAACCCTAATGAGTTGAGTTGGAATCGTTCCAACCCATTGAAAGGAGTTTTCAATGATATAGTGATAGAGATCACAATATATCTCACTACCAGTCAGAATAGAACCTATGGGGTCACACACACTAGAAGTATTGACCGATCCGATGGTTGAAAAGTGATTATGAATCACGAGTAATCAATTCGATTGATAAGAAGTTGAAGAAGGAAAGGGAATTAATTAATTGGACTTGAAACATGAATCCTACTTCGAGTAGGATTCCTAGAGTCCTAATTGGATTAGGACTGGGAATCCTAGTTGGAGTAGGACTGGGATTCCTACTTGGAATAGGATTCCTGCAATCCTAATGAGATTAGGAGTTTTGAATCAAAATTGGATTCCTACTTGGAGTAGGATTCCTAGAGTCCTAATCGGATTAGGACTTCGGATTCAAATAGAGTCCTAATTGGATTAGGACTAAAATTAAATATGTCCTAATTTGGATTAGGGTTTCTTAAGTCACAATTAATTATTAATCTAATGAATCAATAAGACTCCTAATTGGATTAGGATTGAAGAGTTCAATTGAGTCAAAATTGATTTAAGTTCTAATTGGATTAGGACTTACCTAAATTGGATCTAAATTGGTTCACCCTTGGGCTAAGCCTAATTGGATTAGGGCTTGATCACATTAGGGCATTCCAATCCCTACCTAATATGGATTAGGGTTTACCATGAGGAAGGGGATAAGCCCCTCCCCTTTCCACGTGGAGAAGGGAGAAGAGACGGCGCCCCCTCTTAGGAAAGACATCAAGAGCTCCTAAATGTTAGGAGCTCCACATGTCTATAAAAAAGGGACTTGTGGGCGGCACCTAGGGCATAGAAGAAGTGCTCTCTCCTCTCCTTGCTGCTGCCACCCTCTCCCTTTCCCTTGGTTCAGCCGCCAACAAGAAGAAGAAAAGAAGAGAGCCTTGTCCGCCTCCTCTTCCTCCAATCCTTCTTCCAACGCAGGGAAAAGAAAGGCTGTGTTCTTCTTCCTTGAGTTCATCCTTCTTCTTCCTCCTCCCAAGCACAATCAAGGGTTGATTGAAAGGGAGGAAATCAGCCATCAAAAGAAGTCTTTGCAAGGGAGCTAGCACCCCGGAAAGACAAGAGAGCTTTGATCGGATCACTGCTTCGTGTGGATACCCGTAGAGGCCGGACACTTGAACGGCTTCAAGCGAACCTTCATCCTAGACCACGAACTTCAGTTTGCGGTGATCATCTACCCGCACAAGGTGAAGATCTGATCTTCTAATGAATTTAAAAGTTTTTAATTCTTTCCTAACTACGAACGGTTCATGAAACAACGTTCATGCGATGAACGTCGATCCCGCTTATGCCTATTCCGCTGCCATCTGAATTTATTTGAAATATCAGCGGCATGGGCGGGTTTCCAACACTTAGAACCCGAAAACTGATCCTCTGTCTTTGGAGTTGAACTGCCTCGGAGTCGACTCGGATCGTCTTGGAGTCGACTCGGATCGTCTTTGAGTCGACTCGGCTCTCAGAGCCCGAAGTTGGTTCTCTGACTTTTAGTCTTGCTTTCCTCTGAGAGTCGACTCGGACGTAACTAGGAGTCGACTCGCCAAACTTCGGAGTCGATTCGTAACCTTCTGGAGTCGACTCGGTTGCAGGGTCTGAAATACATCGTTCTATCTTTCTTCTGTTACCCTTAGGAGTCGACTCGGCAACCATCGGAGTCGCCTCGAACCCTTCTGGAGTCGACTCGCTGACAGGGTCTGAAAATCAACTTTCTGTCCTTCTGTCAGTTCTCAGTCGGAGTCGACTCGTAGTGTACCGGAGTCGACTCGAGCTTGTGCCAGAATCTCTGAAACACTTGGAGTCGACTCGCAAGCTTCCGGAGTCGACTCGAGCTTCAGACTTTGGCTTAATTGTGTTCAACACTTAGCCGAATAATCTTGAACAACAGCTCGATGCTTTTAAAGATAAATTCACATATATTTGCCTGAAACTCTAGATTGAATTCATTAGTATAACTTAAAATATACTCAAATGCTTTGAGCTCATCAAAATCAAATAGGGGTATAACCAATCACTCCACATATGTTACAATTATAGAATGTACTTGAGACTAGTAAACCCTCAATAAAAATTATATTAAGTCATAGTGTTGAAAAACTTTGAGCTAACTCATTCTAAAATAATTAATCTAATTGGTGTCTAGAAAAGCACTAAAGGTGGTTACTTAATTAGGACCTTACTCTCTGAGTAAGGGGAGCCTCTCACCTGCTTACCTGGCCAATTGTTTGATTGCCTATTATGGATAAGCTTAATGTTGATAAAATGCTACTGATATCCTTCTTTCATACCTCGATATTATTATGTCAAGATCCATGCTAGTTTTTTGTGCAACCACAAGGCTTGCAATGGACTGATGTTATACTGTCTTGGTGCATAGAGATGCTTATGGCATATTTTAATATGTTGCTTTGTTGTGCAACCACAAGAGCAATATTATTTAAATATGACTATATGGAAATGAAGGGTTTGACTTAACTAAGACATTATAGTTTGTTGTGCAACCAAAAGGCTATAAGTGTTTTAAGAGGACAAGATAAAGTTGAGAATTACTATGTGATCAACTTTAGAAATCTTGTGACTCATCACAAGGATTACCCTGGCCAAGGTTTTGCTAAATTAAACACAAAGCATTATCTCCTATTTCCAGGAGTGGTCAATTCCATCTTGACTCACGCACCGATTTCGCAAGTACTTAACTGCACCTAGTAACCTTCCGTCCCAGAATTAGAAATTCTGCTAGTTCGGTACCACACTCCTACACTGTGGTGATCTCAAGTCTGAGAGATACTTATATCCATATCCACTCGGAATATCTCTTGACAGTAGAGCATTCCGAAATTGGTCACGTTCAGTGAAATGTACTCCTACACTTCACCTGTGTGTCATATCAGTGTCTCCACACTTCTTGGTTAAGAGGACAACCAACGTATATGTCTCACAACGACCTAATCTCGACAATGTTGTCGTCCTATTAACAGCATATCATTTGGTCGCGAACAGGTTTAAGGACTTGAAGATAAATCCTCCTTTATCATAAAATAAGTCCTAAGGACTTCATCATATATAAAAGTTCATTTGAAGATGAAATGATGAATAATGCCAAATAACACTTTATTAATTTGTCAATTCATTTACAAAATTCAATCATCAACACGCTGACGATTGACATTTGACAATTATAGCAACGAATTTGAGATTTATCATACCTCCCTCCATTTGATCTCGAATTGTTTCCTCTTCCACGTCCTCTTGATTGATACCATTCTTGCTTCTTTTCTTCTTTATTGAATGATCCACGATCACCTCTTCCTCTACCACGTCCATTTCCACGTCCACGACCTCTTTCGCCTTTCCAACTACGATCTTCTTTTTCTTTCAAAGAGACTTTTGTTTGTAACATTTGTTCTAAAGTCTCTTGCTTCTTAACAACCTTCTCTTCATGAGCTTGTAGTGACCCCATGAGTTGATCGATTGTCATGGAGTCTAGATCTTTGGACTCTTCAATGGCTACAACGATAAAATTGAACTTGGGATCCAATGAACGAAGGATTTTTTCAATAACCCTCGTATCACTCACATTTTTGCGGTACCTTCTCAGTTGATTTACGAAGGTCAATACCCTTGAAGAGTAATCCGAGATTGATTTGGATTCTTTCATATGTAAGGCTTCAAATTCACCACGCAAAGATTGAAGACAAATCTTCTTGACTTTGTCAACTCCTTGATAGAAGTTTTGGAGAATCTCCCAAGTTTGCTTCGAAGAAGTTGCATTAGCAACTCGTTGTAGCATGCCATCATCCAAACATTGATGGATGATCATGATGGCCTTCTGATCCTTCTTTCCTGTGGCTTGTAAGGACTCCTTTTGAGCTAGAGTCAAGGAATCTTCATTCTCCGATTTCGTGTAGCCTTTGTCAATGATCTCCCACAAATCTTGAGATCCTAAGATTGCCTTCATACATACACACCAATTTTCATTGTTATCCTTGGTGAACCGCGGCATTAGAAACAGAAGCATTTCATTTGCCATCGCTTTTTCTCACAAGAAAAGTCTTGGCTCTGATACCACTTTGTTGGAAATCAAGAGGATTCACACTCACAAATTATTCTATGGAAGAAAAATGGAGAAAATTTTAGGCACACATGAATAACTTGTATTCCACTTAATTCCAAAAAACAACTAGAGTACATGGATATTTATAGGCATCATTAGATGGTATTTTAACCTTTCTAATTGAATTGGTCATTACACCATTCATAACCCTAAATAAATCTCAAATAACTCCCTCTAAATAAATCCCTTATAACTCTATGTAACTCCCACATGACTAAAAACCCAAAAGACATGTAACTCCCACATGACTAAAAATCCAAAAGACATGTAACTACCAATTCCACTCCATCTGACTTGTTAACTATATGCAACATGTCAATTACCGACATGGAGCCCCGTTAAGAAACTCCATGGATATTTGGATATTTGATCATTGATGAGAACAAGGACAAGCTTTTCCAGCGAGGTTGATGATAGATTGAATGTATGAATTGCAACTTGAGTTTCTTTTCTTGCCCTACAGCATGAAGCAATAGTCCGAGGATGATCTGAACAATGGAATAAAAAGCTTACAAGAATATATATATATATATATATATATATATATATATATATATATATATATACACACACACTCCTGTTGAGTATCTTGTTTTCCCTTATTATCAATATTTGGCTGAGTCATTTTTTCTTTTTACATTGTTGGTTTCTCCCTCTTCCTTTTTTTCTTCCCTTTCTTCGTGGAAGACTAATGATTGGGCCTTGGAAACACCTTCTCTTAGGCCATTAATATTAGTGGCTCATATATATTACTTTTCACTGGTCTAATGCAATGGCTCATATTGAGTTTATGTTGATTATCTTTTTAGCTTAGTCCAGACCTAGCTTAGTTAGAAAGTTAGCTGAGCTCCAACAAAATTTGGAGCTTGACTTATAAATGAGTCAAATTTGGAAATGCGTTATTTACAAAAACAATAGGGAAACTTAGCTCATTTCAACAAAAGCAGGGCTTTGAGCATATGCAAGCCGACCTTGAATAGCTTAAGTTAGGCTCAGGTCCAACTTGAGCCAAGTTTAAACAGCTTTATCTTTCTTATCATCCAATTTTTTGAATTTTTATTAATTTATTTTTAATGTGCATTATATGTGTGTATCAGTATGGGTACGTATACAAAATGTCGAACCTGTTTATTTATAGTCACTTATTGTCTGCATAATTTTCATACGTAGGGAGTAGGGTATCTTTTCATAATTTTCTACTCCCAGCAATCTTAAGAAACAACTAATGTTTTGGATATATTATTATATCTTTCTGGAGGAAAATTTAGAATGAACCCAAAATTTCATCTCTCTCTCTCTCTCTCTCACACACACATACGCAGGGCCGGCTCGGGCCTTAGGCGACTTAGGCGGTCGCTTAAGGCCCCCGACCCACGGAAGGCCCCCATCCCACGGTCCCCACTGCATAGTTTTTCTTTTTTTATTTAATCTGTAGCATTCTGCCTTTTCCATCCGTCTCCAATAGCTAGAGTCGTAGCTGGGCGCTGGCCTGGGCAGTGGGCCATCAGGAAGAAAGGAATTTGGTTGGCTTGATACACGCCTGAAGCCACTCTCATCTTTCATCCCTTCTCTTTTTTGGTTTTGGTCTTGGTTTTCCTTCCCTCACATTACTCCTGACCCAGCCGGGCCATCAGGAAGAAAGGGGGATTGGAAATGGACTTCTTGGAGGGTGGAGATTCTTTTAATTTTCTCCTCTCGGTTTCTTCTTCCCTCTTCCCTCTTGGGTGGTACAGAGAGAAAAGGAGGGAGGGGGTTCAATGGCTGCTGTGTGATGTTGCAGTCGCTGCTTGGGTACTCACTTGAAGGGGAGATGGTGGGATGGGACTTTTATTAATTAGATGGAGTGAATTTCCCATAATGCCCCTACTTTCTTTTATAGGAGGCCCCTTTCTGGACAAATTCTTTTTTTTACCTTGGCCATGAAGTGCCATGAGATGACCTTTTTCTACTCTGCTCTTGCTTGACGGGGTAAACAGTATTGTCAAGCATTATCTCAGTTATTTAATCAGTTTCATGGCCCTTCTTTTAGGATAATTATTTTTCTGTGCTCCCATTGAAGAATTATATTAAATTAAAAAGATTTTTTGTCTGTTTTTGTTAGATTCATGCATCTTCGTTGAAATAGTGTACTTAATAGCTATCTATTTTTATATCATTTTTTAAGTATTTTATATTTATTAAAAAATTTATTATTAAAAAAAAAAGGCCTCATTTATTGGATTCGTCTTAGGCCCCCAAATGTATTGGGCCGCCTCTGCACACACGCACAACTTTATGTTCTTGAACCAAACTTATAAATTGTATCCTTGGTTGGGGCATTTTCGGTGCATCCTAAATTTCAAAATATCGAGTGGACTCTACCGCCGCGGTCTCTCTCTCTCCCACATCCCACCGTCGGTGGAGGAAGAGGAAAACCTACCGTGACTTCGAACGATTGAGCTCAACATTCTCCTTCCTTCGAACCCTTTAAAATCGAAGATCTCCGGTGTCCTACCCCCGATGGCGACGGTACGCGAAACATCATCTCTCTGACCTCTTCTTGATCCAACCGTTGCTTCTTCTCTTATATTGTTCTTCTGCTTTTTCTCTTCACCTTCCCCTCTTTCCTGGATTTTTTATTTTCTTGAAATTTAGATTTATTGTTCTCCTTCTTCACACTGTTGACCTGGATTTCTTTATTTTATTTTATTTTATTTTACTTTTTCTGTTGGTAATCCAACCTCTTTGTATTTCTCCGATTTGGATTAGGCTTGTGAAACAATTGTCTTTTCTAGCCCCCTTTTAGTACGACATATTGTTGGTCTGAGGAACATGATAGATATGCTTCATCAGTCCTGATATCTTGCGTTGTCTTTGGCGTCAGACCTTCTTGAATTAAAGAAGTTGCATTTCTTTGATAATGGGAAGCTTTTCGTGAAATCTTAGCTTTGCCTGCGTTACGGGAAGAAGGAGCACGTCAACATCCAGACCTTTTTGAATTAAAGAAGTTGCATTTCTTTGATTATGGGAAGCGTTTCTTGAAATCTTAGCTTTGCCTGCGTTAAGGGGAGAAGGAGCATATCAACATCCAGACCTTTTTGAATTAAATAAGTTGCATGTCTTTGATAATGGGAGGCGTTTCTTGAAATCTTAGCTTTGCCTGCGTTAATGGAAGAAAGAGCATCTCAACATCCAGACCTTTTTGAATTAGAGAAGTTGCATTTCTTTGATTATGGGAAGCGTTTCTTGAAATCTTAGCTTTTCCTGCGTTAAGGGAAGAAGGGGCATCTCAACAGCCGGACCTTTTTGAATTAAAGAAGTTGCATTTCTTTGATTATAAAAAGCATCTCTTGAAATCTTAGCTTTGCCTGCGTTAAGGGAAGAAGGAGCATGTCAACAGCCAGGAGGAGATCCTGTTCTCAGAGACAGCGATGCTCAGAAGCAATGCAGTTGCGAAGAACATCTTTGCCACATGAAAATGCACTGCACCGCACGGTTATTCTTTACCAGGTACAATTTATTTCTTCATCATGTTAGTGAAGCCAAAGATTCAAGATTTCATTTTCGTTGGCTCTCATTCATTGAAGACATGTTTCTTTTTTGCTTGTTAATTACATGACTGTTCTTTTCATGAATTGTTAAGTAGCAAGGAGATATGCCCAAAATATATCATGGGTAATGCTTAGTGTTGTTTGTTGCTTGGCCTCCTCTACAACCGGAATTCTATGTTCCAGAAATGCATATGTGTGTAATTGGAATCCAAAACATGGGTGGAGCATACTCTGGGCAGGAAATTTGCTGGGTTTGTAATTATTTTAAGGTGCCAACCGACCACCACTGTGCTCTCATGCATATATTCAAACTTACAAAAGGCTGGGGTTGCCCAGATGAGTTCTTTGTTGCCTTTGGTAGAAGGAATTTTGACAAAATAGAAACACATAAACAATTACTGCTTATTAAGAAATCACAATTATTATCTTTCCCAGTTCCTGATCTAATCGTTTTGCTTGACTGCAGCCTCACTTGCGAACATATTTGGGATCATCCAATTTTTGTAATAAAATTGTGATCATGTAGTACAGGTGGCGATCATCATACGTGATAAATTGCACCATTTCCATGTGGGATCCTGAGATGTGGTTTTTAGGCATGTTGAACATGCTAGAAGGCCGATACTGCCTCAACAGAGAGCAAGGCCATAGGCCCAGTCCAGGATTTCACCTAGGTTTTGTTGAAGGATTAGGAGGAGAGCAAAGGTTCGAGGTTAACTTGGAAGTTCTGTTGGTGGTCTAGCAGTTTATGCCTTAGCATCTGCAATAGAAAAGTTCTGCAATGGTCGCAAGGCCATAAACCGTGGTAATGACGGAAGAAAGCAAAAAGTAGTTGAAAGAACTTTCCAAGAAAGAAGCATCGGCAACATTGCCTTGGAACCCAACGAGTCATGAATATTAGATTCTAAATGTTGCTAGAACTGCAATTCTTTGCTTTTACTGATGATTTCAATATCTTACAGGGTACAACCAATGATGTGACAGCCTTTCTAATCCTTGGAAGAAGAAGATAAAAGACTTAGCGACTCCGATATTTCAAGAGTGGGTCAAAAATTTAATACAGTGATGGTGATTAACAAGGGAGGGGAGGCACCCATTTTTGTTATTTGGACAGGGTACAACCAATGATGTGACAGCCTTTCTAATCCTTGGAAGAAGACAGATAAAAGACTTAGCGACTCCGATATTGTAAGAGTGGGTCAAAAATTTAATTCAGTGATGGTGATTAACAGGGGAAGGGAGGCACCCATTTTTGTTATTTGGAAAATTCAGGCAGTGCGACTACCAATATACTCATGACTAGAGCAGAAGACCTCTTAATTAGTATTGGAATAATAACATAAAAGGTTAGCCCTTATATTCACATTTGCTGAAACTTGATTACCAGTCTGAGGATGCACAGCCATTACAGTAATGTTGATGAAACAATATTTCTTCTTATTTACTTTAGGAAGAAGCTGGTGAATTCACGTCTACATGTAGCCACTAGCTTTCGATTGCTGCAAATATGCATATTGGGTAATTGCACTTGTTTGAGGAGGTTGAGTGATGTAAACATAGACTAAGACTTGGTCATGGGAAATTTCTACTGAGGGTTACTTCCCTGCTTCATAAATTCCCCAGAAACTCGAATAGGTACTCACTTCCTATGTATTTCCTTCAACTTTTTTAAAATTCATTTGCTTGTATTCATTTCTGCATCTACTCCCAGTTTTGGCAACTAAGGTTTAAAGCATGACATACCTAGAGACATGGTGTCAAAGGATGAGCTTCTCATAATGGAATCATCGGAATACAGAACAAAATCATAAACTTGCAAAAATAATGTGCTTGCTTCCTGGTACACCTTACAGATTACTCCTTTGACTTCATAACTTGATTGTTGACTAGGCCAATATGACTGAATTGCTTATGATGTTTATAAGTTTTTCCATTAGATTACAGTTTCTTAAATTTACTAACTTTTAAGATGTTGATTATGTGGTAGTAAAATTTGTCTTGGTACCTTTATTTTTTGGTGCTAACAAGGTGACAAAATGCTATAAAATAATGAGGGATTGTTAGTTCTTCTAAAACAGAGTGATCAGAGTTTCTTCAAGTCCTCTTATCATGCCTAGTGATTAGTATAATACCAGTTCTATCAGGACAAACGACATTTTCCTCTGGTCTCTTTCCTCAGCTCTTAGGTTGCTGTAGTTCATACTTTTAATTGCCCAATTAAATTAGAGCAAAGATCATCTTTGCTTTTATGCACTTTCCTTCTCTTGTCTATTTGGATTTGCAATTGTGTATCCACTACCATTCTTTGGTAATTTTGCTTGAGGTTAGGTTTATCTCCTCATTCTCTATACATCATTTTCTTGAACTTTGTTTAAATTCTGGAAGATAAGTAAACATGGAAATAAAGGAAATCAAGTAATAGATTGTCTTGTAAGAGAATGGGCAGACATAAGGCACACACATTGGATTTCCAGTGTTTCTGAGGGTTTGATAAAAAATGCAGGTGTTACATCCATGATGAAAAATCTTTATAATTTTGCAGAAAGACCATAATTGTTCAAGATATTCATCAACCTTCTTCTGCTTACCTTCATACATTTATCTAGGTTCAAGTTCTGTAGTCGACACCTCATTTGGTGACACTGGTATTAACTTGCTTGAAGATTTGTCATGCGTACCTCTAGATAAATCAACTTCATTTGAATAAGCATATGAATCAATGCCACTCTTTCCAATGCAAAATGCTGGTCTAGAAGGAGCCGGGAGAGACACAGAGATACTGCTGAGCATCACAACAACTTGTAACATATTGGGTCTATCAGATGGATTTTTCTGGACGCACAATAAGCCAATCTGAACACATCTTAACACTTCGCCTCTTGGGCAATGGTTGCCTAAAGATGGGTCCAATATCTCCAAAATTGTTCCTTTGACCCACCGCTCCCAAACCTGCATGAAATGAATTTATTCAGTCATCTGGGACAGAACAACAGTTGTTTTTATGCAATTGAAAACTCACATAGCTCACTGTATCTTCAACATATTCAGAATTAGAACAATCACTGTTTTTTCTGCCTGTAACGATCTCTAAAACCAGAACACCAAAGCTGTATACATCTGACTTGATAGAAAACTGCCCATGCACGACATACTCCGGTGCCATATACCCACTGTAATAAAATGAGTATATTATTTAAAATACTCTTTAATCAACCATCACTGGAATGCATAGGTAATTCTTTCAGATAGAGAATGCTTAGGTTATTCAAGATTTCTACTTACAATGTTCCAACAACTTGGTTCGTGGTGCACTGACTTTGGTCTCCACCAAAAAGCCTAGCCAAACCAAAGTCTGAAATCTTTGGGTTCAAATCTGCATCTAATAAGATATTGCTGGCTTTTAAATCCCGATGTATAATTTTTAATTGAGATTCTTCGTGCAGGTACTGTAGGCCTCGAGCAATCCCGCCAATGATCTTTTTCCTTTTCTCCCAGTTTAGCTGTTCATGCTTCTCAGGATCTATATCATACAAACTTGATAATCAATTAAGAATGATCAATTAAGGCAATACATATTAGAGTAAGTCCAAAGAGGGCTTGAACATAAGATGGTCAGACATTTGTTTCTTCTGCACTAACAAAAGGGTTACACTAGAAACACAACTAGATTTAGTTGGAAGAGGAGAGCCTACATTTAAACAAACACCAAAGTTGGAGGTTCAGTATTAAGTTATAGTTCAACTATATTATGGTCGCTGCATACGTTTCTAAAGATGGTCAGTTTTGAGTGGATGAAGAAATTATACCAAAAAGAATGTTGTCCAGACTTCTGTTAGGCACATATTCATAAACAATCAACTTCTCTTGTTCTTCCAAGCAAACACCCAGAAGCCTTACAAGATTCCTGTGCTGGAGTTTTGCAACTAAAACTAGCTCATTTCTCAGCTCTCTGAATCCTTGTGATGAACTAGCTGATAACCTCTTCACTGCTATTTCTCGTCCATCAGATAGTAGTCCCTATACAGAATTATAAGGTTAACAGGAATTATATAGAACCAGAAGAAATTAAAGATAAATATAGAACTGATTTGGATCAAGAAGATTACGTATGATAAATTTTTATATTGGAGTACAATTCTATTGAGATTAGATATAAAGAAGTTGATGCAATAGGCTACCATGATACCTTGTAAACTGCACCAAAGCCACCTTCTCCAAGTTTGTTCTCTTCAGAGAAGTTAGCTGTTGCAAATCGTAGTGTAGATATATCAAGTAATAGGGAATCGACACTTACGATTTCCTCCGGGTGACTCCCATCTACTGAAAGTGCACGGAATTTTGATACAATTATAAAAAAATGCTTTTGAATCTTACAAATAATGATAACAAGATGATATAATTGGACCAGAAAAAAAATTTGGAAGATGATGTTGCTTAATTAAACCAAAACAACTCTAAATCAAGACCAATATATAAGTCGTTGCCTCTAAAGGCAGCGACTTGTGGACTGCTGGACCTAGTTATTACAGGCTTATTAAAGGCCATTGAAATAATAATCAAGCAATGCGCACTTTTTATTGCTTACAGTAAACCTTTCTGGTCATAACTTCTATAGTTACTTCACCTAAGATTTCATCCTTTTTCCCTCTTGGTAGAACTTGC
The DNA here is from genome assembly GCF_051530095.1 of Phoenix dactylifera. NCBI lineage: Eukaryota > Viridiplantae > Streptophyta > Magnoliopsida > Arecales > Arecaceae > Phoenix > Phoenix dactylifera. Next base: position 38,292,334 of record NC_143190.1, on the reverse strand, counting down.
TCAAGCTCTCCAACAAAAATGTAAAGACTGGATATTTTGTGAAACAATAGAAAGCATTTAATTCATGGGTTACTTACATGGTAACTTTACCAATGGCTTCCTCCTCGTCGAGAAACAAATGCAAATTATGGAGATAAGCATGAATGCAGTTACTAGAGGTATCGCAATAGCAAGGACCATACCGATGACCTTGTTCTTCTTTCCTGCATTGATAAATGACCACTTTCATCTGCATTCCTATATCAACATAGCACATTGACGATAACAAGACATGGAGCCATTGATTAAGACATACATCATATTAGTGCATCTTTATTGTGTGTTACAAATGTTTGTGGCATGTATGGCAATTGAGGCCGGTCATATTGTTGGAAAGCTTTTATTAGTATTTGCCCTATAAACCTTATGATTCTTGTCTAGCAGGCTTGTTGACTAGAGTGTCTCAGATAAGTGGATTGAGTTTGGATACTTTGTGGTGAATGTTTTACAACATAGACAGTTGAATAGTCCTCGATCATTGCCATGTCATTTGATTGTAGAGATAGACAACTATCAAATATGGCATCGTGTTGCATTCCAAATGTTGTACATCACTATTGGATGCTAAACAGTCATCTGTCTCTATGATAGGATGTCATGGCAGTGATTGAGGGTTGTACAGTTCTCTCTGGTGCAAAGCATGCACCATAGAGGATCCCAACTCAAGTGAGTTAGGTGTGAAGCAGAACTAGGGTTCCAAAATGGATTGCCATTTAAAAGAAATCCATGTGCAAACTTTTCGTGCTCCTAGGTTAGTAATCAGCATGTGATCCTATGGAAGTGTTAATTTGGTGCAATTATGATAGTGTGAACTACCTTTGATCAAACAATGATATACTTGTGCTAGCTGGCAAACCCTTAAATTAAAGAAAGGTTATTACTTTCGCTGGTTTGTGGAAATAACCCTTGTATATTACAACACCAAGCATTAGTGCCTTGCTCTATTGCTTATATAATATTGCTTTCTTTTTTTTTCACTAGAGGCCAATAAGGAAGAGTTGATCTTTACTGTTACTTTAAAAAGTTTTTTGTATGTATACCCTCATAAATATACGAAATTATATAAATACCCTTATAAAATTACTATTTGCATATATATTCTTTTTTTTCTTTTTTGCATATATACCTAAACCATTTAATGTCGCTAAAAAATAAAATGACTGAAATATCTTTATGGATAGATATGCAAAAGAAAGATGTAAGGTATGCACACAAATAACAACTTTATAAGGGTATTCATGCAATTTCTCATATTTAGAAGGATATATATTCAAAAAATTATTAAAAAAATTAAAACTTAGTTGAAATTTGCCAAGTCTTTTATGATTCAGTTGGATGGATAAGTCAAAAAAAGATTGAGTCATATTGTCAATTTTTTTTTTAAGATATTGACTTAGTCAAGTTGGAATATTAGGTGATCATTTTTGTAATGTTATTCTTCATTTGATTTTGATATAATTATCATTATTGTATCTATGACATCTACATATTCTTCATTATTTTTAAAAGATTAAAACATATTGAATTTAAATTAATTATAAATGTTTAGATTAGTAAAATATTTTTTAGTGATTTGTAAATATTAAGTTATTGTTTGTTTTTGAGGCAAGAATTTCATAAGAGCAAAATAATTTATTCTATAAGAGTTGATATTAATATGATTTAATAATTTTTATTATTTTTTATTAATGAATTATCTTTACTAGATTTTGATAATTTTTTAATAATTTTTTATAAGTGTATACCCTCCTAAATATGCATAATTGCATGAATACCCTGTTAAAGTTGTTATTGCATCTATATTCATATAATTTTTTATTTTATTTTTTTTGCATGTCTACCTGTAAAGATATTTCAGCCATTTCAATTTTAAATCATTTATTTTTTAACGGTGTTCAATAGTATGGATACATATATTAAAAAAAAAGTTAAAGAAGAATATACATACAAAATATGTGTTTTATGAGGATACACAAATAAATAACAATTTTATGAGAATTTTTATATATTTTAGAGGATATACATGTAAAAAGTTCTACTTTAAATCACCCATCACTTCTCAACTAAATTATGCAGAAACATGCGTTTAGCCAAACAAAACAAAAAGAAAATGTAGCCATAAAACTCAAATTGATAGGATGTTGGTAAACAGATTAGAAATGATTGGATGTCAAACAGAGTAGGAAGGACTCATCTATTCCCTAATAAGTCACCGTCGATAAACTAGTTTCACTAGTTCACTAGCACCGGTCGGCTACTCCCCTTACCGTCTTCCTCTGGTGTTTTGGTAGGTGGTGCGTTCTCCAGCGGCCCCCCAAGTCTTAGCGACGGTGCCCCGTCGAAGATCTTGTATATTTCGTACCTAAAATTGCAGCTCGCTGTGAACACCCTCCCTCCCTCCTTCCCCTCTAGCTGTGTCGGTCTTGGGTCAAGGATATTTTGGAGGCACTGCTGGCACTGGCTTGGCGACAGGTCCTGTGTGCACTGCACCATACCATATATCTCAGGAAAAGGAGCCTTGGTGGAATTCACCATCAGCCCGGTGGCGAACCTCCTCGTCGAGTTGGAGACAGCCCAATCGGTGATCGCGCTCATAAGCTCGTCCACAATCTTGTCGAACCGGCTGGGGTCGGTCATGTTGTCGACGTTCGCCTGGATATCCCGCACCGAGGTGTCGACGGTCGAGAAGAAGCGCAGGTTGGAGTAGCGAAGGAGGCAGTCATCGTAGTATACGATGGCGCCTTGGTTGTACGGGCAGAGCTGGGGGGCGTCTTGGATTGCGTCGCTGAGGCAGGAGCGGCAGATCGAGGCGTTGGTGTCGCCGCGGCACATGGCGAGGCCGTAGATTTGGTCGGGGATCTGGCCGACGGTGGCGTTGAGGAAGCCACCGGAGAGAGAAGTGTTGGAGGCGAGGGAACCGAGGAGGAGGTTGAGGTTGGTCTCATAAGTGTTGTTGGCGGTGTACTTGCCGGTGCTGCCACACTGTGTGTCGACGGGATCGCCGGCAGTGGGAGGGGAAAGGAATACGAGGAAGAGAAGGCATAGGAAGAAAGGGAGGGAAACTTGGCGAAATGATACCATGGACTACGGTTACAGCGGCAACCCAGTGCTTCTGGCCACGACAGAGCAAATTAAAGGTGTTAGGTATGCCTGGCTGTGGAAACAGGGTGCGAGCTAGAGGGAACTGGGAGGCGACGCGTTCGGAGGAAATGCCTTGGGAACGAGAAACGACTAAGAGCAGCAGCGGTCGACTTGGTCGTCGTTTTATTTTGCGATTTACCATGCCGACGAGGATGCGACTGTGAGGCAGCGTTGGCCCAGTATGACCACTTAGATTATGGCGAATTAGGGTTCAGTCCAGTGGCATGGCTACATGGATTCGATCAATAGGTGTTAAAGACCAGATGCAATTGCCTTGCCAAATTGCATTTGTATCTCGGCATTCATGATTTTTCCTACTCAAACCAGAAACAATCCACGAGGGTCCTGGAAGCTGGAATGCCCACCATAAGATCGGCAGGTGTTCTCATGTTTGTAAAATTTGCAATCTAAATCTTATGTTTGTCCCAGTCAAGTTCCATGCTAAATAAATAGCAAATACAAACACCCGCTCTTTTTTTTTTGGTACAATACGCGCAATCTTTGTGGAAGAAAATGAAAGGAGTACTGGTTCTAGCAAAAATAAATGAAAGGAGTGGTTTGTTAGACCTGAGGAAAGGTTGTTGGTCAACATAGGTGGGCTTAAAAAACTATGTATGGACAACAGGATTCCATTCAACTTGCGGAAAAGAGGGACAAAAGTACTCCCTGGACTCTGTGGAAAGCATCGTGTAGGTCGTTTAATATGGCACTATATCAGCTTATACATGGACTCTGTAGAAAGCATCGTGTAGGTCGTTTAATGTGGCACTATATCAGCTTATACATGGACTCTGTAGAAAGCATCGTGTAGGTCGTTTAATATGGCACTATATCAGCTGATACATGGACTCTGTAGAAAGCATCGTGTAGGTCGTTTAATATGGCACTATATCAGCTAGTATAAGAATCTTAAAGTAGATGCCACAGGGGACCAGACGGGAACCAACATAGAAGGTTCCGTTAAATCTCCAGAGGATAAACTCACCTCGTCCCTCCGATCTCGTTGATCCAACTGCTTCTTGCTTCTTCTTTTTTTTTTTAAGAAAAGAGAAAAAAAATCCCCTTTTTTCTTTCACTTTGTACCTGATCAATTTCTTAGGGTCCCGTGGGTGGTCGTACATTCTTGATCCCAATTTTTTTTAGGATTTCTCTTGCTTTGTTAAATAATTATCTTTTGTAGTAACACCTCTAAATTGATACATTGGTAGCCTGAAATCTGAATAACTTGATGTGCTTCATTCCGTCTTTGTTGCTGCCTCTTCGCGTTGCCATGGGCTGCAGCGGAATCGGACGCTGATGACAACGAGAAGCGCTTGTTGAAAGATTGGGTGATTCAGATTGTTACCTGGGTTAAGGGGAGACTGTGAATGTTAGCAGCCAGGAAGAGATTTCATCTTTGGCTAAAGTGATGCACAGGAACATTGAAGCTGCAAAGAAAATTGTCACGACATAGAGTTCCAATGCACCATGGTTATTATTTAACATCTAGGACTTATTTTTGTTTGTGTTAACAAACAAAAATTTTAAGATTTAATGTTTATTAAATCTTATTGATTGAAGACGAGTTTCATGAGATAGATAACACTAAAGACCATGCACTTTGGATTTTCGCTGCCTAGTTAATTGAATGGTTCATTTTCTTAACGGTTAGGTAGCAAGGGGATATGCCCAACATGTATTGTGGATAATACTTAATGTTGCATTTTGCTAGATTCCCTCAGCACAATTAGGGAGCGTTTGGTAACCCTAACAAGATCACCACGATGATCTAAGATTTCCAGTGATACGAATGCTAGGGGTGATTTGATCTCTAGTGATCTAAAATCAATATGTTTGGTAGGCCATGGTCCAGTGATTAAAAATTTTCGGATATCCATGAGTAACTTGTTTGGTATGGTGCGGGAATCCAAGATCACCGACCATATAATACCGCAAATACCTCTGATATATCTTAGATGGATATTTTTATATATTTTTAATTCTCATGAATCAAAAATGTAAGTCAATATGCTAATTCCTATAATAGCTTCATAATTTTGTCACATATTCTACTTTTAGTAGCCCTTATCGCAAGAAAATCAGACCATATTCTCGTTCTATCAACAATACTCTTCATGACGTCAAGTTTAAAAAATTAAATTATAGTTAAATTGTTACAATATCTAACATGTTCTTATTATTCTATTAAGACTACCATGACTCGGCTCATATGCCAAAGAATTTAGTTTTATGGCTTGGGTCCCATTCAAAAAATTTGTAGTCGTTAAGAACTATTCAAGAGGAAGGAATTCAAGATCTTTTCAAGATAGAATGGAAGTTAGATGCTCATCTAGCTGGTTCAGGTTTTACATGAATAAAATGTCTATGTGAATAAATGTGAAAAATTTGGTATACTAGTTCTATTGGATATTATTTATATGTATAATATCTATGTAGCCAACATATGAATAAAATAGGATAACACTAAGAATTGTAACACTCGAATCATTAAAAAGCCATAAATTTCAAAACTCCACCAAATCCACAAACATCTAAAGTATTCTTTTCACTACAAACGTCCATAATAAACAAACCATAAGATTTATACTAGGCAAAATTAAACATGAAGGTCAAATGAAAGAAACCACCACCAACTATAGCTGTAAGGAGGTCTAGGTAGCATCACACTGGATCAAAGTCAAATGAGGGTCTATATGCACCGCCCTCTAACTGCTTTAGCACATATCTTCTCTTAAACTGTTGAGATAGGGTAAAAAAAGTTAATTTTAGACTTATCTTTGGTAATAGCCTTGCCAGCAATCAACATATCATCCTTGCTCAAATCTTTAATCTTCATAATTTCCTCAAACAGAGCCATACGCCTCTCATCACTTTGCCCCTTCTTCTCAAAAAAGTTGGTAATTCTCTTGAAGTCTTCCCTACTTCCTTCACATGCACTGTTTATCCTTTCAATCTTAGTGACCAAGTTATCAATGATAGTATCATTATGGTTTCTCTTTTTACTTAGTAAGCCTTTTTTTTTTATTCTCTATCACTTATTCACTATTTATTTATGTATTTTATTCTATTTTTTCTTTTTCTTTCCTTTCCTTTTCCTTTTTTTTTTTCTTTGCTTTTCTTTTCTTTCCCTTTTATTTTTCTTCTCTATTTCTTCGCCGTTTCTTCTCTTCGCCTTTCTCTAGAACCTTCTCTTCCTCCCTTTCCCCACTTCTCCCGTTCCTTTCTTTCCCTCTTCATCTCCTTCACTCTCTAACGCCCTCTCTCGCCCTCACACATTCTCTCTCGCTCCCCAAGCCCTCTCTCTTCCTCTCTTTATTCTCCCAACTTCTCCTTCTCTTTTCCTCTTTTCTCCTCTCTTTCCCTTAATTCTCTCAGACTTCTTCTCATCCCTTTCTTCTTCTCAACCCTTCCCCTACCTCTTATCTCCTCACATGAAGCCAAGGAGGAGAGGTCCTCCGCACGAGAGGGGCCGGGCCACGGCCGGCGGCTCCCTCGGACATGCTTGCGGCCGACGCCCGCAGCCGAGCCTGCGGCTTGCGCCCGCGGCCAAGCCGAGGCCGGCGGCTCCTGCGACGTCCGCGGCTGCTCCCCGCGGCACCGGCAACGGCTGCACAGAGGTGAGTCCCCACCCCCTTCTTCCCCTTTTTCTTCTTCTTTCTTTCTTCTTTTAATTTATCTATCCTCCCGAGTGGATCGGGAGGAGGAAGGGCAGGGAAAATGGAAACAAGGTGGTCGGGAGGCTTACCTCTTTCGGGGATGAACTACGACAGCCCTGCTTCGACGCCTCCGCTCCGACGCCTTCGTTCCCGGTTCAAAGAATTTCCTCGGAGGAAGAAGGAAGGGCACGGTGATAGGATGATGCACAAGTAACCCAAATGACTCGCGGCGAAAAGAAAAAAGGATTTTTTTTTCTTTTCTGGAGTCTCCTACAGCTATGAAGGATAGTTTGGTCAGCATATTTTAATCTAAGATCACTGCGCTCCGGTGATGTTGGATACCCGTCCTCAAGGATGGGTTTTCGATCACTGGACTGAATGAAAAAATGGAGGTGATCCGATATCACCGCCATGTGGGATTACTAAGATGTAATCAAACACGGTGATTTTATCACTTTCATCCGGATCACCCTTGATCCTGGGGTTATCACTCCACATACCAAACGCCCCCTTAGTATTCAGTGCTACATTTGGAACTTATGTGGCTAGGAGTTTGTGTGGGTGTGCAAGAGCCCTAACTGGGCTCAAAAAATATTTGAGACATGGATAACATAGGTGCTAGTCACAAAATTTGCTGGGTTAAATAGTAAATTTTAGGTGTTAGATAACCATGGCTATATATTTGTTAGGGATGGCAACATGTCGGGAATAGATCGGCTATGCCATTATCCGTACCTGCCCCGTACTTGCCTCAGGGCGGGGCGGGGCAGGTAGAGTCAAGAAAAGGGGTGGGGTAAGTAAAATTAAATGAGGTAGGTTGGATGGGTTGAGTCAGACAAAATCAATTTTTTTATTACATATGAATCAATTTATTTATTTATTTTTTTGCCTTGAGGAAGAAATTTGTGAAGATATATATATATATCCAGATCGGGTTCGGAGTGGGTTTTACCATTATCCATATCTGCCCCGGATCTATTACGGGTTAGGTGAATTCTGCTCCATTCAAATTGGGTCGGGTCGGGTGTCTGATGGGGCGGAGTAAATTGCAAGCCCTAGTGTTTGTGCATTCCTACTAGGTTTAGACCTAAAAACGTTTTTTTTTTTTCGGAAGGGGGTGAGGGGTAGGCAGATGAGCTCTTGGTTGCCTTAGGTCGAAGGAATTTTGAATGCCATGGATCAGCTCTTAATTGATTAAATCATAACTATTATGTGAAAACAGATAGATGTAAACAAAGTTCACAAGTATTTGGTGATCACATATAGCTAAAGACATGAAATCTCGTCACAAGTATTGAAAAGTAAAAGAACATGCTTGGTCACACTGACCAGTAATTTCACCCAATGCCTTATTGCCGATTGGCAGCGCATTTTACCAAGTATTTTTGTGGCATTTAAATTTTTACTATAAATAATGTCCAAACATTGAGTCTCCCTTTAAAAGCTAGCTATCAAAGTAAAACTTTCATGAGTTGTCTTGTGGCTTATTGTTTTACAAAAAGTCAAAGAAGTTAAAACTTTATGCCGAATCACTGATGCTTCCTTTCCTAGAATTTGAAAGACAAGCTTATATGATGAGATTAATGTAACAAATTGCTGTCATGCAGAAATTAAAATGAAATTATTTTCATAGCAAGTGGATATCTATTTGGCAGCTAGGCCATTTCAATAACTTCCTTCCGAAGTAGCATAATAATAATTCTAAGTTTCTGAGTTAGCTTTTCATGCCTTGCCCCCTGAAAAATAGCAAAATATGTAATAATCATAACTTTGAAAGATGCCCCTTCGAACTTATGATTTGAGATGTATATAGGACTCTTTAGGAATAATGAAGGCCAATATCTGGTTAAAGTTTTTCTTTCTGATGTAAATATCTAGTTAACATAGGGAAAGAAAAAGAATATATTGTACAATTACTGTCTCGTCATATATAATAAGGTATTTTTGATTACCTTGCTTACACATCAAACATATTAAACTATCTATATGTAATTTGTGAAGTCGGCATATACTTCCAAAATTACAAAAACAACCAGCCATCTAGATTTAAAAGGCAGGCTGATGGAGTACAAGCATTTATTAGTACAGTTGTTTCTCCCCCTATCGAGGGTTTAGTTCGGTAATTGACGCCTCATTTGAAGAGAATAGAGTCGATGTACTTGTAGACTGCTCATGTTTACCTCTAGATGGACCGGCATCTTCAACAAATCCATATGACTCGGTCATGGCATTTGCATAAAAAAATGCAGGCTGTGAGGGAGTTTGGAGTTTCATTTTGTACCTGTTGAGCATCAAAAAAACTGATAACATGTTTGGCCTGTCACTTGGATTTTCCTGTACGCATAACAGCCCAATGTTGATGCATCTCAAGATTTCGTGGCTTGAATAATTTTCAGCCATACTTGGATCAACTAATTTCAGTGCTGTCTCATTGGTCCAACATTGCCATGCCTGGTAAAGGTCTGTTAGAATATGGCGTAGTCATCTCTAGACTTATATCATAGTAGAAAATGTAAATGTGAATTTTGTAGTTACTTACGTAGCTTAGAAGATTCATCACATTTCCAGGGTCATAGAAACTATTGTTCCTTCGTCCGCTGACGATTTCCAAAACTAATACACCAAAACTAAAGACATCTGACTTAAGGGAAATACTCCCATGTATAGCATACTCTGGTGCCATATATCCACTGCAAACCATTAACAATCAAATAATGTGAATCATTAAGGCTTAAAGCACAGTGAAATTTAGGCTTCAAAAACTTACTATGTTCCTACAACTTTAGTTGTCTTGCTTTCGGTATGGTCTCCACCAAAAAGTCTTGCCAATCCAAAGTCTGCAATCTTGGGATTCATGCTTGCATCTAACAAAATGTTGCTAGCTTTCAGATCTCGATGAATAATTCGTACTCTAGAATCTTCATGAAGATACAATAGTCCCCTAGCAATCCCTCGAATGATGTTGTGTCGTTGTTCCCAGTTTAGTTGTTCACTTTTGGCTGCATCTAGTTAATCCAGATAGAGCATGTTTAATGTTATGTACCACTGCCAAAAATGGTTAATTTATTAATTTATAGAGATCAAATTGTATGCTAACCGAAAGAGCATTGCTGGTTTAGTTGGTTAGAATAAACCTATTTACGTATATAATGTATGCTTATACGGTACCAGTTATTTCTCACTTCTTCCTCAGTTTCCTTTGACTATCCAATTTGACCTCGAGTAGTTCTAGATGCCTAGCCTTCCGGAGAAACCAAAACAAACAAAACTCTGGGCTTATGTATCACCTACTACGGAACTTCTTTGAGTGAATTTTGTTCAGAACTTCCTATTATTTTTTAAGTTTTTTGGCCCTCTTGTTTTGTAAATATGAGTGTCTTTTCTATGCATCTTGGAGTACCTGTATGAATCTTTTGTGAGCATTTTCATTTTATATACTCATTTTGGCATATGTTAAGAATATAGTCATGTTTTCATATCTAGCAAACATTATTGTGTGTCTTCACAATCTTATGCTATGCGATTATATTATGAAATTTTCTTTTCGCTTTGTTAGCTTCATAGATTTTCTTACTAAGCCTATTAATCTTAGATTAATTGGCAGGGATTTTAGCAGACCAGTTTTGACCTCAAATGTCAAACTTACATGTGTATACTCTTTCAGTCATAGATGTTCTGTACTATATTTTGGGTCTAATTTTGGTATATGGTTCATTATAAAATTAACAATTATAACCATTTGTAAGCATAAACAAGAAGACTTATCCCATCTAGTTTGGGTCACGTATTTTGGAATCTTATAATGTCATTGGTCCATATCCAAGCCAAGCTGTCTGAAATGCTGAAGTCATTTCTCATATGAAAAATTAAACCTTAATTTACTAAATATGTTTCAGCAGACTTTGCAAGCAAGGTTTGTTAGGGACTTGGAGATATCTAAGCAATGGAAAAAGTACCAAATATAAATGTGTCGAGGCTCTTATTCTGGATGTATTCATAGACAAGCAACTGCTCTTGCATTTCCAAGCAATAACCCAACACTCTTACAAGATTCTTATGGTGAAGCTGAGCAACGAAGTCCACTTCATTTCTTAATTGTTCCAGTCCTTGCCCTGAACTTTTTGAAAGCCTCTTTACAGCTATTTCCTGTCCATCTGATAATGTTCCCTGTTAGAAAGCATAAGAGAACTAAGTATTTTATCAATTTGTAAAAGAAAATTACAAGATAGCACTATACGCTGTTTATTATTGAAATTAATGAATCTTTGTCTAAACAGCCAGTAGCTTATACTAATCCATTACTACCTTATAAACTGTGCCAAAACCACCCTCTCCAAGCTTATTTGCACTGGAGAAATTATTAGTGGCTTCTTTGATTGTAGGCAAATCAAATAGCGGAGAACTTTTCCTTGTAATATCATTGATGTCTTCCCCTATTAGAAAAAGAATGAGCAAGATAAAAAAACTTCTGCCGTGTGCACAAATCAATATTTAATGAAAGAATGTGAAGGAAATAGTAGGAGAACTCACAGGGCATTCTGGATATGAATATCATTGCCCAACAATGTTGCTGATAAATATAGCATGTTTTATAGGTGATTTATTCCTCACTTACATAGACTGCATTGGTTTTTCAAAGTATTATTTTACTAAATAAATAAATAATAAACAACCAATTATCTTGTTTGATCATTACATGAAACCTAGCACGGTCCCCATTGTTTAGGCGGCCACCTGAGCACCTAGGTACCTTGGCACTTGTTGCATACATGGATACTAGCTAGTGCAGCCATCCAAGCACCTACCTGTGTATTTGCACATAACCACTATCTAGTTCTTGAAGGTGTACCTAAGATGGATGTTTAAGGTTGCACTACCTTGTACTAATATCTAAATGTTTTTTATGATTTTTGAAAAAATTAAATAATATAATCATTATCACAAAATTTATCTGTATGTGAGAGTTACTACATTTCATACAAATTTAGTGAATCATTGTGTATTTTAACTCCAATAACAGACCTATGTCCTTGGTATACCATGAAGGACCTTAAAGGGCTTGCTGCCCAGGTTTCCCTTATTGGTCTGACAACATTGTGCATCCACAGAGTCTGGCAGATATTTGGGTATAGATGCAATAAGAGAATCCATTTGTAGTTATAAGCTGAACCTAAGACTGTTTAAATTGACACGCCAGCAAAGGCAGGCCATAGAACCATGCAAATCTGATGTCTAGTGTAAAGCACATTCACATGGTGATGTGATGAAATATGGCTGACCAGGATTTAGGGCATGTATTATCTCTACCTTTAATCCATGATGATGGGTTTCTTGTTCATTTATGGTTGATCAAATTATTTTCCATCTTTTCTCCAGAATGGTGATACATTTTGGGAATTCAATCACCCATTTACCATCATAGTTTATTCTTTGGCTACTCTATAACCAATGACAAGAATTTGAGAATGTCTGTTGGCTACATACCGTTTCTTTTCTTTATAGCCTTCTGTCTCCACAAGCAAATGCAAGCAAAGCATGCTATTATGAGTATGACTACCACAAGGGCGAAAACAATAATGCGACTTCTTGCTACGTTCTTTTCATGTCCTGCACCAAGTGAAAATTTCATGTATAGCTGCCCTTTTGGTTATCATTTGAATATTTGGTTAAGAGATGTTAAAGGCTATAATTACCAAACACGAATGTGGCAAGTCTACTTTCCTCAATGTTGTAAAATAGATTGCATGACTCAGATGACATAAATAATATGATTGAAACATAAATAATATGTTTGTCCACACAAATGTGCCTGTGAGCGCAAACAGAAAATACTTTATAGGTTATATAATTCTATTCTTTAGTTTTAAGATTCTTAATCATAAGAGTTTCTTATTTTGTCTAAAAGAACCTCTTTCCACGGACTGGAGCTTTTTTTTTTTTTGAACCTAAATTGCAGGTTGTGATAGCTTCTTGGTACTTATCTTGGTCTTCGCATTGTCTGTTGGAACTTTCATTTTCTCTGCAGGAATGACTGGGTTCCTCCCATTGAGAGCATTGACAGGAGACTCACATCTGGAAAGATAAACTCCTCTCTTTCAGAGGTAGGCTTATGTTTGATGAATATTATTCTTTCTTCTTTTCCAACCTTATGCCAGCCTCCTTTGTTTCATGCTGGGTTATCAAGAGAATTGACTCCGTTAAGCATTATTTCTTTTGGAAAGGCTGAGAATAGGTTTGGTGGGGATTATGTCTAGCAAAATGGAGTTTGTTTTATAGGGATAAAATGAAGGGTGCTTTTTTTTTTTTTGGTTTGAAGAACTTGAGAAATATGAATCTGGCTATCCTCAGTAGTTGGTGGTCACTTTATTTTAAAGGTTTGGGAAAAGGAAGGAGTGGAAAAACATAGATCAATTATTATTGTAGGAGAAGTCCTTGTTCAGGGGACTGGTACTTGTCTTTGCTTGCCTCATTTTTCTGGAAAGACACCCTGAAGATGGAGAACTTTTCCAGATATGTGATTATTTTCTCTGTGTTGGTAAAGAAGTTTTGGCTCGACTTCTGGTTAGACAAGATCACTCCAATAGACTTATTTCCTAATCTCTTTTGGATCTATGAGGGAGTGGGCTCTCAGAATTAGGCATTTTATTTAGAAATCATTCGTTAAGTTCTTAAATCTACAAATAATCACAAATAATCCTATTGGAGGTTCAAGCAGTGACTTCTAAGGTTGGTAGAAGATGAAGATGGAAATCATCTAGAATCTGTTCTGTGAAGTCCTTCAATTGCTTTCTTCTTCAATAATTGTTAAACGCATTCTCACCAAACAGCTGTGGAGATATTCTATCACAGAAAAATACAAAATTTCCATGTGATGGGCCATCAACATCATATAGTTAACAGAAGGAAACCTGAGGGGGAATTGGTGTACACATCAAAGTTGTCTTCTTTGTAATCATTAACCATCTTGTCTGAGATATCTGTTTTATATGCTATTTATCTTTATTCAAGCATGGTTTCAAGATCCGTGGCTAGCTAGGTAGATTTTAATTCCTTATGATTGGAATGGAGGTCAAAGAAATTATTGTGGAATTCATGAGAAGGTTGACTCTGCTGGTCATAACAGTTTGTTGGTGCTTTTGGAAGGAAAGAAACAGTCATCTACTGATGAAGAAAAAGACCTTCCAATTTAGGTCTCTCAATCATATTAAAAGGGCTTGGAGTTTCAGTACTACAGGCATTGTATTGGATGTTGAAGGGTCTATTGCCCCACTTGCAGGGTTTAAGGGTACCTTCTTGTTCATTCTGGCTTAATTGGTCTTAGCTAAATTTTTTCTGAACATTTTATCTACTCCATGAAAAGTTTGGTGGGTTTTATCCCACCCTTTTCTTCGAAAAAATGAAGATTACCTTATTTGCTAATTCAACTAAAGCCAGTTTGTTATTATATTATTAGGATAAGAAGGCACAGGATATGGTGTTAGTGTTGTGTAAAAAAGTGTCTAGATGCAATACACACATTTTAGAGGTCAGATTCTTACTTGTAGTAAATGCATTATATGATGGAGGAGGAAGGGATGGTATTGATGGTGGAATTGGATCTAGAGGAGGTGATGGAAGTGTCCAAACTGGAGCTGGCTCAAAGAAGTGGGTCATGTTGTACTTCAAAATACAGCTTATTTCTAGAAGTGTCGCTTGTCACAGATTAAGCATTTCAGGCAATTTCATCAAAATATTTGGTGCAAACCTTTCCCTACTGAAAGGAGCCTAAAGAGCTAGAGATCTGTGGAATTCTCTAGAAGCCTACAGATGTAGCAAGAAGGCTAGATATTTTTCTAAGCTTTTATAGAAGTTGCTGTAAGAATCCTAACCATTATAATTATGCCACTTTTACGTAATCCTAACCATTTATTGTACTTGGTAGATCCTATAAAAGGAAGGGAGGTCTCACTGGCCAAACCACCAAGGGAGGAGTTGAGAGTTCTCTAGTAAATACTACTCTTCATTCTCCCAAATTCTCTCTCTCGTGTGCTCTTCTCCTCTCTTTCTGAAAGTTCTAGCTTAAGGTGCTAGAGTGATAGGCTAACTTAGAAATCATTGTAGCCAAGCAAGGCTTCTAAGTGCCGCATGGGAACTCGAGGAAATACGAAGCCCGCGACATCCTGCCTGTGCTGCATAGCAGCAATCATGAAGAGTGCCACAAGAGTGTCTAAGGCATTGGAGGCATTGTTTGCTTGATAGATGATATCAAGTGCATTGAACCAGCCCATATAGTTCTATAGATCTTGTAACATTTAAGTTTTCGGTGGCAAACATGAGAGAGAAGAATTTGAAAGATGCCATTTAGAAATCTCAATCATCATTTTTCCTAGTTGCGGATCAAATATTTTTCCCTCTGTAACATTGATTGTATCCCACATGTGAACTCTTGGAGACTCGTCCAACTTTGAGCAGAAATTTGTGATAGTGGAGTACTTGCGACAATCATCATACCAGATAATTGCAGATGGGCGCAGCTGAATGAGATCCAAAGATGCATTGTTGAGGCAATCTAAACATGTAGATGGTATTGACATATTCCTCTAGTACCGTCCTGTTCCACTGAGAGAACGATATTTTTGATCTTTTTTCTTTCCTTCATGTACTTATTAACCTTCAAGAATTCATATCCTGATGGTATTGATGTGTTCCTCTGGTATTATATAGTTCCAATAAGAGAATGGTATTTGGGATGCCCCTGAGAAACTGCTTCGCTCATAAACTAGGATTGCTCAGCTGTTCCGGTTGGTACTGGTCAGGACAGACCAGGAAGCTATCTGGGTCCCTTGGTACCCAACAGATAGGTGGATCCCTCTCTTTTTTCTGAAAAAAGTGGGTTCTCTTTTTTCTGAAAAAAAGTGGGTTCTCTTTTATCTCCTCTTGTTCATCCACAGAAGGGAGGAAAAGTGAGAAATACAGGAAGAAAGGAAGGACAAGCAGGGAGAAAAGAGAGAGAGGAGAGGAAAAAGTCAAACCCCATAAATCTATCTATGGACTTCAAAATTCTATCGAGGATTTAAAAATATGTAAAAATGCACTAATATTTTATTAAAAACAATAAAAGTTATAAAATTGAAGAAAAAATTTAGGACAAAGGAAAAGTGGCATAATCTAGGATGCCAGCTTGTTATGAGTGTTGGGATAGAAATGCCCCAGTATTGTACTGACCTGGGACCAAACTGAGGTGGGTACCACTACTGAGACTTGAATCTTTGTTAACCTTCATTCATAAACTCCAATTTTCAGAGTTTATGTTGGAAATTCAGTCATCTGTCTATTTGTTGCAAACAGAATAATCTGAAATTCACTATACTTGCAATTGCATTTGGTACCCCTTTCTTTTTGAACGTACCAGAAACTATAGGTGTCATTACACAGAGATACTTAGCATAGACTGGAAGTGAGAAACGAAGATACTTTTTGCATCTGCAAAGGCAGTTTATATATTTATAGAAACTACTAAAGCACACAAGAAAAGTTTCCAATACTATTGTCAGTGGCACCCATCTTGCTTAAATATCTATCTGCCTTCTTAACCTGGTAAAAACTTACATAGTTCATTCCTTTGTCCATTGACACAGGTGAGGCTTGATTTAACCTAGACCCCTGCAAATCTCTGAACTTTGTGATAATCCAAATTCTGAGTGCATATCAACTTTATGAAGCCATTTTGTGTCCTAACTAATGTCAACATCCTTTTGTACCTTAACAATTGCTGAAATACTCATAAAAATCGAGTAAAAGTGATGCTGCAAGGATCAATTTGGATTCTATGTATACTTCAAAAACTCTGAAGTATCGCTATACGGGGGGTGTACCAGTCTATGTCATTTAAGGATTGGGTCTCCATTTTTGCTACTAGCATGTCAATCAGCCATATTGCCTTGGGAAAGGAGTTAGAAGTTTTACAAGGTGTCTTTTGGGTGTTGGCACACGCACACGTTGCCAGCTTCTTCTCAATCTGCAAAACCTGGTAGATCTCAATAATGTAGAGCTGAAATTTCAGAGACCTCATTCAGAACATCTAGTCGTAGTCTAGCTTAATATCTTGCAACTATCACCTCTTCAAACTCATAAACCTCTGTTTACATGGACGGTTCCAAGAATTCCCAGTACCTGTCCATGCTATTGAATAGTCATTAGTGAAACCCGTGAAATTGGATAAATAGTGAATGCTGATGGTCCATGAGGAGAAACTGCATGCAGCCACCTCATTTCTGTTTCTCAGCTTGTATGGCACCGGGAGACTAACATAAAACTCACTGTTTAAGTTTTTAGATTGGAAGCCTTTTCATTTCCTCCAAAAGTTTTTAAACGAATGTTTAACTCAGCATAATTCTTTAATTTTATCGGTAGGCCACTTGAAACTCCCATTTTAGTTATAGGATGAATTACGGCAGATAAAATTTACTAATCTTAAAGTAATTATTTTGTAAGAGTTACCTTTCTCGACTTGATTAACCTTGTTTGGGTGCATTATTTTGGGAGACCTCTCTAAAAGGATGGAAGTCTCTATTATGAAGAATTTACTAATCTATTTAAGTTTTCATAAAATTAAGCAGGCCATGCATTGGAAAATGTATTAAATTTCCCCTTATTACCTCAGCAATTTTGATGGTCCTCTATGATGCTCCATCAAAAGCTAATAGGGAGCAATCTCATGACCATTTTGGAGCAAGTTCTAACTTGATCGTGCTTCACACTAATACCTGGTTTGTCAGTTTAAAGAGATATTGGCATGCAATCACATAGTTTGAAGAGGTTAGATTTTTACCTCTGGTAGCTGCACCAGTTGATGGAGGCCGAAGGGATGGCACTGTGGATGAAGGCGGCGGAGTATCCCGAGCTGTAGCTGAGTTGGTGAATGCATCATACCTCAATATACATCTTGCTCCTAGAGCAATTCCTATCAGATCAGCGTAGCAGCAATTCCGAAGGCGGTCCAAGGAGTCTCTAAGGGCTGGTTTGGTTCGCGGGAAGTATTTTCCCTCCTAGGAATATGATTCCTGGGAATCAGATTCCTAGGAAGAGGATACCTAGGAAAGTACTTTTGGCATGTTTGGTTAACCATGGGAAAGTGACAAATTTTCAAAGTGCTTATGTTTGGTTGACCATCCACTTTCCTAGGAAAGTTATGTATAATTCCTATTATGCCCTTAATAAAAATTAGGTCTTTAATGCCTCTTTAATGCTTCTTTAATGCTGAAGGGTCTTTTTGGGAAAAAATAAAAAAGGAGTGATTCCCACCTCATGGGAAAGTAACTTTCCCATGTTTCTAATGGGAAAGACTTTCTCATGAAATGTGGGAATTATATTCCCATGGGAATACAACTTTCCCATCTCTCTCCTTTGAAAACTCCAACCAAACAAGAGGCATTTCATTACTTTTCCGTTGACCACATTTTCCCCCCTCCTTTTCCTGCGAACCAAACGAGCCCTAAAGCACTGGATACATTGATCTCCCGACATATCTCTCGTGCACTGAACCAGCCCACGCAGCGTCAAAGAGCTCGTGACATTGACTTCACCGGTGGCAAACATGCGAGCGGACGAATTGTAAGCTGCCCGCTGGAAAACTGCATCCATCATCTTTCCCAGTTGCTGATCAAATCGTTCTGATTCCGCGGCAACCTCCGGCTCCCGCAACAAAACGATTGAGGAATTTTTCACTCTGGAGAAGAAATGTTTGGTTGTGTACTGCATGTGGCATTCATCATCCCACGCAGTTGCACTTCTCTCGTATGGGCATAGTTGAATGAGATCCTGCGATGCTTCATTAACGCAATCCGAACATTCTTGGGAGCTGACATCGCCCCGACAGAGAGCGAGACCATAAATTTGGTCCGGTTCCATGCCTTCGGTGTCGCCGGATATTGGAGTCTTGGAGGACAAGGAAGAGAGCAAAACATTGAGGTTTGTCTGGAACGTGCTATTCATGGTGTAGTTGCCTGCGTTTTGGCAGTTGTAATCAATAAAGTCGCCGCCGGTTCTGGAGCGATGGAGCACAACGAGGAAGGAAGAGAGCAAGAGTAACCGAGGGATCTTTGGAAGAGGAGGCATCAGTCACATGCCTTGCGAATTGCAACGCTTGGAGGCTCAGGGCTGATAAATTTCAGATCGCAGATGTAATATATAATTAAATGTGAAGCTGCAAGTCTTTGCAATTATTGCCGGGTTTGGCGTGCCTTGCTGGGTGGAGAAACTATCGCCTACACTGCATGCACCATGTGGCTGTACATGCAGTCAACCACAACTGCTGATTCCAATGGTGGTGCTCGTGTGGACAATAATTTTTCGCCTAGGTTAGGTGAGATAAGAAGAAATAAATCGGAAATATTAAGGGTGGTCTAACGATCTGAAGCTTCGTGGTGACTTATTTAGAAAGATTCCTTTCATGTGGAAAGTTTTTGAGAAAGTCATGGGTGCGAGGATTGCGTGACTTTTAAACTTGCATGACGTTTGCAGCGATGTGGATGCCATTTGGAATTGCACTAGATTTTAACTTGGTGACGAGGATTAGATTTTGGGAGGATCGTGGGATTGGTTCTACCCCTCTTGCTTATCTTTTTCAAGATCTGCTCGGAACTATTAGAAGGAACTCTTCAGTGGCTTCTCATCGGAACGGGAGATCTAGGAAGTGGAAAATCAATCTACTTGGCCCTCTATCTTCTAGTGAAGTAGCACAGTTTGATCAACTTTAGAACCTCATCATGTCTTCTGTTCATACTTCCAAGGATGCTGATGTGCCAGTTGGGAAGCTTAGTAAGAATGGACTATTCGGTGTAGATTTTAATGCCCTCTGGAAAGCCCGGGTACCTGAAAAGGTGAAAGTTTTCATGCGGCTAGCCCTAAAAGATAGACTTCACATGGGTGATCTTCTTGCAAAGAAAAGTGGGAGGTTGAATTCCCTCTATGTGGCACCATCTCTGATATAAGTGGGTCCAGCCCACTTGGGGAGGCCCAAAAAGCCCACTAGGGCTTTACCTCTTGCTTTTTTTTGGCAGAGCCACAGGAGAGCGCGCGTGAAGAAAAGAAGAGGTGCATGAACATCAAGAGGTGCGGCGGCACATAACGAAAAAAAAAAAGGGGAAACAGAGAGAGAACAGTGCATGGCGGAAAGAAAAAAAAACAAAAAGGAGATAGAGAGGCACAAATGGTGTAGTGATACTGAGAGGAAAAGGACACAACTTGCCGCATCAATTTTGCATGCCATACGGAAGAAATAGGTTTTTTTTCTTATTTTTTTTGATGTGGTTTTTCACACAGTGATTTAACAAATTGAGTTTCTATCTAAGAATTGTATTGGATGCTATAGAGAGTTGTAGTATTCATTGCTAGAGATCTCATTACATTCTTAGGTTCATCACATTATAGTAGTTTGGGTAAGATCATTGTTACTCTTAGGAAGGTGATATTGGAGTTTTTTCAATTTATTGAGAACTCAAGTTTTGGGCATAAACTTGAGTATTGTAAACTCTATATTCATTGTAGTGGATTGATCGGATTTGCATTGTGGTTTTTTTCCTCTATACTGGATGGTTTTTTCCCTCTATACTGGATGGTTTTTTCCAAGCAAATTTGGTGTGTTTTCTTTTTGCTCACCAGGTGTTTGATATATTGCCTGTATGAATATTGCTTCTAGTTGGTTTTGGTTTTGGCTTAGTTTATTCTGCAATATCCCTGTTTTGGCCCCAACAAGTGGTATCAGAGCCGAGGTTGTGTGAGTGTGGAGATATTGTGGGAGTAGATGGAAAATTCTTCGGGTACCATGATGAAACTTAGTGCTTCTAATTATTTTATTTGGAAGCCTATGATGGAGGATATTCTTTACTGTAAAGATTTACATAAGCCCATTGAAGGTGCTAATGCTAAGCCAAAGGACATTAGTGATAGTGACCGGAAGATGATGCACAGGAAAACTATTGGGTATATCAGACAGTGGATTGATCTTAGTGTGTTCCATCATTTATCTCAAGAGACAAATAATGCCTACAATCTTTGGATGAAGTTAGAGGGTCTATATGAGAGGAAGACAATCCAGAACAAAGCCTTTGCAATTAGGAGGCTTCTGAATTTGAAGTTAAAAGAGGGAAGATCTATTTCTGAGCATTTGAGTGAGTTCTAAAACTTGGTGAACCAGTTGACCACAATGAAGATAGTGCTAGATGATGAGTTGCAGGCATTATTGCTGTTGAGTTCATTGTCTGACAGTTGGAAGACTTTGGTAGTGTCACTTAGCAACTCTGCTCCTGATGGGATACTACAATTTACTCTGGTGAAAGATAGCTTGTTTAATAGAGAAGAGACTTGGGTAAGGACAATGCACATGCTCTTATTATAGAAAACAAGGAAAGAGGTAAGAGTAGAGACTTTAAGGGGCGCGGTACTTCCAGAATTCAGTTTAGTGCAAGAGGAAAATCAAGTGCTTCTACTGTAATAAAGAGGGTCATATGAAGAAACACTACAATGATTGAAAAAAGAAATTAAAAGAGGAAAAGAATCAGAAGAAGGCCAATAATGAGACACCACTGCTTATGTTTTAAATGAAACAGTGGCAGTTCTCTATGTAGGAGAGCCACAGGAGAGCCGAGAAGCCTCTATTCTGGTAATCGGTTGCTTCCTTCGGCGGCTCGAGACCCCCTACTCCGATGGCATCACTCCTGATCCAGTTCCTTGGAGTGGAGGAAGGAGAGAGTGAGAGGCAGTGAGAGGTGAGGGATAAAGCCCCTCTGTGGGAAGTCCATGGGCTTTTATAGCCCTCAGTTAGAAAAGAGGTGGAGTGCGATCGTGGCTATTAGGCGGTTATAACCGCCTCAATAGTTGGCAATTACGGTCGTCTTCTTCCTCCTGAAGACACTAGTTTGGGTTTCCAGATGGGCCGCCGACTATGGTCTAAGGCGGCCCATCTGGCCCGGTATTGACACTATCTAAGAGTTGTATTGGATGCTATAGAGAGTTGTAGTATTCATTATTAGGGATCTCATTACATTCATGGGTTCATCACATTGTCGTGGTTTGGGTAAGATCATTGTTACTCTTAGAAAGGTGATATTAGAGTTTTCCAAATTTGTTGAGGGCTCAAGTTTTAGGCATAAACTTGAATATTCATTATAGTAAATCTATATTCATTATAGTGGATTGATTGGATTTTTCCTATTGTTTTTTCCGTCTACACTTGAGGATTTTTTCCGCGTAAATTTGATGTATTTTCTTTCTACTCTCCAGGTGTTTGATATATGGCTTGTGTGAATATTGCTTCTAGTTGGTTTTGGTTTTGGCTTAATTTATTTCACAATATCCTTGTTTTGGCCCCAACATCTGAGACCGTCTCCTATTTCTTCATCAGATGTCCAGTTACCTGGTCCATTTGGGTTGCAATTTTCTCTCACCTTAATATCAAAGGTCGACTTGTTAACTACCTCTCACTTTAGTCTTGGTGGAGGCGCAAGAAGGTTCTAGCCCCTTTGAGGAAGGGGTGGGATCAGTTGCTTATGGCACTTTCTTGGCACAGTTGACACGGGAGTTTAGAATTTTTTGAAGGAAGAAAAACTCTTCAACTGCAGTCCTGCAAAAGACCACCCACACGTTCTCCATATGAGGCAACCTTTGCTTGGGCAAGGCCCTAGATAGCCATAGGACCATCCTTAATCTCCTTGCCCCTTTGTATTTATAATTGTTCTTTCTTTTCTTCCTTCTCTCATTTTTAACCATCTTCTTACTCTCTTTGTAAATATCTTTTTCATTTTACATCAAAAAAAAAAAAAGAGAATATCGTAAGTGAGTTCAGCATATTTAAGTGAGAGGGCTTATGTGTACACATTAGAATCTGTTTATGCTTCTTCAAATTTTCTAATTTTCTATTTTGAGGCAAATAAATGTGTAAGACCCATACAGATGCATGTTTAGTCTCACATCGACTATACACTGGGTAGATTTAAGATACTTACATCGGGCCAAGGAACTCAAGTAACATATTTCAGCTTTTTTTTTTTTTGTTGAGGTCTTGAATTGTTATGAATGATATAATTTCAGATCTGGTTCAGAGCCTATGTGGACTAGAAAACACTACAGCATGGATCTAATGAGTTGATCATGGGCTAATTGTGGTATTTGTAATTGAACTTATGGTACTTATGAATGGATTTAAACTCTTAGCCTGGCCATAATGCCAAGGCTTAATTGGGGGGAGCATATGAGGATCTGTGCAGGCATGTATTTAGTCCTATATAACTATGCACTGGACAGATCTTGCATACTTATACAAAATCAAGAAACCTAAATAATGTTTTTTGACTAACTTGTTTGGATAAAGTTGTAGGTTGTTACAAATGGTATCAGAGCAAATTCAACCCATGACTTATATGGACTGGAGGACATTGCAACATAGGCTTATTTGATTGACCCTGAATCAGTCATAGTATATGTAATTGGATTTGAATTAATTTGGACCTTTAGCTGCTGAGGATACCAGGGCGTAAATAAAAGGTGTATGTAAGGATCTGTGCGAGTATATGTTTATTCTTATATCTACTATGGACTAGATAGATTTTAAGTACTTATAGCGGACCTAAGAACTGAAATAGCATCTTCTAGCTAGTTCTTTTTAGTGAGATTTTGTGTTGCTACAAATGGTATCATAGCTGACTCGGCACATGACCCATGTGGATTAGGAGATACTACAACACAAGTTCGTTGAGCTAACTATGATCCGATCGTAATATTTGTGATCGGATTTATGATACTCATGAATAGATTTGAATGGATTTGAATTCTTAGCTTGGCAAGGATACTAGAGTTTAAACGGAGAGAGCATATGAAGATTTATACATATATGTATTTAGTTCCATATTGGTTGCACTGGATCAATCTTAGATACTTATATAAGGCCAAGAAACTTAAATAATATTTTTCTGGTAGCTTTTTTGGATAAAATTCTAGATTATTACATAATGAAAACATAATTTTTTTTTCAAAAAAATTGCCAGTTGTATTCTTGCGATGAAACAGACCCTTATTATTGTTTACATTTCTTTACTAGGGTAAACACTAGGCAAAAGCTCAACAGAGCTTAGGAAAGTACTTGGTAAAATAATTCCTCACTTCTATATTGGAGCTTCTCCCAATTTGACATGATTGTTATAGATTATTTTACATGATTGCTGATAAATTGGCTGGACTAAACCATTGTGCCTCTCCCAATTCAAGTCATAGATGGTGTATATTTGTGGTATGGCTCGTAAGATTTGCTTAACCATCAGAAACCATTGCAAGAAGCTCATCCTTGGGAACCAGGTCAATCCGATAGCAATCATGTGTCAAAATAAACAATGGTTTAGTCCAGCCAATGTTTTCTTCCGGCGGGGAGCAGACGATCCAAATGATCTCTCAACATACCCAATACGTGCTGCAGTGTCGTTCAGAGATCGATCAAAGTTAACCTTCAGCACATCAATGGTAGGGAAGTAACATTAATACCACCCATAGTAACTTAGTAAGTGAGTGTCTGTGTCTGTGTGTGTCTGTGTCTGTGTGTGTGTCTGTGTGTGTCTGTGTGTGTCTGTGTGTGTGTCTGTGTGTGTGTGTGTGTCTGTGTGTGTGTGTGTGCTCTTCTCCTTTGAAACCGCCTCTCAATACTTGCTTGCCAAATAAGCTATCCAACATTAACAATCATGGACTTTGTTTCTTTCTTTACCTGTGGCAGAGATAGAAGATTAAACAAGACCAACGAAGGAGGCGGCAAAAATCAAACACGATATATTTTCTAACCTTTCTAACATTGCCTGGCAAAACTACAAAGTACCAAAAACCTGGTTACAGTCGGACTCGCAGTCCGCACATAGGTCACATGATTGCATACCGGCATTCAGAATCCCTCTTCTGTTAAGAATAGATTTACAAGGAATTCTAAACCATGCCAATTTCCACCATTTTTTTTTTTTTTACCCTCGCTGTTGTATGTAGCTTCCATATCCAGGTAAAGGATGAAGCATTGTGCTGATAAGGCAAAGGCAACAGTAGCTTATCTATCTCCTCTACAAGAGCTTTAGCATGCCTGTTCTTCCCCCAATACAGCTGACCAGACCAGACAGCTTTTTATGAAGGAATCTTACATATATTGTCCATCATTTCAGCAGGAAAGATAGAAGACAATTTGGATTTGTTCCAAGATATTTCAGCAGTGATAAGATTAACCACCTTTCGATTTTCTATATCCACTTCCATATTGATGAAGGTAAGCTAAGCATTTAATTTGAAATCCAAGGGTCATGAGTTACATTTACCCGAGTACCGGAGGAGACTAACATCCAAATAACTTGATGTTGAATAGAAGCAACATTCAAGCAGATCTTCCTCCATATAAGCATTCCGAGATCCAGAAAAGTGGTACTTGGCACATACCATCTAAACCCATAAAGAGTTAGGCCGAAGTACTAGAGGTCGGACATACTTTTAGCCGCTCTAACCTAGGTAGAGTGAGAAGCCTTTATCATTTGTGCATCTGCTCCATTGGTTGATTATTTACTCTACCTGTTTTGAAGATGTTGCTACAGGGTAGGTTTATACGCCCTCTTTTTCTGTATAATTGCCTTGAAGTATAAGGTTTCGAATAAATTAGTAAACATTATCTCAATGGAAATCTGATATTAGGTTATCTTATTAAAAAATGGAAAGACATAAGACATATGTTGATGCGCTAATGTTTCAAAGGACCCGAGGGATACTACATGTATTACATCCACAATATTCAGACTTCAGGTTGTTCAAAATACTCATCCACAACCTTCTTCTTACCTATATCTATCTTGGTTCAAGCTCCGTTATTGATACCTCATTTGGCGATATCGGTGACGACCTGTTCGCAGAGCGGTCATGTGTATCTCCATGAAAATCATTTGAATAAACATCTGAGTTCGTGCCACTCTTTCCAATGTAAAATGCAGGTTGGGAGGGATCTTGAAGAGACACAGAGTCGCTGCTGAGCATCGTAACGACTGTAGACATGGTAGGCCTGTCAGATGGATCTTCCTGAACACACAATAGTCCAATCTGAATGCATCTCAACACCTCGTTTCTTGGGCAATGGTTACCCAGAGATGGGTCCAAGATCTCCAAAATTGCTCCTTTTGTCCACTGCTCCCATGTCTGCATAAGGCGAATTTACTAAGTAAATAATCTATTATAGAGATACAGTGTGCATGTGGGAGTGGGTGGATGCTGTTGCAGGTGCTGGTGTAGTTTGAAACTCACATAGTTCAGAAGGCCTTTGGAAGATTCAGAATCAGAGGAACCAATGTTCTTCCTGCCTGTCACGATCTCTAAAACTAGAACTCCAAAGCTGTATACGTCTGACTTGATTGAAATTTGTCCACGCATGGCATACTCTGGTGCCATATATCCACTGCAACAAATTGGATAGCCTATTGGGATCAACCATAACAATGGGTAAATCTATCAAGATTTTCACTTACAATGTTCCAACAATTCGGTTTGTGATGCCTTGACTTTGGTCTCCACCAAAAAGCCTAGCCATGCCAAAATCTGAAATCTTTGGGTTCATGTCTCGATCTAATAAAATGTTGCTGGCTTTTAAATCCCGATGTACAATTTTTAGCTGAGACTCTTCATGTAGGTATAGCAAGCCTCGAGCAATTCCACCAATGATCTTGTATCTGGTTGCCCAGTTCAGCTGTTCTCTTTTTACAGGATCTGTTCCATACAAAAATAGTTAATTAAGGTAACACGTATTAGAATAAGTTGAGAGGATGGAATTTAGAGATGACTAGACCTTTTTTCCCCCTGTGCTGACAAAAAGGATGAAGTTAGAAATGAAAGTTCTAGATTCAATAGAATATAAGCAGCCACTAAACCTAAACAAATACAAAAGGTCTAGAAGAGTAATAATAGGCTGCAAAAACTATGATAACACAAATTCTAAAAGGGTGAGATTTCTGTGGAAGGCAGTACCAAAAAGAATGGTGTCCAGGCTTCTGTTAGGCACATATTCATAGACAATCAACTTCTCTTCTTCCTCCAAGCAAACGCCCAAAAGCCTTACAAGATTCCTGTGCTGGAGCCTAGCAACTAAAACTAACTCATTTTTCAGCTCTCCTAGTCCTTGTGTTGAACTTGTTGATAACCTCTTGACTGCTATTTCTCGTCCATCGGGTAATAATCCCTATACAGAATTATAAGGCTTGAAGTATAGAACCAAAAGACTACAAACATATTTATACAGAACCGATTAAAATGAAGAAAAATAAGAGATGATAAATCTTTATTTTGATGTATGACTGTTATTTTTAGGTGAAAAAATGTGCGATTGTTGCAATCATGTTACCTTATAAACTGCACCGAAGCCACCTTCTCCAAGTTTATTCTCTTCAGAAAAGTTTGCTGTTGCAACTCTTAGCTTGGATATATCAATTAATAGTGACTCAATACTTTCGATCTCTTCTGCGTTACTCCCATCTACTGAAAGAGAACATTTTGAAAAACCGTTATCAGAAATTTTTATAAATATATAAGGATAAATTTCACTCAAGCAACAGCAAGCATTTGATTTATGGATTACTTACAGGGTAATTTTATTGCTGACTTCCTCCTCCAGAAGCAAATGCATATAGCGGAGATTAGCACCAGAGCACTCACTACAGGTATGGCAATTGCAAGAACCATACCTGTCACATTCTTCTTGCTTCCTGCATGGATAAATGAGCAATTTAATATATATATATATATATATATATATATATATATATATATATATATATATATATATATATATATATATATATATATATATATTGCACAATCTATGATGTCAAACATGAAGCCATTAGTTGAGTCACATTACATCAGGGAACTTATATTGTGAGTAGTGGATCTTTATGTCATAATATGAAAACTCAGAGAGGTGGGATAACATGTGGAAATTGAGAGAAACGGAATAACTTGTTTCAATGTTCACTGTAAACCACATCTTTGTCATTTAAGTTGGGCAGGAATCGAAGTGTTTTGAGTGAATGGATTGGGTTTGAGACAGGGCCATGAATTCTTGAAAGATTGTCATATAAGAAGAATCTGATTGCAATTATTTTATCCTCTGATCCCTGCTGTCAGAACATGTTCTATGGAAGTTTGCTAATGTGAGGCAACTACGATTGTTGGTGAGCATTGTGAACTATCTTTGATCTGATAAACTGGCGGAAGTTTCTCTCAGAAAAGAGATTTGTAGAAAATTCTCAGAATAAACTGGTGGGAGTTGGCCTAAATTTTAATAATGGTTCTTTTGTGGAGAATGACACTTGCATACACTACCAGAAAATACGCGTACAGTGACGGAAAATTAGTGACGGACCGTTATCAGTCACTATTTGTGACTGATTAGTGACCAACAGAAATTTGGTCATCGTGGTGTAAACTTAGTGACCGATTAGTGACACTATTTCTCAGCCCTTAGTATTAATCCCCAGCTGCACAGCCTAATAAAAAATGGTATTCTTTGTTGTGTTACAAATGTTTGCGGCATGTATGGTAATTGAGGCCGATCATATTGTGGGAAAGCTTTTATTAGTATTTACTCTATAAACCTTATGATTCTTGTCTGATAGTTTTGTTGACTGGAGTGTCTCGGATAAGTGGATTGAGTTTGGATACTTTGTGGTGAATGTTTTACACCATAGAGGTTGTATAGTCCTCGATGATTGCCACGTCATCTGATTGTGGAGACATACAACTGTCAAATACGGCATCGTGTTGCATTCCAAATGTTGTACATCACTATTGAATGCTAGATAGCTGTCTGTCTCCATGATCGAATGACATGGCAGTTGAGGATGATAGTGTTATTTTGATGATTAACAAGCAATAATCGAGAGTATGTTATAAGTTAATTCGATACTTCATTTATAAGTCTGTTACTCTCAGTATATTTGTATAACAAGTTAAAGATGCATTTCATTGTTTACTTAGATGAATCTAATCTTGAGTTGCAGCAAAGTGTGGATTGAGTCGACCCCAAGGTTGATTGGGTCGACCCCGGCACATCAAGAAAGCATCTGGCACACTTCTGCAAAAATGGCACAGATGAACAGTAAGTTGGGTCGACCCAAGGAAAGCATGAGTCGACCCAAACTTCAAGCTTCTCAACAACTCAGAAAATGGTTCTCTGGAAATACTGAGAGGGTCGACCCAAGATGAAGTTGAGTCGACCCAAGCTTGAGTCGACCCAAACCCTGAGAGGGTCGACCCAAAGGCAAGACAGAACAGATGACAGAAAAGGTTCTCTGGAAACCCTGAGAGGGTCGACCCAAGAAGAAGTTGAGTCGACCCAACTGAACCTTGAGTCGACCCAAAGAAATGTTGGGTCGACCCAAGTGAAGGAAGGCTGAATTGCAAGTTTCTGTGGTTCTGAGAGGGTCGACCCAAGGAAAGGTTGAGTCGAGCCAAGTGAAAGTTGGGTCGACCCAAGGACAGGTTGAGCCGACCCAAACACGGGCAGAAGCATAACGGCTAGTTCTGCAGAAGTACTTTTTGTCCTTCCAACAGTGAGTAACGGCTAGTTTTTGAATTCTAACCATTGGGGCTTGTCCAATGGATGAAGAAAACTATTTAAAGTGGCACTATTCATCAGAGAGAACATCCTTTTGCAAGAATATCAAAGAGTACACAAGAAAGACAAAATGCCCTAATCTTCTTCATCCAAGTGCTTCATTCAAGAGTCAAAAAAAAATGGTTGAGCAGATTCCAAAAGTCATTAAGAGCTCCATCCACCCTTGAAGAGGGAAGCATCCTTGACAAAGAAGAGAGAAGTCACATCAAGCGATAACTATTCTCTAAATTCTTCTTTGTAGATTATATTGTTATATTTGCTCATCTAGGAGCTTAAATCTTCTTACTTTGGTTATTAAACTCCTTGTAAAGGTTAGTTGGTAAGCCCGCAAAACCAACGGAATAGGTTGATTGGTGAACCCGTAAAACCAATTGTAAAGGTTCGTTGGTGAGCCCGGAAAACCAACATAGGTTCGTTGGTGAGCCCGTAAAACCAACATAGGTTTTTGGTGATCCCGGAAAACCAAAGTGTAAAGGTTTTTGGATTGTGAACCCGAAAGACAATCCAACTGTAATCCGCGGGATTATAGTGAATTCCCAAGGGGTCGCTTGGGGAGTGGACGTAGGTGCTAAGGAGAGCACCGAACCACTATACTTCTTGTTGTTTGTATTGTGATTTGTTTAATTCCACTAACTCATCATTTAACATAAGTAAGATAGTTAAAATTAAGAGAAACCAATTCACCCCCCCTCTTGGCTTGTCACCTTAGGCAACAAGTGGTATCAGAGCAAGGTGCTCCAATAGTACTTATTGATATCACAATCAAGAGTTAAAGATCATGACAACCCAAGTGGGATGTTCTATGAGTGAGGGACAATCCACAAATAGACCTCCTCTATTTAATGGCACAAACTACACATACTGAAAAGCTAGGATGAGGATATTCATTCAAGCTTTAGACTATGAATTATGGTACATTATTACTAGAGGACCTCACACACCCACACTTAATATAGAGGGCACTATCATACCCAAACCAGAAATGGATTGGAATGAAAGTGATAGAAGATTAGCACAGTTAAATGCAAAAGCAATTAATGTACTTTACTGTTCATTAGATGTAAGTGAATTTAATAGAATATCTACTTGCGTCTCTGCAAAAGAAATTTGGGACAAACTTGAGGTCACTCATGAAGGGACTAATCAAGTTAAGAAGTCAAAAATAAACATATTAGTACACAAGTATGAATTGTTTAAAATGGAATCCACTGAGTCCATAACTGATATGTTTACTCGTTTTACTGAAATTATAAATGGGCTTAAGAGTTTAGGAAAGTCTTATACTAACTTTGAATTGGTGCGAAAAATTCTCAGGTCTCTACCAAGAGTTTGGGAGGCCAAGGTAACTGCAATTCAGGAAGCTAAGGACCTCAACACACTGCAATTAGAGGAACTTCTAGGATCACTCATGACCCATGAGTTGACCATAAGGCAAAATTCAGAAGATGAGGTCAAGAGAAGAAAGCCCATTGCCCTAAAGTCTACCACCCCTAAACAACAAACTGAGTCGGAAGATTCAGATGATGATGATGAATTGGATGAAGAAGGAATGACTATACTTGGAAGAAAATTTAGAAAGTTTATGAGAGGTAAGAATAGATTTCATAAAAAGAAATCCTTCTTCAAAGGTAGCTCAAGCAAAGAAAAGGGTAAGGACAAAGAAAAAGAAAAAGAAACTCCTATTTGTTATGAGTGTAACAAACCTGGGCATTATAAGATAGATTGCCCAGAATTGAAATGGATGGCAAGAAAACTGAAAAAGAAGAACTTCATGGCTGAATGGAGTGAAAGTGAGGAGTCAAGTTCAGAAGAGGAAGATCATCAAGAGACGGCCCAAATGTGTCATATGGCCAATGACGATGAGGTAGATTCTGAACTTGAATGTGATTTTACTGTTGATGAATTACATGATGCATTTTTAGAACTAATGGAAGAACATAAAAAACTAATCAATAAAAATAAAGTTCTAAAAGAAGAAAATCAATCTCTTATCAAAGACAAGTTAAAACTATCTCATAACTATGAAACATTAAGTAGGAAACTCACAAATGAAACCAAGAATCTAATTGCTGAAAATGTCAAGTTAAAAGAAGATGCTGAAAAATATAAATCCTTAGTAGATAAGTTTACACTTAGTTCAACCAAATTAAATATGATTCTTGATAGTCAAAAAGCTGTATATGATAAGGCTGGATTGGGTTATAAAACAAATAGGAATCAAAAATACTTAAAGAATATTTTTGTTAAAGCTAAAAATGAAAATATTACTTGTCATTGCTGCAATAAATCAGGACATAAAGCATATGAATGTAACTATAGAAAGTCCAGTCAAAACAAATTGAGTAATAATCATAAGATCAAATTCAAGAAAGTTTGGATTCCAAAAGGAACATCAAGTACTAACCCTAAAGGACCCAACATAGTTTGGGTACCTAAAGCTCTTTTTTGATCTTTATTGCAGGGGTGTCTTGCAGCTAATAAAGAAGAAAAACGATGGTATCTAGATAGCGGCTGTTCAAGACACATGACCGGTGACGTAGACCAATTTGTCACCTTGGAATCTAAGAAGGGTGGAGTAGTAACCTATGGAGACAATGGTAAAGGGTATATCATTGGAAAGGATAAAATTTTCATTACTCCATCTATTTTTATAGAAAATGTCTTATTAGTTAAGGGTTTGAAACATAACCTACTTAGCATAAGTCAATTTTGTGATAAAGGATTTAAAGTCACATTTGAAGCATCAGTATGCATAATCACAAATCCTAAAGCTAATAGCATTGTACTTGTAGGACAAAGGCAAAGAAATATTTACATGGTAGATCTACATGATTTAGGCAAGAAAAATGGATTATGCTTAATTACTAATGAAGAAAAAAAAATGAAACAAGTTGGCATCGTAGACTAGGACATGCTAGTATAGAATTAATATCAAAACTAGTCAATAAGGAATTAATAAAAGATGTGCCAAAGTTGATTTTTGAAAAGGATAAAATCTGTGGACCATGCTCATTGGGAAAACAAACTAAATCATCCTTCAAATTAAAGAATATAGTATCAACAACTAGGCCTTTTGAACTCATACACATGGATCTATTTGGACCCACTAAAACTGCGAGTCTAGGAGGGAAGAAGTATGGACTAGTTATTGTAGATGATCTTTCAAGATATACATGGGTTTCATTTTTGGCACATAAGAATGAAGCATTTTCAGAATTCTTGAAACTTTATAATAATATCACAAATGAAAAGAAGCTCACCTTAGTAGCAATTCGAAGTGATCATGGTACTGAATTTGAAAATCAACACTTTGAAGAATTTTGTAATAAAAATGGTATTTCACATCAATTTTCAGCACCTAGAACGCCTCAACAAAATGGGGTTGTTGAAAGAAAAAACAGGACATTGGCAGAAATGGCACGCACGATGTTGTGTGAGTCAAATCTTCCAAAGTACTTTTGGGCTGAAGTTATAAGCACTGCTTGTCATATTCTAAATCGAGTTTTAATACGACCAATAACCAAGAAAACTCCTTATGAACTTTGGAAGAATAAGAAACCAACTGCTAAATATCTTAGAGTATTTGGATGTAGATGTTTCATCTTAAACAATGGCAAGGAGGATCTAAGTAAATTTGATGCCAAGTCAGATGAAGGTATCTTCTTAGGATACTCCACATCTAGCAGGGCATACAGAGTATTCAATAAAAGAACCCTTGTAGTCGAAGAGTCAGTTAATATCATATTTGATGAGTCTGATAGTGAGTCTGCTAGGAAAGAAAATATTCTTGATGATGATACAGGAATTATTAACTTTGAAAAGTTGAATATTGATGACGTGCCAATTCAAGATAAAGGAGATGATTGCGTGCCACCACAATCTCAAAACTTGCCAAAGGAATGGAGGTATGCATCTGGACACCCTAAAGACTTAATCATTGGTGATCCATCTCAAGGGGTAAGAACTCGATCCTCTCTCAGAAATTTAAATGATTATCTTGCTTTTGTTTCACAATTAGAACCTAAGACTTATGAAGAAGCTGAAAAAGATACTAATTGGATAAATGCCATGCAAGAAGAATTAAATCAATTCAAAAGAAGTAATGTATGGACATTAACTGAAAGACCAAAGCATAACTCTGTAATTGGAACAAAATGGATCTTTAGAAATAAATTAGATGAAAATGGGTTAGTTATAAGAAATAAAGCTAGACTTGTAGCTAAGGGATACAATCAAGAAGAAGGGATAGATTTTGATGAAACATTTGCTCCTGTAGCTAGATTAAAGGCTATTAGATTACTTCTAGCATTTGCATGTTTCATGGATTTCAAATTGTATCAAATGGATGTAAAAAGTGCATTCTTAAATGGTTTTATAGAGGAAGAAGTATATGTAGAGCAACCTCCTGGTTTTGAGAATCATGAATTGCCAAATCATGTGTTTAGATTACATAAGGCATTATATGGATTGAAGCAAGCACCTAGGGCTTGGTATGATCGATTAAGCAAATTTCTGCTTAATAATGACTTTAGTAGAGGAAATGTAGATAAAACACTGTTTCTCAAAAGAAAGGACAAAAATCTATTAGTGGTACAAATATATGTAGATGACATAATCTTTGGTGCCACAAATGATACTCTTTGCAAAGAATTTGCTGATCTAATGCATGGAGAATTCGAAATGAGTTTGATGGGAGAACTAAGTTTCTTTCTAGGATTACAAATCAAACAAACTAAAAAAGGTATTTTCATTCATCAAACTAAGTATACAAAGGAAATACTAAAGAAGTTTGGGAATGAAAATCATAAGGGAGTAGACACTCCAATGAATCCTACTAGTAAGCTAGACAAAGATGAAAAAGGAAAGAGTATTGATATTAAGCTTTATAGAGGACTAATTGGATCCTTGCTCTACCTTACTGCTAGTAGACCAGACATCGTATTTAGTGTAGGAATATGTGCTAGATACCAATCAGATCCTAAGGAGTCACATTTAAGTGTTGTTAAAAGAATCCTTAGATATTTAAGAGGAACTACGAATATAGGATTATGGTACTCAAGAGACTCCTGTCTAGATTTGCTTGCATACTCAGATGCTGATTTTGCTGGATGCAAATTAGATAGGAAGAGCACTAGTGGAACATGTCAATTCTTAGGAAACAACTTAGTATCATGGTTTAGCAAAAAGCAGAATTTAGTGGCACTGTCAACAGCTGAAGCTGAATATATAGCTGCTGGCAGTTGTTGTGCTCAAGTACTATGGCTTAAGCAACAACTAGAGGACTATGGAGTTAAGCTAGATAATATTCCTATTAAGTGTGATAATACTAATGCCATCAACCTTACTAAAAATCCGGTTCAGCATTCTAAAGCCAAACACATAGAAATAAGATATCATTTTATTAGGGATCATGTGCAAAATGGAAACATATGTATTGAGCATATATGCACTGAAAAATAATTAGCCGACAAATTCACAAAACCCTTAAGTGAAGATAGATTCTGCACGCTAAGGAGGGAATTAGGCATATATGATCCTTTCTATTGAAGAGATATAAAAGGGAGCAAGCAGTCTCATGATACATTCCTCCCATTTCTAAAAACTCATGAAACATGAGTCAAAATTGTCATATATAGATTCCTTACTCATGTATCATTGTCCTAGAAAGAATTTGTAAGGATTGGAAGCAAGAAAAATTTTTAGAAGCAAAAAGGAAGAGAAAGAAAAAAATTCTGAACTTGGGTCGACCCAACCCAGAATAAGGTCGACCCAACGTTGAGTCGACCCAACGTCGGGACCCCACTGTTAAAAGGAAGACCCGTGAGCTTTTTTAGGGCACTGTTTGCCCTTGTCCTCTTCTGAAAACTCTATTCTCCACTCTCCAAACTCCTCCAATCAACTCCAAATGCTAGATTACTTCAAGATCTTGGAGAAATGTGACCCAAAAGAGCCGTAGCCAAGAGATCCGGAAGAGTCTCACGGATCCAACGTGAGGAAAGAGAAGCTACGGAGCTATCTACAGTGTCTCCACAACGTGAGGCACGTGCAGAGCCACCTCCTCCTCCCTCCCCCTCAGTACAACTTGCAAAGTTTGCGGGGAGACCGGTTACAACGGGGAGAAGGATCCATTCCGAGTTCTTTGATCAAGAAGGGTTCCGTTTGGGGGAATGGATCCGAAGGCAAGGTTGGGAGTATCTTTGCTCCCTAGATGTGGTGATCTACCCCGGACTAGTTCGGGAGTTCTATGCCTTCCTCAAAACTGGGATGGGAGGGCTCATTTCGGAAGTTCGAGGAGTTAGGGTTCGAGTTTCCGAGGAGAGTTTGAGTGAGTTGCTTCATCTCCCCTGCGAAGGAGCAACTCCAGAAAAGCCAGAAAACAAGATGAGAGCCCTGCAGTTGATACTTGAGAATGAAGACTTCGACTTTTCGGAGAAGGTAATAGCGAACTCTCTTTCTGCAGAAATGAGGTTGTTGCTCAGCATCATAAATAGGATTCTATTTTCGAAGAGCGGGAGATTCGATCTCATTACAGAGCGAGATCTAGTAGTGATGGAGCATATTATTCAGAGTATTCCCCTGAATCTCCCGGCCATGATACTGAGGCAGATGAGGAAGGTGATCTACAACTTCAGAGTATCCCTGCCTTATGGTATGATACTCACCTTGATCTTCCGACAACACGACATATCTGTCGAGGGGGAGATCTCCAGGCATCTGCTTCATACTGATACATACACTGCACGATCACTTATTCGCATAGGCTATGAGAAAGTGAACGGGCAGTGGGTTCATACTGAAGCAGGGATTCAGGGTGATGCACCTGAGGGTGATGCACTAGATATTGGAGACCCTATCCCTGAGGATGAGGAGCATATGGATCATCCTACTGCACCTTCAGAGGCTGGACCATCGTCATCTGTTCCTGCGGGAGATACAGATGAGTTCTGGAGTAGGATGACAGAGCTTATGTCAGCTCAGGCGAGGACTATCACTGATGGGCTGACGAGTAGATTAGACATCATGTCTGCTGATATCAGTGATCTGAGGGAGCAGATGGGAGCTCTACGGAGAGAGAGAGAGACTCATGGACCATCTGTGCCACAGGCTGCTGAGTCAGAGATTTCGGCACAGAGTTATCCAGCTCATCGTGCTCCACGCCAGACTCAGTCTCATCAGGCTCGACCTCCCCTCGCCACGTACACTAGGAGGATGAGGACTAGATCCCAGCCATTAGATACTTCCTAGGCTGATATTAGTATTTCTGTTTAGAGCCTAGGATAGGTATCTAGTTCTCATATGTATTTTGTGTTGATCATGTATTTTAAACTTTGATTGATGAACATTGTATTTGTTTTTATTTTTGGCATTATTGTACTAAAATGTTCCTATTTTGATCAATGAAGTTTGAATGTTTGTTATTTATTGTGTCTATTCCCATGCACCTATTTGATGATAACAAAAAGGGGGAGAAGTAAAGAAAGAGAAGTAAGTTGTGTAAGAAAAGAGAAATAACTTGTAAAACAAATTGAAAATTATAATGGAAAAGCATATACATTTAAGGAGGAGCAATTTGTAACAATAAAAATGATCAAATCAAAAATTTCTATCAAATTTCAGAATTTGGCACATAGAATTTCAGAATTTGGCACGCACCTTTCACACCTCGATACATAACCTGAAACTCATGCTTTATCTCAAATTTTTGGAGTTTCAACTTTAATGAAATATAAATGAAAGGGGGAGCAATTTAAAAAGTCAAATTGGAAACATTTGAATGATATAGGGGGAGACTTCACTCTCATATTTGAAAAGCTGAAATTCAGCAACTTGAGCCCTTTTAAAACTGATTTTAAGATAAGTATCAATAGGCTCATACTCTATATTTTGTAATCATCAAAAAGGGGGAGATTGAGGATGATAGTATTATTTTGATGATTAACAAGCAATAATCGAGAGTATGTTATAAGTTAATTCGATACTTCATTTATAAGTCTGTTACTCTCAGTATATTTGTATAACAAGTTAAAGATGCATTTCATTGTTTACTTGGATGAATCTAACTTTGAGTTGCAGCAAAGTGTGGAATGAGTCGACCCCAAGGTTGATTGGGTCGACTCCGGCACATCAAGAAAGCATCTGGCACACTTCTGCAAAAATGGCACAGATGAACAGTAAGTTGGGTCGACCCAAGGAAAGCATGAGTCGACCCAAACTTCAAGCTTCTCAACAACTCAGAAAATGGTTCTCTGAAAATACTGAGAGGGTCGACCCAAGATGAAGTTGAGTCGACCCAAGCTTGAGTCGACCCAAATCCTGAGAGGGTCGACCCAAAGGCAAGACAGAACAGATGACAGAAAAGGTTCTCTGGAAATCCTGAGAGGGTCGACCCAAGAAGAAGTTGAGTCGACCCAACTGAACCTTGAGTCGACCCAAAGAAATGTTGAGTCGACCCAAGTGAAGGAAGGCTGAATTGCAAGTTTCTGTGGTTCTGAGAGGGTCGACCCAAGGAAAGGTTGAGTCGATCCAAGTGAAAGTTGGGTCGACCCAAGGACAGGTTGAGCCGACCCAAATACGGGCAGAAGCATAACGGCTAGTTCTGCAGAAGTACTTTTTGTCCTTCCAACAGTGAGTAACGGCTAGTTTTTGAATTCTAACCATTGGGGCTTGTCCAATGGATGAAGGAAACTATTTAAAGTGGCACTATTCATCAGAGAGAACATCCTTTTGCAAGAATATCAAAGAGTACACGAGAAAGACAAAGTGCCCTAATCTTCTTCATCCAAGTGCTTCATTCAAGAGTCAAAAGAAAGTGGTTGAGCAGATTCCAAGAGTCATTAAGAGCTCCATCCACCCTTGAAGAGTGAAGCATCCTTGACAAAGAAGAGAGAAGTCACATCAAGCGATAACTATTCTCTAAACTCTTCTTTGTAGATTATATTATTATATTTGCTCATCTAGGAGCTTAAATTTTCTTACTTTGGTTATTAAACTCCTTGTAAAGGTTAGTTGGTAAGCCCGCAAAACCAACGGAATAGGTTGATTGGTGAACCCGTAAAACCAATTGTAAAGGTTCGTTGGTGAGCCCGGAAAACCAACATAGGTTCGTTGGTGAGCCCGTAAAACCAACATAGGTTTTTGGTGATCCCGGAAAACCAAAGTGTAAAGGTTTTTGGATTGTGAGCCCGAAAAACAATCCAACTGTAATCCGCGGGATTATAGTGAATTCCCAAGGGGTCGCTTGGGGAGTGGACGTAGGTGCTAAGGAGAGCACCGAACCACTATACTTCTTGTTGTTTGTATTGTGATTTGTTTAATTCCACTAACTCATCATTTAACATAAGTAAGATAGTTAAAATTAAGAGAAACCAATTCACCCCCCCCCCTCCTGGCTTGTCACCTTGGGCAACAGCAGTGATTAAGGGTTGTACAGTTCTCTTTGGTGCAAAACACGCACTGCAGAGGATCCCGACTCAAGCGAATTAGATGTGAAGCAGAACTAGGGTTTCAAAATGGATTGCCATTTAAAAGGAATCCATGTGCAAACTTTTCATGTTCCAAGGTTAGTAATCAGCATGTGATCTTATGGAAGTATTAATTTGGTGCAATTATAATAGTGTGAACTACTTTTGATCAAACAAGATATACTGGTGCTAGCTAGTAAACCCTTAAATTAAAGAAAAGGTTCTCTACTTTGGCTGGTTTGTAGAAATGACCCTTGTATCTTACGGCACCAAGCATTAGTGCCTCGCTCTGTTGTTTATATAATATTGCTTTCTTTTTCTTTTTTTTTACTAGAGGCCAATAAGGAAGAGTTGATCTTTATTGTTACTTTAAAGGGTGTTATGTATGTATACCCTTCTAATATACAAAATTATATAAATATTCTCGTAAAATTACTATTTTCATGTATATTCTTCTGTTTTTTCTTTTTTGTATATATACATATACCATTTCATGTCTTTAAAAAATAAACGGCTTAAAAATAAAATGACTGAAATATCCTTATGGGTAGATATAAAAAAAAAGTTGTAAGGGTATACACACAAATAGCAACTTTATGAGGGTATTTATGCAATTTCTTATATTTAGAAAGATGTATATTTAAATAATCTATTAAAAAAACAAAACTCGGTTGAAATTTGCCAAGTCTTTTATGATTCAATTGGATCGATAAGTCAAAAAAAGATCGAGTCACATTTTGGTAATGCTATTTACCATTTGATTTTGATATAATTATTATTATTGAATCTATGACATCTACATATTCTTCATTATTTTTAAAAGATTAAAGGATATCGAATTTAAATTAATTATAGATGTTTAGATTTGTAAAATATTTGTTAGTGATTTGTAAATATTGAGTTTTTTTTTTGAGGCAAGAATTTTGTAAAAGCAACATAATTTATTCTATAAGAGTTGATATTAACATGATTTAATATTTTTTGTTATTTTTTTAATTAATGAATTATCTTTACTAGATTTTGATCATTTTTTAATGAATTTTTTTTAAGTGTATACCCTTCTAAATATGTGTAATTGCATGAATACCCTCTCAAAGTTGCTACTTGCATCTATATCCATATAAAATTTCCTTTTTGCATGTCTACATGTAAGGGTATTTCAGTCATTTCAATTTTAAATCATTTATTTTTTAAAAGTGTTGGTTAGTATTATGTAAAAAAAAGTAAAAAAGGGGTATACATGCAAAATTAAATATTTTATAAGGACATACATATAAATAACAATTTTATGAGAATATTCATATAATTTTATATATTTTAAAGGTATAGATGCCCAAAAAAAAAAAAATCTACTTTAAATCACCTAATACTTCTCAACTAAATTATGTAGAGACATGCGTTTAGCCAAAAAAAACAAAAAGAAAATGTAGCCATTAAACTCAAATCGATATGATATTAGTAAACAGATTAGAAATGATTGGATCTCAAACAGAGTTAGGAAGGACTCATCTATTCCCTATTAAGTCGCCGTCGATAAACTGATGCTATTGAAACTAGTTTACTGGTACCGGTCGGCTACTACCCTTACCTTCTTCCTCAGGTGTTTTGGTAGGTGGAGGCACTACCGGCGCCGGTGCG
Source organism: Phoenix dactylifera (assembly GCF_051530095.1). Lineage (NCBI taxonomy): Eukaryota > Viridiplantae > Streptophyta > Magnoliopsida > Arecales > Arecaceae > Phoenix > Phoenix dactylifera. The sequence goes on along the minus strand of NC_143190.1, from coordinate 38,251,751 downwards.
TTCTCCGGCGGCTCCTCAAGTCTTAGCGACGGTGCCCCGTTGAAGAACTTGGATATCTCGTACCTAAAATTGCAGCTTGCTGCGACCACCCTCCCTCCCTTCTTCCCGTCTAGCTGTGTCGGTCTTGGCTCAAGGATATTTTGGAGGCACTGCTGGCACTGGCTCGGCGACAGGTCCTGTGTGCACTGCACCAGACCATATATCTGAGGAAATGGAGCCTTGGTGGAATTCACCATCTGCCCGGTGGCGAACCTCCTCGTCGAGTTGGAGACGGCCCAATCGGTGATCGCGCTCATAAGCTCGTCCACAATCTTGTCGAACCGGCTGGCGTCGGTCACGTTTTTGACGTTCCACTTGATCATCCCCGAGGAGTCGACGGTCGAGAAGAAGCGCTGGTTGGAGTAGCGAAGGAGGCAGTCCTCGTAGTATACGATGGCGCCTTTGTTGTACGCGCAGAGCTGGGGGGCGTCTTGGATCGCGTCGCCGCTGAGGCAGGAGCGGCAGACCGAGGCATTGGTGTCGCCGCGGCACATGGCGAGGCCGTAGATTTGGTCAGGGATCTGGCCGACGGTGGCGTTGAGGAAGCCACCGGAGAGAGAAGTCTTGGAGGCGAGGGAACGGAGGAGGAGGTTGAGGTTGGTATCATAAGTGCTGTTGGCGGCGTAGTTGCCGGTGCTGCCACAGTGTGTGTAGATGGGATCGCCGGCAGTGGGAGGGGAAAGGAATATGAGGAAGAGAAGGCATAGGAAGAAAGGGAAGGAAACATGGCGAAATGATACCATGGACTACGGTTACAGCGGGAGAACACAGTGCTTCTGAGCACGACAGAGCAAAGTTGTTAAGTATGGCTGGCTGTGGAAACAGGGTGCGAGCTAGAGGAAACTGTGAGGCGACGCGTTCGAAGGAAGCTGGAAATGCCTTGGGAACGGGAAACGACTAAGAGCAGCAGCGGTCGACTTGGTCGTCGTTTTATTTTGCGATTTACCATGCCTACGAGGATGCGACTCTGAGGCAGCGTTGGCCCAATATGACCACTTAGATTATGGCGAATTAGGGTTCAGTCCAGTGGCATGGCTACATGGATTCGATCAATAGGTGTTAAAGACCAGATGCTATGGCCTTGCCAAATTGCATTTGTATCTCGGCATTCATGATTTTGCCTACTCAAACCAGAAACAATCCACAAGGGCCCTGGAATGCCCACCATAAGATCGGCAGGTGTTCTCATGTTTGTAAAATTTGCAACCTAAATCTCACGTTTGTCCCAGTCAAGTTCCATGCTAAATAAATAGCAAATACAAACACGCACTCTTTTTTTTGGGTACAAAACACGCCATCTCGTGGAAGAAAATGAAAGGAGTGGTCTGTTAGACCTGAGGAAAGGTTGTTGGTCAACATAGGTGGGCTTAAAAAACTATGTATGAACAATAAGATTCCATTCAACTTGCGGAAAAGAGGGACAAAAGTACTCCGTGGACTCTATAGAAAGCATCGTGTAGGCCGTTTAATGTCCTGTTCTACTGACCTGTGGCTCTACCATTTGTAGAGAAGAAAGAAGTCACAACACAAAGGAGGCACCTTATCAGCTAGTATAAGAATCTTAAAGCAGATGCCAGAGGGGACCAGACGGGAACCAACATAGAAGGTTCCGTTAAATCTCCAGAGGACAAACTCACCTCGTCCCTCCGATCTCTTGTTGATCCAACTGCTTCTTGCTTTTTTTTTCTCTAAAGAAAAGAGAAAAAAATTCCCCTTTTTTTCTTTCACTTTGTACCTGATCAATTTCTTAGGGTCCCGTGGGTGGTCGTACATTCTTGATCCCAATTTTTTTAGGATTTCTCTTGCTTTGTTAAATAATTATCTTTTCTAGTCACACCTCTAAATTGATACATTGGTAGTCTGAAATGTGAATAACTTGATGTGCTTCATTCCGTCTTTGTCGCTGTCTCTATGCGTTGCCATTGGCTGCAGCGGAATCGAACGCTTATGAGATCCTGTCCGAATTCCAGAAGCTGTAAACTTTTCTGACAACGAGAAGCGCTTGTTGCAAGCTTGGTTGATTCAGATTGTTGCCTGGGTTAAGGGGAGACTGTGAATGTTAACAGCCAGGAAGAGATTTCATCTTTGGCTAAAGTGATGCTCAGGAATATTGGAGCTGCAAAGAAAATTTTCACCACATAGAGTTCCAATGCACCATGGTTGTTATTTAACATCTAGGACTTATTTTTGTTTGTGTTACCAAACAAAAATTTTAGGATTTCATGTTTATTAAATCGTATTGATTGAAGACAAGTTTCACGAGATGGATAACACTAAAGACCATGAACTTTGGATTTTCGCTGGCTAGTTAATTGAATGATTCATTTTCTTAACGGTTAGGTAGCAAGGGGATATGCCCAACATGTATTGTGGTTAATGCTTAATGTTGCATTTTGCAAGATTCCCTCAGCACAATTAGTATTCAGTGCTACATCTGGAACTTACGTGGCTAGGAGTTTGTGTGGGTGTGCAAGAGCCCTAACTGGGCTCAAAAGATATTTGAGACATGGATAACATAGGTGCTGGTCACAAAATTTGCTGGGTTAAATAGTAAGTTTTAGGTGTTAGATAACCATGGCTATATATTTGTTAGGGATGGCAACATGTCGGAAATAGATCGGCTATGCTATTATCTGTTCCTGCCCCGTAATTGCCTCAGAGCGGGGCGGGGCAGGTAGAGTCAAGGAAAGGGGTAGGGCAAGTAAAATTAAATGAGGTAGGTTGGATGGGTTGAGTCAGTTAAAGTTACAAAATCAATTTTTTTTCTTACATATAAATCAATTTATTTATTTATTTATTTGCCTTGAGGGAGAAATTTGTGAAGATATATATATATATATATATAGATATACAGATCGGGTTCGGAGTAGGTTTTACCATTATCCTTATCTGCCCCGGATCTATTACGGGTTAGGTGAAATATGCTCCATTCAAATTGGGTTGGGTCGGGTGCCTGATGGGGTGGACTAAATTGCAAGCCCTAGTGTTTGGCCATTCCTGCTAGGTTTAGACCTAAAAACATTGTATTTTTTTTCGGGAGGGGGTGAGGGGCAGGCAGATGAGCTTTTGGTTGCCTTAGGTCGAAGGAATTTTGAATGCCATGGATCAGCTCTTAATTGATTAAATCATAACTATTATGTGAATATAGAAAGATGTAAACAAAGTTCACAAGTATTTAGTGATCACATATAGCTAAAGACATGAAATCTCGTCACAAGTATTGAAAAGTAAAAGAACATGCTTGGTCACACTGACCAGTAATTTCACCCAATGCCTTATTGCCAATTGGCAGCGCATTTTACCAAGTATTTTTTGTGGCATTTAAATTTTTACTATAAATAATGTACAAACATTGAGTCTGCCTTTAAAAGCTAGCTATCAAAGTAAAACTTTCATGAGTTGTCTTGTGGCTTATTTTAAAAAGTCAAAGAAGTTAAAACTTTATGCCGAATCACTGATGCTTCCTTTCCTAGACTTTGACAGACAAGCTTATATGATGAGATTAATGTAACATATTGCTGTCATGCAGAAATTAAAATGCAATTATTTTCATAGCAAGTGGATATCTATTTGGCAGCTAGGCCATTTCAATAACTTCCTTCTGAAGTAGCATAATAATAATTCTAAGTTTCTGAGTTAGCTTTTCATGCCTTGGCCCCCAAAAAATAGCAAAATATGTAATAATCATAACTTTGAAAGATGTCCCTTGGAACTTATGATTTGAAATGTATATAGAACTCTTTAGGAATAATGAAGGCCAATATCTGGTTAAACTTTTTCTTTCTGATGTAAATATCTAGTTAACATAGGGAAAGGAAAAGAATATATTGTACAATTATTGTCTCATCATGTATAATAAGGTATTTTTGATTACCTTGCTTACACATCAAACATATCAAACTATCTATATGTAATTTGTGAAGTCCATATATAATTCCAAAACTACAAAAGCAACCAGCCATCTAGATTTGAAAGGCAGGCTGATGGAATACAAACATTTACTAGTACAGTTGTTTCTCCCCCTAACGAGGGTTTAGTTCGGTAATTGATGCCTCATTTGAAGAGAATAGAGTCGATGTACTTGTAGACTGCTCATGTTTACCTCTACATGGACCGGCATCTTCAACAAGTCCATATGACTCTGTCATGGCATTTGCATAAAAAAATGCAGGCTGTGAGGGAGTTTGGAGTTTCATTTTGTACCGGTTGAGCATCAAAAAAACTGATAACATGTTTGGCCTGTCACTTGGATTTTCCTGTACAGATAACAACCCAATGTTGATGCATCTCAAGATTTCGTGGATTGAATAATTTTCAGCCATGCTTGGATCAACTAATTTCAGTGCTGTCTCATTGGTCCAACATTGCCATGCCTGGTAAAAGTCTGTTAGAATATGGCGTAGTCATCTCTAGACATATATCATAGTAGAAAATGTAAATGTGAATTTTGTAGTACTTACATAGCTTAGAAGATTCATCACATTTCCAGGGTCATAGAAACTATTGTTCCTTCTTCCGCTGACAATTTCCAAAACTAATACACCAAAACTAAAAACATCTGACTTAAGGGAAATACTCCCATGTATAGCATACTCTGGTGCCATATATCCACTGCAAACCATTAACAATCGAATAATATGAACCATTAAGGCTTAAAGCACAGTGAAATTTAGGCTTCAAAAACTTACTATGTTCCTACAACTTTAGTTGTCTTGCTTTCAGTATGGTCTCCACCAAAAAGTCTTGCCAATCCAAAGTCTGCAATCTTGGGATTCATGCTTGCATCTAACAAAATGTTGCTAGCTTTCAGATCTCGATGAATAATTCGTACTCTAGAATCTTCATGAAGATACAATAGTCCCCTAGCAATCCCTTGAATGATGTTGTGCCGTTGTTCCCAGTTTAGTTGTTCACTTTTGGCTGCATCTAGTTAATCCAGATAGAACATGTTTAATGTTATGTACCACTGCCAAAAATGGTTAATTTATTAATTTATAGAGATCAAATTGTATGCTAACCGAAAGAGCATTGCTGGTTTAGTTGGTTAGCACAAACCTATTAACGTATGTAATGTATGCTTATACGGTACCAGTTACTTCTCACTTCTTCCTCAGTTTCTTTTGACTATCCAATTTGACCTTGAGTAGTTCTACATGCTCAGCCTTCCTGAGAAACCATAACAAACAAAACTCTGGGATTATGTATCACCTACTACGGAACTTCTTTTGAGTGAATTTTGTTCAGAACTTCCTATTATTTTTGAAGTTTTTTTGGCCCTCTTGTTTTGTAAATATGAGTGTCTTTTCTATGTATTTTGGAGTACCTGTATGCATCTTTTGTGAGCATGTTCATTTTATATACTCATTTTGGCATATGTTAAGAATATAGTCATGTTTTCATATCTAGCAAACATTATTGTGTGCCTTCACAATCTTATGCTATGTGTTTATATTATGAAATTTTCTTTTTGCTTTGTTAGCTTCATAGTTTTCTTACTAAGCCTATTAATCTTTAGATTAATTGGCAGGGATTTTAGCAGACCAGTTTTGACCTCAAATGTCAAACTTACATGTGTGTACTCTTTAAGTCATAGATGTTCTCTTGAAACATAGCTCCTGATATGCTGCTGATACGCCTCTGTTACAGCTGCTGAACTCAACCTGGGCTCCACCAAAGCTTCACTGATATGCTGCCTGATACGCCACTGATACGCTGACTCACATGCTGATGAGGATTGGTGTGAAGAGATGGAGCTGAGCTGGAGCTGAGGAGGAAGCTTAACCACTAACCATATTCAGTTGATCAGTTCAACTGATAACTGAATTCAGTTGATTCCAGTTGTACTAGTTAAGTTAGTTTCAGACTTACTTATAAATAGATGTGTTCATGATGTAATCAAAGAATTTTTTCTGTGAAGAAATAAAGGAAGTCTTCCTCCATCTATTCTTCTTCCCTCACTGTTCAAAGTTTCAGTTTTTGTCATGGTATCAGAGCAAGTCTCCATGGCAGCGTCTCATTCACAGCATTCTTCTTCCTTTTCTTCTTCTGCCGATGATCAATCAAGCCCATATTTCCTGCATCATGGAGACAATCCAGGTACTACTCTAGTTTCACAAATGCTTAGTGGGGAAAACTATCCAAGTTGGTGTAGATCAATGGAAATGGCACTAAGTGCAAAGAACAAGATAGCTTTTGTTGATGGATCACTTCCCAAACCAGAACCATCCAACCCATTGCTTTCAGTATGGATTAGATGTAATGATATGGTGACTTCTTGGATTCTAAATTCACTGTCAAAAGAGCTAGCTGAGAGTGTTCTTTATATCAACTCAGCTAGAGATGTTTGGAATGATCTACGAGAAAGATTTTCACAAGGTAATGGACCTAGAATATTTCAAATTCAAAAGTCCATTGCTTCTTTGTCACAGAATCAATCCAGTGTTAGTTCCTACTTCACTAAACTCAAGGGTCTATGGGAGGAATTATGGAATTATAGGCCAAATCCTATCTGTTCTTGTGGTGCAATGAAACAGTTAATAGAATATCAAAATCAGGAGTGTACCATGCAATTTTTGATGGGGTTAAATGACACTTACTCACACATACGAGGTCAGATCCTCTTGATCGATCCTCTTCCCTCAATAAATAAAGTTTTTTCATTAGTATTACAAGAAGAGAAACAGAGGGAGGTCACTTCTGATGCTAATCCGAATGTGAATAATATAGCATTCTTGAGCAGATCTGCTACTAAATCAGGAGTTAGCCATTTTCAAAAAAAGGATCGCCCCATGTGCAGTTACTGTGGTATGATGGGGCATACAAAGGACAAATGCTATAAGTTGCATGGATATCCTCAAGGATACAAGCCCAAAACTAGAGGACCCAAAATACTGAATCTCAAGTTTCTGTGAATCAAGCAACTTCCCAGAAGTTACCATTTACAGCAGAACAATGTCAACAATTACTTGCATTGATCAATCCTACTGCAAATGGTGATTCTAAAGTCACTCAATCCTCTGTCTTCTTGACTCCTGGGGCATCTTCATCAGGTTCTAAAAGTGAGAATCTAGCAGTAAACATGGCAGGTATACCCCCTTCACATTTCTTGGCCTCTGCTTTTTCTTCATCCCCAAGACACTGGATACTTGACACGGGTGCAACTGACCATATGGTGCACTCTCTTTCCATGCTGACAACCATTACTTCTGAGATTTTTACATCAGTCAAACTCCCAAATGGAATTTCTGTGCCGGTTACACATATTGGCACTGTCAAGATTTCAAAACATATCACCCTCACAAACGTTTTGGTGGTCCCTTCATTCTCTTTCAATTTGATTTCTGTCAGCTCTCTATTAAAGCAAATGTCATGCTGCCTAATCCTCTTGTCTAACTGCCTATTCATCCAGGACCTGTGCACTTGGACAACGATTGGTTTGGCTAAAGAACAAGGTGGCTTATACTATATGATCCAAGATCATATTGCTGAGGTTAACAATGTTTGTAAACCATCTGCTAATACTGTCACTGCAGACTTGTGGCATTTTAGATTAGGTCACCCCTCTTCATCTAGAATGCATTCTCTACACAATTGTATTCCTAATATTGCAAACACAAAGCTACAATACTGCACCATTTGTCCTTTAGCAAAACAGCACAAACTACCTTTCCCTGTTTCATTGAATAAAACCCAATTCCTTTTTGAGCTTGTTCATTGTGATGTATGGGGACCTTTTAGTGTTCAGGCATATGATGGTTCTTGTTATTTTTTAACCATAGTTGATGATTACAGTCGTTGCACTTGGGTTTTCTTAATGAACTCAAAGTCACAGACACAATCCCTCATACAGTCATTTTTTGAGTTGGTGGAGACTCAATTTCGTGCCAAGATCAAATCAGTACGTACTGATAACGGCTCTGAATTCAGTCTTCATGAGTTTTTCAGTTCGAAAGGAGTCATTCATCAACATTCATGTGTTGAAACTCCTCAACAAAACGGTATCGTAGAGAGGAAGCATCAGCATCTTCTAAACATAGCCAGAGCACTTAGATTTCAATCTAATATCCCTCTCAAATTTTGGAATGACTGTATATTGACAGCGGCATACCTTATTAACAGAACATCATCCCATTTGCTTGCCAATAGGTCTCCCTATGAAATGTTATTCTCTTCAAAGCCAACTTATGATCATCTTAGAACATTTGGCTGTTTGTGTTATATGTCAACACTCACTCGGAACAGAACCAAATTTGATTCTCGGGCTGAGCCTTCAGTTTTCCTTGGCTATCCATATGGAATAAAAGGCTATAAGGTTTACAATTTACAAACCAAGTCTTTTTCCATCACTCGGAATGTAGTTTTTCATGAACACGTCTTCCCATTTAAACAATTTCCTTCTTTACTTTTAGAGTATGCTGATTCACACTGTATTATACCAAATTCCATACGCGACAACCCTCTATTGCATAATCTTCCTTCACCTGTTCCTTCAGAGCCTTACCTTCGACATACTTCATTCGAACCTTCCTTGAATCAAACTGAACCAGTCTCACAACCACAGTCCAACGCTGAACTAAGAGTTCAACCTGTGAGGAGATCTACTCGAAATAGAAGACCACCTTCCTATCTGCAGCAGTATCATTGTCAATCAGCCACTTGTTCTTCTGCTTTTCCATCCATGATGGCAGGTTCTACTACTTCTTTAGGTAAACAGTATGACATATTCTCCTTCCTTGGCTATAATAAACTCTCTCCCACCTATAAGTCATTTGTTCTTACCATTAGCAAAGAGATTGAACCCACCTCATACAAGCAAGCTGTTCAATGTCCTGAATGGAGGGAAGCCATGGCCAAAGAAATTGATGCTCTAGAACAAAACAATACTTGGACCATCACAGATCTGCCACAGGGTAAAGAAGCGATTGACTGCAAATGGTGTTACAAAACTAAGTTCAAATCAGATGGAACTGTGGAGCGCAAAAAGGCTCGATTAGTGGCCAAAGGATTCACTCAACGAGAGGGATTTGATTATTTTGAAACCTTCTCCCCAGTGGCAAAGCTAACTACCATCCGAATTCTTTTAGCTGTTGCAGCTGTGAACAATTGGTATCTTCATCAGCTTGATATCAATAATGCTTTCCTACATGGTGATCTGCATGAAGAAATCTATATAAAAATACCTCCTGGTTTTACTAGAGAGGGCGAGCATAAAGTTTGCAAACTAAATAAATCCCTTTATGGTTTGAAACAAGCTTCTAGGCAATGGTTCTTCAAACTTTCTGAATTTCTCTTAGCTACTGGTTTTAAGGTTGCAATTGATCAGAAATTCAAAATCAAAGATTTGGGTGAGCTCAAATATTTTTTGGGACTTGAAGTTGCAAGGTCTACAGATGGAATTTCAGTCTGTCAGCGCAAATTCACCCTTGATCTACTTTCAGACACGGGTTTTCTTGGTGCTAAACCATCTAAAACCCCCATTGAGCAGAATTTAAAACTGACTAAGGATGAAGGCTTGCCTCTTGCTAATCCTACTGAATATAGGCGACTCATTGGGAAACTTCTATATCTCACCATCACTAGACATGATCTATCATACTGTTTGCAAGTTCTAAGCCAATTCATGGACAAGCCTCATCATTCTCATCTCACTGCAGCCCATCGTGTGCTGCGATATCTTAAGGCTACTCCTGGACAGGGTCTATTCTTCCCATCTTCCTCTGAATTAAGTATCAAGGCTTACTCTGATTCAGATTGGGCTGGTTGCCCAGAAACACAGAGGTCTCTTACAGGTTACTGTGTATTCCTCGGTGACTCCTTGATTTCATGGAAATCAAAAAAACAGTTGACTGTGTCACGATCCTCGGCTGAGGCAGAATATCGAGCAATGGCTGATACCGCTTGTGAGATAACGTGGATTAAGTACATTCTGACTGATCTTATGGTTCCACACTCCAAGCCTGCTTTACTATTTTGTGACAATAAAGCAGCCTTATCCTTAGCCACTAATCCGGTTTATCATGGAAGAACTAAGCATATTGAATTGGATTGTCATTTGATTCGAGAGAAAGTTCAGTTGGGGATCATTCACATATTGCATGTCCGCTCTCAATATCAATTAGCAGACATTCTCACTAAAGCACTCAACTCTTCTCAGTTTATTCTCCTTTTGTCCAAGATGAGTATTCACAATATTTACTGCTCATCTTGAGGGGGAGTCTTGAAACAAAGCTCCTGATATGCTGCTGATACGCCTCTGTTACAGCTGCTGAACTCAACCTGGGCTCCACCAAAGCTTCACTGATATGCTGCCTGATACGCCACTGATACGCTGACTCACATGCTGATGAGGATTGGTGTGAAGAGATGGAGCTGAGCTGGAGCTGAGGAGGAAGCTTAACCACTAACCATATTCAGTTGATCAGTTCAACTGATAACTGAATTCAGTTGATTCCAGTTGTACTAGTTAAGTTAGTTTCAGACTTACTTATAAATAGATGTGTTCATGATGTAATCAAAGAATTTTTTCTGTGAAGAAATAAAGGAAGTCTTCCTCCATCTATTCTTCTTCCCTCACTGTTCAAAGTTTCAGTTTTTGTCATGTTCTGTACTATATTTTGGGTCTAATTTTGGTATATGGTTCATTATAAAGTTAACAATTGTAACCATTTGTAAGCATAAACAAGAAGACTTATCCCATCTAGTTTGGGTCACGTATTTAGGAATCTTATAATGTCATTGGTCCATATCCAAGCCAAGCAGTCTGAAATGATGAAGTCATTTCTCATATGAAAAATTAAACCTTAAATTACTAAGTATGTTTCAGCAGACTTTGCAAGCAAGGTTTGTTAGGGACTTGGAGATATCTAAGCAATGGAAAAAGTACCAAATATAAATGTGTCAAGGCTCTTATTCTGGATGTATTCATAGACAAGCAACTGCTCTTGCATTTCCAAGCAATAACCCAACACTCTTACAAGATTCTTATGGTGAAGCTGAGCAACAAAGTCCACTTCATTTCTTAATTGTTCTAGTCCTTGCCCTGAACTTTTTGAAAGCCTCTTTACAGCTATGTCCTGTCCATCTGATAATGTTCCCTGTTAGAAAGCATAAGAGAACTAGGTATTTTATCAATTTGTAACAGAAAATTAGAAGATAGCACCATACGCTGTTTATTATTGAAATTAATGAATCTTTGTCTAAACAGCCAGTAGCTTATACTAATCCATTACTACCTTATAAACTGTGCCAAAACCACCCTCTCCAAGCTTATTTGCACTGGAGAAATTATTAGTGGCTTCTTTGATTGTAGGCAAATCAAATAGCAGAGAACTTTTCCTTGTAATATCATTGATGTTTTCCCCTATTAGCAAAAGAATAAGCAAGATGAAAAAACCTCTGCAGTGTGCACAAAGAAATATTTAATGAAAGAATGTGAAGGAAATAGTAGAAGAATTCACAGGGCATTCTGGATATGAATATCATTGCCCAACAATGTTGCTGATAAATATAGCATGTTTTATAGGTGATTTATTCCTCACTTACATAGACTACATTGGTTTTTCAAAGTATTATTTTACTAAATAAATAAATAATAAACAACCAGTTATCTTGTTTGATCATTACATGAAACCTAGCATGGTCCCCATTGTTTAGGTGGCCACCTGAGCACCTAGGTACCTTTGGCACTTGTTGCATACATGGATGCTAGCTAGTGCGGCCATCCAAGCACCTACCTGGGTATTTGCACATAACCACTATCTAGTTCTTGAAGGTGCACCTAAGATGGATATTTAAGGTTGCACTACCTTGTACTACTATCTAAATGTTTTTTATGATTTTTGAAAAAATTAAATAATATAATCATTATCATAAAATTTATCTGTATGTGAGAGTTACTACATTTCATACAAATTTAGTGAATCATTGTGTAATTTAACGCCAATAACAGACCTATGTCCTTGGTATACCACGAAGGACCTTAAAGGGGTTGCTGCCCAGGTTTCCCTTATTGGTCTGACAACGTTGTGCATCCACAGAGTCTGGCAGATATTTGGGTATAGATGCAATAAGAGAATCCATTTGTAGTTATTGAACCTAAGACTGTTTAAATTGACATGCCAGCAAAGGAAGGCCATAGAACCATGCAAATCTGATGTCTAGTGTAACGCACATTCAATGCACATGGTAATGTGATGAAATATGGATGACCAGGATTTAGGGCATGTATTAATCCATGATGATGGGTTTCTTGTTCATTTATGGTTGATCAAATTATTTTCCATCTTTTCTCCAGAACGGTGATACATTTTGGGAATTCAATCACCCATTTACCATCATAGTTTATTCTTTGGCTACTCAATAACCAATGACAAGAATTTGAGAATGTCTGTTGGCTACTTACCGTTTCTTTTCTTTATAGCCTTCTGTCTCCACAAGCAAATGCAAACAAAGCATGCTAGCATGAGTATGACTACCATAAGGGCGAAAACAATAATGCGAGTTCTTGCTACGTTCTTTTCTTGTCCTGCACCAAGTGAAAATTTCATGTATAGCTGTCCTTTTGGTTATATCATTTGAATATTTGGTTAAGAGATGTTAAAGGCTATAATTAACAAACACGAATGTGGCAAGTCTACTTTCCTCAATGTTGTAAAATAGATTGCACGACTCAGATTGTAAATCCCGGCCCATCTGGAGACTTGGGAGGAATAGCGGTGGAGATCGGCAACTGTTGAGGCGGTTATAACCGCCTGACAGCCACGATCACTACCACTTCTCCTTCCCCGCCGAGGCTTATAAGAGCCCAGGGACTCTTCTCAAGGACGCTTTATCCCTCACCTCTCACTGCCCTCACTCATTCTTTCTTCTGCTACAAAGAACTGAAGCAGGAGTGGCGGCGCCGGTGGAGGAGGTATCCCCTGCTCGACACCGTCGCCGAATCACCGGAGGAAACATCAAATGCTCCGCTCTGGAGCTAGGTAAGTCTTGATCCCTTCTCCCTCGTATCATTCATACTTCATTCAAGTAGGATCTAGTCTAGCTATGAAACAAAACCAAAAAGGGAAAATGAAATAGAGATCGAAGAGTGAAGAAGAGAAGGAAGAAGATGAGGAGGAGGGAAGGGAGAGATCTTATCTGCAGTGTTCGGCCTCTGAGCCAACACTGACACGATCGGCCACGGTCGTGGCCCCGACCGTCGATGGCCGAAGACCCTTCTCCTCCCGATCATCTCCTTCCCCTATTAGCCAAACCCTAACTCTTGATCCATGGAAGGAGGGGTCGGTCCAAGCACATCCGGTTCCCATGGGGTGGAACCGGTATGTTCTTAGGGTTGCCGGAGAGGAGGGCTTCTTGCTTCCTTCTCGATCTTGGTGGCCCGAGGGAGAGAACCCCTGATTCGGCCGCAGCTGTCGTCGGCCTCAGCCAAGGTGGCGGTAGAGCCAAGGGATCTTCCCTCCCTTGATATGCCGACGGAGGAGGGCTTCTCCTCCCCTCTATTGCATCGAATCCAGAAAAAAAAGACCAAGAAGTAGAAAGGGATCTCTATGTTCCGGCCGAAGATACCATCGGGTCGACCACGGGCGTCGGCCGCAGGGCCGGCCGCGTGCCGTGCGGACGCCGCTGGTCGGCCGCAATGCTGTCAGCTACGGGCCAATCTCCACCCAAGCTCACCTCCTTGCTTCATGGGAGAAGAGGAGGAGGAGGGGATGGGGACGGGAAGAAGAATGAAGGAGAAGAAGGTTCGGGAAGAGCGGAGAAGAGAAGAAAAAAAGAAAGAAAAAGAAAAAGAAAAGAAGAAGAAGAAAAGAAAAGAAGAAAAGAAAAGAAAAGAGGAAAGAAAAATAAAATAAAAAAATTGATATGGGCCGAGTTGGGCTTGATTCCAGCGGTGGGCTTCATAGAAACCGGACTTTAAAGACCCGAGGCCAGGTGGGGCCCAGGTCCGAGCCCAATATTTTTTTAAAAACCCAGAATTGACTAAACCAGTATGCAATTGACCCAGGTCTAAACCAGTATGCAATGGACCCAAGCCTGAACCAGAAATTAAATTAGGCTATGGACCCGAAAATGAAATTGAGTCCTATGGATGGGCTGTAAATGACTTTAAGATTATGAATAAATAGAAATTAAATGTGCAAGTGACATGTAATTTAATGAGCTTGCTAGGTATTGGAGACTTGGCATTTGGTGAGCAAATTAAGATAAGTAACCTGTCTTAATCTTATTATGAATCATGTATTACATTTTATATGATGAAAAAGTATTATTTATAGAATTGGAATTGTGTATATGAATTGTGGAAAATGTAAGTAACCCGGATATAATCTTATGTTTTATCAAATACTTGTGACTATTTGATTATGAAATTGTATATGATTATTTATATTTTTACAAAATTAGGATCCAACATGTGTTAGCAAATAATTGCATGATTTTGGATAAATAGCATCCATCATGATTATTATATTATTTACACATGATTATGATGATGTAGAAAGATGCATGGAAAGAAAAATAAAGTTTTCAGCATGATCATGAATTTTATTTAGCATGATGCCATTATTCACTTTCCAATGTACCGATGAGAAAAGATTTATGAAAAGCATGATATGTTTTTAAGAACTCTCAGATCGCTATGCACGACCCCCGCCAGTGGGTAACAGTAACTAGGCATACGACCCCAGCCAGTGGGTAAAAGTAACTTGGCTTTACGACCCCCGCCAGTGGGTAATAGTTACTGGAAGAAGATCCTGCTAACGGGGAACAATAGTTGGCAAAGATTATGGCCCTCGCCAGCGGGTTACAGTAGCTCGGCATACGGCCCTCGCCAGCGGGTTACAGTAGCTCGGCATACGGCCCTCGCCAGCGGGGAACAATAGTTGGCAAAGATTATGGCCCTCGCCAGCGGGTTACAGTAGCTCGGCATACGGCTCTCGCCAGCGGGTTATAGTAGCTTGGTTTAGACCCTGCCAACGGGAAACAATAGTTGGCAAAGATTATGGCCCTCGCCAGCGGGTTATAATAGCTTGGCTTAGACCCTGCCAACGGGGAATAATAGTTGGTAAAGATTATGGCCCTATCACGGGTAATCATAGTGACCATAGCTGCACTATCATCTGAGAGCACGAATTTCAAAGCATGAATAATGATGAGTACGGATTTCAAAGCATGAATAATGATGAGTACGGATTTCAAAGCATGAATAATGATGAGTACGGATTTCAAAGCATGAGATAATGACAAAAGTTTTATGATGCATATCCATGTTTATGAAGTTGCATAAATGGACATGCATAGTTTTATGACTGGTTTGTTATATGAAATGCTTACTTTGTTACAACTGTTAGTTTCTTAAATTAATGCACTAGTATGAGAAAATATTATGCTTGATCAGATAAGATTATGCATGGTTAGTTACTGAGCTTTATAGCTCATACCCATTTATTTATGTTCTTACAGATGAATAGGAGATGCTAGGAACGAGGAGCGTGATATGCTTCAGGGTTATGGGGAAAAGAAAATGACACATTAAATGTTGCTATTTTTAGATGCTTTGTAATCAATCTTTTATTGAGGAAACATTTGAAGTTTTTAAGTGGCTGCGTGTTATTGCGGGCAAAAGTTTGCAATAGCACGGCCGTGTCATGATCCGAATTCGGAGCGTGACACAGATGACATAAATAATATGATTGAAACATAAATTATATGTTTGTCCACACAAATGTGCCTGTGAGTGCAAACAGAAAATACTTTATAGGTTATATAATTCTATTCTTTAGTTTTAAGATTCTTAATCATAAGAGTTTCTTATTTTGTCTAACAGAACCTCTTTCCATGGACAGGAGCTTTTTCTTTTTGAACCTCAATTGCAGGTTGTGCTAGCTTCCTGGTACTTATCTTGGTCTTCACATTGTCTATTGGAACTTTCATTTTCTCTACAGGAATAACTGGGTTCCTCCCATTGAGAGCATTGACAGGAGACTCACATCTGGAAAGATAAACTCCTCGCTTTCAGAGGTAGGCTTATGTTTGATGAATATTATTCTTTCTTCTTTTCCAACCTTATGCCAGCCTCCTTTGTTTCAAGCTGGGTTATCAAGAGAATTGACTCCGTTAAGCATTATTTCTTTTGGAAAGGCTGAGAATAAGTTTGGTGGGGATTGTGTTTAGCAAAATGGAGGGTGTTTTTTTTTTTTTTTGGTTTGAAGAACTTGAGAAATATGAATCTGGCTATCCTCAGTAGTTTTATTTTGAAGGTTTGGGAAAAGGAAGGAGTAAAAAAACATAGATCAATTATTATTGTAGAAGTCCTAGTTCAGGGGACTGGTACTTGTCTTTGCTTGCCTCAGTTTTCTGGAAAGACACCCTGAAGATGGAGAACTTTTCCAGATATGTGATTATTTTCTGTGTGTTGGTAAAGAAGTTTTGGCTTGACTTCTGGTTAGACAAGATCACTCCAATAGACTTATTTCCTAATCTCTTTTGGATCTATGAGGGAGTGGGCTCTCAGAATTGGGCATTTTATTTAGAAATCATTAGTTAAGTTCTTAAATCTACAAATAATCCTATTGGAAGTTCAAGCAGTGACTTCCAAGGATGGTAGAAGATGAAGATGGAAATCATCTAGAATCTGATCTGTGAAGTCCTTCAACTGCTTTCTTCTTCAATAATTGTTAAACACATTCTCACCAAACAGCTGTGGAGATATTCTATCACAGAAAAATACAAGATTTCCATGTGATGGGCCATCAACATCATATAGTTAACAGAAGGAAACCTGAGGGGGAATTGGTGTACACATCAAAGTTGTCTTCTTTGTAATCATTAACCATCTTGTCTGAGAGATCTGTTTTATATGCTATTTATCTTTATTCAAGCATGGTTTCAAGATCCGTGGCTAGCTAGGTAGATTTTAATTCCTTATGATTGGAATGGAGGTCAAAGAAATTATAGTGGAATTCATGAGAAGGTTGATTCTGCTGGTCATAACAGTTTGTTGGTGCTTTTGGAAGGAAAGAAACAGTCATCTACTGATGAAGAAAAAGACCTTCCAATTTAGGTCTCTCAATCATATTTTAAAAGGGCTTGGAGTTTCAGTACTACAGGCATTGTATTGGATGTTGAAGGGTCTATTGCCCCACTTGCAGGGTTTAAGGGTACCTTCTTGTTCATTCTGGCTTACTTGGTCTTAGCTAAATCTTTTCTGAACATTTTATCTGCTCCGTGAAAAGTTTGGTTGGTTTTATCCCACCCTTTTCTCCGAAAAAATGAAGATTGCTTTATTTGCTAATTCAACTAAAGCCAGTTTGTTATTATATTATTAGGATAAGAAGGCACAGGATATGGTGTTAGTGTTGTGTAAAAAAGTGTCTAGATGCAATACACACATTTTAGAGGTCAGATTCTTACTTGTAGTAAATGCATTATATGATGGAGGAGGAAGGGATGGTATTATTGATGGTGGAATTGGATCTAGAGGAGGTGATGAAACTGTCCAAACTGGAGCTGGCTCAAAGAAGTGGGTCATGTTGTACTTCAAAATACAGCTTATTTCTAGAAGTGTCGCTTGTCACGGATTAAGCATTTCAGGCAATTTCATCAAAATATTTGGTGCAAACCTTTCCCTACTGAAGGGAACCTAAAGAGCTAGAGATCTGTGGAATTCTCTAGAAGCCTACAGATGTAGCAAGAAGGATAGATATTTTTCTAAGCTTTTATAGAAGTTGCTGTAAGAATCCTAACCATTAGAATTATGCCACTTTTACGTAATCCTAACCATCTATTGTACTTGGTAGATCCTATGAAAGGAAGGGAGGTCTCACTGGCCAAACCACCAAGGGAGGAGTTGAGAGTTCTCTAGTAAATACTACTCTTCATTCTCCCAAATTCTCTCTCTCGTGTGCTCTTCTCCTCTCTTTCTGAAAGTTCTAGCTTAAGGTGCTAGAGTGATAGGCTAACTTAGAAATCATTGTAGCCAAGCAAGGCTTCTAAGTGCCGCATGGGAACTCGAGGAAATACGAAGCCCGCGACATCCTGCCTGTGCTGCATAGCAGCAATCATGAAGAGTGCCACAAGAGTGTCTAAGGCATTGGAGGCATTGTTTGCTTGATAGATGATATCAAGTGCATTGAACCAGCCCATATAGTTCTATAGATCTTGTAACATTTAAGTTTTCGGTGGCAAACATGAGAGAGAAGAATTTGAAAGATGCCATTTAGAAATCTCAATCATCATTTTTCCTAGTTGCGGATCAAATATTTTTCCCTCTGTAACATTGATTGTATCCCACATGTGAACTCTTGGAGACTCGTCCAACTTTGAGCAGAAATTTGTGATAGTGGAGTACCTGCGACAATCATCATACCAGATAATTGCAGATGGGCGCAGCTGAATGAGATCCAAAGATGCATTGTTGAGGCAATCTAAACATGTAGATGGTATTGACATATTCCTCTAGTACCGTCCTGTTCCACTGAGAGAACGATATTTTTGATCTTTTTTCTTTCCTTCATGTACTTATTAACCTTCAAGAATTCATATCCTGATGGTATTGATGTGTTCCTCTGGTATTATATAGTTCCAATAAGAGAATGGTATTTGGGATGCCCCTGAGAAACTGCTTCGCTCATAAACTAGGATTGCTCAGCTGTTCCGGTTGGTACTGGTCAGGACAGACCAGGAAGCTATCTGGGTCCCTTGGTACCCAACAGATAGGTGGATCCCTCTCTTTTTTCTGAAAAAAGTGGGTTCTCTTTTTTCTGAAAAAAAGTGGGTTCTCTTTTATCTCCTCTTGTTCATCCACAGAAGGGAGGAAAAGTGAGAAATACAGGAAGAAAGGAAGGACAAGCAGGGAGAAAAGAGAGAGAGGAGAGGAAAAAGTCAAACCCCATAAATCTATCTATGGACTTCAAAATTCTATCGAGGATTTAAAAATATGTAAAAATGCACTAATATTTTATTAAAAACAATAAAAGTTATAAAATTGAAGAAAAAATTTAGGACAAAGGAAAAGTGGCATAATCTAGGATGCCAGCTTGTTATGAGTGTTGGGATAGAAATGCCCCAGTATTGTACTGACCTGGGACCAAACTGAGGTGGGTACCACTACTGAGACTTGAATCTTTGTTAACCTTCATTCATAAACTCCAATTTTCAGAGTTTATGTTGGAAATTCAGTCATCTGTCTATTTGTTGCAAACAGAATAATCTGAAATTCACTATACTTGCAATTGCATTTGGTACCCCTTTCTTTTTGAACGTACCAGAAACTATAGGTGTCATTACACAGAGATACTTAGCATAGACTGGAAGTGAGAAACGAAGATACTTTTTGCATCTGCAAAGGCAGTTTATATATTTATAGAAACTACTAAAGCACACAAGAAAAGTTTCCAATACTATTGTCAGTGGCACCCATCTTGCTTAAATATCTATCTGCCTTCTTAACCTGGTAAAAACTTACATAGTTCATTCCTTTGTCCATTGACACAGGTGAGGCTTGATTTAACCTAGACCCCTGCAAATCTCTGAACTTTGTGATAATCCAAATTCTGAGTGCATATCAACTTTATGAAGCCATTTTGTGTCCTAACTAATGTCAACATCCTTTTGTACCTTAACAATTGCTGAAATACTCATAAAAATCGAGTAAAAGTGATGCTGCAAGGATCAATTTGGATTCTATGTATACTTCAAAAACTCTGAAGTATCGCTATACGGGGGGTGTACCAGTCTATGTCATTTAAGGATTGGGTCTCCATTTTTGCTACTAGCATGTCAATCAGCCATATTGCCTTGGGAAAGGAGTTAGAAGTTTTACAAGGTGTCTTTTGGGTGTTGGCACACGCACACGTTGCCAGCTTCTTCTCAATCTGCAAAACCTGGTAGATCTCAATAATGTAGAGCTGAAATTTCAGAGACCTCATTCAGAACATCTAGTCGTAGTCTAGCTTAATATCTTGCAACTATCACCTCTTCAAACTCATAAACCTCTGTTTACATGGACGGTTCCAAGAATTCCCAGTACCTGTCCATGCTATTGAATAGTCATTAGTGAAACCCGTGAAATTGGATAAATAGTGAATGCTGATGGTCCATGAGGAGAAACTGCATGCAGCCACCTCATTTCTGTTTCTCAGCTTGTATGGCACCGGGAGACTAACATAAAACTCACTGTTTAAGTTTTTAGATTGGAAGCCTTTTCATTTCCTCCAAAAGTTTTTAAACGAATGTTTAACTCAGCATAATTCTTTAATTTTATCGGTAGGCCACTTGAAACTCCCATTTTAGTTATAGGATGAATTACGGCAGATAAAATTTACTAATCTTAAAGTAATTATTTTGTAAGAGTTACCTTTCTCGACTTGATTAACCTTGTTTGGGTGCATTATTTTGGGAGACCTCTCTAAAAGGATGGAAGTCTCTATTATGAAGAATTTACTAATCTATTTAAGTTTTCATAAAATTAAGCAGGCCATGCATTGGAAAATGTATTAAATTTCCCCTTATTACCTCAGCAATTTTGATGGTCCTCTATGATGCTCCATCAAAAGCTAATAGGGAGCAATCTCATGACCATTTTGGAGCAAGTTCTAACTTGATCGTGCTTCACACTAATACCTGGTTTGTCAGTTTAAAGAGATATTGGCATGCAATCACATAGTTTGAAGAGGTTAGATTTTTACCTCTGGTAGCTGCACCAGTTGATGGAGGCCGAAGGGATGGCACTGTGGATGAAGGCGGCGGAGTATCCCGAGCTGTAGCTGAGTTGGTGAATGCATCATACCTCAATATACATCTTGCTCCTAGAGCAATTCCTATCAGATCAGCGTAGCAGCAATTCCGAAGGCGGTCCAAGGAGTCTCTAAGGGCTGGTTTGGTTCGCGGGAAGTATTTTCCCTCCTAGGAATATGATTCCTGGGAATCAGATTCCTAGGAAGAGGATACCTAGGAAAGTACTTTTGGCATGTTTGGTTAACCATGGGAAAGTGACAAATTTTCAAAGTGCTTATGTTTGGTTGACCATCCACTTTCCTAGGAAAGTTATGTATAATTCCTATTATGCCCTTAATAAAAATTAGGTCTTTAATGCCTCTTTAATGCTTCTTTAATGCTGAAGGGTCTTTTTGGGAAAAAATAAAAAAGGAGTGATTCCCACCTCATGGGAAAGTAACTTTCCCATGTTTCTCATGGGAAAGACTTTCTCATGAAATGTGGGAATTATATTCCCATGGGAATACAACTTTCCCATCTCTCTCCTTTGAAAACTCCAACCAAACAAGAGGCATTTCATTACTTTTTCGTTGACCACATTTTCTCCCCTCCTTTTCCTGCGAACCAAACGAGCCCTAAGGCACTGGATACATTGATCTCCCGACATATCTCTCGTGCACTGAACCAGCCCACGCAGCGTCAAAGAGCTCGTGACATTGACTTCACCGGTGGCAAACATGCGAGCGGACGAATTGTAAGCTGCCCGCTGGAAAACTGCATCCATCATCTTTCCCAGTTGCTGATCAAATCGTTCTGATTCCGGGGCAACCTCCGGCTCCCGCAACAAAACGATTGAGGAATTTTTCACTCTGGAGAAGAAATGTTTGGTTGTGTACTGCATGTGGCATTCATCATCCCACGCAGTTGCACTTCTCTCGTATGGGCATAGTTGAATGAGATCCTGCGATGCTTCATTAACGCAATCCGAACATTCTTGGGAGCTGACATCGCCCCGACAGAGAGCGAGACCATAAATTTGGTCCGGTTCCATGCCTTCGGTGTCGCCGGATATTGGAGTCTTGGAGGACAAGGAAGAGAGCAAAACATTGAGGTTTGTCTGGAACGTGCTATTCATGGTGTAGTTGCCTGCGTTTTGGCAGTTGTAATCAATAAAGTCGCCGCCGGTTCTGGAGCGATGGAGCACAACGAGGAAGGAAGAGAGCAAGAGTAACCGAGGGATCTTTGGAAGAGGAGGCATCAGTCACATGCCTTGCGAATTGCAACGCTTGGAGGCTCAGGGCTGATAAATTTCAGATCGCAGATGTAATATATAATTAAATGTGAAGCTGCAAGTCTTTGCAATTATTGCCGGGTTTGGCGTGCCTTGCTGGGTGGAGAAACTATCGCCTACACTGCATGCACCATGTGGCTGTACATGCAGTCAACCACAACTGCTGATTCCAATGGTGGTGCTCGTGTGGACAATAATTTTTCGCCTAGGTTAGGTGAGATAAGAAGAAATAAATCGGAAATATTAAGGGTGGTCTAACGATCTGAAGCTTCGTGGTGACTTATTTAGAAAGATTCCTTTCATGTGGAAAGTTTTTGAGAAAGTCATGGGTGCGAGGATTGCGTGACTTTTAAACTTGCATGACGTTTGCAGCGATGTGGATGCCATTTGGAATTGCACTAGATTTTAACTTGGTGACGAGGATTAGATTTTGGGAGGATCGTGGGATTGGTTCTACCCCTCTTGCTTATCTTTTTCAAGATCTGCTCGGAACTATTAGAAGGAACTCTTCAGTGGCTTCTCATCGGAACGGGAGATCTAGGAAGTGGAAAATCAATCTACTTGGCCCTCTATCTTCTAGTGAAGTAGCACAGTTTGATCAACTTTAGAACCTCATCATGTCTTCTGTTCATACTTCCAAGGATGCTGATGTGCCAGTTGGGAAGCTTAGTAAGAATGGACTATTCGGTGTAGATTTTAATGCCCTCTGGAAAGCCCGGGTACCTGAAAAGGTGAAAGTTTTCATGCGGCTAGCCCTAAAAGATAGACTTCACATGGGTGATCTTCTTGCAAAGAAAAGTGGGAGGTTGAATTCCCTCTATGTGGCACCATCTCTGATATAAGTGGGTCCAGCCCACTTGGGGAGGCCCAAAAAGCCCACTAGGGCTTTACCTCTTGCTTTTTTTTGGCAGAGCCACAGGAGAGCGCGCGTGAAGAAAAGAAGAGGTGCATGAACATCAAGAGGTGCGGCGGCACATAACGAAAAAAAAAAAGGGGAAACAGAGAGAGAACAGTGCATGGCGGAAAGAAAAAAAAACAAAAAGGAGATAGAGAGGCACAAATGGTGTAGTGATACTGAGAGGAAAAGGACACAACTTGCCGCATCAATTTTGCATGCCATACGGAAGAAATAGGTTTTTTTTCTTATTTTTTTTGATGTGGTTTTTCACACAGTGATTTAACAAATTGAGTTTCTATCTAAGAATTGTATTGGATGCTATAGAGAGTTGTAGTATTCATTGCTAGAGATCTCATTACATTCTTAGGTTCATCACATTATAGTAGTTTGGGTAAGATCATTGTTACTCTTAGGAAGGTGATATTGGAGTTTTTTCAATTTATTGAGAACTCAAGTTTTGGGCATAAACTTGAGTATTGTAAACTCTATATTCATTGTAGTGGATTGATCGGATTTGCATTGTGGTTTTTTTCCTCTATACTGGATGGTTTTTTCCCTCTATACTGGATGGTTTTTTCCAAGCAAATTTGGTGTGTTTTCTTTTTGCTCACCAGGTGTTTGATATATTGCCTGTATGAATATTGCTTCTAGTTGGTTTTGGTTTTGGCTTAGTTTATTCTGCAATATCCCTGTTTTGGCCCCAACAAGTGGTATCAGAGCCGAGGTTGTGTGAGTGTGGAGATATTGTGGGAGTAGATGGAGAATTCTTCGGGTACCATGATGAAACTTAGTGCTTCTAATTATTTTATTTGGAAGCCTATGATGGAGGATATTCTTTACTGTAAAGATTTACATAAGCCCATTGAAGGTGCTAATGCTAAGCCAAAGGACATTAGTGATAGTGACCGGAAGATGATGCACAGGAAAACTATTGGGTATATCAGACAGTGGATTGATCTTAGTGTGTTCCATCATTTATCTCAAGAGACAAATAATGCCTACAATCTTTGGATGAAGTTAGAGGGTCTATATGAGAGGAAGACAATCCAGAACAAAGCCTTTGCAATTAGGAGGCTTCTGAATTTGAAGCTAAAAGAGGGAAGATCTATTTCTGAGCATTTGAGTGAGTTCTAAAACTTGGTGAACCAGTTGACCACAATGAAGATAGTGCTAGATGATGAGTTGCAGGCATTATTGCTGTTGAGTTCATTGTCTGACAGTTGGAAGACTTTGGTAGTGTCACTTAGCAACTCTGCTCCTGATGGGATACTACAATTTACTCTGGTGAAAGATAGCTTGTTTAATAGAGAAGAGACTTGGGTAAGGACAATGCACATGCTCTTATTATAGAAAACAAGGAAAGAGGTAAGAGTAGAGACTTTAAGGGGCGCGGTACTTCCAGAATTCAGTTTAGTGCAAGAGGAAAATCAAGTGCTTCTACTGTAATAAAGAGGGTCATATGAAGAAACACTACAATGATTGAAAAAAGAAATTAAAAGAGGAAAAGAATCAGAAGAAGGCCAATAATGAGACACCACTGCTTATGTTTTAAATGAAACAGTGGCAGTTCTCTATGTAGGAGAGCCACAGGAGAGCCGAGAAGCCTCTATTCTGGTAATCGGTTGCTTCCTTCGGCGGCTCGAGACCCCCTACTCCGATGGCATCGCTCCTGATCCAGTTCCTTGGAGTGGAGGAAGGAGAGAGTGAGAGGCAGTGAGAGGTGAGGGATAAAGCCCCTCTGTGGGAAGTCCATGGGCTTTTATAGCCCTCAGTTAGAAAAGAGGTGGAGTGCGATCGTGGCTATTAGGCGGTTATAACCGCCTCAATAGTTGGCAATTACGGTCGTCTTCTTCCTCCTGAAGACACTAGTTTGGGTTTCCAGATGGGCCGCCGACTATGGTCTAAGGCGGCCCATCTGGCCCGGTATTGACACTATCTAAGAGTTGTATTGGATGCTATAGAGAGTTGTAGTATTCATTATTAGGGATCTCATTACATTCATGGGTTCATCACATTGTCGTGGTTTGGGTAAGATCATTGTTACTCTTAGAAAGGTGATATTAGAGTTTTCCAAATTTGTTGAGGGCTCAAGTTTTAGGCATAAACTTGAATATTCATTATAGTAAATCTATATTCATTATAGTGGATTGATTGGATTTTTCCTATTGTTTTTTCCGTCTACACTTGAGGATTTTTTCCGCGTAAATTTGATGTATTTTCTTTCTACTCTCCAGGTGTTTGATATATGGCTTGTGTGAATATTGCTTCTAGTTGGTTTTGGTTTTGGCTTAATTTATTTCACAATATCCTTGTTTTGGCCCCAACATCTGAGACCGTCTCCTATTTCTTCATCAGATGTCCAGTTACCTGGTCCATTTGGGTTGCAATTTTCTCTCACCTTAATATCAAAGGTCGACTTGTTAACTACCTCTCACTTTAGTCTTGGTGGAGGCGCAAGAAGGTTCTAGCCCCTTTGAGGAAGGGGTGGGATCAGTTGCTTATGGCACTTTCTTGGCACAGTTGACACGGGAGTTTAGAATTTTTTGAAGGAAGAAAAACTCTTCAACTGCAGTCCTGCAAAAGACCACCCACACGTTCTCCATATGAGGCAACCTTTGCTTGGGCAAGGCCCTAGATAGCCATAGGACCATCCTTAATCTCCTTGCCCCTTTGTATTTATAATTGTTCTTTCTTTTCTTCCTTCTCTCATTTTTAACCATCTTCTTACTCTCTTTGTAAATATCTTTTTCATTTTACATCAAAAAAAAAAAAGAGAATATCGTAAGTGAGTTCAGCATATTTAAGTGAGAGGGCTTATGTGTACACATTAGAATCTGTTTATGCTTCTTCAAATTTTCTAATTTTCTATTTTGAGGCAAATAAATGTGTAAGACCCATACAGATGCATGTTTAGTCTCACATCGACTATACACTGGGTAGATTTAAGATACTTACATCGGGCCAAGGAACTCAAGTAACATATTTCAGCTTTTTTTTTTTTTGTTGAGGTCTTGAATTGTTATGAATGATATAATTTCAGATCTGGTTCAGAGCCTATGTGGACTAGAAAACACTACAGCATGGATCTAATGAGTTGATCATGGGCTAATTGTGGTATTTGTAATTGAACTTATGGTACTTATGAATGGATTTAAACTCTTAGCCTGGCCATAATGCCAAGGCTTAATTGGGGGGAGCATATGAGGATCTGTGCAGGCATGTATTTAGTCCTATATAACTATGCACTGGACAGATCTTGCATACTTATACAAAATCAAGAAACCTAAATAATGTTTTTTGACTAACTTGTTTGGATAAAGTTGTAGGTTGTTACAAATGGTATCAGAGCAAATTCAACCCATGACTTATATGGACTGGAGGACATTGCAACATAGGCTTATTTGATTGACCCTGAATCAGTCATAGTATATGTAATTGGATTTGAATTAATTTGGACCTTTAGCTGCTGAGGATACCAGGGCGTAAATAAAAGGTGTATGTAAGGATCTGTGCGAGTATATGTTTATTCTTATATCTACTATGGACTAGATAGATTTTAAGTACTTATAGCGGACCTAAGAACTGAAATAGCATCTTCTAGCTAGTTCTTTTTAGTGAGATTTTGTGTTGCTACAAATGGTATCATAGCTGACTCGGCACATGACCCATGTGGATTAGGAGATACTACAACACAAGTTCGTTGAGCTAACTATGATCCGATCGTAATATTTGTGATCGGATTTATGATACTCATGAATAGATTTGAATGGATTTGAATTCTTAGCTTGGCAAGGATACTAGAGTTTAAACGGAGAGAGCATATGAAGATTTATACATATATGTATTTAGTTCCATATTGGTTGCACTGGATCAATCTTGGATACTTATATAAGGCCAAGAAACTTAAATAATATTTTTCTGGTAGCTTTTTTGGATAAAATTCTAGATTATTACATAATGAAAACATAATTTTTTTTTCAAAAAAATTGCCAGTTGTATTCTTGCGATGAAACAGACCCTTATTATTGTTTACATTTCTTTACTAGGGTAAACACTAGGCAAAAGCTCAACAGAGCTTAGGAAAGTACTTGGTAAAATAATTCCTCACTTCTATATTGGAGCTTCTCCCAATTTGACATGATTGTTATAGATTATTTTACATGATTGCTGATAAATTGGCTGGACTAAACCATTGTGCCTCTCCCAATTCAAGTCATAGATGGTGTATATTTGTGGTATGGCTCGTAAGATTTGCTTAACCATCAGAAACCATTGCAAGAAGCTCATCCTTGGGAACCAGGTCAATCCGATAGCAATCATGTGTCAAAATAAACAATGGTTTAGTCCAGCCAATGTTTTCTTCCGGCGGGGAGCAGACGATCCAAATGATCTCTCAACATACCCAATACGTGCTGCAGTGTCGTTCATAGATCGATCAAAGTTAACCTTCAGCACATCAATGGTAGGGAAGTAACATTAATACCACCCATAGTAACTTAGTAAGTGAGTGTCTGTGTCTGTGTCTGTGTGTGTGTGTGTGTGTGTGTGTGTGTGTGTCTGTGTGTGTGTGTGTGCTCTTCTCCTTTGAAACCGCCTCTCAATACTTGCTTGCCAAATAAGCTATCCAACATTAACAATCATGGACTTTGTTTCTTTCTTTACCTGTGGCAGAGATAGAAGATTAAACAAGACCATCGAAGGAGGCGGCAAAAATCAAACACGATATATTTTCTAACCTTTCTAACATTGCCTGGCAAAACTACAAAGTACCAAAAACCTGGTTACAGTCGGACTCGCAGTCCGCACATAGGTCACATGATTGCATACCGGCATTCAGAATCCCTCTTCTGTTAAGAATAGATTTACAAGGAATTCTAAACCATGCCAATTTCCACCATTTTTTTTTTTTTTTACCCTCGCTGTTGTATGTAGCTTCCATATCCAGGTAAAGGATGAAGCATTGTGCTGATAAGGCAAAGGCAACAGTAGCTTATCTATCTCCTCTACAAGAGCTTTAGCATGCCTGTTCTTCCCCCAATACAGCTGACCAGACCAGACAGCTTTTTATGAAGGAATCTTACATATATTGTCCATCATTTCAGCAGGAAAGATAGAAGACAATTTGGATTTGTTCCAAGATATTTCAGCAGTGATAAGATTAACCACCTTTCGATTTTCTATATCCACTTCCATATTGATGAAGGTAAGCTAAGCATTTAAATTTGAAATCCAAGGGTCATGAGTTACATTTACCCGAGTACCGGAGGAGACTAACATCCAAATAACTTGATGTTGAATAGAAGCAACATTCAAGCAGATCTTCCTCCATATAAGCATTCCGAGATCCAGAAAAGTGGTACTTGGCACATACCATCTAAACCCATAAAGAGTTAGGCCGAAGTACTAGAGGTCGGACATACTTTTAGCCGCTCTAACCTAGGTAGAGTGAGAAGCCTTTATCATTTGTGCATCTGCTCCATTGGTTGATTATTTACTCTACCTGTTTTGAAGATGTTGCTACAGGGTAGGTTTATACGCCCTCTTTTTCTGTATAATTGCCTTGAAGTATAAGGTTTCGAATAAATTAGTAAACATTATCTCAATGGAAATCTGATATTAGGTTATCTTATTAAAAAATGGAAAGACATAAGACATATGTTGATGCGCTAATGTTTCAAAGGACCCGAGGGATACTACATGTATTACATCCACAATATTCAGACTTCAGGTTGTTCAAAATACTCATCCACAACCTTCTTCTTACCTATATCTATCTTGGTTCAAGCTCCGTTATTGATACCTCATTTGGCGATATCGGTGACGACCTGTTCGCAGAGCGGTCATGTGTATCTCCATGAAAATCATTTGAATAAACATCTGAGTTCGTGCCACTCTTTCCAATGTAAAATGCAGGTTGGGAGGGATCTTGAAGAGACACAGAGTCGCTGCTGAGCATCGTAACGACTGTAGACATGGTAGGCCTGTCAGATGGATCTTCCTGAACACACAATAGTCCAATCTGAATGCATCTCAACACCTCGTTTCTTGGGCAATGGTTACCCAGAGATGGGTCCAAGATCTCCAAAATTGCTCCTTTTGTCCACTGCTCCCATGTCTGCATAAGGCGAATTTACTAAGTAAATAATCTATTATAGAGATACAGTGTGCATGTGGGAGTGGGTGGATGCTGTTGCAGGTGCTGGTGTAGTTTGAAACTCACATAGTTCAGAAGGCCTTTGGAAGATTCAGAATCAGAGGAACCAATGTTCTTCCTGCCTGTCACGATCTCTAAAACTAGAACTCCAAAGCTGTATACGTCTGACTTGATTGAAATTTGTCCACGCATGGCATACTCTGGTGCCATATATCCACTGCAACAAATTGGATAGCCTATTGGGATCAACCATAACAATGGGTAAATCTATCAAGATTTTCACTTACAATGTTCCAACAATTCGGTTTGTGATGCCTTGACTTTGGTCTCCACCAAAAAGCCTAGCCATGCCAAAATCTGAAATCTTTGGGTTCATGTCTCGATCTAATAAAATGTTGCTGGCTTTTAAATCCCGATGTACAATTTTTAGCTGAGACTCTTCATGTAGGTATAGCAAGCCTCGAGCAATTCCACCAATGATCTTGTATCTGGTTGCCCAGTTCAGCTGTTCTCTTTTTACAGGATCTGTTCCATACAAAAATAGTTAATTAAGGTAACACGTATTAGAATAAGTTGAGAGGATGGAATTTAGAGATGACTAGACCTTTTTTCCCCCTGTGCTGACAAAAAGGATGAAGTTAAAAATGAAAGTTCTAGATTCAATAGAATATAAGCAGCCACTAAACCTAAACAAATACAAAAGGTCTAGAAGAGTAATAATAGGCTGCAAAAACTATGATAACACAAATTCTAAAAGGGTGAGATTTCTGTGGAAGGCAGTACCAAAAAGAATGGTGTCCAGGCTTCTGTTAGGCACATATTCATAGACAATCAACTTCTCTTCTTCCTCCAAGCAAACGCCCAAAAGCCTTACAAGATTCCTGTGCTGGAGCCTAGCAACTAAAACTAACTCATTTTTCAGCTCTCCTAGTCCTTGTGTTGAACTTGTTGATAACCTCTTGACTGCTATTTCTCGTCCATCGGGTAATAATCCCTATACAGAATTATAAGGCTTGAAGTATAGAACCAAAAGACTACAAACATATTTATACAGAACCGATTAAAATGAAGAAAAATAAGAGATGATAAATCTTTATTTTGATGTATGACTGTTATTTTTAGGTGAAAAAATGTGCGATTGTTGCAATCATGTTACCTTATAAACTGCACCGAAGCCACCTTCTCCAAGTTTATTCTCTTCAGAAAAGTTTGCTGTTGCAACTCTTAGCTTGGATATATCAATTAATAGTGACTCAATACTTTCGATCTCTTCTGCGTTACTCCCATCTACTGAAAGAGAACATTTTGAAAAACCGTTATCAGAAATTTTTATAAATATATAAGGATAAATTTCACTCAAGCAACAGCAAGCATTTGATTTATGGATTACTTACAGGGTAATTTTATTGCTGACTTCCTCCTCCAGAAGCAAATGCATATAGCGGAGATTAGCACCAGAGCACTCACTACAGGTATGGCAATTGCAAGAACCATACCTGTCACATTCTTCTTGCTTCCTGCATGGATAAATGAGCAATTTAATATATATATATATATATATATATATATATATTGCACAATCTATGATGTCAAACATGAAGCCATTAGTTGAGTCACATTACATCAGGGAACTTATATTGTGAGTAGTGGATCTTTATGTCATAATATGAAAACTCAGAGAGGTGGGATAACATGTGGAAATTGAGAGAAACGGAATAACTTGTTTCAATGTTCACTGTAAACCACATCTTTGTCATTTAAGTTGGGCAGGAATCGAAGTGTTTTGAGTGAATGGATTGGGTTTGAGACAGGGCCATGAATTCTTGAAAGATTGTCATATAAGAAGAATCTGATTGCAATTATTTTATCCTCTGATCCCTGCTGTCAGAACATGTTCTATGGAAGTTTGCTAATGTGAGGCAACTACGATTGTTGGTGAGCATTGTGAACTATCTTTGATCTGATAAACTGGCGGAAGTTTCTCTCAGAAAAGAGATTTGTAGAAAATTCTCAGAATAAACTGGTGGGAGTTGGCCTAAATTTTAATAATGGTTCTTTTGTGGAGAATGACATTTGCATACACTACCAGAAAATACGCGTACAGTGACGGAAAATTAGTGACGGACCGTTATCAGTCACTATTTGTGACTGATTAGTGACCAACAGAAATTTGGTCATCGTGGTGTAAACTTAGTGACCGATTAGTGACACTATTTCTCAGCCCTTAGTATTAATCCCCAGCTGCACAGCCTAATAAAAAATGGTATTCTTTGTTGTGTTACAAATGTTTGCGGCATGTATGGTAATTGAGGCCGATCATATTGTGGGAAAGCTTTTATTAGTATTTACTCTATAAACCTTATGATTCTTGTCTGATAGTTTTGTTGACTGGAGTGTCTCGGATAAGTGGATTGAGTTTGGATACTTTGTGGTGAATGTTTTACACCATAGAGGTTGTATAGTCCTCGATGATTGCCACGTCATCTGATTGTGGAGACATACAACTGTCAAATACGGCATCGTGTTGCATTCCAAATGTTGTACATCACTATTGAATGCTAGATAGCTGTCTGTCTCCATGATCGAATGACATGGCAGTTAAGGATGATAGTGTTATTTTGATGATTAACAAGCAATAATCGAGAGTATGTTATAAGTTAATTCGATACTTCATTTATAAGTCTGTTACTCTCAGTATATTTGTATAACAAGTTAAAGATGCATTTCATTGTTTACTTGGATGAATCTAATCTTGAGTTGCAGCAAAGTGTGGATTGAGTCGACCCCAAGGTTGATTGGGTCGACCCCGGCACATCAAGAAAGCATCTGGCACACTTCTGCAAAAATGGCACAGATGAACAGTAAGTTGGGTCGACCCAAGGAAAGCATGAGTCGACCCAAACTTCAAGCTTCTCAACAACTCAGAAAATGGTTCTCTGGAAATACTGAGAGGGTCGACCCAAGATGAAGTTGAGTCGACCCAAGCTTGAGTCGACCCAAACCCTGAGAGGGTCGACCCAAAGGCAAGACAGAACAGATGACAGAAAAGGTTCTCTGGAAACCCTGAGAGGGTCGACCCAAGAAGAAGTTGAGTCGACCCAACTGAACCTTGAGTCGACCCAAAGAAATGTTGGGTCGACCCAAGTGAAGGAAGGCTGAATTGCAAGTTTCTGTGGTTCTGAGAGGGTCGACCCAAGGAAAGGTTGAGTCGAGCCAAGTGAAAGTTGGGTCGACCCAAGGACAGGTTGAGCCGACCCAAACACGGGCAGAAGCATAACGGCTAGTTCTGCAGAAGTACTTTTTGTCCTTCCAACAGTGAGTAACGGCTAGTTTTTGAATTCTAACCATTGGGGCTTGTCCAATGGATGAAGGAAACTATTTAAAGTGGCACTATTCATCAGAGAGAACATCCTTTTGCAAGAATATCAAAGAGTACACAAGAAAGACAAAATGCCCTAATCTTCTTCATCCAAGTGCTTCATTCAAGAGTCAAAAAAAAATGGTTGAGCAGATTCCAAAAGTCATTAAGAGCTCCATCCACCCTTGAAGAGTGAAGCATCCTTGACAAAGAAGAGAGAAGTCACATCAAGCGATAACTATTCTCTAAATTCTTCTTTGTAGATTATATTGTTATATTTGCTCATCTAGGAGCTTAAATCTTCTTACTTTGGTTATTAAACTCCTTGTAAAGGTTAGTTGGTAAGCCCGCAAAACCAACGGAATAGGTTGATTGGTGAACCCGTAAAACCAATTGTAAAGGTTCGTTGGTGAGCCCGGAAAACCAACATAGGTTCGTTGGTGAGCCCGTAAAACCAACATAGGTTTTTGGTGATCCCGGAAAACCAAAGTGTAAAGGTTTTTGGATTATGAACCCGAAAGACAATCCAACTGTAATCCGCGGGATTATAGTGAATTCCCAAGGGGTCGCTTGGGGAGTGGACGTAGGTGCTAAGGAGAGCACCGAACCACTATACTTCTTGTTGTTTGTATTGTGATTTGTTTAATTCCACTAACTCATCATTTAACATAAGTAAGATAGTTAAAATTAAGAGAAACCAATTCACCCCCCCTCTTGGCTTGTCACCTTAGGCAACAAGTGGTATCAGAGCAAGGTGCTCCAATAGTACTTATTGATATCACAATCAAGAGTTAAAGATCATGACAACCCAAGTGGGATGTTCTATGAGTGAGGGACAATCCACAAATAGACCTCCTCTATTTAATGGCACAAACTACACATACTGAAAAGCTAGGATGAGGATATTCATTCAAGCTTTAGACTATGAATTATGGTACATTATTACTAGAGGACCTCACACACCCACACTTAATATAGA
Source organism: Phoenix dactylifera (assembly GCF_051530095.1). Lineage (NCBI taxonomy): Eukaryota > Viridiplantae > Streptophyta > Magnoliopsida > Arecales > Arecaceae > Phoenix > Phoenix dactylifera. The sequence continues at coordinate 38,218,320 of NC_143190.1, read as the reverse complement.
GGGCACTATCATACCCAAACCAGAAATGGATTGGAATGAAAGTGATAGAAGATTAGCACAGTTAAATGCAAAAGCAATTAATGTACTTTACTGTTCATTAGATGTAAGTGAATTTAATAGAATATCTACTTGCGTCTCTGCAAAAGAAATTTGGGACAAACTTGAGGTCACTCATGAAGGGACTAATCAAGTTAAGAAGTCAAAAATAAACATATTAGTACACAAGTATGAATTGTTTAAAATGGAATCCACTGAGTCCATAACTGATATGTTTACTCGTTTTACTGAAATTATAAATGGGCTTAAGAGTTTAGGAAAGTCTTATACTAACTTTGAATTGGTGCGAAAAATTCTCAGGTCTCTACCAAGAGTTTGGGAGGCCAAGGTAACTGCAATTCAGGAAGCTAAGGACCTCAACACACTGCAATTAGAGGAACTTCTAGGATCACTCATGACCCATGAGTTGACCATAAGGCAAAATTCAGAAGATGAGGTCAAGAGAAGAAAGCCCATTGCCCTAAAGTCTACCACCCCTAAACAACAAACTGAGTCGGAAGATTCAGATGATGATGATGAATTGGATGAAGAAGGAATGACTATACTTGGAAGAAAATTTAGAAAGTTTATGAGAGGTAAGAATAGATTTCATAAAAAGAAATCCTTCTTCAAAGGTAGCTCAAGCAAAGAAAAGGGTAAGGACAAAGAAAAAGAAAAAGAAACTCCTATTTGTTATGAGTGTAACAAACCTGGGCATTATAAGATAGATTGCCCAGAATTGAAATGGATGGCAAGAAAACTGAAAAAGAAGAACTTCATGGCTGAATGGAGTGAAAGTGAGGAGTCAAGTTCAGAAGAGGAAGATCATCAAGAGACGGCCCAAATGTGTCATATGGCCAATGACGATGAGGTAGATTCTGAACTTGAATGTGATTTTACTGTTGATGAATTACATGATGCATTTTTAGAACTAATGGAAGAACATAAAAAACTAATCAATAAAAATAAAGTTCTAAAAGAAGAAAATCAATCTCTTATCAAAGACAAGTTAAAACTATCTCATAACTATGAAACATTAAGTAGGAAACTCACAAATGAAACCAAGAATCTAATTGCTGAAAATGTCAAGTTAAAAGAAGATGCTGAAAAATATAAATCCTTAGTAGATAAGTTTACACTTAGTTCAACCAAATTAAATATGATTCTTGATAGTCAAAAAGCTGTATATGATAAGGCTGGATTGGGTTATAAAACAAATAGGAATCAAAAATACTTAAAGAACATTTTTGTTAAAGCTAAAAATGAAAATATTACTTGTCATTGCTGCAATAAATCAGGACATAAAGCATATGAATGTAACTATAGAAAGTCCAGTCAAAACAAATTGAGTAATAATCATAAGATCAAATTCAAGAAAGTTTGGATTCCAAAAGGAACATCAAGTACTAACCCTAAAGGATCCAACATAGTTTGGGTACCTAAAGCTCTTTTTTGATCTTTATTGCAGGGGTGTCTTGCAGCTAATAAAGAAGAAAAACGATGGTATCTAGATAGCGGCTGTTCAAGACACATGACCGGTGACGTAGACCAATTTGTCACCTTGGAATCTAAGAAGGGTGGAGTAGTAACCTATGGAGACAATGGTAAAGGGTATATCATTGGAAAGGATAAAATTTTCATTACTCCATCTATTTTTATAGAAAATGTCTTATTAGTTAAGGGTTTGAAACATAACCTACTTAGCATAAGTCAATTTTGTGATAAAGGATTTAAAGTCACATTTGAAGCATCAGTATGCATAATCACAAATCCTAAAGCTAATAGCATTGTACTTGTAGGACAAAGGCAAAGAAATATTTACATGGTAGATCTACATGATTTAGGCAAGAAAAATGGATTATGCTTAATTACTAATGAAGAAAAAAAAATGAAACAAGTTGGCATCGTAGACTAGGACATGCTAGTATAGAATTAATATCAAAACTAGTCAATAAGGAATTAATAAAAGATGTGCCAAAGTTGATTTTTGAAAAGGATAAAATCTGTGGACCATGCTCATTGGGAAAACAAACTAAATCATCCTTCAAATTAAAAAATATAGTATCAACAACTAGGCCTTTTGAACTCATACACATGGATCTATTTGGACCCACTAAAACTGCGAGTCTAGGAGGGAAGAAGTATGGACTAGTTATTGTAGATGATCTTTCAAGATATACATGGGTTTCATTTTTGGCACATAAGAATGAAGCATTTTCAGAATTCTTGAAACTTTATAATAATATCATAAATGAAAAGAAGCTCACCTTAGTAGCAATTCGAAGTGATCATGGTACTGAATTTGAAAATCAACACTTTGAAGAATTTTGTAATAAAAATGGTATTTCACATCAATTTTCAGCACCTAGAACGCCTCAACAAAATGGGGTTGTTGAAAGAAAAAACAGGACATTGGCAGAAATGGCACGCACGATGTTGTGTGAGTCAAATCTTCCAAAGTACTTTTGGGCTGAAGTTATAAGCACTGCTTGTCATATTCTAAATCGAGTTTTAATACGACCAATAACCAAGAAAACTCCTTATGAACTTTGGAAGAATAAGAAACCAACTGCTAAATATCTTAGAGTATTTGGATGTAGATGTTTCATCTTAAACAATGGCAAGGAGGATCTAAGTAAATTTGATGCCAAGTCAGATGAAGGTATCTTCTTAGGATACTCCACATCTAGCAGGGCATACAGAGTATTCAATAAAAGAACCCTTGTAGTCGAAGAGTCAGTTAATATCATATTTGATGAGTCTGATAGTGAGTCTGCTAGGAAAGAAAATATTCTTGATGATGATACAGGAATTATTAACTTTGAAAAGTTGAATATTGATGACGTGCCAATTCAAGATAAAGGAGATGATTGCGTGCCACCACAATCTCAAAACTTGCCAAAGGAATGGAGGTATGCATCTGGACACCCTAAAGACTTAATCATTGGTGATCCATCTCAAGGGGTAAGAACTCGATCCTCTCTCAGAAATTTAAATGATTATCTTGCTTTTGTTTTACAATTAGAACCTAAGACTTATGAAGAAGCTGAAAAAGATACTAATTGGATAAATGCCATGCAAGAAGAATTAAATCAATTCAAAAGAAGTAATGTATGGACATTAACTGAAAGACCAAAGCATAACTCTGTAATTGGAACAAAATGGATCTTTAGAAATAAATTAGATGAAAATGGGTTAGTTATAAGAAATAAAGCTAGACTTGTAGCTAAGGGATACAATCAAGAAGAAGGGATAGATTTTGATGAAACATTTGCTCCTGTAGCTAGATTAGAGGCTATTAGATTACTTCTAGCATTTGCATGTTTCATGGATTTCAAATTGTATCAAATGGATGTAAAAAGTGCATTCTTAAATGGTTTTATAGAGGAAGAAGTATATGTAGAGCAACCTCCTGGTTTTGAGAATCATGAATTGCCAAATCATGTGTTTAGATTACATAAGGCATTATATGGATTGAAGCAAGCACCTAGGGCTTGGTATGATCGATTAAGCAAATTTCTGCTTAATAATGACTTTAGTAGAGGAAATGTAGATAAAACACCGTTTCTCAAAAGAAAGGACAAAAATCTATTAGTGGTACAAATATATGTAGATGACATAATCTTTGGTGCCACAAATGATACTCTTTGCAAAGAATTTGCTGATCTAATGCATGGAGAATTCGAAATGAGTTTGATGGGAGAACTAAGTTTCTTTCTAGGATTACAAATCAAACAAACTAAAAAAGGTATTTTCATTCATCAAACTAAGTATACAAAGGAAATACTAAAGAAGTTTGGGAATGAAAATCATAAGGGAGTAGACACTCCAATGAATCCTACTAGTAAGCTAGACAAAGATGAAAAAGGAAAGAGTATTGATATTAAGCTTTATAGAGGACTAATTGGATCCTTGCTCTACCTTACTGCTAGTAGACCAGACATCGTATTTAGTGTAGGAATATGTGCTAGATACCAATCAGATCCTAAGGAGTCACATTTAAGTGTTGTTAAAAGAATCCTTAGATATTTAAGAGGAACTACGAATATAGGATTATGGTACTCAAGAGACTCCTGTCTAGATTTGCTTGCATACTCAGATGCTGATTTTGCTGGATGCAAATTAGATAGGAAGAGCACTAGTGGAACATGTCAATTCTTAGGAAACAACTTAGTATCATGGTTTAGCAAAAAGCAGAATTTAGTGGCACTGTCAACAGCTGAAGCTGAATATATAGCTGCTGGCAGTTGTTGTGCTCAAGTACTATGGCTTAAGCAACAACTAGAGGACTATGGAGTTAAGCTAGATAATATTCCTATTAAGTGTGATAATACTAATGCCATCAACCTTACTAAAAATCCGGTTCAGCATTCTAAAGCCAAACACATAGAAATAAGATATCATTTTATTAGGGATCATGTGCAAAATGGAAACATATGTATTGAGCATATATGCACTGAAAAATAATTAGCCGACAAATTCACAAAACCCTTAAGTGAAGATAGATTCTGCACGCTAAGGAGGGAATTAGGCATATATGATCCTTTCTATTGAAGAGATATAAAAGGGAGCAAGCAGTCTCATGATACATTCCTCCCATTTCTAAAAACTCATGAAACATGAGTCAAAATTGTCATATATAGATTCCTTACTCATGTATCATTGTCCTAGAAAGAATTTGTAAGGATTGGAAGCAAGAAAAATTTTTAGAAGCAAAAAGGAAGAGAAAGAAAAAAATTCTGAACTTGGGTCGACCCAACCCAGAATAAGGTCGACCCAACGTTGAGTCGACCCAACGTCGGGACCCCACTGTTAAAAGGAAGACCCGTGAGCTTTTTTAGGGCACTGTTTGCCCTTGTCCTCTTCTGAAAACTCTATTCTCCACTCTCCAAACTCCTCCAATCAACTCCAAATGCTAGATTACTTCAAGATCTTGGAGAAATGTGACCCAAAAGAGCCGTAGCCAAGAGATCCGGAAGAGTCTCACGGATCCAACGTGAGGAAAGAGAAGCTACGGAGCTATCTACAGTGTCTCCACAACGTGAGGCACGTGCAGAGCCACCTCCTCCTCCCTCCCCCTCAGTACAACTTGCAAAGTTTGCGGGGAGACCGGTTACAACGGGGAGAAGGATCCATTCCGAGTTCTTTGATCAAGAAGGGTTCCGTTTGGGGGAATGGATCCGAAGGCAAGGTTGGGAGTATCTTTGCTCCCTAGATGTGGTGATCTACCCCGGACTAGTTCGGGAGTTCTATGCCTTCCTCAAAACTGGGATGGGAGGGCTCATTTCGGAAGTTCGAGGAGTTAGGGTTCGAGTTTCCGAGGAGAGTTTGAGTGAGTTGCTTCATCTCCCCTGCGAAGGAGCAACTCCAGAAAAGCCAGAAAACAAGATGAGAGCCCTGCAGTTGATACTTGAGAATGAAGACTTCGACTTTTCGGAGAAGGTAATAGCGAACTCTCTTTCTGCAGAAATGAGGTTGTTGCTCAGCATCATAAATAAGATTCTATTTTCGAAGAGCGGGAGATTCGATCTCATTACAGAGCGAGATCTAGTAGTGATGGAGCATATTATTCAGAGTATTCCCCTGAATCTCCCGGCCATGATACTGAGGCAGATGAGGAAGGTGATCTACAACTTCAGAGTATCCCTGCCTTATGGTATGATACTCACCTTGATCTTCCGACAACACGACATATCTGTCGAGGGGGAGATCTCCAGGCATCTGCTTCATACTGATACATACACTGCACGATCACTTATTCGCATAGGCTATGAGAAAGTGAACGGGCAGTGGGTTCATACTGAAGCAGGGATTCAGGGTGATGCACCTGAGGGTGATGCACTAGATATTGGAGACCCTATCCCTGAGGATGAGGAGCATATGGATCATCCTACTGCACCTTCAGAGGCTGGACCATCGTCATCTGTTCCTGCGGGAGATACAGATGAGTTCTGGAGTAGGATGACAGAGCTTATGTCAGCTCAGGCGAGGACTATCACTGATGGGCTGACGAGTAGATTAGACATCATGTCTGCTGATATCAGTGATCTGAGGGAGCAGATGGGAGCTCTACGGAGAGAGAGAGAGACTCATGGACCATCTGTGCCACAGGCTGCTGAGTCAGAGATTTCGGCACAGAGTTATCCAGCTCATCGTGCTCCACGCCAGACTCAGTCTCATCAGGCTCGACCTCCCCTCGCCACGTACACTAGGAGGATGAGGACTAGATCCCAGCCATTAGATACTTCCTAGGCTGATATTAGTATTTCTGTTTAGAGCCTAGGATAGGTATCTAGTTCTCATATGTATTTTGTGTTGATCATGTATTTTAAACTTTGATTGATGAACATTGTATTTGTTTTTATTTTTGGCATTATTGTACTAAAATGTTCCTATTTTGATCAATGAAGTTTGAATGTTTGTTATTTATTGTGTCTATTCCCATGCACCTATTTGATGATAACAAAAAGGGGGAGAAGTAAAGAAAGAGAAGTAAGTTGTGTAAGAAAAGAGAAATAACTTGTAAAACAAATTGAAAATTATAATGGAAAAGCATATACATTTAAGGAGGAGCAATTTGTAACAATAAAAATGATCAAATCAAAAATTTCTATCAAATTTCAGAATTTGGCACATAGAATTTCAGAATTTGGCACGCACCTTTCACACCTCGATACATAACCTGAAACTCATGCTTTATCTCAAATTTTTGGAGTTTCAACTTTAATGAAATATAAATGAAAGGGGGAGCAATTTAAAAAGTCAAATTGGAAACATTTGAATGATATAGGGGGAGACTTCACTCTCATATTTGAAAAGCTGAAATTCAGCAACTTGAGCCCTTTTAAAACTGATTTTAAGATAAGTATCAATAGGCTCATACTCTATATTTTGTAATCATCAAAAAGGGGGAGATTGAGGATGATAGTATTATTTTGATGATTAACAAGCAATAATCGAGAGTATGTTATAAGTTAATTCGATACTTCATTTATAAGTCTGTTACTCTCAGTATATTTGTATAACAAGTTAAAGATGCATTTCATTGTTTACTTGGATGAATCTAACTTTGAGTTGCAGCAAAGTGTGGAATGAGTCGACCCCAAGGTTGATTGGGTCGACCCCGGCACATCAAGAAAGCATCTGGCACACTTCTGCAAAAATGACACAGATGAACAGTAAGTTGGGTCGACCCAAGGAAAGCATGAGTCGACCCAAACTTCAAGCTTCTCAACAACTCAGAAAATGGTTCTCTGAAAATACTGAGAGGGTCGACCCAAGATGAAGTTGAGTCGACCCAAGCTTGAGTCGACCCAAATCCTGAGAGGGTCGACCCAAAGGCAAGACAGAACAGATGACAGAAAAGGTTCTCTGGAAATCCTGAGAGGGTCGACCCAAGAAGAAGTTGAGTCGACCCAACTGAACCTTGAGTCGACCCAAAGAAATGTTGAGTCGACCCAAGTGAAGGAAGGCTGAATTGCAAGTTTCTGTGGTTCTGAGAGGGTCGACCCAAGGAAAGGTTGAGTCGATCCAAGTGAAAGTTGGGTCGACCCAAGGACAGGTTGAGCCGACCCAAATACGGGCAGAAGCATAACGGCTAGTTCTGCAGAAGTACTTTTTGTCCTTCCAACAGTGAGTAACGGCTAGTTTTTGAATTCTAACCATTGGGGCTTGTCCAATGGATGAAGGAAACTATTTAAAGTGGCACTATTCATCAGAGAGAACATCCTTTTGCAAGAATATCAAAGAGTACACGAGAAAGACAAAGTGCTCTAATCTTCTTCATCCAAGTGCTTCATTCAAGAGTCAAAAGAAAGTGGTTGAGCAGATTCCAAGAGTCATTAAGAGCTCCATCCACCCTTGAAGAGTGAAGCATCCTTGACAAAGAAGAGAGAAGTCACATCAAGCGATAACTATTCTCTAAACTCTTCTTTGTAGATTATATTATTATATTTGCTCATCTTGGAGCTTAAATTTTCTTACTTTGGTTATTAAACTCCTTGTAAAGGTTAGTTGGTAAGCCCGCAAAACCAACGGAATAGGTTGATTGGTGAACCCGTAAAACCAATTGTAAAGGTTCGTTGGTGAGCCCGGAAAACCAACATAGGTTCGTTGGTGAGCCCGTAAAACCAACATAGGTTTTTGGTGATCCCGGAAAACCAAAGTGTAAAGGTTTTTGGATTGTGAGCCCGAAAAACAATCCAACTGTAATCCGCGGGATTATAGTGAATTCCCAAGGGGTCGCTTGGGGAGTGGACGTAGGTGCTAAGGAGAGCACCGAACCACTATACTTCTTGTTGTTTGTATTGTGATTTGTTTAATTCCACTAACTCATCATTTAACATAAGTAAGATAGTTAAAATTAAGAGAAACCAATTCACCCCCCCCCCTCCTGGCTTGTCACCTTGGGCAACAGCAGTGATTAAGGGTTGTACAGTTCTCTTTGGTGCAAAACACGCACTGCAGAGGATCCCGACTCAAGCGAATTAGATGTGAAGCAGAACTAGGGTTTCAAAATGGATTGCCATTTAAAAGGAATCCATGTGCAAACTTTTCATGTTCCAAGGTTAGTAATCAGCATGTGATCTTATGGAAGTATTAATTTGGTGCAATTATAATAGTGTGAACTACTTTTGATCAAACAAGATATACTGGTGCTAGCTAGTAAACCCTTAAATTAAAGAAAAGGTTCTCTACTTTGGCTGGTTTGTAGAAATGACCCTTGTATCTTACGGCACCAAGCATTAGTGCCTCGCTCTGTTGTTTATATAATATTGCTTTCTTTTTCTTTTTTTTTACTAGAGGCCAATAAGGAAGAGTTGATCTTTATTGTTACTTTAAAGGGTGTTATGTATGTATACCCTTCTAATATACAAAATTATATAAATATTCTCGTAAAATTACTATTTTCATGTATATTCTTCTGTTTTTTCTTTTTTGTATATATACATATACCATTTCATGTCTTTAAAAAATAAACGGCTTAAAAATAAAATGACTGAAATATCCTTATGGGTAGATATAAAAAAAAAGTTGTAAGGGTATACACACAAATAGCAACTTTATGAGGGTATTTATGCAATTTCTTATATTTAGAAAGATGTATATTTAAATAATCTATTAAAAAAACAAAACTCGGTTGAAATTTGCCAAGTCTTTTATGATTCAATTGGATCGATAAGTCAAAAAAAGATCGAGTCACATTTTGGTAATGCTATTTACCATTTGATTTTGATATAATTATTATTATTGAATCTATGACATCTACATATTCTTCATTATTTTTAAAAGATTAAAGGATATCGAATTTAAATTAATTATAGATGTTTAGATTTGTAAAATATTTGTTAGTGATTTGTAAATATTGAGTTTTTTTTTTGAGGCAAGAATTTTGTAAAAGCAACATAATTTATTCTATAAGAGTTGATATTAACATGATTTAATATTTTTTGTTATTTTTTTAATTAATGAATTATCTTTACTAGATTTTGATCATTTTTTAATGAATTTTTTTTAAGTGTATACCCTTCTAAATATGTGTAATTGCATGAATACCCTCTCAAAGTTGCTACTTGCATCTATATCCATATAAAATTTCCTTTTTGCATGTCTACATGTAAGGGTATTTCAGTCATTTCAATTTTAAATCATTTATTTTTTAAAAGTGTTGGTTAGTATTATGTAAAAAAAAGTAAAAAAGGGGTATACATGCAAAATTAAATATTTTATAAGGACATACATATAAATAACAATTTTATGAGAATATTCATATAATTTTATATATTTTAAAGGTATATATGCCCAAAAAAAAAAAAATCTACTTTAAATCACCTAATACTTCTCAACTAAATTATGTAGAGACATGCGTTTAGCCAAAAAAAACAAAAAGAAAATGTAGCCATTAAACTCAAATCGATATGATATTAGTAAACAGATTAGAAATGATTGGATCTCAAACAGAGTTAGGAAGGACTCATCTATTCCCTATTAAGTCGCCGTCGATAAACTGATGCTATTGAAACTAGTTTACTGGTACCGGTCGGCTACTACCCTTACCTTCTTCCTCAGGTGTTTTGGTAGGTGGAGGCACTACCGGCGCCGGTGCGTTCTCCGGCGGCTCCTCAAGTCTTAGCGACGGTGCCCCGTTGAAGAACTTGGATATCTCGTACCTAAAATTGCAGCTTGCTGCGACCACCCTCCCTCCCTTCTTCCCGTCTAGCTGTGTCGGTCTTGGCTCAAGGATATTTTGGAGGCACTGCTGGCACTGGCTCGGCGACAGGTCCTGTGTGCACTGCACCAGACCATATATCTGAGGAAATGGAGCCTTGGTGGAATTCACCATCTGCCCGGTGGCGAACCTCCTCGTCGAGTTGGAGACGGCCCAATCGGTGATCGCGCTCATAAGCTCGTCCACAATCTTGTCGAACCGGCTGGCGTCGGTCACGTTTTTGACGTTCCACTTGATCATCCCCGAGGAGTCGACGGTCGAGAAGAAGCGCTGGTTGGAGTAGCGAAGGAGGCAGTCCTCGTAGTATACGATGGCGCCTTTGTTGTACGCGCAGAGCTGGGGGGCGTCTTGGATCGCGTCGCCGCTGAGGCAGGAGCGGCAGACCGAGGCATTGGTGTCGCCGCGGCACATGGCGAGGCCGTAGATTTGGTCAGGGATCTGGCCGACGGTGGCGTTGAGGAAGCCACCGGAGAGAGAAGTCTTGGAGGCGAAGGAACGGAGGAGGAGGTTGAGGTTGGTATCATAAGTGCTGTTGGCGGCGTAGTTGCCGGTGCTGCCACAGTGTGTGTAGATGGGATCGCCGGCAGTGGGAGGGGAAAGGAATATGAGGAAGAGAAGGCATAGGAAGAAAGGGAAGGAAACATGGCGAAATGATACCATGGACTACGGTTACAGCGGGAGAACACAGTGCTTCTGAGCACGACAGAGCAAAGTTGTTAAGTATGGCTGGCTGTGGAAACAGGGTGCGAGCTAGAGGAAACTGTGAGGCGACGCGTTCGAAGGAAGCTGGAAATGCCTTGGGAAGGAGAAACGACTAAGAGCAGCAGCGGTCGACTTGGTCGTCGTTTTATTTTGCGATTTACCATGCCTACGAGGATGCGACTGTGAGGCAGCGTTGGCCCAAAATGACCACTTAGATTATGGCGAATTAGGGTTCAGTCCAGTGGCATGGCTACATGGATTCGATCAATAGGTGTTAAAGACCAGATGCTATGGCCTTGCCAAATTGCATTTGTATCTCGGCATTCATGATTTTGCCTACTCAAACCAGAAACAATCCACAAGGGCCCTGGAATGCCCACCATAAGATCGGCAGGTGTTCTCATGTTTGTAAAATTTGCAACCTAAATCTCACGTTTGTCCCAGTCAAGTTCCATGCTAAATAAATAGCAAATACAAACACGCACTCTTTTTTTTGGGTACAAAACACGCCATCTCGTGGAAGAAAATGAAAGGAGTGGTCTGTTAGACCTGAGGAAAGGTTGTTGGTCAACATAGGTGGGCTTAAAAAACTATGTATGAACAATAAGATTCCATTCAACTTGCGGAAAAGAGGGACAAAAGTACTCCGTGGACTCTATAGAAAGCATCGTGTAGGCCGTTTAATGTCCTGTTCTACTGACCTGTGGCTCTACCATTTGTAGAGAAGAAAGAAGTCACAACACAAAGGAGGCACCTTATCAGCTAGTATAAGAATCTTAAAGCAGATGCCAGAGGGGACCAGACGGGAACCAACATAGAAGGTTCCGTTAAATCTCCAGAGGACAAACTCACCTCGTCCCTCCGATCTCTTGTTGATCCAACTGCTTCTTGCTTTTTTTTTCTCTAAAGAAAAGAGAAAAAAATTCCCCTTTTTTTCTTTCACTTTGTACCTGATCAATTTCTTAGGGTCCCGTGGGTGGTCGTACATTCTTGATCCCAATTTTTTTAGGATTTCTCTTGCTTTGTTAAATAATTATCTTTTCTAGTCACACCTCTAAATTGATACATTGGTAGTCTGAAATGTGAATAACTTGATGTGCTTCATTCCGTCTTTGTCGCTGTCTCTATGCGTTGCCATTGGCTGCAGCGGAATCGAACGCTCATGAGATCCTGTCCGAATTCCAAAAGCTGTAAACTTTTCTGACAACGAGAAGCGCTTGTTGCAAGCTTGGTTGATTCAGATTGTTGCCTGGGTTAAGGGGAGACTGTGAATGTTAACAGCCAGGAAGAGATTTCATCTTTGGCTAAAGTGATGCTCAGGAATATTGGAGCTGCAAAGAAAATTTTCACCACATAGAGTTCCAATGCACCATGGTTGTTATTTAACATCTAGGACTTATTTTTGTTTGTGTTACCAAACAAAAATTTTAGGATTTCATGTTTATTAAATCGTATTGATTGAAGACAAGTTTCACGAGATGGATAACACTAAAGACCATGAACTTTGGATTTTCGCTGGCTAGTTAATTGAATGATTCATTTTCTTAACGGTTAGGTAGCAAGGGGATATGCCCAACATGTATTGTGGTTAATGCTTAATGTTGCATTTTGCAAGATTCCCTCAGCACAATTAGTATTCAGTGCTACATCTGGAACTTACGTGGCTAGGAGTTTGTGTGGGTGTGCAAGAGCCCTAACTGGGCTCAAAAGATATTTGAGACATGGATAACATAGGTGCTGGTCACAAAATTTGCTGGGTTAAATAGTAAGTTTTAGGTGTTAGATAACCATGGCTATATATTTGTTAGGGATGGCAACATGTCGGAAATAGATCGGCTATGCTATTATCTGTTCCTGCCCCGTAATTGCCTCAGAGCGGGGCGGGGCAGGTAGAGTCAAGGAAAGGGGTAGGGCAAGTAAAATTAAATGAGGTAGGTTGGATGGGTTGAGTCAGTTAAAGTTACAAAATCAATTTTTTTCTTACATATAAATCAATTTATTTATTTATTTATTTGCCTTGAGGGAGAAATTTGTGAAGATATATATATATATAGATATACAGATCGGGTTCGGAGTAGGTTTTACCATTATCCTTATCTGCCCCGGATCTATTACGGGTTAGGTGAAATATGCTCCATTCAAATTGGGTTGGGTCGGGTGCCTGATGGGGTGGACTAAATTGCAAGCCCTAGTGTTTGGCCATTCCTGCTAGGTTTAGACCTAAAAACATTGTATTTTTTTTCGGGAGGGGGTGAGGGGCAGGCAGATGAGCTTTTGGTTGCCTTAGGTCGAAGGAATTTTGAATGCCATGGATCAGCTCTTAATTGATTAAATCATAACTATTATGTGAAAATAGAAAGATGTAAACAAAGTTCACAAGTATTTAGTGATCACATATAGCTAAAGACATGAAATCTCGTCACAAGTATTGAAAAGTAAAAGAACATGCTTGGTCACACTGACCAGTAATTTCACCCAATGCCTTATTGCCAATTGGCAGCGCATTTTACCAAGTATTTTTTGTGGCATTTAAATTTTTACTACAAATAATGTACAAACATTGAGTCTGCCTTTAAAAGCTAGCTATCAAAGTAAAACTTTCATGAGTTGTCTTGTGGCTTATTTTAAAAAGTCAAAGAAGTTAAAACTTTATGCCGAATCACTGATGCTTCCTTTCCTAGACTTTGACAGACAAGCTTATATGATGAGATTAATGTAACATATTGCTGTCATGCAGAAATTAAAATGCAATTATTTTCATAGCAAGTGGATATCTATTTGGCAGCTAGGCCATTTCAATAACTTCCTTCTGAAGTAGCATAATAATAATTCTAAGTTTCTGAGTTAGCTTTTCATGCCTTGCCCCCCAAAAAATAGCAAAATATGTAATAATCATAACTTTGAAAGATGTCCCTTGGAACTTATGATTTGAAATGTATATAGAACTCTTTAGGAATAATGAAGGCCAATATCTGGTTAAACTTTTTCTTTCTGATGTAAATATCTAGTTAACATAGGGAAAGGAAAAGAATATATTGTACAATTACTGTCTCATCATGTATAATAAGGTATTTTTGATTACCTTGCTTACACATCAAACATATCAAACTATCTATATGTAATTTGTGAAGTCCATATATAATTCCAAAACTACAAAAGCAACCAGCCATCTAGATTTGAAAGGCAGGCTGATGGAATACAAACATTTACTAGTACAGTTGTTTCTCCCCCTAACGTGGGTTTAGTTCGGTAATTGATGCCTCATTTGAAGAGAATAGAGTCGATGTACTTGTAGACTGCTCATGTTTACCTCTACATGGACCGGCATCTTCAACAAGTCCATATGACTCTGTCATGGCATTTGCATAAAAAAATGCAGGCTGTGAGGGAGTTTGGAGTTTCATTTTGTACCGGTTGAGCATCAAAAAAACTGATAACATGTTTGGCCTGTCACTTGGATTTTCCTGTACAGATAACAACCCAATGTTGATGCATCTCAAGATTTCGTGGATTGAATAATTTTCAGCCATGCTTGGATCAACTAATTTCAGTGCTGTCTCATTGGTCCAACATTGCCATGCCTGGTAAAAGTCTGTTAGAATATGGCGTAGTCATCTCTAGACATATATCATAGTAGAAAATGTAAATGTGAATTTTGTAGTACTTACATAGCTTAGAAGATTCATCACATTTCCAGGGTCATAGAAACTATTGTTCCTTCTTCCGCTGACAATTTCCAAAACTAATACACCAAAACTAAAAACATCTGACTTAAGGGAAATACTCCCATGTATAGCATACTCTGGTGCCATATATCCACTGCAAACCATTAACAAACGAATAATATGAACCATTAAGGCTTAAAGCACAGTGAAATTTAGGCTTCAAAAACTTACTATGTTCCTACAACTTTAGTTGTCTTGCTTTCAGTATGGTCTCCACCAAAAAGTCTTGCCAATCCAAAGTCTGCAATCTTGGGATTCATGCTTGCATCTAACAAAATGTTGCTAGCTTTCAGATCTCGATGAATAATTCGTACTCTAGAATCTTCATGAAGATACAATAGTCCCCTAGCAATCCCTTGAATGATGTTGTGCCGTTGTTCCCAGTTTAGTTGTTCACTTTTGGCTGCATCTAGTTAATCCAGATAGAACATGTTTAATGTTATGTACCACTGCCAAAAATGGTTAATTTATTAATTTATAGAGATCAAATTGTATGCTAACCGAAAGAGCATTGCTGGTTTAGTTGGTTAGCACAAACCTATTAACGTATGTAATGTATGCTTATACGGTACCAGTTACTTCTCACTTCTTCCTCAGTTTCTTTTGACTATCCAATTTGACCTTGAGTAGTTCTACATGCTCAGCCTTCCTGAGAAACCATAACAAACAAAACTCTGGGATTATGTATCACCTACTACGGAACTTCTTTTGAGTGAATTTTGTTCAGAACTTCCTATTATTTTTGAAGTTTTTTTGGCCCTCTTGTTTTGTAAATATGAGTGTCTTTTCTATGTATTTTGGAGTACCTGTATGCATCTTTTGTGAGCATGTTCATTTTATATACTCATTTTGGCATATGTTAAGAATATAGTCATGTTTTCATATCTAGCAAACATTATTGTGTGCCTTCACAATCTTATGCTATGTGTTTATATTATGAAATTTTCTTTTTGCTTTGTTAGCTTCATAGTTTTCTTACTAAGCCTATTAATCTTTAGATTAATTGGCAGGGATTTTAGCAGACCAGTTTTGACCTCAAATGTCAAACTTACATGTGTGTACTCTTTAAGTCATAGATGTTCTCTTGAAACATAGCTCCTGATATGCTGCTGATACGCCTCTGTTACAGCTGCTGAACTCAACCTGGGCTCCACCAAAGCTTCACTGATATGCTGCCTGATACGCCACTGATACGCTGACTCACATGCTGATGAGGATTGGTGTGAAGAGATGGAGCTGAGCTGGAGCTGAGGAGGAAGCTTAACCACTAACCATATTCAGTTGATCAGTTCAACTGATAACTGAATTCAGTTGATTCCAGTTGTACTAGTTAAGTTAGTTTCAGACTTACTTATAAATAGATGTGTTCATGATGTAATCAAAGAATTTTTTCTGTGAAGAAATAAAGGAAGTCTTCCTCCATCTATTCTTCTTCCCTCACTGTTCAAAGTTTCAGTTTTTGTCATGGTATCAGAGCAAGTCTCCATGGCAGCGTCTCATTCACAGCATTCTTCTTCCTTTTCTTCTTCTGCCGATGATCAATCAAGCCCATATTTCCTGCATCATGGAGACAATCCAGGTACTACTCTAGTTTCACAAATGCTTAGTGGGGAAAACTATCCAAGTTGGTGTAGATCAATGGAAATGGCACTAAGTGCAAAGAACAAGATAGCTTTTGTTGATGGATCACTTCCCAAACCAGAACCATCCAATCCATTGCTTTCAGTATGGATTAGATGTAATGATATGGTGACTTCTTGGATTCTAAATTCACTGTCAAAAGAGCTAGCTGAGAGTGTTCTTTATATCAACTCAGCTAGAGATGTTTGGAATGATCTACGAGAAAGATTTTCACAAGGTAATGGACCTAGAATATTTCAAATTCAAAAGTCCATTGCTTCTTTGTCACAGAATCAATCCAGTGTTAGTTCCTACTTCACTAAACTCAAGGGTCTATGGGAGGAATTATGGAATTATAGGCCAAATCCTATCTGTTCTTGTGGTGCAATGAAACAGTTAATAGAATATCAAAATCAGGAGTGTACCATGCAATTTTTGATGGGGTTAAATGACACTTACTCACACATACGAGGTCAGATCCTCTTGATCGATCCTCTTCCCTCAATAAATAAAGTTTTTTCATTAGTATTACAAGAAGAGAAACTGAGGGAGGTCACTTCTGATGCTAATCCGAATGTGAATAATATAGCATTCTTGAGCAGATCTGCTACTAAATCAGGAGTTAGCCATTTTCAAAAAAAGGATCGCCCCATGTGCAGTTACTGTGGTATGATGGGGCATACAAAGGACAAATGCTATAAGTTGCATGGATATCCTCAAGGATACAAGCCCAAAACTAGAGGACCCAAAATACTGAATCTCAAGTTTCTGTGAATCAAGCAACTTCCCAGAAGTTACCATTTACAGCAGAACAATGTCAACAATTACTTGCATTGATCAATCCTACTGCAAATGGTGATTCTAAAGTCACTCAATCCTCTGTCTTCTTGACTCCTGGGGCATCTTCATCAGGTTCTAAAAGTGAGAATCTAGCAGTAAACATGGCAGGTATACCCCCTTCACATTTCTTGGCCTCTGCTTTTTCTTCATCCCCAAGACACTGGATACTTGACACGGGTGCAACTGACCATATGGTGCACTCTCTTTCCATGCTGACAACCATTACTTCTGAGATTTTTACATCAGTCAAACTCCCAAATGGAATTTCTGTGCCGGTTACACATATTGGCACTGTCAAGATTTCAAAACATATCACCCTCACAAACGTTTTGGTGGTCCCTTCATTCTCTTTCAATTTGATTTCTGTCAGCTCTCTATTAAAGCAAATGTCATGCTGCCTAATCCTCTTGTCTAACTGCCTATTCATCCAGGACCTGTGCACTTGGACAACGATTGGTTTGGCTAAAGAACAAGGTGGCTTATACTATATGATCCAAGATCATATTGCTGAGGTTGACAATGTTTGTAAACCATCTGCTAATACTGTCACTGCAGACTTGTGGCATTTTAGATTAGGTCACCCCTCTTCATCTAGAATGCATTCTCTACACAATTGTATTCCTAATATTGCAAACACAAAGCTACAACACTGCACCATTTGTCCTTTAGCAAAACAGCACAAACTACCTTTCCCTGTTTCATTGAATAAAACCCAATTCCCTTTTGAGCTTGTTCATTGTGATGTATGGGGACCTTTTAGTGTTCAGGCATATGATGGTTCTCGTTATTTTTTAACCATAGTTGATGATTACAGTCGTTGCACTTGGGTTTTCTTAATGAACTCAAAGTCACAGACACAATCCCTCATACAGTCATTTTTTGAGTTGGTGGAGACTCAATTTCGTGCCAAGATCAAATCAGTACGTACTGATAACGGCTCTGAATTCAGTCTTCATGAGTTTTTCAGTTCGAAAGGAGTCATTCATCAACATTCATGTGTTGAAACTCCTCAACAAAACGGTATCGTAGAGAGGAAGCATCAGCATCTTCTAAACATAGCCAGAGCACTTAGATTTCAATCTAATATCCCTCTCAAATTTTGGAATGACTGTATATTGACAGCGGCATACCTTATTAACAGAACATCATCCCATTTGCTTGCCAATAGGTCTCCCTATGAAATGTTATTCTCTTCAAAGCCAACTTATGATCATCTTAGAACATTTGGCTGTTTGTGTTATATGTCAACACTCACTCGGAACAGAACCAAATTTGATTCTCGGGCTGAGCCTTCAGTTTTCCTTGGCTATCCATATGGAATAAAAGGCTATAAGGTTTACAATTTACAAACCAAGTCTTTTTCCATCACTCGGAATGTAGTTTTTCATGAACACGTCTTCCCATTTAAACAATTTCCTTCTTTACTTTCAGAGTATGCTGATTCACACTGTATTATACCAAATTCCATACCCGACAACCCTCTATTGCATAATCTTCCTTCACCTGTTCCTTCAGAGCCTTACCTTCGACATACTTCATTCGAACCTTCCTTGAATCAAACTGAACCAGTCTCACAACCACAGTCCAACGCTGAACTAAGAGTTCAACCTGTGAGGAGATCTACTCGAAATAGAAGACCACCTTCCTATCTGCAGCAGTATCATTGTCAATCAGCCACTTGTTCTTCTGCTTTTCCATCCATGATGGCAGGTTCTACTACTTCTTTAGGTAAACAGTATGACATATTCTCCTTCCTTGGCTATAATAAACTCTCTCCCACCTATAAGTCATTTGTTCTTACCATTAGCAAAGAGATTGAACCCACCTCATACAAGCAAGCTGTTCAATGTCCTGAATGGAGGGAAGCCATGGCCAAAGAAATTGATGCTCTAGAACAAAACAATACTTGGACCATCACAGATCTGCCACAGGGTAAAGAAGCGATTGACTGCAAATGGTGTTACAAAACTAAGTTCAAATCAGATGGAACTGTGGAGCGCAAAAAGGCTCGATTAGTGGCCAAAGGATTCACTCAACGAGAGGGATTTGATTATTTTGAAACCTTCTCCCCAGTGGCAAAGCTAACTACCATCCGAATTCTTTTAGCTGTTGCAGCTGTGAACAATTGGTATCTTCATCAGCTTGATATCAATAATGCTTTCCTACATGGTGATCTGCATGAAGAAATCTATATAAAAATACCTCCTGGTTTTACTAGAGAGGGGGAGCATAAAGTTTGCAAACTAAATAAATCCCTTTATGGTTTGAAACAAGCTTCTAGGCAATGGTTCTTCAAACTTTCTGAATTTCTCTTAGCTACTGGTTTTAAGCAATCCAAGGCTGATTACACTCTGTTCACAAAACAGCATGGGTCAACATTCATGGCACTTCTGGTGTATGTCGATGATATCATTTTGGCAAGTAATGATCTTGCTGCCATTACTGATCTTAAGGTTGCAATTGATCAGAAATTCAAAATCAAAGATTTGGGTGAGCTCAAATATTTTTTGGGACTTGAAGTTGCAAGGTCTACAGATGGAATTTCAGTCTGTCAGCGCAAATTCACCCTTGATCTACTTTCAGACACGGGTTTTCTTGGTGCTAAACCATCTAAAACCCCCATTGAGCAGAATTTAAAACTGACTAAGGATGAAGGCTTGCCTCTTGCTAATCCTACTGAATATAGGCGACTCATTGGGAAACTTCTATATCTCACCATCACTAGACATGATCTATCATACTGTTTGCAAGTTCTAAGCCAATTCATGGACAAGCCTCATCATTCTCATCTCACTGCAGCCCATCGTGTGCTGCGATATCTTAAGGCTACTCCTGGACAGGGTCTATTCTTCCCATCTTCCTCTGAATTAAGTATCAAGGCTTACTCTGATTCAGATTGGGCTGGTTGCCCAGAAACACAGAGGTCTCTTACAGGTTACTGTGTATTCCTCGGTGACTCCTTGATTTCATGGAAATCAAAAAAACAGTTGACTGTGTCACGATCCTCGGCTGAGGCAGAATATCGAGCAATGGCTAATACCGCTTGTGAGATAACGTGGATTAAGTACATTCTGACTGATCTTATGGTTCCACACTCCAAGCCTGCTTTACTATTTTGTGACAATAAAGCAGCCTTATCCTTAGCCACTAATCCGGTTTATCATGGAAGAACTAAGCATATTGAATTGGATTGTCATTTGATTCGAGAGAAAGTTCAGTTGGGGATCATTCACATATTGCATGTCCGCTCTCAATATCAATTAGCAGACATTCTCACTAAAGCACTCAACTCTTCTCAGTTTATTCTCCTTTTGTCCAAGATGAGTATTCACAATATTTACTGCTCATCTTGAGGGGGAGTCTTGAAACAAAGCTCCTGATATGCTGCTGATACGCCTCTGTTACAGCTGCTGAACTCAACCTGGGCTCCACCAAAGCTTCACTGATATGCTGCCTGATACGCCACTGATACGCTGACTCACATGCTGATGAGGATTGGTGTGAAGAGATGGAGCTGAGCTGGAGCTGAGGAGGAAGCTTAACCACTAACCATATTCAGTTGATCAGTTCAACTGATAACTGAATTCAGTTGATTCCAGTTGTACTAGTTAAGTTAGTTTCAGACTTACTTATAAATAGATGTGTTCATGATGTAATCAAAGAATTTTTTCTGTGAAGAAATAAAGGAAGTCTTCCTCCATCTATTCTTCTTCCCTCACTGTTCAAAGTTTCAGTTTTTGTCATGTTCTGTACTATATTTTGGGTCTAATTTTGGTATATGGTTCATTATAAAGTTAACAATTGTAACCATTTGTAAGCATAAACAAGAAGACTTATCCCATCTAGTTTGGGTCACGTATTTAGGAATCTTATAATGTCATTGGTCCATATCCAAGCCAAGCAGTCTGAAATGATGAAGTCATTTCTCATATGAAAAATTAAACCTTAAATTACTAAGTATGTTTCAGCAGACTTTGCAAGCAAGGTTTGTTAGGGACTTGGAGATATCTAAGCAATGGAAAAAGTACCAAATATAAATGTGTCAAGGCTCTTATTCTGGATGTATTCATAGACAAGCAACTGCTCTTGCATTTCCAAGCAATAACCCAACACTCTTACAAGATTCTTATGGTGAAGCTGAGCAACAAAGTCCACTTCATTTCTTAATTGTTCTAGTCCTTGCCCTGAACTTTTTGAAAGCCTCTTTACAGCTATGTCCTGTCCATCTGATAATGTTCCCTGTTAGAAAGCATAAGAGAACTAGGTATTTTATCAATTTGTAACAGAAAATTAGAAGATAGCACCATACGCTGTTTATTATTGAAATTAATGAATCTTTGTCTAAACAGCCAGTAGCTTATACTAATCCATTACTACCTTATAAACTGTGCCAAAACCACCCTCTCCAAGCTTATTTGCACTGGAGAAATTATTAGTGGCTTCTTTGATTGTAGGCAAATCAAATAGCAGAGAACTTTTCCTTGTAATATCATTGATGTTTTCCCCTATTAGCAAAAGAATAAGCAAGATGAAAAAACCTCTGCAGTGTGCACAAAGAAATATTTAATGAAAGAATGTGAAGGAAATAGTAGAAGAATTCACAGGGCATTCTGGATATGAATATCATTGCCCAACAATGTTGCTGATAAATATAGCATGTTTTATAGGTGATTTATTCCTCACTTACATAGACTACATTGGTTTTTCAAAGTATTATTTTACTAAATAAATAAATAATAAACAACCAGTTATCTTGTTTGATCATTACATGAAACCTAGCATGGTCCCCATTGTTTAGGTGGCCACCTGAGCACCTAGGTACCTTTGGCACTTGTTGCATACATGGATGCTAGCTAGTGCGGCCATCCAAGCACCTACCTGGGTATTTGCACATAACCACTATCTAGTTCTTGAAGGTGCACCTAAGATGGATATTTAAGGTTGCACTACCTTGTACTACTATCTAAATGTTTTTTATGATTTTTGAAAAAATTAAATAATATAATCATTATCATAAAATTTATCTGTATGTGAGAGTTACTACATTTCATACAAATTTAGTGAATCATTGTGTAATTTAACGCCAATAACAGACCTATGTCCTTGGTATACCACGAAGGACCTTAAAGGGGTTGCTGCCCAGGTTTCCCTTATTGGTCTGACAACGTTGTGCATCCACAGAGTCTGGCAGATATTTGGGTATAGATGCAATAAGAGAATCCATTTGTAGTTATTGAACCTAAGACTGTTTAAATTGACATGCCAGCAAAGGAAGGCCATAGAACCATGCAAATCTGATGTCTAGTGTAACGCACATTCAATGCACATGGTAATGTGATGAAATATGGATGACCAGGATTTAGGGCATGTATTAATCCATGATGATGGGTTTCTTGTTCATTTATGGTTGATCAAATTATTTTCCATCTTTTCTCCAGAACGGTGATACATTTTGGGAATTCAATCACCCATTTACCATCATAGTTTATTCTTTGGCTACTCAATAACCAATGACAAGAATTTGAGAATGTCTGTTGGCTACTTACCGTTTCTTTTCTTTATAGCCTTCTGTCTCCACAAGCAAATGCAAACAAAGCATGCTAGCATGAGTATGACTACCATAAGGGCGAAAACAATAATGCGAGTTCTTGCTACGTTCTTTTCTTGTCCTGCACCAAGTGAAAATTTCATGTATAGCTGTCCTTTTGGTTATATCATTTGAATATTTGGTTAAGAGATGTTAAAGGCTATAATTAACAAACACGAATGTGGCAAGTCTACTTTCCTCAATGTTGTAAAATAGATTGCACGACTCAGATTGTAAATCCCGGCCCATCTGGAGACTTGGGAGGAATAGCGGTGGAGATCGGCAACTGTTGAGGCGGTTATAACCGCCTAACAGCCACGATCACTACCACTTCTCCTTCCCCGCCGAGGCTTATAAGAGCCCAGGGACTCTTCTCAAGGACGCTTTATCCCTCACCTCTCACTGCCCTCACTCATTCTTTCTTCTGCTACAAAGAACTGAAGCAGGAGTGGCGGCGCCGGTGGAGGAGGTATCCCCTGCTCGACACCGTCGCCGAATCACCGGAGGAAACATCAAATGCTCCGCTCTGGAGCTAGGTAAGTCTTGATCCCTTCTCCCTCGTATCATTCATACTTCATTCAAGTAGGATCTAGTCTAGCTATGAAACAAAACCAAAAAGGGAAAATGAAATAGAGATCGAAGAGTGAAGAAGAGAAGGAAGAAGATGAGGAGGAGGGAAGGGAGAGATCTTATCTGCAGTGTTCGGCCTCTGAGCCAACACTGACACGATCGGCCACGGTCGTGGCCCCGACCGTCGATGGCCGAAGACCCTTCTCCTCCCGATCATCTCCTTCCCCTATTAGCCAAACCCTAACTCTTGATCCATGGAAGGAGGGGTCGGTCCAAGCACATCCGGTTCCCATGGGGTGGAACCGGTATGTTCTTAGGGTTGCCGGAGAGGAGGGCTTCTTGCTTCCTTCTCGATCTTGGTGGCCCGAGGGAGAGAACCCCTGATTCGGCCGCAGCTGTCGTCGGCCTCAGCCAAGGTGGCGGTAGAGCCAAGGGATCTTCCCTCCCTTGATATGCCGACGGAGGAGGGCTTCTCCTCCCCTCTATTGCATCGAATCCAGGAAAAAAAGACCAAGAAGTAGAAAGGGATCTCTATGTTCCGGCCGAAGATACCACCGGGTCGACCACGGGCGTCGGCCGCAGGGCCGGCCGCGTGCCGTTCGGACGCCGCTGGTCGGCCGCAATGCTGTCAGCTACGGGCCAATCTCCACCCAAGCTCACCTCCTTGCTTCATGGGAGAAGAGGAGGAGGAGGGGATGGGGACGGGAAGAAGAATGAAGGAGAAGAAGGTTCGGGAAGAGCGGAGAAGAGAAGAAAAAAAGAAAGAAAAAGAAAAAGAAAAGAAGAAGAAGAAAAGAAAAGAAGAAAAGAAAAGAAAAGAGGAAAGAAAAATAAAATAAAAAAATTGATATGGGCCGAGTTGGGCTTGATTCCAGCGGTGGGCTTCATAGAAACCGGACTTTAAAGACCCGAGGCCGGGTGGGGCCCTGGTCCGAGCCCAATATTTTTTTAAAAACCCAGAATTGACTAAACCAGTATGCAATTGACCCAGGTCTAAACCAGTATGCAATGGACCCAAGCCTGAACCAGAAATTAAATTAGGCTATGGACCCGAAAATGAAATTGAGTCCTATGGATGGGCTGTAAATGACTTTAAGATTATGAATAAATAGAAATTAAATGTACAAGTGACATGTAATTTAATGAGCTTGCTAGGTATCGGAGACTTGGCATTTGGTGAGCAAATTAAGATAAGTAACCTGTCTTAATCTTATTATGAATCATGTATTACATTTTATATGATGAAAAAGTATTATTTATAGAATTGGAATTGTGTATATGAATTGTGGAAAATGTAAGTAACCCGGATATAATCTTATGTTTTATCAAATACTTGTGACTATTTGATTATGAAATTGTATATGATTATTTATATTTTTACAAAATTAGGATCCAACATGTGTTAGCAAATAATTGCATGATTTTGGATAAATAGCATCCATCATGATTATTATATTATTTACACATGATTATGATGATGTAGAAAGATGCATGGAAAGAAAAATAAAGTTTTCAGCATGATCATGAATTTTATTTAGCATGATGCCATTATTCACTTTCCAATGTACCGATGAGAAAAGATTTATGAAAAGCATGATATGTTTTTAAGAACTCTCAGATCGCTATGCACGACCCCCGCCAGTGGGTAACAGTAACTAGGCATACGACCCCAGCCAGTGGGTAAAAGTAACTTGGCTTTACGACCCCCGCCAGTGGGTAATAGTTACTGGAAGAAGATCCTGCTAACGGGGAACAATAGTTGGCAAAGATTATGGCCCTCGCCAGCGGGTTACAGTAGCTCGGCATACGGCCCTCGCCAGCGGGTTACAGTAGCTCGGCATACGGCCCTCGCCAGCGGGGAACAATAGTTGGCAAAGATTATGGCCCTCGCCAGCGGGTTACAGTAGCTCGGCATACGGCCCTCGCCAGCGGGGAACAATAGTTGGCAAAGATTATGGCCCTCGCCAGCGGGTTACAGTAGCTCGGCATACGGCCCTCGCCAGCGGGTTATAGTAGCTTGGTTTAGACCCTGCCAACGGGAAACAATAGTTGGCAAAGATTATGGCCCTCGCCAGCGGGTTATAATAGCTTGGCTTAGACCCTGCCAACGGGGAATAATAGTTGGTAAAGATTATGGCCCTATCACGGGTAATCATAGTGACCATAGCTGCACTATCATCTGAGAGCACGAATTTCAAAGCATGAATAATGATGAGTACGGATTTCAAAGCATGAATAATGATGAGTACGGATTTCAAAGCATGAATAATGATGAGTACGGATTTCAAAGCATGAGATAATGACAAAAGTTTTATGATGCATATCCATGTTTATGAAGTTGCATAAATGGACATGCATAGTTTTATGACTGGTTTGTTATATGAAATGCTTACTTTGTTACAACTGTTAGTTTCTTAAATTAATGCACTAGTATGAGAAAATATTATGCTTGATCAGATAAGATTATGCATGGTTAGTTACTGAGCTTTATAGCTCATACCCATTTATTTATGTTCTTACAGATGAATAGGAGATGCTAGGAACGAGGAGCGTGATATGCTTCAGGGTTATGGGGAAAAGAAAATGACACATTAAATGTTGCTATTTTTAGATGCTTTGTAATCAATCTTTTATTGAGGAAACATTTGAAGTTTTTAAGTGGCTGCGTGTTATTGCGGGCAAAAGTTTGCAATAGCACGGCCGTGTCATGATCCGAATTCGGAGCGTGACACAGATGACATAAATAATATGATTGAAACATAAATTATATGTTTGTCCACACAAATGTGCCTGTGAGTGCAAACAGAAAATACTTTATAGGTTATATAATTCTATTCTTTAGTTTTAAGATTCTTAATCATAAGAGTTTCTTATTTTGTCTAACAGAACCTCTTTCCATGGACAGGAGCTTTTTCTTTTTGAACCTCAATTGCAGGTTGTGCTAGCTTCCTGGTACTTATCTTGGTCTTCACATTGTCTATTGGAACTTTCATTTTCTCTACAGGAATAACTGGGTTCCTCCCATTGAGAGCATTGACAGGAGACTCACATCTGGAAAGATAAACTCCTCGCTTTCAGAGGTAGGCTTATGTTTGATGAATATTATTCTTTCTTCTTTTCCAACCTTATGCCAGCCTCCTTTGTTTCAAGCTGGGTTATCAAGAGAATTGACTCCGTTAAGCATTATTTCTTTTGGAAAGGCTGAGAATAAGTTTGGTGGGGATTGTGTTTAGCAAAATGGAGGGTGTTTTTTTTTTTTTTTTGGTTTGAAGAACTTGAGAAATATGAATCTGGCTATCCTCAGTAGTTTTATTTTGAAGGTTTGGGAAAAGGAAGGAGTAAAAAAACATAGATCAATTATTATTGTAGAAGTCCTAGTTCAGGGGACTGGTACTTGTCTTTGCTTGCCTCAGTTTTCTGGAAAGACACCCTGAAGATGGAGAACTTTTCCAGATATGTGATTATTTTCTGTGTGTTGGTAAAGAAGTTTTGGCTTGACTTCTGGTTAGACAAGATCACTCCAATAGACTTATTTCCTAATCTCTTTTGGATCTATGAGGGAGTGGGCTCTCAGAATTGGGCATTTTATTTAGAAATCATTAGTTAAGTTCTTAAATCTACAAATAATCCTATTGGAAGTTCAAGCAGTGACTTCCAAGGATGGTAGAAGATGAAGATGGAAATCATCTAGAATCTGATCTGTGAAGTCCTTCAACTGCTTTCTTCTTCAATAATTGTTAAACACATTCTCACCAAACAGCTGTGGAGATATTCTATCACAGAAAAATACAAGATTTCCATGTGATGGGCCATCAACATCATATAGTTAACAGAAGGAAACCTGAGGGGGAATTGGTGTACACATCAAAGTTGTCTTCTTTGTAATCATTAACCATCTTGTCTGAGAGATCTGTTTTATATGCTATTTATCTTTATTCAAGCATGGTTTCAAGATCCGTGGCTAGCTAGGTAGATTTTAATTCCTTATGATTGGAATGGAGGTCAAAGAAATTATAGTGGAATTCATGAGAAGGTTGATTCTGCTGGTCATAACAGTTTGTTGGTGCTTTTGGAAGGAAAGAAACAGTCATCTACTGATGAAGAAAAAGACCTTCCAATTTAGGTCTCTCAATCATATTTTAAAAGGGCTTGGAGTTTCAGTACTACAGGCATTGTATTGGATGTTGAAGGGTCTATTGCCCCACTTGCAGGGTTTAAGGGTACCTTCTTGTTCATTCTGGCTTACTTGGTCTTAGCTAAATCTTTTCTGAACATTTTATCTGCTCCGTGAAAAGTTTGGTTGGTTTTATCCCACCCTTTTCTCCGAAAAAATGAAGATTGCTTTATTTGCTAATTCAACTAAAGCCAGTTTGTTATTATATTATTAGGATAAGAAGGCACAGGATATGGTGTTAGTGTTGTGTAAAAAAGTGTCTAGATGCAATACACACATTTTAGAGGTCAGATTCTTACTTGTAGTAAATGCATTATATGATGGAGGAGGAAGGGATGGTATTATTGATGGTGGAATTGGATCTAGAGGAGGTGATGAAACTGTCCAAACTGGAGCTGGCTCAAAGAAGTGGGTCATGTTGTACTTCAAAATACAGCTTATTTCTAGAAGTGTCGCTTGTCACGGATTAAGCATTTCAGGCAATTTCATCAAAATATTTGGTGCAAACCTTTCCCTACTGAAGGGAACCTAAAGAGCTAGAGATCTGTGGAATTCTCTAGAAGCCTACAGATGTAGCAAGAAGGATAGATATTTTTCTAAGCTTTTATAGAAGTTGCTGTAAGAATCCTAACCATTAGAATTATGCCACTTTTACGTAATCCTAACCATCTATTGTACTTGGTAGATCCTATGAAAGGAAGGGAGGTCTCACTGGCCAAACCACCAAGGGAGGAGTTGAGAGTTCTCTAGTAAATACTACTCTTCATTCTCCCAAATTCTCTCTCTCGTGTGCTCTTCTCCTCTCTTTCTGAAAGTTCTAGCTTAAGGTGCTAGAGTGATAGGCTAACTTAGAAATCATTGTAGCCAAGCAAGGCTTCTAAGTGCCGCATGGGAACTCGAGGAAATACGAAGCCCGCGACATCCTGCCTGTGCTGCATAGCAGCAATCATGAAGAGTGCCACAAGAGTGTCTAAGGCATTGGAGGCATTGTTTGCTTGATAGATGATATCAAGTGCATTGAACCAGCCCATATAGTTCTATAGATCTTGTAACATTTAAGTTTTCGGTGGCAAACATGAGAGAGAAGAATTTGAAAGATGCCATTTAGAAATCTCAATCATCATTTTTCCTAGTTGCGGATCAAATATTTTTCCCTCTGTAACATTGATTGTATCCCACATGTGAACTCTTGGAGACTCGTCCAACTTTGAGCAGAAATTTGTGATAGTGGAGTACTTGCGACAATCATCATACCAGATAATTGCAGATGGGCGCAGCTGAATGAGATCCAAAGATGCATTGTTGAGGCAATCTAAACATGTAGATGGTATTGACATATTCCTCTAGTACCGTCCTGTTCCACTGAGAGAACGATATTTTTGATCTTTTTTCTTTCCTTCATGTACTTATTAACCTTCAAGAATTCATATCCTGATGGTATTGATGTGTTCCTCTGGTATTATATAGTTCCAATAAGAGAATGGTATTTGGGATGCCCCTGAGAAACTGCTTCGCTCATAAACTAGGATTGCTCAGCTGTTCCGGTTGGTACTGGTCAGGACAGACCAGGAAGCTATCTGGGTCCCTTGGTACCAAACAGATAGGTGGATCCCTCTCTTTTTTCTGAAAAAAGTGGGTTCTCTTTTTTCTGAAAAAAAGTGGGTTCTCTTTTATCTCCTCTTGTTCATCCACAGAAGGGAGGAAAAGTGAGAAATACAGGAAGAAAGGAAGGACAAGCAGGGAGAAAAGAGAGAGAGGAGAGGAAAAAGTCAAACCCCATAAATCTATCTATGGACTTCAAAATTCTATCGAGGATTTAAAAATATGTAAAAATGCACTAATATTTTATTAAAAACAATAAAAGTTATAAAATTGAAGAAAAAATTTAGGACAAAGGAAAAGTGGCATAATCTAGGATGCCAGCTTGTTATGAGTGTTGGGATAGAAATGCCCCAGTATTGTACTGACCTGGGACCAAACTGAGGTGGGTACCACTACTGAGACTTGAATCTTTGTTAACCTTCATTCATAAACTCCAATTTTCAGAGTTTATGTTGGAAATTCAGTCATCTGTCTATTTGTTGCAAACAGAATAATCTGAAATTCACTATACTTGCAATTGCATTTGGTACCCCTTTCTTTTTGAACGTACCAGAAACTATAGGTGTCATTACACAGAGATACTTAGCATAGACTGGAAGTGAGAAACGAAGATACTTTTTGCATCTGCAAAGGCAGTTTATATATTTATAGAAACTACTAAAGCACACAAGAAAAGTTTCCAATACTATTGTCAGTGGCACCCATCTTGCTTAAATATCTATCTGCCTTCTTAACCTGGTAAAAACTTACATAGTTCATTCCTTTGTCCATTGACACAGGTGAGGCTTGATTTAACCTAGACCCCTGCAAATCTCTGAACTTTGTGATAATCCAAATTCTGAGTGCATATCAACTTTATGAAGCCATTTTGTGTCCTAACTAATGTCAACATCCTTTTGTACCTTAACAATTGCTGAAATACTCATAAAAATCGAGTAAAAGTGATGCTGCAAGGATCAATTTGGATTCTATGTATACTTCAAAAACTCTGAAGTATCGCTATACGGGGGGTGTACCAGTCTATGTCATTTAAGGATTGGGTCTCCATTTTTGCTACTAGCATGTCAATCAGCCATATTGCCTTGGGAAAGGAGTTAGAAGTTTTACAAGGTGTCTTTTGGGTGTTGGCACACGCACACGTTGCCAGCTTCTTCTCAATCTGCAAAACCTGGTAGATCTCAATAATGTAGAGCTGAAATTTCAGAGACCTCATTCAGAACATCTAGTCGTAGTCTAGCTTAATATCTTGCAACTATCACCTCTTCAAACTCATAAACCTCTGTTTACATGGACGGTTCCAAGAATTCCCAGTACCTGTCCATGCTATTGAATAGTCATTAGTGAAACCCGTGAAATTGGATAAATAGTGAATGCTGATGGTCCATGAGGAGAAACTGCATGCAGCCACCTCATTTCTGTTTCTCAGCTTGTATGGCACCGGGAGACTAACATAAAACTCACTGTTTAAGTTTTTAGATTGGAAGCCTTTTCATTTCCTCCAAAAGTTTTTAAACGAATGTTTAACTCAGCATAATTCTTTAATTTTATCGGTAGGCCACTTGAAACTCCCATTTTAGTTATAGGATGAATTACGGCAGATAAAATTTACTAATCTTAAAGTAATTATTTTGTAAGAGTTACCTTTCTCGACTTGATTAACCTTGTTTGGGTGCATTATTTTGGGAGACCTCTCTAAAAGGATGGAAGTCTCTATTATGAAGAATTTACTAATCTATTTAAGTTTTCATAAAATTAAGCAGGCCATGCATTGGAAAATGTATTAAATTTCCCCTTATTACCTCAGCAATTTTGATGGTCCTCTATGATGCTCCATCAAAAGCTAATAGGGAGCAATCTCATGACCATTTTGGAGCAAGTTCTAACTTGATCGTGCTTCACACTAATACCTGGTTTGTCAGTTTAAAGAGATATTGGCATGCAATCACATAGTTTGAAGAGGTTAGATTTTTACCTCTGGTAGCTGCACCAGTTGATGGAGGCCGAAGGGATGGCACTGTGGATGAAGGCGGCGGAGTATCCCGAGCTGTAGCTGAGTTGGTGAATGCATCATACCTCAATATACATCTTGCTCCTAGAGCAATTCCTATCAGATCAGCGTAGCAGCAATTCCGAAGGCGGTCCAAGGAGTCTCTAAGGGCTGGTTTGGTTCGCGGGAAGTATTTTTCCTCCTAGGAATATGATTCCTGGGAATCAGATTCCTAGGAAGAGGATACCTAGGAAAGTACTTTTGGCATGTTTGGTTAACCATGGGAAAGTGACAAATTTTCAAAGTGCTTATGTTTGGTTGACCATCCACTTTCCTAGGAAAGTTATGTATAATTCCTATTATGCCCTTAATAAAAATTAGGTCTTTAATGCCTCTTTAATGCTTCTTTAATGCTGAAGGGTCTTTTTGGGAAAAAATAAAAAAGGAGTGATTCCCACCTCATGGGAAAGTAACTTTCCCATGTTTCTCATGGAAAAGACTTTCTCATGAAATGTGGGAATTATATTCCCATGGGAATACAACTTTCCCATCTCTCTCCTTTGAAAACTCCAACCAAACAAGAGGCATTTCATTACTTTTCCGTTGACCACATTTTCCCCCCTCCTTTTCCTGCGAACCAAACGAGCCCTAAGGCACTGGATACATTGATCTCCCGACATATCTCTCGTGCACTGAACCAGCCCACGCAGCGTCAAAGAGCTCGTGACATTGACTTCACCGGTGGCAAACATGCGAGCGGACGAATTGTAAGCTGCCCGCTGGAAAACTGCATCCATCATCTTTCCCAGTTGCTGATCAAATCGTTCTGATTCCGGGGCAACCTCCGGCTCCCGCAACAAAACGATTGAGGAATTTTTCACTCTGGAGAAGAAATGTTTGGTTGTGTACTGCATGTGGCATTCATCATCCCACGCAGTTGCACTTCTCTCGTATGGGCATAGTTGAATGAGATCCTGCGATGCTTCATTAACGCAATCCGAACATTCTTGGGAGCTGACATCGCCCCGACAGAGAGCGAGACCATAAATTTGGTCCGGTTCCATGCCTTCGGTGTCGCCGGATATTGGAGTCTTGGAGGACAAGGAAGAGAGCAAAACATTGAGGTTTGTCTGGAACGTGCTATTCATGGTGTAGTTGCCTGCGTTTTGGCAGTTGTAATCAATAAAGTCGCCGCCGGTTCTGGAGCGATGGAGCACAACGAGGAAGGAAGAGAGCAAGAGTAACCGAGGGATCTTTGGAAGAGGAGGCATCAGTCACATGCCTTGCGAATTGCAACGCTTGGAGGCTCAGAGCTGATAAATTTCAGATCGCAGATGTAATATATAATTAAATGTGAAGCTGCAAGTCTTTGCAATTATTGCCGGGTTTGGCGTGCCTTGCTGGGTGGAGAAACTATCGCCTACACTGCGTGCACCATGTGGCTGTACATGCAGTCAACCACAACTGCTGATTCTAATGGTGGTGCTCGTGTGGAGAATAATTTTTCGCCTAGGTTAGGTGAGATAAGAAGAAATAAATCGGAAATATTAAGGGTGGTCTAACGATCTGAAGCTTCGTGGGGACTTATTTAGAAAGATTCCTTTCATGTGGAAAGTTTTTGAGAAAGTCATGGGTGCGAGGATTGCGTGACTTTTAAACTTGCATGACGTTTGCAGCGATGTGGATGCCATTTGAAATTGCACTAGATTTTAACTTGGCGACGAGGATTAGATTTTGGGAGGATCGTGGGATTGGTTCTACCCCTCTTGCTTATCTTTTTCAAGATCGTGGGATTAGAAGGAACTCTTCGGTGGCTTCTTATCGGAACAGGAGATCTAGGAAATGGATAATCAATCTACTTGGCCCTCTATCTTCTAGTGAAGTAGCACAGTTTGATCAACTTTAGAACCTCATCATGTCTTCTGTTCATCCTTCCAAGGACGCTGATGTGCCAGTTTGGAAGCTTAGTAAGAATGGACTATTCGGTGTAGATTTTAATGCCCTCTGGAAAGCCCGGGTACCTGAAAAGGTGAAAGTTTTCATGCGGCTAGCCCTAAAAGATGGACTTCACATAGGTGATCTTCTTGCAAAGAAAGGTTGGAGGTAGAGTTCTGGATGCCCTCTATGTGGGTACCATCTCTGATGTAAGTGGGTCCAGCCCACTTTGGGAGGCCCAAAAAGCCCACTAAGGCTTTACCTCTTGTTTTTTTGGCAGAGCCACAGGAGAGCGCGCGTTAAGAAAAGAAGAGGTGCATGAACATCAAGAGGTGCGGCGGCACATAACAAAAAAAGAAAAAAAAAGAAAAAAAAAAGGAAACAGAGAGAGAACAGTGCATGGCGGAAAGAAAAAAAAACAAAAAGGAGAGAGAGAGAATCAAATAGTGTA
Source organism: Phoenix dactylifera (assembly GCF_051530095.1). Taxonomy (NCBI): domain Eukaryota; kingdom Viridiplantae; phylum Streptophyta; class Magnoliopsida; order Arecales; family Arecaceae; genus Phoenix; species Phoenix dactylifera. The sequence continues at coordinate 38,184,863 of NC_143190.1, read as the reverse complement.
GTGATACAGAGAGGAAAAGGGCACAACTTGCAGCATCAATTTTGCATGCCATATGGAAGAAATAGGTTTTTTTCTTGTTTTTTTTTATGTGGTTTTTCACACAGTGATTTAGTGAATTGGATTTCTATCTAAGAATTGTATTGGATGCTATAGAGAGTTGTAGTATTTATTGCTAGAGATCTCATTACATTATTAGGTTCATCATATTGTAGTAGTTTGGGTGAGATTATTGTTACTCTTAGGAAGGTGATATTGGAGTTTTTTCAATTTATTGAGAACTCAACTTTTGGGCATAAACTTGAGTATTGTAAATTCTATATTCATTATAGTGGATTGATCGAATTTGCCCCATGGTTTTTTCCCTCTATACTGGATAGTTTTTTCCAAGCAAATTTGGTGTGTTTTCTTTCTGCTCTCCAGGTGTTTCATATATTGCCTGTATGAATATTGCTTCTAGTTGGTTTTGGTTTTGGCTTAGTTTATTCTGCAATATCCCTGTTTTGGTCCCAACAAGTGGTATTAGATCCGAGGTTGTGTGAGTGTGGAGATATTGTGGAAGTAGATGAAGAATTTTTCGGGTATCATGATGAAACTTAGTGCTTCTAATTATTTTATTTGGAAGCCTATGATGAAGAATATTCTTTACTGTAAGGATTTACATGAGCCCATTAAAGGTGCTAATGCTAAGCCAAAGGACATTAGTGCAATATCCCAAAATTGCTCAGTAAGTAACCATAGATTATGCATGGTTACTTATTGAGCTTTATAGCTCACACCCCTTTATTTATGTTCATACAGATAATTAGGAGTTGCTGAGCAAGGAGCATGACATGCTTCAGGGTTATGGGAAAAAATGATATAGTAAATGTTGATATTTTAGACGCTCTGTAATCAATTCATCCTGATGAAACATTTGATTAAATTCATGAATGACATTTTTCATAATTGATTTGAAGTTTTAAAGTGGCTGCATGCTATTGTATGCTTAACTTGGCAATAACATAGCCGTGTCATGATCCGAATTCGGGGTGTGACAAGGTGGGCCTGAAAGAATTCTGCAGTCAAATATATATACATATATATGTTGTGTTGCTACATCACCCGGAGAAGAGACTTCCCTTTGAAACCGCCTCTCAATACTTGCTTTCCAAATGAGCTATCCAACATTAACAATCATGGACTTTGTTTCTTTCTTTACCTGGGGCTGAAATAGAAGATTAAACAAGACCAACGAAGGAGGCAAAAAACTCAAGCACGATATATTTTCTAACCTTTCTAACATTGCCTGGCAAAACAACAAAGTACCCGAAACATGGTTACAGTCGGACTCGCAGTCCGCACATAGGTCACATGATTGCATACCGGCATTCAGAATCCCTCCTCTGTTATGAATAGATTTACAAGGAATTCTAAACCATGCCAATTTCCACCAAATGTTTTTTTTACCCTTGCTGTTGTATGTAGCTTCCATAACCAGGTAAAGGATGAAGCATTGTGCGGATAAGGCAAAGGCAACAGTAGCTTATCTATCTCCTCTACAAAGAGCTTTAGCATACCTGTTCTTCCCCCAGTACAGCTGACCATACTAAACAGCTTTTGATGAAGGAATCTTACATATATTGTCCATCATTTCAGCAGGAAAGATAGAAGCCAATTTGATTTTGTTCCAAGATATTTCAGCAGTGATAAGATTAGCCACCTTTCAATTTTCTATATCCACCATATTGATGAAGGTAAGCTAAGCATTTAAATTTGAAATCCAAGGGTCATGAGTAACATTTACCCGCGTAACAGAGGAGCCTACCATCCAAATAAATTGATGTTGAATAGCAGCAACATTCAAGCAGGTCTTCCTCCATATAAGCATTCCGAGATCCAGAAAAGTGGTACTTGGCACATACCATCTAGACCCATAAAGAGTTAGGCTGAAGTGTTAGAGGTCGGACATACTTTTAGCTGCTCTAACCTAGGTAGAGTGAGAAGCCTTTATCATTTGTGCATCTGTTCCATTGGTTGATTATTTACTCCTCTACCTGTTTTGAAGATGTTGCTACAGGATAGGTTTATACGCCCTCCTTTTCTGTATAATTGCCTTGAAGTATAAGGTTCCGAATAAATTAGTAAACATTATCTCAAAGGAAATCTGATATTAGGTTATCTTATTAGAAAATGGAAAGACATAAGACATGTTGATGCGCTAATGTTTCAAAGGACCCGAGGGATACTACATGTATTACATCCACAATATTCAGACTTTAGGGAATTGACTTCAGGTTGTTCAAAATACTTATCCACAACCTTCTTCTTACCTATATCTATCTTGGTTCAAGCTCCGTTATTGATACCTCATTTGGCGACATCAGTGTCGACCTGTTCGCAGAGCGGTCATGTGTATCTCCATGAAAATCATTTGAATAAACATCTGAGTTCGTGCCACTCTTTCCAATGTAAAATGCAGGTTGGGAGGGATCTTGAAGAGACATAGTCTCGCTGCTGAGCATCGTAACAACTGTAGACATGGTAGGCCTGTCAGATGGATCTTCCTGAACACACAATAGTCCAATCTGAATGCATCTCAACACCTCGTTTCTTGGGCAATGGTTACCCAGAGATGGGTCCAAGATCTCCAAAATTGCTCCTTTTGTCCACCGCTCCCATGTCTGCATAAGGCGAATTTACTAAGTAAATAATCTATTATAGAGATACAGTGTGCATGTGGGAGTGGGTGGATGTTGTTGCAGGTGCTGGTGTAGTTTGAAACTCACATGGTTCAGAAGGCCTTTGGAAGATTCAGAATCAGAGGAACCAATGTTCTTCCTGCCTGTCACGGTCTCTAAAACTAGAACTCCAAAGCTGTATACGTCTGACTTGATTGAAATTTGTCCACGCATGGCATACTCTGGTGCCATATATCCACTGCAACAAATTGGATAGCCTATTGTGATCCACCATAACAATGGGTAAATCTATCAAGATTTCCACTTACAATGTTCCAACAATTCGGTTTGTGATGCCTTGACTTTGGTCTCCACCAAAAAGCCTAGCCATGCCAAAATCTGAAATCTTTGGGTTCATGTCTCGATCTAATAAAATGTTGCTGGCTTTTAAATCCCGATGTACAATTTTTAGCTGAGACTCTTCATGTAGGTATAGCAAGCCTCGAGCAATTCCACCAATGATCTTGTATCTGGTTGCCCAGTTCAGCTGTTCTCTTTTTACAGGATCTATTCCATACAAAAATAGTTAATTAAGGTAACACGTATTAGAATAAGTTGAGAGGGTTGAATTTAGAGATGACTAGACCTTTTTTCCCCTGTGCTAACGAAAAGGATGAAGTTAGAAATGAAAGTTCTAGATTCAATAGAATATAAGCAGCCACTAAACCTAAACAAATACAAAAGGTCTAGAAGAGTAATAATAGGCTGCAAAAACTATGATAACACAAATTCTAAAAGGGTGAGATTTCTGTGGAAGGCAGTACCAAAAAGAATGGTGTCCAGGCTTCTGTTAGGCACATATTCATAGACAAGCAACTTCTCTTCTTCCTCCAAGCAAACGCCCAGAAGCCTTACAAGATTCCTGTGCTGGAGCCTAGCAACTAAAACTAACTCATTTTTCAGCTCTCCTAGTCCTTGTGTTGAACTTGTTGATAACCTCTTAACTGCTATTTCTCGTCCATCGGGTAATAATCCCTATACAGAATTTAAGGCTTGAAGTATAGAACCAAAAGACTACAAACATATTTATACAGAACCGATTACAATGAAGAAAAATAAGAGATGATAAATCTTTATTTTGATGTATGACTGTTATTTTTAGGTGAAAAAATGTGCGATTGTTGCAATCATGTTACCTTGTAAACTGCACCGAAGCCACCTTCTCCAAGTTTATTCTCTTCAGAAAAGTTTGCTGTTGCAACTCTTAGCTTGGATATATCAATTAATAGTGACTCAACACTTTCGATCTCTTCTGCGTTACTCCCATCTACTGAACAAAAACATTTTGAAAAACCGTTATCAGAATTTTTTATAAATATATAAGGATAAATTTCACTCAATCTGGCAATTGCAAGAAACATGCCAATTACTGACACATCATGAAATCTGGTTTAACAGGTAATAACGCCCGGTGAAATTAATAATAAAGAAGTGCATATTTTATTCCTTTAAAGTAAATTTATGATCATATTTTCAGGGTCACATTCTCCATCTTACTGCTTTTTTATCCCCCTAATCGTAGGCCTCGCTAAAGCTCTCTAACAGAAACTTAAGAAGGCAGCTGCAGTTTTATGAAAGCAACAGCAAGCATTTGATTTATGGATTACTTACAAGGTAATTTTATTGCTGACTTCCTCCTCCAGAAGCAAATGCATATAATGGAGATTAGCACCAGAGCACTCACTACAGGTATGGCAATTGCAAGAACCATACCTGTCACGTTCTTCTTGCTTCCTGCATGGATAAATGAGCAATTTAATATATATATATATATATATATATATATATATATATATATATATATATATATATATATATTGCACAATCTATGATGTCAAACATGAAGCCATTAGTTGAGTCACATTACATCAGGGAATTTATATTGTGAGTAGTGGATCTTTATGTCATAATATGAAAACTGAGAGAGATGGGATAACATGTGGAAATTGAGAGAAACGGAATAACTTGTTTCAATGTTCACTGTAAACCACATCTTTGTCATTTAAGTTGGGCAGGAATCGAAGTGTTTTGAGTGAATGGATTGGGTTTGAGACAGGGCCATGAATTCTTGAAAGATTGCCATATAAGAAGAATCTGATTGCAATTATTTTATGCTCTGATCCCTGCTGTCAGAACATGTTCTATGGAAGTTTGCTAATGTGAGGCAACTACGATTGTTGGTGAGCATTGTGAACAATCTTTGATCTGATAAACTGGCGGAAGTTTCTCTCAGAAAAGAGATTTGTAGAAAATTCTCAGAATAAACTGGTGGGAGTCGGCCTAAATTTTAATAATGGTTCTTTTGTGAATGGCACTTGCATATTTCTCAGCCCTTAGTATTAATCCCCAGCTGCACGGCCTAATAAAAAATGGTATTCTTTGTTGTGTTCTGGGACATCCGACATTGTATATATTTATTTCAGAACGCCAAAGAATTCCATGTATCTCAACATTAGCCTATGGTATCAGAGAAAGATGTAGTAAAATTAAATATGAAATCTCATCATATGGAATTTTAACGAACTAGACGCGAGACTGCATATATTCTGTAGGAGCAACATCCCAGGTAACAGACGCTTTGCTAGATTCAAATGCCATTTTTTGGAGTTTGAAACTAATAAAGGGTGGCTTCCTAGCTATCTTCTCTTGGTTGAAAGATGAAATTGATGTGCTAGACCATTGCCAGGTAATTTTGATACCTTACCGAATGAAGTATGTGATGAGGACAATAGGGAGCTGATCAAACATATCTCTGTTGAGAAAATTGTTTACTTAAACAATCTATTTACTGGTATCAATTTTTTGGTTTTCTGCATCATAAATAGACAGAGTTCAGCTAAAGCTCTTTGGCCACCCCCACTTTTTTTTTTTTACTTTTTTTTTTTTTTTTTTTTTTGAGGAGCATGGGGACCAGCAGCCAAATTGATAGCGAACATATTTCAGTTTTACTTATAAATATAAGAGCAAATATATGTCCTGCGCAGCAGGAGGAGGTATAATTATTGCTTGTAATCGGCTTATGATCTTTTTCCCTTTCTTATTTGGTAATCTGGGAATAATCCTTTTTTTTCGATGGAGGAGACGAGCTTCACCGGAATTATCAAATTGCACTTGTTATTTTGCTCTCTCTCTCTCTCTCTCTCTCTCTCTCTCTCTCTCTGTGTGTGTGTGTGTGTCTGTGTGTGTGTGTGTGTGTGTGTGGGTGTGTGTGTGTGTGTCAGGGAGAAAATAAGAAAAAGGGAGGCAGCGTGTCAGGTTGCATCCCATAGAGTCCGCAACTAGTAAGTCCCTCAACTCCTGTAAATAGATTTTAGCCTGCTGAAAAGCAACAACCTACATATGGTGGGTTTCCATAAAGGTAGTCTGGTAAGTATAGTTGATTTACAATTACTTCACCCAATATTCGTTGAAATATGAGCGTATGTTTTAAATTCTCTCAATAAAACTTGAGGAAATGCTTATGTTTAGAAAAAAATTGGATCCAAACAACTCTGTTTCGTTGGTTACTAAACAGATTTAGAGAAGACTGAAAAATTTTGAACCTTCGTGAGCGCCTATGAACTAATAATATCACAATTGATATGCTAATGATAGCCGTAACAATCTTACCTCCTCCACTAGCTTCTCTAGCTGGGGGAACAAGTGGAGACACGAAAGGAGCCGGCGCCGGCGCGTTCCCCGGTGGCGAAGCAAGCCTTAGCGTTGAGGCTCCGTTATAGAAGGGGTAGACCTCATATCTGAAAGTGCATCTGCGTCCGAGCACCCGACCCCCTTGCTTCCCAGCGAACCACTTGGGTATGTCGTTGATGAGGCCCTGCAAGCATCGCCGGCACGGGCTGCCCGGCATGTCCGGCGTGCACTGCGCTAGCCCGTATATCGTCGGAAAAGGTTTCGTGAAGTTCACCTCGCCGGTGGCGAACCGCCTTGTCGAGTTGTACGCAGCATAATCGGCTACGGCATCGATCAGCTCGGTCAGCAACTTGTCGAACTTGTCGCGGTCCGTCACGTTCTGGGTGTTCCACATGAAGACCTGCCCGGAGTTGTTGTAGGACGAGAGGAAATCCTGGTCGGAGTAGCGGAGCATGCAGGGGTCGTACCAGACAATTGCGGTTTTGTTGTAGGGGCAGAGCTGGAGGACGTCTTTGGAGGCGGTGTTGAGGCATGACTGGCACTCGGAGGTGTTGACGTCGCCACGGCAGAGGGCGAGGCCATAGATTTGGTTGGGCGTCAGGCCGATGGTGGCAGTGGCGAAGCCGTCGGAAGAGGAGGCGTTGGAGGTGAGGTTGGGGAAAAGGAGGTTGAGGTTGGATGCGTAAGCGCTCTTGGCAGTGTAGTTGCCGGTGCCACCACAGAATTCGTAGAGAGGGTCAGCAGCGGTGGGAGCACAACGGAGGAGGAGGAAGACAAGGGATCCGAGGAAAACTGAAGAGGGGGAGGGGGAGGGGAGAGAACGAAACATGGCGATATGATATTACTGGTTGTGCGAGATTGGAGACTCCAGAAGAGGTTTAAGACCGGAGAGGATCTGAACTCGCTTGATATTTTTTAAAAACGTTGAAGCAGCAATCGTTGACTAAGGTCAATGGAAAACGTGGGCTCTGTGGTGTCATAGAACGCTGCTGTTCCAATGGAGAAATTATATCATGCGCCCGGTGTACAAGCTCAGCAGTACGCCGTACCAATAGGGTTTCACCGCATGGACATCCTGACCATCTCAGCTTAAGAGCAGAAAAAAGAAGCGAGTGCTCCTCCCATTCCATGATCCCATGCGAGCACTCCACCGCTATCCCCTCGACGTCGGCGGTTGTGAGGGTCATAAACGATGCCCCCATCATCTTCTGCTAGGCCATCCATCCCGTTACTCCAACGGGATCCACGGGGAGCGTAACAAACACCGACACACCCTCGCCGGAGCACGGTGGTGGAGCTCATCGCCGCCATCAGAGAGGGAGAAGGAGTGGCTATCGAGAGTTCCGTTGACGCCAGAGGAGGGCTTGGAGGAGTGGTTATTGGAAGGCAGCGTGGACACGAGGTGGGGAAGGGCAGGGCAAGGCGCGATGGAAAGGAGGGGTCGCGACGGGCGGAGGCGGCGACATTTGAAGATAACGGACCGGCACTCAGGAGAGGGGATTTTAGGATCCGATAGCCGGCCAGCACAATCCCAGCTGAAGGAGAGAAGGGAGACGGCGACGAGTAGGGTCGCGAGGCCGCGGCAGTCAGAGCAGGGCCCGGCAAAAGAGGGGGAATCGTCGGATAAGGATTTGGCGGCGAGGGTGCCGGCGAGATCGGCAAGGATGGAGGCACCAGTGCCGCAGTAGCGGAGGGCGTGGAAGCAAAAGAGGAAGACGAGGGTGAGGAGGACGAACTTGGCAGCGATGTCCCGGCAGAGGGAGGGGGACGAGAGACGTAGGGTTAGGGTTAGGATTTTGAGGGAGAGGAGGCAGGGGAAGTTGGGACTGAGAGAAGGCCGTGAAGGAAAGAGGTGTTGTGCTGAGGTGGCCACATGGTGGAAATTATTGGTCTGATGTACCGCTGAGTTGGTACATTTTTCTCATTCCAACAGAGATGAGCAGTAGATCACTGTGTTACGTAGGTAACCATCCACTAAATATAGTTATATAGATAATTACCAACTAAATATAGCTATACCTGATGTAGTACTTTTTATGAAAAGAAACTGACAAAATTTTGATTATCTGATGAGAATCTCTAGCATCAAGAGGTTAGAAGACGACTCCTTTTAAGTCTTGTAGATTAGAAGACTTCTTGTTCTTCAAATTTCTTATGAATAGATTTTAATTAAATACTTGAAAAATTAAAATTAAAGGTATGTTTCATAAATATCATCGTTTTATAATATTATTTGGTTAAGATAGGCATCAGAGCCACCTTCTAGCTTTATTGTTTAGTATTAAATGGTTAAGATAGGCATCAGAGCCACCTTCTAGCTTTATTGTTTAGTATTTACACCTAAATGGCATGTGAACTTGATGGCACATAGTAGTATTTACACCTAAATGGCATGTGAACTTGATGGCACATAGTTTTATACACTGTACATGTAGGTTTATTCCGGCATGTTAAAGATTTTACAAATAATGTTGTAGAAATAACGGATGATAGTAAAGCCACCACCTGTGGATCTGCCATTGTTTGTCCATCCTTCATTCTACACCGGCCAGTTGCACCCGTATACTTTAATTATTTAAAATAAATAAAAAATAGTTGTTTTGCCGTTGTTAATACCATTGGAGCACAGAATATCGATAATTTCGGGAACGAAAACAACTCTGAATTTCAATGTCATCTATTACCTCTGAAAGGAATCAATCTATGAGTATCAACGAGGAGACGTCCCTTGCCACGAGGTGGTAGCTCAGTAAAATTGGATCTTACTTCCAACCAAATGGCTCCAAGTTCGAAACGTGCCAATTAAATTGAGGAGACTGCATGCTTTCTGCTTCGACACGGAGTCTAAAAGGACTTATTGATCTGCTTGTAGCTTTGGTGGTGCTGGGTGTGATGTACTTACACGAAGAATTCGTGCCAGAGCCCAGAGAGGCAGTCAAGTTAGACCCACGGGTGGAGAAGTCGCTTTTGTCCTGGGCCATAGAAATTAAAAGAAAGTGTCCCGCCCATGGAGGTCTTAGTACTTCTTTTGCAACGTGTTGCGATGATCTGGTCCAGATGGTCATTGTATGGGGATTGAGTGGAACACTTCCTTCTCCTTACGGAACTTGGAGATTAGCCCAATAATAAAAGCTATCCACATATTTTTGGAAACTTTTGAAGAATATGTGGTTCCCATGTAGTTGGTTAAATCAGACTTAATTAGTCTATTTAGGATTATATTATGGTTTAATTTGTTTTTTTTGCATAATACTTTATTAATTCTATCTGATTAAACTGAGTGCGGTTCATGTGAACCCAATTTCACTTGGGTTTACAATTAAGGACAGCATAGACCTAAATGCAACAACATGTGTGTTTTGCACATTATATGACTAAATTGTTTATTTTATTTTATCAACATTTGTATAAGTTGATAATTTATTTAATATAATATTTTGAGACATCATGGGCTTAGGAGTAGCTACAGCATCTTAAGTCATTATGATGTATAATGAATTTTAGTCACATATAGATAGGTGATTATTTAATGGCATGGTTACTTAGCCTTACAGGGAGGTGGCCATTTTGGTGCATTAATTGGAATAAGATAATAAACTAGATATCAAAATAGGAATTTTTCTAGGACCACCCATATGGAATATTTCATTTTAGTATTTGTACTTGCTAATCTTATTAATAAAGAATTAAGTAAATTCTATCTAGTTTTACTATTGCTTTTCTTAATGATTCTTCTCGTATTCCAATGTTATTGGTTGATAATTATTCTGATTGGTAGAATAAAATACTCTTAGCTCTGGGGTGTATGAATTTGGACTTGGCTTTCTATGTGGATGAACCACCTGTTCCCATGAAATCAAGTACGCCAAATGAGAGGGCTACTTATGAGCAATGGGAGTGATCTAATCGCTTAAGTCTTATATATGCTTGTTAAATCCCATGTACACAAGAGTATTAGGGGTTCAATCCCAAAATGCAATAGGTCAAAGACTACATGAAAGCAATTGTGGAATAATTTTTAAGCTCCGACCAGGCATTAGCTAGCACCCTAATGAAGAAACATTCGGGCGAGACACATAACAAAAGCAGAAGTGTGCAAGAGCACATCATGGAAATGTGGGACATTGTTGCTCAATTAAGGTCCTTAGAGGTTGAAATTTCTGGGTCATTTTTATTGCATTTCATTCTCAACTCTCTCCCTGCAGAATATGGACCGTTTAAAATATCTTATAACATAGATATGGACCATGTGTGTGCAAAAAGAGGAGAGGTTGAAGCATGAGACACCTGAGAGTATTCATATGTAAATTATGCTAAAGGAAATGCTAAGAAAGGTAAAAGTGTTCCTTAGAAAAAGAAATCAGATATGCAAATGAAGTGGGATGGCAATAAGGATAAATGTCACTTCTGCAAGAAAAATGGACATTTTAAAAAGAATTGTGCCAAGTATAAGAAATGGCTCGAAAGAAAAGGTAATGTCACATTTGTGTGTTATGAATCTTGTTTTATTGAAGCTCCCGATAATATTGCCTGGTGGATTGATTACAATTCACATTGCTAATAATGTGCAGAGTTTTCTAAACCTGAGGAAACTAGTGGAAAGTGAACAAGGCATATTCAGAAAAGTGGATGTGTTCACATGTGGAAGCAATGGGGATTTATAGATTAATTTAAAATCTGGTTTTCAATTAGACCTTGTAAGCACCTTTTGTGTTCTATCATTTTCTAGAAATTTAGTTTCTATTTCCAGACTAACTTGTATTGGTTTTGAATTTAATTTTTATAGTTCAGTTGTGGATTTTTTGAAAGACAAGAAAATTGTTGGTTCTGAAATTTTAGTTGATAATTTATTTAAATTTGAATTAAACCCCACTTACGAGTTTAGTTTTCAAACCCTGCATGACAATAAAGTTGGCGTTAAATGTAGTATTATTAATAAATACTCCTCTAAACTTTGGCATAGGAGATTGGGATATATCTCTATAAAGAGAATTAAAAGGTTAGCAGACGATGGAGTCCTAAAAGCTCTTGACTTCACGGATTTTGGTACTTGTATATAGATTGCATAAAGAGAAACCTGACCAACAAAAGCACTAAAGGTGCCAAATGGAGTATTGAGCTTCTAGAGATTATACACATAGATATTTGTGGACCATTTCCTACCCCATGTCTAAATGGTCAAAAAAAATTTATTTCATTTATTGATAACCATTCCAGATATATGTATCTCTATCTCTTATTTTATAAAGCAGAAGCATTTGATGCATTTAAGATTTTTAAAGCAGAGGTAGAAAAACAAAAGAAAAAAAATAAAACTAAAAATTATTTATTTATTTATTTATTTCTGAAATAGAGAAATATAAAGTGATGATAGCCAATACCTGGTTATATATGCTAGATTTTAGAATGTGAAAGAAACATATGCAAATATAAACTGGATGGTTTCTGTTTTACCATGGATGCCATCTTGCCTTTTTTAGCTGGGAGAGCAAAGTTTAAACAAAAACAGTATCTTATATATATATATATATATATATATATATATATATATATATATATATATATATATATATATATATATATATATATATCAAAAACCAAAATAATTTAAGAGAAAGTGTTTTCCACTACAGCCAGAAGGGGTAAATAATATGTAGGTCACACCACAATGCTTGGCAATGAGAAATTCTAAGTTCAATTCCTGAACAATACATCCCTAACAGTCAGGTTGTAGATAATTATAGTGAGGTTGCATGACTCTCTCTTTCTCCTCCTCAGAAAAATATTACTCACTACGCTACATTAATTCCTCCCCATTAGCGAATGATATTTATTCTTCCTTGTCAATGCCTAGGAAAAATTTTATATAATTGAATGGCACAAATCTGATTGGGTAACTTTCAAAATCAAACAAATCACTCCGGATCCAAATGGCCTCCAGCACCATATGAAAATGTTTGATTACCAATACTCCTCATTATAATAGATATGATTGTGAACCAACAATTAGGTGAATGGCCATAAGTTAAATTCTAATTATTAATAACATGTAATATAATAGGAAGCTATTCGAAGTTGATATCTAACCAAATTGGATCAGTTGCGTCTCAATCATTGGGTTGTCATTTTTTGTCGCACTAAATCATGTTACCTTTTCTTATGCTGTTGTCCTCGTGTTCTATCTTGTTTAGCAAATCCAAGCGCTTGCTGACAGCTTCCGGTCAACGTAGGCGCACCTCCGATATTTTCTGGTAAACGACGCACTGCGTCCAAACTCTGGGCGTAGGACTTGGACCGCTGAAAAAGACGGAGCAAGAAAACCAACAGCACGGCATCCAGTGCTCATGGAACCCAGTGGTCCCGCGTAGAATAATCCATGGATGTTTTCCTTTTTGTTTTCTCAACCGGTGACGGACGAAGTCAGGCACTTACCCCAGATTTATTATTAATAAAATAAATATTATTTACAGATGAAAATGCTGCAGAAAATAGACACCGTGAGGAGTGCAGTATGACTCAAGGAGGGGTGAGCATCAGTGGATGAGAGGATGGATAACGAGTATTTTGTGGCTATCCATCAATTTTTCTGTGCATAGAGTTTCCCAAAACTTGAAGGTACGAAAGATTTTGCACATAACCCATGAATTCTGATATCTAGAATCTGAGTCCATCTCTTAATGTTGGAAACCTGAGGGAAGTCGTTTAGCTCACCATAGATAGCAACCGCTATCATAAGTGGATGGTGATGCTGAAGCTGAAGCTCGCATTGATGCATATTCTTTATGTGTTGCAGTGGATGGTGATGCTGAAGCTCGTGTTGATGCACACTCTTTATGTATTGCACCTATCTGCATGACACCATATATGACAACCTATGTTCTAATCTAAAAGAATTAGAAAATATTATTTGAATTTCTTGATCATATATAAGTATCTAATACCTATCTAATGCATAACTGATATGAGACTAAATATATATGTTCATGCTGGTCCTCATGTATTCCCCATCATCCACTCTCTGCAAATGCTATGATCAGCTTGTGGTTTATCCTCATGGCAAGTGCTAGCAATGTTATAGCTATTATACATGAAAGTGAAGGGGCAAGAAAGATGCGGAGCATGCGTCAGTAGTGTCGGTGTTGATCAGGATTGGAGACACAGGGAGGGAGGTGCAGCACAAAGAGTGGATGTAAATCCTTCTCATATTGCCATCAATTCATATCTTGATCATCTACATATGTCTTAGAGATCATATTAGAACTATCCAACGGCCAGGGCTACAGCAAACCATCAAATGGTATGATGAGTTGTGGACGGACCTACCACGGCCCTTTACTTGCTAGCTATGCCTACTCTGTAATCTTCTACACTTGTAGTTGCTTGCAAGATCACCGGGTGGTCTAGTCCCGTCCCTTTTCCAGACAACTAAGCTGATGGAATACACACTAATATACAGCTGCTCGATTTAAGTAACACAAAAACATATTTTTTTAATGCATTTTTCTTGTTGCTGGATTACCCAGTATGTATTCTCAAAAGAAGTTCTTTGTACGTATATCCTGAACAGAAGTTGACATTCTAAAGACAGAAATAAAGCAATGAGTTACCTTACAGGAGAATGGAAAGACATTCAAAATATCTGAGCAATAATACAAGTGTTACATCTACCGTGCAAAGTCTTCAAGATTTCGAAGAAATACTAGGTTTTCAAGGTATTAATCAACTGCCACCTCCATACATTCTTCTCTCCTTGAAAAGAGGAAAAACGGAAAAGTTGTCTCCCTTACCTTCTTAAATCTATCTTGGTTCAAGTTCTGTGATTGACATCTCATTTGGTGACAATGGTATCGACCTGCTCAAATTTTGGTTATGCGCGCCTCTACTCTTTGTAGTGAATAATGCAGGTTTGGAAGGAGCTTTATGGGACACAGAGTAGCTGTCGAGCATCAGAACAACTGTAGATATGTTTGGCCTGTCAGATGGATTCTCCTGAACACACAAGAGTCCAATCTGAATGCATTTTGAGACCTCACTTCCATGGCAATGGCCGCCTAAAGCCGGGTCCAGTATCTCCATAATCTTTCCTTTGGTCCACTTCTCCCAGGTCTGCATTGAGTAAATAATCCAGAATGGAACATCATTATGCATCTATTAATGGTTCTTTTGGTGGGGGGCGGCAAAAAAAGGAAATTGCGGTGTATCTACATGGAGTTAAAAGGAAAAAAAAAACTCACAGTGCTCAGAAGATCTTCAGAGAGATCACTGTTATTTCTTCCTGTCACAATCTCTAAAACTAGAACACCAAAGCTGTAAACATCTGACCTGGTCGAAAAATGCCCAAGCATGGCATACTCCGGTGACATATATCCACTGCAATGAAATGAATGGAGTTTGAAAAGTTCCTATAATCTAGCATTGGAATGAGTAGATTATTCAAGATTTCTACTTACACTGTTCCAACAACTTTGCTAGTGGTTCCTTCCGTCTGGTCACCACCAAAGAGCCTAGCCAAACCAAAGTCCGAAATTTTTGGATTCATGGTTGCATCTAATAAGATGTTACTGGCTTTTAAATCCCGATGTATGATTTTTAGCTGAGACTCTTCATGTAGGTATTGTAGGCCTCGAGCAATTCCTCCAATGATCTTGTACCTTGCCCCCCAGTGTAGATGTTTGCACCTTGTAGGATCTATTTGCATACAATCTTGACAGTTACTAACGTAGTATAAATTGCAATAAGCCTAAGAGAGATGAATGTAGAGATGACCAGAAACTCGTTACTTCTATGCTACACAATAAAGATTCGGTTCCAGATTTACTAGAAAGAGGACAGGGAAAGACTGCAATTGTAAGTGACCATACTGTGTTCACGGTGCAAATTCCTATAAGATTAAAATGGTTTGTGTGGAAGAAGTACAGGGAAAGACTGCAATTGTAAGTGACCATACTGTGTTCACGGTGCAAATTCCTATAAGATTAAAATGGTTTGTGTGGAAGAAGTACCAAATAAAAATGTGTCCAAGCTTCTGTTGGGCACATATTCATAGACAAGCAGCTTCTCTTGTTCTTCTAGGCAAACACCCAAAAGTCTCACAAGATTTCTGTGCTGAAGCTTAGCAAGCAAAGCTAGCTCATTTTTCATTTCTCCTAGTCCTTGCCTTGAACTAGTTGCCAATCTCTTCACTGCTATTTGTTGTCCATCAGGTAATATTCCCTTATCAAAAGAAAATAAATACAAATAAAATCGATTTGGATCATGAGAAAAATGAAGATCAGGTAGAACAAATGTTTGTTTTGAAGAATAACTCTATTAAGAATAAATTAGAAAAAGAGCGCATTCTCTTCACTCAGTAGACTACCATGATACCTGGTAAACTGTACCGAAGCCACCTCGTCCAAGTTTATTTGCTTCAGAGAAGTTGGCTGTTGCAACTCTTAGTATTGATAGGTCAAGCACCAGCGACTTCACATTTGTGATCCCCTCTGGGATAGAGTTATACTCATCTATTGAAAGAGCACAAAAGTTTAATGAATGGCTTTTCTGCTGAACATTAGCAAAGTATGACAAGATGAAAGATTGCAAGAACGACTCCTTTATTAGCATTTTTTTATCTAACTGACTCGGCCTGTACATTAATATGGGAACGTAATTGCTCTTCCGGGAGGTGACCAGTGGACCAATTGATGTAGCTTAACAGGCAAATTGTTAGCCAATAAAATCAGTAATCAAATAATGCATGATGCGGTTAAGATCTAACATATAATGTTCTACCCTGAAAAAGGCCTGATATATAATGTTAACTCCCTCGCTAATAACTAAAGCTTTTGGGTATCTGGTGGTTACTTAACATGTTATCGCAGCTTGAGTTCATGGGTTCTTATTTTAGTCATTTTTCTTTTGAGTCTTCCTTGACTTGTTATGTTCAGTCATTTGTGACTCATTTATGTCCTCACATGTATGATCTGCGTAACTTAAACTCTTGGGGTCTAGGAGATAAATTAACAATTGCAGTTTAAGGTTTTGGAATGTAGTAGTGATAAATCTACATTTGTTCTCAATAAATTTATGCCTCCATTGCTAGTAACGTCGCCTAGGATTTTATTTTATTTTTTCTCTTTAGAAAAACCTAAGATTTCATTCTATGACCTTTTTCTTAAAAAATCTACTAGGCATAGACCTTTTTATAGCTTGAGCCAAAAAAATTTCATTAGGAGCACCTCTGTTATTTGTCCTTTTTATTTTTTGACTCATTCCTAGTTATTACTTGAATTTCTTGACTTGCTATCTCGAGTTGTTTGTGACTTGATTGTATCTTCATGTGCATGCTCCTATTAGCTTAAGCTTTTCAGGTCTAATGGATAAGTTAGCATTTACAGTTTAAGCTTTTGGATTCTAGTGGTAACTTAATAATTACTCTCAGTAAATTTATAGTCATACTCCATAGTCAATAATTTTAGCTAAGATGATCTTCTTTCTTAAGAAAACCAAGAATTTCATGTTATGACTTTTTTCTTAAAAAGCCCGATAGACCTAGACCTCTTTAAAGCTCTAGCCATATTATAAATGAAAGAGCTGGATTTTCGAAGTAACAGTTGAAGCATTTAGTACATGGGTTACTTACGTGGTAATTTTATTGTTGATTTCCTCCTCCTCCTTCTCCAGAAGCAACTACAGATGATGCAGATGAGCATGAATGCAATCACTAGAGGTATGATGATTGCAAGAACTAACCCTGCCATATTCTTCTTGTTTCCTGCATCCATAAATTACCATTTTCATTTGATTTTCATCTCAACATGATGCATCTATTATATCAAAAAAACATGAACTCATTCATTTGAGACAAATATATTACATCAAAGCATTTTATTGCGTTATGAGTCCATTAGCACCACTTGGAAATTGACATTAGTGGAAAAGGCTTCAAATTGAAGACCTCTCGTACTCCTGGCAGAACTGGAGAAGTCCAGTCCTACAATCATAACTGTCCATTGTGGAAATCCAATTCTATGGTCGGAACCATTCATACGTTGCATAATGACAATAACTGCATGGCCCTTTCAAAGGATTTATCAATGTTTTGCTTAAATACATATATGGTTCTAGTTAGCCACTGTTGCCTATCTCCACTCATCACCGTAGGAACACTTTAACGGGCATCACAAAACTTATATTGGAGAATAAAAGAATAGCAAATTCTGTAAGGCATGCTTGAAGATACTATATTTTGTTTTCTTTTTCTTTCCTCAGGGGGAAAAAAGAAGAAATGTTTTGTTTTCATTTTCCTAAAAACTGTTTCTTATGTTTCTTTAAAAGCAAAACTTTGGTTGCAGGATTTTTGCTTTTTTGGTTTTATAAAAAATATATTTTTTCTTTTTTATTTATAAAAGATTTTCAAACAAAAACACCTGGCGGTCACTAAAATGTCAAGTGAAAGGCCCATCCTCGATCTCCTCGAGTCCAGTTTTTCTTTAGTCTTTAACTTAGGCAGCTCCGCATAGCGCATGCCAGATGCTCGACGAAACGCCAGTACGAGAGGCATGGACGCAGGGAGCGGATATATGATCAAAGGGTAGATGGGGCATCCAGAGAAACTCGAGCCCAGCGTTATGATTACTGGGTATTGTGAGAGGTGTCGAACGGACACCGATGTTGTTTTTTATTTTTATTTTTATTTTATTTTATTTTATTTTGGCTAAGGCGGGTGGATCGATCATACCTGACGAGTATGGAGGCACGACATGCGGCGCAGCTGGTGCTGTTCCGTTCACCAAGTGCGATGCAAGCCTTAGAATCGACGGTTCCTGGTAGAACCTGGATACATTATACCTCAAATTGCACCTCACCCCGAGCATCGTGCCCCCCCGCTCCCCCGGGAACCAGTACTGGATCTGGTTGATGAGCCACTGCAGGCACTGCTGGCACTGCGGCCCTGTCAAGTCCAAAGTGCACTGCGCCAGCCCGTATATCTTCGGAAAGGCCGTCGTGAAGTTCACCTCCCCAGTGGCAAACTTCCCTGTCGAGTTGAATGCCGCCCAGTCGGTTACAGCGTTTACAAGTTTGTTCACCAGCTCGTCGAACAGTTGGCCGTCCGGTATGCCCTCGACGCCCTTCAGGAAGAGCTGCGGGTTGTTGTCTGATGGCATCGAGAGGAAGTCCTGGTTGGCGTAGCGAAGGTGGCAGAGATCGTACCAGATGACGGCGCCTTTGTAGTTGGGACATAACCGGAGGATGTCGACGGAGGCGGTGTTCAGGCAGGAGCGGCATGAGGAGGTGTTGATATCGCCACGGCACTGGGCCAGACCAAAGATTTGGTCAGGGCTCTGACCGATGGTGGCAGTCGAGAAGCCATCTGCAAGGAAGGTTCTGGTGGTGAGGTTGGAGAGGAGGCGGTGGAGGTTGGAATCGTAGGTGCTGTTGGTGGTATAGTTGCCAGTGGCGCTGCAGTCTTGTTCGAGGAGTTCGGCGGCGGTAGGAGGGGCAAGGAAGAGGAGAAGGGACAGGAGGAAGAGAGCGGAGGAGGAGAGGAGAGGTGAAAACATGGCGGTATTTGATACTATGGTTGTGGTGTGAGTTTGGAGACCAGTTGTGTGAGGTAGAAGAGAGGGTTATTGCGTTCGAACTACGGAAAGTAAATGGCATTCCACGGAAGGCACCCTGAAGTCACGCGTCAAAATGGAAAGCTGGGGGGATGGGGTAGCAGCCGTAGGAAGATGAACGGCTGTTATTTTGTCCATTTCATGGGACCACGAGAAATTAGACTCTACGCACCCTAGCAGCCACCCATATGGAGCTGCAAATAATACGGTACGTGGAAAGCATTTTTCTTTCTAAGAATATAATTTTAAAAAAAAAATTACTAAAAAGAGAATATCTGAGAATATACTTTTGGCATATTTGGTTAAACATGGAAAAGTGATAGATTTCTAGAGTAGTTATGTTTGGTTGATCATCCACTTTTCTGAGAAAATTATGTGTAATTCCTATTATACCCTTAATAAAAATTAGGTCTTTAACGTTTCTTTAATGCTGAAGGACTTTTTTAGAAAAAAATAAAGATGGAGTTATTCCTGCCTTATGGGAAAGTAACTTTCTCATGTTTCTCATGGAAAAGACTTTTTCATGAAATGTGGGAATCATATTCCCGTTGGAATACAACTTTTCCATCTCTTTGAAAACTCCAACCAAACAAGATGCATCTCATTACTTTCCCGTTGACCATACTTTCTCCCGTTCTTTTCCCGCGAACCAAACGAGCCCTAAATAAGTAAAGAAAGAAAAAAATTCATTCGATCCCCAAAGGAAGCCCCTGTTGGATGACGGAGGGCTACAGAAATTATACCCACCATGTGGCGGGCGGGCTGCTACATCGCTAAAGCTATAAATGAGTTGGGTCGACTCATGATCCGACCCAATCCGACCCGCATAGATCCGACTCGATCCGAATTTTAGAACTCGCGGGTCCGAGTCGGGTTCTAAAATTGGACCCGAACCATTTCTGGGTTGGGTCTGGTTTACTGAATCCGGACCCGACCCTATCCGAACGATCCGAAGAGAATAAGCAAAACAGAAGGAAACCCAAATGCCAAACTCTCAAGCTTTTGGTTTAACTCGAGACAGGTATAGCAGCAAGAAAGCCAGAGAAGCAGACCCAAGATGGTTTCTTTAATGAATGGGAGCTATCTCAGATATGTTCTTGTGCCAGAAGAAGAAGAAGAAGAAGAAGAAGAAGAAGAAGAAGAAGAAGACAGGAGCTCCACACAGCTGTGCTCTGCTTTAGAATCTCTTGGCCCCAGAAGAGAGAGAGAGAGAGAGAGAGAGAGAGAGAGAGAGAGAGAGAGAGAGGACTGCTGGTTTGAGTTGGAAATAAGGTGGCTTGTCTAAGGACCAAAATGATGCTAAGTAGGTGGCTTTAACAGCACTCAAACAATGGATGGTGGGTGATATGTTGATGGTATGTTGGGTGGCTAGGATTCACCAAAGTGTTGGATGAATGCCCACGATAGGATGGCTAGTTGGGACTTGATAGCGTGATGGATGGATGGGATTAATGGACCACCTCGGGGCAGCACCAAAAATCAAAAGATGGTGGTGGGATTTGGAGATAGGACTAACTCAAGCTAGTACCTATTTCCATGGGTCAGTTTAGAGCTAATGCCTAGAATTTTTCATTCATTCAAAAAAAAATCCTTTTAAATTACATGAGAGGCTTATTTATAAGACCCCCTAAGGATCTCAGACGAAAGATAATTCAAACTCAAATTTCAAATTCAAAACAGCAACTCTAAAGACAAGTCAACCTCCAAGCCCATGCATATATCTTTAAATTCAAATGGCTCATCCGCATGCCTTTTAATTTAAATGCAAATGGCTGATTGCTCCTTCTAAAATTTAGAAAGCCATATGCCATGCTCCACACCATGCTCCTCCCCGCGGTGTTTCTTCTTCTCCGAAACCAGCGCGCGACAGTGGCATGAGAATGATGGGGCACTTGGGGAGGGGCTGTGGCGTTTCTCTCTTCGTATCCGATGAAGGGCGGCAGCGATGGAAAGGGTCTTTTCTTTCTGTTCTTTGGGCGGCGCCTGGAGAAAGTGGGCTTCGTGTGGTCCGGCTCCTTCGTGGTTGAAGGGAGGGCGAGGCAAGATCTTCCTTTTCATGCGCCACCGGAGGGGAGGAAGACACATGGGTTTGGGTTTTGGTTTGGAAGAAGGAACGTAGAACCACCCCTCAGCCGGGGATGAAACGTCCCAAACCTTTTCAACCTGGGCCCCTCGTGAAGATCAGTGTCCACATGAGTCCAGAAAATACTGTTGCCGTGCTATGATAAACTGGATTGGCGCTTTGGCAGCAGGGGCAAAGCCGAGGCTCTGATACCAAGCTGATGACGGACACTGCAGGGGAAGAGGATAAGGAGGAAGAAGAAAGGAAGGGGAAGGAAGAAAAGATTATAGAGACGCAGGAAGAAGAGAGGAGGAGAGGAGAAGAGAAGGAGAGGGAAGAGAGAGGAGAGAAGGAACGCGGGGGAAGAAATTTTAATTCACTTTCATTTTAAACCCTAATCACAATGAGGGTCCCCTATATATAGAGCCCAAACAAGAAAATTAACGCACAACCCCTTATACAAAAATAATTCCCAATAAAGCCCAAAATAATATAAATAAAGTCCTACAACAATAAAAATGTAAACAAACCCAAAAATAACACAAAAATAGAATCAAAATAAAAATGGTGGACTAGATGGGCGGATGATCAGCTCTGAAGTCCCCATCAACTTCTTTCAGGTGGAAAAAACTCGACCCCGTCGAGTGTTGGTCTGGCAGGCTGTCGTACTGCTCCAAGAGATCAGGGTCAAGGTGCAACAACTCGGCTCTAGAAATCCATATCAAGTCAGACTTTGGTCGGCCTTTCCACCGAATAAAGTAATGTTTGTATCTATCGTTCATGGTTGATATAACTTGCTCATCTAATATATATTCTTTTTGTTCTCTGCGTGCATGAAATTTTAGAGGCGGTGGCTCAACAACAGATAACGGGTCAGGGTGATCAATAAGGGCAGGTGTGTCAACAAAGGGGTCAGAATGAATGATTGTTGTCTTTTTATAGGGGATTAAATCTTTAATATTAAATGTCACACTAATCCCATAGTCATCAGAAAAATCCACAACATATGCATTCGAATTAATTTTCTTTAGGACTTTGAACGGATCTGCACTACGAGTTTGCAGTTTCTTGAACGTTCCAAAAGGAAGTTGTTCGGACCTAATTTTTACTATGACATAATCTCTTACACTTAGCTCTTGATAACGTTGGTGCGAATCAGCAAGAGATTTATATTTTAAGTTATTAGAGTGAATGCGTTTGCTGATTTGTAGATGCGATGCAAATGACTGTGCAGACTTAGACACTCTATGCTGATGAATCATGGGGATCGGATCTATGGTGGCGGGGTGCTCAAAGCTGGACTCCACACTGTTAATTCGAGCCACACGGGTAAACATGGAAATCGGCTCTCGACATTTTTCACTACCTCTTTCGACGTAGTGATGTGGAGTGGTTTGTTTGTGCATAGGTCCATAGTTTTCCTTTAGGAATCATTCTGGACAAGTTCTAACCTGGTGGGTTCCTCTTTAAAGTCGTCTACATAGTCTTCGATATTTGGTTCGTAGATTTCTTCGACATATTCAGTCTCTTGGATCCCAACTTCTAGTTCAGTCATTAAGTAGGTCTTGGCAGTACATTGGGGCGCTATATGGCCGAACTTTTGGTACCTGAAACATTAGGTTTGGTTTCGAGGCTGGGGGTTGGAACCTAATATTCCTTTTTCCTTGTCGTTTGAAGGATTTGGGAAAGACAACAGGGACGCTCTAAGGGGTGCTCTGGGGGTTGTTTGGTTAGGACTAGGATGATCAAGAGAACTAGGAAGTGGCCTAGGTTGGGGAAGGTAATTTTGTGTAGGTCGGGCTCCTGACAATGTTGGTTGAGGGTTGAAGCGCTTCACCATAGGGGTCCTCAAGAAACTGTCCACATCCTGAGTCAGCTGGTAGGCCTGGCTAAGAGTGGTAATCTCTCATAGAATAAGTTCCTTCTGAATTTTTTCGCAGAGTCCTACCCAAAACTTAGAGAGTGTCACGGTCTCCTCTTCGACTACACCGTATCTTATGTGAAACTCCTCAAATCGTGCAATGTAATCAGCTACACTTAATGTTCTTTGAGTTAGTTTCTGCCATCTATCCATAAAGCGTTGTCGGTAAGAGAATGACAGATACTTCTCATTCAACTTTTCCTTCATATCTTCCCATGTGGTGATACAAGGAAGCCTTTGGGTCTCATGCATATGTTCAATATTATGCCAGTACCAATAAGCTTGCTCAATAAACTTCATCTTGGCAAATCGCACTTTTCTATCTTCGATCATCTTGTACCACTCAAAGCAATTGTCCATGCTCGCTCTCCAATCGAGATACACACTTGGTTCTAGTTGATCAGCAAAAGTAGAAGCCTCTATTCTAACGGTGCGCAGGATTCTCTCGTCGAGATCGCGCTGGTAATCGGGTGGCTGTTGGTTCCTAGGGGGATAGGGAGGGCCTATAGGTGGTGCGGCCAAACCGAACTCAAGTTGGGCTACAATTGAGGACGGCGGTTTAGGGGTTCTAATGTTTTGCACTAGTGCATAATCCTCTCGTTTGAATTCTTCAATGTCAGCTCGCATGGCAGTGAACTGTTCCATGAGAACTTTCAGAACGTCGGAGTCCATGGTTGCTAGGGGGCTTGAGGTTGAGAGACCAGATACTCCTTACCGCTACGGGTTGGCATGCAATGAAACCCTAGATATGCAATGTCAATAGTAAAACCCTAGATATGCAGTGTCAATAATAAAACCCTAGATTTGCAGGACAACCTACCTATGCAACCTAATATGAATGCAGAGATCAGCAAGCTTTCATGAAAGTAACTTAAAATTTAAATGTTGCTGATTTACTTCAGTTATTTCAAAGTTAAAGTATGAGATTAATCAAGTTAAAAAATTAAGTTGCAAGCAAGTATTACGGTTGTTATGATCCTAAAGTAATCTGATCGAAGGATGTTGAGAAACGTCCCGTTGTTAGGGTGTGCTAATTTAATATTAAGATTTGAAAAATGTGAATAGGATGGGTTTGGTAGTAGATGTTCTAGGTTCTGAATTTTTGATAGCAAAATAAGTTTTCAAAAATATGACTATCATGCAACAGAATTAGAACATAATTAAATGAACAAGCCCCAAAAAAGTAAAAACCTATCATCTGTTATAAAGAGTCCATCGCTCGTGGGTTGAGCAACAATCAAGGGCGTGGCTGCAGCTGATGGACTCTATAATTGACTCCAACTCAGACCTGTTCACAGCAATTGGCGGGTCTGCGTGGCCTGTGAACTGGTTGTGGGGTTTGGGCCTGTTGGCCCAAGGCTCGAGAAGAGTGGGAGGGGGGTGGAGGGTAGGGCCCTGTTGGCCAATGGATCGGGCAGAGGGGTTCTGGTGCATTGTCGGCCCCGTTGGGCTCGGGTGCTTGCGCTCGGGAGGAGGGAACTTGGGGAAATGGCTGGGATCGGTGCGGCCTGATGGCACCGGCTCGACTGGCTCAGGGAAAGGAATGGAGGGTTTGGTGCCGAGACCCTCGATTTCGCAGAGAGAGGGAGAAAGGGGGAAAGGGGGTCGGGTGAAGTGCTGGAGAGATGGCGGGCTGGGGTCAGGTGACATGCGGCCGAAACAAGGGCAAGGAGAGGGGGGGGGGGGTGGTGCGGGGGGAAGGAATGGCGGCGGCGGCGGAAGGGGGAGTGGCGGGCGGCAGTGAAGGGGATGGTGCCGGGGTTTGGTGGTAGATGGAGAAAACTAGGGGAGGAGGGCTCGCCGGCGGTGTGGGTGTGATGCCGACGGAAAAAGATGGGTACGGAGTGGACGGGGGAGAAGAGAAAGTGGCGGCCGGTGGGGCGGAGGCGGCGACGGGTGGGCGGAGCGCGGCGGAAGGGGGAAATGGTGGACGGCGGTAAGGACGAGGAGGCGGAGGCGAGGGTGGAGGCGGTGAAACGGGGCGGCGCGGCGGCGGCGCGACGCGGAGACGGTGAAGCGGCGGCGGCGTGGAGGGGAGATCACGGACAGAGGAAGAAGATGAACAGGTACCTTTTTTTTTTAAAGAAAGCACATGCAAGTTCGGCACCGCAGAAATTACCTGCGGTGGTGGCCGAGTTCGGCACCGCAGGTGACGGGGGTTCAGTGCAGAGGCCCCGCGGTGTTTCTTCTTCTCCGAAACCAGCGCGCGGCGGCGGCATGAGAACGATGGGGCGCTTGGGGAGGGGCTGTGGCGTTTCTCTCTTCGGATCTGATGAAGGGCGGTGGCGACGGAGAGGGGCACTCCCAACTCTCCCTTCAATCCGCCCACAAAGGACCCAATGAGGGCTTTTTAGTCCAGCCATTAACCTTGTAGATAGGTGTTCGAACTTCTTTTGGTAGTCCTTTAAAGAACCCGATTGCTTGTTCTTTTTGAGAGAGTTTCATGGTAGTCCACATAATCAGTGGATCCAAACCTTCTCAAGAGCTTCTTAACGAATCTCTTCCATCTCAGCTCCTTCCTTTGGACTTTGTAGGTCTTCCTCATCCATTGCCACCATTGGTTAGCTTTACCTTCTAGGAAGTAGGCAGCATAGGACACCTTTGCTTGAGCTTTCATGAGATGATGCTCGAAGTATTGCTCGGCTCGGCTCACCCATGTGCTAGGATCATCCCCATTGAACTTGGAAAAATCCATCTTAGGCATAGCTGCCCCTCCCCTCGGTCTTCTCTCATATCCTCCTCTTCTCTCCCTTTGGTCCTCTTCATCTTCTTCACTCCCTTCGAATGACTTCTCTGCTTGGCTTGAAGATGCTTCACTAGATGAACTTGAACTTTCTAACTTTTCATAGTGCCTCTTGCCCTTAGATCCCTCGGATCCTCTAGGACTTTGGTCCTCCTTGGCTCTTCTTTCTCCTTGTTTATTCATGGACACCATGAGCTGATGGAGTACCTCTTCGACACAACCTAGTCTCTTATCGACAGTAGTGTTTTGAGCATCTAAGGTTACTTCCAAGGCTTCAATCTGCTCCCTATGAGTTGGTTATCTTTCGGCTATGATCTTCTTCTTCTTCTTGGCGTTAATGGCTTCCTCTTCTTTGGGTTGGATGCACTCTCAACGAAAGCACCAATGATGGAAGCCCTCAAACGATGGATGGTGGGTGATGTGTTGATGGTGTATTGGGTGGCTAGGATTCATCAAAGTGTTGGATGAATGCCCACGGTAGGATGGCTGGTTGGGGCTTGATGGCGTGATGGATGGATATGATTAATGGACCACCTCGAGGCAGCACTAAAAATCAAAGGATGGCGGTGGGATTTGGAGATAGGACTAGCTCAAGCTAGCACCTATTTTCAGAGGTCGGTTTAAAGCTAATGCCCAGAATTTTTTATTCATTCAAAAAAGATTCTTTCAAATTACATGAGAGGCTTATTTATAGGACCCCCTAAGGATCTCAGCCATCGCTTCAAACGAAAGACAATTCAAACTCAAATTTCAAATTCAAAACAGCAACTCTAAAGCCTAAAGATCCTTCTTCTTTCAAGGGATGATCAAGTCAACCTCCAAAAGTATACACATGTCTTTAAATTCAAATGGCTCATCCGCATGCCTTTTAATTTAAATTCAAATAGCTGACTGCTCCCCCTAAAATTTAGAAAGCCACATGCCATGCTCCACGCCATGCTTCTCCCTATGTGCTATGCCTCCTTGCTGGTCCTTTGTGCCTTGTACGCCTCCTTTCAAAGTGGGCTCAACCCCAATTGCATTGGGTCTTTGCAAGCCGCCATCCAAGCAATCCATTTGCTTGGCTTTCTTTGCTTCGGCTCTTCTTGCTCTCCTTGCTGCATTCCTCATGGCTTTCTTCATGTCTTCATCACCGATCCCGTCGCCGCCCACACCTTCCTATCAGGTATGCCCTGAGGTAGCGGGATGGCAAGCACTCTCTCAGCTAACTGCGCCCCAAAGGTCTCCCTGATCAAGGCTTCATCCCACCGAGCCCCTCCAACGACTGTCAAATCACTGACTCTGAGCCTGGCCAACCTCATCGAGTCAAGCAACGCCGGTATCCTATAAAGCGGTAACTCCATCAACCACATGTCCTGCAGAACATCGACTGACCGCCCATCTCCAATCATCCACCTAATCTCCGGTAACACGGACGGGGCAGAGGAACAAATCTCTCTTCAGATGAATGAACAATGGCGACCGGCACTAAGCTCCACCCCGGTCACGTATGCACCATACTTTGCCCTCAACAAGGCACTCCACAAACTGTCTGGCTCTAGAATGAACCTAGCGGCCCGCCGCGCCGCTAGAAACCCCCACCTCGCCAGCAGAGACTGCACCCCCAAACCTCCCTATCTAAGAGGCTGACACACTACCTCCCATGCCACCAGGTGAATGCCTCTCCTGTCTGCCTGTCTGCCCCACATAAAACTCCTAAACATCTGCTCTAGAGACCTCAATAGGGAAGTCAGCACTGGTGTACTCACCAACAGATACACAGGTATTGAGCTTAACACTGATCGTACCAGGATGATACGCCCCATCATGGAGAGAGAGTCCATTTGCCATCCCTCCAGTCTACGTTTGATACACATCTCGACATCGGAGCAGACACTTCGCCTGAGCTGGCGGCCGGTGATAGGGACCCTAAGATACCTCATCGTGCCTTCCTGCTCATCCACACCTAGGATCTCTTTAATGGAGGCTTTGATTTGTGACCGGGTTCTTGGGCTAAAGCAAATAGCTGACTTGGTCCTGTTGACCAGCTGACCCGAGGCAGAACAATATCTATCCAAGATATCTCGGACCACCCTCACGACCCTCCGTGTCGCTCGAACCAGCAACAAGCAGTCATCGGCAAAAAATAAGTGCAAGATCTGACACGACTCCTCCGCCGGTCTATACATCTCCAATACCTGATGCTCTACCGCATGCCGAAGTGCCCTGATGAATGCATCTGAACAAAAAATGAAGAGCAATGGGGATAGTGGACATCCCTGCTGGAGGCTAGTCGCCGACTCGAAGAACTGTGTGGGTGTGCTGTTCACCAAGATGGCGAATGATGGAGAGGTCACACACCCCATAACCCAGTTAATCCACTGCTTATGGAAACTATAGCACTCCAAAGACCACTGCAAGAAGTCCCAACTCATCCTATCATAGGCTCTCTCCATGTCCAGCTTGATACCCATCAAGCTCTTCCGACCCGAGGCTCTCTGAAGATCAAACATGAACTCCTGGGCAATAAGGATGTTATCTGTAATGCTTCGCCCACCCACGAAGGACCCCTGCTCCGGACCGATGAGTCGAGATAGAATGCCACGCAACCTGGCAACAAGAACCTTAGCCGTAGTTGTACAGAGTCTTTCACAGACTAATCGGAACCCGGTGCACAGCCTCGCAAAGACTTGCAACTTCACATTTAATTATATATTACATCTGCAGTTTGCAGTCTAATCGGAACATGGATTGGTTCAACCCCTCTTGCTTTTTTCTTTTTCTTTTTCTTTTTCTTTTTTTTTTTTTTTGCTATGACGGGTAATTCATACAACACGTGTACGAATGTATCCAATAAAGTCAGAAAATAGAATATCATGGAGCTCTCGAGGCAGCTCTCCATCTTCCGTCCACACGGTACTGCCGGCGTGGTTGGCCACCTACGTGGCCACCCAATCTCCAGCCTCATTGGCTTTTCTAAACACATGCTTAACCTGTACAACCCCTCCATCCCTCATCATCATCTAAATATCACGAAGCAATGGAGGGTCACCGACAGCGACCCTCGAATCCCTCTGGATCCAGCTGATGACCATGGTCGAGTCACCCTCCAAGATGACTGAACTAGCTGATAGCACACGCTGATCATGTCGAAGATCCGCTCAGACAGCCCTCAGCTCCACACCGAAAACCGTGCAATCGAATAACTGACAGCCTCCCGCTGCCCCAATTATGGAGTTCGGATGTCTAATAATGAAACCCGCTCCACCCTTTGTGTCTCCATTAAGTACTGACCCATCGAAATTGACCTTAAGGAAGCTAGGGGCTCCTAGGTGAAAAACACCGTACGGGATGCTGCCACGGCAGAATAGGAACTCCAGATATCCCGAGCTGTCAAAGACCCGTCTAAGAAGGAAGCATGACTAATCTCTGCCGCCTGCGTCCGGGCACTCTCCACTACGAGCCTTGCTTATCTTTTTCAAGATCTGCTCGGAATTGTTAAAAGGAACCCTTCAGTTGCTTCTTATTGGAACATGAGATCTAGGAAGTGGAAAATCAATCTACTTGACCCTCTATCTTCTAGTGAATTAGCACAGTTTGATCAACTTCAGAACCTCCTCATGTCTTCTGTTCATCCTTCCAAGAACGCTGATGTGCCAGTTTGGAAGCTTAGTAAGAATGGACCATTCGGTGTAGATTTAATGCCCTCTGGAACGCTCAGGTACCTGAACAGGTGAAAGTTTTCATGCGGCTAGCCCGAAAAGATAGACTTCACATAGGTGATCTTCTTGCAAAGAAAGGTTGGAGGTTGAGTTCTGGATGCCCTCTATGTGGTACCATCTCTGAGACCGTCTCCTATTTATTCATCAGATGTCCATTTACCTGGTCCATTTGGGTTGCAGTTTTCTCTCACCCTAATATCAAAAGTCGACTTGTTAACTACCTCTCACTTTAGTCTTGGTGGAGGCGCAAGAAGCTTCTAACCCCTTTGAGGAAGGGGTGGGATCAGTTGCTTAAGGCACTTTCATGGCACATTTGGCACGAGAGGAAGTTTAGAATTTTTTGAAGGAAGAAAAACTCTTCAACTGCAGTCCTGCAAAAGACACCTGCTCGTTCTCCATATGACGCAACCTTTGCTTGGGCAAGGCCTTAGATAGCCATAGGATCATCCTCAATCTCCTTGGCCCTTTGTATATATAATTATTCTTTCTTTTGTTCCTTCTCTCATTTTTAACCATCTTCTTACTCTCTTTGTAAATATTTTTTCCATTTTACATAAAAAAAAAAGAGAATATCATAAGTGAGTTCAGCATATTTAAGCGATAGGGCTTATGTGTACACATTAGAATCTGTTTAAGCTTCTTCAAATTTTCTAATTTTCTATTTTGAGGCAAATAAATGTATAGGACCCGTGCAAGTGCATGTTTAGTCTCACGTCGACTATGCACTGGGTCGATTTAAGATACTTATATAGAGTTAAGAAACTCAAATAACATATTTCAGCTTTTTTTTTTTTATAAGGTCTTGAATTATTACGGATGATATAATATCGGATCTGGATCAAGCCTATGTGGACTAGAAAACACTACAGCATGAACCTAATGAGTTAATTATGGGCTGATTGTGTTGTTTGTAATTGAACTTATGGTACTTGTGAATGGATTTAAACTTTTAGCCTGGCCATAATACTAAGGCTTAATTGGAGGGAGCATGTGAGGATCTGTGCACGGATGTATTTAGTCCTATATCAACTATGCACTGGACATATCTTGCATACTTATCCAGAATCAAGAAACTTAAATAATGTTTTCCGACTAACCTATTTGGGTAAAGTTTTAGGTTGTTACAAATAGTACTAGAACAAATTCAACCCATGACTTATATGGAGGGGAGGACACTACAATATGGGCCTATTTGATTGACCCTGAATCGATCATAGTATATATGATTGGATTTGAATTAATTTGGACCCTTAGCCTGCTGAGGATTCCAAGGCTTAAACAGGAGGTGTATGTAAGGATCTGTGCGAGTATTTGTTTATTCTTATATCTACTATGGACTAGATAGATCTTAAGTACTTATAGAGGACCTAAGAACTGAAATGGCATCTTATAGCTAGTTTTTTTTGGTGAGATTTTGTGTTGCTACAAATGGTATCATAGCTGACTTAGCACATGACCCATGTGGATATGAAAATACTACAGCACAGGTTCGCTAAGCTGACCATGATCTGATCGCGATGTTTGTGATTGGATTTATGATACTCATAAACAGATTTGAATGGATTTGGATTCTTAGCCTGGCGAGGATACTAGATTTTAAACGGAGAGAGCATGTAAGGATTTATGCATATATGTATTTAGTTCCATATGGGCTGCACTGGATAGATTTTGGGTAGTTATATAAGGTCAAGAAACTTAAATAACATCTCTCAGGTAGCTTTTTTGGATAAAATTCTAGATTATTACAAAATGAAAACATATTTTTTTTTTCAAAAAAATTTTAAGTTGTATTCTTACGAAGAAACAGACCCTTATTATTGTTTACATTTCTTTACTAGGGTAAACATTAGGCAAAAGCTCAACAGAGCTTAGGAAAGTACTTGGTAAGATAATTCCTCACTTCTATATTGGAGCTTCTCCCAATTTTACATGATTGTTATGGATTATTTTACATGATTGCTGATAAATTGGCTGGACTAAACCATTGTGCCTCTCCCAATTTAAGTCATAGATGGTATATATTTGTGGTATGGCTCGTAAGATTTGCTTAGCCATCAGAAACCATTGCAAGAAGCTCATCCTTGGGAACCATGTCAATCCGATAGCAATCATGTGTCAGAATGCACAATGGTTTAGTCCTACCAATTTTTTATTCCGGCTGATAGCAGACGATCCAAATGATCTTTCAACATACCCAATATGTGCCGCAGTGTCATTCAGATATCAAACAAAGTTAACCTTCAGCACATAGAGTAACATCAATACCACCCATAGTAAAGGGATATCTAGGGCCAAGGTTACTCCAGTGCCTTGATTGTGTGTCAAAGCTTCTGCAGGCAAAAGAGAAGAAGCAAAAGAGAAAGCCCTTGATCAGAGAAAGAAGGCTTTTTTAAAATTAACCACCTGGGAATGAAGGTAGGGCAGAGGCATTCAAAGAAGTTGTTTTTTCAGACGCAGAAAACAGAAGATAGCACCGGAGAATAGGCAACCCTAGTGTAGGGAGTTTTTGATACTAATTTCATTACTGGTCTTAAAACTTCTAAGGCATGTGTGAGAAAAAAATAGTAAAAACAAGTTGATATGAACCCCATTTTTTGTATTTTATCTGGTTCATCATATATCTTATCCGGTTCAAATGAATAATTGTAAATCAATGTAATGTAGCGATTGGGGGGAAATTGTCTGTATTAGAGGTGGGCATTGGGCTGGGCCGCTCATGGCCCGGCACGGCCCGCTTGCTACAGTAACGGGCCGTGCTAGGCACGGCTCATAAAAGGGGGCCGGGCTGCATTAAGGATTTCTGGCCTGCGGGCCGAGCCCGGCACGGTCCATAAGGGCCTGGGCTGGCACGATTCGTGGGCCAAGCACGAATTTATAGGACTCCAATTTTTTTCCCAAAATACTCCTCAAATTAGCCGTTTTATGGCTGCTAGGAGGGGCAAAATGGGTAAAAAGCTACAAATAGCCGTTATGGGCCAAAAAAATAGCCGTTATGGGTGGCCCATAACGGCTATTTTTTTTTGGACAGACTAGCATGGCCCGTCTCGTGCCGGGCACGGCCCGTGCCGGGCCCGGCACCCCACGGGCCTAGGACCGTGCCGGGCTTAGCCTTTAGGTTAAGCAGGCCGTGCCAGGCACGGCCCGTTTGGTCTGTGGCCCGGTGGGTCCCGTCCCGGCCCGATGCCCGTCTCTAGTCTATATAGCCAAAGACTAACATGGGTGGTTCCTATATCCGAGCATTCTTTAGTGCGGGTTGAGGGCAGTGGTTATATATATATATATATATATATATATATATATATATATATATATATATATATATATATATATATATATATATATATATTGTGTTGCTAGTTGCTACATCACCAGGAGAAGAGACTTCCCTTTGAAACCGCCTCTCAATACTTGCTTTCCAAATGAGCTATCCAACATTAACAATCATGGACTTTGTTTCTTTCTTTACCTGGGGCTGAGATAGAAGATTAAACAAGACCAACGAAGGAGGCGGCAAAAAACTAGAGCACGATATATTTTCTAACCTTTCTAACATTGCCTGGCAAAACTACAAAGTACCCAAAACATGGTTACAGTCGGACTCGCAGTCCGCACATAGGTCATATGATTGCATACCGGCTTTCAGAATCCCTCTTCTGCTAAGAATAGATTTACAAGGAATTCTAAACCATGCCAATTTCCACCAATTTTTTTTTTTACCCTCGCTGTTGTATGTAGCTTCCATTTTGCAGGCAAAGGCAACAGTAGCTTATCTATCTCCTCTACAAGAGCTTTAGCATGCCTGTTCTTCCCCCAATACAGCTGACCAGACCAAACAGCTTTTGATGAAGGAATCTTACATATATTGTCCATCATTTCAGCAGGAAAGATAGAAGATAATTTGAATTTGTTCCAAGATATTTCAGCAGTGATAAGATTAGCCACTTTCGGTTTTCTATATCCACTTCCATATTGATGAAGGTAGCTAAGCATTTAAATTTGAAATCCAAGGGTCATGACTTACATTTACCCACGTATCGGAGGAGCCTGCCATCCAATTAAATTGATGTTGAATAGAAGCAAAATTCGAGCAGATCTTTCTCCATATAAGCACTCCGAGATCCAGAAAAGTGGTACTTGGCACATACCGTCTAAACCCATAAAGAGTTAGGCTGAAGTACTAGAGGTCGGACATACTTTTAGCTGCTCTAACCTAGGCAGAGTGAGAAGCCTTTATCATTTGTGCATCAGCTCCATTGGTTGATTATTTACTCCTCTACCTGTTTTGAAGATGTTGCTACAGGGTAGGTTTATACGCCCTCCTTTTCTGTATAATTGCCTTGAAGTATAAGGTTCCGAATAAATTAGTAGACATTATCTCAAAGGAAGTATGATATTAGGTTATCTTATTAGAAAATGGAAAGACATAAGACATGTTGATGCGCTAATGTTTCAAAGGACCCGAGGGATACTACATGTATTACATCCACAATATTCAGACTTCAGGGAGTTGACTTCAGGTTGTTCAAAATACTTATCCACAACCTTCTTCTTACCTATATCTATCTTGGTTCAAGCTCTGTTATTGATACCTCATTTGGCGACATCAGTGTCGATCTGTTTGCAAAAAGGTCATGTGTATCTCCATGAAAATCAATTGAATAAACATCTGAGTTCGTGCCACTCTTTCCAATGTAAAATGCAGGTTGGGAGGGATCTTGAAGAGACATAGAGTCGCTGCTGAGCATCGTAACGACTGTAGACATGGTAGGCCTGTCAGATGGATCTTCCTGAACACACAATAGTCTAATCTGAATGCATCTCAACACCTCGTTTCTTGGGCAATGGTTATCCAGAGATGGGTCCAAGATCTCCAAAATTACTCCTTTTGTCCACTGCTCCCATGTCTGCATAAGGCGAACTTACTTAAATAAATAATTTATTATAGAGATACGGTGTGTGTGTAGGGGTGGGTTGATGCTGTTGCAGGTGTTGGTGTAGTTTGAAACTCACATAGTTCAGAAGGCTTTTGGAAGATTCAGAATCAGAGGAACCGATGTTCTTCCTGCCTGTCACGATCTCTAAAACTAGGATCTCTAAAACTAGAACTCCAAAGCTGTATACGTCTGACTTGATTGAAATTTGTCCACGCATGGCATATTCTGGTGCCATATATCCACTGCAACAAATTGGATAGCCTATTGTGATCTACCATAACAATGGGTAAATCTATCGAGATTTCCACTTACAATGTTCCAATTCGGTTTGTGATGCCTTGACTTTGGTCTCCACCAAAAAGTCTAGCCATGCCAAAATATGAAATCTTTGGGTTCATGTCTCGATCTAATAAAATGTTGCTGGCTTTTAAATCCTGATGTATAATTTTTAGCGAGACTCTTCATGTAGGTATAGCAAGCCTCGAGCAATTCCACTAATGATCTTGTGCCTGTTTGCCCAGTTCAGCTGTTCTCTTTTTACAGGATCTATTCCAAACAAAAATAGTTAATTAAGGTAACACATATTAGAATAAGTTGAGAGGGTTGAATATAGAGATGACTAGGCCTTTTTTTCCCCTGTGCTAACAAAAAGGATGAAGTTAGAAATG
Organism: Phoenix dactylifera; assembly: GCF_051530095.1. Classification (NCBI taxonomy): domain Eukaryota; kingdom Viridiplantae; phylum Streptophyta; class Magnoliopsida; order Arecales; family Arecaceae; genus Phoenix; species Phoenix dactylifera. The sequence goes on along the minus strand of NC_143190.1, from coordinate 38,149,888 downwards.
AAAGTTCTAGATTCAATAGAATATAAGGAGCTGCAAACCTAAACAAATACAAAAGGTCCAGAAGAGATAATAATAGGCCGCATAAACTATGATAACACAAATTCTAAAAGGGTGAGATTTTTGTGGAAGGCAGTACCAAAAAGAATGGTGTCCAGGCTTCTGTTAGGCACATATTCATAGACAAGCAACTTCTCTTCTTCCTCCAAGCAAATGCCCAGAAGCCTTACAAGATTCCTGTGCTGGAGCCTGGCAACTAAAACTAACTCATTTTTCAGCTCTCCTAGTCCTTGTGTTGAACTTGTTGATAACTTCTTGACTGCTATTTCTCGTCCATCGGGTAATAATCCCTATACAGAATTATAAGGCTTGAAGTATAGAACCAAAAGACTACAAACATATTTATACAGAACCGATTAAAATGAAGAAAAATAAGAGATGATAAATCTTTATTTTGATGTATGACTGTTATTTTCAGGTGAAAAAATGCACGATCGTTGCAATCATGTTACCTTGTAAACTGCACCGAAGCCACCTTCTCCAAGTTTATTCTCTTCAGAAAAGTTTGCTGTTGCAACTCTTAGCTTGGATATATCAAGTAAAACACTTTTGATCTCTTCTGCGTTACTCCCATCTACTGAAAGAGAACATTTTGAAAAACTGTTATCAGAAATTTTTATAAATATATAAGGATAAATTTCACTCAATCTGGCAATTGCAAGAAACATGCCAATTACTGACACATCATGAAATCTAGATTGACAGGTAATAACGCCCGGTGAAATTAATAATAAAGAAGTGCATATTTTATTCCTTTAAAGTAAATTTATGATCATATTTTAAGGGTCACATTCTCCATCTTACTGCTTTTTTATCCCCCTAATCATAGGCCCTGCTAAAGCTCTCTAACAGAAACTCAAGAAGGCAGCTGCATTTTTGTGAAAGCAACAGCAAGCATTTGATTTATGGATTACTTACAGGGTAATTTTATTGCTGACTTCCTCCTCCAGAACCAAATGCATATAATGGAGATTAGCACCAGAGCACTCACTACAGGTATGGCAATTGCAAGAACCATACCTGTCACGTTCTTCTTGTTTCCTGCATGGATAAATGAGTCACATTACATCAGGGAATTTATATTGTGAGTAGTGGATCTTTATGTCATAATATGAAAACTGAGAGAGGTGGGATAACATGTGGAAATTGAGAGAAACGGAATAACTTTTTTCAATGTTCACTGTAAACCACATCTTTGTTATTTAAATTGGGCAGGAATCGAAGTGTTTTGAGCGAATATATTGGGTTTGAGACAGGGCCATGAATTCTTGAAAGATTGTCATATAAGAAGAATCTGCAATTATTTTATGCTCTGATCCCTGCTGTCAGAACATGTTCTATGGAAGTTTGCTAATGTGAGGCAACTACGATTGTTGGTGAGCATTGTGAACTATCTTTGATCTGATAAACTGGCGGAAGTTTCTCTCAGAAAAGAGATTTGTAGAAAATTGACAGAATAAACTGGTGGGAGTTGGCCTAAATTTTAATAATGGTTCTGTTGGGGGAATAAGGTTTTTTCCCCCAGTGATTTTCCCCCAGTGACACAAGTACCCCTAAGAAGTCGCACAACCGTCGACCTTGGACAGCCGAAGTCGGCGTCCGACCTCAAGGCGTCCGACTTCAAGACATCCGACCCCAGAACCTCCGACCCGGAAAATTCCTGACACCCGAGGTCTATTCTTGTCAACCACCTACTACGGCCGTACCCCTCCGAGGTCCGACCGAGAGCCATACCCTGCCACTGCCCCGGCATTTATTGCGCATGACCCCTGCAAACCCCCAGTTTACTCCACAATTAATGCGGATCTCCGGCTTACTCCACCATTAATGCGGATCTCCGGCTTACTCCACAATTAATGCGGATCTCCGGCTTACTCCACCATTAATGCGCGTGGCTCCTATTATCTACGAACCCGCAACTCTCCACGGCAAGACAGCCCAGCAGAGTCCAATCAACGATGATAAGTCTCTGATCTCGGCCATACCTCCGATATCAATGCGATGATTCGCCCGACCGCGTGCTACCTCGGGTCGTACGACGACCTCGCCTCCGACATCAATGCAATGATTCACCTGGTCGTGCGCCGATCTGAGCAACATGCCGAGCCGTACAATGGCCTCGCCCCATCACATCACAGGTAAACCGACCCTCCTATAAAAGGGGGCCTTTGCTCCTCAGAGGGGGGTTGGGGGATTCCGCACTCAAAAAACACTGTTCTCCTTCTTATACATTTCGCCCCCCTTTTGACTTGAGCGTCGGAGGGCCGGCGCCGGAAAAGCCGGCCACCGGTTTGTCTGCAGGCACCCAGACGGAGGACGCCGCCCGCCGACGGATCGCCGCTCCCCTGTGAGGACCTGCTGCTCCCTCTCTTCGACCGAAGATCGCCCCCGGGTCCAATTTCCAGCAACAGTTGGCGCTAGAGGAAGGGCCCGAGTAGCGATCATGAAGTTGAGAAGCAAGGGAGCCTCCAACATCTCCCGGCGTCCCCCACAGAGCCCTGGACATTCCGTCCAGAGTTCGCCTACTCCAGCTGACCCAATTTCTCAGGTCCAGCCGGAACAGTTTAATGCCCTGGTACAGCAAGTCCAGGCCCTGGCCGCCGCCGTTCAGGGCCTGCGACGCGAGGAGGCTTTACCAACGCTTCCCCCGCAGGCCCAGGTCCCGCCGGAATGTCCTCCCAACGGCCCGGTTTTTCCAGGCCAGAATTTGCATGGCTCCTCCAGAGCCAACAATGAAGGGCGGACTTCTCCCCAAAGAGAGTTACTGGGGGAAGATTTCAACAGAAGACCCCAACCTTCTGAGGCTGAGTCAGCCCCAGACCACCGTGAGCCGGCGCAGACCACGGCGACAATCCCATGGGTGGGGGAGCTCGACAGGAAAGTCGAGCATTTGGAGCGCCAAATTGCAGCGCTCCACAGTAAGAAGGCGAGGCAGGAGGGAGACTTCGAGTTTACTACCAAGTCCCCCTTTTCCTGCCAGATCGAGGATGAGCCGGTCCCCGCGAGGTTCAAAATGCCTCAAGTAGAGCCCTACAGCGGAATGACCGACCCCCTCGACCATTTGGAGAGCTACCGAGCCCTTATGACTCTACAAGGGTCCTCGGAGGCCGTACTCTGCAAGGCCTTCCCAGCGACTCTTCGAGGGACTGCTCGGCTTTGGTTTTCTGGACTAAAGCCGAACACGGTATCCTCCTTTGAGCAACTCGGCAGGCAGTTCGCCACCAATTTCGCTGCCAGCTGGCGCCAGCGACAGACGTCAGACTCCCTCTTGGACATCAAACAGAAGGAGGGAGAATCCCTCAAGGAGTACCTGGACCGCTTTACTGCCGCCACGTGGGAAGTTCGCGAGCTAGACCAGTCAATAGCCATGTCGGCTCTGAAGACTGGGGTTCGCTCCTACCAATTCCTCTTCTCCATCGAGAAGAGCTTCCCAGCCGACTTCACCGAAATGCTGGCCCGAGCCCGGAAGTATGCCAAGGCCGAGGAGGCGGTCGCCTCCAGGCGGGGAGCAATTGAGCCCGCCTCAAAGAAGCAGAAGAAACGCCGCGAGGAACGCGGCCGACAAAGGAGCCGATCCCCCCGTCAAGAGAAGAATCTCCCCCGACTGAGGAGCCCGCCCCGGCAGCAGGGACGACCTCAGCGGAGGACCCCTCCTCGACCAAGGTCTCCACCACGGCCTCGGACGTACCCAGGGAGGTACGAGAACTACACACCTGTCAATGCTCCCCGGGCCGAGATCCTGATGGAAATCGAGGGTCGGGACTTCTTCCGACCCCCGCCTCCTATGCGAGACACGGGGGTTCCCCGTAATCCCAGGAAGTACTGTCGCTTCCATCGAGACCGTGGGCACGACACGGAGGATTGCTTCCAGCTCCGAGACGAGATAGAAGCGCTCATCCGTCGGGGAGTACTCAACCGGTTCGTGAGGAACCGACGTGAGGAAAGGAGGCCGACGGATAACGCCGTACCGCCCGAAAACCCGGACGACAACAGGCCTATCGCCGGCACCATCAATATGATTGGAAGGGCCTCGGCAGGAGCAGCCGCCCAGGGAGCACCTCCAAAGCGCCCGCGTACTGATGAAGTCATCTCGTTCTCGGACGAGGACTTGGAAGGGGTCGAGACCCCTCACAATGACGCTGTGGTCATCTCTATGATTGTAAATAGGTTTGATGTAAAACGTGTCCTAGTTGACAATGGAAGTTCAGCCAACGTTTTGTATTATCATGCCTACCAAAAAATGGGGTTGCCAGAAGGACATCTCCGGAAAATTAATGCCCCACTGGTCGGGTTCACCGGAGACTCGGTCCCAGTCGAAGGTGAGGCCAGCTTCCTTGTCACAGTTGGCCTCGCTCCCCGGGAAAGCACTGTGAGGACGGACTTCCTTGTGGTCCGTCTGCCCTCGGTCTACAACGCCATCCTTGGGCAGCCAGGGCTAAACGCCCTTCGAGCCGTGGTTTCAACCCGCCATTTGCTCATGCGGTTCCCCACCGGCCAAGGAGTAGGCGAGGTCCGCGGAGACCAGCTGGTTGCCAAACAATGCTACATGGCGGCCCACAGAGTAAGGCAACCAACCGAGGCTCCGATTCAGCCAACAGGCCCCTCATTACCCATAGAAACCCTGGATGCAAGGGACATCCTTTGGAAGAAGCAAGTAGAGCCTGGTGAGCTTCTTGTTCAAGTTCCACTACGAGAAAATTTTTCTGAGCTGACTGTGCAGGTCGGCTCCGGCCTTGGCGCCCACGAAAGGAATCACCTCATCAGCTTCCTGCGGGACAATGCCGATATCTTCGCCTGGTCGCCCGCGGACGTACCGGGAATCGACCCCGAGGTCATGGTCCATCGACTTCAGGTGAAGCCGACCAGCAGACCAGTAAAGCAGAAGAAAAGAGGCTCTGCCCCGGAACGGCAACGAGCTGCGGCCGAGGAGGTGGACAAGCTCCCTGAAGCCGGCTTCATCCGGGAGGTCTCCTACCCGGACTGGCTCGCCAACGTAGTCCTCGTAAAGAAGGCCAACGGAAAATGGCGTATGTGCGTGGACTACACCGACCTGAACAAGGCCTGCCCAAAAGACAGCTTCCCCCTCCCAAGCATCGACCAACTCGTCGATTCCACCTCAGGACACCAACTGCTGACTTTTATGGATGCCTTTTCAGGGTACAATCAAATCCGAATGGCGCCAGAAGATGAGGAGAAGACGGCCTTCATCACCGACAAGGGTACCTACTGCTACAAGGTGATGCCCTTCGGCCTGAAGAACGCTGGAGCCACCTATCAGAGACTGGTCAGCCAAATTTTTAAAGACCAAATCGGCCGAAACATGGAAGTTTACGTGGACGACACGCTGGGTTGAGGTCAGCTATGTGGTGTTCTCAGCTAAGTGCGCGTTCGGAGTCACCTCGGGCAAGTTCCTGGGTTTCATAGTAACCCAGCGTGGAATTGAAGCCAACCCTGAGAAAATCCGAGCACTGCAAGAGATGGCGCCTCCGAAGACAGTCAAGGAGGTGCAGCGGCTCACAGGGCGGGTTGCCACCTTGGGGAGGTTCGTCTCCCGATCGGCTGAGCGCTGCCTCCCATTCTTCAAGATCCTCAAACGGCCAAAGGACTTCCGGTGGTCAGAAGAATGCCAGCGGGCCTTTGAAGAGCTCAGGAGCCTTCTGGCCTCTCCCCCGCTACTCACCAAGCCTCAGAGAGGCGAGGTCCTTTATTTATACCTGGCCGTCTCCCCAGTTGCAGTGAGCTCAGTCCTCGTCCGGGAAGAGGACAAGCTCCAAAAGCCGGTCTACTACATCAGCCGGGTCCTCATGGATGCTGAGACCCGATACTCCAAGCTCGAGAAGACCATCTTCGCTCTTATCATTTCGGCTCGGAGACTCAGGCCTTACTTCCAAGCCCACACAATAGCTATACTGACCGACCAGCCTATGAAGCAAATATTGCAAAGGTCGGATCGCGTGGGGAGGATCGCCAAATGGGTGGTCGAGCTCGGAGAATTTGACCTCGAATATCGGCCCAGGCCGGCTATCAAAGCTCAAATACTCGCTGATTTCATCATAGAGTGTACCCTGCCAGACGACCCCGAGCTGCCATCCGTATCCATGGAGGAAGCCCCAAGGCCACCATGGGTCTTACACTCGGACGGGTCTTCAACTTCGGGGGGTAGCGGGGCCGGACTCATCCTCACCAGTCCAGACGGGGTGGTGGCCGAGCAAGCCTTGCGCCTCGAGTTCCCGACCTTGAACAATGAGGCTGAGTATGAGGCTCTCATCGTCGGGCTCAAGCTGGCGAAAGAACTGAAAGTGGAAGACCTGAGAGCCTTCAGCGATTCCCAGCTGGTGGTAAGCCAGATCCAGGGAGACTTTGAAGCAAAAGAGCCGTCTATGCAGAAATACCTCCAAAAGGTGCGGAAATTTACGTCTGCTCTGAACTCTTTTGATATTCAGCACATTCCCAGAGCGGAGAATCTCAGGGCAGACCAGTTGTCCAAGCTGGCAACCTCCCGCATGAGCGAGCTTCCCAAGGGGACAACGCTCGAGTACCTACAGGCTCCCAGCACGGAGGAACCGGAACCTACCATGTGTATCGACTTTGAGCCGAGCTGGATCGACGGGTTCGCCTGCTACCTTCAGGACGGAACCCTACCCCATGACGAGACAGAAGCTCGTCGAATCAAGCGCCAAGCTCCCCGGTATGTCTTGTACGAAAACAGACTTTATCGTCGATCATTTACTTCTCCTCTTCTCAGATGCCTCCGCCCCTCTGAGGCGGACTACGCCCTCCAAGAGGTCCATGAAGGAATCTGCGGAAATCACTTGGGGGGTCGGGCATTAGCCCATAAGATCCTGCGGCAAGGATATTACTGGCCCACGCTCCAGAAAGATGCGATGGATTTCGTCCGGAAGTGCGACCGGTGTCAACGGAACGCTAATATCCAGCGCCGACCTTCAGCCCTGCTGACTTCCATCATCGCTCCCTGGCCGTTTGCCCAATGGGGGATCGACATTCTGGGGCCCTTTTTCCTGGCCACCGGACAAAGAAAGTTCCTGGTCGTCTCCATCGATTACTTCACCAAATGGGTCGAAGCCGAACCTGTAGCCCGGATCACCGAGCAAAAGATGCGGGACTTCGTGTGGAAGTCCATAATTTGCAGATTCGGACTACCCCGTATCCTTATATCCGACAATGGTCGGTAGTTCGACAATGTCCACTTCAGGGAATTTTGCTCTGAGCTCGGCATTGACCACCGCTTCACCTCGGTTGCCCATCCCCAGACAAACAGGAAAACTGAGGTAACTAACCGTACTATTTTGCAGGGGCTCAAGGCTAGGCTTGATCGGTCCAAAGGACAGTGGGTCGAGGACTTGTACAACGTCCTCTGGGCGTACCGGACTACGTTCCGACTGCCCACGGGAGAGACCCCCTTCAACCTAGCGTACGGCACTGAGGCTGTCATCCCGCTGGAGATTGGCCTCCCTTCTTCAAGGGTGGAGCATTACGACCCCGACACCAATTCTTCCTGGCTCAGGAGCAACTTGGACCTTGTTGAGGAGACCCGAGAGGTCGCTAGGGTCCGTATGGCGAGGTATCAACAGAGGACGGCCCAATACTACAACTCCAAAGTCAAGCCCAAGCTCTTCAAAGTAGGGGACCTCGTCCTCAGGAGAGCCGAGGCTTCTCAACCGACCGAGCAAGGAAAGCTCGCCCCAAATTGGAAAGGGCCGTATCAAATCGCCCGAGTACAACGACCCGGAGCATACAAATTGAAGTCCCTAGAGGGGACTCCAATTCCGCGAAGCTGGAACTCCGAGAATCTACGAATGTACTACCAATGAAACCCCTAGGGGTTCAAGACAATCAGGACTATGGACTCAAGTCTCTTTTCTGCAAGTGATTCGCCTATTTCAATGATTATAATTTTCTTCTAATGTTGGGTCGTCTGTGATCCTCAGATTCCTCGACTAAAATCGGGATGCCTCGAGGCTCGACCGTAGAGTCTCAAACTCCCTCGACCTCGGAAAGTATCGCAGGACGATGAAACATCGACTTGACGCAAGATTCCTCGACTAAGGTCGGGATGCCCCGAGGGTCGACCGTAGAGTCCCAAACTCCCTCGACCTCGGGAAGCGTCGCAGGTCGATAGAGCGTGCCCAGACCGATCGACCTGACGAACGATTCCTCGACTAAGGTCTGGATGCCCCGAGGGTCGACCGTAGAGTCCCAAACTCCCTCGACCTCGGAAAGCGTCGCAGGTCGATAGAGCGTGCCCAGACCCATCGACCTGACGAACGATTCCTCGACTAAGGTCGGGATGCCCCGAGGGTCGACCGTAGAGTCCCAAACTTCCTCGACCTCGGGAAGCGTCGCAGGTCGATAGAGCGTGCCCAGACCCATCGACCTGACAAATGATTCCTCGACTAAGGTCGGGATGCCCCGAGGGTCGACCGTAGAGTCCCAAACTTCCTCGACCTCGGAAAGCGTCGCAGGTCGATAGAGCGTGCCCAGACCCATCGACCTGACGAACGATTCATCGACTAAGGTCGGGATGCCCCGAGGGTCGACCGTAGAGTCCCAAACTCCCTCGACCTCGGAAAGCGTCGCAGGTCGATAGAGCGTGCCCAGACCCATCGACCTGACGAACGATTCCTCGACTAAGGTCGGGATGCCCCGAGGGTCGACCGTAGAGTCCCAAACTCCCTCGACCTCGGGAAGCGTCGCAGGTCGATAGAGCGTGCCCAGACCCATCGACCTGACGAACGATTCCTCGACTAAGGTCGGGATGCCCCGAGGGTCGACCGTAGAGTCCCAAACTCCCTCGACCTCGGGATGTACCGCAGGTCAGCACAGTGTCCTCAGACCCGCCGACCTGACGCAAGACCCCTCGACCAAGGTTGGGATGCCCCGAGGCCCGGCCGTAGAGTCTCAAACTCCCTTGACCTCGGGAAGAGTTACGGATCAACAAAGCCTTCCCAGATCCTCTCAACTTCGGCGGGCGTCACCGGGTCCGTAAGAGGCTCGAGCCCCCCTAACAAGTCAAAGTGACTCCGAAAGTCGACGAGGAAAGGGAACAACCCGCTCCGCCATGTGGAACACAACTCTGGGAATGCAAAAGGTACATCTTACTCGACACTTGCCTCGTCATATTTTACGCACTGTTAGCAAAATCTCGGCCAAGGTCGAGACTTTCTTCTGGCCAAAAATGGATTACTCCTACGAGTCGGTCTAAGACCAACTCCCCACCATACTCCGCCTGTTGAACCTCCATAACGACTTATGTAAGTCTTTGCAAACTAGGGCCCAACTCGGCCCCCATACGTAGTCTCCAATGTCAAGCTACGAAGACAACCTCGACCACGGACATGCCAATTGGGTCCGGAAGGGCCGAGGTATCTTTTAAGGGTACCGACCCCGCTCACCGAGACCTCGGCAAAGTCCGAGGATGAAAATTATGGGAACCTGGCGACAGCTCAATTATTAGCTCACGCTCCCCCTAAAGGGATGGCACCGACCCTCCCTATGATCCTACGATCCGGGAGTCAAGTCCGGAAGCCCGACTAGACCTCTCGGATAGCGGCGTATACAAATCTCGCACGACCCTACGCGAAAGACTAAGGCCCGGCCTCGATGCCTTAAGAGCCTAAAAGCCAAACATGGCAACTTCTGCGATTCTAGGACCCGAGCTGTAGGACTTAGAGAAATCTTCTAAAAACCTAAGCTCGGAGCTCCCACTGGTTGGTATGACCAGAACTTGAGAAAGCTAAGGTATAGCCAAGGAAAAAGTGCAACTCTATTAAATAGCTTGAGAGCCGAGATATAAAGTTAAAAGTCGGTGAAGCGATTAAATTAAGACTCCGGCCTCATTTACGACAAGAGAAGGAAAGATAAACACAGTGACAAAAGGGATTTTTCATTAGTAAAAGGCCAAAAGGCTAGGTACAAAATTGGAGGTCGGCCCTCCAAAAGTTGGGAAGTGCCGTCCTCGATTACAATGAAAAAGAAAAAGAAAAAAAATATATATACAACAAGTCCTAAGGGGCGGCGGCAGCGTCCGCGTCACCCTCGGGGTCATCCACGGTGATGACCTGGGGGCCTTCGGCAGGCGCGGGCTCGGGGTCTGTAGCGGGGGCCTCGGCAGGTGCTTCCAATTCGGCCTCCGCCGTTGCAGGCTCGGCGGCGTCCGACTCATACAACCCCGCCTCGGATGTCAGGATGGCGGGGATGTCGTCCGTATCAGACCCGTAGCCTAGGTTCATCCTCGGACGAATCGTGGAAAGATCGAACTGGGGGCAGATCTGAGCCATCTGCTTCCGGAAGTTATCGAAACCCCGGAGAAACCCGTCCACAGTCTCCTCCTCCAACATGTCGCGGAACTCCTCCGACCCCTTGAAGAGATCCACGGCATTCTCGGCCCGCTCGAATGCCTTCTTCTCCCGAGCCTCAAGCTGCTCAATCTTGAGGCGGAAGACCCCGCACTCGTACTTGAGGCCCGAGATCTCAGATTGGGCCTCCCCCAACCGCGCCTCCGAGGCGCGCAGAGCCGACTTGGCCAGCGAGTGGGCGGCTCTCTCCTCCTCGAGCACTTCGACCATCGCGAGGCGCTCGGCCTCAGTGGCCTCCCTCCGAGCCTCGGCCTCGGCCAGCGCTGCCCCCAACTCGGCGATTTCCTTTTTAGCCAGCTCCAGTTGCTGGCTGACTCGTCGGGTCTCTTCCTGGCACCCCTGGGCAATGAACACTAGGGTGTCGACTTCGTGGATATGCTGCAAGAAGGGAAAGGTAAAGCAATTACGAGCTGAAAAACATAGCAAACTTACCAGTAGTCTAGGGAATGTCAGAAAGGAAGCTTACCCGAGCGGTATTGCGATAAGTACCGTCGACAATTTTTTCCAGCGGCAGGTTCGGAACTCGGCCCGATCCGCTGGAAGCATTGCGCGCCGAAATACGGCGCGTGCTACTTCTGCGTCATGGATAGCGGAGCTCCCCTCAAGGATTGGGGAGTCCAACTCAGCCGACTCCTCTCGGAAGTACCTTGAAGAGCTCGGCTCATCCGACCTCGGGATCTCGGGGCCGCTTACTTCGGGGCCCCTGGTCGGCTCAGGCCCCGGGCGCTGTGAGAGACCCGAAGCTGGGCCCTCCCGCGGGGCAATAGGGGCAGGATAAGGCGGGGCCGCCGAGCCCGCATCACCGACGGCCGACATCCGCCCCTGGTCGGCAGCAGAGGCCCCCACCTCTGGGCCTCTCGCCCCGGCCGATGAAGAAGCACCGGCCGATCTCGACTTCTTCCGAGGCTGGGGAATAGCCCCCCCGGCCTCGGCCTCTCGCCTCTTTGTTCGCGAGAAAAGGGACGTGTTGCTAGTCGGCATGTGGGGAATATCTGAAATCAAAAAATTCGCCTAAGTGTCAGACCAATGTTAGTAAAAAGAAAGAACAAACAAGAAAAGAAGATAATGCAACTATTCTTACCCTCAGGGCGCGCCGAGCTCAGACCCATGCTCGCCAGGGCGTCCTCCCGTAGGAGCTCGGTCAGGTCATACCCCTTTCCGAGGGCCCGTAAAGAGTCCAGGACCCTCAGCTCCCTCCCCGAGGGCTCGGAGAGCTTGTTGAGGGTCTTCAACCGAGGGTGCCCCCACCTCGGGTTGAACCCCCATGGCGCCTCGGACACAAGGAAGAAAAACTTCCCCTTCCATTCATGAATAGAGGAAGGGGCACCCTGGAAGAGTGACATACCGCCCCGAAAGGCGAAGTATAGCCACCCCGCGTCCGCCGGATTTTTCTTTAATAGAAAACACCGGCGGAAGACGCTCACGGAGGTCGGGATCCCATGCCCAAGACACAGGGACAGGAACCCGATAATGGTCCTCCACGAGTTCGGAGCCAACTGTGCCGGGACGAGCTGGTACTCGACTAGCAAGTTGTTCACGAACTCGTGAACAGGGAACCGTAGGCCGGCCCAGAGCGTCTCGCGGTGAACCGCGATCCGACCTGGGGGCGGCCGTGTCGCCCTGTCTTCCGGCCCCGCAGTTTCAAGACGAAACCCGGGCTGGAAGAAGAACCGGGAGCGGATTAACTCCAACTCCTCCCCCGATAGACTCGACCCTACTTCCTCAGGACCGAGACCCATTTTTACAGAAAAATGAAATGAAACTAAAGGTAGAGGAGGAAGGAGGGGAGGAAGCCCTAGCTAAAACAGGGTGGGAACCTATGGGGGGTTGCCGGAAATCGCTCCGGGCACCGTCGGCAAGGTTCGGTTGAGAAGTGGAGCGAAGAAGAAGACGACAAAAGTGAAATGCAGCCAAATAGAACTCTTAGGGCAGACTCATGGGGTTTATATAGACCCCCCTGACGGCCCAGATCGACAGGATCGGTTCCCATCCCCCGACTGGATCGCGCCACGTGTCGACCTCGGAATCCGAGGCACCACATTCACTCCGGATCAATAAATCGGGTACGAAATCGAAACGCTGTCCCATCGGATCTCGGGGCCTCATCATGGATCCGCAGGATCAAATCACCTTGAAGAACGAGCGGACGTCACCCCCGCTCCCCTCATTTAATAAGGCTCTGGGACACGTGGAGCACCGATGTAGCCTCCACCTCCCCAGATCAATGATCCGCTAATACAAGATCGGAAACGTCCGACCTCAGATCATGCCGCGTGTCCGTTTTGAAGCACGAAACGGCATACTCATTGATGAGCGGGGAGCCTTGACCACGAGATCGAGGCGCCGCCTCGCCGGGCCCGGGGACCCTCATCATGGGTTCGCCGCACGGAGCGACCTCAGAAACCCAAGGGGCGCCACTCCCGCTACAGCTGCTCCGAAAAACGTAAGGATACCAGCCCCATCATAAGTTCGCTGAATAAAGCGACCTCGAAGCGCCAAAGGGCGCAGGTTCCGTCATAAAGGCTCCGAGAAGCGTAAGGGTGCGGACGATATTCCCTCCAACTTTAATGATAGTCTCTACTTCCCACGTCCGAGCCTGCAAGCCGCTCGAACTCGGAAGTCGGGGGGTAGTGTTAGGGGAATAAGGTTTTTTCCCCCAGTGATTTTCCCCCAGTGACACAAGTACCCCTAAGAAGTCGCACAACCGCCGACCTTGGACAGCCGAAGTCGGCGTCCGACCTTAAGGCGTCCGACTTCAAGACATCCGACCTCAGAACCTCCGACCCGGAAAATTCCTGACACCCGAGGTCTATTCTTGTCAACCACCTACTACGGCCGTACCCCTCCGAGGTCCGACCGAGAGCCATACTCTGCCACTGCCCCGGCATTTATTGCGCATGACCCCTGCAAACCCCCAGTTTACTCCACAATTAATGCGGATCTCCGGCTTACTCCACCATTAATGCGGATCTCCGGCTTACTCCACAATTAATGCGGATCTCCGGCTTACTCCACCATTAATGCGCGTGGCTCCTGTTATCTACGGACCCGCAACTCTCCACGCAAGACAGCCCAGCAGAGTCCAATCAACGATGATAAGTCTCTGATCTCGGCCATACCTCCGACATCAATGCGATGATTCGCCCGACCGCGTGCTACCTCGGGTCGTACGACGACCTCGCCTCCGACATCAATGCAATGATTCACCTGGTCGTGCGCCGATCTGAGCAACATGCCGAGCCGTACAATGGCCTCGCCCCATCACATCACAGGTAAACTGACCCTCCTATAAAAGGGGGCCTTTGCTCCTCAGAGGGGGGTTGGGGGATTCCGCACTCAAAAAACACTGTTCTCCTTCTTCTTATACATTTCGCCCCCCTTTTGACTTGAGCGTCGGAGGGCCGGCGCCGGAAAACCCGGCCACCGGTTTGTCTGCAGGCACCCGGACGGAGGACGCCGCCCGCCGACGGATCGCCGCTCCCCTGTGAGGACCTGCTGCTCCCTCTCTTCGACCGAAGATCGCCCCCGGGTTCAATTTCCAGCAACAGGTTATTTTGTGGAGAATGGCACTTGCGTATTTCTCAGCCCTTAGTATTAATCCCCAGCTGCACAGACTAATAAAAAATGGTATTCTTTGTTGTGTTCTGGGACATCCGACATTGTATATATTTATTTCAGAACGCCTATGAACTAATAATATCACAATTGATATGCTAATGCTAGCCGTAACAATATTACCTCCCTTACCTCCTCCACTAGCTTCTCTGGCTGGCGGAACAAGTGGAGACACGAAAGAAGCCGGCGCCGGCGCGTTCTCCGGCGGCGAAGCAAGCCTTACCGTTGGGGCTCCGTTATAGAAGGGGTAGACCTCATAATCGAAGGTGCATCTGGGTCCGAGCACCCGACCCCCTTGCTTCCCAGCGAACCGCTTGGGTATGTCGTCGATGAGGCCCTGCAGGCATCGCCGGCACTGGCTGCCCGGCATGTCCGGCGTGCACTGCGCTAGCCCGTATATCGTCGGAAAAGGTTTCGTGAAGTTCACCTCGCCGGTGGCGAACCGCCTTGTCGAGTTGTACGCAGCATAATCGGCTACGGCATCGATCAGCTCGATCACCAACTCGTCGAACTTGTCGCGGTCCGTCACGTTCTGGGTGTTCCACATGAAGACCTGCCCGGAGTTGTTGTAGGACGAGAGGAAATCCTGGTCGGAGTAGCGGAGCATGCAGGGGTCGTACCAGACAATTGCGCTTTTGTTGTAGGGGCAGAGCTGGTGGACGTCTTTGGAGGCGGTGTTGAGGCATGACTGGCACTCGGAGGTCTTGACGTCGCCACGGCAGAGGGCGAGGCCATAGATTTGGTTGGGCGTCACGCCGATGGTGGCAGTGGCGAAGCCGTCGGAAGAGGAGGCGTTGGAGGTGAGATTGGGGAAGAGGAGGTTGAGGTTGGATGCATAAGCGCTCTCGGCAGTGTAGTTGCCGGTGCCACCACAGAATTGGTATGGAGGGTCAGCAGCGGTGGGAGCACAACGGAGGAGGAGGAAGACAAGGGATCCGAGGAAAACTGAAGAGGGGGAGGGGGAGGGGAGAGAACGAAACATGGTGATATGATATTACTGGTTGTGCGAATTTGGAGGCTCCAGAAGATAGGAACCAAAAGAGGAAGACGAGGGTGAGGAGGACGAACTTGGCAGCGATGTCCCGGCAGAGGGAGGGGAAGCAGAGAGCTAGGTAGTGGCGGCCAATATATGCAGACCCTTCCTTAGGTCGGCTTGCTTTGGGCTCCGCCGACGCTAATTAGTCGCATCGGCTCAAGCTAGAGCTTTTGCCCAGCCGTGCCGTGCCAATTTCCTTATCGCCGATGCTTTAAAGCGTTGGCTAAACCATGCCAGGTTGCTTACTGCCGGCACTTAAAGCATCGACAATAGTGATTATTTTCTAAAAAAAAATTTATAAAAGCAATTTTTAAATCTGTATACATTACTTTCCAACACAACAAATATACAACCTAAATCACCTAGATAACAAAAATCACGTCACAAACAAGAACTTTTCATATTATCATATTTGAATACATTGTACTTCAAAAATATTAAAAACATACATATGAAATTCCTAAATAAATAGTCTATAATGTATCAGGGGTCTATGGCATCATCATCTCTATGAGTAGATGAAGTATCAGCAACCTATAAGAAAAAAAAAGACACTTTAGAATGTAAGAATACGAAAGTCATTACGCTCGTATCAAAATATATTATAATTACGTAAAATATTCAAATAGATTTAGTTATTTACTGGAGGGGTAAATCTCTGCAATAAAGATGGAATCTGGTCAAGCTGATCCTGCAAAGATTTTATCTTTAACTCATGGGTCTGCTTCAACTCCGCAATATCGGTCGTATGACTCTATCTTGTCTCCTCTATCTTTGTCTCATGTGTCTGCTTTATCTATGTTTTCAAAGATTGCGTATTTCACAGTACGTAAGACACCTCAAAAAAATGGTGTGGCGGAAAGGATGAACAGGACTATTGTTGAAAGAGCACGGTGTCTCAGGTTAAATGCAGGGCTTGCAAAAAACTTCTAGGCAGAGGCAGTGAATATGGCATGCTTCTTAATTAATAGGTCACCTAGGGCAGCACTAGATGGTAAGATTGCAGTAGAGGTATGGATAGGTAATGAGGTAGACTACTCAGGTTTAAGAGTGTTTGGAAGTCCAGCCTACGTGTATATTCCCAGTGAGGAGAGGTCAAAGCTAGATCCGAAATCTAGACAGTGTATCTTTCTGGGGTATCAGAAAGGGGTGAAAGAGTTCAAGCTTTGGAATCCAAAGATAAACAAGGTGGTGATTGGCAGAGATGTGGTTTTTGATGAAAAAGCCATATTGAAAAGTACTCAGAAAAAAGAGAAGCAGGTGCCAAAAAGTTGCAGCAGCAATAAGCAAGTGGTGCAGGTAGAGTTAGAGAGTTTGTCAGAGAGAACAATATTCAGGGTACAGAGACTTCTACCTCAGCAGATCAAGAGCATCACAATATAGCCACAGACAGACCCAAGCGTACTATTAAGCCACCAACCAGGTATTATTTTGAAGATTTAGTTTCCTATGCATTAATCATTAGCAGTGGAGATCCTACTACTTTTCAGGAGGCAGTTCACAGTCAGGAGAAGAGTAGATGGATGAGTGCTATGATAGAGGAGATGAATCTTTGAATAAAAATCAGATATGGGAGTTGGTAAAGCTTCCGGAGGGGAAGAGAACGATAGAATGCAAGTGGGTGTTCAAGAAAAAGGAAGCAGTATCAGAAAAAGAAGAGAAAAAGTTCAAGGCACGTCTGGTAGCAAAGGGATATTCACAGAGAGCTGTGATTGATTATGATGAGATTTTCTCCGCAGTGGTCAGACACAATTCCGTCATGGTAGTGTTGGCATTGGTAGCACATTACGATATGGAGTTAGAGCAGATGGATGTGAAGACAATTTTTCTTCATGTGAGTTGGAAAAGCAGATTTACATGCAGCAGCCATAAGGGTTTTCTAAACCTGGACAGGAGCACTTAGTCTGTAAATTAAGAAAGTCACTTTATGGGCTGAAGCAGTCTCTGAGGCAGTGGTACAAGCGTTTTGACTCCTACATGATTCGGATTGGCTACATGAGATGTGAGAATGTTTATGTGAGGAGCCTTGATGATGGTTCTTTTATTTTTCTGTTACTTTATATGGATGATATGCTGATTGCTGCGAAGAGTATAAATAAAGTTAACAAGTTGAAGACTTTGTTGAGTAGAGAATTTGACATGAAGGATTTAGGCACCGCTAAGAAGATTCTTAGGATAGAGATTCGCAGGGACAGAGATTTCAGAAAATTGTGGTTATCTCAGGGTAGTTATATACAGAAAGTATTAGAGAGGTTCAGCATGAGTAATGTGAAGCTAGTGAGCACACTTTTAGCGAATTACTTCAGATTGTCTACCTCACAGTGCCCAAAGACAAAGAAAGAAATTGAAGACATGTCAAAGGTTCTACATGCTAGTGCAGTGGGATGTCTGATGTATGCTATGGTTTGTACTAGGCCGGATTTGGCGCATGCAGTTAGCGTAGTGAGCAAGTTTATCGTAAATCCAGGGAGACAGCATTGGGATGCAGTCAAGTAGATTTTTAGATACTTAAGGGGTACTATAGACTATGGTATCATATTTGTCAGACAGCATGATGATCCTTCAATCGTGGGGTATGTTAATACAGATTATGCAGAGGACTTGGATGATAGGAGGTCGACTACAAGCTATGTATTCACTCTTGTAGGAGGGCCTATCAGTTGGAGGTCCATGGTTCAGTCTCTCGTTGCGCTATCTACGACTGAGTCAGAATATATGGCAGTAGCTGAGGCTACCAAGGAAGCATTGTGGTTGACAGGATTAGTCAAGGAGCTGGGTGCTCAGCAAGGTGGAGTTCAGTTGCATTGTGACAGTCAAAGTGCGATCTATTTGGTGAAGAACCAGGTGTATCATGCAAGAACCAAGCACATAGATGTGAGGTATCACAAGATCAGAGAGTTGGTTTCTTCCGGTGATATATTGCTTGAGAAAGTTCATACTTCTGAAAATGTAGCAGACATGTTGACAAAATCCATTACTGCAGATAAGTTCAAACATTGCTTGGACTAGGTTAACATCTCTAGGTGCTAGAGAGGAGGTGTTCCAACCCGTCAGCGTCAGGTAGTGTCCCAGGTTATCTTTTTTCCTAAAAGGTGAATATTCGCCAAGGTGGAGATTGTTAGAGTAAGTGGCTCATATTAAGTGGTATTCTTATTTGAGTGGTACACTGGTATTCTAATGGAGCGAAGCGAAGCGATGGAATATGTTTATCTTTGGGATAATTATGTAGTGTTTTATTCTAACAGGAATGCTGATAGGGATCGGGACTCTGGGGCTAGGGTTTAACTATAAATATCTTGTAACTTTTGTTATTTTGTGAGATAGTGAAATTATAGCTGTTTCGCTCTCGTGAACGTAGGCACATTGCCGAACCAGGTAAATTCCTATGTTTGATTTCTTCTTTCTCTTCCTCTCTCAATTCTGTGCATTATTCTGTTCGCCGTTAATTTGGATCCCGTGTTTCGCACAACATTATGTAAACTGTGCTAAAGGAAATGCTGAGAAAGATAAAAGTGTTTCTTGGAAAAAGAAATTAGATATGCAAATGAAGTGGGATGGCAATAGGATAAATGCCACTTCTGGAAGAAAAATGGACATTTAAAAAGGATTGTGCCAAGTATAAGAAATGGCTCGAAAGAAAAGATAATTTCACATTTATGTGTTATGAATCTTGTTTTATTAAAGCTCCTGATAATATTGCCTGGTGGATTGATTCAGCTACTACAATTCACATTATTAATAATGTGCAGAATTTTCTAAACCCGAAAAAACTAGGGGAAAGTGAACCAGGCATCTATTCAGAAAACTGAATGTGTTCACATGTGGAAGCAATGGGGACTTTTTATATTCCATCATTTTCTAGAAATTTAGTTTCTGTTTCAAGACTGACCTATATTGGTTTTGAATTTAATTTTTATAGTTCAGTAGTGGATTTTTTGACAGACAAGAAAATTGTTAGTTCTAAAATTTTAGTTGATAATTTATTTAAATTTGAATTAAATCCCACTTATGAGTTTAGTCTTCAAACCCTGCATGACAATAAAGTTGGCATTAAATGTAGTATTATTAATAAATACTCCTTTAAACTTTGGCATAGGAGATTGGGATATATCTCTATAAAGAGAATTAAAAGGTTAGCAGAAGATGGAGTCCTAAAGGCTCTTGACTTCATGGACTTTAGTATTTGTATAGATTGCATAAAGGAAAAGCTGACTAACAAGAGCACTAAATGTTCCAAAGGGGTAATGTTAGCAAGTTGATCTTCTTTCTTAAGAAAACCAAAAATTTCATGACTTTTTCTTAAAAAGCCCGATAGACCTAGACCTCTTTAAAGCTCTAGCCATACTATAAATGAAAGAGCTGGATTTTCGAAGTAACAGTTGAAGCATTTAGTACATGGGTTACTTACGTGGTAATTTTATTGTTGACTTCCTCCTCCTTCCCCAGAAGCAACTACAGATGATGCAGATGAGCTGAATGCAATCACTAGAGGTATGATGATTGCAAGAACTAACCCTGTCATATTCTTCTTGTTTCCTGCATCCATAAATTACCATTTTCATTTGATTTTCATCTCAACATGATGCATCTATTATATCAAAAAACATGAACTCATTCATTTGAGACAAATATATTACATCAAAGCATTTTTATTGCGTTATGAGTCCATTAGCACCACTTGGTAACTGACATCAGTGGAAAAGGCTTCAAATTGAAGACCTCTCGTACACCTGGCAGAACTGGAGAAGTCCAGTCCTTACAATCATAACTGTCGATTGGGGACATCCAATTCTATGGTCGGAACCATTCATATGTTGCATAATGACAATAACTGCATGGCCCTTTCAAAGGATTTATCAATGTTTTGCTTAAATACATATATGGTTCTAGTTAGCCGCTGTTGCCTATCTCCACTCATTACCGTAGAAACACTTTAACGGGCATCAAAAAACTTATATTGGAGAATAAAAGAATAGCCACCAAGGTGGTAGCCCAGTTGGAACGGGGCGTTTGCTTCCAACCAAGTGGTTCCAGGTTCGAAACGCGCGAGCGTTGATTAAATTCGGGGACCGGATGCCCCACGTCTAGACACGGAGTCTGGAAGTGCTACTGGTCGGCTGGTAGCCTGGGTGGTGTCAGATGTGACGTACTCACATGGAGGGTCGGGTCGGATAACCGAGCCGGCCCACGTGTGGGGAGGGTATGAGTAAAATAGGTCGGGGTGCCCAACACACGACTCAGTCTACCGCATCAAACATTCTCCTGGGGGGGGGGCCAGTGGTCGGGGCTGCTACGCGGGGGTGGGCTTGTCCCTTCCTCCCCCCTTCCCCTTTTTTTACAGCAAAAAAAAAAAAAAAAAAAAATTCTGTAAGGCATGCTTGAAGATACTAAATTTTGTATTCTTTTTCTTTCCTCAGGGGGAAAAAAAAGAAGAAATGTTTTGTTTTCATTTTCCTAAAAACTGTTTCTTATGTTTCTTTAAAAGCGAAACTTTGGTCGTAGGATTTTTGCTTTTTTGGTTTTATAAAAAATATATTTTTTCTTTTTTATTTATAAAAGATTTTAAAACAAAACACAGGGCGGTCGCTAAAATGCCAAGTGAAAGGCCCCATCCTCGATCTCCTCGAGTCCAGTTTTCTTTGGTCTTTAACTTAGGCAGCTCCTCATAGCGCATGCCAGATGCTCGACGAAACGCCAGTACGAGAGGCATGGACGCAGGGAGCAGATATATGATGAAAGGGTAGATGGGGCATCCAGAGAAACTCGAGCCCAGCGTTATGATTACTGGGTATTGTGAGAGGTTCCGAACGGACACCGATGTTTTTTTTTTATTTATTTTTTTTGCTAAGACGGATGGATCATACCTGACGAGTATGGAGGCACGACATGCGGCGCAGTTGGTGCTGTTCGGTTCACCAACTGCGATGCAAGCTTTAGAATCGACGCTCCCTGGTAGAACTTGGATACATTATACCTCAAATTGCACCTCACCCCGAGCATCGTGCCCCCCCGCTCCCCCGGGAACCAGTACTGAATCTGGTTGATGAGCCACTGCAGGCACTGCTGGCACTGCGACCCTGTCAAGTCCCAAGTGCACTGCGCCAGCCCGTATATCTTCGGAAAGGCCGTCGTGAAGTTCACCTCCCCAGTGGCAAACTTCCTTGTCGAGTTGAATGCCGCCCAGTCGGTTACAGCATTCACAAGCTTGTTCACCAGCTCGTCGAACAGTTGGCCGTCCGGTATGCCCTCGACGCCCTTCAGGAAGAGCTGCGGGTTGTTGTCTGATGGCATCGAGAGGAAGTCCTTGTTGGCGTAGCGAAGGTGGCAGAGATCGTACCAGATGACGGCGCCTTTGTAGTTGGGACATAACCGGAGGATGTCGACGGAGGCGGTGTTCAGGCAGGAGCGGCATGAGGAGGTGTTGATATCGCCACGGCACTGGGCCAGACCAAAGATTTTGTCAGGGCTCTGACCGATGGTGGCAGTCGAGAAGCCACCTGCAAGGAAGGTTCTGGTGGTGAGGTTGGAGAGGAGGCGGTGGAGGTTGGAATCGTAGGTGCTGTTGGTGGTATAGTTGCCAATGGTGCTGCAGTCTTGTTCGAGGAGTTCGGCGGCGGTAGGAGGGGCAAGGAAGAGGAGAAGGGACAGGAGGAAGAGAGCGGAGGAAGAGAGGAGAGGTGAAAACATGGCGGTATTTGATACTATGGCTGTGGTGTGAGTTTGGGGACCAGTTGTGTAAGGTAGCGGAGATGGTTATTGCGTTCGAACTACGGAAGGTAAATGGCATTCCACGGAAGGCACCCTGAAGTCGCGCGTTAAAATGGAAAGCTGGGAGGATGGGGTAGCAGCCGTAGGAAGATGGACGGCTGTTATATGTTGTCCATTTCATGGGACGACGAGAAAATAGACTCTACACACCCTAGCAGCCACCCATATGGAGCTTCAAATAATACGGTTCACAGAAGCATTTTTCTTCCTAAAAATATGATTTCTGACCAACAAGATCACTAAAGGTGCAAAAAATATCTGTGGACCATTTCCTACCCTATGTCTAAATGGTCAAAAATATTTTATTTCATTTATTGATGACCATTTCAGATATATATATTTCTATCTCTTATTTGATAAAGCAGAAGCATTTGGTGCATTTAAGATTTTTGAAAACAGAGGTAGAAAAACAAAAGAAAAAATTAAAATTAAAAATAAATTATTTATTTATTTATTTCTAAAATAGAGAAAAATAAAGTGAGGATAGCCAATACCTGGCTATATATGCTAGATTTTGGAATGTGAAAGAAACATATGCAAATGTAAACACGTACCCTGCGGGTAAAATATATCTGGATGGTTTCTGCTTGACCATGGATGCCATGCATCTTGGCTTTTTTAGCTGAGAGAGCAAAGTTTAAACAAAAACAGTATCTTATTTTATATATATATATATATATATATATATATATATATTGTTGCCCAAGGTGACAAGCCAAGAAGGGGGGTGAATTGGTTTTTCTAAATTTTTGCTATCTTACTTTAGTCAATTGATGAGTGAGTGAAATTAAACTAATACACAATACAAACACACAAGAAGTATAGTGGTTCGGTGCTCTCCTAAGCACCTACGTCCACTCCCCAAGCGACCTCTTGAAAATTCACTATAATCCCACGGATTACAGTTGGATTGTTTTCCGGGCTCACAATCCAAAAATCTTTACACTTTGGTTTTCCGGGATTACCAAAAACCTATGTTGGTTTTACGGGCTCACCAACGAACCTTTACAATTGGTTTTACGGGCTCACCAACAAACCTTTACAATTGGTTTTACGGGCTCATCAACAAACCTACACCGTTGGTTTTACGGGCTCACCAACAAACCTTTATAATGTGATTAAAAGGAGAAGAAAGTTGAAACTCCTAGATGAGCAACTATAACAATTATAAGCTACAAAGAAGAGTTTAGAATATAGTTATCGCTTGATGAGACTTCTCTCTTCTTTGTCAAGAATGCTTCACTCTTCAAGGGTTGATGGAGCTCTTAATGTTGCTTAGAATCTGCTTTACCACCTTCTTTTGACTCTTGAGTGAAGCACTTGGATGAAGAAGATTAGGGCACTTGTCTTTTTTGTGTAAGCTTTGATATTTTGCAAAAGGATATTTTCTCTGATGAATAGTGTCCCTTTAAATAGTTTTCCTCATCCATTGGACACCCCCCATTGGTCAAATTTTAAAAACTAGCCGTTACTTGCTGTTGGGAGAACAAAAAGTAGTTCTGCAGAACTAGCCGTTATGCTTCTGCCCGTGCTTGGGTTGACCCAATCTTTCCTGGGGTCGACTCAAACCACTGTTCATCAAACTTGGGGTCGACTCAACTTTCACTGGGGTCGACCCAACTTTCACTTGGGTCGACTCATGCAACATTGGGGTCGACCCTCTCAGGAAACACAGAACCTTGTATTTCAGCCTTCCTTCACTTGAGTCGATTCAACTCTTTTTGGGTCGACTCAAGGTTCAGTTGGATCGATTCAAATTCCACTTGGGTCGACCCTCTCAGGGATTCCAGAGAAACGATTTTTGAATGACATAGCCTTTGGGTCGACTCATGTTCAGTTGGGGCCGACTCAAGGTTGGGTCGACTCAAGTTCCATTTGGGTCGACCCTCTCAGGGATTTCAGAGAACTGTTTTCTTGAGGTTTGAAGATGGGGTCAACTCAACTTTCACTTGGGTCGACCCAAGTACTGTTCATCCATCCCATAAGTGCTAGAATGTGCCAGAATGTTTCTAAAACGTGTCAGGGTCGACTCCATCTCTTCTAGGGTCGACTCCTACTCTGTGCCAAGTGTTCCAAAGGCGTGCCACTTCGTTCCAAGGTGTGCCAAATGTATCGGGGTCGATTCCAGGCTAATTGGGGTCGACTCTAACCATATTTTTCTGCACTTTGAAAGTTAGTTATGCACATTGAAACAACAATATGATATTCCAAGCAAATTACGATGCATGGCACAATAGGGTTTCATACCCTTAATAGTAGAAATTGCTGAATTGCCCTTTTAGGTATTTTTAACGTGAAACTTTGCCAAAATGGATTCTTGAGCTTTCTACCATTCTCTATTACAAATTATATCTCGTTATCAATTCTTGAGAGTGGTTTTGACCATATATTCTTAATGTATCGTAAATATATCGAGGGTGTGTCATTTATCAATGATGTATCATATTACCTTGTAATATTCAATTAGATATTCCTTCAATGGTTGTGTTAATCATCAAAATACCACTATCATCCTCAATCTCCCCCTTTTTGATGATTACAAAATATTGAGTATGAGCAGATTGTTACTTAAGTTAAAATCCGTTTTTAGAAGAGCTCAAGTTGCTGAATTTCAGCTTTTCAAGTTTGAGAGTGAAGTCTCCCCCTTTTTCATCCAAATATTGCCAATTTGAACTTTTTGATTTACTCCCCCTTTCTTTTATATTTGGTTAAAGATGAAACTTCAAAAATTTGAGATAAAACAAGAGTTTCAGATTATGTATCGAGGTATGAGAAGTGCGTGCCAAATTCTCAGATTTGATTTCAATTTGAGACTTTAACCTTTTCATTGTTACATATTACTCCCCCTTAAGCGTATAATCTTTCCTATTATCATTTTCAATCTTGTTTATCAACTTATTTCTTTCCTTACTTCTCCCCCTTTTTGTTATCATCAAATAGGTGCATGGCAATAGATAAGTAGACACAGTAAATAATAAACATTCAGATTTTACTGATCAAACATGAAACATTGTAGTACATTAACACAAAAATACAATGTTCTTCAATCAAAGTGCAAAGTACATGATCAACACAAAATACATATGAGAACTAGATAAATCCTAGGCACTAATCAAGGTACTAACATCAGCCTAGGGGGTATCTAATGGCTGTGATCTAGTCCTCATCCTCCTAGCATAAGTAGCGAGGGGAGGTCAAGCCTGATAGGACTGAGTCTGGCGTGGACCTCGCTGAGCTGGATGACTCTGTGCCGATACCTCTGACTCAGCTGCTCGGGGCACAGATGGACCATGAGCCTCTCTCTCTCTCCGTAATGCTCCTACCTATTCTCTGAGATCGCTAATCTCAGCAGTCATGCTATCCATCCTACTCCATATCCCATCAGAGAGAGTCCTCACCTGAGCTGATACAAGCTCAGTCATCCTACTCCAAAACTCCTCTGTACATCCCGTAGGTGTGGATGACGAAGGTCCAGCCTCTGAAGGTGCTGTAGGATGATCCGCAGGCTCCTCATCCTCAGGGATGGGGTCTCCAATCTCTGGTGCATCACCCTCTGGTGCATGTATCCCAGCTCCTGCACGCACCCACTGCCCGTTCACCTTCTCATAACCCATGCGAATAAGGGATCATGCAGTGTACGTGTCAGTAAATAGTAGATGCCTGGAGATCTCTCCCTCTACTGATATGTCATGCTGTCGGAAGACCAGGGTGAGTATCATACCATAGGGCAAGGAGACTCTCGAATTGCATATTGCCTTTCTCATTTGTCTAATCATCATAGCTGGGAGGTTCAGGGGAATGCCCTGAATAATGATGAGAGCACAAAAGTGCGACCCACATGTCACCTAAATTAGTATTTGCTAACCGATAATGATAAATTCACTGGATTAATATTATATTTGGGTTTGGCACATATCTTCATAAATTAGAAATAAAATGCACATTGAGTTCAAATTTGACTAAAGAAGGATCCCTTCCCAGATCCGACCCGGTTGAAGATCGAGTCGGGTCCGAGTCAGGTTCAGGTCCGAATCGGGTCCATTTTATTTGTGCTTTTGGAAAAGAATTTTTGGGCAAATCTAATTTGGTCATATCATAACTATGAGGTCGGGTGACCCATGACTTGAAACTTGCAATTGACCTCCAGTCAGAACAGGTGACCCGTGATCCAAATCCCAGCAGCCCAAGAGTCCACTGGCGTCCATTTTCAGCATCCCATCTCCCGTCCGTATCCATCTTCCACGGCGCATCCAAGCCATGAATGCCTCTCCCGTGATCCAAGCCGCCCGCGTCCGCATCTTCAACTCCATCATCTCCGCGTTCCCACCGCGTGCCACCCACCGTGCCAGCAGCGCCCAAATCCCAGCTCGCTCGTCTCCCTCCTTCCGTGTCCAAGATCCGCGATGCATCAAGACGTGCGCCCATTCCGGATTCCCAGCGAGCCCGTGATCCTTCCTTCCGCATCAGGCCGCCATCTTCAAGCATCCCACGGCACCCTGCAAAGATCCCGCGTCCGTGAAGGAAGATCCCAGCGCCTCCTTCCTTCCGCATCATCCTTCCTCTTCCGCGTGCAATCCCGGGCGATTCACCTCCCAGCAAGGAAGATCCCAGCATCAGCAGCACCCGAAGAAGGAAGCCAAGTCCCCACCTTCCGCTTCAGCTCCCAGCTCTTCCGTGATCCCGTCGATCCCGCTCCAATCCGGCACCCAAAGAAGGGAAGATCAGCGATCCAACGCGTCTCCTTCCTTCCGTTTTTTCTTCCTCTTCCGCGTGCAATCCCGTGATCGGCTCCTCCCAGCAGCCCCTCATGCCATTTCTTCCACCCGTCTGCGTTCATCAAGGAAGACGGCATCCTCCCAGCAGTTCGTGATCAACGTACGCCGAGATCCCAAGCGCCCATTCCATGCGGCTGATCTCTAGTGGGGACCTATAAAAAGGAGGGGAAGAGGAGAAGGGGGTGTGCTCGGTTTTGGGTGGAAACCAAGAGAGAAGAGGGTGGTCGGCTGGTCCGGGGAAGAAGAAACAGAGAGGAGGAGTGTTGATGCTCTGTTTTCAAAACAGAGCCAGTGTTTTGTTTTGTTTTTTTTTTATTATTCTTTTTCTTTTTCTTTTCATGTTCAGTTTTATTTTTTAAGAGCAATGTTTCATGTTTAGTTTTATTTTAATTAAGAGCAATGTGTTTTGAGTTTGAGTTTTAATTGAGAACAATGTTTTAAGTTTTAACTTTAGAGAATTTTCTTTTGGTGGAGTGTTTTACTTTTAAGATTTTATTTCTGCTGAAATTTTAATTTCTTTTATGCAATACATTAAATCTTCTTTTATGAAATTTATGTTTGCTTCAATCCTCTTAGTTTCATCCATTTTAATTTATGCCAAAGCTTTTCTTTTCCATTAAATATATAAATGCTTTTCGAATTTAAGTAACTGTCTTTCCGTTAATTTCAAGTAGAAAACATTCTCTAATAGACTAGAAAATCATTCCACATCCCCGATATAATGTTTTTCTTCTATTATTCAAAAATCGATTTTGAATCCGAGTGAACGTTCTAATTTTTATGCAACTCCAATCACCTCCCTGTGGATCGACCTCTTACAACCACTATTCTTCGAGTAGAACAGGTAAGAATAAAATTAAATATAACTTTTGTCCGTCGGTTCTAACAACGATCTGTCTAGCATATTTTTAGTTAGACAGGAATCGGACGAACAAAATTTTGGCGCCGTTGCCGGGGGGCAAATCGAGAAGCAAGAACGATCACGAAGATCAAATCGAATTTTGGATGCCCGGAGTGAACGCACTCCAGTAGTAAGTTTTTATTTTTATTAATTTTTCTTATTTCGATTATTTTTAGTTAGTAATTTCGTAGTTATTAAATTCTGAAATTTGAAATTCGAAATTAAAGTTTTCTAAAAAAAAGTAAAAAAGTAAAAAAATTTGAAAATTTTTTTTTAAAAAAAATTCAAAAATTCAAAAATTTAAATTCAAAATTTGAATTCTGTGATTCAAAATTTGAAATTCAAAAAAAAAGTTTAAAAAAATTATTAATTAAATTAAAAAATTCAAAAAAATATTATTTTTGCTAGTAATTGATAAGATGCAATCCCCCGAGGTTATCATATCTTTATTGGGGCTCCTCACGGAGTAATCTGCAGAGCTTATTCAACGGGCATTCAGAGATTGACTGACACATAAGGATTGTGTTTAGTTTACATTCAAGTTATTGCTAAAAAAAAAAAGTAAAAGTAAAAAAAAAAAATTGCTTGCTCATTTAATCAATACAACCTAATGACATTGCATAAACTTTAAAAAAAATATTGATTATTTGCTGCATTTAGTATTAAGCATTTGCATAAAGTAATTAAGGGCAAAACCCATTAAAAAGATAAGGTCGGGAAGTCATTACCTGTCCTTAGCCCAAAAATCACCACCTTGCATACTTATCCTAAGCTAAATTAAATTAAAATCAAATTAGACGTTGGCCTTAGGGTTTTCGAGCTCAATTAGGCTCTTGGAAAGAAGCGGCTGAAAGCCACTCCAGTGAGAATTTAGTAATTGGTGATGTCTAGGAAAGTTTTACAACAGTGAGAACTGTTGCGGGTATTGTGGTATCGGTGTATCCCTTCTGGCACCACCACACACCCCGGGACTTTCCTGGTCACTGATTACTGGATTGCTTAACTGGTAAGCTCAAGCTTAATCTGAAAGGGAGATTAGGAGCTGTCTAATCTAGGAGAGAATTTCAGGAACTTTTTAACCTGATACATCTCTGTGCAACTAGATTTAAGAAGCTACTAAACCTCACTTAGTTCTAAGACTAATAGGGTCAAATTGTTGTGTGGTGTTGGTTGTGGTCATCTGTGTCTAGCCCTTCTCTTCTTTTAGGATTTCGTTCATTGTAGGAGTCGAATCTAATTAAGTTGTGGAAATGTATGCATGGTAGAAGGTCATTAAGGGATAAGTTAACCCCATTTGATCCTGAGATTGAAAGAACTTTTCATCACAACCTGCGAACTGTAAACCAACCGTCGATCTCTACAATGGGTGAACATATTAGAACCCTAAATGAATTGTTTGCACCCGCATCCGCTAGTCCCCCTACTTGCATAGTATTACCAATTAATAATGCAGCCCAATTCGAGATTCGGGCTGCAACAATAAACATGTTACCCAAGTTTCATGGGTTCGAGAGTGAACAACCCTACATTCATCTAAACAAATTTTTGACCATCTATCAAACGTTTAGAAATCAAAACTTAGATGAAGAGGGTATTAAATTAAGGTTGTTTCCAATGACTTTAGAGAATCGTGCTGCTGCATGGCTGTATTCCCTTGCTTCAAATTCCATCACATCATGGGAACAACTATCTAAGAAGTTTATGGCTAAGTTCTATCCTATGGTAAAGACTGAAAAAATTAAGGATGCCATAAGAACTTTTAGAGGAAAATCTGAGAAGGAATTTTTCCAACTTTGGGAAAGATTCCATGACTTGTTGGTCAAATGCCCACACCATGGGCTTGATAAGGCTGATCTGGTCCACTTCTTTTATAAAGGACTACCTCCAGCACATAGAAACATGATTGAGTCCATGCACAAGGGTAGGTTCATGAACCAAACCCCGGATCAAGCCTATGAATTTCTTGTTGACTTAGCCGAGAACGCCCAAAATTGGAGTAGCTATGGTGAGGAAGTAAATAGAGATGAGTTCGGGTCTAGAAAACCAGGTAATTATGAAATGAAAGCTGACCCAGAACTCAAAAATGTCATGTCCAATCTGGTGACTGGAATGAACAACTTAAGCAAAAAGTTTGATGCTTTCACTGTTTCCACTAGCTCGAGTTCATATAAAGAGTTAAATCCCATCATGAAAGTGGATCACGAGTCACATAGTTTATGTATCTTGTGTAATAGTTCTGAGCATCTAGTGGAGTGCTGTCCTAGTTTACCCAACATTAAGGCTGAGCAGGCAAATGCTCTAAACTCATATAGTGCCTTCAAGAAGCCCACTCCCAATTCATTCAGCCCAGTCTACCACCCTGATAATAGGTTCCACCCAAATTTTTCATACAAGCAAAATGAACCTATTCAGCATCAAGGTGGTCCACCAGATTTTCAGAAGAATTTTCCCAGGATAGGTCCATCACAAATAAACCAATCATTGGCTCCACCTATTCCTACTTATAGTGCCCCTATCCCTCAGCAAACTACATCATTAGAAGCCATGATGGCTAACATGATGAAGCAGCAACAAGACTTCATCCAACAGCAACAACAGACCAACATAGCTCAAACCCAGACTAATCAATTCCATGCGCAAGCGATTGCAAAACTTGAGGTTAGTCTGAGCCAAATAGCTAACTCTCTAGGGGATAGGAAGAGAGGTGAATTGCCAAGTCAGCCAGTACCTAACCCTGGTAGGCAACAGAATCAAGGGCCGAGAGGCCAGTTTCAGATTGATTCTAATGGAAACCCTACCCATGAAGTCCAGGCAATTACCACTTTACGATCTGGCAAGCAAGTGGACAACAAAGTCCAACTTCCTGTGCAAGAAAAAGAAGAAAAACATGACCCAAACCCCACCCAGAAAAAGGCACAAGAACAGGGAACACAAGGAATAGAGGAGAAACCAATAGAAACTTACACACCTAAGGCTCCCTTTCCTAGTAGACTACAAGACTCAAAGAAAAAATCTCAGTACGATGAAATCATGGAAGTCTTTAAAAATGTTCAAATAAATTTACCCTTCCTAGATGCCATCAGACAGATCCCCTCCTATACAAAATTCTTAAAAGACCTAACCACGGTGAAAAGGAAAACCAGTATTCCTAGGCAAGCTGTGATGGCGGCACAAGCCTCATCTCTTATTCAACAACAGATTGCCCCAAAATACAAGGACCCTGGTTGCCCCACTGTTGAAATTAAAATAGGAGAAACCATCATTCGGAGAGCCCTATTAGACTTAGGAGCAAGTGTGAACCTGTTATCCTATTCTGTCTACACCGAACTAGGTTTGGGGGAATTAAAACCCACAAACATCACTTTGTCATTAGCAGATAGGACTGTGAAGTATCCTAAGGGAATTGTAGAGGATGTAATTGTAAAGGTAAATGAATTTTACTACCCTGTGGATTTTGTAGTCCTCGAAACTGAACCAGTAAAAAACCCAGGAAGTCATATCCCGGTAATCCTTGGTAGACCATTTTTGGCCACTTCAAATGCTGTGATCAGTTGCCGAAATGGGATAATGACCTTAGCATTTGGAAACTTGACCGTCCAACTCAATGTCTTTCACAGTAGTAATCAACCATCTGAGATGGACGATTTAGAAGAAATTCACATGATTGAAAACATAATAAGCAAGTCCTTCGAGGAGTCAAGTTATTCTGATCCACTAGAAAGATGTTTGGCCCAATTCAGTCAAGATTGTGAGGAAGGAGAGTCGAATCAGGAGGTTAATGCATTACTAGATTCCATTCCTGTAATGCATTACTAGATTCCTGTAATGGTTACTAGCAGATGGGTGACTAAATTTGAATCATTACCTATACCTGAATCCCAGCTAGTACCTTCAAGTGTCAAACCTCCCCAGCTTGAACTTAAAGATCTGCCTGAAAACCTAAAATATGCATTTCTAGGGGACAACAACACCTTACCTGTTATTATTGCATCAAATTTAACTGAAGAACAGGAAGAGAAGTTGTTAAATATCCTTCAGAAAAATCAAGAAGCGATCGGCTGGTCCATAGCTGATATTAAGGGGATTAGCCCTTCTGTGGTCCAACATAAAATTCATCTAGAAGAGGATGCAAAAACCTCTAGAGAACCACAAAGGCGACTTAACCCAGTCATGAAAGATGTAGTTCTAGCTGAAATCATTAAACTCTTAGATGCAGGGATTATATACCCTATTTCTGATAGCCAGTGGGTGAGCCCAGTTCAAGTTGTACCCAAGAAATCTGGAATTACTGTGATCAAGAATGACCAAAATGAGTTAGTCCCAACTCGAATCCAAACTGGATGGCGAGTGTGCATCGACTACAGAAAGCTGAACGCCATGACTAGGAAAGACCACTTCCCACTATCCTTCATTGACCAAATGTTAGAACGTCTAGCTGGCCACTCTCATTACTGTTTTCTTGATGGTTATTCTGAATATAACCAAGTTCCAATTGCACGTGAGGATCAAGAGAAAACCACATTCACCTGTCCTTATGGCACTTTTGCCTATCGTCGCATGCCTTTTGGGTTATGCAATGCACCGGCTACATTCCAACGGTGTATGATGAGCATTTTCTCCGACATGGTGGAGAAATTTTTAGAAGTTTTTATGGATGACTTTTCTGTATTCGGATCTAATTTTAATGAATGTCTCCATCACTTGACTCTTGTTGTAGAACAATGTAAAGAGAAAAATTTAGTTCTTAACTGGGAAAAATGTCATTTTATGGTCCAATCAGGTATTGTTTTGGGACACATTGTGTCACAAAGGGGAATCGAGGTGGATAAAGCCAAAGTAGAATTAATTGCCAAGTTACCACCTCCCAAAACTGTTAGGGAAGTCAGATCCTTTCTAGGGCATGCGGGTTTTTACCGCCGCTTTATTAAGGATTTCAGTAAATTGTCGAAACCCTTATGCGATCTGTTGGCGAAAGATGCTATTTTTAATTTTTCGCCAATTTGTATAACTGCTTTCGAAAGATTAAAGTCTGAACTAACCTCAGCACCCATCGTAAGGTCCCCTGATTGGAATCTGCCATTTGAAATCATGTGTGATGCATCTGATTATGCAATAGGTGCTGTCCTAGGTCAGCGAGTGGGGATGCTTCCCCACGTGATTCATTATGCGAGCAAAACTCTGAATGACGCCCAACTTAACTATTCTACAACTGAAAAAGAGTTGTTGGCTGTTGTCTTTGCTCTTGACAAATTTCATCCCTATCTGATAGGATCCAAGGTCCTTATTTATTCTGATCATGCCGCCCTTAAGTACCTTCTCACAAAAAAGGATGCCAAGGCAAGACTCATTCGTTGGATCCTATTGCTTCAAGAATTTGATCTTGAAATACGAGATAAAAAGGGATCTGAAAATGTTGTAGCTGACCACTTGTCCAGATTAATTGTTGAATCATCCGGAGAATCCATGCCTGTGTCCGAGACCTTCCCTGATAAACAACTAATGATGATTTCCCATACCAATGTTTCATGGTATGCTGATGTAGTCAACTATCTAGTTACTGAACGAATGCCCTGTTCATGGACCAAACAAGAGAAATTCCGCTACCTAGCTCGTGTAAAATGGTATTTTTGGGATGAACCATACTTGTTCAAATACTGTCCTGATCAAATCATCAGACGATGCATCCCTGAACACGATCAAAGAAATGTCCTTTTCTTTTGTCATGACCATGCTTGTGGTGGTCATTTTAGTGGAAAGAAAACTGCTGCAAAAGTTTTGCAGTGCGGATTTTATTGGCCCACACTTTTTCGAGATGCGCATGACTATTGTAAATCTTGCGATCGATGTCAACGATTAGAAAAACTTTCGAGAAAGAATGAGATGCCCCTGAACCCTATCTTAATTATAGAAATTTTTGATGTTTGGGGTATTGATTTTATGGGTCCTTTTCCTATGTCGTTTGGGCATCAGTACATTCTTGTGGCAGTTGACTATGTATCAAAATGGATTGAGGCTATCGCGTGTAAGACCAATGATCACAAAGTGGTGATCAAGTTCCTTAAAGAATCTATCTTTGCTCGTTTTGGCACCCCTCGTGCTATCATTAGTGACGGGGGGAAACATTTTTGTAATAAAATCTTTAAAGCCCTTATGAGAAAGTACAACATTAATCACAAGGTCAGTACACCATATCATCCACAAACAAGTGGACAAGTCGAAATTTCCAATCGGGAGATCAAGACCATCCTTGAAAAAACTGTTCATACATCTCGGAAGGATTGGTCTCTTAGGCTAACAGATGCACTGTGGGCATATCGGACGGCTTACAAAACACCAATTGGAATATCTCCATATAGAACTGTCTATGGCAAGGCTTGCCATTTACCTGTCGAGTTAGAACACAAGGCCTATTGGGCAATTAAACATTTAAATTTCGATCTTGACAAAGCAGGAGAACATAGGAAGCTTCAACTCGATGAGCTTGAAGAAATTAGAAACGATGCTTACGAGTGTGCCAAAAAGTACAAAGATCTCATGAAGATCATGCATGATAAAATTATCATTCGTAAGGAATTTCACCAAGGACAAAAAGTCCTTCTATATGATTCTCGATTACATCTATTCCCTGGAAAACTTAAATCTCGCTGGACTGGCCCATACACAGTAGAGAAAGTGCACCCACATGGTGCAGTAGTAATATGCAATACCAAGGATGGTAGGTCCTTTCAAGTCAATGGACATCGTTTAAAACCATACCTTGAGTATCTGAGTCCAGAAGTCGAGGAGACACTTCTGACCGACCCTATCTATTATGAGTAAATCGGAATTGTCTGGCTGAAGACATAAAACTTAGCGCTATTTGGGAGGCAACCCAACATGTAAGTTTCTTTTATATATATAAAAAAAAAAATCATCATCAATATATTACTAACATGCAGGTTTGGAGGATTTTGCCCCAATTTTCAATTTACCCACCCATATCAGGTAACCTCTCCTCTGTCCTCTTACTGCTTTAAATTTTTTTTAACATTGAGGACAATGTTAGATTTAGGTTTGGGGGTATTTTTACGCATTTGAAATTTTATAAAAAAAAAAAGTTTTTAGTTAAAATTTTTGAAAAAAAAAAAATATACAACACACAAGGTATATAAAATCTAAGAGCCCAATGACTAGTTGGAAGTAGTGCAAAGTGAGTTCTTTTTATTAAGTTCCTTTTAGTGAGTTGTAAGCTAATTAGTGCTTTGAATTTCACAACACATCTGGCCTGTATTTTCTAAGGTATAGGTTCGACATTGTGTTGAGAATATGGTAACAACCTCGAATCCTGATGAACCATCTTTTTCTGATCAAAAAAAAAAAAATGGTGGATTTAGTCAGGTACATCGAAAAGGGCTACCTATTATCAAAGGTCAGCGGGCTTGTGATGAGGAACCCGAGCATAGGTCCGTAGGGGAGTCTTGATGCCCGACACCTCATGCCAACTGGTGTGAGAATTGTCGACTAATTGCTCGCTACATGGAGGAATCATCACAGGAGTAAAAATGCACAATATATACATTATCATTTCTCTTTAATGCAAAAAAAAAAAAAACAAAACAAAAAAAAAGATGAAAAAAAAATGTATACTGACCTTAAGAAAGACAATAGTGTGAAAGCCGTCGTTGTAAAAATTCGAGTAAACTGGAATATTACAGATAAAGCCCATGAGGTATTAAAGTAAACATCCACAGCTCTCGAAATCCTGCAGAAAAGATGATTTTGAATCAGCAAATAGGTCTTGTCCGACCAATTCTTTGAAACTACTAATTAGCGATATTTTGGAGATCCAAAACCTTAGCTTGTGAATGGTCCAAACTTCACTGAGCACTCAAGTATAAATAAGTCTTACAACTTCCTAACGGAAAACTTAATAACTTCAACTTAAATTGCATACTAACCTAGAAATCGGGCTACTTAGTAATTAAAACCTTGTGTGCTTTTGAAATTCTTATCAGTTATGTACTTGAAATAAGACTTTCATTTCACAAATCAAATTTTATTTTGGGATTGAAGTTTGTGGGTACTTCACTGCAAACCCTCACGAGACAACACTCGTCCACTAGGGTAACCTAGGGGTTTAAAGGCTTGTTGCACGTGCTAAGTGCAATCGTAATGCTCTACGAAAGTGAGTATTTATCTTAGGATATTTATATAATAAATTACACTTTTGCACTCTTATTTTATCATTTTCGCACTAAATTGCTAGAGACTAGCAATAAGCTAGTTGGGGGGTGTGATGAGAGCACAAAAGTGCGACCCACATGTCACCTAAATTAGTATTATTGCTAACCGATAATGATAAATTCACTAGATTAATATAATATTTGGGTTTGGCACATATCTTCATAAATTAGAAATAAAATGCACATTGAGTTCAAATTTGACTAAAGAAGGATCCCTTCCCAGATCCGACCCGGTTGAAGATCGAGTCGGGTCCGAGTCAGGTTCAGGTCCGAATCGGGTCCATTTTATTTGTGCTTTTGGAAAAGAATTTTTGGGCAAATCTAATTTGGTCATATCATAACTATGAGGTCGGGTGACCCATGACTTGAAACTTGCAATTGACCTCCAGTCAGAACAGGTGACCCGTGATCCAAATCCCAGCAGCCCAAGAGTCCACTGGCGTCCATTTTCAGCATCCCATCTCCCGTCCGTATCCATCTTCCACGGCGCATCCAAGCCATGAATGCCTCTCCCGTGATCCAAGCCGCCCGCGTCCGCATCTTCAACGCCATCATCTCCGCGTTCCCACCGCGTGCCAGCCACCGTGCCAGCAGCGCCCAAATCCCAGCTCGCTCGTCTCCCTCCTTCCGTGTCCAAGATCCCGCGATGCATCAAGACGTGCGCCCATTCCGGATTCCCAGCGAGCCCGTGATCCTTCCTTCCGCATCAGGCCGCCATCTTCAAGCATCCCACGGCACCCTCCAAAGATCCCGCGTCCGTGAAGGAAGATCCCAGCGCCTCCTTCCTTCCGCATCATCCTTCCTCTTCCGCGTGCAATCCCGGGCGATTCACCTCCCAGCAAGGAAGATCCCAGCATCAGCAGCACCCGAAGAAGGAAGCCAAGTCCCCACCTTCCGCTTCAGCTCCCAGCTCTTCCGTGATCCCGTCGATCCCGCTCTAATCCGGCACCCAAAGAAGGGAAGATCAGCGATCCAACGCGTCTCCTTCCTTCCGTTTTTTCTTCCTCTTCCGCGTGCAATCCCGTGATCGGCTCCTCCCAGCAGCCCCTCATGCCATTTCTTCCACCCGTCTGCGTTCATCAAGGAAGACGGCATCCTCCCAGCAGTCCGTGATCAACGTACGCCGAGATCCCAAGCGCCCATTCCATGCGGCTGATCTCTAGTGGGGACCTATAAAAAGGAGGGGAAGAGGAGAAGGGGGTGTGCTCGGTTTTGGGTGGAAACCAAGAGAGAAGAGGGTGGTCGGCTGGTCCGGGGAAGAAGAAACAGAGAGGAGGAGTGTTGATGCTCTGTTTTCAAAACAGAGCCAGTGCTTTGTTTTGTTTTTTTTTATTATTCTTTTTCTTTTTCTTTTCATGTTCACTTTTATTTTTTAAGAGCAATGTTTCATGTTTAGTTTTATTTTAATTAAGAGCAATGTGTTTTGAGTTTGAGTTTTAATTGAGAACAATGTTTTAAGTTTTAACTTTAGAGAATTTTCTTTTGGTGGAGTGTTTTACTTTTAAGATTTTATTTCTGCTGAAATTTTAATTTTTTTTTATGCAATACATTAAATCTTCTTTTATGAAATTTATGTTTGCTTCAATCCTCTTAGTTTCATCCATTTTAATTTATGCCAAAGCTTTTCTTTTCCATTAAATATATAAATGCTTTTCGAATTTAAGTAACTGTCTTTTCGTTAATTTCAAGTAGAAAACATTCTCTAATAGACTAGAAAATCATTCCACATCCCCGATATAATGTTTTTCTTCTATTATTCAAAAATCGATTTTGAATCCGAGTGAACGTTCTAATTTTTATGCAACTCCAATCACTTCCCTGTGGATCGACCTCTTACAATCACTATTCTTCGAGTAGAACAGGTAAGAGTAAAATTAAATTTAACTTTTGTCCGTCGGTTCTAACAATGATCTGTCTAGCATATTTTTAGTTAGACAGGAATCGGACGAACAAATAACATGCTCCATAACAACCAGATCTCGCTCAGATATGAGATCAAATCTTCCACTCTTCGGAAACAGTATCCGACCTATGAAGTTATGTAATAACCTCATCTCAGCTGATAAAGAGCTAGCTACTAGATTTTCTAAGTAATCAAAATCCTCTCTCTCAAAAATCAGCTGTAGAGCTCTCAACTTGCTCTCTGGTTTTTCCGGTGTAGCTCCTTTGCAGGGGAGATGAAGCAACTCACTCAAGCTTTCTTCTGAAATTCTAACTCTTACTCCTCGGACTTCAGATATAAGCCCTCCCATTCCAACTTTCAGGAAGGCATAGAACTCACGAACCAACCCAGGGTAGATCACCACATTTAGGGAGCAAAGATACTCCCATCCTTGCCTTCGGATCCAATCACCCAACTGGAACCCTTCTTGATCCAAAAACTCGGAGTGGATCCTTCTTCTCGTGGTAACCGGTCTCCCAGCATATTTTGCAAGTTGGACTGAAGGGGAGGGAGGAGGAGGAGGCTCTACACGTGTCTCACCTTGTGGAGGCACTGTAGAAGACTCTGTAGCATTTCTATCAACACGGGTTGTCCGTGAAACTCTTCCGGATCGCTTAGCCACGGCTCGCTTGGGTCCCATTCCTTCAAGATCTTGATCTAACGGCTTGGGGAAGCTACCTTCTACTGTTTGGAGATGATTGGAAGAGTTTTTAGAGTGAGAAATAGGGTTTTTGGAAGATGAAATAGTGCCCTAGAATGCTCACAGGTCCCCTTTTAAAAGTGGGGTCCCGTCGTTGGGTCGACCCCATATTTTTCTTGGGTCGACTCAACGTTGGGTCGACCCTAGTTCAAAAATTTTTCTTTCTCTTCCTTTTCCCTTTTTTTTTAAAAAAAAATTCTTCCTTTCCTCCAAACCTAACAAATTCTTACTGGGACAATGATACATTAGTAAGGAATCTATAGATGACTAGTTTGACTAATGTTTCATGGGTTTTTTGAAATGGGAGGAGAGTATCATGAGACAACTTGCTCCTTTTTATATCTCCTTAATCAAAAGGATCACATATGCCTAATTCCCCCCTAAGCATACAGAATCTATCTTCACTCAAAGGTTTTATGAATATGTCAGCTAATTGTTTTTCAGTACAAACATGCTCAATACATATGTTCCCATTTTGCACATGATCTCTAATGAAATGATATCTTATTTCAATATGTTTGGCTTTAGAGTGCTGAACTGCATTCTTGGTAAGGTTAATGGCACTAGTGTTATCACACTTAATAGGAATGTTATCTAGTTTAATTCCATAGTCCTCTAGTTGTTGCTTGAGCCAAAGTACTTGAGTACAGCAACTGCCAGCAGCTATACATTCGGCTTCAGCTGTTGACAATGCTACTGAATTCTGCTTTTTGCTAAACCAAGATACTAAGTTATTTTCTAAAAATTGACATGTTCCACTAGTGCTTTTTCTATCTAATTTGCAACCAGCAAAATCTGCATCAGAGTATGCAAGCAAATCTAGACAGAAGTCTCTTGAGTACCATAATCCTATGTTTGTAGTTCCTCTCAAAATCTAAGGATTCTTTTAACAGCACTTAGATGTGACTCCTTAGGATCTGATTGGTATCTGGCACAAATTCCCACACTAAACACTATGTCTGGCCTACTAGCAGTAAGGTAAAGCAAGGATCCAATTAAGCCTCTATAAAGCTTCATATCTATACTTTTTCCTTTTTCATCTTTGTCTAGTTTATTAGTGGGATTCATTGGGGTGCCTATTTCCTTGTGATTTTCATTCCCAAACTTTTTTAATATTTCCTTTGTGTATTTAGTTTGATGAATGAAGATACCTTTCTTAGTTTGCTTGATTTGTAATCCGAGAAAGAAGTTTAGTTCTCCCATCATACTCATCTCGAATTCTCCTTGCATTAAATTAGCAAACTCTTTGCAAAGATTATCATTTGTGACACCAAAGATTATGTCATCTACATATATTTGTACCACTAGCAGATTTTTGTCTTTCCTTTTGAGAAAAAGTGTTTTATTTACATTTCCTCTACTGAAATCATTATTCAGTAGAAATTTGCTTAGTCGATCATACCAAGCCCTAGGTGCTTGTTTTAATCCATATAATGCCTTATGTAATTTAAACACATGATTTGGCAATTCATGATTCTCAAAACCAGGAGGTTGTTCTACATATCCTTCTTCCTCTATAAAACCGTTTAAGAAGGCACTTTTCACATCCATTTGATACAATTTGAAATCCATGAAACATGCAAAAGCTAGAAGTAATCTAATAGCTTCTAATCTGGCCACGGGAGCAAATATTTTCTCAAAATCTATCCTTTCTTCTTGATTGTATCCTTTAGCCACAAGTCTAGCTTTATTTCTTATAACTACCCCATTTTCATCTAATTTATTTCTAAAGATCCATTTTGTTCCAATTACAGAGTTATGCTTTGGTCTCTCAGTTAACGTCCATACATTACTTCTTTTGAATTGATTTAATTATTCTTGCATGGCATTTATCCAATTGGTGTCTTTTTCAGCTTCTTCATAAGTCTTAGGTTCTAATTGTGAAACAAAAGCAAGATAATCATTTAAATTTCTAAGAGAAGATCGAGTTCTTACCCCTTGAGATGGATCACCAATAATTAAGTCTTTGGGGTGTCCATGTGCATACCTCCATTCCTTTGGCAAGTCTTGATATTGTGGTGGCACGCAATCATTTTCTTTATCTTGATTTGGCACGTCATCAAGATTCAATTTTTCAAAGTCAATAATTCTTGCATCATCATCAAGAATATTTTCTCTCCTAGGAGAATCACTATCAGACTCATCAAAAATGATATTAACTGACTCTTCAACTACAAGAGTTCTTTTATTGAGCACTCTGTATGCCCTGCTAGATGTAGAGTATCGTAAGAAGATACCTTCATCTGACTTGGCGTCAAATTTACTTAGATCCTCCTTGCCATTGTTTAAAATGAAACATCTACATCTAAATACTCTAAGATATTTAGCAGTTGGTTTCTTATTCTTCCAAAGTTCATAAGAAGTTTTCTTGGTTATTGCTCGTATTAAAATCCGTTTTAGAATATGGCAAGCAGTACTTATAGCTTCAGCCCAAAAGTACTTTGGAAGATTTGACTCGCACAACATTGTGCGTGCCATTTCTGCCAAGGTCCTATTTTTCCTTTCAACAACCCCATTTTGTTGTGGCGTTCTAGGTGCTAAAAATTGATGTGAGATACCATTTTCATTACAAAATTCTTCAAAGTGTTGATTTTCAAATTCAGTTCCATGATCACTTCGAATTGCTATTAAGGTGAGCTTCTTTTCATTTATGATATTTTTATAATATTTAAAAAATGCTGAAAATGCTTCATTCTTATGTGCAAGAAATGAAATCCATGTATACCTTGAAAAATCATCTACTATAACTAGTCCATACTTCTTTCCTCCTAGACTCGCGGTTCTAGTGGGTCCAAATAGATCCATATGTATGAGTTCAAAGGGCCTAGTAGTCGATATTATATTCTTTGATTGAAGGATGATTTTGTTTGCTTTCCTAATGAGCATGGTCCACAGATTTTGTCCTTTTTAAAGGTCAATTTTGGCACATTTTTTATTAATTTTTTTTTGACTAGTTTTGATATTAAGTCCATATTCGCATGTCCTAGTCTACGATGCCAAAGCCAACTTGTTTCATTTTTTTTTTCTTCATTAGTAATTAAACATAATCCATTTTTCTTGCCTAATTCATGAAGATCTACCATGTAAATATTTCTTTGCCTTTGTCCTATAAGTACAATGCTATTATCTTTAGAATTTGTGATTATGCATACTGAGGCTTCAAATGTGACTTTAAAACCTTTATCACAAAATTGACTTATGCTAAGTAGGTTATGTTTCAAACCATTAACTAATAAGACATTTTCTATAAAGGTAGATGGAGTAATAAAAATTTTACCCTTTTTAATGATATACCCTTTTCCATTGTCTCCATAAGTTACTACTCCACCCTTCTTAGATTCCAAGATGACAAATTGTTCTACGTCACCTGTCATGTATCTTGAACAGCCGCTATCTAGATACCATCGTTTATCCACCTTATTAGCTGCAAGACACCCCTGCAATCAAGATCAAGAATAAGCTTTAGGTACCCAAACTATGTTGGGTCCTTTAGGGTTA
The DNA here is from genome assembly GCF_051530095.1 of Phoenix dactylifera. Taxonomy (NCBI): domain Eukaryota; kingdom Viridiplantae; phylum Streptophyta; class Magnoliopsida; order Arecales; family Arecaceae; genus Phoenix; species Phoenix dactylifera. The sequence goes on along the minus strand of NC_143190.1, from coordinate 38,107,998 downwards.
GTACTTGATGTTCCTTTTGGAACCTAAACTTTCTTGAATTTAAGCTTATGATTATTACTCAATTTGTTGTTGCTAGACTTTCTATAGTTACATTCATATGCTTTATGTCCTAATTTATTGCAGCAATGACAAGTTATATTTTCATTTTTGGCTTTCACAAATATGTTCTTTAAGTATTTTTGTTTTCTATTTGTTTTATATCCTAATCCAGCTTTATCATATACGGCTTTTTGACTATCAAGAATTATATTTAATTTGGTTGAGCTAAGTGTAAACTTGTCTACTAAGGATTTGTATTTTGCAGCATCTTCTTTTAATTTGACATTTTCAGCAATTAGATTCTCGATTTCATTTGTGAATCTCCTACTTAATGTTTCATAGTTATTAGATAGTTTCAGCTTATCTTTGATAAGAGACTGATTTTCATCTTTTAGAACTTTATTTTTATTGATTAGTTTTTTGTGTTCCTTCATAAGTTCTAAAAATGCATCATGTAATTCTTCAACAGTAAAATCACATTTAAGTTCAAAATCTACCTCATCGTCATTAACCATATGGCAGATTTGGGCCGTCTCTTGTTGATCTTCCTCTTTCGAACTTGACGCCTCACTTTCACTCCATTCAGCCATGAAGTTCTTCTTCTTAAGTTTTCTTGCCATCTACTTCAATTCCGGACAATCTATCTTGAAATGCCCGGGCTTGTTACACTCATAACAAATTGGTGTTTCCTTTTCCTTTTCTTTGTTCTTACCCTTTTCTTTGCTTGAGCTACCTTTGAAGAAGGGCTTCTTTTTATGAAATTTCTTCTTTCCTCTCATAAATTTTCTGAATTTTCTTCCAAGCATAGCCATTCCTTCTTTATCAAATACCTCCTCATCATCAGATTCTTCCGATTCAGTTTCGTGTTTTGGAGTGGTAGTCTTTAATGCAATGGTCTTTCTTCTCTTGACCTCATCTTCTGAATTTTGCCTCATGGTCAACTCATGGGTCATGAGTGATCCTAGAAGTTTCTCCAATTGCAGTGTATTGAGGTCCTTTGCTTCCTGAATTGCTGTAACCTTGGCCTCCCAAACTCTTGGTAGAGACCTGAAAATTTTTCGCACCAATTCAGAGTTAGTATAAGACTTTCCTAAACTCTTTAGCCTATTTATGATTTCCGTGAAATGAGTAAACATTTCAGTTATGGACTCAGTGGACTCCATTTTAAACAATTCATACTTATGTACTAATATTTTTATTTTTGACTCCTTAACTTGATTAGTTCCTCATGTGTGACTTCCAGTTTATCCCAAATTTTTTTTGCGGAGATGCATGTAGATATTCTATTGAATTCACTTACATCTAGTGAACAGTAAAGCACATTAATTGCTTTAGCATTTAGTTGTGCTAGTCTTCTATCACTCTCATTCCAATCCATTTTTGGTTTGGGAATGATTGTGCCATCTATACTAATTGTGGGTGTGTGAGGTCCTCTAGTTATAATATACCACAATTCATAGTCCAGAGCTTGAATGAATATCCTCATCCTAGCTTTCCAGTATGTGTAATTAGTGCCATTAAATAGATGAGGTCTATTTGTGAATTGACCCTCACTCATAAAACATCCTACTTGGGTTGTCATGATCTTTGTCTCTTGATTGTGAGATCAACAAAATACTATGTGAGCACTTTGCTCTGATACCACTTGTTGCCCAAGGTGACAAGCCAAGAGGGGGGGTGAATTGGTTTTTCTAAATTTTTGCTATCTTACTTTAGTCAATTGATGATTGAGTGAAATTAAACTAATACACAATACAAACACACAAGAAGTATAGTGGTTCGGTGCTCTCCTAAGCACCTACGTCCACTCCCCAAGCGACCCCTTGGGAATTCAGTATAATCCCACGGATTACAGTTGGATTGTTTTCCGGGCTCACAATCCAAAAACCTTTACACTTTGATTTTTCGGGATCACCAAAAACCTATGTTGGTTTTACGGGCTCACCAACGAACCTTTACAATTGGTTTTACGGGCTCACCAACAAACCTTTACAATTGGTTTTACGGGCTCACCAACAAACCTACACCGTTGGTTTTATGGGCTCACCAACAAACCTTTATAATGTGATTAAAAGGAGAAAAAAGTTGAAACTCCTAGATGAGCAACTATAACAATTATAAGCTACAAAGAAGAGTTTAGAATATAGTTATCACTTGATGAGACTTCTCTCTTCTTTGTCAAGAATGCTTCACTCTTCAAGGGTTGATGGAGCTCTTAATGTTGCTTAGAATCTGCTTTACCACCTCTTTTTGACTCTTGAGTGAAGCACTTGGATGAAGAAGATTAGGGCACTTGTCTTTCTTGTGTAAGCTTTGATATTTTGCAAAAGGATATTTTCTCTGATGAATAGTATCCCTTTAAATAGTTTTCCTCATCCATTGGACACCCCACATTGGTCAGATTTCAAAAACTAGCCGTTACTTGCTATTGGGAGGACAAAAAGTACTTCTGCAGAACTAGTCGTTATGCTTCTGCCCGTACTTGGGTCGACCCAATCTTTCCTGGGGTCGACTCAAACCACTGTTCATCAGACTTGGGGTCGACTCAACTTTCACTGGGGTCGACCCAACTTTCACTTGGGTCGACCCAACTTTCACTTGGGTCGACTCATGCAACATTGGGGTTGACCCTCTCAGAAAATACAGAATCTTATATTTCAGCCTTCCTTCACTTGGGTCAATTTAACTCTTTTTGGGTCGACTCAAGGTTTAGTTGGGTCGACTCAAATTCCACTGGGGTCAACCCTCTCAGGGATTCCAGAGATCCGATTTTTGAATGACATAGCCTTTGGGTCGACTCATGTTCAGTTGGGATCGACTCAAGGTTGGGTCAACTCAAGTTCCATTTGGGTCGACCCTCTCAGGGATTTCAGAGAACTGTTTTCTTGAGGTTTGAAGATGGGGTCAACTCAACTTTCACTTGGGTCGACCCAAGTACTGTTCATCCATCCCATAAGTGCTAGAATGTGCCAGAATGTTTCTAAAACGTGCCAGGGTCGACCCCATCTCTTCTAGAGTCGACTCCTACTCTGTGCCAAGTGTTCCAAAGGCGTGCCACTTCGTTCCAAAGCGTGCCAAATGTATCGGGGTCGACTCCAAACTAATTGAGGTCGACTCTAACCATATTTTTCTGCACTTTGAAAGTTAGTTATGCACATTGAAACAACAATATGATATTCCAAGCAAATTACGATGCATGGCACAATAGAGTTTCATATCCTTAATAGTAGAAATTGCCGAATTGCCCTTTTAGGTATTTTTAACGTGAAACTGTGCCAAAATGGATTCTTGAGCTTTCTACCATTCTCTATTACAAATTATATCTCGTTATCAATTCTTGAGAGTGATTTTGACCATATATTCTTAATATATCGTAAATATATCGAGGGTGTGTCATTTATCAATGATGTATCATATTACCTTGTAATATTTAATTAGATATTCCTTCAATGGTTGTGTTAATCATCAAAATACCACTATCATCCTCATATATATATATATATATATATATATATATATATATATATATATATATATATATATATATATATATATATATATATATATATATATATATATCACAAACCTTAATGATTTAAGAGAAAGTGTTTTCCACTACATCCAGAAGGGGTAAATAATATTTAGGTCACACCACACTGCTTGGCAATGAGAAATTCTAAGTTCAATTCCTGAACAATACATCCCTAACCGTCAGGTTGTAGATAATTATAGTGAGGTTGCATGACTCTCTCTATCTCCTCTCAGAAAAATATTATTCACTACGCTACATAAATTCCTCCCCATTAGCCAATGATATTTATTCTTCCTTGTCAATGCCTAGGAAAAAATTTATATAATTGAATGTCACAAATCTGATAGGGTAACTTTCAAAATCAAACAAATCACTCCGGGTCCAAATGGCCTCCAGCACCATATGAAAATGTTTGATGACCAATACTATTCTCATTATAATAGATATGATTGTGAACCAACAATTAGGTGAATGGCCATAAGTTAAATTCTAATTATTAATAACATTTAATATAATAGGAAGCTATTCGAAGTTGATATCTAACAAAATTGGATCAGTTGCGTCTCAATCATTGGGTTGTCATTTTTTGTCGCACTAAATCATGTTACCTTTTCTTATGCTGTTGTCCTCGTGTTCTATCTTGTGTAGCAAATCCAAGCGCTTGCTGCGAGCTTAAGGCAGAAAGGAGTCTCACGTCTTCGGAGGAGCGGCTTCCGGTCAACGTAGGCGCACCTCCGATATTTTCTGATAAACGACGCACTGCGTCCAAACTCTGGGCGTAGGACTTGGACTGCTGAAAAAGACGGAGCAAGAAAACCAACAGCACGGCATCCAGTGTTTATGGAACCCAGTGGTCCCGCGTAGAATAATCCATGGATGTTTTCCCTTTTGTTTTCTCAACCGGTGACGGAGGAAGCCAGGCACTTACCCCAAATTTATTAATAAAATAAATATTATTTACAGATGAAAATGCTGCAGAAAAGGAGACACCGTGAGGAGTGCAATATGACTCAAGGAGGGGTGAGCATCACTGGATGAGAGGATGGATAACGAGTATTTTGTGGCTATCCATCAATTTTTCTGTGCATAGAGTTTCCCAAAACTTGAAGGGACGAAAGATTTTGCACATAACCCATGAATTCTGATATCTAGAATCTGAGTCTATCTCTAAATGTTGGAAACCTGAGGGAAGTCGTTTAGCTCACCATAGATAGCAACCGCTATCATAAGTGGATGGTGATGCTGAAGCTGAAGCCCGCGTTGATGCATATTCTTTATGTATTGCAGTGGATGGTGATGCTGAAGGTCGTGTTGATGCACATTCTTTATGTATTGCACCTATCTGCATAACACCATATATAACAACCTATGTTCTAATCTAAACAAATTAGAAAATGTTATTTGAATTTCTTGATCATATATAAGTACCTAATACATATCTAATGCATAACTGATATGAGACTAAATATATATGTTCATACTGGTCCTCACGTACTCTCCACCATCCACTCTCTGCAAATGCTATGATCAGCTTGTGGTTTATCCTCATGGCAAGTGCTAGCAATGTTATAGCTATTATACATGAAAGTGAAGGGGGCAAGAAAGATGCGGAGCATGCGTCCGTAGTGTGGCATTGGTCAGGATGGTGAAGTTGGTATTAGTAAGATTGGAGACACCGGGAGGGAGGTGCAGCATGGAGAGTGGATGTAAATCCTTCTCATATTGTCATCAATTCATATCTTGATCATCTACATATGTCTTAGAGATCATATTAGAACTATCCAACGGCCAGGGCTACATCAAACCATTAAATGGTCTGATGAGTTGTGGACCTACCACGGCCCTTTACTTGCTATCTATGCCTACTCTGTAATCTTCTACACTTCTAGTTGCTTGCAAGATCACTGGGTGGTCTAGTCCCGTCCCTTTGCCAGACAACTAAGCTGATGGAATACATACTAATATACAGCTGCTCGATTTAAGAAACACAAAAACATATTTTTTTTAATGCATTTTTCTTGTTGCCTGGATTACCCAGTATGTAATCTCAAAAGGAGTAGTTCTTTCTACGTATATCCTGAACAGAAGTTAACATTCTTAAGACAGAAATAAAGCAATAAGTTACCTTACAGGAGAATGGAAAGACATGAACATACAAATTGGTTTCCTAATGTTTCAAAATATCTGAGCAATAATACAAGTGTTACATCTACCGTGCAAAGTCTTCAGGATTTCAAAGAAATACTAGGTTTTCAAGGTATTAATCAACTGCCTCCTCCTTACATTCTTCTTCTCTCCTTGAAAAGAGGAAAAACGGAAGAGTTGTCTCCTTTACCTTCTTAAATCTATCTTGGTTCAAGTTCTGTGATTGACATCTCATTTGGTGACATTGGTATCGACCTGCTCAAATTTTGGTTATGTGCGCCCCTACTCTTTGTAGTGAATAATGCAGGTTTGGAAGGAGCTTTATGGGACACAGAGTAGCTGTCGAGCATCAGAACAACTGTAGATATGTTTGGCCTGTCAGATGGATTCTCCTGAACACACAAGAGTCCAATCTGAATGCATTTTGAGACCTCACTTCCATGGCAATGGCCGCCTAAAGCCGGGTCCAGTATCTCCATAATTTTTCCTTTGGTCCACTTCTCCCAGGTCTGCATTGAGTAAATAATCCAGAATGGAACAACATTATGCATCTATTAATGGTTCTTTTGGTGGGGGACGGCAAAAAAGGGAAATTGCGGTGTATCTACATGTAGTTAAAAGGAAAAAAAAACTCACAGTGCTCAGAAGATCTTCAGAGAGATCACTGTTATTTCTTCCTGTCACAATCTCTAAAACTAGAACACCAAAGCTGTAAACATCTGACCTGGTCGAAAAATGCCCAAGCATGGCATACTCTGGTGACATATATCCACTGCAATGAAATGAATGGAGTTTGAAAAGTTCTTATAATCTAGCATTGGAATGAGTAGATTATTCAAGATTTCTACTTACACTGTTCCAACAACTTTGCTAGTGGTTCCCTCCGTCTGGTCACCACCAAAGAGCCTAGCCAAACCAAAGTCCGAAATTTTTGGATTCATGGTTGCATCTAATAAGATGTTACTGGCTTTTAAATCCCGATGTATGATTTTTAGCTGAGACTCTTCATGTAGGTATTGTAGGCCTCGAGCAATTCCTCCAATGATCTTGTACCTTGCCCCCCAGTGTAGACGTTTGCACCTTGTAGGATCTATTTGCATACAATCTTGACGGTTACTAATGTAGTATAAATTGCAATAAGCCTAAGAGAGATTGAATGTAGAGATGACCAGAAACTCGTTACTTCTATGCTACACAATAAAGATTTGGTTCCAGATTTACTAGAAAGAGGACAGGGAAAGAGCAATTGTAAGTGACCATACTGTGTTCACGGTGCAAATTCCTATAAGATTAAAATGGTTTGTGTGGAAGAAGTACCAAATAAAAATGTGTCCAAGCTTCTGTTGGGCACATATTCATAGACAAGCAGCTTCTCTTGTTCTTCTAGGCAAACTCCCAAAAGTCTCACAAGATTTCTGTGCTGAAGCTTAGCAAGCAAAGCTAGCTCATTTTTCATTTCTTCTAGTCCTTGCCTTGAACTAGCTGCCAATCTCTTCACTGCTATTTGTTGTCCATCAGGTAATATTCCCTTATCAAAAGAAAATAAACACAAATAAAATCGATTTGGATCATAAGAAAAATGAAGATCAGGTAGAACAAATGTTTGTTTTGAAGAATAACTCTATTAAGAATAAATTAGAAAAAGAGCGCATTCTCTTCACTCAGTAGACTACCATGATACCTGGTAAACTGTACCGAAGCCACCTCGTCCAAGTTTATTTGCTTCAGAGAAGTTGGCTGTTGCAACTCTTAGTATTGATAGGTCAAGCACCAGCGACTTCACACATGTGATCCCCTCTGGGATAGAGTTATACTCATCTATTGAAAGAGCACAAAGTTTAATGAATGGCTTTCCTGCTGAACATTAGCAAAGTATGACAAGATGAAAGAATGCAAGAACGACTCCTTTATTAGCATTTGTTATCTCACTGACTCGGCCTGTACATTAACATGGGAACGTAGATTATTGCTCTTCCAGGAGGTGACCAGTGGACCAATTGATGTAGCTTAACAGGCAAATTGTTAGCCAATAAAATCAGTAATCAAATAATGCATGATGCGGCTAAGATCTAACATATAACGTTCTACCCTGTAAAATGCCTGATATATAATGCTGACTCCCTCGCTAATAACTAAAGCTTTTGGGTATCTGGTGGTTACTTAACATGTTATCGCAGCTTGAGTTCATGGGTTCTTATTTTAGTCATTTTTCTTTTGAGTCTTTCTTGACTTGTTATGTTCAGTCATTTGTGACTCATTTATGTCCTCACATGTATGATCTGCGTAACTTAAACTCTTGGGGTCTAGGCGATAAATTAACAATTGCAGTTTAAGCTTTTGGAATGTAGTAGTGATAAATCTACATTTGTTCTCAATAAATTTATGCCTTCATTGCTAGTAACGTCGCCTAGGATTTTATTTTATTTTTTCTCTTTAGAAAAACCTAAGATTTCATTCTATGACCTTTTTCTTAAAAAATCTACTAGGCATAGACCTTTTTATAGCTTAAGCCAAAAAAAATTCGTTAGGAGCACCTCTGTTATTTGTCCTTTTTATTTTTTGACTCATTCCTAGCTAGTTATTACTTGAATTTCTTGACTTGCTATCTCGAGTTGTTTGTGACTTGATTGTATCTTCATGTGCATGCTCCTATTAGCTTAAGCTTTTCAGGTCTAATGGATAAGTTAGCATTTACAGTTTAAGCTTTTGGATTCTAGTGGTAACTTAATAATTACTCTCAGTAAATTTATAGTCATACTCCATAGTCAATAATGTTAGCAAGATGATCTTCTTTCTTAAGAAAACCAAGAATTTCATGACTTTTTCTTAAAAAGCCCGATAGACCTAGACCTCTTTAAAGCTCTAGCCATACTATAAATGAAAGAGCTGGATATTCGAAGTAACAGTTGAAGCATTTAGTACATGGGTTACTTACGTGGTAATTTTATTGTTGACTTCCTCCTCCTTCTCCAGAAGCAACTACAGATGATGCAGATGAGCATGAATGCAATCACTAGAGGTATGATGATTGCAAGAACTAACCCTGTCATATTCTTCTTGTTTCCTGCATCCATAAATTACCATTTTCATTTGATTTTCATCTCAACATGATGCATCTATTATATCAAAAAACATGAACTCATTCATTTGAGACAAATATATTACATCAAAGCATTTTTATTGCGTTATGAGTCCATTAGCACCACTTGGAAATTGACATTAGTGGAAAAGGCTTCAAATTGAAGACCTCTCGTACTCCAGGCAGAACTGGAAAAGTCCAGTCCTACAATCATAACTGTCGATTGTGGTCATCCAATTCTATGGTCGGAACCATTCATATGTTGCATAATGACAATAACTGCATGGCCCTCTCAAAGGATTTATCAATGTTTTACTTAAATACATATATGGTTCTAGTTAGCCGCTGTTACCTATCTCCACTCATCACCGTAGGAACACTTTAACGGGCATCAAAAAACTTATATTGGAGAATAAAAGAATAACAAATTCTGTAAGGCATGCTTGAAGATACTATATTTTGCTTTCTTTTTCTTTCCTCAGGGAAAAAGAAAAAGAAATGTTTTGTTTTCATTTTCCTAAAAACTGTTTCTTATGTTTCTTTAAAAGCAAAAATTTGGTTGCAGGATTTTTGCTTTTTTAGTTTTATAATATATGTTTGATATATATATATATATATATATATATATATATATATATATATATATATATATATTCTTTTAATTTATAAAAGATTTTAAAACAAAACACAGGCCGGTCACTAAAATGTCAGGTGAAAGGCCCCATCCTCGATCTCCTCGAGTTCAGTTTTTCTTTGGTCATTAACTTAGGCAGCTCCTCATAGCGCATGCCAGATGCTCGACGAAACGCCAGTACGAGAGGCATGGACGCAGGGAGCGGATATATGATCAAAGGGTAGATGGGGCATCCAGAGAAACTCGAGCCCAGCGTTATGATTACTGGGTATTGTGAGAGGTGCAGAACGGACACCGATGTTTTTTTTTATTTTTTATTTTTATTTTTATTTTTTTTGCTATGATGGATGGATCATACCTGACAAGTACGAAGGCACTACATGCGGTGCAGCTGGTGCTGTTCCGTTCACCAACTGCGATGCAAGCCTTAGAGTCGACGCTCCCTGGTAGAACTTGGATACATTATACCTCAAATTGCACCTCACCCCGAGCATCGTGCCCCCCCGCTCCCCCGGGAACCAGTACTGGATCTGGTTGATGAGCCACTGCAGGCACTGCTGGCACTGCGACCCTGTCAAGTCCAAAGTGCACTGCGCCAGCCCGTATATCTTCGGAAAGGCCGTCGTGAAGTTCACCTCCCCAGTGGCAAACATCCCTGTCGAGTTGAATGCCGCCCAGTCGGTTACAGCATTCACAAGCTTGTTCACCAGCTCGTCGAACAGTTGGCCGTCCGGTATGCCCTCGACGCCCTTCAGGAAGTCCTGCGGGTTGTTGTCGGTCATCGAGAGGAAGTCCTGGTTGGCGTAGCGAAGGTGGCACAGATCGTACCAGATGACGGCGGCTTTGTAGTTGGGACATAACCGGAGGATGTCGACGGAGGCGGTGTTCAGGCAGGAGCGGCATGAGGAGGTGTTGATATCGCCACGGCACTGGGCCAGACCAAAGATTTGGTCAGGGCTCTGACCGATGGTGGCAGTCGAGAAGCCACCTGCAAGGAAGGTTCTGGTGGTGAGGTTGGAGAGGAGGCGGTGGAGGTTGGAATCGTAGGTGCTGTTGGCGGTATAGTTGCCTGTGGTGCTGCAGTCTTGTTCGAGGAGTTCGGCGGCGGTAGGAGGGGCAAGGAAGAGGAGAAGGGACAGGAGGAAGAGAGCGGAGGAAGAGAGGAGAGGTGAAAACATGGCGGTATTTGATACGATGGCTGTGGTGTGAGTTTGGGGACCAGTTGTGTAAGGTAGCAGAGATGGTTATTGCGTTCGAACTACGGAAAGTAGATGGCATTCCACGGAAGGCACCCTGAAGTCGCGCGTTAAAATGGAAAGCTGGAGGATGGGGTAGCGGCCTAGGAAGATAGACGGCTGTTATGTTGTCCATTTCATGGGCCCACGAGAAATTAGACTCTACACCCGATGTACGAGCTCGGTGATACACCCTAGCAGCCACCCATATGGAGCTGCAAATAAATAACTAAAGAAAGGAAAAAAAAAATCCATTCGATCCCCAAAGGAAGCCTCTGTTGGATGACGAAGAGCTACAGAAATTATACCCTCCATGCAGTAAGATATAATTTTTTAGTGTGCCACCTCCATAGGTGCCTAGATTCGCTATACAGGACAATACATGGGGGGAAGAACTTGTAATTGTTTGCAAGGCATTTGGATGCTTCGATGTGACACCCATTATTCAACAGTACCAGACAAGCGGTTGCAATCCTACCCTTAGGAGGTGTCTTATATGAGAGAAGTATTTTATTGCATATGAGATTTTCGTGGAGATGATGTTTTCGCTCTAGATGTGTACATTTTTGTTTGTTAATATATCTTGGTCGAGAGTACGTCAGCCTCCATGATGGATCTCAAAGTGGATGGCTACCCATGTATGAGCCATGAGTTTGGATTCTCTCCAATCCATCATTGAAGTAGATAAATCTAAGTTGCAATCACAGGCTATTTGTGTATCACAAGATAACCCTTGATTGGGTGAGGTCTATATGTTACATAAAGATAATACACAAAGCAACCTGCCACTTTGTTCAATCACAGGCCATCATTCGATACACAAATGACTTGTGATTGTGAACCAGTCCTCTCTAATTCAATCGGGAGATTAGAGAGTATCGCAATTTCTGGGGTTTGGCTCTCGCAAGAGCAAGGCAGAATTAAGTTCCCCTAGGATATCGCACTGCTCTTCCAAGAGTTAGGTACCAGCCATGCCTGAACCCAAGGATGGAAAGGCAACCTTGAAAATTCAAAAAACTCTATGACCATAGAATCCCAAATATAGACCGTCCATATTGGCCTATAATACCATTTTTTATAGAGAAATTATTGCCTACACGTCATTAGTTGGGCCAGATCCACCGGATCTTTTAGATGTCAATGTTGGCGGGTGGACAAACCAACAATTTCCTAGTGAGTAGATCCTTACCCTTTGAGATGTACTGTAAAGACTGTCGGTCAATGTTCGTGGGCGTTCGAAAATGATAGGTACAATTTGTCCAACCTCGTGCTAGCTGTTGAGAAAGAAAGGAGGGCCATGACAGAGCCAATCGTATATCGCTTGGTAACGGAGCACCGAGGATAACAAAAGCTTGAATGGCTCATGGAGCGACCTCATTTATGCCAGTAATTGCTAAACGCATCAAGATATTGGAGACAAGAAAGCCAAGAGTCTCAGGATAATGGAGTGGCCCGCACTAGCGGTGGTGCTCAACATGTCAGTGTTCCTTCGTCGTATCCTTTCGTGAAAGCCATCAACCTCGCTTTCTAGCATCAAGGAGTCCAGTGAAATGCCATGTCATGTTTGTATTCAGACGAGAAACGACCAACAGTCTTACCCCTTGAGGCTGATGGTCCTGACCCGACTTGAGGCTGGCGGGCCACCTAATGGGAGATGGGCCTGAGGCTGGGCCTCGAATATGAGGTCATCATAACTTTCGAGCCTTATATGGGTTCTAAGCTTCCCCTCCCCCGAGCACTCATCAGTCATCCCCTCGGATCTGTCACTGCCAATCACCAGCAACCTCTGGCATTGCCATTCGGCACTGTCGCTGCTTTCATTCCCATTGGAGACATGAAAGGTGGCAAGTGAATGAGGGTAGGAGCGGTGGGCGATGAGTGGGAGAGGAGACGAGAAGATCGGTGGCGGCAGACGAGATCGGTGAGAGAGGACCGGATGTCGTTTAGAGCCTATCAATTGTTGTTTTTTATTTTCTTTAATGTGAAGAATCAAGATTTGACCCTAGTGGGTTGAGGCCAAAGAGGGGCTGAGCCTGGTTCTTGTTGTTTTGGGTCGGACCAAACTTAGTTTTGAAATTGAAATGTGAAACGCAGTCTGGAGTTGCCGGGCCCTTCTTTTATTTTTTTATTTGTTGTTCGTTGGGCTTTTGATAGGCTCGCCCAAGCCTGGACCATTAGTGGCCTTAGCATCACTTCCGTCGTTCCGTTTTCACTTTTCATGAAAATTAAAATTAGTTTTTTTTCTTTAGTGCTCAGATGGGAGCCAGCCAGAGATACTTCTACTTGTGGAGGGGGATCTGCTCCCATGCCCCAAAAGTGATGGCCAATGTCGGATGGCTGATTGGGGACGACCATTTTATGGATGTGATAGATGATGTGTGGTTAGCAAATCTCCCCCCTCAGCCGGTGGCCTGCAACGATTAGAGGTTTGCCTACTAAGAGCGTTCTGAGTGACTAATATTTGAGCATCCTCTCAACCTGCCCCTTTTGTGATTTAGAGGAGTTAGTAGATCATGCTTTATTTAGTGCCGGCGGGTGGCGCGTGTGTGCAGCCTTGTCAGTCTCTCCTCGTCTTTTTTCTAGTCGATGACTCCCACCCGAATCTTCCTGGAGTCCCTTTAGGGGAGCTCTAACAGTGAGTTGTCCATGTCGAAGGGTACCGAGGCTGCTTATATTGCCTATGACATGCAGCGAAGGGTACCGGGGTCACTAGAAACATCACCTCTTCGATAGCAAGACACATGCAGCGAGGTTTGTTTTGGAAAGGACGATGTTGCAGGCTACTGAGATCTTTTCTCTCTCCACAACTGGAAAGACCTTAATAGCTTGGGACATTTAGAACTCCCTTTCAGCTCATGCAACGAATTGGTTGGTTTATATTACTTGGAGTCCCCACCATCGAGCTTCTTTAAGATCAACTTCAATAGCAATGTAACGGGTGACGATAATAGTGGCGGCACAGATTTTGTGATCCACGGTCCGAACTCCAAGCTGATTGCAGCGAGCAAGTTGCCAATCTTCAATACCTTAGTTTCGGAAGCTAAGCTGAGAGCGGTCTCAATGGGGATCAGCTATGTGAGGCAGGTCTTAAGGACTGACCACTTGATGATCGACAAGGATTCAGCAACGATGATCAGCTAGATTTGCAATCAGACAGTGCTCGATGTTACTCATCGCGAAGCAAATAGTACGCCAAACTAGGTTGCCTCATTTGTGCCAAAGTACTTTGAATGTAAGAACCCGTGCATGCGTGTGTTTAGTCCCACATCAATTATTTGCTGGGTAGATCTTGGGTACTTATACAAGATCAAGAAATCCACATAATACCTTCTAGCTAGCCATTTTGGATAAGATCCTAGGTTATTAAAAATCGTATCAAAGCAGACCTCGACCCATAACCTATGTGGACTAGGGGATACTGCAGCACAAATTCATTGGGGCTGATCACGAGCCGATCTTGATGTTTGTAAATAGATTTGAATGGATTTGAATCCTTAGCCTGATGAGAATGTCAGGGCTTGAATGGAGGAGTATGTTTAGTCTTACATCAATTATTTGCTATGTAGATCTTGAGTACTTATACAAAATCAAGAAACTCAAATAATACCTTCTGACTAGCTATTTTGGGTGCGGTCCTGAGTTGTTACACTGAAGGAGTTCTTTTAACCAACACTTTAGCTATTCCGACCGTGTTAAACAATATTTTATTTTTTGACTTTATAGAATGTATTTATTTTAGGTATGTATGATCCGTCCGTTCTATATATATAAAAAAAAAAAAAATCCAAAACTTGGTTGGTATTTACAAGTTACATTTGGCTACGGTGGTAGCGGTAATAACCGCAACCATGGTGATATCTAGCAATGGTATTGGTGCTGGCAATGGTGGCTTTGGCAATGACAATAGTGCCAACGGTTAGTGGTATCGTAGGTGGTGATAGTATCAATGACTGACGGTGGTCAGAATGGTGCCAATTATTAACGGATGGTGGTCGACGCGGTAGAGATGATGGTGATCATGGATGATTTTGGTTTTTAAAAATAAAGTAAAAACTGGCCCTCCTCTCTCCCTCCCTCTCTTCCCTCAGATATGGAAACATAAGCCCTCCCCTGTTTCCTTCTCCCTCTAGGTCGACTCGCAGGTGGGTGCCGACGACTGCACGCATCCACCGATCCCTCCTTTCCCTCTCTCTCTCTCTCTCTCACTCTCCCTCCGGCCGCTCAAATGGTGGATGCAACAGGTACTCTCTAAGCTAGGAGCGGTAGGCCTTCTGTCAACGTACGGCTCCTTAAGCAGGGGTGGAAGAGAGAGGATAGAGAGGGAGTCAAGGGTTCCTTTTCGGTGACAGGATTATGAGGCATTCAAAAGGAAATGAGGTTAGACTTCTCAAGCATCCTAAGCCCAGCATCTTCTGTGCTCTCTAGTTAAAATAATGGAGGGAGATCCAAATTCGAACCCTTTAGTTCACCTCTCGGTTCAGCACCGGTTCGAGAAGTGCCTCAAGGGCTACTTTTTTTGGATCAGTTCAGCACTTGGACCGGAACTCTGTGCCACACTGCCACCATGAGGGCAGTTGGCCAAGGAATTGCACGCCGGAAAGCCACTAGGCGCAGAGAACATCTGAGGAGAATGGGAACTACCTCTGGCTTTGATCGCAGAAGAGATCATCTGAGAATCCAACAGAGCAGCAAAATGATCAGGAATGCGATGGTCAACTTCATGTGCTTGCTCTGCTTCCTCTAGGACACTATACGTTGCATGACTGAGAGTGACCGGCACAGAGTTTGGGATGGGCTCACCATGTCGAGCATACGCCTCACCATGTCGGGATCTCTTGCTTGGAGAGGGACACCAAACAATTCTAGCAAAACTCTGTATTTGGAGGTGATGAGGAGCACCGCCACCCCTCACCGATTAGGGTTGAATGATGAAACTGAAGTTCTTTGTGTTTTTGATTCCTTGTCAGTGAATGAGAAGCAAGCTTGCTCGTGAAGAGAAGAACACCATAAAGGAATTAAATTCAAGCTCCAAAGGGTCTCAATCAGCATAGGAGACAAAGCGATTCAAAGCCTTCTTTCACCATGTACATAGTCAAAGGCGGCTCGCCGATTCTAATGCGATTAAATTGAATGACTCCAGCTCCAACTCTTCATATCTTTGGATATTAGTCCCCTCCACTGGAATGAAAACACAAAGACTCCTCGGTTTGCTACGGAAGAACAAACTTTGAATACTTGTCTGTCTTCAGTTGCGCCGCTTTGAGGAGCGTCCAATTCCTTTACATAGGAAACAAATCAATCCATTGTGGCATTCCTTCTTGAGGTGCCCGACTTCACCGCACTGGAAGCATGCACCAGGTTTGAAGAAAATGGGTGAGGTTTCAAGGGGGGAGGAGGCAGCGGACATAGGTTTAAAAGGGTGGACATTAATGTTGGTTGACCGGTTGGTGGCGGATAAGTTGTGCTAGCTGATTCATATGCTTCATCAACTGATTCTCTGATTGCTGCAGATTCAGCTTAAGCTTTTGATTTTTCATATGTTGGATTGGGAATTGAAACTAAACCCAATCCCCATAATTGGCGAAGCAAGCAGAGTCACAGGCAAAAGTAGGCGAATCATGTTCTAAAGGTAAGACAAACCTGTCATGAAGCACAAGAAGAATTCGGTAGGCTTAAGGAGCTGCATTTATCTTTCTTCATCGTTTTCAGAACATATTTTTTATCAATATACGATATATGGCCAAGTGATACACTAAGCAAGTTAATCATCTAGCAAGTCGATATATATTTTTAAATAAGTCGATATATAGTTTTCAGAATATGATGTTTACCGGCTCATAGTATATAAATAAAACTAGAACATTGTATATTGTATACTGGTATTAACAAAAATTACATTCTGAAAAATCTGTATTGATTTACTTAGAAGTATATAATGGCTTTCTAGATGACTAATATACTTGATATGTATCATCTAGCTATGTAGTGTATACTGATAAAAAACATATTTTGAAAACTATATATTGATTTACCTCGATGTGTGTGCTAGATCACTGCTAGGTGTGCATTGGATCACTACTAGGTGTATATCAAAGAGACTTGCAATATATATCAAAAGGTCAATTAATATATATCACTTGGCTATGTAGTGTGTACTGATGAATATAATGTTTTAAAAACTATGTATTAATTTGTTTGGAGATGCGTATTGAGTTACTAGATAACTAATTTGCTAAGAGTGTATTATCTGATTGTATATTGTGTACTAGTGAACACCATATTTTGAGAAATATTTATCAATTTATCTAGACATGTGTATAAACTCGATAGATAATTAATTTGCTTGGTGTGTATTAATCTGACCATTTAATATGCACCGATAAAAAGCATATTTTGAAAATGAGGAAGAAAGAGGATGCTGCATTTTTTTTGTAATCATGAGACTGATGACTTCAAGCCTTTGACTTTCAGGTTTCTTATTTCAAATGAGCACTAGAAAAAATGTGGCAAATAAGGAAGCCCGCCCCATATGATTTTTGCTTGGGGAATGGGAAGGCGAGGAAGAGAGAATGACATTCCAAGGGGGGCTTCTCCCAAAATACCGTCCTGGGGAAGGAAGAGGATGTTTGATCTTTCCAAAGATCTCCTACAATAAATCATATAATACAGATGTTAAATATTTTTTTTCTTAAATTATATTTGAACTAGTCCCCTGGACACTGTTTTGGAGTCGTTAGAACCTCATGGAAAACCAACTGTAAGCCCCCATACTGGAACATATTTCTTTTTTCTGAGAAATGGACTAGAACATGTTTTACTCCAGATCATTGAATGCTTTTTCCAATCATATTGGTGAAGTTTCTACCAGGGAGGGTGGCTGTTGCTGTAGAATCTCTCACTTTAGTTGCCCCAATATCTGATCAGAATTAATGGTATGCTAACGAATAACATCACAAGCAGAGCCTAGAGGACGGACATGAAAATCCTTTGCAGGCACCTGCCTATGCTATAACTGCTACAGAGGCATCTTCTGAAGCTCGTGTTGTGCTATCTGAATTTTGGCAAGATGACAGTAGTTTAAATCCGATACCGCTACTTCAAGATTATTTTACAATAGATACTTGTTATGATGTCACAGCCAGCGAAGTTTTCAGCACTAAAATATTGTATGATTGTGAAGCAGTTGTCCCCAGTCATTCTTGGGTAGCAAGAGGTTCTACTTTCAGAATACCATGTATAGTACTTCTCAGACATAAAATTGTTGGAACAAAGTATAATTAAAAAGTTTTAACTTGTGGAAACTCTAATTTGCAATTGATAAAAGCATGTCAAGCAACTCAAGTACTAAAATTGTTGGCTTGGGGTACTTTTTAAGGCATGATAAATTTTTAGGGCAAAGTGCAGTTCAAATGTTCAAATTGTGGATGCTCTACTTTGTAATTGATAAAAGCATGTCCATCAATATATAAGGAAGTAAATCCGATTAGGAAGAAGGAAATATTTTTTCAACCTGTTCAACTTGAATCTTTTAAGAAATATTTAGAAAAAAAGTAGAACAATTGGTGAAGGGTCCAAGTTTCTTTTTCTCTGATTCATAAATAATAAACTGAGTTATATAATCTCTATTTATACTAGTAAGGTTTGTTTTTACACAATTCTGATCAAATTTCCCTTCTAGTTAAAAGAGGATACAGCTTTGCCGAAATAGAAATGACAAGTGGAAATAATCATTAAAATCTAAAATGCTATAAGAGATAAATTCTAACTTTTTATATTGACTTTGTTTTCAGCTGTTCTCCCTAACTCTTCTCGGATTAGGAGATATACTTGGTCATAATCTTTTTCGAAGAAAAAAAAATGCTTTAACTAACTCATTTTGGGGCTCACAAGGATGGAATTGAGCCTTGATCGCTTAGTGCGCCACACTCTTAAGGAGTGGCACCACATCATAGAACCCAAAAAATTACCTGATTTTAAAATTAAAACATGTAGATCTAATGTTGTATGAGTAAGTTATGGTACCCAAAGGTTTAACACTTGATTCGGTTTCTTGATATGGCAAATCTCGCTCCTAGACTCTATCTAGTTCTTCTGTGATGGTCATAGTGGTCTACATCGAGTCCGATGATCCTTCTAAATTAAAAATTTTAGACCAGGGGAGAGACTAAAACACCTCATATCTTGATAGATAGTTTAGTGTATACCTTAGATCAGCTTTAGTTGTGATACCATAAACCAAATATTAGGTGGAATCAAGTACTCCATTTATACTTTGGTGCCCCTACCACTCCAAAATGACTTCCACTTGCGTCTGTTCTGCCTTTATTAGTTATAATCATGCATTGCAAATCTAGCGTCCAAAATAATGGCTTTAATTGCCTAGTTCTAAAAGATCTCTGCAATATCCTTCTAACAGGAGTACCAATAGGCCGTACAAGCAATGCAAATAAATTCTGGCCTATTGTTTTTTTTTTTTTTTTTTTGTACACCAGCCTCTCATGACACCCCACGCATATGTGTACAACCAAAGAAATCAGAAGAAAGAAGCTGGCCCAGCGGGTGGAGAACATCCGCCTGGGTCACCCAGAGGAAAGCCCCCGAGTGATGCACTGTGTAGGAGGCCACTCAATCTACAGCTATGTTGGCCTTCCGGTATATATGAGTGGCCCTAAACGAGCCGCAATCCCCTGCCACCCGTCGTATGTCGCGGAGCAAGGACTGCTCATCTGACTCGGCGAGTCACCCATGGATGTCCTCGATCACCGAGGCTGAGTCACCTTCTAGGTAGACATACTCCGCACCCAGAGCATGCCTCGCATAGGATAGACCCTCCCATACCGCTCGCAACTCTGCACCAATGATAGAGGTGTCGTAGACCCGTTGACCGCCAGCCGCCACAAACCTGGAGTGACGATTAATGATGATAAAGCCCACTCCCACCCTCTCGCCCTGGTCACAACACTGCCATCAAAATTCACCTTAAAAAAGTAAAAGGGTGGGGGCTCCCAGGCAACAAATGCAAACTTGGCTGTTGATACAGTTGGACAGGAGACCCAGATATTCCTAGCCTCATGGGAATAGGATAGTGCACTACTGATAAACTCCGTCGCATGAAGCAGAGCTCTGGCCTGCTACCTTTGTGGGCCATTGTCAGCTTACTTGGATCATTATTGTAAATAACCTATAGAAATAAATTATGGTGGGTCCACCTCCCATTTTCATCAAAAAAAGAAAAAAAATATTGAAGTAGTTAATGCATTTACACTCTGAACCAACGAAATGGTTGGCATTTAGAGTAGCGCTTGATCACTTGGTGAAGTACAACCAAAAAATTGATGCATGAATGTAGAATAAGTTCTCTGGATACGTTTTGGAAACGGAGGGGTTCCACGCCCCTTCTTTTCATTCAAATAAAAAAATTTCTCTGGATATATTGATACAGCATAGCTGCAGTGTTTAATCAGCAGAGATCAGGCAGAAATACTGCATTGAACCATGTGCTTCAGCAGGCAACATCTCAAAGTGCAAATAGTTGGAGCTCATGCATATGGCCATATTATTACCATCTTCGTACACGTAAAATAAGATTTTTAACATAAACATGTAATATTTATAACTCCAACAAAGTGGGGGAAGACTGAAATTTCAGTGCAAAAGATAAGAAAATATCAACAAACTGGCCAAAAAAAAAAAAAAAACTAATTGTATGTGGAGGACATGCACAAATCTCCGGTCACATGCATTTTCGATCATAGGTAGATCTTCTAGTATGGCGAAACTCTGACATGATAAAATGAATCTCAGGTTGGACACTACAAAAAATGGGGTTACCTGATTCTTCCTCCATCAAGGCCTACCCATCAGATAACTTTATCCAAAGAAACTCTCTTTTTATCGAGCTTCGTTATTGAAATTGCAATGGGGGTTAATTTGAGTGGTCATGATTTTTCTTGGTGAAAAGTATATAGTCACTGATGTTTAATGCATGACTCTTCTTTGAAAAAGTAATGGATATAAATAAGTCATAGAATTCATGAGTAATCATATAATTCCTCAATAATTCAATTACAATGGAATAATTTGGAGAGTTATTCAACCAAGGAAAATTCTGATTTTTTAAAGAAATTTTCTGTATTTTTAGGGGGGAGTTTCCCAACCATTCTTTCAGAGAAGGAAAAAAATAAAGAAATTCAACTAGTTCAAGGATTTTTTTTTTAAAAAAAATCAGACACCAACCAACTAAGCTAACTCCAGTTGGCTAATACTTTAATTGAATATTGGTACCATGATCTTAGTGGATATTATACGAAGAATCGGGGTTAACCAGTTTAATTAAAAACAGAAAAAAGGTGAGCTTATGTGAATCTGCAGGATTAAAATTTTTGTGAGTAAACTTGACCCTTTTCTAATTTCTCCTTCTGATATTATAAATTATTTTCACATTTCAGGTTCACGGAATCAGAGCAACAACAACCATGATATTAAGCTATCGTCTAAGTGCAGCATATTGGGTCCGGGATAACTCCGCTGAGTTCATCTTGCTATAGCTTCCCTTGCAAGGTTGTTAGGAGTCCAACTATATCTTCTGGAACAAGACCTGTGCCCATACCCACCATCCTCACTTTTTCCAATGAATTAACTAATATATATGGACCTTAAGCATACAGAGACAATTATAGCGGAGACCAAGACCCTGGAATTGAACAGAGGGTTATAAAGAATAAAGACTTCTTCAAGTCCTTCAGTATTCTTCTTTTGAGCCCAATCTTCCCATGAAAGAAAGAAGAACAGTATCTTCTTAGAAGGTTACTCTTTGCCAAAGTCAGCATCTGAGTCTCTATATATATAGAAGCTATCATGTCCCAAGAAGAGCAACCACTACTTACTGGATACAGAGAGACCATCAAGAGGAAGTGACAACATGACGAGCAACTTGCCTGATCCTATTCTCCAATCCTTCCAGTCTCTTTGGATCTCTGCCACCAACATAGACTTTGGCCCCGAATTGGCAAGCAGTAGAACTCCCGAAGAATTTGTGGCGACCATCAACCATGTTCTTCAAAACCATAGAGGCAAAAAGCTCAATAGGTTCCGTCTCTTCTTCTGCCCATTCGATATGTTTCTACCTGATATTGAGAACTGGATTGCATTTGCTGTATCAAAGGGAGTCGAAGAACTAGAGCTGGACTTATCCATGGGATATGACCCTTCGACTGGTGAATTTACCAATGGAGGTCACCCCCTTAAATTGCCAGAGTTTCTATTTAAATGCAAATCGCTTACCAATCTGAGGTTGAGCCACTGTGACTTCTGTCCACCTCCGGACTTCCGTGGTCTTAATGGCCTCCAGTCTCTGTCCCTTTCGTATGTAAGCATCACAGATGATATGCTCCATTTCATGGTAGCCAATTGCCCTCTACTTGACAGCTTGAGTCTCAAAAGCTGCCTGAATCTCAAATCGATCAAGGTCTCCGGTCAAGACATCCAAATTCAGAGGTTAACTGTTACAGGATGCTGGAATGCATGGGAAATGGAGATCTGTGCTCCAAGGCTTCGATCTTTCGTTTACTATGGGGAACATATCTTTGGAGATTCATCCCCTAACGTCCCATCTCTGGAGGACGCCTTCATCAGTTCAATCGATATGGAAAGCTCAGAACCTGAACATGACTACATAAAGTTGTTATCTGATCTCTCACACGTTAAGATCCTTACTGTCTGCACAGCAACACTAATGGTAATTTTCTTATGAACCTAATTTTTTGATAAGGCGCTCGTGTCATTTGGTGTTGAATTCTTCATTAGTTCTGTCTTCCAACAGCATTTCACCACATACAAGGAACAATTAGTAGCTTCCATTCTCTGAATTGATGTTGATTCTACATTGGTTGTGTCTTCCAACAGTGTTTCACCATAATGTATGAATATATACCCGAAGACCTACCAGTCCTCTTACCAAACCTGCGAGAATTGCAGCTGCTAATAGATTTATTCAGGAGCGAAGAGCTTGCTTACATCTATGGATTTTTCCAGCTCTGCCAAACTCCGTTCATTGAGAAACTCTTCATTCAAGTAAGTTCTCTCTTAGTATTGTACGGTTACCATCTTATAGTCCTCAACAACTATCTTGTTCATCTTCGCAGCTCCCCAAAAGACCTGAAGATCCCAAAGATACAAGATCTGTGCAGGAGCCATCAGATGTTACTTTTAACCATCTCAAGGCTATCAAACTAAGCAACTTTAAAGGGGGCATGAGCGAAATGAGATTGGTGAGGTTTCTACTGGAGAGGGCGGTTGCTTTAGAGACTATGGTATTGGTCACCCCTCCGAAGGTTGATCTAAAGGGAAGCATCAATCATGAGCAAAATCATTCAGCATCAGAAACCACATCTCAAAACAACGTAGACTCGATTTTTCTACGTGGGCAGCTGTCATTGCTGCCAAAGACATCAAGAGCCAATGTAGTGCTATGTGGATATTTGGAGGATGATAAGGCTTTAACTCCAAAGCATACAGAATACTTCACAGACTTCTAGCAGTTGAGAGGAGTTCTAATATCTGTTAGTTGTTAATGCGTGTGCATCATAAGCTATCATATAGCATATCTCAAGTATGTTCTACTCATTATATGTCAGTGCATAACTTTGTATAAAAGCTGCCTGCTAAATATTTTCATTATGATAGCAAATAAAATGATCTTATTCAAATGAAGAGTAAAATTTTATGAACTAGCCGGTGACTAAATAAATAATAAGACGTCGTGTAACTGGAATCTAAGATCATAATTTCAATAGCTTGAGTCTAAAAAAAAATCAAGGGTACTTTTTTTTTTTTTGGTAAACCGGCCGCTCGCGCTAATTTCGTATAAGCAACAGAGTCAAAAGAAAGAAGACAATTCGGTGGAGAAGGAACGGTAGAATGTCGGGTCCAGAGAATTTCTCGGGAGTGGTGGGCAGCATAGAAGGCAACCCAGTTCGTAACCCTGTTCACATTAATCATGGTTACTTCAAAAAGTTCCTAATCCTCAAGTATCCAAATCTCAGCACAATGTGATAGAAATTCTATGTTAGGATGTGCACCATAGACGGCCTTCCAGCATTATTCTGGATTTGTGTATTCAAATCATAAATGTCTGAAAGGAAAGGACTCCGGTGTCAATTTTCCTTTAAGTTACATTTGAACTAGTCCCAGCACGCGGCGTGACGAGACCAATTCAAGTATTTCTCAATAAATAATTACTTATAGGTCCTTTTTTCAATGGTATTTTACCCCATCTCACTGGCTTTTCCTTTCACTGCGGGTCATCTTGGACAAATATTTGAACTGATCTCAGCAAGCGGGGTGCCGGGACTAGTTCAAACCTCAAATAGAACTCAAAGGAGAAATTAATCATAAATCCTCTTTATAGTTAGGTCCCTCACCCTTCACCCCTCCTGGTCCTCGTCCTCGTCCTCCCGCGACGGCGACAGCGGCGACATTGTCGTTTTCCCCGATCTCCCCAAACGCAGAGAGCTCGAACCCGACGCCGGATGCCTCCGTGCCGCCGTGCGGCATCCCCTCCGTCTCATCGAACGCCGGGACCTCCAATGTTTGTCTTCTCCCCCATATATTATCCTCTTTTTTATGGCCAAAATGGTGGTGAATTTGTGGGAGTAATATGTTGGGGTTTGAAATGGGTATAAAAATTCCCTCTTTCAGAAGATAGTCTTGATATCAGAGATAAGTGCTAGGGCTTAGGGTTCGCGCTGGGTGCGGTCTTCTGACCTCTGCTTCCTTTTAGATGTTGTTGCAGATCATATTAGTTCGTAGATCAACAGTGGTTTATGTTGTAAGTTTTGGTTCCTTCTTCCCCTCTTCCCAGCTAATCATAGCTTTTGAGGGAACGGCTAATTTTAATTTTAGTTCATTGCTGTTACCATTAAGTTTATCTGAAGTCATGATCTTCTGCTTAAGAATCATTGTGATCTAGTTGAGACAGGAGAAGCCCTTACTACAATCTGGATCTTGGAGACATCCTTCAAATTTTACACTTTGCACATTATCCTGAGAGAGGGTATAATTGAAGGAACAAGAAAATTGAGTTGATTAATTATAGATAGTTTTGCAAGAGAAGAGATAAGGGTGTAATTATTTCTTTTCTGAAGAAATGGTTATGCAAACTCAGATAAGGCCTTTAAAGACTGTGGAGAATGATGTTCCCATGTAATGCTACAAAAATGGAAGACATTAAAACCCTTTCTATTGAGTTCTTCAGAGATACAACCATTTGGCCACTTACAGGCTTTCTGATCTTACCTCTAATAGACAATTATTTGCACCAAATTCTAAACTGGTAGGTTGTGCTATCCGCGCCAATATAGCTTATGCCCAAGGCCTTTTCCAAGAATGATGCTTATTTCCAAAATGCAGTTTGGAGATCACAAGTATCCATCTGAGAGCATTTGATTTTCTGACATGCTTCAATGTTTTTACAAACAATTCTGTATTAGTTGAGGACTTGTGGGTTGATAATTTTGAATTCTTCAGACATTTCCCACACTGCAAAAGCTTTTCCTGGAAGATTATGTGTCGACCATCAGCAAAGATCTGCCCCAGATTCTAGATCACCTTTTATCTTTTCTAATGATGTTGATATGTCAAACCCATAAGCATAGAAAAAAACATACTGAACCCCAGGTCAATGGAGTACAATAGGATGAAGACTTGGAGCATACTTCATACTTACTACTGTCATTTAAAATCTTAATCTCCCTCTCATAGAAAGAAAATCAGTTTCATCCTAGAGGTCATCCCTTGACAAAGTCATCATTACGTGGAAAGCAAAACTAATAAATAGAGAGGCCATTTCTGCAAAAGGAGTGCACCCCTCGGTTATTTGATAGGAGAGAAACCATGGAGAGAGAGGTCATGGAAGGATCAGTCTCTTACCTGATACCATTCTTCAAACCTTCCAATCCCTTTCAATTTCAGCCATCACCATCAACTTCAGCGTTGAATTCACCAAGAGCTAAACACCAAAAAAAATTGTGGCAATTGTCGACCGCTACCTACAATTCTACAACGACAACAAGGTTAAGAGATTTCACCTATTTTCATAGTCTGTTGTGCAGGTACTAGGCCTCAGACCGGTTGCCCGGCGGCACAATTCAGTATGGGCCCACACCGTGCTAGGCCTGTACCAACACAGTAGATGAGGCGGGGGAGAAGACGAACGAGAGAGAGGAAAAGAGAGAGAGAGAAGGGGGAGAGAGGGAGGGAGAGAGAAGGAGGGCCGTTGGAGACTAAGGGAGGGCCCGCAGAGGGCCATTGGAGGTCGGCGACCCAGATAGAAGGCAGAAGAAGGCTCCACAACCGGGTCTCCTATTTCGTTCGAAACAGGGGTATGGCAAGTGATTTGCCAACTTTACTTAAAAATCACGAAATAAAAAAGGGGTCGGACTCCTGTTTTGAACGAAATAGGAGACCCGACCTATTTTCCAGCCACGGAGCCCGGAGGAGCATCCTCCGTGCGGCTTGCTGGCCTCGACCTCCCTTTCTCTTCCTTCCTTTCTCTCTCCCTCCCTCGCTCGCTCTCTTTTTTTTTTCTTTTTCCTTCTCCTTTTCCTCCTCTGGCAACGGATTTCGTTTTCATTGTTGGAACCATCTCAGTCCGCCGTCGAGACGACTTGGTACGATCGGAATCACCCGGTTCAGGACAGTTTCGCCGACCTTGCCTGTTCTTCTGTTCAATCAGGATGTTCCTACTTGACATAGAGATTCGGATTGCCCTTGCAGCAGAAAAGGGAGTCAAAGAGCTAAATTTGGACCTATCTATGGATTTGACCATTGGACTTGTGAATTTACCAATGGAGTATGCTTGCTTGAATTGCCCAACTACATATATTTTTGTGAATCACTGACCATCTAAGTTTTGAGTCATTGTGACTTGTCCCTCCCTTTGAACTTGACTGGTTTCCATTAACCTCTCTCTCTCTCTCTCTCTCTCTCTCTCTCTCTCTCTCTCTTACATATGTAGATTTTGATGTAGAAATGCTCCATTTACACTAGCAAATTGCTCACTCTTTGAAAGCTTGAGCCTCAAGACCTGCCCATTTCTTATCTCAATCAAGGTCTTAACTCACAACATCCAACTTCAGAGATTGGCTATCACATAGATTGCCGGCCTACCCATGGAATTATTATAGTTGCTCCAAAGCTCCACTCTTTCATTTACTATGGTGAATGCATTTGTCAAAACTCTTTCATTGACATATCATCATTAGAGGATGCATTTATCTCTCCGATTCATCTGGAGTGCCTGGAACCTGAACACAAATACATGAAGCTGCTATCTGGTCTCTCATAAGATTCTTATCTTGTGAAAGGCAATTATGGGTTGTCTTGCAAATCTAAAATTTTGCCTATAATCTCTGATGAATTCAGTTCTCAAATTTGATATAACTACTACTCTGTTTTCCATCAGAGGGTAACTCTATATGAAGAGGCCGGTGCCGAATATCTACAAATTTCAATGCAAAACCTTAAGGAATTGCAGCTCCTTATGAACTCTGAGCAGTTGATCTTGCATGCATCTATGGCTTCTCTCAGCTCTTTCCTTCCCCATTTCTTGAGAAGCTCTTTATTCAAGTCAGTCTCCTTTCACTATGTGATCTTGTATCATTGGTCACTGCCATCTCATTCCTGTTTTCTTTCAAAGACTTTCTTCCACCATATCATTTGATTTGCAGCATCCATCAGCACCGAGATCCCAATCAGATAAGCTATGCGATGAAGGATGTGCAAGGGCCGTTAGATTTGGCTTTTAACCAACTCAAGGTGGTCAAGATGAGCCATTTTAAAGGATGCAAAATGGAGATGATATTGGTTAGATTTCTTCTAGTAAAGGCTGGTGTCATAGAGTCCATGATATTAGTCACACCTTCAAAACTTGGTCAGAAGGAAACCATCAATGAGGAACAGAGTATTTAGTTTCAGATTTCACAACTCTTCATGGTCAACTGTCATCAATAACAAAGACATCTCTTCGAGCCAACATAGTCGTGTGAGTATCTGGACGACAGATAAGATTTTTAGTCTAACACATACAGAATATTATTTTGAGGTTTAGCAAATTATTTGGAGAATCATGTCATATATTTCAATTTTCTATTTAGTGGCTATCTAATAAGTTCTCTATGCTTGGGCATCTATTTTCTTGTGTTCTATATTTGTCTGATTTCATAAATGAATGAAACAATGAGATACAAAGCAATGTTCTAAGAATACCAATCATTCTTGTGGTTTGATGTTTCATGGGATTGTATCAGTGCATATAAAGGAGATAGCTTTTATGGCTTGGTCCTTGGAATTTAAGTTTACCAGTCAGTTGTGAAAGTAATGTTAGATATTTGTGGCCTCTCACTTGATGCGGTTGATAAGAAACTTTTCTTATATCTCTGAAACTGTATTAGTTCAACACGTTTTACAAGAATTACTGCCTGGTGACATAATTGGTCTTCCTGGAAAAAGGACAAAGCTTTAGTAATTGACAGCGAGTAGGCTTTAGTAAAGTCGGCAATTTACTTTTGGGGCTGTTAAGGAAAATTTTTAGACTTCAGAATACTAATCAGCAAATGCTAGGTAAACTGCATCCCACCCCATACTTGAGCAACTGAAAATAAATAAGCACAACCTATTGGAGCTTATCCCAAATTTAAGTAAATATTTTTCTTTTGATATTTAATAGATAAGATTTAGGAAATAAGAAACGTCCCTGCCACATAACATTGTTTTTTGTTGAAAAGATTTACATTCTAAGTAGAAATTCAGATCTTGTTTTGTAATACTTTGGGTGCATCAATGAAATGATAATAACATCATTTTATTAATTTTTTGATCATTCTTGTTTGGAAAATATGATTGCATCCATTGATGTACAGAACTGGAAGCAGGTCATCCGAAGAAATCTAATCTTTCCTTGAGCAAAAACAGAAGGATGTAAGAAGTTGCTTCATTGCTGAAACATCAGAAAGCTAGGACCTCCTACTCCTCTCTATAAATCTTACATCATCTCACTCCATGACCTCAAGCTGTCTTGATATCTATTCTCTTGCTTGTATCCACATTTCAGCTTTTCATCGTGGTCATTTCCTTCGTGTCATTGTATTGCTTGACGCCCCCTTTCTCTCACATATCCATCTTATTATGCTCTGATATTACAACCTCTAATGAACTTGTCTGAAAAATTCAAATACTTTGTCCAGAGAGGCCGGACTTGAGGAAATGCTATATCCAACCAAGGTTTAGCTCTGCCATTGAAGTGGATGACCGCTGCCTTTTCTGCATCTGCTATGGTGGTGTTTTCTTGGTATCCAAGCCCCAACATGTGCCAATAGGGATCAATGATATGAACATGGCCATGAAATGCTATTAAACCAGGTGGTAGAGTTCCTAGCTGCCATAGACTTAAGTCTGATTTTAAGTTCTAAAAGAGCAAAATAGAAATTAATTAGAGATAAAGATGCAAGTAGGAAAAGAAAAATATGAAGAAGAAGTTGCTTATAGGCTGTAATTACCTTTCGAAGCCAGTGGTGGTAAGTTAGACTAATGTTTGTCTTCCTCCATGCATCAAGGTCGAAGATATTCATGCCATATGCCCAAGCACACTCATTAGGGTCAAAACTTTCTGAAATTAAAGGGTGGGAGAAGTTTAAGTAGTTCTTGAATCTCTTTGACATCACAAATTTATCGGATCCTCTGCATGTTTCGACTGCACCATTTACTTTGCCTTGCAGATCAATGTCCCAAAGGGGCGAAAGATTGGATTGGATGACAACATCATCATCGAGAAACACAACCTTATTAAGGCGTGGAAACAACTGCAATGTTTAAGAAAACATCTAATATTTACACATCATAAGTCAAAGAAGTGGAACCATCAAAGTGCAAATCATATTTTTATAAAAAGTCCTATGTGATTACTCATCCTCGTTTTAATTATAACGAAGTGATAACTGACTTTTGGTATAAATTTTATTCAAAACTAGTCTGGAAGAGGATAGGCTCTGTACATTAATCAACTCTTAACCATCAAACTATGATCTAATAACCCATGTTCTTCAACAGATGCTTGGGATCCCTTTTGCAAAAGGGAGCAGGTTCCATGTGTAACATAGAACATTTTTTTCCAACAGATTTATTATGTGATTTTTGGTTTAAGTAAAAGATGGTTGAATGCGCGATAGTTGTCACATCCAAAGATTTATATACCAATCAGGAAATTGATTTACTTTGCTCAACTTCCCTCACCAACTTTAATTTAATTTTTAAGTAAAATGATGGTGAAACTTCCAGCCCTTTCACCAAAGGGTGAAGTATTACCAACAAAAGGAATATAAGAGAGATGACCTACTACAACTCTCTTGCCAACAATGTGAACAGCACCAAATGTAACAGTTGAAGATTTTCTGTCTCTGAACGCTTGTATATACCTAATCAGTAGGCCAGATCTCATGATCTGGATACTGCCATTCCAAGCCTAAACTACTTTCTAGGCATCCTTTGATGTTGAAAGAATATTCTCTGAGATTCGATATTCTTTGGGCCCTGAAGGCCATGATTTCTGTAGATTTAACTTCATACTTAGGTCCGGTCCCATGGGCTAAACTAGTACTCTTCCATCTAGCACGGACATCATTCACCTTCTCAGACTATGTATCTATGTAACTCATGAGGTATTTGGGCTTGCAACCAAATACTCGAAACAAGGAAAGGAGATAGTTGCTGCTTCTTACCGACCTCGGGCAAATGGATGCGAATATGGTTCATGACTGACTGATACTTTGGACTCAAAGCCTGCAGCTTGGCCGCCACCACAACAGGTTTCTCGCTACCATCGGCGATGATCGCCGATGAGCCTCCTCGGAACTGCGACCGTGCCGCCCGGTCCTTCTCCATGGCCTCCATTACGGGGACCCTCCCCCTCGTGAACCAATCAAAATGGTGGAGCCCCTTGACCTCGACGACCGCCGGTTCCAACGGGTGCAGCGAAAACCAAGCCTGCATGGGCGCATGCGTCTTGCGATCGGTGATGACATGGAGCACGACCGAGCTCGGTTGGACGGAATTGGCGACAAGGGAGGCGGCGACGACGGCAGCGGCGAGGACATTGTCGGTGGCGAGGACGAAGTGGTGGAGGGATGGGTCGACGAGTGCCGGGACCCGCTCCGGGGCGGGGAGCCGGAGGCGGGCGCCGGAATTGGTGGAGTGCTCCTGGGCCAGCTTCAGGGCCAAGCAGTATAGCTGCTTGGGAATGCTGGTGGATGCCACATGGCGGTAGAGATACTCCTGGATCTTTGCCGTCCTCGTCCTCTGCTCTAGTAGCGATACCTGCACCGGTCAACGATCAACATTTATTTTTCTATAATTTCGAATTAAGCATTAGCCATTAGGTTTGGTTTGGATTGGCACCATGGCTTTGAGCCTTAAGGCAAAGGTTTTGGCATCCGATCTGTTGCTCTTCATCTCTGCAATGAAGTCTTCGAGTGTTTGTGGAATATCAGATCCTCGCTCAGGTTCCTCAATCTTTCCTTCTTCAAGTACTCGATATATTTCTTCAGGAACCTTCTGCGACAATTTTTTTTTTTTTTTAAGTTTTGACGTTAAAATTAGAAGCTTATCTGAAGAGAGTAAATTTTGATGCTCAAGTTTTGATGATTAGTTACCGTCGATTCTAGCCTCCTTCCCCATATTCTTGGCCCTAGCTTTTTCCCTACACATCCTGCCATGCAAAACAAATAAATAAAATACTTTAGGTAGCCACTTGACATTAGACAAAGGTAGGAATGAGATTTTCTCTGAAAGAGAAAGTAAAGAGATTAAATCTTATTCTTGGTAAAGAATGGAAGATTTTTTTTTTAGCAAGAAAAATAACGCCTCGGGCTTTTAGAAAGTATCAATTTAATCGGTTGCATGGGGAAAAGAACTTGCATATTACCCAAACTTACATTATGAGATATCCTAACTAGCAGTGTAGAGCATGAGGTCTCTTCTGGTCAAAGACAGAAAGAAAACAGAGAAAGGGAAATGCTGATGAGCTACCCCGCTTGTGGAATTATTTTGAACACCAATTTTTTTCAGGTCCTCACCAACTAAGATAAAGACCTTAAACCTGATATAACTTTATGCATATTGAAGCATCAGCTTTTCTGATCACTGTTAGAACCGTGTTGACTCAAAAAGTCTTTTTAAGATCTAATGCTATTCATCTTGTGACAGGCCAGCAGACTTCAATAGTAATCCGTCAATTTTTTGGTGACCACCATATTATTTATACCAAAAGTTTAATGCTTGCTTAAAATTTGGACATGGCGAGTCCACTATCGCTGTCTTAGGCAAGACCTTGCACCAGTTAAAAGTACAAGGTATCAGGGATACAAGGTCATGACTGTCTATCTTATTTCGCATCAGTTTTGTTCACTTCTTTTCTTGTTTAGATTAGACCAACCATGTAGCTAGCAAGTCAGTCAGTAACCTATTAAAGGGATTTCATCAAAGAGTCTGAATCTAGATAAAATCTCCATTTCATCTTTTTAAGATTTCTAGTTGACTGATTTTGGGAACATGTACTGCATGTTCATTGATCAGGTCAAGGCTATGGAAGGAAAGTTTGCGTATTACCATCATTGTTACTGTTGGTAGAAAGGGGCATGACGTAAACCACCCCCCCTTCTTCTCCACAAAAAAAAAGAAGATAAAAAAAGAGGCATGATGTAAGCGCAAAGGGGTACATAATGGAAGTTAGCCTCCCTTAAATCCAATAAATCTTCCATAAACCATGGACATGTCAGGATTCATCACATATTTTTTGATACAAACACTAGAGTGCACCTGCTTAAATGCTGGTCTACTTGATAATATCAGTCTCTAGAAACTGGCTATAATTCCCATATAGTTCATGTAAAGAGATCAAAACTCATTCTGAAACTTGAGAATTATATATTTCTTTTAGTATTTGTTAAGTGGAATTATGTATGTAATCTTGAACTAGGTCAAAGTTTATACACAAAAATGTCTTTTGGTTAAATGACATAGAGGGTTTCAACGTATTCAAAGTTCATATTTCTCAAAAAATAAAAAATGCATCCAAATTTTGTCAAGAGTTGGAATGCGAGAAACCTAGTACAGATTCAATTGCATGGATTTGTTCCATGTAATACAATAGTTTTTTGCTACGAGCATAAACTACAGTATCACAGTTAGAATTTCACCCACAAAGATTAAATTGGGGAATGCAAGTTGGCAAACTCGTCATGGAGAAACTTCGAACTCCCTTTGAAAACTTCATGCATGCACATATAATTCAAAGAAAAAGGAGTTCACGAGGATCCCATACCTAAAGAAGAGCACTCGGTCTCTCCCTCGATTGTATCCATTGCCATCAACACGAACACAAACCGGAGCAAGAATGTGACAAAGAGCAGTGAGTAGAACACCATCTTATAAGAAAGCTTCCTCGACGTGCCCTTAACCTTGATGAAATCCCTCACCCCCTTCCCTGGGAGCACCGTGACATGTCTCATACTTGGCGATATCTGAAGCTGCATTGCAAGTCCGAAGAAGTGAGCACAAGAAGGCCAAAACCAGTCACCCTGACTCAGATTCTTCTTTGGAACCTCCAAGGACCTGGAGACCCATAAGGTAGAACAAGAGGTGATGGCTCCCGAGATTGTAATAGGGGCCCGGTTCAGGTGCTGAGATTGCTATCCACCACCTAACTTCCCTTAGCACTTGAGCTAACGCTTGTGTTGCTGTAGGGAACAAAGGTAAAGAGTATTCAGGGGGGTGGGGTGGGGGGTTGTTTGAGAAAGGGACTCAAGCTTCAGGTACTCTGGAGAGTAGTCTGGTGAGAATTTTCTTATTAGAAAACTCTGATGAGCAATGTATTAGTTCTTCTCAGTCTTTTGCCTTAACTTTGAAGTATAGGAGAGAGGTATATATATGTTCATAAAATGAGAATAGATGGGAAGCTGCTATCTGTGTTTTGAAATAAAAATTTGTGGTGGTTCCTTTGCCTTCAAACAAGGTAGGGGAGGAAAAGTGACCGTAGAGCACCCCTCAACAAAGACAAGGACACCCCAACGAGGAGGCAGTAGTTTTTTTGTCCAACCCGGTCTCGTTCACCTCTAGATTGGACCTAATGGAGGCAGCAAAATGGTAATAAAATAGACATAAGTGTTTTTTTTTTTTTTTGAGGAAATAAAATAGACATGATCAGTTGTTAGCTTATAATTAGATAATATGTAAAACATGACAGAAATATCAAAAAGCCAACAAACAAAAGCTAACAATTACTTAAATGAAGAAACATATCGAGCACGAAGCAGCATTGGCCAAGCGATATATTAAGAGTAGCGAATCCAGACCGAGTGACACACAAGAACTTAAGTTCAAGATCATACCTGTATTCATAAAGATCAATCCCCGATCTGCCAACTTGCTAGGAACTAT
Organism: Phoenix dactylifera; assembly: GCF_051530095.1. NCBI lineage: Eukaryota > Viridiplantae > Streptophyta > Magnoliopsida > Arecales > Arecaceae > Phoenix > Phoenix dactylifera. The sequence goes on along the minus strand of NC_143190.1, from coordinate 38,073,847 downwards.
GAACAATAGAGAAGGTTATGTGCAGCAAGCACCACTGACACCCAAGTGAATCACATTGCAAGCAACTAGTCAATCCAAAATAAGCGCATGGGAGATAAGACTCCCTGCCAACCCTGATGGAGGAGAGGCCTGAATTCGGGTCTCTAATGCAACCCACCAAGAGACTTTTCCAGCTTGCTAAGCTGGCACCTTCCATGTGTCAGGAAATTATTTCCAACTAGTACTAGTACAAATTTACTTATGCTTTTTATTATTATTCTTATTACTGAATGGTACATGCAGATGTGATCAAGAGCAATAATCATGGTTGAAAACAATAATATAACAGTGAACGGCATTAGGAACCAAAAGATTGTTTTGTCAGGGAGGAAACGTTGTGTTTCAGAAGGCAAGACCAAAGTCATGGACAGCTTCAGTATGAAAGAAAATCTACTGATTCGTGCACAAATGATGTGCTTTTCTAAGTCGTCGAAGAGTTTAAAGACCTTGTGAGTTTATCAAGGAACTACACCTGTATCATTTTGCAAATGAAGAAATTCTTCCAAATTTCCTATTCATTGATGAGATTCCTTTAATTGCAATTAATTAGGAATTTTTACGTTGCCAAAATCTCAAGATACATGAATTCCAACTTGCCAAGATACTCCTCTTATTTTTTATTAGGAGCAGGAAAATATCTCAACCCCCTCATGTTTCACTAACAAATGGCAAGCGAGTCAAAGCAGTGATAAAGACGCAACAGAAGTATAGTGGGATATTCTTCATATTATTCATGTCAGAATCAAATGAACTATAAGAAATGTGTTTGGTATGATCGATGGAGTTGCCCGACTCATCCCTTTTAGTAGAAGTTTCTCATAATTTAAGTAGTTAATGGTTTTCCTTATTTTGGACTTTCTTCTGCAAGTATTGTCTTTATTTTAAGCCTGTGGCCAGTTTTTTGGTGATTCCAAGGTGTGTTAAACGGTAAATTAAAAAACATAGAGAGATGCAGGATGCCAAATCATAAATCCAAAGTATGTTCTAGGGCAAGAATATTAATTTAAGATAAGAAGTTTTAAATTATGCAACCTCTCCTAACAGCAGCAACCATAATCTTGACCGAATAATATGCATGATAAACGAATAGCCAAGATCGATGCCACTGAACAACAATGCATCAAGAATCTAAATTTAGATGAGCTCTCATGATGATTAGGCTCTCATTAAAGCAGTTTATAGTGGGCAACATACATGATTTTCTTTCTATTTTTAGATCCCGCAGTTTGTCAACCAGTTCTAAATTGGTTAATAACATTGCTATGTTGGTGATGGTCAGAAGGAGGTTTTAGAACCTCTTCAAAGTCCTCGATGAGCCAAGATTAATTTGAGGTTCTCTTGAAATTTTACTTCATATTACGGTTAACCGTCTCGATACCAGTACCATCCTACTACAATATCGGTACGCAGTATGATGTAGTAAAATTTGGCATTATCAAGTGTCGATATAGTACAGTATCACGTACCAGTTTAGTACTAGTATGGTATGCCCCGCAAACTTTAATTCATAGAGATAAGTAAATATTTGGTTTAATAAAAACTTCAAGCTTTGAAGGTGATTTTCACATTTCCTTCTTCCTCTCTGTTCTTCTAAACCACATGTCCACTTCATTTTGGTAACAGAGCATGAGATTTTCACAACAATTTGTGGTTAATATACATTCACTATTAGAACTAAATGTAAAGAAAAAGCTTTCAATGCAAGAAGAAAAACACATAACGCGGCAACCATAGCTATGTAGAACATAGTGCTGAAAAATAAAATTGTAAGAGCAGTCCACTGGAAATTACTCTGAGAAGCATGGTGAAATGTAGTCAAGCTGATGCCTGGAAATCCTAGCTTGAGTACTGCTTCTAATGTGAAACCTGGTTTGAGCCTGAATTGAACTGCTTCAATCAAGCAAGCAAGCCTGAGCCTGAAGTCAACTAGATCATAAAGGTTTTGACCTTTGCAGTACAACCTCAGGGCTTTTTATTAATCCTCAAGGGTAAGCTTTGATGCAATGGCAAAATTACTCTATTGTGATCTGCATGTCACTGGTAAATGGAAATAGTCTCTCTGCATACGAGATAAGGTTGCATATATCTAACCCTCCCCATAACCCCCTATGGTAGAAGTCTCTCCACCCTTCTTATTACCAAAATATATGGTAATAGATTTAATATGACCCACATTATCATCCAAGGTGTCTGAAAACAAAATTTTAGATGGTCTAAAAAGACATGTAAAATGCAATGAACAAATAGATTAACTTGGATGAACTGCCATGCATTTCTGCACAAAGCATAATGATCTGCCATGCATTTCTACACAAAGAATAGCCATATCATATATTTAGAATGTTGAAGTAGTCCCAAACTAATTGAAACAAAAAATTGTTTTCACCATATTGCACAAAACACAACCATCCATAAACCCATGTTCTATGAAATACAAACTAGATAAAGTAAACAAAAAAGGGTAATAATTCCAAAGTGTCATTTGAATTCCTTTGGACAAAAAATCTGTTTCAAAAAATTCCTGCCATCGTAAGAAATGAGTAATCACCATCTACAACCATCAAATCTCACAAAATCAAACATGCCAAATGGTTTATCAAAGATGAAGCAAAAACCTGAACAGATTGCGCTGGATCTTACAACAAGTACCAAACAGACTGCGGTATCACATGTAAATTAATGTCCTCAAGGAAAGCCGCATATCATAGGCCTTGTACCCTTCTAGTAATTTTGTTGCGCATGTTTTAAAATAGAAATATGAGCTCTTTGAACAAGTTTTAAGTTACAAATTGTAGCTCTCTGCAAACATTCCTTAAGAGGACTGGAGATCAACGGGCCTTAAATCTGTAAAACACCAAGGAGACCATCAGCCTGATGCAATACGCTTGAGCCACGTAAAATAATCCTGACAAGCAAAGTCAGGGAATCAGAACCTCTAAAGCAAGGTGTCATATTAGTTGTTTGTGGTGTAACAACCATCAAAGTATTTAGACGATGGTGTCGTAAGTTAAAAGATTTTGTGCACTTGGCATACAAATTTGATAAACTGGAGTGCACCTGCATGCTTCATCTGGTTGGATGGTCAGGATGGAAGGATATATTTTGAGGGCAGTGACACTTTAAAAGGGCAAAAGAAGAAAACAGAGATCTATGAGTGGATGACATAAAATTAATCAAAGCTTACACATTATCCTCAAGATGAAACACCAAAGAACTGCTCCAAGCTTTTCGAGGTGAAAACATTAGAAGTTGTACATTCAGGTCTGTTTGGCGAAATGGCGGAGGTGGAGCGGCTGAGCCGTCGCTTTCCGGACGTCCTCTGTCTACCGGAAGAGCCGATCGTGGCGGCCCGGCTGAAATGGGAAGGGCGAGCGCTGGTGGCTTGCAGTTTTGGCCGCCGCATCCCGGCGGAGTGGGTGGCCAAAGATGTGGCCGCCCGGGCAAAACTGAAGGACGTGGTGGCCGTCCTGCTCGCGGATGACTATCTCGCCCTCCGGTTCCGGTCGACGGAGGACCGGGACCGTGCCCTGAGTGAGAGCCCATGGGTGGTGGCGGGGCAGCTCCTTGCCATGAGCCTATGGGTTCTGAATTTTGAGCCCGAGGATGCGGCGGTGAAGACAGCGTTGGTGTGGCTCCGCCTGCCCCGCCTACCACCGGAGTATTGATCGACCTCGACCATCCTCCATATTGCGACTCGGGCGGGATGGCCGATCGCGGTGGACGGCGTCACCGAGCAACAAGGGGCGATGGGTTTTGCCGGGGTAAAGGTGGCGGTCGACACCACGGCGCCCCTGTTACCAGGGGTCTTGATCCAAGGAATGACGAAAATGCATTGGCAGCCTTTCGTCTTCGAAAACGTGCCGGCGGTCTGCCCCCGTTGTGGGCGAATGGGTCACGGGGTCGCTGCCTGCCGTCTACCGGCGACTGGCCGAGCTACGGAGGGCTCCCCTTCGGGGGCGGCGGACCCGGGGGCGGAAAAGACCAGCCTCCTCCGGCTACTAAGGAGGAGAACCAAGGACCAGTCTATGGCCCTTGGATGGTGGTGACACAGAGGCGAATCCCACGAGAGGATCGCCTGCCGGGGCCGGGGGAGACGATCGACCCCGATAAGGGGCTCGGGTCGTCCTCAACCCGGCCGCCATCTCCGGTGGCTGGTCAGACCTCGCCAGCGTCCCCGGCGGACACCGACGGTTGGCAGAAGCCAACGAAGGTTGCGCGCCGCTGGTCGCCGTTGGCCGGTGGTGGGGACTTGTTGGTTTCGGATCCCCCAGTCGGCCAGGTCCGGGTTGCCCTGGTCGGCGACCCAGGACTCGACTTGGTCGAATCGAGGGACCCGAGGCCAAGCCGGCGGGTCGACCCGGTCGTCCCCGGCGGACACCGAGAGGATCGCCTGCCAGGGCCGGGGGAGACGATCGACCCTGATAAGGGGCTCGGGTCGTCCTCGACCCGGCCGCCATCTCCAGTGGCTGGTCAAACCTCGCCAGCGTCCCCGGCGGACACCGACGGTTGGCAGAAGCCAACGAAGGTTGCGCGCCGCTGGTCGCCGTTGGACGGTGGTGGGGACTTGTTGGTTTCGGATCCCCCAGTCGGCCAGGTCCGGGTTGCCCTGATCGGCGACCCAGGACTCGACTTGGTCGAATCGGGGGACCCGGGGCCAAGCCGGCGGGTCAACCCGGTCGTCTCGGTCGACCCCCCCCCGCGGGCCGACCTTGGGCCCAGCGGGGCGGTTGCAGCCCGAGCCCAAAACCAGAAAAGGCATAAGCCCCCAGCGGGCCTTAGCCCACAAGGGGGCCCAGGCCTGGTGATCCAGGCCGTACCGGTGCCGGCCCAACACGCACGGGCCCACAGGGTCGGGCGCCGCGGCCGTGGGCCGAGCGGATGGCGCGCCCCGCGTCAATGGCGCACCGCGCCTTGCACGCGACGCACCTCGCGTTGATGGCGCGCCCCGCATGGGGCCCGCGCCCCCTGTCGAGGGCGGGCCCGATGATGGGGTCGCGCCCCGCGAACGGGGCGCGAAGCCCCCAGGTGTGCAGGGCCCGCAGGCCCATCTCGCGTTGGGGTCGCAGGCCCTAATGCCTCCGGGCTAGGGGGCAGCCCGCGGGCCCTGGCGCCCTAGGCCCAGGCTGGTGGGGGGCCACAGGACTAGGTGACGAGCAGTCCATGCGCCCAGCTAGCCTCGGGCCTTGGGACATGACTGAGTCGATTCCTCTGACCCAGGATGAGCTGACCAGGGATGGAGGCCCTATGACGCCAGCAAGCCCCTTCCGGTAAAGCCCACCCTGTTAGGAGTTGGCGGCAGGTCTGGGGTTCCCTCAGGCCGGTGGCCAGGACCCCCCATGGTGGGTACGTCGAGTGAGCCTCGGCTGTGGGATGCTCATGTGGGTCTCGAGAGTGGGCCAGAGGGGGTTTTTCGCTTTGGCCCTCCTCCCCTAACCGCAGGTGTGCTGGAGGATGCTACCCTAGGTTGGTGCATGGTGGGGGGCCACCCCACCCTACACATGGAGGGGAGCATGGTCATTGCACTGCCACCAGGAGTGGGTATGGACCATTCTACTGTCGTTCAGCATGTCAGGACAATTGTTATGGGGCTCGTAGCCGCACCTGGTGGAGAGGAGGAGCGAGGCTGCCTGGGCGCCGATCCTGAGGACGGTCCCGCGACTTTAGGAGAGGATGAGTCTGAGGCCGACTATGTGGACTGTGACCCATGATGATTCTTGCTTGGAATTGTAGGGGGCGGCCAAGCCGTCCTTCATGTCTTCGTTCAAACGATTAGTGCAGGTCCATTGTCCGGAGATCTGTTTTCTTTGCAAGACCCGATTATCTAGCGAGGGGCTTAGCCGCTTGAGGCGGCGCATGGAGAGGGATTGGGAGACCTATGCAGTCAACTCCCAAGGGTTGTCGGGAGGCATTTTGGTTCTGTGGAGGCGGGGTGTGGCGATGCTTGATGTCTTCCACAACTGCTCTCAACAAGTAATCATGGTCATATCAAGACCCGACGCTACTCCATGGATGCTGTGCGGTGTATACGCGTGTACGGACCACCGGGTTAGGAGAGTCCTTTGGCAGGAGATCACCAACCTGACCGCCCAGGGTATCCCGACGGTAGTGATTGGTGATTTCAACTGTATTCTGAGTGAGGATGAGAAGCGGAGGGGTGCTGCCTTTACGGATCGAGTGGACAGGAGAGAGTTTCGTGACTTTGTATCGCGGAACGGTCTGGTAGACTTAGGTTTTTCCGGACCATGGTTTACTTGGTGCAATAATCAGCTGGGCAGTGCTAGGGTTTGGGAGCGATTAGATAGGGCTTTTGCGTCCCCTGATTGGATCATCCGATTCCCTACTGGCCGCGTCAGCCACCTGCCTCGGATTGCCTCGGACCACTGCCTATTGCTACTCTCTACCTCATCGGGTCCTACGCATCACAGCCCCTTCCGTTTTGAGAAGGTTTGGTTGTCGTACCCCCAGTCTTGGGATATTGTTCGCGATGCGGTGGCGGGTCTCGGTGCATGGCGATGCCATGCAACGGATTTCACGCAAACTTGAGTTGACTAGAAGGCGCCTTTGCCGATGAAACCGTGAGGTTGTGGGCAATATTTTCTGGCGATTGGAGGGCGTAGAGACCTCGATCACTGAGTTGCAAAGGAAGAAAGACCTAGGGGTTGTGCTCCCAGAGGACGATATGGCCGATCTCCGGAGACTGCTCGCGACTCACCACTCGTTGCTACGGCAACATGAGACTTTCTGGCGACAGAAATCTCGGGTGCAGTGGGTAAGCGAGGTGATCGTAACACTAGGTTCTTCCATCGAACTACGGTTATACGGAGACAGAGGAGCATGATCCACTCTCTGCGAGACGGGTCCGGACATCGAGTGGAGGATGAGCCTATCATCCGTCATGTCTTACTCGACTTTTGCTGCACTAGATGGACGGAGGATGAGGAGGCCAGTGATGGGGACCGCCCTCTGAGGGTGGATGTGGGTATTCGTGACGCTGAGAGTGTATCCCTGATCCGGCCGGTGTCGGCGCTGGAGGTACAGGAGGCAGTCTGAGCCTTGACTCCTGACAAGGCCCCTAAACCTGATGGCTTCCCCCCTTCTTCTTTCGGCAGTATTGAGGTATTATCCGACCAGCGGTGGAGGCTATTCAGTGTTTTTTCACCCAGGCAGCTATGCCTGTGGGTTGGAAGGCTACCTTCATCACGCTCATACCTAAGCGTCAGAATGCGACTGAGCCCTGTCACTTTCGTCCTATCAGCTTGTGCACAACCTTATACAAGGTTGTGGCAAGAATTATGGTGGGTAGGATGAAGCCCCTCCTGCCTGGTATCATTAGCCAGGAGCAGGGGGCTTTTGTGGCTGGCAGAAATATTTCTCACAATGTTATGTTGGCCCAGAAAATGATGTGGGATCTTCGGCGAGCATCGAAGCGACACAGCCTAATGGTAGTCAAGCTGGATATGGAGCGGGCTTATGATAGGATCAGGTGGAGTTTTCTTCAGCGGGCGTTGGAGGCATACGGTTTCCCCAGGCAGTGGATTGATTGGGTTATGGGGTGTGTCCGTGGGCCAAAATTCTCTATCTTGGTCAACGGCACACCATCATCTTTCTTTGAGTCCACCTTAGGGTTACGACAGGGATGTCCCTTATTCCCTTACTTGTTTATTATCTGTGATAATATCTTGTCTCGGTCTTTGGAGAGGGTGTGCGCTAGCTGGGAGCTGGAGGCCTATGTCCCAGCCTCTGGGGCTCGTCCTATCTCTCACTTACTTTTTGCTGATGACTATCTTCTTTTGACCAGGGCATGGATTCCAGACGCTCGGATTCTTCGCAGGGTGGTGGCAGACTATTGCGCGGCGTCCGGCCAGAGAGTGAATTTGCTTAAGTCTACCATTTCTTTTAGCCCCAGCATGGAGAGCAGAGTCAGACAGGAGGTTAGAAGGATACTGCAGATACCGGAGCAGGAGGAGACGCTTACCTACCTAGGCGTCCCTATTACTGGCCGGAGGCTACGGGTGGCAAAGTGCTCGGGTTTGGTGCAGCGAGTCCAGAGCAGGTTGGAGGGATGGAGGGCGTCCTCCCTATTCATGATGGGGAGAGTGACATTGGTTAGAGCAGCGTTGGGATCCATACTGGTATATCTTATGGCCAACACAGTGGTTCCGAAGACGGTCCTGTTAAGGATCGAGCGCTTTCTTCGGAGCTTCTTGTGGGGGTCATACGGTGGAGGTCACGGAGTGCACCTGGTGGAATGGGAGCAGGTTTGCCTTCCTACTAGTGAGGGTGGCTTGGGGGTGCAGTCCCTCATAGAGAGGCGCGAGGCGTTCTTTGCTCGGCACGCGGCTCGGTTCATGTTAGAGCGACATGGCCTCTGGAGTCAGGTGATGGCAGCTAGATATGGTCGAGGGGTTTCAGTGGCGGCGTGGAGGGGTCGTCGAGTCTCCTTCATGTGGCGCGAGTTTGGAAGGTACCTGCCATCTGTATTGGCACACACTAGGTGTTTGATTGGAGACGGCCGGAGTATTGATGTGACCAGCGATTCATGGGTGGACTCCCTTCCCCTGAGCTGCTGGCCGACTATGGTTGACACCGAGGCAGTGGAGGGGCTACGGGTGTGTGACCTCCTAGTACCAGGAGGGGCAGAGTGGGATGAGGCCAGACTCAGGTTGTTGTTCCGGGCACACCTAGCTGCGAGGATTCGGTCCCTTCCGTTACCCGGATGCGGGGGGCCGGACGTCAGGGTGTGGGGTACCTCGAGCCGGGCCAGTGTCAGACTGGAAGATCTTTCCTGTATTATTCAGTCGGAGCACGAGCCGGGCCCGGACTGTACTTGGATTTGGAGGTCCAGATTTCACCCGAGGGCAGCTCTCTTCCTATGGAAGATATGCTGGGACCGCCTTCCGACGAGAGCAGAACTGAGCAGGCGCGGCTGGGGGGTCCCGGTAGAGTGCGAGACGTGTGGAGCTGAGGAGACAGTGGACCACGTGCTCTTCCAGTGTACATGGGTGAGGGCGACATAGCAGTGGACTAGGATCCCGCAGGGGGCCCGGAGTGCGCGACTACAGTTTCTCAGGGTGATACGGCAATGGTTAGCCAGTTCACAAACTCGCGAGGAGGGCATCAGAGCGACTTGCACAGCACATCAGATTTGGCTGGCAAGGAACGCTCGTACTCTAGACGAGCGCAGGGTGTCACCGAGGTTTGTGGCAGAGCTTGCTCGAGAACAGGCCATAGAGATCATGCCCACCCTATCTGCAGACAGACCTTTGACAGCTTGGGACACCTGGGGTTCCCTCTTGCTCCGGCAACTCCTCAGATAGTGTTTTTCACCTGGGAGCCCTCACCCCCGAGCTTCCTCAAGATCAACTTCGATGGGTCGGTTTTGGATGGCGGCACGCGGGGCGGTGCAGATTTTGTCATACGGGACTCGCACTCTAGGGTAGTAGCTGCAGGTGGCTGCCAATTGTTTGATACATCGGTTTCCGGAGCAGAGCTGCGTGCAGCCTGAGCAGGCCTTCGTCATGCACGGGTAGTGTAGCGGGCCAGCTTGATTATGTTGGAGGGTGACTCGGCCACTGTCATCGGGTGGATTCAGAGGGGGTTGAGGGGTGAGGGCACAGACCTCCCCTTGATCCGCGATATCGTGGTGATGATGAGAGATGGGATGGCCATCCAGGCCAAGCATGTATTCAGGGAGGCCAACGGGGCAGCCGATTGGGTGGCTGCCTACGTGGCCCACCACTCAGGGTATGCCCTTTGGTCGGGGGAAGGGGAGTTGCCATTGGCACTCCGTGAGTTATTGTATTTTGATCTTATTGGGTGTATTCATACACGTATTGTATGAAGCGCCTGTTTTTAGCAAAAAAAAAAAAAAGAGGAACAGAGCAAAGCTGTTGAATGGTCAGCTCTCGAACAGCATCTTGCGGAATGATACGACCATCTCCAATCGCACGGGCTAATCAATAGCCGTTCATGGCTTCCACAATGGCCTATTAGATTATTATTATTATTATTATTATTTTGGTACAACGTTGCCTACTCTGACATAGGTACAACCAGTAGAATCAAAAAAAAGGACGAACACTTAGGAAACGGCCCCTGGTCTGTCCAGAGAATCTCTTCTGAATGCTAGGCAACATAGAGCAGTAACCCAATCGGAGCCTCGTTCGTCTTTCGGTATACGTGCACAGCTGAAAAGCGTTGCAGCCCTCTACCATCTATCGAAGATCGCGAAGCAAGATGTTGCCATCCCCTCTCCTTTCCTCCTTTTGAATTCAATAGATCATCATCGCAGAATCCCCCTTGAGTAAGATGCACTCCGCCCTCAGGACCCCTTTTACATAGAAGATACCTTTCCGGACCGCCCTGAGCCCCATCCCAGCCACTGACAGGCTGGCGGTGCTTCACCTCCCAATAACTATTAATCTAAAATCATGGCTCCTGATCACAAAACCAATACCTGCACTATCTTCATCACTGGTCTATTAGACTTTAAAAGAAAAAAAAAAATATTTTTTCCCTCTCCACCTGATGAAACCGCCCGAAGCACCGTAATCTATGCACTTCCTAAGCTTTGGAAATTTTTCCTTCTAAGGTGGACGGACATAATAAAACACCCTTTAAAAAAATTGAAAGCTTTTTCTAATCAAGGATCAGGTCTAACTATTACGTGGTGCAGTAAATGCTTCACCATAATGATAAGCTTCTTGCCTTCTTTCGAGATAACAAATATTTACAAAAAAAATCAACAATATGGTTGAATGTATCGCGGAGCCAACCATACAAAGGCAATACGGTCGGTAATGCATGGAAATCATCTGCTGGAGAATTGAGTGGCGCGGAAAAATTTATATAGACTAGAAGGCTGACGAAGTTTGGCAAAGCCGACTAAGTTTGGCACAATCAATCTTAAATCAATTAAGATAAAATTTAGTAAGATCGACTAAATTTAACACAATCAATCAAACAAACAATGGATTCTAACAATCGGAAACATGGATGAGATAAAGGAGACAGATTTAGGCACAAGTGACGAGGGAACGTCATCAGCATCCAGCATTTTTCGTCATCAACATTTTGTTTCGGATCTCTTTTTCTTCTCAAAGAAATACTTGTCATTTGGTTTTAGAAGTTACAAAAGTACTTTCCTAGAACAACACCAAACTTGCTGACGTAAAAGATAAATTCACCTTACAAGGAACTGGATTCATTCCCCACAAATTCAGCTACCACCCACCTTGATGGTAAAAATAATTCCACCACCAATTCACCTGTGCTCTTGGAACCTCAGACATGCTATTCTCCAATTTTTAACCATGATAATCACCTCCTATTCTGTTCCAATCCTCGGAACCGTTGCTTGAGCCAGTTTTGCTAGTCGAAGGCCTGGTCTAAATCGTTCAGACTTGAATGGTAAGCTGATGCCGTCATACACAAACCTTTCTAACGGCTTATGCTGTAACACAATAAAGCAATCTTTCGATTTCTCAATTAAACTGTGTTACGATCTGAGGGTTGCCATCGTGATCATTTCACTCCATTAGTCTTCTCCCAAGTAATTATAATTCAAGCGCCAACTATTTCCTAATCTCAGGAAAAATAAAATATAATAAAATCAGTGTCTGTTTGTCACTGGTTACATGTGACGGTGCTGCAACAAAGAAATCTTTTTAATAGAAACAAACCTTGTTGCAATCATTAATAAAATATAGTGATTTGCAAAGTACCCAATAAAATTGTCATAAATATGACATAAACGTGACCAAGATCTTGGATAAAAATCAAGGACAAACTGCATAGTGATGACAAGAAAACTTGGAAAAAGGCACTTCGAACACGGCATGCATTAGTCTATATTCTTATAGGTACTAAACAATAGTTCAATCCATTGTCATTATGTACACATTACAGATGCTTATTGGAAATGCAATCAAGAAATTTTGTTATTTACAAATGTGCGGGAGAAATGGAATTCCAACTTGACAACATCAAATGCTTCCGCTTCACAGGAACCCCTCTCACTTAGATTTACATTGCCACAGGTATATATGTATATAAACACAAGTTAATATCCCGGGGTAGAATAAAAGAATAGCTGCTACACACCTGAGAAAGATCTAAGCATTCCATAAGCCTCTGAAACCAGGGACCTGTTGAACACAAAACAGAATTAAGATGCTATCTGAATTTGAACATTTACAATACAGAAAGGCACTACAATTTGAGACAAACATATGTTCCCTTAAAGGAATCATGCAATCACCAAAATGCACGTTGATAATCCACATGAGCTGGTATAATTGTATTAAAGATCATCATAAAGACAGCAATGTGCACATTGATAATCCACATGAGCTGGTATAATTGTATTAAAGATCATTATAAAGATGGCAATGTGAAGTAGGAATATTAATTGTGCAACCCAGAGAAAGTTGACAGGCGCAATCTCTTGCAGAAACAGATATAAAGTTAAAGAGTTTGAACATAGGCATCTATATCTGGAAGAAAGAGAAGGGGGGGGGGGGGGGGGACTGATAAGGTTTCTTGAGTGCAGAGAGAATCATTTAATTACTATTAAACGTGTTTCAACATTTGGAACAGAAAGCAAGCTTATATTGGCTTAGTTTATACTTTTCTGGTTCAACGAAAATGAAATCATTCTCTCTCAAGTCAGATGCTAAGGGCAATAACCCAGCTATTATTTTAAGGAAAGCTAGCTGTTACCACATCATTTATTATAGATAAGATGAAATAAAATGATTACACCATTGTAGCAAACCATCAATGTTCAAAAAGAAGTTAAGAATGTGGTTTAAATACTAAAAGCATGGAGCACAGATACTAAAGCGAAAAGGACCAACAAAAAGAATATAAGGGTGTGTTTGGTGTTGCTTCTCCTTTGAGAAGGAGAAGTTAGAAGCTAGGGTTTCTAGCCTAAAAGCAATTTTTCTGGCCTTTTCTTCTTGTCGAATCATTATGTAGGTAATGTTATCAAATGCTTGATTTTTAAAAGGTGCTTCTTTATTTTAAAAGTCACAAAATTACCTTTTAAAGCAATACCACCCAAGAGAAACCCAAAATCAAGGTGCCTGGTACAACCAAATAATGTATGAACTCCGAAACACAGAAGAAACGAGCAATGCGATTGCAGTAATTAAGATAACTCAGAGAAGTTTGGCAGATCAACAAAAGTTCAGGCATAAGGACTCCTTTGATGTCGGAAGGCGTACAAATTACCAAATGGTACGAGAACTTTTGTATACATATATAAAATCAATAGTACTCATCTTGATTACACACACACACACACACATACATACATATATATGCATGCACATGCATGTTCGTATGTATGCATGTATGAATGTATGCATGTTCGTACTTACATACGTATGTGCATACGTACGTATGTATGAATAAAAGAAAGAGGACATGATGGTTTGGCCAAAAAACACTAAATAACAAGAGAGTGACTGTTCATGATGAGTGCTCTTGGTATCTCCTCGACAACATTAAGGGTATAAAGTATGTGTGGGCCGTTACTAGAACAACTCAATGAGGTAAAATAAAAGCGCAAAGTGAAGGCTATATTAGCAATGCTACAGCAATGATCTCACCTACCCCTGCACAAGGGAACCAACGCTGCACTAGTTAGGCAGGACTTTGCAATGAAATACCAGCTAAGAATTCATTAGAACAGCAGCTAATCTTAAGTCTGGAACAAGAATGATAGCTGTCACATCACATGTAAGTTTAATATAGCCCATGAAGCTTTTGACTTAATGGTCTATATGCATATATACATATATCTACGATATACATATACAAATATAGAGTGGAGAGAGTACAAAGACAAAAAAACATCTTTAAAATCCGTTGAGTTGACATCAATTTGAACATCAAATGGGAACTGCATGCTCTTCGCTTCCAATGTTTAGTTGAAGCAAGCTACCGCAGGCAATTTAAATGACTTCAAATCAGAAAATGCTAAGACAAAGTCAAAATGTTTACCTTAGACAATGTCATTATCATAATCACTGAAGTGGGTCTCTGTCTTCAAGTTATCTTTGTTATTTACAGACTCGAGCTGGGCCTCCATCTTCAGGCCCTCACTGTCATTTACAAACTCGAGATGACTTTTCATGACTGGGCTATCCATATGGTTATTTACAAAGCCCTCATTAGGTTCTGCTGGGGATCTATTCCAACCATTCTCATCAATGCCATTGGGAAGCTCAGCCACTGCAGCATTTTCAGACATGCAGTCTAGCGAACTACAGCTGCTTCTGCATGAGAGCCTTCCTTCTGACAGTCCAGATTTTTGACGCACCAGCAGGTCATTTCTGTTCATTTCAAAAACATTCGCCGTAAATCAAAGACAAGGGATAAAATTCTTGAGAAGCAGAATAGAAGTTCGTAGCTAAAAATATACAAGCAAAAAAGAGTAAGGGTTTCAAGATGAAAACATCAAGGATTACCTGGAAAAATGAAACAAATAACAAGACAACACTTATAATGGAAAGCAAATTTTCCAACCAGCAGCAAAAAGGAAATCCACATTATAATAGATGCACAAATCGGAAGAGAAAAGTGAACATTTAGCAGAACTAGCAAGTCAATGAGAGCCTCATAACTGAAAATATTAACTTCAAAGTTGCAACCTAACAGTCACACCAAATGCCATAAAAAGATGATTTAGTATTCATTCCCGTTAACTCCATGAAGGATAAAAGAGAACCATTTATGTTAGACAATACATCATGAGAAAGAGATTTGAGATATTGCCATCCAGGGTGGAACAACATCTATAAAAGTGCATTCAGAAACTACGGCTGGGGCTCTTAAAATGTCTTTCCATATGGTTAAAGTATTAGTTAATACATTAAACGTAATACATGAAACATAAGAAGTGCAAGGGCAATTTGCACAATAGAACAAAAATTAGAAACAAATTAGCCATTTACTATGACAAGTCAGTCCACCTCATACTGGAAAGTATTACAGGGGATGGAGGGAGGGAGAGAGAGAAGATGTTGGCAAGGTTTTAAGTCAAGGACTGTCGAACCGGGCCGAACCGTCCGGATCGGGCAGTGCCAAACCAACCCGATGCGAAACCGGATCGGTTCACCTATTACATTCGGTTCCAGCCCCATACCGGCCGAAACTCATATAGAACCGGCCAGTTCCGAGCCGAGTCAACCCGGTTCCAAACATTCTGGCACTATAAAAAGTAGAGCTCAAGCATATAGATCCAATCCATAGTGCTTTCGTTGATGATGAGGATGATCCTATGATCGAATGGCTTGTGGGCCAGCAGCAGGATCCGAAGCTTGATGAGCGAGCATCGCCTCCACGACCAGCCAGTTTCGTAGCCAGTGAAGCTAGCGTCGATGCAGAGCAATGGACTGAGCGCAATATTCCATGCATTCTTCCAGCTGATCAGCCACAGCTACAGAGAGCCAGTCACCACATGACCCCTTGTTCGAGACATCTCAGAAATATAATCGAGAGATGCTTGGACGAGGTCACTACGCTATCTGATCGACTCGGTTAGGAGGGTGACATGCATCCTTCCAGCATAGCCAGACAGAGAGGGGCACGAAAGATAAGAAGGTAGTTGCCCGGCAAACCCAAAAAAAATAAAAGACACTTGCAGTCCCAATAGAGAGAGTTGAGAAAGAGTCCGTATACTCAGATTCAGAAATCAGAAGCAGCAGCGATGATAGTTCTGGCGGTCATGAATCTGCCGACCAAGAAGAGAGTGGAGGACATGAAACCACTGTTTATGAGACAGCCACAGGATGGTCTTTGATTCACCGGTGAGCACCAGTTTATGCATGCTACATAGGATATGGACCACGGTGCACGATCTGTTAGAGCCCGCGAGGATACGATTGCATATAGGAGATGGGCTCCTTGAGGTCATTCGAAAAAATACGATGCAGCTACAAATGATCTAGCATGTGAAGTAGGATCCATAGACGTATCAAATTCTGAGTCATATACTATATCCTATTACCTGTAGCCACAAGCAGCCTATGACCCATACAAATAAGAATATAGGCATCTTTCGGTAGCTACCATCCTACGCAGCTTAGAGCATCTTACGGGTCGGATTTTGCTGTCAGCATATTCGGATGGGCTCCTCCACAGCCATATTATCAGCCAACTGACTCCTCTCAGAGCTAAAGCTTTAACGAGAGATCCGAGAGTGCTTATAACCCGACGTGTGTTCCTTATAGGATGAATGTACAAAACTACAACACTGCACGGTTAGAGAAGCGGGCTGATGTACCTTCTGACTATACTGATGATCTGGATATCTACGAGAGGCATCGCCACTCGATCCGATTTTAAATATCGATATGTAAGTTGAACTTTAAATGTATGTAATTGATTATCTTATTTTTTAATTTTCACGTTACGACTTGATTTGAGAATATTTTATGTTGTTCATTTTATGATTTATATTATTTTAAAGCAATAAGATGCATCATCTAGGTTAAATCAGAATCATAGAAACATCAAAAAATCAAAAAAAAAATTAAAATAGACTTAAATTTATTGAAAAAGTTCAAAAAGAGTGACTATCAATTTTTTTAAAAAAAAACTCCAAAAAAAATTGGGCATGCCGATCCGTGAAAACCGGCATGCCCTACCCATATCGGTTTGGTAAAGTATTGAAATGTACTGGGCGTCGACCGGTACGGATCTCGGTACCGATTCAGAGGATCTTGTTTTAAGTCCTTGCAGAATGGGGGTGTCCCCGCCATCTTGACCTGTTCCTAAGAGACCGGAGGACTAAGAGGGTAGGACTCCGAAACCCATCCATGTAGGGAAAGAAAAAGAAAAAGGAAACCAAAAAAAGGAGGGAAAGAAGATGAAAAGAAAAAAAAGAAAGGAAAGAAATAAGAAAAAAGGAAAGAAAAAAGAAGAAAAAGGAAGGAATGAAGGGGACAAGAAAAAAAAGAATGGGAGGGAGAAAAAAGAAAGGAAAGAAAGAAGTAAGAAGGGAAAGAAAGAAGAAGAAAAAGAAGAAAAAAAAAAGAAATAAAGAAAAGAAGGAATAAAGGAACGAAAGAAGATAAAAACAACAAAAAAATAAAGAAAAGAAAGGGGAGGGAGAGAGACCGAGGGTACTTGCCAGGATGCTCAATCAAAATAGCCGCTCGAACAGGACAGGACAATATGGCCTATTCCGGATACCTCTGTCTTGCAGGATTTAAAACCTTGAATGCTAGCACCATTTAGCATCTCTATTTCAGCAAATAAAGGGAGAACCATCTAAAGGCATGCTTACTAAACCTGAGTAAGAACATGTCCATAATGTTATCCAACATCATCTCTCCCCACCCTATTGATGTTAGTAGCTCCAAGATCCCTGAAGAAGCTAGCTACCAGTAAAACTGGAACACATGGAATCAAATGAAGTTGGGCCTTTGGGTTCATTTACTCCAGATAACGTGTGGGGATATTTCCTCCTTCAAGAAGCAAAACAGAAATTATACTTCCACTTCCTCAATGTCCAAGTGGTTGCAAACCTTAATCATCTCCATCCAAAAAACCCATCACACCACCCCAGAAATCATAATCTACAGCTCTCAACATTACATAGTTTCTATAATCACATTGTTACTGGAGACGACCCAATGATTTGCCACATATAGCAGAAAGTGATAGCAAAGTAAAACCTGTCATTTGAAATGGACTGGGAAGCCTTTGGTCCACTTTCATCTACAGGTAAAGTCCAAAACTGCAAATTAGAAGGAAAAAAAAAAAGGCTTCATCCAAGTTACTCTCAGGCATGACCGCCCAGAGAATACTTAAGCAGCAATAACCACTGCTTTCAATTTTTAACCACTCTACAAGCATCCTTTGTATCTTCATCATGTTATTTTCCTTCTTTGATGGCCAATACATACCGAGCATTAACTTCACAAAACAAGACCAGCTACAGAACAATAAGGAGCAAACAAAAACATGAAAAAACAATGGATGCAAGCCGCATATTCCACAGTTCAACATCTTGAGAATATGAGGGATGAAAACCATATAATCAACGGTCAAGTGACTTGAGAGTTGTGCAAACAATCCTCAAATCCCTAAAATTTAAATTATATTTAAGGAAAACAACGAAATGGTGATGGCACTATATTAACTTGCCTAAACATAATAACAAGAAAATTTCAAAAAAAAATTGTATTTTTACAATGAAAGCAAATGAAAATCATGATATTCCTTAGGCTTCAATCTCCATTGACAGAAGCAGTCCGATATATATTTGACCTTGGAATTATAAGTGTTGACTAACTGCCTAGTTAATAGAAGGGAAAAAAAGCTCCAGTCAAACACCATGGGAACTAGAGAAGAAAATTAAAGAACAGTCAAAATGAGGTATTTGTGCGACAATTAAAAACAATACATGCATATAAGCACTTACATGCATAAACACGAGTTCTATAACCAATTGTAATATAATATATCTGGATACTGCTACCTGTTTATTGCATGATTGCATCTTAACTAATATGTTCTCCTCAAGTTAACTGTAAACAAGTCAGGACTCATAAGGAGGAGGATAACTCCACATAGAGAAGAGTTAGTTCGACCTTTTCCTAATTTGTCAAGTTAGTATGCAATCAAGCACATGGTCTTATGAATCTATTTGAAAACTATCATAAGCCAAATTACTCCCTTTATTAAGAGAAAGAAAGTGTTGTGAGGCACTAATGTCAGCATTATGCGTAAAACTTGGCTTTTTCATTTACATTTCATGGCTCGCAGATAATGCACTAGCTTGTGTTAAACCATGAATTTTCCTCTAAATTCCTCCCAAGTCTCAGCAGACTTTGGAGAATTGCTTCTTAACTGTGGAAGCTTAAACCACAATCTAACGCAGGTTTCCAATGTGCCAACAGATTTTCTGGTATCATCACAAACTCCTCTCTTCAACAGTCTCATCCACTAGACAAACATACCAATTTCCTCCATTAGAAAAACGTAGCAACTTATAGGTTCAAAGGACACAAGAATTCATCAAGTATAAATTACAAAGGAAATAAACATATCATAAAATTGGTTTTTGCAATTGGTTATATAGATCCTACTATGCAGTTGAGATGCATCCAAGACCAGTCTCCAAAATAGAATGTGTTATAAACATTTCTCAATACTTATATTCAAATAAGGGTCTTCGAAACATACAATTTCATCCAAACCTATGGTGCAAAAAATCATAATTAAAAAATAAACCTATATAGGATGGCAATACAGATAAATATAATAGAGCAACAAATGCAATTCATGACAGGTACATATATGGGGTCATAATGCACCTTGATTGCTGGAATCTGGGTGTACGGATATAGTCAAAAACTGGTATAAGATCTTTTGACCTAGCTTCGATTGTGCGTGTTGGGATCCTCTCTATCTCAATTTCCCCAGATGATGTATAACTATCATCTGCTTTTATATTTTCATCCATCATCACTTGAAAGCATATCTGGAAAGTAAATTGAATTAATGAAACAATCGAAACATAGATACTTATATAAAGATCAAAATCCAACAAAAGAACAAAGCATGTTACAATAAACAATATGCGCAAGTACCTCAGACTTCGCCCATAATGGAACACGTTCTGCATGCATCTGCAACTCAACCTCAGATATATACAAGTGATGATTTTCTTCTGCAATGAGTTTTACTTTCATGTCTGTAGCACCATCAGGATAGATACTAGTTCCTTTCTTTGTCCCTTTCTGGAAAAGTTTAGTGTTTTCTCCATTTCCATGATCGCCATATATATCAACATTGTCACCGCGATCTCTTCTGTTTTGCTTGTGACAAACATCCCATTTCTGAAGTGCCTCAACAACTAACCTTGCATCAGTTGCTGGTGATGATTCATGAGAAACAGTGCTTAACCCTGATAGATCAATGCCAGAATCCTCTCCATTGGAGTGGCGCAGCACATACTGTACAATAGAGCCAGAAGGTGAGAAAACAAGCAAGTAATATTTTGTCCTTGATGAGGTGTTATCGGAATAAAGACCGGAACCCTTGCAATTATGAAAAACTGAAGCAATAGGCCCAGAAAGGGGACTGATCCTGCCTGTGGCAGCTGCAGCAGCACCAGTGACAGCACCTTTCCATCCATTACTCCCATTTCTTATTCTGCTTACAACTGATAACGTGACTGGAGGACCAGATGGAAAAATACACTGCTGATTAAGCTTTATTAAAGATGATCCATGATGCCAACGAACTGATGCCTTAGTTGTTAAATCAGTTCCACAACTGATGCTTGCCAAATTGCTCTCACTGGACTGAAGGTTTCCAATCCCTTCAAAAGGAGATAATGCAAATAAATGACTAGTTCCTCTTGAGGAACTGATCATTATCCATTGGCTGTCATCACTAAAACTAATATCTTGTATAACCTGATGTATACAACAAAAATTTCCAATTAGAAGTCAGCAGGTGTATTTCAATTTTCAAGGAAAATGCCAAACAAATTGTATGCATTATCTACCGCATTTGTGATGCCACGTTGCAACCTGTAAAGATGAATATATGTCCCATTTGCATCAGATCCTGATGAACTTCCATGTAGAAAAGGCATTATGCGGAAAACATTAATGTTGTGACCATGAATAGAAGCTGTCACTAATAATGTCCCACTAGGATCAAAGCATAGTGCAGAAATAGGACTTCCATGTGCTCTAAACTGAACCACAACTGACTTAGAAACTATATCTCTAACAATGACCTGCAGAGGTTAAGGAAATCCAACCATAAAAATTCAGAACAGTGACCATATAAAAAGACATGACACATGTTTTTCTTAAGTTATCAGAAAAGAATCCATAATCATACATGTTAGATAGGAAATCTTCCGTTCAAGGACATAAAGAATATAGCAAGTGCAACATAGTTGATTTTTAATTCCATTACTGAGCTAGGGGGAAGCAAGAATAGAAAAGAATCTCAGGTATCAAGTTTCAGAAACTTCGGAAGAGAATTGCATACCATTCCAGCATTTTTTATGTCCGGCAAATGCCCGTTAATGGTCCCATTAATTTCTAGGCTTGAGCTCCCATGTCTAATAGACCCATTGCTATCAGGCAGAAGTTCTGAGCAATACTTGGATAGCTTCTTATATCCCATATCTCCAAGTGTCACTATGCTAGCAGCAAGTTGCTTACTTGATTCTTTCGCATAGTGTGCCACCAGACTCCCATTTGAAGGAGATGTTGACATACCTGTACTAGGACTCAGATGTTGCGGACTGACACGGCCAGCATTTGAAATTGCAACCGGACTTCCACTATAGGCCAGCCACCTAGAACCCACAGCAAGTGGTCCATGGCCTGTGCCTCCAGATCCAGGAATCCCGGAAACTATAGGATAAGTAAGAATTGTATATTCTCTCTCCAGGGTTGCAGCATCAAAACAATGTATCTGTAACACATTTTCCTTTCTTAATACAATTTTTGCATATGTAACTATGTGAAAAAAAGGAAGTTCGTGTAAAGTGCAATGCATACCTGGGAGGCTTGCAAAACAGCCACAACTCGAGGACTGCACCTTACTGAGTAAACAGCTGTCCTAAACTTCAAGACATGCACATAATCATGTGTCCTTAGTGAATAAAAGTGGACAAATGTTGGTAACGGGTACTCATTTCCCAGCACCTGGCAACCACCAGGACTTCCATTCAAAGAGGAGCTAAACCCATCAGGATTATTTCCGCTTCCAGAAAATGATCCATCTCCAGCAAGAACCAGCAATGGACGCACATCTACAAATTTATCTTCAGACCCCTTTGTTGAAATTGACTTTTTTAGCATTTGCAGAAACGAAACAGGACCATCATGTCTGGATACTAGCTGTCTTACGTCATCTGCCTGCTCAACATCCCAAACCTCAAAACCAGACTTATAAGCCAGCAACAGAACCTGCCGCTGAACATCACCCTCAAATTCTAAGTTGTCGAATCCAGCCCAGTGCACCTTTTCACCAATGTCAAAAAATTGTGAATGAAGATATGTATGAACTAGTTTTGTACCTCTCAAATATAAGGGGTTGGTTCAAGATATACATTGAAGAAAATACAAGAAAATGCTTCTAATGGTTTGCTAAACCTGAACTAGAAAGCTAAACAAGTATGAAGAAATAAGATATGTTATCACATCAAAAAGAAAAGAAAATCATCACAAAATGGTATTTTCAAAAGCTGAAAGAATATTCTAGCAAATAAATAAATAAATAAACTTCATCGATTATTTAATTTTTTGCAGCTCATGATCCTGAAAAGGTTAAATTGCTTATCCACTGCATTGTATGTGTTCTTTGAGAAATTGTCATAAAGAAGCCTTGTTGCTGCATGTGCTTCCGTAATAGCAAGAAATCAACTATCTGTACAAAAATCCCATATCATGACAACTAGATGCGACGACAAGCATCGACATAACCATGTAAAACAAGGACATCAGAAAAAATTCTAAATTTGAAGTTGCGAAATAGACACGAGAAAGCACCTGTGACATCCACAAAACTCTCAGAAGATACAATGTCTTGCCAAAAGTTTATAATTTTCCAAGAAAAAAATGTAGATATTTATCCAAGCAACAGAATTTAATCCAGCTTCTATAAAATAAACACCTGGCTCATGCAGTCAGTTATCAATTCCTCGTATTAGAACAACTGAGCCCATTAAAAAGGCATACGTAATCATTCCAGTAATAATTTCTACTTCAATAATCACTAAGCTGACTCTTTTCTAGGCATTCATTCAATAAGAAATTAAGAAATACAGTTACAGGTAGAGAAAAGGGGTAACTTTAAATTTCAGTTAAATTTCAGCAGTGTCCGTCAAAGAGGGAAAAGATCAAATTCTTTAAAGAGGAGAAGGGACCGCGTCGAGCACCTGATCACGTCCTGCATCACCATCGCGGTCCGCAATCGAGGACGCAACGGACGCGCCCGCCGATCGGACGGTGGATGCAACCGTCGAGGCGCCCGAGGACACGATCCTGATATAGTTCGACAAGGAGCGGAGCGAGAAGAAGCCGTTGTTGCCCCGCCCGTTCCTCGGCACGGCACCTCCCTGAGGCCTCTGCACATCGTTCCTCATCCCCCACCCCCGAACCCCTCCAAAAAGCCGAGAGAAAGAACCCAAGAACTAGACAAAGAACCCTAGCTTCTCCAATCCGGTGGCCTCCGATCATAACCCCAGGCTGTTTCTTTCGACTTTAACAAACAAAAACAGCCCGAATCCTTCCTCTAGGCGACCAACTTCTCCATCGCAAACCCGGCCCTCGAAATCTCTTCCCAAAACCCCAGAAACCACGCCGGATCAAAACCAAATTAAAACCTTTCAATCCAAAACGGATTCCGACCCCAGAAAAGAATCCAACATGTAAAATTCGAAGCTTCGGGATGGTGCCCAACAAATTCGATCGAAAACCCAAAGAAAGGGAGAACAAAGACCAATTCTTGCGCCTCCGTTCGTCGGAAAACAGGCGGAATGGGGGAAAAGCGAGATTTGTTTTATTCGAGAAGAGAAGAGGGAGAGGGGGGAAGGGGGGAGAGGAATCGCTTGTGATCAGATAATGAAATGATGACTCGCCGTTTACGTCTCTCTCGCGCTTTGTTTTCTGTTCTTTTCCTCGCCTTCTTGTTGCCTTTTTTTTATCTTTCACGGTTTCACCTCCCCTGCTGGATTAGAGTTAAAGAAAAGGCACGAAAAAAAAACGAAAATAAAATTGAAGATAAGAAGAGAAAAGAGGATTAAGTTAAGAGAAGAAAAGATTAATAACGAAATAGAAAATATTAAAATATAATTATACAATATTTTTCCCTCTTCTTCTCCTTCCCCAAGTCAAGGGTTTTGCCGGACGGTCAAAAACGGTAAGTTCGAGCTTTAAGAGAGAGACGAAGGTAAAAGGAAAAGGCTTACGTTATCCCTCCGGAAGCTTTTAAGTAAAAGCTATCCGTCGAACGGCCCAAATTAGCGAACCGTCGTGTCTGGTTGGTGGGGTGGATTAACGTTAGAAACAAACGAAGGGATTGGGTCGTATCCCCTGTTTCACAATAATTGGATACGTTACTTTTTATGCGGGAGAACCAAAATAGAGGTCGAGCTTTCTTGGATTACGTCCATAGATGATCTAACGGTACATTGTACATTCGTATAGTACCTTTTATGGGAGCTGAGATTGGACGGGTCGAAGGAAGAGAGAGATCAGTGGATGATCCAGTCCGTGGGATTAATTGTTAACGGTGATCGAAGGGTGAGGCGGGTATGGAGAGGGGATCTGTTGATGAGGGCATGTCCGTATGGAGGGGTGGACAAAGTCTCGCTTGGAAGTTTCTGTGCGGACATTTCATTTTTGTATGCGGTGTCGAGGTCAAAGGCTGGGAAAAGTAGTGTATCGGTGAGACCACGGATTTATGATTTATGGATGGATGGATGGATGGATGGATGGAGATGCATTTGGCGATTCTTGGACACCAATATTTTAAGTATGATGACACAAATGGACCCTGTCGTCAGGGATTTATAGCAACTGTTTGCATTGTTGATTAACACATCACTCCTGCAGGCATACGGTTCAAATGCTGAGATTGGTCTGAAAATTTCATTGAGGGACTTGAAGTTGGAACAAACAACACTACCTGCTATACCTTCATATTATAAAGCTGGTTCATCTATCATACCATATACTAATCGGCTTTACTCGAGCTTGGATGATCAACCCGAAATGACTCACGGGCTTGAAAGGTTGGGTTAAGTCCTGCATCAGGCCGATATTTAGTGCTCCAGATTGATCGTTGTGGAAGCTTAGACTTTGAAACCATAGTGGAAGCCTAGACTTCGATATCTCAGAGCTGAAGATAGCCTAGGTAGGAATTATCTACGTGAGGCAAGTTTTGAGAATTGGTTATATGATTATCAAGGGAGACTCAAAAACAGTAATCGACTGAATTCAGAGCCAAACAATATTCGATGCTGCTTATCCACTCGTATTTGATATATGAAGGAGTGTGTGGAAGGATTGGGTTGCCTCCGTCGTGGTAGAGCACTCTAGAGGACTGCTTTGAACCAACTCTTCAGCTTTTCCCACCGCGTTAAGCGATATTTTATTTTCTAATTTTATTAAATGTATTCATACTAGGCTAGGCATGTACGACCCATCTATTTTATTAAAAAAAAAAAAAAGAAACAGTGCCCCAGCCAACTTGATCGCTTTGGCATGTGGAACATAAAAAAAACAAGACAATGACTAAACTGTCAACCATGGGATCGTCGCCAGGATGAAGCCATTCTGGCACAATGCCATCAAATATAGCAACCATGCTCGAGAGTGCCGTTGAATTAATTATAATGCTTACGTATTGGCTAGAATTTGTGAACCTCCTCACGGGATTTCTTTTCTTTCAATCTTCCAGTGTCATTGATATTTCCGTGGGAGCAAGCACTCCATGTGGCATCGTGTCCTCTTTTTGGAACGAATGAAACATCAGCAAGACAGGTAGAAAAAGCCATATATACAAATCTTGGCCCACTTTAGCCCATCCATATGAAAACCCTAAAAGAGAGTCGCGGATCAGATCGACAGGAGGGCCATCTCCAAAGCTGAGTGAACTAGCAGAAATCCATTTAAATGATGGAGGATCTTATGCCTCAGGTAGGGATGGTAAGTTATGATCCAATTTGCAGCTGACTTATTTTAAACAGGTTAAGATTTGGCGTAAATAGCCTAAGTCATAAATCAGTTGTCCCGCCTGGACCTATTTATTAAACTGATTAAGGTTTGAATCTCTCATATTTTTAACCTATTTTAAGCCAATATAAGCTAACTTATTTAAGACCCACTTTACCTTTTTTTAAAACCTACTTAACTCCTTTAAACCTATTTAATCCAACGTATTCAACCTATTTAAGTCCCACCTAACATATTTTGAACCTGTTTTAACCCATTTAACCCGATTCTATCTTTTTTTTAAAAAAAAAAAAATCCTATTTCCATCCCTAGCCTCATTGAAGATATCTTTATTTTTGGGTTTGTCGTTATTTGCTTGCATGACAATAGCTATGGTCATCTTATTGGGAAGAATCTTTACTCTATGCGGGAGTCCAGTTTATGGTAGTCTTGGCTCTCTCATGTCAAGTAGCGTGTCAGAAAAATAGGAGGTTTCTACCTCATCACCCGTACCAACCTCTATGATTAATATCAGCTCATGTGCTTTGGAAACTTTCCTCTCCGTGAAAGGAAAGGGGAAGCGTAAATTTCCACCGGCCAACTTTAAAAGTTTCCCTGTTTTAGGCTGTCTTCCAACGGCAGCACTTAAAAACATTTAGTACTGGTTTCGAAAAAAAAAAAGTCAACAAAGAAATAAAAAAATAATTTTTATTTGGTTAGAATTTTGTTTAAAATAAAAAATAGTATTTTCATAACAGTAATATTCTCATAATTTATTAAAAAAATATGAAAGAAATAGAAAAATTACTTTTCTACTAGTTGAAAATTAATTTCTTTTTTAAAAAGTATTCTTGACTCATCAAAATTTATTAATAATTTTTTTAAGAATATAATAAATAATTTATACAATTTTTTTAAGAAAAAGTAGATGCCACTCTGAATGTGTCATTTTTTTTTATCAGTCAAACATGCAAAAATTAAACAAACATCATTTTTTTTTAAATATCTTATTTTAAAAAAATTAATGAGAAAACAAATTTTCTGCGGATGGAACGCGTCCTTAGTAGATGTGCTAAAAAGGATCTGACCCGGTTATTTGAACGTTTGGCTTTATTTTTGCCGTTTGCCTGCAGGGCACCTTGTTTTTATGGTACGTTTTGGCGGCACCTATTCCATGACCAAAACAATGAAACCATAAGAGGGTGGGGTGTCCCATGCAATGATTAAAGCATGGAAGAATAGAAAGAAGGCCTAGAAATGATACTTTCCCTTTCTTATTTTAATCAACGGGTGCATATTTGGGTCCCACTTTTCAACATCATATATCAACAGGCGTTTGTCCTCACAAATTGGTTGTCATCAGACTAATTATATCACAAATTAGATCTGTAATGTTGGCCATAAAGGCCAGAATCCCATGTCATTTATGTCATCCAAAAATATCAATCTTAAATTAGGCCTAACCCTTAAGTTCATGCGTCTCTTTTTTCAGAGAGTCCAGTCCATATGAGTTGTCCTACCTACGAGCATTGAAGAGGATCAAATTAGACACCACAGGAATCATTTTCTTGAAGGCATCTTATAATCTAGATGAGAATTTAAAGTCGACAAGGATTGTTTAAATCTGGACGTAAAACTTCTTCTAATTTGTAACGTGTATGTGTCACAACAATTATATCAATGTGTCCTCTTTTCTGCCAAAGATAGTTTGGTATTTCCTTTTTGACAATAAGATACTTTGGCCTTAAAGTTGGCACCTCTGGGGAGTCGTTCTGAAGTTGCTCGGTAGCTGCTGTTCATCTATCACGATTCACGAGTTGACCAACCCCATCTAAAGTTTGCATGGGTAGGTTTGTAACTTTGTATTGGATGATTTGTTTCCATCCATATTGATTCCCCCATTCCTATGCGAAGTCAAACATACTTTCATACGGAACCAGGTTTTCGAAGACAAATTTACTAGCAAATCTATTCAATAAAGAAAAATGTTTATATCATTTTTATTTTCTTAGAATCATGGGATACTTGATATCTTGCACCTGAATAACTTAAAAGCGAAGGGGCGTGTCTCTTGGCCCAAATCAATTTTCATGCATTTAATTTAATATGGTCCAATAAATGACATTGGCAGAATTTTTTTAGTCAGTTTCCACTTTTATTGAATATTAGCTTAATTTTAGAGATCACGTAACAACCCATATTAACCCAAAATATTTTTCTTTATTAGCATGATTCTGTATCGGCTTGTATTATTTTTTTTTTTGAGCATTATCCTATTAAAATGATTTTAAAGGCCAAACAACAACTTGTATCAGTAAATAATATATTTTTTTATTAACATGATCCTATATCAATCTGATGGGGGAAAAGTGGACCACCCCACACATACGATTAAAACACCTGAATCCGACGGTAGGCGTAATCTCGATAAGTGTGGTCTCGGCAAGCACGACCTCGACAGGCATGACCTTGGCATGCATGGTCTCGGCTGAGCAAAGCCCGATTGATCTTGAAGTTGAGGAAGACCTAGTCAGAAGCTGAGACCGACTCCGACTTCACCAATAGTCAAGCCGGTCTGCCTAAAGAAGCGATCACCAAATCCTCTATGTCCGGGATCAAATTCCGCAGTCTCCGCCATAACGGTTGTTAATATTTGAATCCGCGCAATCTCAGCCGATCGTCAGCTAGCTTGAAATCTCATGTCATCTAAGGTAATTTATTTAATCCAAATTTGCGCAATCACATCCGATTGCGTGTAACCGCTATATCCCTTCCTATAAAGAGGGGAGACTCTGGGAAAGGGGCATCTTCTTCCCTCGCAAGAAAACATCTCTCCATTAAAAATATCTCCATATCCCTCTCTCACTTAAGCATCGGAGAGCCTGAGCCGGAAGAGCATCGGAGAGCCTTCGCCGGATCTTCCGGCTCAGGCTTCTTGCAGGTCTGCCAGAGACAGCCGTCCGTCACCGCGCTGCAGTAGAAGCTCCTCCTCCTTAGTTCGCGATCACCCCGAGTCTGTTTTCCAGCAACATATGGTGCTAGAGAAAGGGTCCCGCCGAAACTTTCCCACACAAATCCTTCCCGCTGGGGGTAGTGTTGGGGGCGGACAAGGGATCCGGAACTTTAGTCCCGTATTGGAAGAGTAGCGGAAAGGATTGTGCCTTATAAAGAGGGGCCACCTCTTTCCTTCCAAAAGGCCCATTTAAGAAGAACAAGACCGTGAGGAGAATATTGTCCATTAAGAGCTTTTAATCTTAAAGCAAAGCTGCTTTCAAAAAAAAAAAAAAAAAAAATCTGCGGGTGCACCTCGTCAAGTGCGAAGCATTTTATAGTTTACTGCCAATATTAATATTACAGCGACAACAGAGGACGGATATCTTAAGTTCTCTTTTGGTATTGCTAAGCAAGCCAAATCTGCGAGGTACAATAACTTCAGCATATACCTCACGGAATTGTGTACGCAACAAGAAACTATATAAGAAAACTGCCACACTAGCAGCTAAATACTTAGCGTGTCTTGGTCACCATGTGTATTTTGTGGGCTTGCGTGCATGGCCGAAGTGCTGGATATCAAAAGAACAACTAACGATGGCGCATATCCCTAACAAAAAGTCGGTGTACACAATAATAGAAGACCACGCAAGAAAAGTGCTATTGAGGGTCAATTGTTAACCATCATATCAAACATGGAGTTGTGTAGACAACAAGAAACTATACTAGGCTTTGCTAGACGAAAGAAAAATCCAAATTGGGCACCGCTCCCATGGATTGGAGACAAAAAATTTTAACTAAATTGTTGAAAAAATATTTATTTGACATTTTATCAGTACAGTATGATACAATATAGAATTTTTTTCGATATATACAGTACCAATATATTATTTATATAAAATATTAATACCGTACTGATATAGGATGCCTAGGAAAGTACTTTTGACATTTTTAGTTGATCATGGGAAAGTGACAAATTTACCAAATGCTTATGTTTGGTTGACCATCCACTTTCCTGAGAAAGTTATATATAATTTCTATTATGCTCTTAATAAAAATTAGATTTTTAATGCCTCTTTAATGCTTCTTTAATGCTGAAGAGCCTTTTTGGAAAAAAATAAAAATAGAGTGATTCCCGCCTTATGGGAAAGTAACTTTCCCATGTTTCTTATGGGAAAAACTTTCCCATGAACGGGAAAGACTTTTCCATGAAGGGCTTGTTTAGTTCGCGGGAAAAGAAGGGGAAAAATATGGTCAACGAAAAAGTAATGAGATGCTTCTTGTTTGGTTGTAGTTTTCAAAGAAGAGATATGGAAAAGTTGTAGTCCCATGGAAATATGATTTCCACATTTCATGGGAAAGTTACTTTCTCATGAGAAACATGAGAAAGTTACTTTCCCATGAGAAACATGAGAAAGTTACTTTCCCATGAGGCGGGAATTACTCCATTTTTGTTTTTTCCCAAAAAAGCCCTTCAGCATTAAAGAGGCATTAAAAATCTAATTTTTATTAAGGGTATAATAGGAATTACACATAACTTTTCTAAAAAAGTGGATGGTCAACTAAACATAAACACTCTGCAAATCTGTTACTTTTCTATGTCTAACCAAACATGCCAAAAGTACATTCCCAAGCATTCTCTTCTTAGTAATCTTCATATTCCTGGGAGGGAAAAAGTTTTCCGCGAAACAAACGAGCCCGAAATGTGGAAATCATATTTTCATAGGAATACAACTTTGGCATCTTTTTACTTTTCCGTTGGCCACACTTTTTCTCTTTTTTTTTTTTCCTGCGATCAAACGTATTTATATAAAATATGGTACATTTTCGTACTGCTTGTTTTAAAGTGGTACGGTAAATTATGATTGGAATCATTATGAGGAGAGGAGAGAACACCCAGGTGCAACTAATTGCCAATTTGTTGTCAAGAGGAGAGAACACTTATCTTCACCTCGGGTTCCGGCAACCAGAATTTTTTTCTCCAAAAATAAAAGGAAAAATATCCTAACCCCGCCTTATCTCCAGTTTTCCACTCCACGCCAGGAGCGCTCTTCCTAGACCCCAGCTATGGCTTCCGCGCTTCGATTCTTCCCCCTCCTAAACCCCCGCCCTTTCCATTCCCTCCCCTCCCGCCAAAAATCTCCCGCCACTGTCGCCATCCCTCGCTGCTCGTCCAATTCAAATCCCAACGGTAATCCTAACCCGACTCCAGAAGAGAACGACTCGATCCCCGAGCCGCCGTCCGTGGGCGGCGCCACCTCCTACGAGGTCGAGAAGCGGGTCAAGTCGGCGATCCTCCGGGACGGGCGCCGGCCGGCGAAGATCGAGCGGCCGGAGCCGCCCAACTTCGAGATTGGATGGAAGCGGACGAAGGAGATCAAAACGGAGAAGCCCAAGGGCTGGATGATCGCGGATTTTTTGGAGAAATTGGAGGGACTGATGGGGCGGCGGCAGTACGGGTCGGCGGAGCTGCTGGCGAAGGTCGGGGAGATCGTGGCGGAGCAGGCGCGGGAGGAGGCGGAGGTGCTGGTGGCCGGCGGCGAGGTGGAGGAGCGGCTGGTGACGGAGCTCTACCGGGTGCTAAAGCTCATGGAGATGGACCTGGAGATGGTGAAGGCGGCCATCAAGGAAGAGACGCTCGCCCTGCGACTCGACCAAGCCCAGGCCCGCTGCCGCCAGGCCATCCTTGTCGCCCTCTCCTTCTGATCTTGGCCATGTTGTTCGAATTAATGCTCGTTAACACCAGTTTCTGGCTTATTACTACTCCAAATCATAATGTCAAAATTTTGTGCTACTTATGTAGAGAATTTATATATTGGGACTAAGATTGATGGGTAGCACGGCAGGATTGCACATATATTCTATTTTCTATAGGATAGCTAACATTAGCTTTATTTAAATTTTTAGAAAGGGTTTATGATTGGGTTTATATAATATGATTGCTTTATTTTATTTAATTATGTTATTTTTAGCATATTTATAGTCATAAATAATGCACTTTATACCCAGACTCAATTGTGAACTACTAAGGTCAAGTTTGATTTCATCTCTATTGCAAGATAAATAGCAAACTTTGATGCCGATAAATCCACAATATCAAGGCTGTGAGGTTTTGGATTGCTTCATGATTCACCAAAAAAGATGCAAAACAAACTGCAAGGAAATGCTCGTTTTTTGAAAGTTTTAACTTGTTTTCGATCGAGGATTGAGTCAGGGCATAAAGTGAATATGCATGTAGATCTCTATCTAGACGTGTCTTCAGCAAAATTACAAAATCCAATGTTCTATTTAGAGCTCATGAGCTCCTAGATAGGCATGAGCAGAGTTGTTAGCTTTAGAAGGTTCCAATTGGGATATAAGATTATAAAAGGTTAGACAAAGGTAGGGGTAAAAATGGATCAGATAATATCAATTTGGATCTATCTGAATATGGACATAAATTAGAGTATCTCAGCAATATCTATATTATTCTTTTAAAAAAAAGATATAAATATAGATAAATAGTTATTTTATTTGTACTTGAATATCCGGTTTTATTTGTTATTCTATTTAGTGTTATATAGCATTTATAAATTTTTAAGAGAATAAATAACTTTGTTAACGTATTACTGACTTAATTTATCTTCTATTTGGTGATCTCTTTGATTTTATGGCCACAAGATTATAACTATCACTCTTATATTTGTGTTTATATCTATTTTCCATTATTCGATATATCCGTTTCCATTTACAATGAATATAAATATAAAATTTTTATATCTAATTAAAATACATATCTGCATCTATATTCGTCAAACGTAAACAAAAACAAATATGGCTACACTGATATCTAAACCATATTCAATCTACTATTTTCCATGGGCTATAAAATGATATAGGGTGTGATAGAGGGAAAAATGAGTCATCCAGCCCACAGCTAAAAGGCCGCCTAGTTTCGGCCCAGTAAACAGCAACAACAATCGGATGAATCTTCACCTCGGCCCAGGGCCAGCTCGTCCTCGGTAGGGGTGCAAATGGGTCGGATCAGATTGGGTCCTGGATGATCCCGATCTCGACCCGGTTTTTTGTTCGGATCCTAATTTTGGACCCAGATCCGATCCGGTTGAAGATCGGGTCGGGTCGGGTCGGGTCCGATTCAGGTCTTGGTCGGATCCGGGTCCGAGTCGGATCGGGTTTAGGTCCAAATCGGATCCAATTTTTTTGTGCTTTTGGAAAAGGATTTGGGCAAATCTAATTTGGTCATATCATAACTATGAGGTGCTGGGTGACCCATGACTTGAAAGACTTGCAATTGACCTCCAGTCATAACAGATGACCCCTGACTAAGCGGTCTACAAGCCAAATTTCATATCACACTATTTTTTGTCCATATGACTGATTGGACGGAACTTGGTGTCTCCCGGCTCCCCACTCACGAGGACAAAAAAAATCCCAGACCTTCTTCCAAAATCCAAGTCCATTCAAGAAAACTGGCACATGACCCATATTCAGTTCGGTGTTCCCTCACTTCCTTCCTGCAAAAGCTAAAAAAAACAGAAACCAAAAAACAGAAGAAAAAAAAGAAAAAAAAAAAAGCCTGCTACCGAGACACCAGATGTATCAACAGTGTAATAGATCGAGAGAGGATCCTCACGGACCAATAGTGCCACGATCCACACAAAAAAAAGAAAAAAAAAACTCTCTTTTGCTTTTTCCCCCTCTTTCTTTCTCTCTTCGGATCCATTCGGATCGGTTCGGATCCGTTCGGTGAACCCAGACCCGACCCAAAAAATGATTCGGATCCAATTTTAGGACCCGACTCGGACCCGCGGGTCCTAAAATTCGGGTCGGGTCGGATCTACGCGGGTCGGGCCGGGTCGGGTCTCGGATCGACCCGACCCATTTGCAGTCTTAGTCCTCGGAACTTCGCCGAAAGCTTCACCAACTCCAAACACTTGCCGACCAAGTTCGGGGTGCCTTCAGACAAACACCGACCCGTCCCGACCAAGTTCGGGACGCCAAATCCCCAGCGATACGCTCTCATCTTCGAGCTCGGGGCGCACCTCCGAGCACACCCCGGAGCCCACGAAACCGAGCTACTCCCAGTATCTGCCAGGCCGACCTCGTCAAATGCATGGCGTGACTACTTAACAAGTTGGACCTCGTCAGTGACCGCACCAGCATACGGGCCCACGCCCACCTACGCGGCCGTACTCCACCACACTACCACGTCATGCCTCCATAACCGGCCAACAGCAGTCAGACGACACTGTGACTACTCTGGCCATGTCCTGCTGTGACTGTCAACGCCCTACCATTCTTAGGAACAGGTTGTACCGCATGTCATCTGCCCATTTGGGTTGCACGACATCCGGTTCAGAGCCATACCCCCTCATGATGGGGACTGACAGTACCTCTGTCACCTGGACCACTCCACCGAGGCTATAAATAGCTCGCTCAGGTAATTTTTAAGGGACACTCTTTTGGCTGGGCCTACTAAACTCCACTCTAACTTGATCGTCGGAGGGTCCTCACTGGAACCCCACCGGTGAGGCTTTGTACAGGTTCGCCACCGCGCAGGAGGTGGCGCTCGTCCTCTTTTTCCACTCACCGGCAGCTCCCTCGACCCCTCCGGCGTGGTCACCCTCGAGCCAGATTTGAACCACAACAGGATGATTAGTGGATCTCCAGGTACAGACATTAGATGCTTGGCCTGCTTACATCCCCCCTAAGCTGCGGCTGGATTTGGTCCAGGCCAGGTCAGCACATCCACCTGCCTGAGCCTCAAACTGCTTGGTCCAAACATATTTTGGGCTCGTTTGGTTCGCGGGAAGTATTTTCCCTCCTAGAAATATGATTCCTGGGAATCAGATTCCTAGGAAGAGGATACCTAGGAAAGTACTTTTGGCATGTTTGGTTAACCATGGGAAAGTGACAAATTTCCAAAGTGCTTATGTTTGGTTGACCATCCACTTTCCTAGGAAAGTTAAGTATAATTCCTATTATGCCCTTAATAAAAATTAGGTCTTTAATGCCTCTTTAATGCTTCTTTAATGCTGAAGGGTCTTTTTGGGAAAAAATAAAAAAGGAGTGATTCCCACCTCATGGGAAAGTAACTTTCCCATGTTTCTCATGGGAAAGACTTTCCCATGAAATGTGGGAATCATATTCCCATGGGAATACAACTTTCCCATCTCTCTCCTTTGAAAACTCCAACCAAACAAGAGGCATTTCATTACTTTCCCGTTGACCACACTTTCCCCCCTCCTTTTCCTGCGAACCAAACGAGCCCTTTAGATCTGCTGCACAGAAATATGAGCTCATAACATTTTTATATACTTTGAGAAAGCTAAAACATAACATATGTACTAGGATGTGAGAAGCAAGTGTTTTTACGCTGTGTTTTTGGATACTATGACTTGAATAAGAACTTGAATGAATAACACAGTAGATTGCCAATCTACATTCAGCTTCGGGGCAGGTGGGCGAGCTGGATTAATTCTTAACTCGAGCCCTGCCTCAAAATCTAATTGCATCTTGGATTCCAGGGCCAGACCCAACCTAAACTTTTCCTGACCGAGCCGAAAAGCCAACCTGAAGCTCGACCAGCCTGACAGACCTTGGACCAGCCTAGCCCCCAAAACTCTTGCCCATGCCTCGTTTGCCCCAGGCTCAAAGAGGCCTTGCATAACCCAAATTCCCACTTTATGACTGATCCAACTTGAGAAGATGACTTGATTCGAGTGAGTATTATTTGAGCCATATAAGTTTTTTATCTTTTTTTTTTTTTCTTTTGAGAAAAATAATTCTTTGTTTCTTTTTAATAGATGATCTTCTTGTAAAAACAAAAGCGTTCTTAGTGCGTTACTGATGAAAAGTCATGCTTGCCAATGTTTTCTTTAGCTAGAACTTTTTGCCTCTCGTGTTGTGATGCCAGGAAGACGAGCAAAAGATTGCCTAAAACAATAGTTTTAGCAAGAATCTTTTGAAACAAATCGGAAATGCAAGACCTAACTAGAAGCAGAATAAGTTAAGAAGATAAGAGTGGACAAACCCGGCCCAGCAACCTAGAGATTTTTTTTATAATAAATTTAGACATAAGTGGCATCCCATGGATAAAAATGCCTAATTAATCAATGGAGTTGCACATGTGATCATGGAATTATCTTGATTCCACATCTCTCACATTTACACCCTCGTGCATTATAATTTATTGTCCCTGCATGCAATATCATAATTGAGGTCATAGGCATATAAATAGCATCCGGTGGAGACATGAAATTAAGAATATATGATGTAATTAGTAGCAGGATAACGTGAAGTATCTGGAGGAGGTGATATGTTAAAAGTCTCCTCGAACCCGGTGCATCAATAAAACAAATCTTATAGCCAATCCAACCCAACTTAGAAATTCTTGAAGCTTGAATTCAAATTTGACTCATGTTTGAAAAACCTAATCCAACTCGGCCAGCTTGCAAACCTAGTGATGCCGCTAGCATCAACCAGCAGCATTTTTAACAATAACAATCTACCACCATGTTTCGTGCAGCTAATTTCTTGAAGCTTTTTTAACATTTAGCTTTCCCACCCATTGAAACAGAAAATGCAATTGAAGACCAATATAAACAGCAAATGCGATTATTTATTAGCATCAAATTTCATACAATTTTTAAGTTGCACATGGTAGAGGCCTATGTTTTGAATCCTGGTGGTGGCGCGTATTTCTCAAAAATTTTCTTCAAAGGAAAAGAGAATATAGATTTGTATAATTTTCTTTTCTCCAAACATATTGCATCGCATCAAATATGATCAAGTGATGTAGGTTTTAGTGTATCTCATCAAAAAAAAAAAGAGGATTTAGTGTAGGTGCAAATGGAAGGATCATACAATCATCTTTTATTCATCTGCATGAGAACTATATATGTGATCATGAATGCATGAAATTAGCATTATGAAACAGGCTGATATCAACATATATATATATATATATATATATATATATATATATATAACCATGGCCAATACGACTGCCGACTCGCCGAGCACGTCCTGGTGCAGGGATGAGCCTGTCCCGGTCGCGGTGGCTCCATCTCCCCCTCTGCTTTTGTTGGCGAGAAGAGAGGGATTTGGGAGTGATTTATAGTGGATTCACTAACAGAGATTTGGTAAGGCACCTAATTAGGAGATGTTATGGTGGATTCACTAACAGAGATTTGGTAAGGCTCCTAATTAGGAGATGTGTTTGAATTAGATGCGGTTGTTATGGAGAGTTTTTCTCCTACGATTGTTTGCCTGTTTGGATCTGCCTTCTATTGTTGCCTTTGGCCTTTATATAGGTCTATGCTGGTGTATTCTTTGTTAACATAGTGAATAAAAAGATCCCATCTCTCTTCTCCCGTGGACGTAGGCTTTCAAGCCGAACCACGTAAAATTGTTTGTTCTCTGTTTCGTTCTTTGTTTTGACATGGTATCAGAGCAGGAAGAAGGCAAGGTCGATGCCATTGGTTTGAGTTGTTTGTCGATCTAGTTTTTGCACCAAAGGTTATCCGAATAAGTGTTTCTTTTAGATCGTTTTTTCTTCTGATCTGATTGTGTTTCCTCTCCTTATCAATGGGAGAATCTGATATTAATCCTAGTTGGAAGTTATCAACTGTTCCGTTGAATGATATTAACTATATATCTTGGTCTCATGCTGTGACGCTGTCTCTTGGGGGCAAGAGAAAGTTGGGTTTCATTGATGGTAAAACTTCCTGTCCTGAAAAAACTGATTCGAAATTTGAAGAGTGGATATGTAATGATCAACTCATTAGATCATGGCTTCTCAATTCTATGGAGCCACAAATTGCTGATATCTTTACCTTTTCCGACTCCGCAAAAGAATTATGGGATTCGGTTTCAGATCTGTATGGTAATCAAAATAATGCTGCTCGCATCTTTGAATTAAAGCGGGAGATTGCTGCAACAGACGAAGGTGACAAAACCTTCATCGAACATCTCAGGGGTCTTAAGAAAATGTGGGATGAGCTTGACATGTATCGCCCACCTACTATTGATGCGAAGACTCTTCTGAAACGAGCAGAAGAGGACAAAAATTTTTCACTATTGAGTAGCTTGAAACCAGAATATGAGAATCTTAGAAGTAACATACTCATGAATCCCTCACTTCCACATTGTCTAGTCTGTGCTCTACTATTCAAAGAGAAGAGACTCGGAAAAAGGCTATGAGTAGCGATATGAAATCAATATCTGATAGAACTGAATCCAGTGCTTTTCTGTCTGAGAAATATGAAAAGAAGAAGGTCTCCGGCAGTGCAAAAGAAAAGAATTACAAGAATAAAACTAGGAAGGAATTTTTTTTCTTGCGAACATTGTGGAAAAAAATGGCACACCAAGGACCGTTGTTAGGATCTTCATCCTTATCTCAGGCCTAATCTTGGTAGCATTGATAAAAAGGAGCAAGCAACGGCCGTAGATACATCGATCTCAATACAACATTTAAGTCATCTACTTCAACAACTCAGTAAGTTTGTCACGTCTGAACCAGATTCCTCCACTCATGTGTCAGGTAACCTTCAAGCTCTCTTTAGTTTTTCCAGTGTCAATACTTGGATCGTTGATTCTGAAGCAACAGATCATATGGCCAACGATTCTACTTATTTGCTTGATTTTTCTGATAGTTCCAACAAACATGTTATTTCTGTTGCTAATGGGACCACAGTTCCAGTTTTGGGATCTGAAAAAATTAACTTATTCTCTGGCTCTCCGAGTTCAAATGCTCTATTTGTTCCTTCATTTTCTTCACAACTTCTTTCAGTTGGAAAAATTACATGCTCACTAAATTGCAATGTTATTTTTCCCCCCACTGCTGTTACCTTTCAGGATCGAACATCACGGAGGAAGATTGGTGAGGGAGTTTATTCTCATGGTCTCTACTTGTTCAAACCGTTTGACAGATCATGTCACACTAGTGGTTTAACAGAAAGTCATGTTTTGCATCAACGGCTTGGACATCCATCCAACCATATTTTGTCCTGTCTTTTTCCTTCATTACTCATTGAGTCCTCTACTTGTGATGTTTGTCAGTTATCTAAGCAGACTCGTTTACCTTTTGATAATTCAAAGTCTTTGACTGCCGACTTCTTTGAATTAATTCATTTAGATTTATGGGGTCCTGCACCTATTGATTCTTGTGATGGCTATAAATACTTTGTGTTGTTTATTGATGATCGATCTTGTGCTACCTGGATATACTTATTGAAATCTAAAACTGATGTGTGCTCTGTTTTCAAAGAATTTCATAGTATGGTGATGAATCAATTTGGTGCTAAAGTAAAATTTTTTCTATCTGATAATGGTTCTGAGTTTGTCAAAGGTATTTTACCTGATTATTTACGCAGCCAAGGAATCATTCATCAAACAACCTATGTCGGTACTCCACAGCAGAATGGTGTTTCTGAAAGAAAAAACCGCCATATACTAGAGATCACCCGAGCTCTTTTGTTTCAAATGAATGTTCCAAAAAAGTATTGGTCACATGGAGTTTTGACTGCAGTCTATCTAATCAATCGACTTCCTAGTCGTGTTCTCGATTTCAAGTCACCTTTGGAAGTTCTTTTAAACTGCAAGCTTGATATCTCACACTTGCGGATTTTTGGCTGTGTATGTTATGTTCATCAACAGGCGATTCATCGTGATAAGCTAGATGCTCGTGCCACTTGTTATGTATTTCTCGGGTATTCTTCTACAAAGAAAGGGTACAAGTGTTATGATCCAATATCACGAAAGTTAGTTATTTCTCGTGATGTTCGATTTGATGAGTCTAAGCCTTTCTTTCAAGCCAAAAAGGAGGATGGAAATTTGCCGCAGGGGGGAGTACTTGTCTGATTTGGTACCACTTCCAACAGCGAGCGTCAATCCTATGGTGACTGAGGAACAAGAACCAGAACAGGTACAAACTATGGCTGACGCGGAGCTTGGATCTTTGGCACTAGAGGACTCTGCTCAGTCTAATATTTTTCCTACCGAAATTATCCCACGGTGGTCAAGTAGAGAGTCGCGCCCTCCAGCTGCAATGAAAGACTTCTTTACTTATCATGCAGTATCTTATCCAATACAAGACTATGTGACATATGATAAAGTTACTCGTTCTCATGTTGCATTCTTAAGTGCTATATCTAATGAGAATGAACCAACAAACTTTTAAGAAGCCAACTCCAAGCCTGTTTGGAAACAAGCTATGAAAGAAGAACTCCAAGCTCTTGATGAGAATAAAACTTGGACTATTGTCCAGCTGCCATTGGGAAAGAAATCTGTGGGATGTCGTTGGGTATACAAGATCAAGTATAACAGTGACGGTACCATAGAACAATATAAAGCAAGACTTGTTGCTAAGGGATTTACTCAGACATATGGAGTAGACTACACAGAAACTTTTGCTCCAGTTGCTAAGACGAATATTTTTCGGGTTCTCCTATCTCTTGCTATCAATTATGGTTGGAAACTCTTTCAGATGGATGCAAAGAATGCCTTCTTACATGGCGATCTAGAAGAGAAAGTTTATATGAGTATTCCACCAGGACATCATCTAGTGAACAAGCCCGATCTGGTATGCAAGTTGAATAAAGCTATCTACGGTCTCAAGCAATCACCACGAGCTTGGTACACTAAGCTCAGTCATGTGCTAATAAATATTGGGCTTAAAGAAGCAGTGCAGATCCTTCCATGTTTGTTAAGAAAGGTTTTTTTGGCACCACTATTGTTCTTGTTTATGTGGATGACATAGTAATCACTGGAGATGATCAATGTGAAATTTCAAAACTCAAGGCTCTTCTTCATAAAAAATTTTCCATTAAAGATTTGGGTGTTTTAAAATATTTTTTGGGATTAGAAGTTGCTTATTCAAATAAAGGCATCTTTCTTAATCAAAGAAAGTATGTGATGGATTTATTACATGAACAGGAAAAATAGGAGTGAAACCTGTTGACACTCCTATTGAGAGTGGAGGCAATTTTTATGCGGATGGTGAACTGCTGTCTGATGTTGGTCAATTTCAGCGATTAGTTGGTAAACTAATCTATCTCACAATTACTTACCCTGATATTTCTTATGCAGTGAGCTTGGTTAGTCGCTTTATGCATGCTCCACGAGTTAATCACATGACGACTGTTAATAGAATACTGCAATACTTAAAAGGATCATCTGGAAGAGGTATATGGATGCAAAGGAATAGACATAGTTATATTAGTGTGTTGCCCAGATAGACAACCCAAGAGGGGGGGTGAATTGGGTTTTAAAATAATTATTGCAATTAAATGGTTTGTGAAATACTAATTAGTACCTTTTGCAAGTTGATTAATTAGATGCTATGTGCAGTGAATGAAATGAAAGTAAAAGACGACAAGGCAATCACAAACACAATGATTTTATAGTGGTTCGGAGCTAACCCTTGCTCCTACGTCCACTCCCCAAGCCTCACTTGGGAATTCACTATAACCCCTCGGATTACAGCCGGTTGTTTTACAAGCTCACAACCTAACTTGTTGTTTTACGAGATCACAACGAACTCGGTCGGTTTTCCCAGGCTCACCGACTAGAACCACCCGATTGTTTTCCCGGGATCACAATCAAACCCTTACACGTTGGTTTCAACCTAGGCTCACCAACAAACCTTTACACCCTTGATTCAATCCCCTGATTGAATCAAGTAAGGACCAAATGGATAGAAAAACAAATAGAAAAATACAGCTTCTAAACAAGCAGATATTCAGCAATATAAATAGGAGAGAAGTTAAGAGCCCTCAAACAAGTTTATGAAGATGTAGAGGAGGGCTTCTCGAACTCTGGGTCTCCTCTTGAATGTATTGAAGACTTGAAGGCTGAAGGAGACTTCTTTAATGCTGGGAAGAGTTGGTAGGATGGAGTTTAATGCCCCTCTTCCTTCTTTTCCGTGTATGCTCTTTGAAATCAAATGGTAGCTCGAGATTTCTTGTTTTCTTTGAAAGAAATATCACTTCTCTACCTTGCTACAGTTCTCTGTGGCTATTTAAGCCATTCCCCTCGGAAACTAGCCGTTAGACACAATCTTCTAGCCGTTCTGCACATTCTGCACATCCTGACAATGTTTCCGTTGGGATCGGAGTCGACTCGCGCGATCTGGAGTCGACTCGGCTGCAGCAGGAGTCGACTCATGCTTTTCTGGAGTCGGCTCGGCAACTGTTCCGGATTTGAATTAAAGTGCTCTTCTCGACTGGGAGTCGACTCGACTTAATCCGGAGTCGACTCCCCAAAGTCTGGAGCTGACCTGGCACTTTTGGAGTCGACTCATTCCAAAGAATCCATAGATGTATTCTTCAACTTTGCTCACTCGAGTCGACTCGAAAATTCTGGGAGTCGACTCGGCGCTCAGAGTCCGAACTCCCGATCTTCTGTCTTTTGGCTCGTGCCGTCTTGGAGTCGACTCGGACTGTTTCGGAGTCGACTCGGCTCTCAGTATCCGAAAAACAGTCTTCTGTCTTTTTGGGGTAGCACTGCCTTGGAGTCGACTCGAACTGTCTTGGAGTCGACTCGCCTCTCAGAGACGAAAATACTGTCTTCTGTCTGTTTGGGGTCGCGCTGTCTTGGAGTCGACTCGGCCTTTGCGGGAGTCGACTCGGCTCTCAGTGTCCGAAAGTTGCTCTCTGACTTTTGCCTTGTATTACACTGGGAGTCGACTCTCGCTTCCTTTGGAGTCGACCTGCCAACCATCGGAGTCGACTCGCGTTCCTCAGGAGTCGACTCGGCTCTCAGGGTCCAAAATAACTTCTCTGTCTTTCTGTCTGTAACTCCCTGGAGTCGACTCATACTACTCTGGAGTCGACTCGGCAAGCATCGGAGTCGACTCGCGCTCTTCAGGAGTCGACTCGCTGACAGGTTTTGAGTTGGATCTTTCGGTTCGTCTGTCTGTTCTCAGTCGGAGTCGACTCGTAATGTTCAGGAGTCGACTCGAGCCTGTGCCAGTGCTTCTGATACGCTTGGAGTCGACTCGTAATATCCCGGAGTCGACTCGAGTCTCAGACTTTGGTTCAAATTGACTTCTTAACTTATCCAAAATGTCTTGAACCAAATCTAGAGACACTTAACCATAAATTTACAAGAATTTCACTGAAACACTAGATTGAATTCATTAGTAAACATAAAATATACTCAAATGCTTTGAGCTCATCAAAATTAAATAGGGTTATAATCAATCACTCCACAATCTCCCCCTTTTTGATGATGACAAAACATTGAGTATATGTAAAGTGAATTGCTCAACAAACAAGGAGATTTATAGTAAAATTTTAAAATGAATTCAAGTGTCTGGTTATTTAATTAATCCAAACCTGAAAGGTGTGAAACAATAAATTTTGAAGTTAAAGCTCCCCCTTTCATTTGGAATTATATAAGCCTTCATGTCATGCAATCAATTGTTTGGCTTATATATATTTAATGATTTTGCTTTCTTAAAAAAAATTCAGATTCTCCCCCTCAACACATGCATTCAACTTTGTTTTGATTCTCTGAATTTTCTTTTAGTGCATTGAAGCTTTTGAACTTAAATTTTTGGTTTTTAGAGGAAAAATCTGCCAATTTGTTCTTGAGTATGATTCAACTAATCTCCGAATATCCCTTGAATAGATTCTGGAGATTACTCCGTTAGGAGCCCCAATAGAGAGATAATGAGCCTCGAGGTATCGAATCCACTAAGAACAAATTATTGTGTGTTTTAAAAGTTTTCTTTTTATTGATTTTCATTGATTCCCTTTACATGTCTATTCAATATATTTCTCCCCCTTTTTGTCATCATAGCAAAAAGGAAGAAAGCACATCACACAAGCAATTAGAGATTAATTTGCACATTTTTGAAGAAAATTGTCTACTCATTGTATTGATGTATATGTAGGTACACTTGTGAATACAAAGAGTAAAGCAGTAAGTACATGTCAAAAATGAAAAAGCAGGCTAGGATTTCGTCGAGGAGGATGTGGTTCCCTTGCTCAGTCTTGATTGTTCCATGAGTAGACTGACCCCATCTGTGACGTTCCCTAGCTGCGTGATGATCGCCGAGGTGGCCCTACTGTGGATCGAGGAGAGCTCAGTCAGACTCGCCTGAAGGGTATCCAACTTGGAGATCAACACATTCGCCAGACGCTCGGCCCCCTGACTCTGGCTGCCCATGTCGTGTCGGATGTCATCTCGCATCTTTCGTGTGTTGCTTGTGACATCGCTCATGTTTGAGAATTGGGCTTGTATCAGGCTTCTGACATTGTAGATCTCCTCCCTCAGATGAGCCGTCATCTCGGTCACGGCTGATAATGAGGGAACCAATGCAGAAGAGGGGGCAGTGACTGGACCTCGGAGCTCCCTCAGTAGGTCGTCCCGAAGATCCCGTACAATCTCCTGCCGCAACTCCCGGAGCTGCTCAGGAGAGATCCGGACCGCTATCGGCTGAGTGGGTGGTGCTGAAGAGGAGGGTCCGGCTGAGGTGGATGGTGCTGAG
Organism: Phoenix dactylifera; assembly: GCF_051530095.1. NCBI lineage: Eukaryota > Viridiplantae > Streptophyta > Magnoliopsida > Arecales > Arecaceae > Phoenix > Phoenix dactylifera. Next base: position 38,029,615 of record NC_143190.1, on the reverse strand, counting down.
GTGGAGGGATAGGTGGGAAAGTCAGAATCAGGATCAGGACTGGAGGAGTGTCTAGTAGTAGGTGTGGAGGAGGATTGTTTCCTGACCCAGGTTCCCTCTACCTTATGAAATCGCATCCTGTGAAGGGTTCCCTCACCCATGCGATCTGTGTATCGCAGTGCGCGAGAGGGTTTCCCCTCAGGAATAGGGATCTCGGACTCCCTAAAAATCAGGGTATACATCATCCCATATGGAAGGGTGAGCCTAGGTTTGTCTAGTGGCTCACATAGATATTTGTAGATCAGTTTAGGAAAGTTAATTGGGGTGTCTTGGAGAATGTAATACATGAGGGCTAGGTCCCTCTCGGATACAAAGTCGAAGCGGCCGGTCTTAGGAAATAGGGTCCTAGAAATAATACTCAAGAGGAGCCGCATTTCAACTGATAGTGAACTAGCGGACACCTCATCTAGTGGGGACTGGGGTGGACTCCCTAATATGGCCGTAAGGGCCTCAGTCCTATCGGCCGGGTGAGTAGGAAATACCCCTACTTGGGGAAGATGTAGGATTTGTGCTATAAAATCCTCAGAAATGAATAAAGGGACACCTGCTACGGTTCCCTGTATTCCACCATTGCCCCTAGACACTGTCCCATAAAACTCCCTAACTAGCCCTGGGTAAGTGGGGAGATCTAGGGAGCAAAAGAACTCTAGTCCTTGGGCCCTCAACCTATCCCCTATAGTGAAGCCTTCCCGGGAGAGATAGTCGAAGTTGAGATATCTCCCGGTGGAGACCGCCTTCCCGGCGCACGGACGCGAGGGAACCGGCCTCGGCGGGGAACGAACCGGAGGTTGTGGCCTCACGGGATCATTCCGAGCCTTGGACCGTCGCTCGGCGCCGCTCGCGGGTTGGGGCCTCTTCCGGCTTGGGACAACCATCTTACGAGGCATGCTTGACCTAGGGATGGGGAATAAACCTAATGGACGGAAGAAGCTCGACCGAAAAACCCTAACGGAGGTCGGAGACGATGTCGGAGACGGCTCTAGGGTTTGTGAACAGTGGAGGCTGTGAATAGAAGTGTTGATTAAACGCTTGGATTAGGGTTAAAACCCCGGATCCCGACCGCGAGTCGACTCCAGTAAGTTGCGAGTCGACTCGACTCGAGTCGACTCCAAAATATGCGCGAGTCGACTCCCCTTATGCTGACATCGACCTCGAGTCGACTTCCGTCTTTGTGCGAGTCGACTCCCCGTCATGAGCCGACTCTGAAACGTATCCGAGTCGACTCGAACTCTGGCACGCACCTAAAAATCATGCTATTTTCGTACCAAACAAGGGACAATCACTATGTTATGATCTGATTTGATGATCATAGATGAGAAACTCCATATTTAGCACAAGCTAATCATCAAAATCAATGAACTAGAAGAGAATATCACTAGGATGGATCAATCACTCCTAATCCTCTCCTAAGCATACTAAATCGCTCTTCACTCAAGGATTTTGTGAAGATGTCAGCTAGTTGATCATCTGTGCAAATAAATTGAAGTGTAACATCACCATTCAGTACATGATCTCTTATGAAGTGATGTCTTATTTCAATGTGTTTGGTTCTTGAGTGCTGAATTGGATTCTTAGTTAAGTTAATAGCACATGTATTGTCACAATTAATGGAAATTTTATCTTGTTTAATTCCATAATCTTCCAGTTGTTGTTTGATCCACATGATTTGAGCACAACAACTTCCGGCAGCAACATATTCTGCTTCAGCAGTAGATAATGCAACCGAGTTTTGTTTCTTGCTAAACCATGAGATTAAATTTTCTCCTAAGAATTGACATGACCCGCTGGTGCTTTTTCTATCAAGTTTACAACCAGCAAAATCTGAATCTGTGTATCCTATTAAGTTCAGGCTAGATTCTTTAGAATACCATAAGCCTATATTTTTCGTTCCTATTAGGTATTTAAAGATTCTCTTGACTGCAATTAGATGAGATTCCTTAGGATTAGACTGATATCTAGCACACATGCATACACTAAACATGATATCAGGTCTACTTGCAGTGAGATATAATAAAGATCCTATCATACCTCTATACATCTTTTGATCTACAGATTTACCTGATTCATCTTGGTCTAGTTTGCATGATGAGCTCATGGGTGTGCTGATTGACTTGTTTCCCTCCATATCAAACTTCTTAAGCATCTCCTTGATGTATTTAGCTTGATTGATGAAGATCCCTTCTTCAGATTGTTTGATTTGAAGCCCGAGAAAATAGTTCAGCTCTCCCATCATGCTCATTTCAAACTCACTCTGCATCAAGTCAGCAAATTCTTCGCAGAGGCGATTGTTAGCAGCACCGAAAATAATATCATCAACATAAATATGCACTACTAACATATCTTTGTTTTTCTTCTTTAAAAACAGTGTTGTATCTACATTTCCCCTAGTGAACTCATGTTCTAGTAGAAATTTGCTAAGTCTTTCATACCATGCTCTAGGTGCTTGTTTCAAACCATAAAGTGCTTTGTTCAATTTATACACATGATTAGGGTATTGATGATTTTCAAAACCAGGAGGTTGTTCTACATACACCTCCTCATTAATATACCCATTTAAAAATGCACTTTTTACATCCATTTGAAATAATTTGAAATCCTTAGAGCATGCAAATGCTAGTAATAATCTAATTGCCTCAAGTCTAGCTACAGGAGCAAAGGTTTCATCAAAATCTATACCTTCTTCTTGATTATAGCCCTTTGCTACTAGTCTAGCCTTATTCCTAATTACAATTCCATTTTCATCAAGTTTATTTTTATATATCCATTTGGTACCTATAATTGAATATTCAGAGGGTCGTTCAACTAGGTTCCATACCTTGTTTCTAGTAAATTGGTTTAATTCTTCTTGCATTGCATTTATCCAATTTACATCTTTTTCAGCTTCTTCTATGTGTTTGGGTTCAAAATGTGAGACAAAAGCTAGATGGTTATTTAAGTTCCTAAGAGATGCTCTAGTCCTAACAGGTTGAGATGGATCATCTAAAATTAATTCCTTAGGATGCCCATGAGCATACCTCCAAGCCTTAGTCAGCCCATGATCCACAATAGCCTCTTGGCTTGATGATGCGTTTCCAATTAATTTTTGTTCATCTTCTTGTAATGTCATCTCATCAATCTTTTCTTCAAGTATTTCAGCATCATCATCAAGATCAACCCTCTTGCTAGAAGAGATATCACTAGAATCATCAAAAACTACATGTATAGATTCTTCAATAACAAGGGTTCTTTTATTAAAAACTCTATAGGCTTTACTAGTTGTAGAATACCCCAAAAATATACCCTCATCAGATTTAGAGTCAAATTTACCTAGATTATCTTTCCCATTATTATGAACAAAACACCTACATCCAAAGACATGAAAATAGTTTACTTTTGGTTTTCTGTTTTTCCAAAGTTCATAAGGTGTTTTCTTTATAATGGGTCTCAATAAAACTCTATTTAATATATGACATGAGGTATTAATGGCTTCCCCCCAAAAGTACTTAGGGAGGTTACTTTCACATAACATGGTTCTAGCCATTTCCTCTAGGGTTCTATTTTTCCTTTCTACAACTCCATTTTGTTGTGGTGTCCTAGGTGCAGAAAAATTATGAGTTATTCCCTTTTTACTACAAAACTCATCAAATAAATAATTTTCAAATTCGGTTCCATGGTCACTTCTAATAGCTATGACTGAAGTATCTCTAGCATTTGTTACTTCCTTATGAAATTTCTTAAAAACTGAAAATGCTTGATCTTTATGAGCTAAGAACATGACCCAAGTATATCTAGAAAAGTCATCTACAATAACTAGACCATATTTATTTCCTCCTAGACTTGTGGTTCTAGTTGGTCCGAATAGATCCATGTGTAGTAGTTCTAGAGGTCTAGAGGTAGAGACACAATTTATGGATTTAAAGGAGTTCCTTGATTGTTTGCCATATTGACAAGCTTCACATATTTTATTCTTTTCAAACTTTAGTTTTGGCAAACCTATCACGGAATCTATTTTAACTAGTTTTGATATTGTGTCCATACTTGCATGACCTAACTTACGGTGCCATAACCAACTAGCATCATTATCCTTAGTTTCATTAACAACTAAACATGGGTTATGTTTGGCAAGATCCTCAAGGTCTACTACATACACATTCCCACGTCTTATTCCTTTAAAAACTAAACTATTGTCATTTAAGTTGGTTATGATGCATAAGGATGGTTTGAACAAAACATCAAAACCTCTATCACACAATTGACTAATGCTAAGTAGATTATGTTTAAGACCATCAACATATCGAGCATTATCAATAAAGGTTGAAGGGGTAATTTGTACTTTACCTATACCAATGATGTGATCTTGGTTATTGTCTCCAAATGTCACAGCACCTCCCTTCTTAGGCTCAAGGGTGAAGAATTGGTCCTTGTCACCCGTCATGTGTCTTGAGCAGCCACTATCCAAGTACCAACAATTTTTGTCGACCTTGGCTGCAAGACACTTCTACACAAGCAAATCATACAATTTTAGGTACCCAAGTTTTCTTGGGTCCTTCATGGTTAGTAATGTTGGTTCCTTTTGGAACCCAAATTCTTTTAATTTTTCTTTTAGTTTTTCCTTTTCTATAATCATATACATTTGCTTTATGTCCTAATGTTCCACAGCAAAAATATGTTATTTTCTTAGTTTTGCTTTCCCCTGCTTTAACAAAGAAATTACTAAGGAGTTTTTGCTTATTTTTAGGTTTATACCCTAAACCAGCTCTATTGAACACAGCTCGTTGACTATTAAGTATCATTTCTAATTTTTCTGAGCTATAAGTAAATTTTTCTACAAAAGGCTTGTACTTTTCAAGTTCTAGTGCCAATTTTTGTTTTTCTGTTCTTAGTCCATTTAGATCTTTTGTAAGACTCTCTTTTAAGATTTGTTTATTGTTTTTAAGTTCGAATATTTCTTTGGTCAGCCTTTCGTTATCTTTAGTTAAGGTATTAGTCTTTTGAATTAAGATTTGGTTGCTTGTCTTAAGTTCTGAATTTTCTTTAATAATAACATCTTTATCCTTAACTAATGTATCATACTTACGGAGGTGAGTTTGATTAGTTAGTTTCAGTTCTTTGTTTTTAAGGTTTATTGTCTTATACTCGTCCATTAATTGATTGAAGGCATCATATAACTCATCGAAAGTAAAGTCTAAATGTGTTCCGGATGTTACCTCATTGTCGTTAGCCATAAAACAAAGGTTGGCCTTTTCTTCTTGTTCCTCATCCGATGATGATGATGATGTGTCGGAGTCCGATAGGGTGGAGACAAGGACTTTCTTTTTCTTGTACTTGCTCCCCTTCTTCAGCAAAGGACACTCAGCTCTGAAGTGCCCCGGCTTCTTACACTCATAACATCCAATCTCCTCATTTTCTCTTTCTTTACCTTTATCCTTGTGATAGGAATTTGAGGGGCCTCTCCTTTGATGAGAGGACTTCTTCCGGTTGATGAATCTTCGGAATTTTCTTACGAGGAGTGCCTCATCATCATCTCCCTCATTGTCTTCCTCTTCACTGCTACTGCTGCAAGACACATCTTTGTTAGTGGAAACAGATTTTAGTGCTATTATCTTTTTCTTGTGAGAGGACTCTTCTTCATTGTGTTGTTTCATCGTTAGCTCATGCGTCATGAGGGATCCAAGTAGCTCCTCGAGTGGCAGCTTGTTTAAATCCTTAGCCTCTTGGATTGCCGTCACCTTGGCTTTCCATGACCTTGGTAGACAACGAAGAATCTTCCTGACAAGCTCACTGTTAGTATAATTTTTGCCAAGGCTTTTTAGGCCATTGACAATGTCAGTAAATCTAGTGAACATGCAAGTGATTGTTTCATTAGAATCCATCTTAAATAATTCATATTTATGAACTAATATATTTATTTTGGATTCTTTTACTTGATTTGTGCTCTCGTGGGTCACTTCAAGTCTATCCCAAATCTCTTTTGCAGAAATGCAAGTAGAGACTCTATTGAATTCATTTCTATCTAATGCACAATAAAGCACATTCATTGCTTTGGCATTTAGTTGTGCCTTCCTAATGTCATTGTCATCCCAATCCTTTTCAAGCTTGGGTATGGTGACACCCTCTACATAAATGGATGGGATGTATGGTCCATTTAGAATGGTGGTCCACATCTCATAGTCTTGGGCTTGGATAAATATTCTCATCCTAGCCTTCCAATATGAGTAGTCGGATCCATTAAAGAATGGAGGTCTATGTGTGGACTGGCCCTCAATGTGAGAAGATCCAAATGGGGTTGTCATTTTGATCTTTTACTCTTTGGGTAATAGAGTTCCTGCTCTGATACCACTTGTTGCCCAGATAGACAACCCAAGAGGAGGGGTGAATTGGGTTTTAAAATAATTATTGCAATTAAATGGTTTGTGAAATACTAATTAGTACTTTTTGCAAGTTGATTAATTAGATGCTATGTGCAATGAATGAAATGAAAGTAAAAGACGACAAGGCAATCACAAACACAATGATTTTATAGTGGTTCGGAGCTAACCCTTGCTCCTACGTCCACTCCCCAAGCCTCACTTAGGAATTCACTATAACCCCTCGGATTACAGCCGGTTGTTTTACAAGCTCACAACCTAACTTGTTGTTTTACGAGATCACAACGAACTCGGTCGGTTTTTCCAGGCTCACCGACTAGAACCACCCGATTGTTTTTCCGGGATCACAATCAAACCCTTACACGTTGGTTTCAACCTAGGCTCACCAACAAACCTTTACACCCTTGATTCAATCCCCTGATTGAATCAAGTAAGGACCAAATGGATAGAAAAACAAACAGAAAAATAGAGCTTCTAAACAAGCAGATATTCAGCAATATAAATAGGAGAGAAGTTAAGAGCCCTCAAACAAGTTTATGAAGATGTAGAGGAGGGCTTCTCGAACTCTGGGTCTCCTCTTGAATGTATTGAAGACTTGAAGGCTGAAGGAGACTTCTTTAATGCTGGGAAGAGTTGGTAGGATGGAGTTTAATGCCCCTCTTCCTTCTTTTTCGTGTATGCTCTTTGAAATCAAATGGTAGCTCGAGATTTCTTGTTTTCTTTGAAAGGAATATCACTTCTCTACCTTGCTACAGTTCTCTGTGGCTATTTAAGCCATTCCCCTCGGAAACTAGCCGTTAGACACAATCTTCTAGCCGTTCTGCACATTCTGCACATCCTGACAATGTTTCCGTTGGGATCGGAGTCGACTCGCGCGATCTGGAGTCGACTCGGCTGCAGCAGGAGTCGACTCATGCTTTTCTGGAGTCGGCTCGGCAACTGTTCCGGATTTGAATTAAAGTGCTCTTCTCGACTGGGAGTCGACTCGACTTAATCCGGAGTCGACTCCCCAAAGTCTGGAGCTGACCTGGCACTTTTGGAGTCGACTCATTCCAAAGAATCCATAGATGTATTCTTCAACTTTGCTCACTCGAGTCGACTCGGAAATTCTGGGAGTCGACTCGGCGCTCAGAGTCCGAACTCCCGATCTTCTGTCTTTTGGCTCGTGCCATCTTGGAGTCGACTCGGACTGTTTCGGAGTCGACTCGGCTCTCAGTATCCGAAAAACAGTCTTCTGTCTTTTTGGGGTAGCGCTGCCTTGGAGTCGACTCGAACTGTCTTGGAGTCGACTCGCCTCTCAGAGACGAAAATACTGTCTTCTGTCTGTTTGGGGTCGCGCTGTCTTGGAGTCGACTCGGCCTTTGCGGGAGTCGACTCGGCTCTCAGTGTCCGAAAGTTGCTCTCTGACTTTTGCCTTGTATTACACTGGGAGTCGACTCTCGCTTCCTTTGGAGTCGACCTGCCAACCATCGGAGTCGACTCGCGTTCCTCAGGAGTCGACTCGGCTCTCAGGATCCAAAATAACTTCTCTGTCTTTCTGTCTGTAACTCCCTGGAGTCGACTCATACTACTCTGAAGTCGACTCGGCAAGCATCGGAGTCGACTCGCGCTCTTCAGGAGTCGACTCGCTGACAAGTTTTGAGTTGGATCTTTCGGTTCGTCTGTCTGTTCTCAGTCGGAGTCGACTCGTAATGTTCAGGAGTCGACTCGAGCCTGTGCCAGTGCTTCTGATACGCTTGGAGTCGACTCATAATATCCCGGAGTCGACTCGAGTCTCAGACTTTGGTTCAAATTGACTTCTTAAATTATCCAAAATGTCTTGAACCAAATCTAGAGACACTTAACCATAAATTTACAAGAATTTCACTGAAATACTAGATTGAATTCATTAGTAAACATAAGATATACTCAAATGCTTTGAGCTCATCAAAATCAAATAGGGTTATAATCAATCACTCCACATAGTGCCTATACCGATGCTGATTGGGCAGGATGTTAGACAGATAGAAGATCCACAACAGGATATTGTACATTTGTGGGTGGTAACTTGGTGATATGGAAAAGTAAAAAATAGAATGTTGTAGCACGTTCAAGTGCTGAAGCAGAATATAGAGCCATGGCATCCACTACGAGTGAAATTATTTGGCTTCATGCTTTGTTGCAAGATTTGGGATTTGACTCATCGCAATCAACGAAAATTTTTTGCGATAATCAAGCTGCAATTCATATTGCTTCAAATCCTGTGTTTCATGAGCGAACAAAACATATTGAGTTTGATTGCCATTTTGTTCGAGAAAATGTTCAAGCCAAAATTATTTGTACTCCCTATATTCGTATTAATCAACAACTAGCTGATATTTTCACAAAAGGTTTACCAGCAGCCCGATTCCAAGAGATCTTGTCCAAGCTGGGTGCTATTGATATCTTCGCACCAACTTGAGGGGGAGTGTTGGCGAGAAGAGAGAGATTTGGGAGTGATTAGGAGATGTGTTTGAATTAGATGTGGTTGTTATGGAGAGTTTTTCTCCTATGATTGCTTGCTTATTTGGACCCGCCTTCTATTGTTGCCTTTGGCCTTTATATAGGTCTATGCTGGTGTATTCTTTGTTAACATAGTGAATAAAAAGATCCCATCTCTCTGCTCCCGTGGACGTAGGCTTTCAAGCCGAACCACGTAAATTTGTTTGTTCTCTGTTTCGTTCTTTGTTTTGACAGCTTCTACCCGCGGCTTTTCCAGAATCTTTCGAACTACACTCTCCAATCCCTCCCTCGCTGCAGCGTGCAGTGGCGTCTCCCTCTTGAGGCTCGTCGCATACACCACTATCTCGAAGTCAGCTGGCCAATTCATGGCATAACTGGCCAGCAACTTCACCATCTTTATGAGGAGGTTTTCACATCATTTGAGGATTTCCCAGGCAAAATCTTTATGGCCTAGCCATGCGGGGAGAGCAGTATTGTCTTGGGGAGTCAAAAAGACTTGACAACCCAAAAATATCATAATCATAACATCAAAGAGTTCCATCTCTTCTTTCTCATGCATCGTTCATGCTCACCAATAGTAAAGTTACATAACAAAAATACGAAACTCTGATATTCAAAATTTAAAACAAACCAATGGGCAATGGATACCTGACATCAAATCATAAAGGTCCCAATCAAATAAAACAGAGGATCCAAATTTTCTACAACTACTGCTACCAGTTTAGATGCTTAAATACCAATTGTCGGCTAGGTATATATGATTCCAAAACAGTCTTCAAAGAACAAATCAAGTTGCAAACATGTATATAGAGTCAATAACCATATAATAGTTCGCATGGCTTACAAACCTTCACAAAAGACACTTTCAATGCTTTCACAGAAAATTGTAACCATCATCATCACCATATCTCGATGAACAAGATGACCTAAAGTGGGCCTCAGAACAAAGCCAGCAGATAACCGTAAAGGGAACAACCCCCAAGTTCATAAGATTCCCATCTAAATACTCCAATATATATAAGGATCTCTACACCCTCTCCTGGTTCAAAGGCAATCAAATCTCCTCACAATGGGATGAACAGAACATTTTTGCCCAGTATGGCGAGAACAAGTAATGGAGCGCTGCAACCAATCAAGATCACCACAATAGCTAACCAAAGGCTCTCCTCATGGACCACCAGGTACACTGCTGACATCAACGTCACGATCATCGCCAAGCATGCAACCACGATGAGCCTATGGCCCCAAGCCAGCTGATCGAGCTTGAACCGAACTGGGTCCTTCCATGCCCATATGAAGCAGAACACAACCACAAGGGAGCTGCACATTGCGATGGTGTTGGAGATCACGAAGACCTTGAAGGCTGCCTGCTTTCCAAGTATGGCGAAACCATATTTTTGATCGAAACCTCCCGGCATGGTGAAGGTGGCAGCGAAGGTGACTGTTGCAATGAGTGCGGCCACCCAAGTGTAGGTCTCTATACTTAATCTGTAGTGCTCATCGGCCTTTGACATCTTCTTCCTAAGGGAGTGAGATATGCTTACGGTTGCATGCTGTTGTTTCTTGAGTACGTTTGCTTCGTGCTTCTTCAATTTCTTCCAAATGTACAACTGGTTGAAGAGCAACGGTTTAGTATTAGTTAAAATTAGGTTATTATGTTTTTGAGTTCATTTTTTTACGACAAGGATGCCATGATGTCAACAATTTAGTACTATGTAAACATGAAATGAAAATATATCGAATCTAATGTTCTGTCGGCAATGATAACTAGAGTGGGTACAAGATCAAAAGGTAGTGTGTTCGCAGCAATCCTTGCTACCGAACGATGAAAGTATAGATCACTATTCCTTAATATGCAATGGATTCTTCACAGTCCAAGTTGAAGAAAGTGATAAATTTGACAGGCCAAGGAAGAACTTCTGAAAAAATGGGTTTTTCATCCTCCTCAATAAATTGGGTGTGGATTAAAGTTGCGTGAGAAATAAAAATATTTGCTATGTAGCCGATTGTAAAAGTTGTTCTGTGATTAGAATTCTCAAGGACTTCCCATTATGATGTAGTGAATCCAATTTGACTACAGAAAAGAAAAGATCAAATTTTGATCAGCAATGATATAGATATACGCTTGTGTTCGCATGATGTGAACATATACAGTATCTTAACGCAAGTCAAAATGCATGTGATCTTTAACTTACGGTAGTTTGATATTGCACCTAACCTAGCTTATGTTATTGAAGAAATGTTGCTTTTAGTGAGCATATAGTTACAGATGCCAAGCATGCTACGTTAATTCAGCATACGCATGCATCACATGTAGTTGCTAAAGCTTTTGTATTTAGAATAATTAGTTTATCTTCTAACATTATGTCAATACCTTGTCTCTTGGTTAAGTTCTTGGAATCACTACTTTTATAGCAGTATAGAATGTTTAGCCTTTTAAAAGAGATATCTAGTTATGATTATTATAGGAATATTTAAAATTTTTAATAGAATAATCTGATTACAGAAATTGACAAATTGAAAATGGACCTTTTTTTTTAAACTTTACACACGCACACAAAAAAAGTCTGGGCCTCGGATCACTACCTCATACGTGTCCAGTTTGTCCAGAGATTCAACCAAATTTCTTGCAGTGAGTCCTTCATTATTCTTGATGCTTGAATCCACTCTCCTATCTTTCATAAGCGAGATAGACGACTGTATCCTAGAATGCTTTGCAGCCAGATGAAGAGGAGTGTTCCCGTCTTTATCACCTTGGTTGATTATCTCACCAAACGCCATGGTCTTCAATAGGCACTTCAGTGCGCCGACTCTTCCGCTCATGACGGCAATATGAAGAGCATTCATGCCCTCAGAATCAACCTGCTCGATTGCGACCGGACAACGTTTCAAGAGCTCTTTGATTGCATGATTAGAACCACAGTCAGCGGCTATGTGGAGGGGAGACCGCTTCTTAGAGTTTACGGAATAGATGAGTGAAGGTTTTTCATTTAATAGCATCTCTACGATCTTGGCATTGTTCTTTTGCGCAGCATAATGAAGAGCATTGTCCCCGGAGCCATCCGTAACTTTGAGGAAATCACTCCGTTTCTTCAACAACATCTCCACAATGCCTGTCAGGTAGGTAGGTAGGTTGTAAAAAGGTCACTCAGCAAATCAAACATGTGGCCCTTCGTAGTTTGAATTCGAAGGAGAGAGAGAGAGAGAAAATATACAGTGAAAATGGATGAAATGGCTGGTGGCCAAAGACCCCAGAATGCGTAAAGTTACGTGGATGGGGATGGCATCAATGAAGGATATATGTTTGGAGCAAAAAGCAAGAACTTACTATCATGACCGCCGAGCACGGCTTGGTGCAGAGGTGATCCTGTCCCAGTCTCCAACGCCTCCATCTCCGCCTCTGTTTCTACCCATGGATGCTGCAAAATCTTGCTTACAATCCCCTCCAACCCCTCCCTCGCTGCAATGTGGAGCGGCGACTCCTTCATAGAGTTGGCCAAATGCCCAACCGGGGGATCAGCATCCAGCAACCTCAACGCAATGTCAGTCTTCCGGTGTTTCACTGCCTCATGCAATGCAGTGTTACCTTTTATGTTGGTCATCCTGAATGGCTCCAATGCCTGCTCGACATCGGTGGGCCACTTAGAGACATGGTCGATCAGCGACGACACGATTTCCAGGTGCCCAGCCCTTGCAGCAATATGCAAGGGGGTCTCGCCCTGGGCGTTTTCGACGACGATGAGGCCACTGCATCTTTCTAGGATCTCCACGGCGATATCTCTGTGGCCTAATCTTGCTACCAGATGGAGTGCTGTGTTGCCTTGGGGAGTTGAAGACTGAAGAATCTTGTCGTCCTTTCCAACCATATCTCTCAAACTCTGAACATTTCCCTGAGTCACTGCTGTGTATAGTCTAAGATCCATGCTTGGTGCCGACAAGTTGTGGTGCTTCTCCCTCTCTCTCAACAATGAGGAAAGTGGAGGATGGAGGAACTGATGCCTATCACAGGGAGGACTTAAATGATGCAAGGCCTATGCCTGCCTTTCCTTCAAGTGACTTCTCGGAATTTACACACAGAAAGCAGCTTCACAGAGCTTGTTCTGCGATGAAGTGATCAACTCGGTGATTATCATTGCTCCAGATATTTAAAGGCAAGGAAGATAGTGAGGAGCCAATATAAATTTTCTTATAAATAGGAACAAGAAGAAAAAACATTAGTGTAACATTCTAATTTCTCCGCTATGACAAATCGGATGAAGTCGCTTATCCACTAAAACAAAGAAAAGAAAAGAAAAGAAAGTTCCTACTGCTTGGTGACAAAAAAAATTTCAGCATTACGAACTCCTTGTTTCAATGCTGATTAAGTTTTCGCTTGGGGAGGGGGATTTATTCTTATTGCAGCAGCAGACAGATAGAATAATAAAATAAGAAAAGTAAAAGTACACAATACTAATATTATGGCTCGGTCCACTGACTTACATCCACAAGTAAAGACAATACAAAAGTTTTACTATAAAAACTGAAAATTACAGAGTACAACAGTTTCTCATAAATCCTAGCTTCCAATACATCGAATCGCTAAAACACACGATTACTTTCTTCTTTTAGGGTTACAAAAAATGTGTATGTATATAAATATATATAGTAAGTTAATTTGGACTCGAATTCATATCCTACAATAATCAACTTTGTTCTGTCCTGCACCTTTATCCCTGACTAAATATTTGTGCAGCCCAAACAAAATATATATGGAGGCTAGAGAGAACATTTTTTTTTTTTTTTTGTAATAGAGCTCATGAAGTGAATTCATTTTTACCTTTCTGGAGCTTGTAAACTCAAGACGTACTCAATAATCCTACTTTTAAATCAACAATATTGCTTCACAATTTATCTATAGTCAATTTGTTTGATGGTAGCCGTCTGTAATTCTCTCAAAACAATTGCAATTGTCTATAATAAAAATAAAGAGAATAAATATTCTAGGGAACGGACGGGTACCGTATCTATGTGGAGATCAACTACTTACCTTGCCCAAAAAGCAGTGTAGGAGCGTCTCAATCAGTGCGTTGATCTGAACACGGGGATCTGAAATGTTAGCCCACGATTAGAACTGAAGCAAGGATGGCTGGTGAGTTGATCTCTTGTGCCCGAAACGATTACGTTAAGTTTACCAAAAAGAGCGCCATTTATTGCTGCAGATTGCCATGGTTTTGTAACTTTGTACCTTGCTTGGATCCCTTGCCTCGAATGCTACTTTATCACTTTGTGAAGAATGGAATACGGAGTGCCTCGGGCATTCTTCAGGATCCTTTAATTTGGCTTCTTCCTTTTTAAATTTAAAGCTAAAGCGGAAGTGATGAACCATGTTCTCTCTGGAGGCATGTTTTTCTGGGTGCAACTTGACACATTAGCTAGGGGCTCAAGGCCGTGGCTCAGGAAGCATTGTTCCAGTTTACCTCTTAAGTTTTTTATGACATTTCATCATGGATTGTTCAAAAAATGGAAATGTAGGAAACTGTTGCTTTGATTTATCCTTCCCAACCTGCAGTAGATGGACTTTAAAATCCGGAGGTGAAGTCCTAGGAGTATAAACGAAGAGGTACGCTCTCTCCTTTCTCTCGCCGATGAAAGAGAGATTCTTCTTCTTCCTTGCTCTTTTTCCTTCGGCCTTTCGGGCTTAGCCTTAGCTTTATAAAAATTTTGATGAAACTTGAAACTTGAGCATGCCTTAGTTTTATATATATATATATATATATTGATGAAAAGGTTTAGATGAAGTTTTGAATATACATCTCCACACTACAAAAAACCTAGGCTCAGAGATTGTGACAACTACAGATTTTCTTTCTTTTCTTTTGAAATATAGGAGTGATCAGTCCTGCCGGATCAAAGAGTTTGCAAGGAAAAATTGGAAGCGAAGTGAAAACAAAACAAAAATGAGAAAGGAAGACAAAAGAAAGAAGTACAAGCAAGAGAGAACTAAGAAGAGGAAGAGATGAGATTAGACAACAATGCAACCGCCCTTCTAAAAGCCTGCTCATGCTTGGAAGCGTTATTACAATATTTTTTAAATTATTAGAAATCTTGAATTATTCCCAGTTTTTCTCTTAATTTAGTAATACTCTAAATTATACTCCGAAAATGAATTGATTTAGTAAAGAGGATTGAGACTGAATAATCGATCAATGGATTTCTTTTCCTAGTAAAGCTTAACTAATGAATTTTAATTGAGACTCAATAAAAGAGGGAGCGTTGTAATTGCAAATTATTATTATGAGGAAGGTTAGTTTTTATGTTTTTCTAATTCTTTCACTCATTCTTGTGCTTCTCCTTTCTCAAAATATAATTTGGCTTGTGATATTGACCTATCATGGATTACTTTTTCTTCCCCAAAAAAGATTGCTAGTTAAGAAATCTGAGATATTTGTGTACATTTTTCTTTTTTGCTTATGGAGAAAATAGTTAGGATCGTAAAACTGTCTACTACTTGAATCCAAGCCCTCGGATTTATGGATGCTTTTCTTTTTTTAGAAAAAGGCAAGGTGTACCCACTTGCTCTGCCAAGTTAGTGAAACATTATACAAAATGGAGAGTAAACATGTATCAGATCTGTACCAGAAAAGACACTTAGATCAGATCAAATCAAACAAGCCTACAAAAATCCTAGAGATTGATCACACTTAGGTTTTCTTTTTTAGCCTTGCACCTGACTTGCCAGATAACAAGACAGAGCAAAACCTGAGGTAGTTCCAGAACTTTCCCATAGAAAGCCTTCGCGGCATATAAACTATGGTACTTTAACATACTTTATTTTGACCTATGGTTAAGTTTATTTAATATGTGAACGCAAAAGAAGTCCTAATCATGATCTTTGGTTATCAGAGAACCCTGGGTTATTTCATTCTTGGTAACCTTGTTGAAGACAACCTTATGGGCTTTCATTATTCTTTTTAATACCGGCTTGCCTAGTAGATCATGCCATTAAGATGCGAAAATGATTACAAGACTTGAAAATTACATGATACAGGAATTGTTAAATTCAATGAATTATCCGCCCTGCTAGTTAAGGCCATCGATCTCAATTTTGCTTGACTTAAAACATAATATCCTCCAAACTTTTAAAAGAAGCTTGAAAAAATCTTTTGGAACTTTTTAGTCAAATAAGCTTGCAATTTGCCATACAAAGAGAAGGCCATCCCTCTCTTAGGCTTTTCTTTAGTCTCTTTTGCTTCCAAAGGATCTAGAAAGAAAATAGAGAATCTGGATGTCTACTAACTTCCAATATGAGCATGAAAAAACTCCAAATAATCCTAACAAAACCACATCCCCCCCCCCCCCCCCCCCCCTTCCCAACAAAAAAAAAATGGAAATCAAATTCTTGGTTGAACACATTAAACACGGTCTCCAGATGAGTCTAATTCCTCTTTTGCAAATTATCAGCAGTTTAAACTTTCTCTTCAAGAACAAAATAACAAAGAGAATTTAGCTTTCTCTTGAGCATACAAGTGTTGAGAATCATTGCTAATTTTAATCTACAAGAATTCTTATCCTTATCTTGTTCTTTAGTAGTGATAAGTCCTATTCTTATTCTTTAGTAGCGATAAGTTTTATCTTTATCCTTTAATAATGATAAGTCTTATCTTTTAGTTGATGTTGAATTGAGTAGGAATTAAAATGCCACTCTATTTAAAAGGACTTTTGATGTCTCTTTTGGTATGGTTTGAGAAAAGAAGAGTGGTGTGAGAAAAGAGAGAAAATGAGAGACTGAGAGTTGTTATTATTTTTTTGGCTCATTCTTTTTAATAAACTATTTTCTTTACTAATTATTTTTTTCTAGCATCCATGTTATTTGTTTAGTGTTTGCTCTAGATCTTGGGTTGGCGTGGTCGATTTACTCCGTGTAGCTCTACAGGACTAAATTTCTTTTGTCCTAGGAATTTTAAGTCTACTAGAACTAAAAATAAAGATTTAACTAAAAATTACTGTGGACCTTCTTTGTATATGCTTATCAAGATTTACAGAAAGGGAAAAAGGGCTAAGTAAATTTAATCAACACCGCACTGCCTTTCAAGATTAAGTCAAAATAAAGCTCCTTGATCAATTTATTCCAGTTTATATAGCTATTTATTTTATTTTTTACATAGCCAAATGGTTATTTGACCATATGGGTTAAGTCACATATCTTGAGAACTAAAACAAGATTTGTATGTAAAAAATAATGGATGATTTTACTTCTAACTTGCTTACTACTCTTAATTTATAAATGTCAAATATTCATTTTCCTTTCATAGAGCTGGGTTATTAAAAAATGAAAGCAGGAGTCCTCTAGCAACCCCCATCCCACCCAAAAAAAGAAAAAATGCAAAAGGAAACAAACGAAGAATATGACGGTGTTACTTTAGTGCCTTTTTGTTCGCTAATTTATTTTCTTTTGTGAGAGAAATAGCTCGCATTCGATTTGGTTGATGTACTATTGATGGTTGTGCGAACCGCACATCACTCCTCGAGAATTTAAACTATATACAGGCTCCAATCTCTTGGTCATGGGTAGAATAACCGTAAATCTTCTTCTGAAAGAATTTGTTCTCCAAGAAGGTCCAAGTTCATTGCTGCAAGTGGTAGCTCCGTCTTTGATACATCAGTCTCAGAAGTTGAGTTGAGGATAGTCTAGGTGGTTAATATTTATGCTCGCTTCATATTGAGAATTGACCTCATCCTCTTGAAGGACGATTCTGCAACTGTGATTGGTTGGATTCGAAGGTAGAACAGAGGAATAAATACTCACTCTTTTCTGGAAGATATCTGGAGACTAGCAAGAGAGGCCACTTTATTTCATTTGAAGTACGCCTATTGTGTTGATTTGGAGCCAACATCTAGAGTATTTAGGAACATCTTACTTTAAAATTTTTTTAGATGTATACGTACCAAAATGATGTGCATTGCCCATCCTAAAAAAAACACACACAAAAAAAAAAAAAGAAGAGGGGTGCAGGTTTTGTCATACGGGACCTGCATTCCAGGGTTGTGGCCGCAGGTGGTTGCCAGTTGTTTGCTACATCAGTCCCGGGAGCAGAGCTGCGTGCTGCTTGGGCGGGGCTGCGACATGCACGGACGATGACGCGGACCAGCTCGATTATTTTGGAGGGCGACTCAGCTACTGTTATTGGATGGATTCAGAAGGGGTTGAGGGGTGAGAGCTCGGACCACCCCTTGATCCGTGATATAGTCAGGATGATGAGAGATGGGGGGGCCTTCCAGGCCAAGCATGTATTCCGGGAGGCCAATGGGGCGGCTGATTGGGTGGCCGCCTATGCGGCCCACCATTCAGGTTACGCCCTTTGGTCGGGGGAGGGGGAGTTGCCACTGGCACTCCGCGAGATATTGTATTTTGACTTTATTGGGTGTATTCACACACGGTTTGTATGAAGCACCCGTTTCAGCAAAAAAAAAAAAAAAAAAAAAAAAAAAAAAAAAAAAAAAAAAAAAAAAAAAAAAAAAAAAAAAAAAAAAAAAAGGAGAGAGAAGAAGGGAGGCCAGGTTGACAGGCAGCTCGCGCGCGCCATATGTGAGGGCCCACGCTACCTGGATGCTTCTTGTACCGTTCAAAAAATAACCGTTACGATGCTTCCCGTTATCTTTATCGCGGACTCCCCCGTAAAACTAAAACCCCCGTCCGACTCTCTCACCGCACGGCCCACTTCTCCGATCTTTCCCTTCGTCGCCTCCGCTCACCGATCCCGGCTACCACCACCCGTTCTCTCCTTCTCCCTTCTTCTTCCCCGCCACCGCTCATCCGCCCCGGCTTCCACCGCCCTTCCACGTCCGCCCCTTCTCCCCGGATCGCGGCCCACCGCCGGACGCCTTGTGCCACCGATACAGCCTCCGGGTACGTTCCCACCCTCGTTCTTGAGAATCTTGATAAATCTTGAATCTTGGATCTTGATGAATCTGGAACGTTGATGAATCTTGAAACTTGATGAATCTTGATCCCCTTCCTGCCTTCTATGTTTTAGCATCTGCGTTTGATTATTAAGGTATTTTCATATATAACGCCAGAGAAACATTCCCCTTGTGTATGCATGATTAATTTGGATTTAGTACATGGTCTAAGATGTGGTTTTTATTTATTTTTCCTGAATTAGTAGATGGTGTTCGTTTCTAATGCAGGAAATCGAATCAGACGGATGGTCTAATGGGAGTTCACATGCTGCACACGCATGGTGTGATGGAACTTTGGGACTGTCGTGGATGGAGGATGTTGAATCCTTGTTTCCAAGACTCTTTCCCCAAGAATTAACCCATCTGGGTTTAAAATTTAACTTTAAACCTTCTTGGTTAAAATTCAGGTTAAGATGCTTCATTTGAAGTTGACTCTTGGCCTTTGGGTCAAGCCTGAGTGAAAGCGATTGTCATGGTTCACTTATACTCTTTTTTTTTCTGTGGTAATATTTATATATATTATTTGTTTAAATCAATGTTTGAATTGTAATTTAACAATATATTTTCTGATAGCCTCAAGTATAAATTATTGCCTAGCTGGTCTCTTTTTTTTGGCCTAAGGTAATCTTGGGACTGAGTGTTAAATTCAAGTCAATAAAAATGTCCACCTTGGCAACACTTCTTAGCATCACTAGCTGCAAGTGAAACTTGTTTTGGTCAGAAATAATTTGATTCGTGTTTTCTTTTTTTAAAATTCTTGGCCAACACTTACAATTGGGTCAGATAGCATATGCACGAGCAACTTGAGCTAAAATTTCTCAAAATCTTCATCTCCCTGAATCAAACAACATTCGTTGATATTAAAAATGAAATCCTGTTACTTATAGGGAGATTTGGAAGCATTAAGATGTTGGATTCTAAAGAGTTTCAGAGGAAAAGTAAATTTTTGACATAGGCCTACCTAGATTGTCATCAAATAATAAAATTGTATTTTGTATTCTAAAATGATGTCAACCATATTTGCTTATTTGTCATAAAAATATATATATCTTATTTTCCCTGCATGATATTACTAAAATGCTTGACCCAAAGGCCCCAAACATACAAACAAATAATACAATTTACCATACAAGTATACCTAATCAATTTTTTTTGTTCTTATAATATTCTTTTCTTTTGATATCTTATTTTTGATTATTTACAAGCAAACTAGCTTGGCCAGGCCAAAATTGAAAACTAAACCATTTTTCTGAACCTTGACTGGCTAAGTGGCTAACATGTTCTGCCAAATGATTAAATTTTCGCGTAAACTTATTTTAATTACATTTGAAAATAGGATAATTATAATATTATTTTCTTGGACTACCAGGAAAATATTTGTTGATAAACTAACGTGAGCTTGAAGCATTTCAATCCTTTGTCACAACAGTTGTAGAAGAGAGAAGATAAGCAATAGCTCGTGGAAGCGATCAGAGCTCGTAATCATCATTCTCTATGCCTGGGCTTTTGGCTGCATATTCATCTGTCGGTCTCTGCAATTCTCCCGTGGTAATCTCCTTCGTTCTTTGGTTCCCTTATTTTGCAGCATCTCTTATGTTGCCTTTGCTTGTATTTTTATTGATTTAAGTGAGCTTCAGCCACCTTATTATTGTACATTTCATTCTAAGAAAGCCTCTATGGTTTACGCTCGGGATGGATACTTAATCGCCTAAATGTATGTATATTACATGCTTTTCTTGAATTCTCTCCTTTTCTTATTTTTAAAGGTGCTTTTTTTTCTTGATTCTGAATGTAATAATTCATGGATGTGATTTTGTATTGCAAAACAATAGCAGGTGCTATCTTTGTGAATCATGTAAAGTTTAGGAAATGATTCATAAGTTAGTCAAAAATGAGGCGAGGTTTAAAGCCTCAATTTGTTTATTTCAAATGTCAGACAGTCCTATAGGTGAAATGCAGCATTTTAAGCTTAATTTTTGCGTTTTTGTTGTGGAAATATTTCCTGGAGATTTTATTGTTTTGTAGTGGAATTTATTGCTAATATATTTGTTGGGAAGAACAAAAGAATGTTAAGTAGCGGCTGGCGGGGTTTCAAACTATATTTGCCTATACTGAGACCTCAGTTTGTTACGTAACAATTGCTCAGAGGTGTGGCAGTCTTGCTTGAGGAATAGGTGCAGTGAAGATGTTATTGCTAGTTTTTCGAGCCTGATCCTTCCGAGTTGTTTTGAGATTCGATAAGTATTCACTGTATCATTTAGATAAGCTTTGATGTTGGCTTTTGATGAGAGTACAAAAGTAAAATTTTTATATTATCTTAATTAGTATTATAGCTAATCTTTATTAATAAAATTAATTAATTAATGTTTTATCTGTGTCTGAGTGCATGTAATTCAAAAGACCCAATAATGCTGGATTTTAGCCCATGCCTGGTAGTTCGAGCTTAACAAATTCCCCTGTGTCCGTGATGAGGCGACTCAACAGTTCCTAACATAAAATTTCCATGTATCCACATCAATGAGTTGAAGCAAGTGATTTCCCAACATCTTCAAGTGTCCCTGTGCCGTCTCGAAAGTCCCAAAACAATTCAATCCGTTTGCCATCAACTTCCCAATGTTTAAGTCCTCCAACCGACCGTGGCAA
Organism: Phoenix dactylifera; assembly: GCF_051530095.1. Lineage (NCBI taxonomy): Eukaryota > Viridiplantae > Streptophyta > Magnoliopsida > Arecales > Arecaceae > Phoenix > Phoenix dactylifera. The sequence goes on along the minus strand of NC_143190.1, from coordinate 38,008,166 downwards.
CATTCCATTTCCTCTGTTTTGGAACAAACCCAGCACTCAGCTCTTCAACCGTCGCCACATTCCATCCGTTCGAGCATGCGAGGAGTTTCCCAGTTTTCCAAACCGATCATGGCATCTCCTCAGAGTCCTTCCATCTTCCCTGTTTCTTCCCAGCTCATCCACAAATCCAGCGGCTGTGAGGAGTCTTCTCAACACCCCAACGGTCATCTTCTTCCACACTTCCCAGCCGCATCCCAACCGATCATGGCATCTCAAGCGTTGTGGCATCAACCAGCCACATGGCTTCTTGTCTTCCAACGGATCATTCCAAGCAACAGTGGAAGCATCCCAGCAGCCGAAGATCCCAAGCGATTCAACTTCATCCCGCATCTCAAGCAACCGGATCATCCCCAAACCTCCACGCGTCTCACCAGCCGCGCCTTCAACATGCTATAAAAAGGGGAGTCATCCGGTGGAGGAGGAGGGCCGACGGGAGAAGAAGAGGAGGATCTATCGGCATTATTCCCAGCCGGACAGAATAAAACAGAAAGGGAGAAGGCCGGATCCATCCAAGTTCGGGCGAGATAGGAAGAGAGGAGAAGAGGATAGCTAGCCGTGCGACGAAGGAGGAAGAGGCCAAGGGAGGATCTACCAGCGAAGCTCCCTCTTCCGATCAATCCTTTCAGCCGAGCAAGAGAGGAGGAGAGGCCACGGGAGAAGAAGAAAGGAAACAGAGTACTCTGTTTCCTAATAGAAGAAAAAAAAAAAGGGGGTTTATGTTTATTTTATTTATTCTATGCTAATCCCTTTTATAAAATTGCTTGCATCTCATATGGATAGCTAAATATCTTTTAACTAAGGCTAAGGAAAAGCCTAGCATTTTCTTCATGTATTTCATTTAATCATTAATGGGATTTTAATGTTATTGATTTGATTTATGGTGCAGTAAATTTATAGAAATTATTTCAAACTTATATATTTTCTTTGATTTGTTATTTTTCCCGGGTATAACAGATGCTTAGAAATCCCTGTAGTTTAAAATAGAATTACTGTAATGCTGCCCATAAAAACTAAATCTATTTTATTATGATTAATAGATGATTTTAGGAAAGCATGATTAAGTGCTAGGCTGAATCCTAATGCCTTAGTTATATTTTTAAATCTGAATATTAGTTAGCCTTAAGTTTTTTTTTTTTTGTTCACTCTCAAATCCCTGTGGATTCGATCTCGGACTCACCGAGAATATTACTTTGCTACACCCTATACTTGGGGTATTCTACATTTAATTTTCCTTTTTAAAAGAGCAAGATTAAAAACGTAGCAAGTTTTTGGCGCCGTTGCCGGGGATTTGCAACGTGCGAACGAGAACAAGGCTGAAAATTTCAAATCTTTAATTTCTAGTTCTTCAATTTTTCTTTATCTTTAACACGACTGAAATTTCAAATCTTTACAGATTCAAGGACGACAAAAAGCGGGACCAGTAACGAGGAAGATCAAGATCAAATTTTTTTTTTTTGGATTCCTGGAGTGAACGAACTCCGACCGTGAGTATTTAAATTAATTTTCCTGTTTTGCTCATACTAGTCCTATTTTTCCTAGATTAGAATTTTACTCTTGTTTTAAAAAAAATAAAAAAATTATTATTAATTAAAATAATAAAATAATAAAAATAATAAATAAATAAAAAGAAAAAAATTTAGCTAGTTTGCTTGATCAACTATTCAAATGCAATTTAATGTCATGACATAAAATGTTAAAAATCTTCTTGATTGTTGCATATAGTATAAAGCATTTGCATAAAATAATCTAAGGGCTGAACCCATTAACAAGATAAGGTCGGGATTTCATCACTCGTCCTTAGCCCAAAAATCATCCAAGTGCATAAATATCCTAAGCCTAATTAAAATCAACTAGACGTTGGCCCCTAAGGATATTCGAGCTCAATAGGACGAAGACCACCGAAAGTTGCACCAATTTCGCTCTGTTATCTGGTTGATGTCTAGGCAAGCTTTGTCCCTTTAAGTGATTAAAGGGAGACAGTTTCTGTTCGAGGAAAGTGGGTTTTAAGTGGGACCTTTGCTACATGCATCGTGACCCCTCCACTTACCTGGGAGCTTACCTGGTCGACTAAGGTTAATAGACCGGATTGGAGGCTTAGGTGTCCTCTTCAACCCAGTTAGGAGCTGTCTAGAATTTTTAGGAAAACCTTAGAAATTGTTGGGTGATGCATGTTTTAATTAAACTTTTGTTTTGCTGTATTAGGGTGTTTGTGTAAAAAAATAATAATAATAAAAATAAAAAAAAATAAAATAAAAAATAATAAAATAACTTAGTATATGCTGTTGTGGGAGAGAGATAAAACGAATAGATTATTTCGAGTTGAATTAAAAGATAAAAATTTAATTGTTCAAAATTCAAATAATCAAATGGATGATAATGGTAGTAATCAGGAAGATAATGAATTTCAAGATGACTTACCTATTAGAACGCTTCGTGATTATCTACAACCTACTAGGACCAGTACCCCATCCTGTATGGTTATTCCTACTGCTGCGGGAGCTTTTGACATGAAACCAGGAATAATCCAATTACTTCCAAAGTTTCACGGACTTGATTCTGAAAGTCCCTATTTGCATCTAAAAGAATTTGATGAAGTATGTTCAACACTTCATTTCAATGATGTCACTGAAGAGGTAGTTAAGCTTAAGTTATTTCCTTTTTCTTTAAAGGAAAAAGCTAAGTCATGGTTACACTCGTTAAGGCCTAGGACCATAGCTACCTCGCAAGAAATGACAAGAGAATTTTTAAAGAAATTCTTCCCAACACATTAAACGAACACACTTAGAAGAAATATCATGAACTTTGCACAAAAAGATGGAGAAACATTTTTTCATTGTTGGAAAAGATTTAAGGACCTTCTACTTGCTTGCCCACATCATGGATATGAAATTTGGAGGGTCATTAGTTTCTTTTATGATGGTTTGTCCTCCAATATGAGACAATTTGTAGAAATGATGTGTAATGGTGAATTCATGAGTAAGGAACCAAATGAAGCCTGGGATTATTTTGATCTTTTAGCAGAAAATGCACAAACTTGGGATACAACAGATAAAAATGAAAAATCAAAAATAACACCTAATGCAAAAGGAGGAGTATATCTTGTTAAAGATGATAATGATGTCAATGTAAAAATTGCTAATCTGACTAGGAAGGTTGAAGCCATGGAATTAAGCAAAGCCAATATAGGAAAAGCACAAACTATTGTTGAAAGTATATGTGGAATTTGCGAGAGTAATGCACATGTAACCAAGGATTGTCCTACAATTCCTGCTTTTCAAGAAGTGTTGCATGATCAAGCAAATTTCACCAATACTTATAAAAGACCATTTCCAGAAACATATAATCCTAGTTGGCGAAACCATCCTAACTTTAGCTGGAGACATGGACCCACTGCCAATGAATCTCAAGGAAATTCTGTTCCTACTCCTTATGTGCCACCACATAGGAAATCCCTTGAAGATACTTTGCAAACCTTCATGCAAGGGCAGACTCAAATAAATCAGAATACAATGCAATCACTCCAAGAACTTAAAAATTCTGTAGGTAGAATTGAGGCTCAACTTAATGTTAGGGAAAGAGGGACATTTCCAGCCCAACCTCAATCTAACCCAAAGGGTCAACATGAGGTCCATGAAGCAAGTTCATCCCAACCTAAATTTGAGCAAGTTAAGTCTGTCACAACCCTTCGGAGTGGAAAAATAATTAATAAAGAAATTCCGACAAAAGATGACAAATCTGAAAAATCTATTGAAAAGAATGATGAAGATGATAATGAACAAAATAATCCAATACTGCATCATAAGATAGTTGCTCCATTTCCTCAGCGCTTGCTTGCAGCTAAAAAGGGAATACCTGACCAAGAAATTTTGGATATCTTTAAACAAGTAAAGATTAACATTCCTCTATTAGATGCCATTAAGCAGATTCCATCTTATGCAAAATTTTTAAAAGATCTTTGTACCATAAAGCGAAAGCTTTACGTACAAAAGAAAGCTTTTCTAACTGAACAGGTGAGTGCTATTCTCAAACACAACACCCCACCTAAGTATAAAGATCCTGGTTGTCCTACCATATCTTGCATCATTGGAAACTTTAGGATACAACGAGCCCTTCTTGATTTAGGTGCAAGTGTTAACTTACTGCCGTATTCAGTTTATGAACAGTTAGGACTTGGTGAATTAAAACCCACCAAGGTTACTCTCCAACTTGCCGATCGATCTATAAAGATACTAAGAGGAATAGTCGAGGATGTACTTGTCCAAATTGATAAATTCTATTTTCCAGTCGACTTCATAGTATTAGATACCCAGCCTGTCATGAACTGTACCACTCCAATACCTGTCATTTTAGGCCGCCCATTTCTAGCTACTTCTAATGCTTTGATCAACTGTCGAAATGGAATAATGAAAATGTCATTCGGAAATATGACTATAGATTTTAATATATTTAACATTTGCAAACAACCCGATAATGATAACGAAAATGATGAAATTCATGGAGTTAATCTGATCGACTCCATTGTAGAAGATGCTCTTATCCCATCTCTTTCTTCTGATCCTTTAGAAACATGCCTAACTCATTTCGGAAATACAGATATCAACCAAAACTTTAGAGAAATCAGTGCTATATTAGACTCAGCTCCTTTGTTGGATACAGATAGATGGAAATCTCGTTTTGAAGAATTGCCCACACGCAACAATAGTCCTCTACCATCTAGTGTTCAAGCACCTAAATTTGAGCTAAAGCCTTTGCCATCTGAGCTCAAGTATGCATACCTTGGTCAAGAAGAGACTTTTCCTGTGATCATATCATCCCAACTCAAACAAAGTCAAGAACTAAAATTATTGGAAATTCTCAAAGAGCATAAGGGAGCAATAGGGTGGACAATTGCTGATATCAAGGGAATTAGTCCCTCAATTTGCACTCATAGAATCCACTTAGAAGCTGATGCCAAACCTTCTCGTCAACCTCAACGTCGATTAAACCCAAACATGAAGGATGTGGTTAGAGCAGAAGTTCTGAAACTTCTGGATGCGGGTATGATCTACCCAATTTCAGATAGTAAATGGATAAGTCCAACCCAAGTGGTTCCAAAAAAATCTGGTGTTACTGTAGTCAAAAATGCCAACAATGAATTAGTTCCAACTAGGGTCCCCACTAGTTGGCGTGTATGCATTGACTATAGGAAACTTAATTCTGTCACTAGGAATGATCATTTTCCTCTACCTTTTATTGATCAAATTTTAGAAAGGTTAGCAGGTCATAAATATTATTGCTTCCTAGATGGCTATTCAGGTTACAACCAAATTGCAATTGATCCTGAAGATCCGGAAAAGACCACTTTTACATGTCCTTTTGGCACATTTGCTTACAAGAGAATGCCTTTTGGATTATGTAATGCTCCTGCAACCTTCCAAAGATGCATGCTCAGTATTTTCTCCGACATGGTTGAGCGTTTTTTGGAAGTTTTCATGGATGATTTTTCGGTTTTTGGCTCCTCTTTTGAAAACTGTGTGGACCATTTAAGACTAGTCTTAATTCGGTGTGAGGAGAAGAATCTAATCTTAAACTGGGAAAAGTGCCATTTCATGGTAACTAGGGGAATTGTTCTCGGGCATGTTATTTCATCTGAAGGAATTGAAGTAGACAAGGCTAAAATTGACTTAATTACTAACTTACCCAATCCAAAAACTATCAAAGATATACGCTCATTTTTGGGTCGTGCAGGATTTTATAGGAGATTCATTAAAGATTTTAGCTCAATATTCAAATCCTTATGTAATCTCCTTCAAAAGGAAACCCAATTTGTGTAGTCTGAAGAATGTCAAAAAGCTTTTGATAAACTTAAAAGCTTGTTAACCTCTGCTCCCATCATGCAACCACCTGACTGGTCACTTCCTTTTGAAATTATGTGTGATGCTAGTGAATATGCAGTTGGGGTAGTTCTAGGGCAAAGAAAAGAAAGAAAGCCTTATGTTATCTACTATGCAAGTAAGACTTTAAATAATGCACAAAAGAATTACACCACTACAGAAAAGGAACTACTTGCCGTAGTATTTGCACTAGACAAATTTAGGTCTTACTTGATTGGATCCAAAATCATTATCTACACTGACCACGCTGCCCTTAAGTACCTTCTTTCAAAAAAGGATGCTAAGGCGCGTTTGCTTAGGTGGATCCTTCTGCTCCAAGAATTTTTTCTAGAAATAAGAGATAAAAAGGGGGTAGAAAATGTAGTAGCTGATCACTTGTCCCGTCTGACTCTTCCAGATTCCTTAGACAATTCACCCATAAAAGACACTTTCCCTGATGAGCAACTGTTTGAGATCACATCTTCACCCTGGTTTGCAGACATTGCAAATTTTCTAGTCACAGGTGAACTACCAAGTCATTGGAATAAACAAGACAAAAGAAAATTTTTGACTGAAATAAAAAAAAATTTCTGGGATGATCCTTATCTTTTCAAATACTGCCCAGATCAAATTATTAGGAGATGTGTACCTAATGACGAATTTATTAGTGTCATTTCCTTTTGTCATTCTGAAGCTTGCGGTGGTCATTTCTCTGTTAAGAAAACGGCTGCAAAAATTTTACAGTGCGGTTTCTATTGGCCCACCTTGTTTAAAGATTTCCATAACTTTTGCAAAGCTTGCGAGCATTGTCAAAAGTTAGGTGGAATAACTCATAGGAATATGATGCCCCTCAACCCAATTTTAATTATCGAAATATTTGATTGTTGGGGAATAGATTTTATGGGCCCATTTCCTCCTTCATTCGGAAATTTGTACATCTTAGTAGCTGTGGATTATATCTCCAAATGGATTGAGGCAATTCCTTGCAAACATAATGACCACAAAACTGTTCTAAAATTTTTAAAGGAAAACATTCTTTCCAGATTTGGAACGCCTCGAGCCATCATCAGTGATGGGGGTTCACACTTCTGTAATAAGCCTTTTGAGGCTTTAATGCGAAAATATGGGATCACCCATAAAGTCGCCACCCCTTATCATCCACAAACAAGTGGACCAGTTGAAGTATCCAATCGATCAATTAAGAATATTCTGAAAAAAACGGTTAACCCAAATCGCAAAGACTGGTCTTTGCGTTTAACTGATGCACTTTGGGCTTATCGTACTGCTTTTAAAAGTCCGATTGGTATGTCTCCGTACCGTCTTATTTTTGGCAAACCTTGTCACTTGCCTGTGGAATTGGAGCATAGAGCCTACTGGGCTATTAAGAGATTTAATTTTGATATGGATAAGGCTAGTTCACTACGCAAACTTCAACTTAATGAACTAGAGAAAATCAGGAATGAAGCATATGAGAATGCTCGAATTTATAAGAACAAAATGAAAGCCTTTCATGATAGAAATATTATGAGAAAAACATTTGAGCCTTCCCAGAAAGTTCTATTGTATAATTCAAGACTTCATTTATTTCCAGAAAAATTAAGATCTAGGTGGACCGGCCCATTTATAGTTAAAACTGTTTATCCGTATGGAACTGTTGAGATAGAGAATCCAAACACCGGTAATATTTTTAAAGTAAATGGCCAACGTTTGAAGTTATTTTTGGACAACTTTACCCCAGAGGTTGAATCGACCAATCTGGGAGATCCTGTTTATCAGGATTGATATCTATATCTGCTAGAGATCCTCTGTTTGTACATAATTTTTCTTTCTTTCATATGACAATTGGTGAGCAACAACAGTGTGCAGTCATTCTATCAGGTAAATTCTAACCTTCAGCCTTATTATCCTTCATACAATCATATTTAATGCATTCATGTTGAAACATTGGGGACAATGTTGAATTTAAGTTGGGGGGAGAGATTACTATATTTTTCTATATATCATACCAATTGTCATATATTTCATATATTTCATAAAAAAAAAATTCTATTTAAAAATATATATATTTATATATATAAATACAAAAAAATAATACAAAAAAAATATAATAATAATATATAAAAATAATAATAATAATAATAACAAACATATATTTTGTTGCATCTAATTACCACTATATTTTTTTTCAAAGAAATAAACATGTGCAGCTATTAAGGCAAGGAGCATATTATGACTTATTAGAGACCTATTATTAGATCCCCACACAAGTATTCAATGACAATAGGAAAAACTCAGAGTTCACTTGTGTTACCTATTTGTTTGTTGACCTTATTCGCAAGAGAAGTACGAGTGTCCTTGTCTTAAAGTCCATGTTTTGGTTTTCACATAAAGATAGAGTTTGAAATTCCCGGCTAGATCACCTGGGTGCCTTATGTTCTGACCTTGGTTGACCTATAGTCACAATTCAGTCATGTTACATATGTATATATATATATATATATATATATATATATAGTGAAAAAAAAAGAAAAAAAAAAGAGAGAGAAATAATACTGTTTGTCTTCACTGAGTAACCGGGTCTCTTGCCTACAAAGCAGCGAGTGTTCGCGTAAAAAGGTGAAAATGACTGAAATAAGTGACTAGTCTGGCCTCGTGGCGTAGTCTGATTCGAGTAATTAAGTCCGAGGGGTGTTTCACCTAATGCCTTGAGCCAACTGGATCAAGAGTCATTGACCCAAAGCTCGTTACATGGACCTTACTAGAGCCTAATGGAGTTGGACTGTTGTAGTCACTATGTGAAAAAAAAATATAATAAAAAAATAAAAATAAATTAAACATGAGTAAGTTAGTTAAACTTAAACCAAGTGACGTGTGGATGACTGGTTTGACTCCATTGTTTTAGAACTCTGTATACTTGGGAGATCTAGTTGGGATTGATAGCTTCATTTTTATATGCGAACCATTCTGGATAAATAACATGTGATATTCAGAAAATTTAGTATATCGGGAGCTAACAAATGGTAGTTAACACTTGTGAATTTGAGTAGTGCACCTAGAACTCAAAGGGTACCCAATTGTGGTGGAGGTATAGGTATTCTGAGACGTCACATTTACATTTGCCTTAAGAGTTGCTATGTTTTAAAGTATCTTCTAACTTAAAAACGATGTTTGTGGGTAACATCACTGCAAACCCTCACGAGACAACACTCGTCCACTAGGGTAACCTAGGGGTTTAACGGCTTGTTGCACGTGCTAAGTGCAATCGTAATGCTCTACGAAAGTGAGTATTTATTTTAATTCATTCATATTAATAAACAATACTTTTGCACTCTCATTTTATCATTTTCACACTAAATTGCTAGAGACCAGCAATAAGCTAGTTGGGGGGATGTGATGAGAGTACAAAAGTAAAATTTTCATATTATCTTAATTAGTATTATAGCTAATTTTTATTAATAAAATTAATTAATTAATGTTTTATCTGTGTCTGAGTGCATGTAATTCAAAAGACCCAATAATGCTGGATTTTAGCCCAATGCCTGGTAGTTCGAGCTTAACAAATTCCCCTGTGTCCGTGATGAGGCGACTCAACAGTTCCTAACATAAAATTTTCATGTATCCACATCAATGAGTTGAAGCAAGTGATTTCCCAACATCTTCAAGTGTCCCTGTGCCGTCTCGAAAGTCCCAAAACAATTCAATCCGTTTGCCATCAACTTCCCAATGTTTAAGTCCTCCAACCGACCGTGGCAACATTCCATTTCCTCTGTTTTGGAACAAACCCAGCACTCAGCTCTTCAACCGTCGCCACATTCCATCCGTTCGAGCATGCGAGGAGTTTCCCAGTTTTCCCAACCGATCATGGCATCTCCTCAGAGTCCTTCCATCTTCCCTGTTTCTTCCCAGCTCATCCACAAATCCAGCGGCTGTGAGGAGTCTTCTCAACACCCCAACGGTCATCTTCTTCCACACTTCCCAGCCGCATCCCAACCGATCATGGCATCTCAAGCGTTGTGGCATCAACCAGCCACATGGCTTCTTGTCTTCCAACGGATCATTCCAAGCAACAGTGGAAGCATCCCAGCAGCCGAAGATCCCAAGCGATTCAACTTCATCCCGCATCTCAAGCAACCGGATCATCCCCAAACCTCCACGCGTCTCACCAGCCGCGCCTTCAACATGCTATAAAAAGGGGAGTCATCCGGTGGAGGAGGAGGGCCGACGGGAGAAGAAGAGGAGGATCTATCGGCATTATTCCCAGCCGGACAGAATAAAACAGAAAGGGAGAAGGCCGGATCCATCCAAGTTCGGGCGAGATAGGAAGAGAGGAGAAGAGGATAGCTAGCCGTGCGACGAAGGAGGAAGAGGCCAAGGGAGGATCTACTAGCGAAGCTCCCTCTTCCGATCAATCCTTTCAGCCGAGCAAGAGAGGAGGAGAGGCCACGGGAGAAGAAGAAAGGAAACAGAGTACTCTGTTTACTAATAGAAGAAAAAAAAAGGGGTTTATGTTTATTTTATTTATTCTATGCTAATCCCTTTTATAAAATTGCTTGCATCTCATATGGATAGCTAAATATCTTTTAGCTAAGGCTAAGGAAAAGCCTAGCATTTTCTTCATGTATTTCATTTAATCATCAATGGGATTTTAATGTTATTGATTTGATTTATGGTGCAGTAAATTTATAGAAATTATTTCAAACTTATATATTTTCTTTGATTTGTTATTTTTCCCGGGTATAACAGATGCTTAGAAATCCCTGTAGTTTAAAATAGAATTACTGTAATGCTGCCCATAAAAACTAAATCTATTTTATTATGATTAATAGATGATTTTAGGAAAGCATGATTAAGTGCTAGGCTGAATCCTAATGCCTTAGTTATATTTTTAAATCTGAATATTAGTTAGCCTTAAGTTTTTTTTTTTGTTCACTGTCAAATCCCTGTGGATTCGATCTCGGACTCACCGAGAATATTACTTTGCTACACCCTATACTTGGGGTATTCTACATTTAATTTTCCTTTTTAAAAGAGCAAGATTAAAAACGTAGCAGCTTTGATCAACATTCGGTATACTTCGCTATCGCGTACCGTACCGCATATCAATATAATAGATGATACCAGAGATCCGGTATCGAAATAGCAAATATTGTCTTCAATATTATTATTAATATTTTTTATTATTTCTTAATTAGTTTTATATAATTTTTTGTCCCTGGGGCGGATACAATGGTATCTTCTTCTTTTTTTTTTGGTCAAACGGTATTTCATTCATATACCTCTAACGTGAATACAACCAGACATATTGAAGAAAAGTAAACAAAATAAGGCGTGTGGAACGCCATCTAAACTAGACCAAAAGACCTCCCCAGTATGCCGGGCAACATAAGAGGCGACCCAATCTGCTGCACTGTTTGCCTCTCGGTAAACATGGGCAACCTGACAGGAGATCAGCTCCCGCACTAACTCCGGGTGTCCCGTATCAGAGGGTGGCCATCACCATACATGTCCACACCTCGTATCCAGTCAATCACCGTAGAAGAGTCACCCTCGAGAACGAGTCTCTCGGCCCCCAGTACTCGCCTCGCAAACCAAACACCCTCCCAAGCAGCCTGCAGCTCTGCTCCCACCGCCGAACCGCCGAGAGTGCTCTGTCCCCCAGCAGTAATAAAGGTGCCCCGATGGTCCCTGATCACGAAACCCACGCCCCCAGAGGCGCCATCCTCCGCCATGCCACCATCGAAGTTCACCTTAAGATAACCAGGGGATGGGGGGTACCCAAGAGAAGTAACTGAACCTGGACGCTGAAGCAGCAGTGCAGGTACCCCAGATATCCCTGGTTCTTCCAGGTGGTGCCGACGTGGTCATCGTAGATATCTCCGCTGCCTGCCTCAGAGCTATCTCCATCACAGCCCGTGGAGTCGACCGCCCACCCTTGAATAGACGGTCATTCCTGGCTAGCCATATATGATAGGCTAGGTAAGCCACAATAGAACCTGTCTCAGCAACACTCGGCCTCCGAATAGACATCTTTCACCACAGTCTCATTTACAGCTGCTTTCACTATGCTAAGATGATTCATACAAGATGGATTTTTATTAATGTGGATTTTATTTTTTATTCAAATTTTGTTAGAACTTTGTTTAGTATTTGTTCATACATAACTAATCATTTGAATGGAGCTGTTAAATGAACTTCCTTTTTTGAGGCAAGATTAAATGACATTACATAAACTTTGTTGTTCATGCGAATGTGTACAGACCAAGAATGCACAGCTGATAGCAATGGAGTTAGAATAGAGATATTGGTGTATAACTTGAGGGCAGTCGATCGATGTGATTAATTTTTAACTGTACGAGAATGCAAACAAAATTATTAATAAATTTTTCATGTGCGAATATAAAGCGACTCAAAATATATTTCGATGTATATAAGATAATCTAATAGGTAACAGTTATTGCAACGCTACAAATGCTGCTTGTCTAGAGAGCAACATTTGATATGCAACTCATCGTTAGTCACCAACGTAGCCTAATTCGACCGTCCCATCACACCCTCCACCCCTCATCTCCAACATCATTGCCTTCAAATGGCTTCCACGTACAGTGAACTCGGCCAAATCTTTAAGGCCATCTCCCGATGCCAAGAAAAAGTCAGGAATGATCTTTTAATTTTCAACAAAGTAACTTCTAAAAAATAAAAACACATAGTTTTATATAATTTTTTGTATTTGTATAAGAATTCCTATCTTCTATATTTATATAATATTTTTGAATTACCCCGGTTGTTTATATAATATTAGTTTTATCAATACATCCTTCAGATTTTTAAACTATTATCATATGAAACCTTGTCTATAACTTAGAAGGGTAGAAAGAATATAAGTAATCACATCTTAGAATATGTTTGAGCATTTGTACTTGATTCTAGATATATATTATTTTATTTTTTTTAGTCAATTGCTGTTATAGAGTTAATTATCAAGTACTTGTTATTCATAATTTAATGTTTAGACCTCGTATTTTATATTTAATTAATCAAATTCTTAAAGGAGAAATAGTTTTAGCTTGATTAATTGTTTAAGATTTAATATTTGATACTCAATGAGAACTGGATCCGATTCCGATCTTCACCCGACCCTAACCTGATGCCAGTCCAAAGCTGATCCTTCGGTGTTAGACCCAAAATCTTAATGGAAGTAGCTTTATGTTTAGGGAACTCGAAGCCGACCCAATACAGCCCTTGTTGGGCCAGAAGTATTGGACTTTGATTTCCGTAGACTTCTTGGCTGATGAGACTTCAATTTTCCCTGTTAAGATTTTCTTACTATTCTTACTTAATTTCATGTAACTTTTTGTCCCCTGGGACACTTACGATAGTATCTTTCTATATTTGGCTGCATGCCGAGCTCCTTTCAGCTTCGGAGTACAAGAACTATTGAGGAATAAGAAGGAATCAGAAAGTTATCTTAAAAAAAGAAGGAATCGGGAAGAGCTAGAAGGCCCATAAAGTGGGAGAAATTAATAAATCCAAAGGCATTGCACTTGTGTCGATATTAATCACCACAATTTCATTTATAGCTGCCTTCACTATGCTAGGAGGATTCGTACAAGATGGTCAGGAAGGCCAGGGTACAAGAGTTCTCGAAAAGAGCACTGCTTTCGTGACAGCCCCTACAAAACAATGGTGTTCAGGCTTTTTCCAGGGCCTAAACACCATACGTGCTAGAATTTGAGATTTGAAAGAGCCATCACATATGTTGTATGCCAATCTGTGACGGATAGTAGGGTCTAAAATGAAAACTTAGTTGCTACTTTATTACGTTCCTCAGCCTCTAATTATGTGGAGATATTAAAACTTAACCATTGAGATCGTACAGGATAAATTATTAGATAAAATATCTGATGCATGTCTAATTGTATGATTGAATGATGCTATGGATCAGATCTATTCCGATTCGATGAGCTCCTATGTTGAGTCTAGGTCCAAAATCACCATCTCAATATTTCCGGTCGAGTCGGGGGTCAGACGCGGCAAAGGTCGTCGATTGGACTTGGGTCTCTGGGCCCGGACGGGCCTGTCCCATTGATGCCACTTACCTGCTACGCCCACGCTTACCCAGACCAGAACGTCGCGTCAATGAGAAGAGCGTAAATCCAGTTTCGGCCTTGGGTTGTTTAGTAAATAACACCGGTTTACATCTTTCCGAGTAGATATTTGGGGGAGCTGTAGCTTTATTTTTTTTATTTTATTTTTTGTTAAAGGGTGACTCATTCGGTATGCAGAGCTTCCGAGGTAGCTTCCCATCCTCCGCCCGCAGGGTGCTATCGACATGGTTAGCCACGTAAGTGACCACCCAATCTGCAGCCTTGTTGGCTTCTCTAAAAGCATGTTTCGCCTGGATAACCTCTTTATCCATCATCATCATCCAGATATCACGAAGCAAAGGATGGTTACCAGCAGCGACTCTCAGACCCTCCTGGATACGGCTGATGACCATAGCCGAGTCACCCTCCAAGATGATTGAGCTAGCTGAGAGCACATGCTGAGCATATCGAAAATCCGCCCAGATAGCTATGTAGTCAAATAACTGACTGCCTCTTGCTGCAGCAACCCTAGAGTTCGGGTCTCTAATAACGAATCCCGCTCCACCCTTTGTTTCTCCATCCAGTACCGACCTAAAATTGACCTTGAGGAAGATAGGAGGTGGGGGCTCATAAGTGAAAAACACCGTACGAGAAGCTGCCAAGACAGAATGGGAGCTCCAGATATTCTGAGCTGTCAAAGGTCCTTCCGAGAAGAAAATATGACTAATTTCTGCCGCTTGAGCTTGGATTCTCTCCACCACGAGCCTTGACGAACCTTTGAACATTTTTTGTCAGCTATATCTAGTATGGTGTGCTGCACAGGTGGTTCTAACCATCTCGTGATGTAGCTTTATTAGGCCCAAGAAATGCAGGCCAGCGATCACCAAGAGCGTGAACGCATGATTCGCTCGACTCGCCTGGTCAGCTTGCCCGAGTCACGTCTCCTTATTATCCCACCAACATTCCCACGCCGTCGGCATCGACGACCCATCCGGTGTTTCGCCGACGTTCCTCTCGGCCCAACCATCCAAAGCCCGTCATATACCCCCAGGACTTCTCTCTTTTCTAAGCGTCTCGTCTCTTCCCTCGTACCCTCCCATCCCGGCCGCCGGGACCGCCCTCTCCCTCAGACGATGGATCGCGCCGGAGACTACTCGTCGGGATCCGATTCCTCCGCCGCCGCCGCTACCGAGGACTACGTCCACGTCTCCAGCGCCGATCCCCCTGTGGCGGTGGTGGCGGCCGAAGAGGCGGCGCCGAACCCTAACCCTAACATTCGCGCGGATTCCGAGCTCCCTGAGGCTCCGGCGTGGAGTTCTATCGAGGAGAAGGCTCGTGCTTCGGTTGCCGCCGATGATGAGGTTCTTGGAGGGCTGGGAGGTCCTGACCTGGATTATGTGGATGGGGAAGAGGAGCGGAAGAGGGTTCTTCCGGAGGAGTTGTCGAAGGGCGTCGCGATCTTAGAGTGCGAGTCCTCGGCCGAAGGAGGCACCTGCGACGTGTACTTGGTTGGAACCGCTCACGTTTCTCAGGTTATCTGATCTGATACCGTAAATTTTCTAAACTTTGGTAACCGTTTGCAAAGAAAAAGACTGTCTTGAAACATTGGGAATCGTCCTGAATTCTTTTCTTCTTTTCTTTTTTCCCCTCTCCTATAAGCAAAAGAACTGAGCTGAATTCATTGATCCTGGTTTGCTTCTTTTTTCTCTCTCTCTTGACGGAATTATTTAGGCTGTCACGGCATCAATTAGTGTTCTTGATTCTTATGTTCAATGTGCTGAGTTTTCTAGTAGATTTTGCCGTCAGCGGTGGTATTTCAATTTTCATTTTTTTTTTGCTGTAATGTGCCTTATTCATTGATAAGATATAATTTTTGATATCAAAACTTTGCTATCCAAGCTTCAATCAATGATTTCGGTTTGTTATAATTTTCTTTTTCCCTTGTGTTCCGTGGATATGGATGCTAGAAAATAAAATTAGAGTTTTTGATTTGAGATTTCATTTAACTGCACCTGACTTGAATCACAATAATGTTGGGTTCTCGATTATGGATTTTGCTTGACTATAATTCTCCAAAAATGCTGATTTCTTGATTTGTAATTTTGCTTTACCACCGGTGGCCAGTAACACTGGCTTCGTGATTTGGGATTTCACTTAGCTGTAATTCACCAGTAATGCTGGGTTCTTGTTTCTGTATTTCATCAATAACACTGGGTTC
This sequence comes from Phoenix dactylifera, assembly GCF_051530095.1. Classification (NCBI taxonomy): domain Eukaryota; kingdom Viridiplantae; phylum Streptophyta; class Magnoliopsida; order Arecales; family Arecaceae; genus Phoenix; species Phoenix dactylifera. Next base: position 37,991,973 of record NC_143190.1, on the reverse strand, counting down.
TTTATTTCTGATTTCACTTAACTGTATTTCACCAATAACACTGGATTTATGATTTGTGATTTTCTTTCACTGTAATTCACCAATAATACATTCCAGGGTTCTTGATTTATGATTTCACTTTATTGTATTTCACCAATAATGTTAGGATTCTTAATCTTGGAATTCACTTGATTGTAATTCACCAATTTATCTGGATAAATTTTATCATCATTGACAAGATTGTAGGTTATGAGACTTTTATGTAGTGTTTGACGTGCAAAGGGAGTTATATTTAATTTTTATCTATGACAATGCAGGAATCATGCAAGGAAGTTCAGGCCGTCATCAGTTACTTGAAACCACAGGTGCTTCTCTATTGAAACTCACCAACCACTTGATTGATTGATGGATCATTTAGCAGGTTAGCTGCCTGCGTTAGAATGTTCTCTTTTACCTGCAAAAAGTTCAAGTTTGCCGAACAAGAAACATGCATTTCTTGATTCTTTTTTTTTGAGTGCAGGTTGTTTTCTTGGAGTTGTGTTCGAACCGTGTTGCCATCTTGACCCCCCAAAATCTTCAGGTATGAACACCCTTTCTGTGATTTCTTTCTTTAACATTGTCACTAGGAGCCATTGTTTCTTCAATTTCTGTGAATACTTGAAACTTATTTCTTTTAATCAAATTGTTACTACTGATAGTTATTAGTTTCTGTGGAATTGATGTACAAGATGTAACTATGAATAAACTAAATTGCATACAGCCTGGATGAAATGCAGAACACCTTCAAACATGAAACTGTAAAGGGGGTCAAAGCATTTTCTTTTCTACAGATATAACAGATGTACACATATTTCATTTATGGGAAAAATCAGCTTTACTGACATGATATTTATGTCTAGCAATCTTTTTACACCTTCATCAAAATTTTATGATATTTTTTATTTGTCAAAATTTGTTAGGAATGTTTAAAATCAAAGCCTAACAGTATTCTTTAGACTGTCCTTTCAGAGTTGTCCAGAAGCATCTGGCCTTTGATACATGATGGGGGGTGTTTTCTTGGCAGCTAATCTTAAAGTTGTCTATTGTTATGTCCAAGTATCTTTATTTTCATTCGTATTTTTTAATATTTTGATTCATTGATCATGTTAATGCTCTCCTATATCCATTGTAGAACCGATAGAGGTCTTGACCCTATTGAAGTTAAAAGCATATGATTCAATATTATTTTTCTGTTTATATGGTAGAACTAATTGTCTGCCATTGATCTAAAGATTCAATTGCGATGCAATATTCATGCTGTAGAGGGTGTTGCTATTTTTTCCATAGTATTTTTTATTTCATTTTTGGTTTCAGCATTCACTACTCTAGAAGCATCTCTTGATTAATTGTTCACGACTTCATTATTTTAGATTATAATGAAAATATACACGATAGCCTAAGAAGATAAACAATTTTTACTTCACATGAGGGGTGGAAGTAAGCCTTACCCCATCTATTTGGGTGAAACTTACCAAGAATCTGTTGAATGTATACTGTTTCCTTCATCAATAATGCTGTTGCATTTTGCCAATATGGTTTTAAAAACTTTGTTAACCCGGCAATCCATAAAGCAGACATGTTCATCACTTTTTATGGACCTTATCAAAGATAAAATAAAGTAAACACACATTTGCGAACATAATAGATGCTCTCATATTACAGGTCAGTGCGCCTAAAAATGTTTGTACAAATACTAATAATGGCAGGGGTGTGATGGTCTAGTGAAATTTGAAAAAAAGGACTGTTTTTTCAACAAAGAAGGGTCAGTTTTTTGTAAATTCAATAATTAAGTGGATATTTTCTGCAGCAGACCTGTAGACGAGGAGCCATTCAAGAAATCAAAAAAAGTACAAAGAAGTACTGCAATTTTTTTTTTTTTTTTTTAAAATTTGGATACATTAGTAGTAATTGTCTATAAGAAAATTGACTAGGCTAGATGAAACAAAATCATGAATGTATGTTGTTCATCAGTGAGTTCTAGAGACTCATGGAAAATTGTTATCACATTATGAGCTTTAGGAGCTACAAAATTGATAAGCTAGCTACACAAATACTCAACTACATGAATCTGATGTTAATTAACGGGACCTAACAATACATATTGAGGATTATGAGCTATGATCTTCCATGAATAATAAAGAACAGAGTTGAAACACAACTACCTGATTTGGTGTGAACATATCTCCGGTGGAACTATAGTATTGAATGCTTATATGGTTCGGGATGATATAGTATCAATTAATTTATGAAATAGTTGTTTGGTAAATTATGGATGTTAAGAAATCTCCCCTATGCTGATTCAAGAATTGTTACTATTGTTGAAGTGATATTTCCTGCAAATGATCAAACAAAGTAATTTCATACTTTGATTAAATAGAGCATGAGGATTTCCTTGAATGTTAAGAGACATGAAACTATGCTGATCTTACTCTACCCCTTGCAAGAATTTTGACAGCATATTCTGACTTATGTCTAAACTGAAAAAGCTCCCCAAAAAAAAAGTACTTGTAGAAGCTTTATTCTCTGCTTTTGTTGGTTTATTTATTGGTTAAATAAACATATTGCATAATAATCCAATAAAGACTTGGTATGGGGCCTGATATATTTTTCTTTCTTTTTTTTAATGCAAACAAGACTTTATCTTAGGAATGATTATTACTAGCTTTAGCATATTTTTTGATGAGGTGTGTTGTACATATCCAGTTATGTAAGAAACACATAACTAGCAAAACCGTTGCTGCTCTTGAATCTTAATAGCATAAGCAAGATAATTCTACTATATTTGTAGATGACATTTACAGTATCACTGATTTTTCTAGTTTTTATATTTCTAAATCTCCACTGTGATTCAAATACCACATCTCTGAGTACCTAAGTTTCATATTTTATTTTTTTACTTGTTATTCTATCAGGTTCCTACTTTGAGTGAAATGATTGACATGTGGAAGAAAAAGAAGATGAATACTTTCGGAATTCTCTACAGCTGGTTTCTTGCCAAGGCATGCTCTTATTTTCTTACTTCTGCAGTCTCAATTATTAGCTTTTGTGGTACCTTGGGAGTTCATATTGTCTGGTTGTTTTTAATAGGTTGCTGATAAACTCGAGGTTTTCCCTGGTTCTGAGTTCCGAGTGGCATTTGAAGAAGCAATGAGTTATGGAGCCAAGGTTATATTGGGTGATCGTCCTGTCCATGTATGATTCAATTTTCTTACATTGTTTATCTAGCTATCTTTGTTTTGAGTAGTTGAATTTGTTGCATCTCTATGGAGCTGTTTGGATGCCTATTTGTTTCTATAAAACAGATAATCATTATACATGATTCTGCAAAACAGGTCCTGTCCATGTATGACACAAATTTCTTATATTGTTTTGACTAGTTATCTGTGTCTTGTCTAGGTTGAATTTGTTGCATTTCTAAGGGGCTGTTTGGATGCCTGTTTGTCTTTCTAAAACAGATAATCACAAAACATGATCTCTGCAAAAAAATGGTTTTATGAAAAAGGGGAGACTTGTTTTTCACAAATCTCACTTTCAGGTTTTATGGCTTGTCAATTTTGACAAAACATATTTTATGGAAAATAACTAAACAACCATTTTTGTAAAACCTAGTTATTATTATTATTATTTTTTTGTAAACCTGTTTTACTAAACTTGTAAACCAAACAGGCCCTAAAGAAATTTATTTGTGAAACTACTTTGCCAGGACTGTTTTGATTTGTATCTCATACTGGTTTCGAATATCTTACTTGACCTGTATGTTCTTTTTTCCCCCTGTTACACTTGTTGAAAAAGTCAAAGCTGAAATGTTGAGGAATTGACATTTTTTTTCTTCACCCAAGTGTCAGCCAGTTCAAAATTCCACCCACTGTTGGTGTCTGGAATGCTTGTACTAGATGCTTAATTATCTGCAAAACATCAGCCACTAATTGGTTGTACCAAAGTAGTCTTACTCCTATGTGCTTTTGGTCATTTTTTTCCTCACTTCTAATCAACTAAACTTCTGTTGTACATATATTTCTATAGTAGGTTGCTTGGATACTTTTTGGTTTGGAACAAGTTTCTAGCTACTATAATTCTGCTTGGTCTAGTTACTATGATTGGCTCACCATTGATTTTATATGTGGTGTCTAGAGGGAGTCACAGATGACAAAATGCTCTTGTAGTCTTGGATTTCATAATCCATTCCTATATAAGAATTCAGTTGGCATGGATTGTCAATGTTTTATGACTGGAGCTTGGCTACAAGTCCATCTTAGTTCCATGCTCCAAGAAGTTAACATCAGACAATGTTAAATGAGTTGTAGTTGTTCCTACCATGCATCCATCAAGCAATGCAAGATTTCATGATGCTTAATCTAATCGTGCATTCTTCTTTTTGATAGATCACCTTGAGGAGAACTTGGGGCAAAATGACATTATGGCATCGAGCAAAATTTCTGTACTATATACTCTTTCAAGCAATCTTTTTACCAGACCCTGAAGATCTCAATAAAATGGTAAGTTGTCCTATAATTTTGCTATCTTAAATTTTAAAGATCTGCTGTGATTTCTTTATATCATGCATTTTAGCTGTGTTTAAAATCATAGGTTATGTTGCATTGCACTATGCTATCACCTGAAAATGAGATAAGCATGCAGTCATCTATGCAATCTATAGTTTATCAGCTTGCCTTTATTTTTCAATACAAATTTTGATGGAATATGATTTTATAAGAAATACTTGAAGTAGAAAAGTTACTTTCTGTTGTATTTATTGCAAGTAAATAGAATGTTGCATACTAAATTTGTGCTAGATGGAGACCAGCATGATTTTGCATATTGTACAATGTGCTGATTCTAGGCATGCACCAGCATGAAAGGATATTCAACACCGGCAAGGCGGCAACAGATGTACAAAACACTAACCTAACTATGAGAAGAAGCTGCCAGGCATACATAGATCTCATGAGAAACACAAAAGAAGGTGCAAGGCATTTGCTTTCACCTCAGATAGTCACTTGAGCATCTCAAGTTCAAGGTGTACGACTTCAATTATATGACCTTGTGAAAAGCATTAAGATATTCGTTAAAGATCTTGTTTTTAAGCATTAGCCAAGGCAGGCCTCATGTATACATATCTGAACAGTACTCTAGTGTTTGTTTTATCGATCTTTCTATTTAAAGCTAGCTGTTTCATTTATTCACAGAGGGAAACTATGATATGGAATGAGCTAGTGGACCAAATAAAAATTCGGTGCTCTGTATTGGAGTCAGCCATAGAACCTTACCCAACCCTAACATGTGACATCAAAATGTGAATCCAAGTTTTCTCCAACTTGAACCATGTGCAGAAGCTCCTTGGTCAGCCTCTCCCGCATGCGCATTACATCTTGCCATTAATCTTTATATTCAACACTAGGCGAGACTTGACCTTTACTTGAATCATATATCACAATCAGATATTTTTTTCTTTTTTATTTGTGTTTAACTAATCATTTCTTTGGGCTGCTTAACACAATACTCATATCTTTCTAGTTCGTGGAAATGAATTTTGTATGATATACCATGCTTTAGAGCTTTTTTCTATGATGTGTATATTACTTTAGGGTGCCCTTTATTCTTTTTTGATTTATTCTACCTTGTTTTTCTTTAGTTATTATAGAGATAAAAACACAACAATCACTGATCTTTGTATACCACATGCATATGTAGCGAAGTTATAAATAGTTTTGAATGATTGCATGGTTCCTTGTGTAGTTCTATAACTAATTCATGCCCAAATTTTGAAATGGTCTTCGAATTTTCTTTTTGCTCCATGGTATGATTATGACTTGGCTGTACCTATTTCAGTTGAAGGAAATGGATGATGTTGACATGCTAACTCTTGTGATTCAAGAGATGAGCAAGGCATTCCCCACTTTGATGGAGACACTTCTACATGAACGTGATATGTTAGTTTACTCTTTTCCTTCTTATGCATGCTTTGATACATAACTTCCATTTTTTTCTATTATGTAGACTGGTGGGTAGGGCTGAAAATGGGTCGGGTTATATCCGACCGTATCCGTTTCTGTATCCGATTCGGATCAGATTTTGATCTTATTTTTTTGGTCCGATCGGATCCGGATACGGATTCGAATATTCATTTCAAAAATTTTCCGAATACGAATATGGATACGGATACACATGATTTTTCCAGATTCGGATTCAGATCCGGATATCCGTTTAAAAACAGTAAGTGAAAAGAAGAAGTTGAAGTTAAGTTAAACCAGAGAACTTCTTAAGTGATTAACCAAACCTAAATTAAAAGAAAATTCAGATATCGGATGACCGTCACTTAAGATAGTAACTCAAATACGAAATATCCTATTCGAATAAAATTTTTCGAATCACCCCGCATGCCTGAAAGGCTCAAACCTCTTGTTTGTCTGTTTCGTCCCTCTTTCCTCTGTCGTCTTCAAGCAACTAGGCTTTCAAAGGTTCCGTCCATTTTCTAGTTTCCACCTAGCAACTGCAATCAGCTACAGTCGTGAGATACCTTAGAGGAGCCATAGATCCTGTCTGCTTCAGTGATGAGCAATCTTGAGCAGTATCTAAAAGTATATCCTTTATAAAATTGTTGGTTTTTGTTATTGATAAATGCTCGTTAAAATTATATTTTTTTAATTGAATCTTTTCTTTATGATCAAGTCTTTATTGCTAGTTTTCATCATTGAATTTTGCTCAAATTTGATTAATATTCGAAAAAGTATCTGATTTATATTTGTATTTGGATAAGAAAATATGGATATGTTTAATATTCGATTCGTATCTGTATCCGTTTATAACAAATATAGATATGTTTAATATCCAATTCGTATCCGTATCCGTTTAAAATAAATATGGATATTAATTTTGATATCTGTTTAATATTCATATCCGTATTTGTTGAAAAATATGGATATATCAATATCCGATCCGTATCTGATCTGTTTTCAGCCTTACTGGTGGGTGCAGTTTCTTAAATTAGAACCTTTTGTAATGCTTTATATTGTTTTCCCTGATATAGCTATTAATTGTTATGGTGATAGCTGAAGCAACATCTCGTCCTTCTTTTCTCCATTGCAGATAATTGATACATGGTTTCTAAGTTACTAACTGAAAAATCTAGAATAACCACATTATATTGAAAATCAATAATTATAGGAGTAACTCGTGTAACATAAAATGGATGGTATGTTGAGCATTCTACTTGTTAAAGACATGTTTGTATGTGTTTTATATTAAACTTCCCATAAACCCTTCTTTCTAGTCGCCATCCATAGGGACCTTTATCCAATTGTGCTGTACTATCTCTTCCAAACTGCATCCCTTCCCTTCTCATTCAATATCAACAAATAGATGGCCCCCTCTTCCTCCATACTCTGATGTTTTGCTGGATTCGAGTCAATTGTGAGTCAACTTGATTAATCCACCTCAATGTAGTTGAGTTGCAGTTAGACAAGACATGGCAGAGATGGAAGATCTCTGTGAATCTCGAAATGATGAGGAAGGTATGTTACATGGATGGCTTGATATAAATAAATCTGATTGGAGGTTGTGTGAGAGATGACTGCAGGGAGGAGCATCCAAGTGTCATCTTAGCAGACCCCAATGGCCTTGGGAATTATGAATGATTCGATCTATAGTCACTTGATGCGGGTCCTGTGAAAATTAATAAGAGAGCACTTGGGAAGTGGGTGCTGGGATGAGTTTCCGAAGAGATTCAAAGCAGGTATGCCACTAGAAACAGAAGTTTCCTGCTGCTATGGCTTGGTCTGGAAATTAGATTGGATGGTGTGGACAGTGGTGGTGCATTTACTTGATAGTGGTATAAGTTTTGCTATTACCAATTCAAATGTCCTTTAAAATTATTATCTTGGAATGATCCTTTTATCTGCTTAGAATATAGAACAAAGCAAGGCATGCACCAAACTCCTGCAAGACATCTGTTGGAATTTATTTTCCCATGCAATGAACCGGAAAGTTTTGACAGTGAATGGCGGGAAGTTTGAAGGGATAGCGGAGGCTAAAAATCCAATTTGGTATGAGCAAGTTTGGAGCCGGCTATGTCTGACATCTATTTTGATTCAGGATGCACTGCAACCACATGTTTTAATTTACTATTTTACTGTTGAATTTATACGACCATGTAAACCAACCAAAAAGATGCCCTCTAGTGCAATTTCCAGCTGCAATACAATCTTGAAAGAGGATTTATAGCAACCATCCAGAGTATGGAGGATAAAATTACTGGGAATAGTTTATGTAGTTGTCAGTAACACGTACTGTAGACAACTGACTCTATCTCAAGTTCACATTTGTGCTTGTTACAATCCATTATATATTTTTGGGGTCTGCTTAATGTAGAAATACATATACCTTCTGTTTTATATTGTATTTAGCCTTTTTAGAATTGCCTTTCCAGGTATATGTCATCTACATTGTTAAAGGTTGCCAGAGAACATTCTTCAGTAGTTGCAGTTGTTGGCAAAGGGCATTTGTCGGGAATAAAGAAGCACTGGAAGCAGCCTATTGAGGTTAGAATCTTTTTCATATTGTATGTCCTGAACTTTATGTGAATTTGATTCATAATATTCCTAGAATGATATTGTGACCAAAGTTTCTAGCTATTCATGAAATGTAGGTCGAGACTGGAGCATTCTGATTGCTGTGTCAAGATTTGTGAAAACTATAATGAAATCACATTTTGAGCATTATGCATATTAGCAGTATTTTAGTTTGATAATTTTATTTTTTAGAAAGCATTGCGAAATTACTAAAAGTCCTTAAAGATTGTCACTGGAAATGTATTATCCCCAAGTAGTGGTAATCCTGTAGCAAAAGGTACGTTTTCTACTCTATTAGATATTCTGTTCTAGGATGTTGTGTTTGCAACTAGAATTGACCTTCTGTAGTTCCTGTGCTTTTTTTTCTCCTGAAAATGTCTGAAATAGCCAACAATTGGTTGACATCTCTCATGAATCAGTAACCTCATCATTAGGCATTGTCTGCATGGAAATTAAACACGTCAAAAAGCGATTTTTTTAAAAAAAGAGATTACAGAAAGAATGTGAACTCACTTGTTCTGTGGATTATGCTGGTAATAATTTTGACACAAGTATATGGAAGATAAGATTTACCGCTCAGGCTGCCATCTATCTTGGGAAAAAAAGAGTATAATAATGAAATTCGTTGCAGCTAAACAAGGTTGCTTAAAAAGTATACAGAAAGAGTGCTTGAACCTGCTTGTGGAATATCTCATGCTGGTAGTTGACATTTACTCATATCCAAGGTGGATATGTCTAGCCACTATGCTTGTTGGAACAAAAAGGAAAACAATCATCCAATAAACTCTTCCTCTTATTCTACTCTGACCAGGCCACATTTGATCCTGTGATACCAAATGTCATGCCTAGGGCACCCAGACAGAGTTCTGATAGCGAAGTAATTAATGAATATAGATGAGATTATCTGCTATAACCGTAATTACAGAAGGTGTTTATTCTCATATGCCTCATATGTCTTAATTTTCTTCTGTCTTGTATGTTGCAGGTAAAGCATCTATTGGAAGTTCCTGCCAAAGGTGCAGGTCTTTCTCGGATGAAAATCTTAGCATCTTTAGGTGTGGCAGTGACCGGGGTTGCCATTGCTACTGGACTCTATCTTGTGGGCAAGAGGTGACACGAGATAAACAGAAAGTTCTCAACTAGACAAAAGCAGTGCAAGCAGTTCACTTTCATTTATACTAATGATAGTTTCATATTTAATCGTGCTTTATATTTTCTATATATGATACAAAAGTGCTATGTTTTCCTGCAGTTGGAATATCCAACAGCTGGAATATGATAATCTTTCAGGTTTTTGGATGCGGTCTGTTGGTTGCCAAAATTTGAAATCTATTCGTAGTCCTATACAAGTTTATCATGGACCCGACATATCAGAATCTGAAGGGTTTGGAAAGGGAACGCCCTTGGAAACTGTTTGTTGGCATCTTGACGCAAATTTACATCACAGGGTGTTGGGCCGGTTCCAAATGGCCACATGAACGACGTTCCTTTTTTCTGCCAGGCATCATGTTGGGCTAACATCAATGCCAAATAGGCCAATTTTCACCTATAAACCTGGTCAAATTTTTTTGATATGCTGTAGTATAAATAAAAACATAATATTTTGGAGCCAAACTAGGATTAAAGTAAAAGATCATCTGGATTCTATTTCACAAATGATCCTTTAAAAGGTATCGACTCTGGCGGGCAATACTTTAATATATTGGATTGTCCTTTTGATCTTGAAGGACCATTATATTTGATCTGGAATATTTTGGCTATTATGAATAAGGTTGGGCGGGGTTCGGTTATTTTAAATCTGAGTAATTTTTTAAGCTTCATGATGTTGTACTATCCATCAAAAAGTACAGTGCATCATGCAGTCAGTCTAAATTTCATTATTTAGATTTCAAAAAAAAAAAAAAATTTGGGAAAGATTTTGTTTGGGTATCATTCTTTTTTTTTTTTGGTAGAATTTTAGCTATTTCATGCTTATATTCACTGGTCATGCCGATTTTAAGAAATTAAGTTTTGTTTGAACTTTTCTGGAAAGGCGAACATTGCTACTATAAAAAGTTATGTATCTCAGTTTATTATTCATCAATAATAATAAAAAAAAATTAGATCCTACTTTTATTAAATTTTTATTTTTTTTGAAAAACATAAGATGAGCTGGTTAAAAAAATTCTTTGTTTTCTCCAATTGTATCTTCTTTTTTTTTTTCGTATTCTCCTTGATTTTCTAGTTTACTCGGCTATCAACTTCAGCCAGTGTTGCTGGGAGAGGGGAAGGAGGGTCAATGGGGGGGGGGGGGGGGGGGGGCGACCAAGCAGTCGAGCTCCGCAAGCAACGCGAGTCGCTAGTGCTAGCCCATGGAGGAATCCTGGAACACTAGTGCCTCTGTCTTCAGGTGGTCTGCTAGAGCTTGGCTGCTTATGATTGGTAGTTTCTTATAACAAAGTAAGCCTTTTGGATAATGTTAAGTTTTAAGAGAAGAACAGCCGTCATCAACGACATGATCGCCCATGGATTGCTAAAATAGCCATGCACAAGCTTTGCATGCCACCTGAGCCATCTCGACTCACAGAAGGCGTTCGCACCCTGATACACTCCCTCAAGGTACCTCAAGGTAATTAATAGCCTTCGTATCCAAACACCACACGGTTGCCCAGTGCATTGAAGAGGGATGCAATGCCAGTGTCATCACCCAGGCCACGATCGATGATCCACGAACATTGTCCAATTGTCAGTGGCTATCCCCTTCTCTGGAGCAACGCCACATCCCTCGCGGTGTTGGAGCTGTCGATGATGGATTCCACGAACATGTAATTAGATATCCACCCAGTTGGGGTAGCATTGCTCCCAGGAAATGAGGTCTCGGGGAACAAGATTTGTGCAGTCATCAACCGAATAGCTCGGATTTTCAGGGCTCATTATGGAATGAAATGTCCCAAAAAGCTAGCAGCGCTTCTCACTTCGACCTGCACGCTAGGCTCTACGGGCTCAGTCACTGTGTGGTTGTATAGTGCGAAGGTAGAAAGTGACAATCATGGCTGTGAATGAGGATTTGCTGCAGCAAGCCAACACCTTCAAGTTCAAAGAGCATGTCGACCAGCTCTCATCCTCTATCGAAACACTTCTTTTTGATGGTAAGGGAGGCAGGATGTGATGGGGACATCAGATCTCTTCATCCAGATGATCCTGAGCCCCCGGATTGAGTCAGACCCGGATTAGGTCCATTTGAGTCCGAGTTATTTTCTTTTATTGCATTATTTGTTTTGTTTTAGTCAAGTCAATTTGGTCCATTATTTTGTTATTAGACTGGTCAATTGGGTTTATGTAATTGGGTCAATATGTAAGGTCTATATAAAGACCACCCCTCTCATGTATGAGGCAACTGATGATGGAATGAAAAAACCCTAGCATCCTTCTTGTTCTTCTTCTTCCTCCTTCTCCCCTTCTCTTCTTCCTGCGTCTCTATAACCTCTTCTTCCTTCTCTCTTTCTTGTTCTTCCTTCTTCTCCTCTTTCCCCGCACTTGTGCTGCATCAACTTGATATCAGAGCCCCGGCTTTGCCCCTGTTGCTCAAGCCACGATCCAGGTTCTCTCCCTCAACCTCCCACGGTCCACCGTCCTTACTCATTCACCCCACCAAAATCCCACCCGAAACATCATCCCTGTCTCTTCCCCTCGGTGCTCACCAGAAGATCACAAAAAAAAAAGAAAAAAAAAAGAGAGAAGGTCCCTCCCTCCCTCTCGGTTCTCATCAAAGACAAAAATAGGGGAAAACCCCTGTTCATCGGCCCCGTCCCGCCGGCCGCCAAGCCCGCGGCCACCACTCCCACGCTCCACCGCCGCTGCATTGTGCCACCGCCAGGCCGAGCGCCGCCTCCTCTAAAGTGTCGCCGCGTGCCCCGAGCGCTCCGCCACCATCGGGCACCCTGTTGCCGCCCGCGGAAGCCTGAAACTGGCTGCCTGCTCGTGTCCACAGAGGGGACCGCCGCCGTGGAGCCCCGCGGTCGGTTGCCGCAAGACTGTAGCCGCTGCCGCACCCTCCGTCCGCCCGCAGCCGCCGCCACGATTATCGGCACGTCCTCCCGTAGCCATAGGGAGGTTGAAGAAAGCCCTAACGGGTAAGTACCGAGCCCGTTAACCCACAACCCGTTAGCCCGGTTCCACTTCAAAAAAAAAAAAGTTTCACGTGACCCGCACGTGACGGGTCTGTAAAGGGTATTGGATCGGGTCAAACCCGTTATCCCGAATCTTAACGGTCTGAGTTTTTTTTAAAAAAAAGAGAGAGAGAAAAAAAAAAGGGAAAAAAAGGGAAAAAAAAACCCTTACCTATCATCGCCGCCTCCTCTTCCTTGCCGCCGCCCTCCACTGCCCCTTCCGCCGCGCTCCGCCCTGCCTTCGCCGTCGCCACCGCCCGCGTAGCACGGCCTCACCGTCACCGCAGCGCCGCCAAACCGTGCGCCTCCTTCCCCGTGGCCAATCGCAGCGCCGCGCCGCCCGTGCCTCGTCTCCACCTCCGCGCCGCTAAGCCTCCTCATCGTCGAAGCTACCGCACCGAGCCGCTGCCACCTTCTTCCCAGATACCACATCCGAGCCGTCGTCGACCGTCCCCGCCACCCGGATCTTCGCCACTCTGACAGACACCCGAGGCCCACTGCCGACCCGTTTCGGGCACCTCCCCGCCGGAGTTCGAGCCATCTCCGCCGCTCTCGCGGCCTCCATCACCGCCGCTGCTGCTGCTCTACCGCACCGCCTCCTCTTTCTCCGTCAGCCGTCGGTCCCAATCTCCCTATTATTTCCCCCCTCCTCTCGGCCGTAACTCAACCGAGACACCCTTCCTTCACTACCATATCACACCAGAGCACCCCTCTCTCCTCATTAGCCTTCGGGCCAGGTCCGAACAACACACCAGAACCCCTGCCGATCCATTGGTCCAAGAGGGCCCTCCTGCCAGTCACTCCTATCAGGTCCGAGATGCGCCCCTGAGGCCCATTTTCAGTCCCACCACCGAATTTCTTTGATCAGGCCCCCAAGTTGCTGATATCAGGTCCACCGAGTTGCTATGATTCGGCCAGATTCGCGCCATCCGACGAGCCGACTCGCCGTGCACCGATCGTCGCCCTAGTCCATGAGCACACGATTCTGGTCGACTACTTCACGACTAGAGGTGATCACGGGCCTTCTGGCCCGCCCAGCCCGCCCGGCCCGGCCCGAAATTTTTCGGGCTTGGGCATTGAAAAAGGGCCCGTTGGTCGGGCCTGGGCAGGAAAAACGGCCCGACCAAAAAAATCGGGCCAGGCCTGGACACTTTAAAAAAAGCCCGATTCGGCCCGGCCCGACTATAAAATACTGATAATATTTTTTTAAAAAAAAGAAACCCTAAAACTAAAACTAAATCCTAAAGGACCTAAACCCTCCCCCTCCCCTCGCTGAGAGCCGCCGCGACCCCCCCCACCCCCCACCCCCCCCGCAAACCCCCCCACCCCCCCTTTCCGTCGCTGAGAGCCGCCGCCACCCCTTCCCTCGCTGAGAGTCGCCGCCCCCCTTCCCTCGCTGAGAGCTGCCGCCACCCCCCCCTCCCTCGCTGAGAGGTGAGACTTGAGAGCCGGCGCCCCCCCTTCCTTCGCTGAGAGCCGGCGCCCCCCCTTCCTTCGCCGAGAGCCGCCGCCCCCCCTTCCCTCGCTGAGAGCCGCCGCCCCCCCTTTCCTGATAGCCGCCCCTGTAGCCGGTTGCTGCCGGTTTCCCTGTAGCCGCCGCTGCTCTCGGTGTCGTCGCCTCTTCAACGACCGACCGGCAGCTCTTCGCGTCCTTCTCCCCCGGACGGCAACCTCCGCGGCTCCGGTCACCGAGTCACCGGTAAGCTTTTTCTCCTCCTCCTCCTCTTTGATCCCGGATGAATTTTGCCCAAATCCTTCATAGTCAAGCCTGGATGCCCGGATCTTCCGAGTCGGAACTCAGAGAGGGAGAGGTGGGGGGGGAGCGGGAGAGCTCGGAAGTTCCGAGTCGGAACTCGGAGAGGGAGAGGTGGGGGGGGAGCGGGAGAGCTCGGAAGTTCCGAGTCGGAACTCGGAGAGGGAGGGAGGTGGGGACTTCGGAGCTTCCCATCGGACCGGGTTTTGAGGTGGGGGGGGGGGAGAGGGAGGTGCCGACTGCCGACTGCCGAGGTGGTTACGAGTCTTCCCCGTAACATGGAAGAATCTAGTGAGGATGAAGATGACGAGGAAGAGATGGAAGAGGGATTACATGGTTCGGTCATTTAGATATTCTATTAATAACTCTAATAATTATTCATGTTCAATCATTAACAATTGCTAATATTTTAATTTTATGTTTGTAGGTTTTGAGAGTTAGAAGATGCAAGGATGTTCTTCTACAGTTTTCTATTATGGAAGTGGCTTCAAGAATTATGATTACATTTACTTTTGAAATTTGAATGCACAAAGATGCATGTTTGTTATAATGTTAATGGGACAATGTAATTTGAATTTTGTCTAAATATGTAATTGTCTAAGTTTGTAGTTTTTATTGTTGGGTTGTAATTCTCAGTTGGACAATAGTGTTGTTTCATACATTTTATTTTCTTTCTATTGGCTTGAAGATGCAATTTTTTTCTTTTTTAATATTTGTAGATATATCCAAATTACAAAGTTTGAAACCACCACCAACACTATCTATTTGAAATAGGCTACTTATATGGTTAACATTAACCAATTAACCATTGGAGAAACAAAATAAAGATAGAAAAATACATCCAGTTTTTGAGAGCCCATTAAGCTGTTAGGCCATTTTGGCCTATTTCTAGATTCCAAAAAAAAAAAAAAAATCGGGCCTGTCGGGTCGGGCCTGGGACCAGATTTATAAGGTCGGGTCGGGCCTGGACAAAAATTTAAGCCCGACAGTCGGGCCGGGCCGGGCCGGGTCTGGGCATAGCCATCGAGCCTAATTTCTGCTGTAGAGCCCGGCCCGAGCCCGGCCCGGCCCGGGTTTTGATCAGCTCTATTCACGACAGGTGATAGGTTTTCACTTTTCTTGGGCTTGTTCATTTAATTATGTTCTAGTTCTCTTGCATGATAGCCACATTTTAAAAACTTACTTTTGCTGTCCAAATTCAGAACATAGAAACCCTACTTTCAAACCCATCCTATTCGCCTTTTAATCTAGATATTAAATTAGCACACCCTAGCAATTGGACATTTCTCGGTATTCTTCGATCAGATTACTTTAGGATCAGAACAACTGTACTACTTGATTGCAATCTAATTTCTTAAATTGAATAATCTTAATCCTTAATTCTGAATAACCGAAGTAAAAATCAGTAACATTTAAACTTTAAGTTATTCTTGTTAAAACTTGCTGATCTTTGAAATCATAATAGATTGCATTAGTAGGTTGTCCTGCATCAAATTTGGTCGTACATCATATTTATTAGGGTTTCATTAGTGACATTGCATTTCACATCATCACCTAGTATCATCATTGCATGCGAACCTGTAGTGATAGGGAGTACTATTTTAATCAACCTAAAACCCCTGTAGCTACCATGAATTCCGACATTTTGAGGTCTCTCATAGACCAGATCGCTGCCATGCGGGCTGGATACAAGGAATTCAAACAAGAGATCCGTGAGCTCATGCAAAATTCTAGGACCCCTACACCGCCAACCCCTATTGCAGCCCAACCTAAAATCGTTTG
Source organism: Phoenix dactylifera (assembly GCF_051530095.1). Lineage (NCBI taxonomy): Eukaryota > Viridiplantae > Streptophyta > Magnoliopsida > Arecales > Arecaceae > Phoenix > Phoenix dactylifera. The sequence continues at coordinate 37,975,705 of NC_143190.1, read as the reverse complement.
GTTGCACCACCTGTAATCCTTTCCCATTTTCTTGGGCACCAAACCCAATGCTCAAGGTGTCAACAATTCGACCACATAGCATCCCAATGTTCCATTAGGACCTACCTGATTACTGAACCAGAAGTTAGGAGCCAAGAGGTCGAATATGTCGAAGAAATCTATGAACCAAATATAGAAGACTATGAAGAAGACTTTGAAGACGAACCTACATAATTAGATTTTGTCCAAAATGATTCCCAAAGGGAGACTATTGATCTAAGTACAATCAAGCCACTTCACATCACTACTGTCGAAGGGTAGTGAAAGATATTAAGAGCCAGTCACTTGAGTTGGCACTTGTAGCTAAAGATACCCAGACGGAGTCCAACCTTGAACATTCTTCTGTAGTAGTTTCCCTTCTAGAGGAGTTTCATTTTGTAGTCCCTGATGATCTTCTGGATGCCCTTCCTCCGATGCGTGATATCCAACACGCAATTGATCTAGTTCTCGGGGCATCTTTGCCCAACCTTCCACAACATAGGCTCAACCCGAATGCATATGCTAGAATCTGGGATTTAATATTACCAACAGTTGAGTTTGCATATAATAGTTTAGTTAATAAGTCCATATGCATGAATCTATTCGAAGTGGTGCATGATTACAAACCTAGACAACCCGTAGACCTATTTTTCATGTCTCATCAGTATAGAGTCTTTGAGTCTGCACAATCAATTGCATTACATCCACATTCATTGCATCAAGAAATCAGCAATTGTAGTCACTTTAATAACTTAAAATATAAATCCCTTGCTGATTTACACAGACGTTATAAAGAGTTAAGTGAAAAAGATTACGTCATGATGAGAATTAGGCTTGAACGACTTTCTTCGTAAACATTTAAGAAATTGCAAACTTGTAGTGCGGAACCGTTCAAAATCTTAAAGAAAATCAGTTCGAATACATATGTTGTGGATCTTCCTGATGACTATGGGATTAGTACGATATTTAATATTGAAGATTTAGTCCCATACAAAAAGACAATATTAATGCCTTCTGACCCCTTTATATACCTGCCCATGTTGGACACCCTGACCTATTACCTGCTGTTGAGCCACCACTTCCCAAATTTCATGCACGCAGAGAACAAATATAACATATATTGGATGAGCAGGTTATTTCAACCAGGAACGGTGGTTACCAACGTTACCTTGTTCGGTGGAAAGGTCGACCAAAGTCTAACGTGACGTGGATTTCCAGAGCCCAGCTGCAGCGCGTTGACCCCGATCTTCTGGAGCAGTATAATAGCCGGCCAGACCTGTACTCGACGGGGTCGAGTTTTTCTCATCCAGGAGGAGTTGATGGGGACATCAGAGCCCTTCATCCAGATGATCCTGAGCCCCTGGATTGAGTCAGACCCGGATTGGGTCCATTTGAGTCCGAGTCATTTTTGTTTATTGCATTATTTGTTTTTGTTTTAGTCAAGTCAATTTGGTCCGTTATTTTGTTATTAGACTGGTCAATTGGGTTTATATAATGGGTCAATATGTAAGGTCTATATAAAGACCACCTCTCTCATGTATGAGGCAACTGATGATGGAATGAAAAAATCCTAGCCTCCTTCTTGTTCTTCTTCTTCCTCCTCCTCCCCTTCGCTTCTTCCTGCGTCTATATAACCTCTTCTTCCTTCTCCCTTTCTTGTTCTTCCTCCTTCTCCTCTTTCCCCGCACTTGTGCTGCATCAGGATACCACCTGGTTTAAGGTTTATGTACAGAGTAGTATTTGCAGCAGGAGGTGCCTTAGAGAACCCTATTGAAAATGTCACGACCCCCGCCCCGTTCCCGGCGGGCCGCCGCGACGGTCCTAGGGTGCGGGTAGGCATAAGGCCACCAGCCACCATGTAGAACCCTACTACCTATCAATCATCCATAAATTCTGAAAAAAAATTGGCATGATGCATGCACAAAATGATCACCTTTCCTATGGTGACCTGTCAGGATTATCTCAATACATACAACAACACTACCTGTCAGAGCAGCAATCACATAATCTGTCACATAATAAACCTGGACAATATATAGTAATATATTATCACAGGCACACAACTGATCTGCACACATATATATATACCTACTTTCCAATCCATCCATGGTCAACCCAAATCCACAACAGGATCTATGACTGTAACTATGCACTATATACAATAGAAGGTTTATAATACACCAAAAGGTATAAACCTCTATCTACATTATACTATACTATGGAGCGGCACAGCTAGCAGGCAACCTCTAACCCTGCTCCCCTCTATACAATACCTGCCCTGCAATCAAAAACACCAAACTGGGGAGTGAGTATATGAATACTCAGTGAGTGGAGTAGAGAGTACTATGCACATGAGACAGAATATAATCATGGCTCGAGATGAAATCTTAAGATCAATAACAAGATGAACATGATCTCAATATAGAGAATATGGAGTAAATCATCAATATCACCACAATCAATAACAACTCATCTGAAGCATATATGGAATAATCAAGTAAACATATATGCTACTCATGAATATGCTCAACAGATCATAATGCTGGAACATACAAATCAGGTGTCAATATGCTGAATCATTGATAAATAGCTATCAGGAGGTGGGTCTTACGCCCCAGGCGAACCACAGTAACTCCCTACTGCCATATGCATACATAGAATATGACACCACACCAATATGTAAATCAGGGTGTCAATATGCGAAATCATCACTAGACAGCTGTCGGGAGGTGGGCTTTACGCCCCAGGCGAACCAGCAACAACTCCCCACTATCACATGCATATGCAGGATAAGACACCATATTGATAATGTAAATGCTGGCCAGTATTCAGAACAGAAATCCATCTCACATCTATATACTAAACGGCACATCGCGGGAATTCTATATCCGCGGAAAGCCATACTGCACCTCGCGGGGTCTTACTATGTCCGGCGGCAAGCAGAATATAAATCGTAGGACTGGCCGATCCTACGCCTAGGACCGTGTCCCCCCTAGGAAGGGACTGGGCTCCGCCCACCCAGAAGGCTACTATGTGTACACAGGCCGATGTTCAACCCCCATCGACTATAGGTGTCCTGCAGATACTGCCAAGCCATGCATAAATGCCATAATGCACTCTTCCAATACTCTACTAAAAAGGAGTATGATCAAGACTACCACTCACTCGACTCCGACCCAATCATAAACTAACATCAGGGTTGGGAGTGAGGGGTCAAGGGTGTGCAATGCAACTCAATATACCATGAGAAGGGCTCCACAAGTCTTTGAAATGGAGGAAATGAAATCAATTTACAAAAGAAGTTATTTCACAATTTGGAACCTATTTAATTACTCATCTGCCCCTCATAATTCCTCTCAATGTTCCCTCAAATGCATGTACAGAATAATCAAGCATGGAGAACAAAATATAGAGGAATCTACCACAATATCAATCAATAAGCTCAGGTGGAATCAAGTCACACTTGGCAACATTCATGAAAATGAATAAGGAATGTACTCATGGTGCAAAGTACAAACTCCCACTCACCTGGCAATCTGGCACAGCCCTGATACGCCTCCAAAAATCTACAGCTGGCAGTGGAGAATTTCTTCCTCTTGTTCCCTAGCTTCTTGCCCAACTGATACATGCATTTACAATATATTTAGTTTTGTATCAAGGGCTATAATCTACGTGCCAATTATAATATAGGGAACTTTAATTGATTCAACTCCCCCGTTTCCTAAATCTTTTCTTTTCTTTCTCTTTTTCTTTTTCTATTAATTAACTCATCATTTATGTGTATTAGGGACTCCCTTGCACGAGTACAAGGTCTCCCTTAGCCTAATCTAGGCTTAATACCCTATTATGGCATGAAATTTCTTATTTTCCACTCGGATGAACAGTAACCCGGACCGACAGCGGGTTATTTCATTCCGGTTTTGGTCCACTTTCCAAACTCCAAATTTTATGAAATTTATACCCAATGTTCTACACTCATTGGGGTTTCCAAAATGTAACATGCATCCCCATCGGAGGCCGATTGACCTCCAAAATAATTCACCGAAGTTGGAACTTCGACATAGTTTTTTCGTAGTGCCGGAAAAATTTGTCGAAATCCGATTCTTCCTCTTTTAACCACCTCTACAACCCTTATCTGACCCCTCTAGACTACATCCACCCTTTTTATAGCCTAATATCATCAAAAGACTAGATAAGGATGGATATTTACCTTTTTTTTTTAGAAATCGAGGTTCTTGCGTAGAGGAAAAGGAGATCTACGTTTTTCCCTTCAGCTGGCAACGCAACCGGAATCTTCTTCCTTTCCCTTTTCTTCTTTTTCTTCCTCTTTCTTTCTTCCTTTCCTTTCCACTTCTTCTTTTTTTTTCCTCTCTGTTGTCGTCTGAGAACCCTCCCCCTCTCCTCTCTGTTTCACTCCCGTGAGCCAGCTCAAACCCATGATTTATGTCACATCAAGATACTATTCACCCTTTTTTTAATATTATTAAATTCCCATTTTGCCTCTAACACTTCAATATATTTACTGTTATGCCATTAACTTTTGATTCCTTTCTAATTTTACCCTTACCACTTTAACGCATCTACAGCTATGCCATTATCTTTTGATTCCTTCCAATTTTACCCCTTATATCAATTTTAAAGGACTATTCTATCCCTTTTTATAAAAAGAAAAAATTTTGGGGTTATTACATCCTCCCCTCCTTATATAAAATTCGTCCTCGAATTTAAAAGAGTGAATTACCTGATTACTCAAAGGGGTGAGTGTATCTGTTCTTCATATTCTGCTCGGTGTGGTATTGAAAATCAAATAAATTGGGAGTGTTTTATCTTCTATCTCTACCACATAGGTAGGATACACATACTTCGCTTCTATACTATCCCCTACAGGTGTACTAATAGCTAAGGGAATATGCATTAATATCTTATCCTTAGCTAACTTTTTAGCAAAATAATGGGACACAAATGAATGGGTAGCTCCAGAATCAAATAACACTCTAGCTTCAATCTTATCAATGAGGAGCATACCTGTCACAGCTGCATTCGATGCCTGTGCCTCCTGTGGATTTACCGTGAACACCCTTCCTTGCCCTCTGCCTACTGGAGCTGATGGCTGAGATGGTCCAGCACTCTGCTATGACGCTGGTGTCTGACCTCTGCCTCTGCCTACAGGCCCCCTACTACTAGGCCTGTCCATCTGCACAGAAGGGTAGGATGCCAAAGGCACCAACTGCTGGGTGGCACCCTGTGGGCATTCTCTGGCAAAATGACCCGGCTGTCCACATCTGTAGCACACTCCCTGACCCATTCTGCATCTGCCAGGGTGCTGCTTCCCACATATGCCACATACTGGCCATGATTGGAACCTAGATTCAGTTCTGGCCATAGTGACTGGAGGACGAGGTACTGATGGTAGAAAAGTATCTTGTGATTGACCTCTTTCCCTCCATTTCCTCTTACGTGGGGCAGGTGGAGCTGAGTGTACAGACTGCTCCGCCGGGCCCTCCGGGAGATCTACTCCCTCAGATCTACCTCTACTGCTTTGCTCCTTCCCCACACTCATTTTCCTCTGTTCTCTTTCAGCTCTTTTCTTTTTGTTTCTGGTCTCCCACTGTTTTGCTTTATCTATCAGCCTAGACAAGGTGGGGACCTCTACTGCCAGTACTGCATTATAAAGTGGAAAAATCAGACCCCGCCTGAATCTTTCTATCCTGGCAGCTTCAGTGGGGATGATGTAAGGAGCATACTTCCCCAATCTAGTGAACTCACGAGCGTACTCAGATACGCTCATTTCGGGCATCTGCTTCGGCCTCTCAAACTGAAGAGCCCGATTTTGCCTCTCAGCCGGAGACAAAAACTCATCCATCACTGCTTGCCTGAACTCTTCCCAGGTTGGAGGATTCCTACTGTACAATCTGTCCTCTGCTTGTCTCTGGTACCAGTCCCAGGCATCTTCCTTCATTGTAAGCCCTACAAGTTCTATAGCTCTTGCATCAGAACAGGGCAGTCTCCGTATAGTCTCCGTATCATCTTTTCAGTCTCCTCCAAAAATCTCTAAGGATCTTCATCTTCTCCCCCTTAAACTCCGGGGTTCTGAGCCTAAGAAATTCCTGTACAGTAATCCCTTCATCATCTAGAGCCCGCCTGGCCAAACTTCTTGGCACAGGTACAGGAGGTGAGATGGATACTACTGACGGGGCAGGAGGCTTTCCTCGAGCAATCTGCTCTCTTAAAGCCTGATTCTCCGCCAAAAGTTGTTTTACCAATGGATCTCTACTTCCTACCTCCCCTTGATCATCAACTCTCTGCCTGTCTGCTGGAGGAGATTTTTCTCTTTGGGGCTCGATATGTGTGGAACCCGCATCCAATGCTATATCTGGCTCCATCCTCCTTCCAAGACGAGCAGATCCTCTCCTTGGAGGTATTTTTTATATATCTACATACTGAGTCATAAAATGCTTTACTAAATTGTAAATGACCCAGCAAATAGCATAAAAAAAAATCCTATGCTCCATAGTATAATCCTATACTTAATCCTGACTCACCCTATTGCTCCGACAGGACTCTTGTTTAACCTTTGCTCTGATACCAAGTTTTGTCACGACCCCCGCCCCGTTCCCGGCGGGCCGCCGCGACGGTCCTAGGGTGCGGGTAGGCATAAGGTCACCAGCCACCACGTAGAACCTTACTACCTATCAATCATCCATAAATTCTGAAAAAAATTTGGCATGATGCATGCACAAAATGATCACCTTTCCTATGGTGACCTGTCAGGATTATCTCAATACATACAACAACACTACCTGTCAGAGCAGCAATCACATAATCTGTCACATAATAAACCTGGACAATATATAGTAATATATTATCACAGGCACACAACTGATCTGCACACATATATATATACCTACTTTCCAATCCATCCATGATCAACCCATATCCACAACAGGATCTATGACTGTAACTATGCACTATATACAATAGAAGGTTTATAATATACCAAAAGGTATAAACCTCTATCTACATTATACTATACTATGGAGCGGCGCAGCTAGCAGGCAACCTCTAACCCTGCTCCTCTCTATACAATACCTGCCCTGCAATCAAAAACACCAAACTGGGGAGTGAGTATATGAATACTCAGTGAGTGGAGTAGAGAGTACTATGCACATGAGACAGAATATAATCATGGCTCGAGATGAAATCTTAAGATCAATAACAAGATGAACATGATCTCAACATAGAGAATATGGAGTAAATCATCAATATCACCACAATCAATATCAACTCATCTAAAGCATATATGGAATAATCAAGTAAACATATATGCTACTCATGAATATGCTCAACAGATCATAATGCTGGAACATACAAATCAGGTGTCAATATGCTGAATCATCGATAAATAGCTATCGGGAGGTGGGTCTTACGCCCCAGGCGAATCACAGCAACTCCCTACTGCCATATGCATACATAGAATATGACACCACACCAATATGTAAATCAGGGTGTCAATGTGCGAAATCATCACTAGACAGCTGTCGGGAGGTGGGCTTTACGCCCCAGGCGAACCAGCAACAACTCCCCACTATCACATGCATATGCACGATAAGACACCATACTGATAATGTAAATGCTGGCCAGTATCCAGAACAGAAATCCATCTCACATCTATATACTAAACGGCACCTCGCGGGAATTCTATATCCGCGGAAAGCCATACTGCACCTCGCGGGGTCTTACTATGTCCGGCGGCAAGCAGAATATAAGTCGTAGGACCGGCCGATCCTACGCCTAGGACCGTGTCCCCCCTAGGAAGGGACTGGGCTCCGCCCACCCAGAAGGCTACTATGTGTACACAGGCCGATGTTCAACCCCCATCGACTATAGGTGTCCTGCAGATACTGCCAAGCCATGCATAAATGCCATAATGCACTCTTCCAATACTCTACTAAAAAGGAGTATGATCAAGACTACCACTCACTCGACTCCGACCCAATCATAAACTAACATCAGGGTTGGGAGTGAGGGGTCAAGGGTGTGCAATGCAACTCAATATACCATGAGAAGGGCTCTACAAGTCTTTGAAATGGAGGAAATGAAATCAATTTACAAAAGAAGTCATTTCACAATTTGGAACCCATTTAATTACTCATCTACCCCTCATAATTCCTCTTAATGTTCCCTCAAATGCATGTACAGAATAATCAAGCATGGAGAACAAAACATAGAGGAATCTACCACAATATCAATCAATAAGCTCAGGTGGAATCAAGTCACACTTGGCAACATTCATGAAAATGAATAAGGAATGTGCTCATGGTGCAAAGTACAAACTCCCACTCACCTGTCAATCTGGCACAGCCCTGATACGCCTCCAAAAATCTACAGCTGGCAGTGGAAAACTTCTTTCTTTTGTTCCCTAGCTTCTTGCCCAACTGATACATGCATTTACAATATATTTAGTTTTGTATCAAGGGCTATAATCTACGTGACAATTATAATATAGAAAACTTTAATTGATTCAACTCCCCCGTTTCCTAAATCTTTTCTTTTCTTTCTCTTTTTCTTTTTCTATTAATTAACTCATCATTTATGTATATTAGGGACTCCCTTGCACGAGTACAAGGTCTCCCTTAGCCTAATCTAGGCTTAATACCCTATTATGGATGAACAGTAACTCGGACCGACAGCGGGTTATTTCATCCCGGTTTTGGTCCACTTTCCAAACTCTAAATTTTATGAAATTTATATCCAATGTTTTACACTCATTGGGGTTTCCAAAAGGGTAACATGCATCCTCATCGGAGGCCGATTGACCCCCAAAATAATTCACCGAAGTTGGAACTTCGATACAGTTTTTCCGTAGTGCCGGAAAAATTTGTCGAAATCCGATTCTTCCTCTTTTAACCACCTCTACGACCCTTATCTGACCCCTCTAGACTACATCCACCCTTTGTATAACCTAATATCATCAAAAGACTAGATAGGGATGGATATTTACCTTTTTCTTTTTGGAAATCGAGGTTCTTGCGTAGGGAAAAAGGAGATCTACGTTTTTTCCTTCAGCTGGCAATGCAACCGGGATCTTCTTCCTTTCCCTTTTCTTCCTTTTCTTCTTTTTCTTCCTTCCTTTCCTTTCCACTTCTTCTTTTTTTTTCCTCTCTGTTGTCGTCTGAGAACCCTCCCCCTCTCCTCTCTGTTTCACTCCCGTGAGCCAGCTCAAACCCATGATTTATGTCACATCAAGATACTATTCACCCTTTTTTTAATATTATTAAATTTCTATTTTGCCTCTAACACTTCAACATATCTACTGTTATGCCATTAACTTTTGATTCCTTTCCAATTTTACCCTTACCACTTCAACGCATCTACAGCTATGCCATTATCTTTTGATTCCTTACATTTTACCCCTTATATCAATTTTAAAGGACTATTCTATCCCTTTTTATAAAAAGAAAAAAATTTGGAGTTATTTAAAAAAAAACTCAAGATCCACTGGTGAATCAAGTGGAGAAAATGGTCCACCCGGAAGTCTCTTAGTTGGAGTTGCTGTGTTCATATCAATGCCGGTGAGTGTTTAGCACCATATCTAGCATACATTGACAAAAATCTTATGTACTTAAGAGCTACGGATCTCAAATAAAAACCTTTTTGGTGAGGTATAGGTCATTACAAATGGTATCTTACTTAGCTCACAACCCACGTAAATGAGAAGGCACTGTAACATGGTCCCCTTTGATGCTGGCTATAAACCACTGCTGATACTTTTATGCTTGGACGCTTTTTTTATTCAGGATACCGACACACGTGCGAAGACTTTCCCCATATGTTTAGTCAAACATCGGTTATTTTTTTGGAGAGGTACAATAATTTGTGGTTTCTCTATGACCGGATCCCTTTCATTGCAAGGATGCTAGGGCGTGGATCAAAATGTTGATGTGTGTGGGTTTAGTCAAACATTTGTTGTATTGCAGGACTTTTTGGCTTTCAATATGAGGAAAGTTTGCCTTTTTTTATAGTAGTTCCAATGCAACTTCCTTTCTCCACGGGCCTAGGTCGTTTTTAAGGTATCTCCAGCCCCACTTGGCCAGAAGGGACCGGTTCGTAAGGCATAGGTCTTTAACCCCAAGGTCTCCTTTTTCTCGACATACAGTATTCCAATTAACCTTGAAGGAGATACCACTAGATGAATGATTGATTTTTCCAAAAGAATGCTCCTCGACACTTGTCAATCCTCTTGCTCACCCAACTTGGCAGCTTGCATAAGGACATGAAATAGAGCAGAATCACCATGAGCACAGAATTAACAAGTGAGTCTGCCACCAAATAAAAGAAGTTTGCTTTTCCAATAGGATAGCTTTAATTCAATTTTTTGAATTAGAACTATCTAGTTGGTTTTGGAAGGCTTTCTAGAGGTAAGAGGGAGATCGATGTATTTTAGACGCAAACGCGAGAAGCAACAGTTAAGCCACTTTGCAAATCTCCATCCCATAGGGGAGTCTTCTATGAGACCTGAAATAGAGATTTCCTAGTAATTTATGGAGCTATAGGATATTAGCTCAAAATAGTACAATATGACCATCAGAAGGGTAACATGATCCTTCTTGGCATGGGCAAAGATGATAATGTTGTCAATGTTTTGCAAGATCTTTGTACCTCCACATTTCCAAGGTGAGGCAAGACCTTAGATAAAGGAGAGAGCTGCCTTGTTGCGCATCTGACAAAGTGGGTTGATGGCTAGGATGAACAATAAGGGTGAGAAGGGGTCTCCTGGCCTCAAGCCACGCTTACAAGGAATCTAATTTCCAGTTTCCCCTTTAACAATCACTACAATCTTACCATTGGATATCAGTTTCTCAACCTATGATATCCAAATTGCTGGGAAGCCTCTACTCTGAAGGAGTTTGAGAAGAAATTTAGTTTTGATTATATCGAAGGCCTTAGAGAAATCAAGCTTACATATGACTCCATCAAACTCTCTCCATTTCGAGTGGTAGATGATCTCACTGGCATGAAGAAAATTGTCAAGAATTGATCTATTCTTGTTGTAGGACGATTGTACATGTTCAACAAGAGTTTTCATAAATGGCTGAAGATGATTTGCCGACACCTTGGAGAAGAGCTTGATAGAGCTGTGAATTAAGCTAATTGGTCTTGAGTCGGCAGGATATTTTGCAAACTCTTTTTTGGGGATGAGAGCAAGGTAAGCAAAACCAAGTCTGGAATGATTCACGTTGCAACCATTAATTTGCTTAAACAAAGAGAAAAGGTCATGGAAAAGCCATCCGGGCCGGAACTTTTGTCTTCATCCAATTAGAAGGTTGCTTTCTTGATTTCCAGGTCCAGATTTGCGGCATTTGCCGTCGAAGGAAGGGCAAAAATCTTCCTAAAATCGTTGGAGAAAGTCGATTTAATTTCTTCTTAGTTGGAGGTGACTTGCCCAATCCAATCTACATCTGCGATCTAGTTGCATTTCTTGTAAAACTTTGCCATTTTGTGAAAGAATGCCTTGTTGTTGTCACCTTCTTTGAGCCATTTGATTTTGGATCTTTGCCTCCAGTAAACCTCTTCAACCTTGAAAGTTTTCCGTGGCTTTTTCCTAGGATCCTCATGGGTTTCTCTCTCCAAAGGTGAAAGTGGGCATTTCTCCTCTGTCTTGTCCCATTCATGAATTTGAGTGAGCAAATTGGATTTGATGTTTCTATCAGAAGCTCGAATTTCCAAGAACCATTTTTTCCAATGCCTCTTTTTTCTCTTAGCTTTAAAACGAGATTGAGAGCTGCATCCAATGAGGAGCCAACTGACTTCCGGGTAGATAGCACTTCTTTGTTGTTTGTCTCATTGGCTAGCCAATCTGTCAAGTTTGAAGAAGCTTTTTTTGAATTGAGGCAGGCAGGGAGAAAGTGAGGCTGATAGGTGCATGGTCAGAACAAGAATTGGAAGGGCCATCTGAGAAGAGAAGGAGCACAGATGATGCCATTCCATAGAAATAAGAAATGAGCAGTCAATTTTCGCCATTATGGGGTTCTCCCACCATTAATTGGTTAGCCATATGTTACAGATTTACATAACTTTGGCTCCTTTATTTACGTGATGGAATCAAAAGGATGATTATATAATTAATGGATGGTTACAGTCTGCTAGTTGAATAAAATCTGGCTGGAAACAAAAAAAAATGAAAAATCTAAAATATACAAAATGCATGACCATGATTGTAAAGAAACAAAAATTGATGAGAATAAAATCCAATTAAACTGGGCTGTGCACCTGGCAAGCTGCAGCACAATTAACTCTTCTATATGATATCTCTTTGGGCTCGTTTGGTTCGTGGAAAAAGAAGGGGGAAAAATGTGGTCAACGGAAAAGTAATGAGATATCTCTTGTTTGGTTGTAGTTTTCAAAGGAGAGAGAAGGAAAAGTAGTTTCCCATAGAAATATAATTTCCACATTTCATGGAAAAGTCTTTCCCATGAGAAACATGAGAAAGTTATTTTTTCATGAGTCGAAAGTCACTCCATTTTTATTTTTTTAACAAAAAAACTCTTCAGCATTAAAGAGACATTAAATACCTAATTTTTATTAAGGATATAATAAAAATTATATATAACTTTTCTAGAAAAGTGGAAGGCCAACCAAACATAATCACTTTGAAAGTCTGTCACTTTTTCATGATCAACCAAATATGCCAAAAGTACTTTTTCATACATTTTTTTTCTAAAAATTTACTTTTTATAAATCATATTTATTGAAAAAAAAAACTATTTACGAGCCAAACGAGCCTTTTAGTTCATCCGTGAAATCTTCTAGAATATGTCGCCGCAATCTTCTCTTCGGCAGTCTTAGGAGTGACTCCTGGCCATGATAGTTCAACTTGAAGTTCTTTGCGTGAAGGAATCAGTGCCTGGATATAAAAATCTTGTTTAGTTCTTCCAATTACGTGTCCTCTCTAGATCCTCTCGCCATTGCACGGCCAATGACGGTTTGACAGGTCACGTATTATCCATCTACTAACTAACCAGGGCTTTGTAAATTCATAGTGGCACGTGTCCAGGAGATCCATCCAGTGCAAGTCACCCATCATCCTCGTACGGTCGAACAGGAGGCCAAAAATTGTGGGCCTGTCAAGCGATCGGATTGGATTCGACCAATATTTGCATCCATCAATATTTAATGCAATTGCTTCCAAAATTTCTCAAGACGGAAAACTTGGAAATACCCTTCAAATGGAAATCACTGCACTTATATAGGGATTACACAAGCATCTACGGCACTTGCTGAATTGAGAAAGAAGTGCTACAGAAAGAGGTCAAATCATGCACAGTGAATAAGCTTTGTGGCATCAAATGGTCCCGTCTTTATGAAGGATTGTCCTGGCTGGGCTGGCTTTAATTTGCCATCTCGGGTAAGAATTGTAAAGTTGTACGGTTAGAATTGATATATTGACGGCTGCGGTAGGTATTCCTCTGCATCTTCTCTTGTTAGCTAAAATTATAAGAATATTTTGCATAAATTATTTAAGTGCATCTTGAGTTGCCCACATTATGATATGATTACATTTTGATGGTATAATTTGATCAAATGGATTTAAATCTACAGAGTGTAATTATAAGGAGGCATTGGACTAGCCATATTGGCTATGGACAGTCGATCATGACTAGAAACATGATGTGTGAATAGCCAACTACGGACAGAAATATAATATGTGAACAGCCAGCCACATGCAAGTATATGACGTGTGGATGGACAACCACGAACCGAAATATATTCTATGAGTAGCCAGATACGTACGTAATATGATTCATCAGTTATGAGCAGAAGCATGGTGTGGCTGGTCCAATATTTCGGGATTGTCTGTGCTGTATTTGGGTTCTTATAAAGCATCATCGCGACCATGAAATAACACCGAGTAACTTACAACTTGAAATTGCAGCGTATAAGCTAAAGTTTTGGCCTCAATGGGTAATTTGCGTGCTGAAGTCCAACGTCCCGGTGTTCGCAAAGGTGCATGGACTGAAGAGGAGGACAGGCTTCTAAGGAAGTGCATTGAGATATATGGCGAAGGGAACTGGCGCCATGTTCCCGAAAGGGCAGGTAAGCGACTCCTTATAGAGAGTGGGGTCTTTTATCATTCTTAAGCTTACTCTGCTTTTGTGGGTTTGAAGGCCTCAGAAGGTGCCGAAAGAGCTGCCGATTGCGTTGGTTGAACTATCTCTGCCCCAGGATCAACAGGGAGAAATTTTCTGAGGAAGAAACAGATCTTATCATTAGGCTTCATAAGATCTTGGGCAACAGGTAACAACAGACTTTAAAGATTGCCTTGGTTACAGTGACCATGTATTTGTTTTCTATCAAGCGATTCCAAAAGTTTCGCTTCCCTTACCTTCATATTCCTTACCTGAGATAGTATAAGAAAATAACTACGAGATCATTCATTATATACATGTTTCTTTTAGTGCAGCTGTCAGCTCTCGTGGTTGGCACCTCTCTCCTAAGGAGTTGTCTTTATGGCATATAAAGTTCAAATCGTAAATAAAGTTAGTTTTCAAAAAAATACAAAAAGATATGGTATGTTTAAAACATTATGTATTTTTAAAATTCTCGCGTCTCTTCAGTTTTCCAAATAGAGTCTATAAATATATTTCTCTAAGATTAATTCAAAAAAACAATCTGATTATTTTCGTTTTTACTGGTACTCTGTCTTCTGAGGATTAATTCACTGGTACTCTTTCTCACTGCTAATTTGAGCAAACGAGACCTTGCTCCAAGATTCAGACAAAGGGGCTGCTCATAAAATTCCTTTAGGAAAACTGCAACACATCACCTTCTAATAAAAGGAACCAATGCATTTAAACCTGTCCAGAGGAAGTTGTCTTTTGGGCCTAAAGAAAATAAGTGATAATATCAACACATCTTCAGTCTATTTTTCCCGTACAATTTTTTTGGAATCTCCACCCCATTTTTTTCATACAATTGTATCTTTGATTTCATTCTTGAGATCTTTCCACTTACTCCAAATGCAATGGGGTATGCAACCACTGGGCTCTAGCAATATTTGCTGTGTAGAGATGTTCGTGTACCGTACTTTTCTTGAATCTCTCGTCCTGCAAGGGACCCTCTCGTCACAGTTGAACACAAACAATTCAACTAATGAGCTCTGAATTCGGTCAATCAGGTGGTCAACAATTGCAGGTAGGCTTCCAGGCAGGACAGCAAATGACATCAAGAACTACTGGAATTCTCAGCTGAGCAAGAAAGTAGAAGTTGAAAACAAGGAGGCGGAGCCCAGTGCTGATGCCAAAGTAATTAAGCCACGGCCATGGAGAGTACCGTTGCAGTGGATTTGGTCAGGCGATCAGCAATCATGTGGAAGTCAGCACCAGCAAGAAGAGTTTGGCATACCAGAACTACCGACAATCTGGGAGAATGATGAAGCTTGGCTGAATAGTATAATTAACGGAGATGGAGAGAGCGATGCAATGCCGGACGTTCGAAATCTGAACACAACGAACTTGCAGAGTGGATTTGGAATAGGGGAGCTTGAGGAAAATAGAGATGGCGCACTGTTTCTGGAAGGAGTTCTAGGATGGGACGACTTGCTTTAGGCCACCATTTCTTCGAGCTGATTCATATCCATACAGTTCTCGTAGATGGCAGTGCAATAGTTGCTATTGTAAGTTGTGCTAGAACTTGAATGCTACTAGAATTCCTGTCACGACCCGGACCCGGATCCATGACACCCCCGTACTACTGCCGACTACTGCCCACAATAGCACGAAGCCACATATCAGGATAATAAGGTAGTCAAAATAGTCAAGTTTCATTATAACAGTCCGAATACAACTTTCAGGATAACCCAAAGTACAGGGCTACTAAAATAGTTTATGTACACCAAATGTTTGTTTTACCTCCAAAATGAACCTGATGTAAATAAACGGGTATGAGCTACACGACTCAGTAAGTAATCATGCATAATTTTACCGGATCAAACATAATACTAAACATGTTTGTGCAGGGCTTGAGAAGCTGATATGTACATCAAATATAATTTTTCATATATACAATATACTCAAACTGAGCTGTAAATCAATGCATGTACAATCATGCAATTTCATAAATATGATTATATATCATAAAAATTGTGCCATTATTCTATGATTTGAAATTCATACTCTTAGATAGTAGTGTAGCTATGGCCGCTCTTAACTCCCACGGCAAGGATCAGTATGCCAGGCTATTGTTACTCACTGGCGGGGGCCCATGTTGCTCAGTTATTCTTACTCACCGGTGGGAACCATATGCGCATACCAAGTTATTATACCCACTGGCGGGGGCCCATGCATAACATCTGAGAGTTCATAAATCATAACTTTCACAAATTATACTTTATAAGTCATTTGAAAATTGATTAATGGCACCTCAAATCATTAATTTTATGATCATGCTACAAATATCATTTAAATGCATGTATAACACCATATTTCATGGAATACATAATGTAACTGAACCATGTTATCTTTGGTAAATCATGCACACTTACTAGCATATGCTTGATCCTATTGAAAGTATAAATAACACTTTATAAATTTTATAAACAAAGTATTTTCATGATTTATAAAACAATAAGATTGGTGCAAGATTACTTATTTTTTTCACAAATCATATACACAATTCAAATTACATGAATAATACTTGTTTGTGATACATGATCTACAATAAGATTAAGACCGATTACTTACCTTTTCAATTGGCTTAAAGCTTTATCCTTTCCTTTGTTAATCAGTTCTTTGATTACCTAATCATGTCAAAGAGAACATTTATTCAGTAAGTATACTTATCTATTTATTTTGCAAGCCCTTAGCCTAATTTCATGTAATTTGAGTCACAAGGCTTCCGATCTCAATTTTAGGCTAGTTCCGCCTCAATTTAACCCACCATTGGAATGCTTGAGCTTGAATTAAAATCAAATCAAGCCCACATAGACCAATTTGGTCTTTAAACAATTGATTTGGGTTTGGATTAGGGTCGGCCCGAGCTTACTGAATCCAATTTAATCCACCATTTTAAATACTTTGGGCTCGGCCCAAGGCTAGCCCGAGTCCAATTATTGCACAGTCCAATTTAATTGGATTCAGATCCAATTGAACTTGGACTCAACCCAATTTAAACTTTGTTTGGCTTAATCAATTTAAATTCTAATCTGATTGAACCTAGTTGGATTTAGATTAAACCCAATCCGAGCTAACCTAAATCCATTTTAATTTCTTTAAATCGGATTGGATTGGTTTGGGTTCGGACTCAACTCGTTAATCCAAACCAAACCCGTTAACCCATTCCTCCTTTTTCTCTTTTTTTTTCTCTTTTCTTTCTTTTTTCTTCCCTTTTCTTTCCTTTCATTTTCTTTTCTTTTCTTCCCGAACCTTCCTTTCCTTCTCTCTTTTCCTCTCTTTCTTCTCTTCTCCTCTCTTTCTTCTCTTCTCCCGATCCCTCTTTTCCTTCCCCTTATCTTATCCCGCGACGGGGGAAAAGGTGAACTCGGGAGGGACCGAGCCACGGCCGGCGGCACCTGCAATCGACGCCCGCGGCCGAGCCCATTGCATCCCCGACCGAGCCCGCAGTCGGAGCCGACGGCTCCCTCATTCCCACTGCGGCGGGGGAAAGGAACCCACCATCGCGGCCATGGCTGCGGCCGAACTCGCCGCGACCATGGAAGGTGGTGGCCGAGCTCACCGTGCCCAAGGGAGGGGAGGAAGGGCCTCCGACCGTCGATGGCTGCGACCACGACTGCGAACAAGCTCACCGCGTCGGATCCGTGGCCGAGAACACCGATAGGCTCTTCTCTCTTCCTTCTCCCTTTCTTTCATTCCGTTATCAAAAGGTAAAGGAACAGGGGTTAGGGTCTACCTTGCTCCGGAGATGCACTGCAACGGCCCTGCTCCGGCACCTCTACTCCGACTTCTCTCGTTCAAGAATTCCCTGAGGAAGGAGAAGGAGAACAGTAAGGGCTAGAAATAAGATCCTTGAGCGGTGGTCACAGCTTTAGCGGCAAGCGGCCGGGCACCTGTCTTTCCTTCCGCCCGGCAGCTAGATCACCGTTCTTCCTCCCAAGCTGGAGGTGGCGGCACCGCGTCCGCGGTCGGGCACCTATCGTCCCGTCTGTCTGGCAGCTGGATCGCCCACCTTCTTCTCCGAAGCCGGAGGTGGTGGCCGTCCAGCTGGGCTGCCGACATCGGTGGGAAGGCCTATCTGGCAGCCCAGGCTCGGTTATCACAATTCCCATGCAAGGATTTAGCGTTTCATGTCTTGGATATCGACGGAAACGAGACTTTGAAAAAACACTCGGCACTAGAAGGCTTGCAATGATTGATTGCTTTTGTACTTGCAACTTGAAGGAAGCGTGCCTTCTCATCAGAACGGAGGAGGTCTCACCTTAAGTCTATGTAAATGGTCGTGAAGCTTTTAAAAGCACTCTATATGTAAATCATGATAATATATTTCCTCAGATAGGCTTAGCACGTCTTGTACCAGTTTACTTATTTGAATATTCTGGCAGGGGTTTTCAAACTCCAACCAAAAATAGATGGATTTTTACAGAAAAGATTAAGAAGAAGATTTGAGTAAAGCATAGGTCTACTTATGGGCAGGATACTATTTACATGTATTTCTGGAAAAGAAAGGGAGCCATTTGAGCCTGCGGTAAGGCACAGCCACGTTACGCAACTGCAGATCCTTGTATTGGTGCATTACTATTGCATTTCTTTAAATACAAAATCACATATAAAATTATTGTCTAACATTGATTGCGATCAATTATGAAACAATAAAGTTAACTACAGTTAGATCAATAAGAATGAAAAAAATGTGAATAGAACACGTCAAAGAGTGTGACAGGAGAGGATTGGGTGATTCATGAGGTAGGTTAATGTGGCGCCATGTTGGCTTGAAAATTCTTTTTGTCCCACTAATGACACATTCTAGGTTTCATCTTAATGAACAAAATGGACAATTAGCCACCAATAAAAGAAAAGATGGGCGGGATTACCATAATGAACTTTCCACCCTAACCCCATCCCCATCACTCCCACCACCAAATGGAAAAAGAAAAGATTAATATTTTACAATGTAAAAGAAAGTAAACACTACAGTAAAAGTGTGAAAAGCCGACGCTTAAATGCCGACGCTAAGGGAAAGCGTCGGCATTTCCTGCTCCCGCGCCAACCTTTCCCGACGCTCTGGCTGAGCGTGGGAAATTTGAAGCATTGGACGACGCTTAAACGCGTCGTTGTAGACTTGAGGCTACAACGACGCTTATAAGCGTCGCCAAGGCCCCCTTAAAACACAGCGCCCGACCCCAAGCCCGCATTCTTGCCCTAGCTACTCCCGATACCCCTTATTTTTCTCTCCGGCGCTGCCCTTGCCTTCGTCTCCGGCGCTGCCCCCATCTCCCTCCTCTCCGGCGGCTGAAAGCCACGAATCGGACTTCCTTGACGCCAACGGCCACGTTCCAGAAGGCCTACCTCCTCTCCGGCGTCGACCGACCGACCCCAACGCGCGCTCCGCCCGAGGTAGTTTCTCCTACTCCATTCTCTCCCTCCGTCTCGCTTGTTCTCCTCCTTCTCCTCCTTCCTCAACACGCTCCTTCTCCTCTTCTTTGGTATAAGCCTTGATCGAGCTTCGTCCTCGAGAATCACACCAACTATGGCAAAAATATGTTTTAACAAGATCGGAGCAGCTCAAACTAGGTTAGTGCCATCCTTTGTAATGGAGATGAGCAACATTTGATATTAGAGACATCAATATGTGCTGTAAACGATAAGCCACCTACTAAATTTTTTCTCTGCGGAGAAGATGGATTAGGATCGACAAGATCGTGCCTACTGTCTAGACTCTTTTCAGCACTTCTGGGTTACTAATAGATTTTATTATCATGATTCTGCATCATCGACTGCTGTAGTCTCAGGTTAACTTTGGCTGCTCCATTATATTTGAGCATATGAATGAACACCAATGGCTGCAATTTGCTTAGGTTAACTTTACTGAACTGGTTTTTTTCTATGCAAGTAAATTGGCTAAACTTTTTCAATATCAATGGCACCAGTCTATTCAGTTGGAATGATCTTGAAATGCTGATCATCATTGCTAACATCAAATCTTGTCATTTTTTCCTTTGTATAATGGAGGAAACTTGCTCTGCAGTGTATGAGGTGTTGGCTAATGCTTTTCTTGGCATACCATTCATATGTTAAAATGTACTAGCATTTTGCAAGATTTAACAGGTGGAATTATCCATGCATGAGGTGTGCCAGGTGCAATTTGAGCTTGTATCATCAAGTAGTGATGTCTCTCTAATTTTAGTTCATCATCTGATGTGTATTCGTGCGACCATGCATTCTCCATGCATTCTCTCAGGTGTCTCGATTTGGTTCTCGCACAAATAATGGTTATATGGTACATTTAGAATCCAGGTAGAAAATCCTTGGTGGAATTATAAGTCTGTAGTGGACGGGTTGAGTAACGTCCATATAGTTGTGCACAAGTGTTGCTGTACTACCTCTGATTAGTTGGTCGCGCTACTAGTAGTATTATGGCTACTAGTAGGGTTACAACTTCAATTCATTTGTTGTCAAGATGTGAACCTTGGGTACCGTTATTTACTTTCAATTTAAACTAAGCTATGTTGGTCTTATTATTTTTCTCTGTTAAATGGGAGTTCTGGAACTTTTAATGGTTCTGTCAATTTTGTGGATGATGTATTATTGACCCAAATTCAGGTGCTGATAGCAACGTGCAACATGTTAGATGGTTCTGGCCGTCATGGTTGCTTTCATTTTGTGCATAACGTATTTTGTCTCATTCGAGTCATTACATCAAATGATCTGGTCTGAGTTTAGTTTAAGACCAAGGCATATTTGTGAACCTGTTGGTGTCAATGCCTGTCCTCCATACCAAATACATTCTTTCTTGAGAGTTTGGTATGACTGTTTTATTTATGGACAGGAGGTTGTTCGGATCGAAGCTTCCCTCGTGAGACAGTAAAACTGACCCTTTGATCGTGAATCCTTGTCTTATCAAGTTGGGCGAGGACTGATTGTATCAGATCTGGTAATGTTTGTGCCTGACCAAAGCCTGTACTGGTTGCAGGTTTTGGTTTTGCTTTAGGGTTGTCTGATTGTCTCGTGGTCTTATTAGGAGTACTCATGAAGTTCCGCTTTGGGGAAGTGGTTTAATGAAAACAGGGGAAAATTTGGTTGTGTATTACTATTTGGTAGGGTTTTAGAGCAATCAGTTTTCCAGAACAGGTTTTATGAAAATAACGAAGCATTTTAATAAAACTCAACTTCAAAATCACTAGGAAAAGGAGGTGCGTCCAGTTTCCTTATTTGATTTTCTAATTGTTTTTTTTTATTTTCTGTTAAAAAAGACTTCCTTTCCTTTTTCATAGGTTTGCTTGTGAGCATAAAGCATCTGTTCCGTAAGTCCTTTTTTTGGTGGAGCTGGGTTAAAATTTCTTTAAAGCAATAATTTATCTGATGTTTTTAGTGTTGGGAGTTCCTAATGTTATGAAACTAGTTGTTTCTCTTTCTTTTGTCAATTTTGTTAAATGCATAGAGATGCATGGCCTCTTTGGTGCATGGAGTTCTTTGTGATCTTGTTAATTGAATTTACAGCATGGTTAATTTATCAAGGTTTCAGAAATAATCAAGTTCTGTTTACAGATGTTTGAAATGATATTGACATCAGTTAACAATACCTGAGTTGATGACCGATTTGAATGATTAATGAAAACTTGATAGGAGATATTCTAAAAATTTGCATGGAATGTTTAGATAGGATAGGTGTCAGACCCACTGCGCGTGTAGGTCCTCCTTCCTGTTGATGGACAGCATGGAAGTTCTAAGGGCAGCTTCTAACTTTCCCTTCTTGATTTTTTTTTTATTTATTTATACACCAAGAAACATTCTGCAAGGAGCCAAAATAGGGATAGTAATCAGCTGGTCCTAAGGATCTGACATAAATCTGACTTGATCTGACCCGAATCGACCCGTTAGAAAACCAGAAATATCCGACATGAACCGAACAACAGCCATATAAGGCCATACTTCGCTTTGCATCTAGAGGATATCATATCAGGTTAAAAGGTGTGTAACATGCAAACCCTGTACTTCTATGTTATGCCTTATTTGAGAGTTTTAGCAGTTAGACCTTTATTAATTTTCACAACCAAATATAATGAAAAACACGGTGTTTTTTTTTTAAATTTTTGCATACTCAAATTTCAAACTGTGGTGCAGTGCGTTAGTGTAGCTGTTCATTATTATTTGGTTAGTGGAATTTGATCCTCCAGATTATCCTTGGTAATAAAGTAACAAGAATATTTAATTATTTGCCATTATCATAGATTTTATGATTTACTCATGAGTTGCCCATGACTGATTCAAAAACTTTGATGCCTTACAAATTAATGATGCTATATGTTGTTACTGGTGGTCTTGTTTTTGCTACTATTTATGGTTAGTTCTCACCAATTCTATTTTTCTTGTGAAGAAATATAATAGATAGTTCAATAATCAAAGTTTCTTTATTTTTGTTGTTTTTCTAATCTTTGATCACCAGAAATCTTTCCAAACGTGAATTGTCCTCATTAGCTGAACTGTGCCCAAGAGCTCTAGAGTATAGAGATCAAATTGGTTTGGTATTAGAGTATCCATGTCATTCAATTGGAGCACATGTTAAACAACTGATGATCAAAAAGATTGACACAATAGAAGCTTATACATGTTAAACAACTGATAGTTCAAGCAAGCTATATGTCCTAATTAGAGTAGGATAAGTGCAAAGTTTAGACCAAAAAAGGAATCTTATATTCTAGTTGTTCAGTAGATGCAGGGAGACATTCTTGTTGTATCAATATCATCGAATATACTTTATATTATATTTAATGTAGCTTTCTTCTTGAGAACATGATTTTGAATTAAATATTCTGGCAGAACTTTTCCTGCCTGTCTAGCTACTATCTATGCTTTAACTATCATAGCTGGTATCCCAGTAGTTTAGGATACCAGCTATGAGTTTTTTTTAAGAGCTACGACATTGGCATCTCAAATAGAGCATCATGAAATATGAAAATACATGCTCTTCTGAGAAGCATTATCTTCATTCCAGACAACATATTCGGACATTTAAACATATCAACAACTTGCAAGGATAAGAAATCAAACAGTAGGTGAGTTGATGTTTCTCGAACTGGTTGTTGTTGACATTCTTAAATAAATTTCATGTGTTCATGCTTGTGTTGGTACATCCACAGGGATTGTAGGTGAAGAGCCCTCTCTTTCACCCCTTTCACCGACACTGTTATCTGCAAACTTTAAGCTTGCTGAGTGGTAACCTTTCTCTTTCTCATTCTCATTCCATTCAGCTGCATAATATACTTCTTCTGTTGCATTTTACTTAATTTTGTTTATCTTTTTTTTAAAAACTGCAGTTCAATTGGTATTCTAATAGAATGGACAAAAGTTGGATAAATAAGTTAAGATCTAGTACTGAATATTTGGATGGAGTTCAGAATTTCATTAAGTTTGCTTTTGAGAAATCTAATATGAACGGGAAGATTTATTATTTAACCAAATATTGATTCTTTTTTGTGCATTCCAGGTAACAATATGCCCCGAGGAAGACGATTTAGAGATGTGGAGTTCCAGCATTCTCAGGTGGGATCTACTTCTGAGCAGTCCCTGCAGTCCCAGCAGCCATGTGAGCACCAGCAGCACGAGTCAGGATCTCAGCACGAGCCTCCTGCTGATTGTCCGGAGGATGAGCTCCGGATCCAGGGTAATTCGATTTAAAGTTCATATTTTATGTTCATATTTGTCTTCAACTTTTTAAGACTTTTTAATTTTAATAGATGGACAAGGGACGGTGAGGACGAGACGGGGACCCACTCAAGCAAAGGATGTGTGGAAGCTTCCTCCGGGTGAGAAGATCATCATCCGATGCAACGAATTGGGGCAGCCCATCAATAGAGCTGGAAGTCTACTATCAAGCTTTTTAGGATCGGTTGCACGCAAGGGTCAGCTGTGTCCACTCAACTATACGAAGTGGAATGACATGCTTCCTTCGTATAAGGTTGAGCTTCTTAGACTTATACAGGTAATGAATTGAATTTATTCTTTTTAATTCGACACCTCCTGTATATTAATTTGCTTAGTATCATAATTTTATTTTAGATGTTTAATATTATTATAACATTCTGAATCTTGTTGTAGGATAAGTTTGTACTCCCTCCAGAGAGCCATGATTGGGTGCTAAAGTCCCTCAATCGCAAATGGAAAGAATATAAAGCAAAATTGAAGACGGACTTCAAGCACGAGGGTATGACAGAGGAGGAGGTTGCTCGTGTGACTCCTCCTGATGTATACCCTCAGCAGTGGAGGGAGCTTGTTCACTACTGGTTTTCTGAAAGAGGACAGGTCACGTATATTGTTTCAATATTTTATATTATATTTATTATTAATATAGATTGCGAATATATACATTGAATCATATTATACTATGTGCTTTTATTTTGGCAGACATATTCTAATATTGGCAGAGCTGCACGAGCATCTCAAGCAGTTCCTCATACTTCAGGCTCGAAGAGTTATGCGAGACGTAGAAATGAATTTGTAAGTTCTTTTGAAACTATTTGATATTTTACTAACATATAGCACGTATCATGATACATAGTTTGCCAATATACTTTCCGTATGTGTAGATGGTAGAGCATGGAAGGGAGCCTGGTGAGGTAGAGTTTTATAAGATGACCCACACTCACCGAGATGGCAGCTTTGTCCGGGACGAGTCGAGAGATATAGTTGTATGTATTCATTTTTTATTTGTTCAGAATTTTCTTATTAATTTTACTTCTTTTAAAATATTAATGTGACTGTTTTTTTTCTTGAGAGAGATATAGGAAAGAGCTACAACTCTTATTTCAGAGCGCGTCGGGGAGTCATCATCATCCGACGCGGCCAGTCGTGTCGAGGCTCAGGTCTATGCTGAATTGATGGGCCCAGAACGCTTTGGTCGCGTGAGGGGTTACGGTGTCGGAGTTACCCCCACTCAGCTGTCTGCAGTGGCCGATATACCCAAGATGCCAGACAAGGTACTAGCACTGCAGAGGTAAGTAGTTTGAAGACAGAGATGGCACAGATAAAGCAGTCATATGAGACAAGGATAGAGGAGATGAGGCAGAGTCATATGACTGATATGGCGGAGTTGAAGCAAAGCCAAGAGTTGAAGATACAATCTTTGCAGGACCAGCTTGACCATATTTCATCCTTTTTGCAGAGATTTGCTCCTCCGGTACATAACTAAATCTATTTGAATATTTTATGTAATTATAATGTATTCTTGTATGAGCGTGATGACTTTCGTATTTTTAGTTTCTAAAATATTTTTTTTTCTTGTAGGTTGATGATACTTCATCTACTTGTAGGGATGATGATGCCGACCCTTGATACATATTGTAGATTGTGTACTTAGGAATTTGACTTGTATGCTTTAAGAATGTTTTTGAAGTACAATGTAATCAAATATGATAATATGAATATTTTGAATGAAAAGTTCTTGTTTGTGAAATTAGTATGTTCTTCAAATATGAACTACTTTATCTACTTCACCTTATCTTACTTGGGGAATGGCCCTATGTTGACTTGACAGGAACATGGTTTCAGGACAGGCAGTCCGGCTGGACAACTTGACTCCCACGAACTAGATGAGGTAACTGGAATACATCTTCTTCATGCAAGTAAACTGTTTATTCTATTTATCCACGGCTTGATAAGATACTTTTTCTTTCATATAAGGTTTAATCACATTACTCTAATATAGGGTTTTTCTATTTATCCACGGCTGGATAATTGGTCGTATAAGGTTTGAATGTGGAGCATGTATGTGGAATTCTTCTTTCTTTCATATTTCTCATGTCTGATGTAGTGCTGTAAGTTTAATCACATTACTCTAATATAGGGTTTTTCTATTTATTTTATGTTGTAGTATATATTCTGCTCAATTGCCTCATTGAATCCAATCTTGCAGATACTTATAAAGTTGGAAGATAACAGATTAATCGAAACTGTAGGGATACCTGTTGAGGAAGATAAAGGTTCATTTCGCCTTACTGCATGCGTATCATCACAGGTATAATTGTAAGACTTGGATCACTATTGTTGACATGAGTTTCTCTATTGCTGCTGCTGCTGTTGTTATTTCCCATGGAAAATACTGCTTCTGCTTGCATACATATCATGTGCGGTGCTTTGTGAATGTAGGTATGGGCTATAGAGGAGCTCTTCAGACATAGGGTGACAAATGTTGTCTTCATGGGCATGGGTGAACCAATGTTGAATCTGAAGTCAGTTTTGGAAGCACATAGGTGCTTGAATAAGGTTCTAAATTATTTTCCATTAAATATCTCTGGCGAAAATACGATGTAATTAGAACCTGGATCTTGAATTAAAAGTATGATTTAGATTCTTTATCTGTTTGACATTGCGACAAAAAAAAATAATCTGATATATGTGTGATTATTGCTTGGTTTTACAAACAGTATCCCAATTGCCAACAAAAAAAGATGCTAATAATTTTTTTTTCCCTGATAACTTTGCTAGAGAAAATAATGACCTATAGTGTTGCATTTGCAATATATATTATTCTTATGCATTTTTATATTTTCTATTAGTTTTGTATAGCATATACACTGTAATGCATCCCTTGACGTCCTTTTTTTAATGACTAAACTTGAATCCTGCCTTATTTAAATTTTCATGTCATAGCGGCATGACTTTCCCAGTGCATATAGTGGAATATTCATATTATACTGGTGCTTACAGTATCCAGGACAGTTGCATTCGATTCTCTTCTCTTGTTTGCTTTTATACTGGTGCGAACAACTCTTAGCTATCACATGAGGCTATTATCAAGTGCCATTAGGTAACTCTGTCTGTCAGGCAGGGCCTGCACCAATCTAAGTTACCTCAGTCTAGCATTATCTTGCCCAGTGAGCTTTATCTGGATTTCAGCTCTATCTTCACGAATTTAAGTTTTTGTGTTCCTCCTGCTGATGTGTAGTTTTTTTTGGCTTTTATGGGGCTCAAGCATACATGCTCCAAACCAGGAACTTCGAAAAATGTTTGTTCCCAGTGCAAAGTCTTACCCCTTAGATGCGTTAATGGATGACTGCAAGGACTATTTCCTCCAAACTGGACGCAGAGTAACCTTTGAGTATACACTTTTAGGTAGTTGACCAGAATTTAACTTGTACCTTGTTTGATATTTTGTTTAGTAGTATGAATTTTGATGTGCTAACCATTTCTTTTCAAATCATGGATATGGGCAGCTGGTCTCAATGATAGAATAGAGCATGCAGTAGAACTTGCAGAAATGCTTCATTCGTGCGGTCGGGGTTATCATGTGAACCTGATACCTTTCAATCCTATAGAAGGTTCTGAATACCGAAGGCCATATAAGAAAGCGGTATCAACTTGATGGATTACACATTCAATTCTGTTTTTTGGTTCCTAATAGGGCTTGGGCCATATTATGGGTCAATTCAATTCAATTTTGAATTGACAAATCAGATTAATATCAACTGGTAGTCTCTGGCATTCATTTTTTAAATATCATGAGCAATTAGAAGCACTTCTAAACTTGATTGGTTTTTACATGAATACTTTCTATGCTATTTCAATGAAATACGAGGATTCTTTGCAGTATATTATCACATTTGTCAGATGCCTTTTTCTTGAACTTTGCTATGCTATCCAGGAACCGACCTACTCACCAATTCCAACATCTACTGGAGTATTGACAACAGCAAGGCCCCTTTCTCAGGCAAATCCTGTTGTTGAATGTGAAGCCGGTCACTTGACAGCTAGGAGTGATGTCTACAGCTTCGGGGTTGTCCTTCTTGAGCTCTTAATAGGACGCCGGTCTGTGGACAAGACTCGCCCGAGCAAGCAGCAGAGCTTGGTTGACTGGGCTCGCCCCAAGCTTAATGACAATATTGTAGAGATGATGATGCCGACCCTCGATACATATTGTAGATTGTGTACTTAGGAATTTGACTTGTATGTTTTTAGAATGTTTTTGAAGTACAATGTAATCAAATATGATAATATGAATGCAATCAAGGTTCTTGTTTGTGACTCATATTTTGTTATATATGTGATTCAGTGTATTTGTTTCTATTATTTTGTAAGAATTTAATGTACACAGAGTATTTAAAAATTACTTTTTCAATTTTTTTTTTTTAAAAAAAAATTTAATGCCGACGCTTATAAGCGTCGGGAAAAGCAACAGGAATTACACCTAATGGCACGCCTTTAACGACGCTTTTAAGCGTCGGCTTAAACCCGAAGTAACCAACCCTTCTCCCCGACACTTATAAGCGTCGGAGTCTGATAGAAGAAACGACGCTTAAAAGCGTCGGGAAAATCCAGCCTTTAACGACGCTTTTAAGCGTCGGCCTAAGCCCGTAGTAACCAACCCTTCTCACCGGAGTCTGATAGAAGAAACGACGCTTAAAAGCGTCGGGAAAAGCAACCCTTCTCGCCGACGCTTATAAGCGTCGGCGTATGATAAAAGGAACGACGCTTAAAAGCGTCGGCATAGACCAACGACGCTTTTTTAACGCGTCGGGCTAAACCCGGCCCACGCCCACCTGCCCGACGTCTGAGCCACGCTTTGCGAAGCGTGGGCTGGGAATTCGCCGACGCTTATAAGCATCGGTAAAGACAAAAAAAAACGCCGGGAGTTATTCCTTCTTTTGTAGTGAAACTTGTTGCTGGAAATTGGACCCGGGGGCTGCCGCGAACCGAGAGGGGAGGAGCTCCGCTGCCGGGACGGTAGATGGCGGTGCGTCGACTGGTGGCGTCCTCCCGGAGAGTCCTGCAAAAAAGCCGGTGGCCGGGCTTTCCGGCGCCGGCCCTCCGAAGCTTAAGTCAGAGGGGGCTAATATCTGGGGGGAGTAAAGGAGGAGGAATGTTTGTTCTTTTTTGTGTATGTTTGTGTCCGTTCTGTGTTGTCCCTCTTCCCCCTTCCTCCCAGGTTCCCTTTTACAGGAAGATATTATGTTACCTGGGAGGTAACAGGGGAATTTGTCCTCTTTTGTGATAATTGGGCACGATTTTGCTCATTAATGGCGTAGTGGAGAATAAGGCTGGATCAGACCGGAGTCAGGGAGTTGTCGCGGTCGATCAGACCCATTGGGGTGGTTGAACCGCCGGCCGTGGTGGGCCTGGGGTTCGTAGATGGTAAGTACATTAATTGCTGAGTGAACCGGCGGTCAGGGAGAGCCATACGCTTTGATGGTTCAGTGATCCGGAGATCATCTTGAGCCGTGTTCATTTAATGACTGAGTGCATCGGAGACCTGAGGGGGTCTCATGCATTAATGATAGGCCGTGCCGAATACCTGCGGAGATCTCGTGCCTTGATGGCTTAGGGATGGTGGCAGGTTGTAGTGGAGTCATGTATTTAGTTGTCAGATCCTTTAAAGGGTTAGACGGAAATTGGGTATTCGGTTAAGGCATGGGCTTGGCACGGGTGCCGAGCCGAGCTGGTCGCCTAGCGGAGTGTCCTGTGGCGGGACTGCTTCTGGTCGGTACTTTCTAGTCGAGCGCCTTTCTGGCCGGCGCTCTTTGGTCGAGCGCCTCTCTGGTCGGCGCTCTTTGGTCGAGCGCCTCTCTGGTCGGCGCTCTTTGGTCGAGCGCCTCTCTGGTTGGCGCCCTTTCGTTGAGCGCCTTCGAAATGGCATGACTTGGGTTTTCCCCCAACACTACCCCCCGACTTCCGAGTTCCAGCTGGCTTCCAGCTTGAGCGCGGGAAGTAGTTTTAGTTGGGTCATTATGGATTCCGAAAATTTTAAATTATTGCGCGTTTCGAATTATCGGGCGCTTCGAGGTGCCTTTAATAGGCGGCGTCTCTTCTTTCCCGAAATGTCTCATTATTGGGACGCCTTCTCCGAAGCGTCCTCGCGTCGTGGGCTTATGATGGGGCCGCACGATCCGATGGGGCGCTTCGGTGTTCGAAGCATCAACCTGAATTAAATGTGGCGCTCCGTCTTTTGGGCCGATACGCGTCGTAATCTAAACGAGGTGCAGCGTTTTTCTCGCTGATCCGGGCCGTTGGGGGGGTCTATATAAACTCTCCCCCGGCCTCCCGTTCCCTTCTTATTGTCTTCTTCCTCCAGCTCTTCTCAGTCCGAAGTTTTCTTTCTCCGGCGTCTTCTACAGGTCCCCTTTTCCCTCTCAAATCTTTCCCTCTTCCTCCTAATGGGTTCTGTTCCTAGTGAAGTTGAGTCCACCATGAGCGTCCTGGAGGTCGAAATGACCGAAGAGTGGTTTTTCCCTCTTCAAGGGTTCCGTTTGGAACCCGCCAGGCGGGGGGCCGGGTAACCGATCCTCCGGTAGGCCGGATTGGAGTGTATCTAGAATCACTCTAGGCCGGCCTATGATTCCCTCTTCACGGCTTCGTGAACGAGTTGTTGACGGTGTACCAATTGGTTCCGGCGCAACTCGCTCCGAATGCCTGGAGGACAGTGATCGGTTTTCTGTCATTGTGCTTACTGCACGGGATTCCGACCTCTGTCAATGTTTTCCGGCGACTTTTTGTTTTGAAGTCGAATCCGGGAGACGGAGAGTGGCTCTACATCGCCCTTCGGGCGGGTCGGCCACTCTTTCAGGGTGCTCCTTCGTCCATTCACGACTGGAAGAAGAAGTTCTTCTTTCTAGGTTCTGAACGGACGTGGGGGTTTGACCCTAGGTGGGGGCCAACCCAGCTCAGGTCCATCAACAAAGCCCCCAAGCTTTCTCCACGTGAGCAGGGGATCATCGACACCATCCGCAGCCTCGGGGACGGTATTTTACTGAGCGGCCTCATAAGTGAGGACGCTCTAGTGAACGTTGGCCTGAGCTCGGCGCGTCCCCATGGTAAGAGTAACAGTAGGGTGTCTTTTTCGTTTTGTTACTGTTCTGTGTTCTAATCCTGCTCGCCCTTGCAGATATTGCAAAGATCGTGACCAAGAGCGAGGTCCTATACGCCCGGTTTCAGAAGAGGGCGGCCGAGCTCTCCGGAGAACCAACCGAGCCGAGGAAGAAGGCGAAGACCTCGGCGACCTCGGCGACCGCAGCGGCCGAGGTGGGCGCTCCTCGCCCCGCGCACTCCGACGCTGGTCGGAGGGAGGGCGCGGATCCCAGGGGCGCGGGCTCTAGGGGAGCTACAGTGGCGCTCTCGTGCCCGGTGCCTTTATCGCAGATTCTTGGTCGGCAGGAAGCCTCAGTCGCCGACCGGGGGGGAAGTTCCGCGGGTCTGGCGCTTGCGCGCCCCGCTCCAGTCTTGCGGCAGTCAGATCGGCCGCCTGTCCGACCCCAGCCCTCCAGCTCCGAGCCGGGGAGCAGCCAGGGGGCTTCGGGATCGGCTCTGCCCAGGCCAGCCGAAGTTGGCCTTCCGGGCCCATCGGGATCACGGGAGCGGGTGCCTTACGCACCCGTCTGGTCGGTATTCGAGGGCGATTCAGCCCTCGAAAATCCTCAAGTGGCGCGCGAAGTATTTCGGGTCGCGCTGCTTCCGGCCGACCAGGCCAAAATACGGTCCATGAGCTACGGCGCCTTCATGGACGCTACTCTTTGTTCTGCCGTCCGGGTAAGTTGGTTTTCCCGTCTGTACAGTTATGAAAGTTTTACTTTAGTTCCTCACGTTTTTCACGTCTCTTTTACAGCACTTGCACGAGACGGAGACGCTGATGCACATTGTACAAGACTACTGGAAGCGGGCCCGGAGGCATCAGCGAGGGCACGAGGAGGCCGAGGCGAGATGCCAGGCGTCCGAGGCCGAGCGTCAGGTGCTCCAAGCAAGGGTGGGAGCAGCCGAGGAGGAAATTCGAGCTCTAACCGCTGAGCTCGAAGAGGAGAAGGGCGCGCACACGTTGGCGAGGTCCAAAGTGCGCGCCGTGGAGGCTCGTCTGGCCGAGGCCGAGCTGGCACTGGCCACCCGCGAGCAGGAGGTGGGGAATGCCCGCCTCAAAACCCTAGAGCTCGAGCGGGAAGTCAAGAACCTCGAGCGGAAAGCCGCATATCACGAGGCTCGGGAGCGAGAGGCTCGAGAACAGGCCCAAGATGCAGTGAAGCTCTTCCGCGAGTCGGAGGAGTTCCGTGACCTCCTAGAAGAGGAGGGCGTGAATGGGCTGATTCAAGGCTTCAAGGACTTCCACAACCAATTGCGGCAGCTCCTTCCCGACTTCGACCTGAACCTGCTCAGACCAGGAGCAGGGGTCGAGAGGTCGGAGGCGGAGGCGGAGGCAGAAGCTCCGGAGGCCGACCAGGAAGGTCTGGCCGAGGCGGTCGAGGTCGTCCCCGAGGCCATCGAGATGGCCTCCGAGGCTGTTCCAGTTGCTGCCGAGGCTGCCGATGAGGAGGCCTTGACCGCAGAGCCGGCCGTTCCCGAAGCTGCCGAGGCCGAGCCTTAGTGTAGTTTTTTTTTTTTTTTTTTTTGTAAGTCGGGATGGCCTCCACTCTTGTTAAGGCCGAGCCCGAGTTTTTGTACTTGGCCTACGGGCTTTTTTGAAATGAATATACATATATTTTCCGCAACTCGCAAGTGTCTGTGGTAGACTTAGGTTTCTCTGCTTGGATCCACTTTAGGCTCCAAGGACATGGGCTCTACGGTCCCAACTCCGTCCGCCACAATTGGACTTTCGTTTAGGCTCGGCACACCGGGCTTAGGTTCGAGTTTCCATTGCTCGGTCCTAAGTAATACAGTGACGCTTGTCTAGGATGCGTTTGGGCTCGGGAATTTTTTCGAGCTTAGCTCAGAATTCGACCGAGCCCTAGGACCGTCACTAAGACTTGAAGTTTAGTGAAGTCCGGACCTCGAGTCGCCGAGGCGGATGATCGGACTTTTTCCGATAAAACGGGTTGGATCGCTCGTGAGCTCGTGATGAGGATTCATCGAGCCGACGGTACAGACCAAGTTTACTATTAAATGGTGCATGTAGGAGGGGCGAGGCCGAGCGATGACTGGCCCGACCAAGTGCCTCGACGTCAGTCGGGGGTTCATTCAAGTAGTTAACCAAGGATGAAAGTAAATAAAATGTAGACATTGAGTGGGTACCTGGTACCGTGAGCGTTCTTGCGCCGAGGCCGTGAACTTCGCCTGGCGACCAAATACGCTTTTCTGCTCGGAGTCCGTTCCTTGGGGACGCCGGCAGAGAAGAATCCAAGAAAATAAATGAGATAATATAAAAACATTAATTGAACGGGTACCTGGTACCGCGAGCATTCTTATGCCGAGGTCGTGAACTTCGCCTGGCAACTGAAAACGCTTTTCTGCTCGGAGTCCATTCTTTGGGGACGCCGGCAGAGAAGAATCCAAGTAAAAATAAATGAGATAATGTAAAAACATTAATTGAACGGGTACCTGGTACCGCGAGCGTTCTTATGCCGAGGTCGTGAACTTCGCCTGGCGACCAAATACGCTTTTCTGCTCGGAGTCCGTTCTTTGGGGACGCCGGCAGAGAAGAATCCAAGAAAATAAATGAGATAATGTAAAAACATTAATTGAACGGGTACCTGGTACCGCGAGCGTTCTTATGCCGAGGTCGTGAACTTTGCCTGGCAACTGAAAACGCTTTTCTGCTCGGAGTCCATTCTTTGGGGACGCCGGCAGAGAAGAATCCAAGTAAAAATAAATGAGATAATGTAAAAACATTAATTGAACGGGTACCTGGTACCGCGAGCGTTCTTATGCCGAGGTCGTGAACTTCGCCTGGCAACTGAAAACGCTTTTCTGCTCGGAGTCCATTCTTTGGGGACGCCGGCAGAGAAGAAAAATCCAGCTTGTTGCCAATCACGGACTTTTCGCTGATCACGAACAGGAGAATCGAGCCGAGCTCGCTGGCCGATGGAGAACGAGCCGAGCTCGTTGGCCGATGGAGAACGAGCCGAGCTCGTTGGTCGGTGAAGACCGCATCCCAACGTATCGGGGCATCCCGACATATCGGGGCATCCCGACGTATCGGGGCATCCCGGCCGTGGCCGGGGTAGGAGAACGAGCCTGGCACCATGAGAGAGTTAAGGGAATTGGTGAGCTCGAACAAGTGCACAAACCATCACAAGTTATCATAAAATGAAATTTATGGTTGAATGATGGGGGGCCCCTTGGGGTTCTACTGGTAGTACACGCGGAGATTTTCAGAGCTCCAGCTTCGTGGAATGGGAGTCCCATCTAGAGACTCTAGCTTATACGTTTCGGGTCGGCGAATGCACGTGACTCGGTAAGGTCCTTCCCAATTTGGAGCCAGTTTCCCTTGCTCAGTTGGTCGGGAGGCCTCAGCTCTTCTGAGGACAAGGTCCCCTGGTTTGAAGGATTTGACTTTGACCCTGGCATTGTAGTACTGAGCTATCTTTTGCTGGTACCTCGCCATGCGAACTCGGGCGGCCTCCCTTGTTTCCTCGATCAGGTCAAGGTTGCTTCTGAGCTGCGAGGAGTTGGAGCTGGCATCGTGATGTTCGACTCTTGGAGAAGGAAGCCCAATCTCCAGCGGGATGACAGCTTCCGTCCCATATGTCAGGTTGAAAGGAGTCTCGCCAGTGGGGACACGGAACGTGGTCCGGTAAGCCCACATGACATTGTATAGGTCTTCGACCCATTGTCCTTTGGATTTGTCGAGCCTGGCTTTGAGCCCCTGTAAAATAGTATGGTTTGTTACCTCGGTTTCTCCGTTCGTCTGAGGGTGCGCGACCGAGGTGAAGCGGTGGTCAATGCCAAGCTCGGAGCAGAATTCTCTAAAATGGAGGTTGTCGAACTGGCGGCCGTTGTCGGATATGAGGATGCGGGGGAGCCCGAATCTGCAAATTATTGATTTCCAGACAAAATTCCGCATCTTCTGCTCGGTGATCCGGGCAAGAGGCTCGGCTTCCACCCACTTTGTAAAATAGTCGATGGAGACGACCAGAAATTTTCTTTGCCCGGTAGCCAGAAGAAATGGCCCTAGAATGTCAATTCCCCACTGGGCAAAAGGCCAGGGGGAGCTGATAGAAGTTAGGGGAGCCGAGGGTCGGCGTTGGACATTGGCGTTTCTCTGGCATCGGTCGCATCTGCGGACAAAGTCCACAGCATCCTTCTGGAGTGTCGGCCAATAATATCCTTGGCGCAAAATTTTATGGGCCAACGCTCGTCCTCCCAGATGGTTTCCGCGAATCCCTTTATGGACTTCGCGCATTGCATAATCAGCCTCTGTTGGGCGAAGGCATCTGAGGAGGGGAGAGGTGAAAGATTTCCGATAAAGCTTTCCCTCGTGCAATATGTACCAGGTGGCGGAGCGCTTTATTCGGCGAGCCTCTCGTTCATCACTGGGGAGGACTTCGTCTTGCAGATAGCTGATGAGCTCGTCCATCCAGCTTGGCTCGGACTCAATACAAAGGGCCTGCTCGGGCTCCTCCGTACTGGGTTTTTGGAGATACTCCAGCGCTGCCGCTTTGGGGAGCTCGCTCATGCGAGAGGACGCCAGCTTTGATAGCTGGTCGGCCCTAAGGTTCTCCGACCTGGCAATATGTTGGATGTGAAAAGAATCCAAGGTCGAGGTGAGATCCCGTACCTTCTGGAGATATTTCTGCATTGTTGGGTCTCTGGCCTCGAAGTCACCCATGATTTGGTTGACGACGAGCTGAGAATCGCTGAAGGCCTTTAAGTCCTTCACTCCCAGCTCTCTGGCCAGCTTGAGCCCGGCGACGAGAGCTTCATACTCTGCCATGTTGTTGGAAGCAGGAAACTCGAGGCGTAGGGCTTGCTCAGCGACCACCCCCTCCGGGCTGGTGAGGATGAGACCTGCCCCGCTACCCCCCGAGTTTGAAGAGCCATCGACATGCAAAGTCCATGTCAAACTCGGGGTCTGCTCCATTGGTGGCTCAGGTTCAGGCTTGACCTCGTCTGGCACGGTGCACTCGACTATGAAGTCGGCGAGTGCTTGCGCTTTGATCGCCGATCTGGGTCGATACTCGAGGTCAAATTCCCCGAGCTCGATGGCCCAT
Organism: Phoenix dactylifera; assembly: GCF_051530095.1. Taxonomy (NCBI): domain Eukaryota; kingdom Viridiplantae; phylum Streptophyta; class Magnoliopsida; order Arecales; family Arecaceae; genus Phoenix; species Phoenix dactylifera. The sequence goes on along the minus strand of NC_143190.1, from coordinate 37,939,620 downwards.
TTAGTGATCCGGCCTGCGCGGTCTGATCTTTGCAGAATCTGCTTTATTGGCTGGTCGGTCAGCACGGCCATTGTGTGGGCTTGGAAGTAAGGTCGGAGCCTCCGAGCTGAGATGACCAATGCATAAGCAGTCTTCTCCAGCTTGGAGTATCGGGTTTCAGCATCCCTCAAGACCCGGCTGGTGTAATATACTAGTTTTTGGAGTTTGCCCTCCTCTCGGACCAGGACCGAGCTTACCGCCACAGGAGAAACGGCTAAATACAGGTACAGGAGTTCACCCTGTTGAGGCTTTGTGAGCAGGGGAGGGAAAGCCAGAAGATGCTTGAGCTCTTCAAAAGACTGCTGGCACTCGCCCGACCATAAGAGGTTCTTCGGCTTCTTGAGAACCGCAAAGAATGGAAGGCAGCGCTCGGTCGAGCGGGAGATAAATCTCCCGAGAGCTGCAACTCGGCCTGTGAGCCGTTGTACCTCTTTAACTGTCCTTGGAGGCGTCATTTCTTGGAGGGCTCGGATCTTTTCAGGATTGGCCTCGATTCTCCGCTGTGTAACGATGAAGCCGAGGAATTTGCCGGAAGTGACTCCGAATGCGCATTTGGCTGGGTTGAGCTTCATCTGGTACCTTCGGAGTGTGGAGAATGCTTCATCAAGGTCGGCCACATGGTCTTGCGCCACCTTGCTTTTTACCAGCATGTCATCAACGTAGACCTCCATGTTTCGGCCTATCTAATCTTTGAAGATCCGGCTGACCAACCTCTGATAAGTTGCCCCGGCATTCTTTAAGCCGAATGGCATTACTTTGTAGCAATAGGTTCCCCCATCGGTGATGAAAGCCGTTTTTTCTTCATCTTCTGGCGCCATGCGGATCTGGTTGTATCCGGAAAAGGCGTCCATGAAGGCTAACAGCTCGTGACCCGAGGTGGAGTCCACGAGCTGGTCGATGCTGGGGAGTGGAAAGCTGTCCTTTGGGCAGGCTTTATTTAGGTCGGTGTAGTCCACGCACATGCGCCATTTCCCGCTGGCTTTTTTGACGAGGACCACATTGGCGAGCCACTCCGGGTAGGATATCTCCCGGATGAAGCCAGCTTCAAGGAGCTTGTCAACCTCCTCAGCTGCTGCTCGTTGTCGTTCAGGGGCGGCGCCTCGCTTCTTTTGTCGCACGGGCTTGCAGGTTGGCTTCACTTGGAGCCGGTGGACCATGATTTCTGGATCTATCCCCGGCATATCCGCGGGCGACCATACGAAGACGTCCATGTTGTCTCGCAAGAAGTTGACGAGGCAATCCCTTTCGCGCTCATTGAGGCCAGAGCCGACCTGCACGGTTAGCTCGGGAAAGTTTTTGCGCAAAGGAACTTGGATTAGTGACTCACCGGGCTCTACCCGCTTTTTCTGAGTGTTGACCCGTGCCTCTAGAGTTTTAGTTGAAGGCTGGTCGGTTGCTGGGACGGGCACCTCAGCTGGTCGTTTTGCTTCGTGGGTTGCCATGTAGCATCGCCTCGCTACCATTTGATCCCCACGAGCTTCGCCAACTCCTTGGCTAGTGGGGAATCGCATGAGCAGGTGGCGAGTCGAGACTATCGCTCGGAGGGCGTTGAGTCCTGGTCTTCCCAGAATGGCACTGTAGACCGAGGGCAAGCGTATCACGAGAAAGCTCATCCCCACGGTGCTTTCACGGGGGGCGAGCCCGACTGTGACCAGGAGGTCGACCTCGCCCTCTACTGGGACTGAATCCCCAGTAAATCCAACCAACGGAGCATCATCCTCCGTAGTTGCTCTCCTGTCATCCCCATTTTACAGTAGGCATCAAAATACAAAACATTCGCCGAGCTTCCATTATCGATCAAGATGCGTTTTACATCAAATTTATTTATGATCATGGAGATGACCACGGCATCATCGTGGGGAGTTTCGACTCCCTCCAAGTCATCGTCTGAGAAAGAGATGGCTTCGGAGACGCGTAGGCGCTTCGAGGAGGTTCCTTCCCCTGACGCTTCTCCAACTGGGGGCCCGCCTCGGATGGTGTTGATGGTGCCGGCGATGGGCCTGTTGGCATTTGAGCCTTCAGGCTGTGCGGCTCCTTCGGCTGGCTTCTTTTCTTCGCGCCGGCCTCGCACGAATCGATCGAGCACCCCTCGGCGGATGAGTGCTTCGATCTCATTCCGGAGCTGATAGCAGTCCTCGGTATCATGGCCGTGATCCCGATGGAAACGGCAATACTTCCGGGGATCGCGCCGGATGCCGGAGTCTCATTTCGGAGGTGGGAGCCGGATACAATCCTGCCCCTCAATCTCCATGAGGATTTCGGCCCGAGGAGCAGTGAGGGGAGTGTAGTTTTCATACCTCCCTTCGGGTGCACGGGCCCGTGGTGGGAACCTCGGGCGGAGTGGTGACCTCTGCTGAGGCGGTCCCCGTAGTCGGGGTGGGCTCTTCAGGCGGGGCGGATTTTTAGCTCGGCGCGGGGACGGGCTTCTGGGCTGGCCACGCTCCTCGCGGCGTCTCTTCTGCTTCTTGGGGTTCTGCTCGGCCCCGCTCCGCCTAACAGCCACGGCTTCCTCAGCCTTGGCGTACTTTCGCGCCCGAACGAGCATTTCAGTGAGGTCTGCAGGAAAGTTCTTCTCGATAGAGAAGAGGAACCTGTAAGACCAGGCTCCAGTCTTCAGTGCCGACATGGCGATTGACTGGTCAAGTTCCCGGACTTCCCATGTTGCGGTGGTAAACCGGTCCAAATACTCCCTGAGGGATTCTCCCTCCTTTTGTTTGATATCAAGGAGGGAGTCTGATGTCCGCCGTTGGGGCTGGCTGGCGGCAAAATTGCTGGCAAATTGTCTGCCGAGCTACTCAAAAGAGGAGACAGTACTCGGCTTCAGCCCGGTAAACCAAAGCCGGGCCGGTCCTCGGAGTGTCGCTGGGAAAGCTTTGCACATCATGGCCTCCGAGGCTCCTTGTAGGGCCATTAAGATCCGATAACTTTCCAGGTGGTCAAGGGGGTCGGCCCTGCCGTTGTAAGGCTCCACCTGGGGCATCTTGAACCGTAGTGGAACCGGTTCGTCTTCAATCTCCGGAAAAAAGGGGGACTTCGTGGTGAACTCGAAGTCACCATCACGTCCCGGTTTCCTTCCATGGAGTGCCTGGATCTGGCGCTCCAGCTTCTCGACCTTCTTGTCGAGTTCATCATTCTGGAGGATCGCTGCAGCGGTTCGTTCGGGTGCAAATTGCCCTGGAACTGACTCGGCCTCCGAAGGTTGTGGCCAGCCTCCAGGGCCTCTGACTGGGTATTCTCTCCAGAGGGAGGCCTGGACTTGAGAGTCCCGACCTCGAAGGGGAAGCCCGCTTGTAGGGGGCTCCGGTTGAGCTGGAGCCGGAGGAAGCGGCACCGTCGGGACGCCCCTAGGTTGCAAGCCTTGGACAGCGGTAGCCAAGGCTTGCACCTGTTGCACCAAGGCATCAAACTGTTCCGGCCGAACTTGAGTTGACTCGGTCGGAGGTGGTGAGTTCTGGACAGAGTGTTCAGGACTAGGTGGAAGACGTCGAGAGGCATTGGAAGCTCCTTTACTTCTTAGTTTCATGGCAGCAACTCGGGCCCTTCCTCTAGCGCCAACTGTTGCTGGAAATTGGACCCGGGGGCTGCCGCGAACCGAGAGGGGAGGAGCTCCGCTGCCGGGACGGTGGATGGCGGTGCGTCGACTGGTGGCGTCCTCCCGGAGAGTCCTGCAAAAAAGCCGGTGGCCGGGCTTTCCGGCGCCGGCCCTCCGAAGCTTAAGTCAGAGGGGGCTAATATCTGGGGGGAGTAAAGGAGGAGGAATGTTTGTTCTTTTTTGTGTATGTTTGTGTCCGTTCTGTGTTGTCCCTCTTCCCCCTTCCTCCCAGGTTCCCTTTTATAGGAAGATATTATGTTACCTATGAGGTGACAGGGGGATTTGTCCTCTTTTGTGATAATTGGGCACGATTTTGCTCATTAATGGCGTAGTGGAGAATAAGGCCGGATCAGACCGGAGTCAGGGAGTTGTCGCGGTCGATCGGACCCATTGGGGTGGTTGAACCGCCAGTCGTGGTGGGCCTGGGGTTCGTAGATGGTAAGTGCATTAATTGCTGAGTGAACCGGCGGTCAGGGAGAGCCATACGCTTTGATGGTTCAGTGATCCGGAGATCATCTTGAGCCGTGTTCATTTAATGACTGAGTGCATCGGAGACCTGAGGGGGTCTCATGCATTAATGATAGGCCGTGCCGAATACCTGCGGAGATCTCGTGCCTTGATGGCTTAGGGATGGTGGCAGGTTGTATTGGAGTCATGTATTTAGTTGTCAGATCCTTTAAAGGGTTAGACGGAAATTGGGTATTCGGCTAAGGCATGGGCCTGGCACGGGTGCCGAGCCGAGCTGGTCGCCTAGCGGAGTGTCCTGTGGCGGGACTGCTTCTGGTCGGTACTTTCTAGTCGAGCGCTTCTCTGGCCGGCGCTCTTTGGTCGAGCGCTTCTCTGGTCGGCGCTCTTTGGTCGAGCGCCTCTCTGGTCGGCGCTCTTTGGTCGAGCGCCTCTCTGGTCGGCGCCCTTTCGTCGAGCGCCTCCGAAATGGCATGACTTGGGTTTTCCCCCAACAAAACTTATGCAAGTATCATTAAAAGGAAGGAACATAATAATAGCCAGTAAGGTTTCGGTCAAGTTCCCTATCTAGTCCTTGATTACATTGGGAGAGGTCCCAAGATAGGCTTAAAAAGTAGCACTCCATCTATTTTTTCAAAAAGAATATTATTTGATGAAGGGGTAGTAGAACCATCAGAAATTTATAAAAAAAATATATCTATATATATATATATATATATATATAGAGAGAGAGAGAGAGAGAGAGAGAGAGAGAGAGAGATGGAATGCTACTTTTATTTGTATGGTGAGCATTGCAAGGTTTTTATGGGCTATAAAAGTTTAAAATACATCTTTACTCAAAAGAAGCTGAATTTGAGGAAAAGAAAGTGGTTGAAGCTATTAAAAGATTATGATTTGACTATCGATTATCACCTAGGGAAAGCAAATATTGTAACTAATGTTTTGAGCAGAAAATTTTCGTATCAATTGGTGGCTTTGATCACTACATAGAGACATATTTTCTTCGCACATCACAAATCAAACAAAAAAGTTACGCTAATAATAGAAAAAGAGAGTTGGAATTTCAAGTTGGGGATTATGTTTTCTTGAAGATATCTCCTAATAAAGGTGTGATGAGGTTCGAGATTCGTGACAAATTGAGCTCTAAATATATCGGTCCGTTTGAGAATTTGGATAGGATTGGAGAGGTGGTATATTGACTGGCATTACCACCTGCCTTTTCAAGTATGCACAGTGTGTTCTATGTATCAATGTTGAGAAAACATATTCCGGACCCTAGTCATCTGGTGGACCATGAGCCATTACATCTTCATGAAGATTTGACCAACGAGTAGTATCCGACATGGATTATGGATAGGAAGGATCAAGTCTTGCAGCATCGAACTATTCCTTATATGGTGGTACAATGGAGTAATCATATAGAAAGAGAGGCTAATGGGAGCTCGAGGAAGAGATGAGGACTAAGCATCCTCAATTTTTAAAAACTTCGGGTATGTTAATTTCGAGGATGAAATTATTTTAAAAGGAGAAGAATGTGAGGAATCAATTTCAAATTAACCGGCTAGGGTGGATTGGCTCGGACCGCACTTGCGCATGACTCGCATGTGCAGCTCTTGCGGCACATTCTAAGGTCGTCAAACTCACAAAAGCATAATGAGCTCTGAGCCAAAAAAGACTTCACTTTCTATAAGGAAGGAATCGCTTACCTGCCTATTGGGAACATAGCCCCACTTCGCCATATTTCTCAATACACTTCCTTAGAAGCCGGTCCTCCCCTTCACTCCATGCTCCATCGCGAACACAGACGTTGGACTTGGGCACGCAAATTACCCATGGAGACTGAAACTTTAGCTTATTCACTGCAATGTGGAGTTGCAAGATACCCAGTGAGCCTGTGTTATTTCATAGTCTCGATGATGCTTTATACGCACTCAAATACAGTGCATTTATCCGCCTAAGACTGGGGACATAATTGGACTAGCGGTTCCGCTTAGCGCAAAGTCAGTGGCTTCTCTATGAAGCACCCACCGGTCCCGAATAACCCGGGCGAAAGTAATAACGTATTGTGAGGTGGGAATATTAAAGCTTGATGAGTATTAGTTCTTGTCAGGGAGATTGACCAAGTCCAGGAACAATGTGAAAAATATTTCTCCTCTCGTGGCATGGAGGTGGATTAATGCTATGGGGTTTGTCTCCAGCAGTGTTTTCAAGTTGATACTATATATTTTGCACCATGATGCTACTTTTGCGTATTTTTCAAGGTTTCGATGATTGAACTCTGTGAGGTTGGTTCTGCAATGGCGGTAAAATGTAACCTTTTTATGTTCCATGCATGCGGCCTAGCCTACGTGGTGTCAATGAATCCATGTCTAAATACTTCCAGAATGCACCATCCAGACTCCGATCAAGCAACTCTTATTGTCTAAGAATAGGATGAAATCTTGGCATATATAACTATGTGGTTAAATTTTGAAGCTGTGCATCATTTTTTTTCTGCAATAGATGACTCATACGCTTGTAGTGTGAGTACATGTAAAAAAGCCAAAAAATAACAAGTCTCGGTGCACTCTAGGCAGCTTCCTCTCACCAACTCAGAGAGCTCTCCCGTATAGATATGCTAGGTCTGAAAGGCAACATCTCCACCTACCATGGCCTGAATATCTCGGAGCAATAGGTGGCAGCCACCCAACCCACCGATGCACCTCTGGCTCTAGTCGATCACCATAGCCAAGTCACCCTCGAGTAGAACTGCGTCGGCCTGGAGAACATGTCGGGCTTCATACTGACCAACCCAAGCTTCCCTCAGCTCCATCCAAGAAAAAAAAATATCAAAGATCTGGCATCCACCAGCAACAATCACCTTAGAGTCTAGCTCTCTGATCACGAAGCCAGCCCGGCCGGCACGGTCCTTCATAAACATGAATAAATACAAAACTAATTCAATGTGCATGATTTGGCCTCTACTGAAGCATTTCTCCATCAATTCGGCAGCTGGTTCTTTTCGTGTAGATGCTCCCAATTTTTTGTTTCGGGAAATTCTTGATGCGCACACTTGAGGGCCCCGATTAGGTCCACCGTGCGGTGGAAATATAAATCTTTAGGGAGGGTAATCTGCTGGACTTGTAATTTATCAAGAGAGAGTCCGAACGAGTGCCACACAACTTGCAACCATGTCCATAGTGCTGCAACAATTTCTTTTTTTTCCTTTTTTTTTCTTTTTTGAGGGTAAAAGGGGAGTAGTAAGGAACTTCCCCAATGAATTAAAAAATGGATTTATGTGCAGGAATAAGAGGGAAAGGGCGCTGAATGTAAGACACAGTGCACCAGCACCGGAAAACAAGAACAGAACAGAGGATTACAGAGTCATGATGCAGTGCTGCAACAATCTCCACCTGAAATAAATATGTATTTGGTTCAATGCTTTCTTCAAAAACAAGGAACAAAGAAAACGCACCCTACACCTACCTGGGTATCATCATGCTTTAGAAATACTTAAAAAGATTTTTATTTAGATGGAAGGGTCAAATCAATGCATGGTTCCTCGCGATGCAAAAGATGCCATTCGAATTGATCCGAAGAGAATACGGCCCGCTCTTGCTTGTCTTCCCAAGTGCCATCTCGCTTTCCGAATACCGGTGATGGCATCGATGTCGCCACGTTTCAATCGTAGATGCAAAATTCATGCAGGAAAATGCTCTGTTTACCGTCCGGTAGCATACCGCTTAGAATGATCTAGTTTTTTGCGAACCATCAGAAATAAAATGGATATTGAAGCCTGTTGTGGTTTAAATTTGGGCCCGAGGGTGACCACGCTGGGGAAGTCAAGAGAGCCGCCGGCCGGGGTGGAGAAAGGGAGAGCCATCGGTTGGGGCGGAGAAAGGGAGAGCCGCCAGCCGGGGCAGAGAAAGGAAGAGCATACCTACACACGATGGCGTACCTATACAAAGCCTCACCGGTGGTTCCGGTGAGAGCCCTCCGATGCTTAAGTTAGCATGGAGTATGTTGCTGGCCCAGTCCCCCCCAGAGGCCCTCCCCAGATGTTACCTGATGGGGCTATTTATAGTCCCTACGGAGGCGTTCAGGTGGCACGTAGCCTCAGCTTGCTTGAGGGACATGGCTTGGGTTGTCCTTGTGTGCAGTATGGCAGTGGCGTGTGCTGCAGGGTATGGCCCTTGTCAGCAGATTTGGCTGGGGCGGCGAGACGTAGTCCTTCGGCGTATTTTGATGTGGCTATTAAGTGAAGCATGGTACGGTGTGTTGGGCGAGGTCGGGCTCGCTTGGAGGCCGTAGCATATACTCGGTAAGGTCAGCTCGGCAGGGTACCCCGAGCTTAAGGATCGGGGCATATTGTTGCATAGGGTGCCCCGAACTTGGTCGAGGCACGTTGGCGAATATGAAGGTGGAGATATCGAGTAATAAGGGTGCCCGAAACTTGGCCGGGGCGTGTTGGCAAATATAAGGGCACCCAGAGCTTGGTCGGAGCGTGTTGGCGAATAGTTTTGTAGTTGGAGTTCTTTGGCTCGTAGTCTAAATAGTTGGGCGCCCCGAGCTCGGGCTCGGATCGTTACTATGAGCAACAGAAGAGGTTGACACAGGTCGTAGCAACGGAGAGACCCATCTGAGGTCGGCTAAGCCCTTGACAAAGTCCAAAGTCGGATTGGCTCTTAGCGGGACCGAGGTCTGGCTCAATCAGTGCTAGGGTCTATTTGGCTGAAATTGGGTGGTTCTATTGTTGGGAGCAGGATGATCCATTTTACCCCCCATCAAAGCCTATTGTGGCTGAGAATCAATATGACCGAGGTGCCAAACTGGTAGTGTCACTGGAGCGCTCGGCGATCGACTGTTCGAGTTGTGAAGATAGGCAGAAAGCCGAGACGTGCTGGAGATAATGTTGTATAGAGGAGACCGTGCTCTGACCTTCGCTCCAACATCAGGCTCAACCTAAAAGAGTAAAGATGAAGAAGATATCTTATCGAAGAGTATCCCTCCAATACTTAAGTCAAACGAACTCTCAAAGAATAAGAAAGATAGTGTGAGAGTGGTAGAGTGACAGCACAAAAATGTATGAGCTTGGGAGCATTTACCAGGAAGGCCCCCTAAAATAGGATTGTATAGGCAAGAGCCAACGCCCATTGCCGAAAGACTCGGTATGCGAATCGACCATCTTTAGCAACTATCAAATATTCTAAAGATTATGCACGGTCGTTTCGCACACGCATCACGCTCCACGCATCTCGTAGGCATAATTAAGGAAACTATTTGCAATTGTGACCAAGGTGTTGTTAGCTAAGGAAAGATTTTGAAATTTAAAGCACACTCCATATGTTTCTAGACTGGCCACATGGCAGGCTTCGATTGATAGGATAGAGGCTTCATGGAAGGATTTGATTGGCTGATCTTCCACGTTGGTTGTGGCCGGTTCGGATATATATCAAAGCCTTTCATGAATCATCTATCCTGGGTATGGAGTAGTACCCTCTTGTAGATGGTACGCACTCAATAGGATGGGTGATGCATATATAGGTTGAATCCACTCTGATTGCTTCCCGAGGCTAAAGTATTTAGCCCCTTTTGGGGGCGGCGCCCCGAGCGATCAAGTCCAAATTCCATTGTTTGGGGCCCGAAACGATCCAGTCAAATCGAAAGTTTTCAATTTTTGTAAAATTCTGATCGTGCATAGCTCTCTATCCGAGAAGAATCAAGTAGATCGATATAGGACAAAGTTGATGTGGAAGTAGATATCTACCTCCTTGAAATTTTTGGCTTTTCTAGAAGATTTCTACTAGAGATATTTATTTTAGAAAATAGAGTCCTACTAGTGTTAGAAAGAGGAATTTGACCCAAATTGTATTAGAGCGGACCTTTTATTATAAACAGAGACTATGAAGCTCATTTTTTTAATCATTAATGAAAGAAAATAGGACTTAAGTCCTACTTTCGAGATTCCACCACTTATTCTAGTTTTTTTTGGAGATTCGAGTTGAGCAGGTTGGAGGAAATCATTCTTCTCCATGATTGGATCACTGTCAAGTGGTCATGTGATTCAAAGTTCTAAACAAAATTTTTATATCTAACCATGTCAGTGGATGGGCATTATTAAGATAATCTCATCAATTTCTAATTAAATTTGAGAGAGCAAAATTGAGACTAAAGAACAGTCTTGAATCATAAGTTATAAATTGCGCAAAGGCATTGATTCCTTCACTCAAAGAACTTCTAGCAGAACTGCTCTGACCAGAAGGTGCCACTTCTAAGACTGCCGAGGAGAAGATCGCATCCCTTATTGCAAAATCATCGATGCTTTTGTGGAAGATTTGGGAACTATTGTCACGAGACGGTGCTTCTAAGAATCGTCCGGTTGCAAAAATGCTGCTTGATCATTTGTCTCTCTCTCACTCTTTCTCCTCTCTTGTAGCTCCTCAAAGTCTCCTCCCAGCCTCGTGCCCCCACCGACCAGCTCCTCTCTCTTGCAGCATTGTCCCGCTCCTCCTCTCTTGAACTTTCTATTGTTCTAGGCAGCGGCGGCGGCGGCGGCATCTCCTTGGACGCCTGCTTAGGGTTTCTCAAAGTCAGCGCGCTCCTCCTCGTCGTCCCCTATGCCACCCGCTTAGGGTCCCCCCCGGTAAAATTCTTTGCTGGGGTTACATTGGAAGGCGGAGGCCATCGGCTCGAGCATTGGATTTCGATCTTCTTCTAAGCAAGGTACGTCTCCAATTCTTCGAGCTTGGATCGTTTTTGGATGCATAGCGCGATTTTATCTAATCCTCTAGCGTCTAAAAAATCATCTTTTTTTTCTAAATTTGTCCACCCAAAATGATTGCTAGGGTTTTAACTGCTGATGCGTCATTAAAACGAGACTTCTGGAAGTCTTTCTTTAGAAGAAATTTACAAAATCTAATGGAACTTTCTGGTAAAAAAATACAAAAAATTGGGAACTAGTCATCGTTTATATTGTAATTAGTTCACCTCATGAGTTAGATTATGCAAACGATTGATAGGTTAATGCCACCATTAGATACTTCATCACTTTGTTTTCGTGTATCAGATGTTTTCTTACGGATTTTTTGTATTAGTCCAGGAAATGACTTTGTAACCATCTAAAGTTACAAACTCCCTAACAGCAAGAGAAGGATTAGTTCAGAACCACTCTTTGTGAGTGAATAATTGAGAAGGATCAACATGTAGCTCTGATCATATTGGTCAGTTTCTGTTGGCCTATATAATTTGATGAATATATCCATTGACTGGTTTCGTCAAAGCCAAAATAAGAACGGATACTAGTATATCTATATCCATATTTATTTTATCAGATGAATATAGATGCGGATACAGATGGTAGTTGGATGCAAAAATTCATATCTATATTTGTTTTAAATGGATATATATGCAAATTGGATATCAAAAATATGGATATAAATATGAATATAAATTGAATAATTAAACTTTATAACCACAGGATCAAATATATTATTAATTGGATAATAAATCAAATTAATAGCACATTAGATAATGCTAACTTAGACGATATTCGAGAAATGCTAGAAGGAAGCAGCACAAGAAAAATAGGACCATTTGTTTTTCTTAAAAGTTTTATATAAAATTAAATAGGGTTATAAATGAAATCGAATATTCAGATACGGAGAGTTGTTTATCCATATATATATTTATTTTTTCTTTGACGCATATAGATATGAATACAGATATGAATATTAGTTGGATGCTTAAAAATTTCTATTCATATCCAAATAGTTTCGGATAAGAAAATTGGATAGTATCTAATCCACTTGCACCCTTAGTTTCTATTGTAATGTCATTGATAAATTTTTAGCCAACGAAATTCGACTCTTTCATGATGCAGTAACAAGCAAAACCGAGTTCCCGGTTTGTAGCCTACTCTGAATGAAAACAATGTTCAGTGGGATTTGCAGCATCAAGGCAAAAGTAACGTGATTCAGTTTAAGAATGTTGAGAGACCAAAAATAGAAAATACATGAAGACAGAGACCGTAGCAAAGTAAAAACCTCTGAAGAGTGATGCCGGACCAATTTTAAAATGAAAGCAGGAGAAGAGGAGAGGAGAAGGAGGAAGAAGAAGAGGAGAAGGAGAAGGAAGGAGAAGAGAAGAAGAGGGAAACGTGGGGAAAGAAATTCTTTAATTCTGCATTAAAATCCTAATCTGCTTACAAGTTTCCTTTAAATAGGGCCCCATAAGAACAATTAAAATAAACCCCTTACATAAAATAATTCCCCACAAATAAGCCCTAAAATGAAAATAAGCCCAGAATAAAATAAACCACAAATAAATTCCTAAACACAAATAAACCCAGAAATAACAATAAGCAAATATGTAAATAAAATGGGGACCTAGCTGATGTCCCCATCAACTCCTCCCGGGTGAGAAAAACTCGACCCCGTCGAGTGTAAATCGGGGCGGCTGTCGTACTGCTCCAGAAGATCCGGGTCAAGGCGCTGCAACTCAGCTCGCGAAATCCACGACACATCTGATTCGGGTCGACCTTTCCACCGAACAAGGTAACGTTGGTAGCTTCCTCTCCTGGTAGATATAACCTGCTCATCTAATATATGTTCTATATGTTCTCTGCGTGCATGAAACTGTGGAAGTGGAGGCTCACTAGCAGGTGCTAGAGCAGGGTGATCAACAACAGTGGATGTATCCACAAAAGGGTCAGAAGGAATGAATGTTGATTTCTTGTATGGGACTAAATCTTCAATATTAAATGTCGCACTAATCCCATAGTCTTCAGGAAGATCTACAACATACGCATTCGAACTGATTTTCTTTAGAACTTTGAATGGTCCCGCACTACGAGATTGCAACTTTTTGAACGTCCCCGAAGGAAGTCGTTCAGGTCTAATTCTTACCATGACTGAATCACCTACATTTAATTCTTTATAACGGCGGTGCAAATCAGCAAAGGATTTATATTTTAAGTTATTAGAGTGAATAAGTTTGCTGATCTCCTGATGCAATGAATGCAGGTGTGAAGCAAATGATTGTGCAGACTCAGAGACTCTATGTTGATGAGACATGGGGATCAAGTCTATGGGTTGCCTAGGTTTATAACCATTCACCACTTCAAAAGGACTCATGCCTATGGTCCTATTGACCGAACTATTATATGCAAACTCAGCAGTTGGTAACACGAGATCCCAAGTCCTAGTATGCTCACCTACCAGACATCTGAGAAGACTCCCTAGACTTCGGTTGACAACTTCGGTCTGGCCATCAGTTTGGGGATGATAGGCAGAGGAAAATTTTAATTTGGTACCCATCATGTGCCAAAGAGTTTTCCAAAAATAGCTCATAAATTTAACATCCCTATCGGACACAATAGATTTAGGAAGACCATGGAGTCTAACGACTTCGTCAAAATAGAGTTTCGCAATCCTAGAAGCATCAGAAGTCTTAGAACATGGTAGAAAATGAGCCATTTTAGAGAACCGGTCCACTACTACAAAAATGGAATCATGTTTGGTCGAGGTACGTGGAAGCCCTAACACAAAATCCATGCTAACATCTTGCCACGGACAATCAGAAACTGGTAGTGGAGTGTAAAGCCCAGTGTTCTGTTTACGTTGTTTGGCTAATTGACATGTGCGGCACTGAGCGACGATCTTGGCCACGTCTCTCTTGAGACTCGGCCAGAAGAAACGTCTTTCCACCATCTCAATGGTTTTGTCTCTCCCGAAATGCCCGGACAGTCCTCCAGCGTGTACTTCCCATACTAGAAAATCTCTCAAAGAAGTTCGAGGAATACACAATCGGTCGGAGCGAAAGAGATAATCATCGTGTAAAAAGAAATCATCGTGCTCTCTCTCTACTCCATCTCGTAAGGTCAGGTATACATTACTAAAATCGGGACAGGTGGTATATTGTTCCCTGATCCTTTCAAAACCAATTACTTCAGTGCTCATCATGGATAGGAGGAAGATCCGTCGACTGAGCGCATCAGCAGCCTTATTCTCAACTCCAGCTTTATGTTTCAGCACAAAAGTATAGGCTTGTAGAAACTCAATCCATCGGCCATGTCGAAAGTTTAATTTCTTTTGAGAATTGAGATACTTTAAAGCCTCATGGTCTGAATACAGGACAAATTCTTGCGGTAGCAAATAGTGTCGCCAATGTCGCAAAGTTTGCACTACCGCATAGAATTCCTTATCATAGGTGGAATAACGCAACCTGCCGTCACTTAACTTTTCACTAAAGAACGCGACAGGGTGACCGTCTTGGCTTAACACACCACCTATGCCAACTCCAGAGGCATCACATGCGACCTCGAATACCTTAGTGAAATCAGGGAGGCGCAAGACAGGTGCTTCGGTCATCCTATGCTTAATATCTTTAAATGCTTGGGATGCCGACTTAGTCCAGATAAAGTCTCCTTTCTTCATGCAATCTGTGATGGGAGACATTATCGAACTAAAATTCCTAATGAAGCGACGATAGAAAGTAGCCAGACCATGAAAACTGCGTACTTCGGCTAAGGTCTTGGGCTCAGGCCAATCGACTATCGCGCTTACTTTTTCTGGATCAGCAGAGACACCCTTGGAAGATACTATGAACCCTAAGAAAGTGACGTGATCAGTCAGGAAGGCACACTTCTTAGGGTTTGCAAAGAAGCTTTCTCTCTGCAGGACTTCACAAACCTGCCTTAGGTGTGAAAGATGGAGCTCTTGAGTTTGACTATAAATGAGGATGTCATCAAAGTATACAACGACAAATTTGTTCAAGAAAGGTCGAAAAATCTGTGTCATCACCCTCATAAAAGTACTTGGAGCATTTGTTAATCCGAAAGGCATTACTAACCATTCGTAGAGTCCATCTTTGGTTTTGAATGCTGTTTTCCATTCATCCCCAGGACGAATCCGAATCTGGTGGTACCCACTCTTTAGGTCAATCTTGGAAAAAACGGTAGCACCAGACATGTAGTCAAAAGGTCGTCCAGCCTAGGAATGGGAAAACGATACTTTACCGTGATTTTATTGATAGCACGGCTATCGACGCACATCCTCCAAGAGCCATCTTTCTTGGGAGTGAGGAGTGCAGGTACAGCACAGGGACTCAAACTCTCACGAATATACCCTCGAGTGACGAGTTCGTCAACTTGGCGTTTCAGTTCAGTGTGCTCGTTTGGATTGAGTCTATGGTGGGGAAGATTTGGCAGTGACGCTCCAGGAATGAGATCAATGACGTGCTGGATATCACGCATTGGAGGAAGTGCCTCTGGAAGATCAGTTGGAAAGACAGAGTGAAACTCCTCCAACAGAGGAACTACGGCGGCCGAGTGTTCGACATTTGACTCCACATTAATAACTCTAGCCACAAGGGCGAACACAGGTGAATGGCTCTCGATATCTTTCATTACCTCTTTCGAAGTAATGATGTGGAGTGACTCTTCCTTTTGTGGTGTAGCGCCCTTCTTCTCAGGTATGGGCTCTCTAGGAGGCAATGAATTCAATATAATTTTCCGACCCTGGAACATAAAACTACACGAATTTGACCGACCATGAAGTGTGACGTTCCTATCGTATAACCAAGGTCTTCCTAAGATGAC
Organism: Phoenix dactylifera; assembly: GCF_051530095.1. Classification (NCBI taxonomy): domain Eukaryota; kingdom Viridiplantae; phylum Streptophyta; class Magnoliopsida; order Arecales; family Arecaceae; genus Phoenix; species Phoenix dactylifera. Next base: position 37,923,949 of record NC_143190.1, on the reverse strand, counting down.
TTGACCTACGTCCATCGGAAGGCAGTCACACCAAATCTCGTCTTTATAAGATAGGAATTGAATCGGGACAAGGCATCTTTCTGAAACCGAAATGGACGTCTTATCTACCCAGGCTACTTTATATGGATTAGGATGAGGGGTAGATTTTAGGCCAAGGCGAGAAACAACTCCAGACGCAATGGCATTGATGCAACTCCCGCTATCAAATAAGATTTTGCATGTTTTACCATTGATCTTAATAAGTGTATAAAATAGGGAGGTTCTTCGCCAGTCTTGTTCGGTCTTTGTTTGGGCTAGTGTGCACCTCACCACATGGAGCCTATGGTTTTGGTCATTCCTATCAGTGGGCTCATTTTGGTGTTCAGTCTGAACAAATTCTAATCCGGTCTTGTCGTCTCCAAAGTCATCTACAAAATCCTCGATGTTTGGTTCATAGACTTCTTCGACACATTCAGTATCCTGGGTTCCTGCTTCCAGTTCAGTCATCAAATAGGTCTTGGCATTACATTGGGACGCAATATGGCCAAACTTCTGGCACCTGAAACACTGGGTTTGGTTTCTTAAGGGCGGGTTGGACCCTAATATGCCTTTTCCTTTATCAGTTGATGTACTTTGAGCAGGCACCGGGAACGTCCTAGTCGGTGTTTGGCTAGAACCGGGCTGGGAAGGATGGTTGGAGAGTGGTCTGGGTTGTGGGAGATGGCTTTGATTAGGTCGGGCTCCTGGGGGTAAGAACCGAGAGTCGGTACGTCTCACCACAGGGACTCGTAAAAAACTATCCACGTCTTGAGCCAATTGGTATGCCTGGCCAAGGGTAGTAATCTCTCGGAGGATCAATTCTTTCTGGATCTCCTCACGGAGTCCTGCTCGAAACCTAGAAAGAGTAACAGTCTCCTCTTCGATTACACCACACCTCATGTGAAACTCCTCAAATTGTGCAATGTAATCGGCAACAGTTGAAGTTCCTTGAGTTAGTTTCTGCCACCTATCCATAAGGCGTTGTCGGTAAGAGAATGGCAGATACTTCTCATTCAGTTTCTCTTTCATATCCTCCCACGTGGTGATGCGTGGAAGCCTCTGGGTCTCACGCCGATGTTCAACGTTATGCCAGTACCAGTGAGCTTGCCCAATAAGCTTCATTTTGGCAAACCGTACTTTCCTATCTTCAGTCATATCGTACCACTCAAAATAATTATCCATGGCTGCTCTCCAATCAAGGTACACGCTCGGCTCTAATTGACCAGCAAATGTGGGGGCTTCTACTCGCACGGTACGAAGTAGTCGCTCGTCAAGATCGCGCTGGTGATCAGGATGATGTTGGTTCCTAGGGGGATGGGGAAAAGCTGCAGGCGGTGTGGTCAAACCAAACTCGGGGTAAGCTGCGATTGGGGATGATGGTTCCGGAGTCCTAAGGTGTTGTATTTGAGCACGGATCTCACGTTTGAATTCGTCGTTATCAGCTCGTATTGCAGCTAATTGTTCCAGAATATCTTGTATGACTCTGGGGTCCATGGTGGATGAAGGGGTCTGAGAGTCAGTGAGGAGGTACTCTCTACCACTACGGATGGGCATACAGGAGCTACCCTAACTGGTGATATGATATGCAATACTACGAATGAACCCTAATTGTCTAAATGTGATGCAGGACAACCTACTGATGCAACCCACTAATGCAACCTACTATGAATTCGGAAATCAGCAACTTTTTCACAAAAGTAACTTAAAATTAAATTTTACTAATTTGTACTTTGGTTATTTCAGAATTAAAGTAGAAAACTAGTCACTATAAGAAGTTAGGTTGCAAACACGTATTACAGTCATTCAAAGTCCGAAAGTAATCTGATCTATGGATGTTGATGATGTCCTGACACTAAGGTGTGCTAATTTAATATTTAGATTTAATTGGTAGGTAGGACGGGTGTGGTGGAAAATGTTCTTGATTTTTTTTTTTGCAGTTTGACAAGAAAATAAGTTTCAAAATAGGACTGTCATGCAAGAGAACTAGAACATATTTAGATAAGCAAGCCCAAAGGAGGAAGTACCAATTACCTGTGGTGAATGCAGTTGACCAGAATCGTCTGCTCGTGGAGTCTCGAACACGAAGTCAGCACTGGGCGAAGTTAGCTGGAACCGTAGACTCGGGGCTGCAGCACAAAAACCTTCTGAATTTCTGGGACGGGCTGAAGAAGATGCTGAATCGGGCCAGTAAAAGGATCTGCGGTCAATTGGGCTTGGACCGTGCTACAGTATAGCGCGCGGGCTGGGCTGGCGGCCTGCTGCAAGGAACTCGACCAGGCTGGTCGGGCTCGGATGTGGCCTGATGGGCAAGTGAAAACAGGGCCAGATTTGTTGGGCCCAACTGTGAATTTGGTGGTTGACAGTGGGTCTAATGAAGCCCACAATGAAGACCCGACTGAATGCAAGAAGGGGGAAGGGAGGTCGATGGTACTCAGCGATGGACGGAATCGGCCGACGGGAGAAGAGCTTGGCTGATGGGCGCTCGGACACGGAACCGGCGGCGGTCTTCCAGCGGCGGGTGCGGTGGTGGATGGTGGAAACTGCAGGCGGCGCGGCTCGGTGGGGAAAAGGCGGTGAAATGGTGGTAGACGCGGTGGTTTTGCGGCGTGCGAGCGGAGGGACAGCGGTGAAGCAAGGAGGGATAGGCGGCGGCGGTGGTGGCACTCAGGAGGTCGCAGAAGCGGCGGGGACGGCGACGGCGAGGCGGCGCGGGAGGGAGAAAACGGACTCGGGCGAAGGCGGATCTCGGCGGCGGCAAGAGGCGGCACGACCGGAGGCGGCGAAGGCGGAATGAGACCCGAACGGCTCGGACACAGGGGCGGCGCGGCTCGGTTGACAGAAGAGAAGACGCCGGCGGCAGAGAGGCACGGCAGGGGCGGCGGCAATGGCGTCGGCGGCGGAAACCCTAGGGTTTCCGTTCGACAGAAACAGAGGTAAGTTTTTTTTTTTTTTCTCTTTTTTTTGTTCTCTCTTTTTTTTTTTTTTTTTTTTTTTGAACCTTAACGGGTTCGGGTTATTGGTTTCGGGTTTCGAATGAAACCCGCTCCGATAACGATAAAACTCAGCACGTGCGGGTCACGTGCCAATTTTTTTTTTTTTTTTTTTAACTTACTGGTGGACCCGGGCTATCGGGTTTGCGGTAACGGGTTTAGAGTCGACCCGTTACCGTAACTTCTTCTTCAACCTCCCGATCGATTCGGGAGGGCGTTCCGGCCGCTTCGGCGGTGGTTGCGGAGCGGCCGAACGGCGTGGCAGCGGCGGAGCTTGCGGCCGCAGCTTCGTGGTCGTGGTGGCGGCCGGAATCTTGCGCGCGGTGGTCGGCGGGTGCGTCGACAGTGCCGAGGGACAAGGTGGCAAACAGATCGGCGACGCTCTTCCTCTTTCCGGCAGCAGGAGTCACACGCGGTCCTTCAACGCGCTCCGGTGTCCGTGGTCGACGTACGGCGTAATACTCGTGCGGCCACAGAAATCCCGGAATCCGGCGACGCTCAGCCATACACCGGTGGTGGCACGACGGTGAAGACGCGGCAGAGGCGGTGGTGGCGTCGGTTGCAGGCTCCGGTGGAGGGCCAGAGGCGAAGCTGCAGAGAGAAGGACACAGTGGGACTGCTCTGTCAGGGGAAAGCTTCCTCTTTTCTTTTTTTTTTTTTTTTGTGTGTGTGAAGCTGACAGAGGGAAGGAGAGGAACCGAGAGAAGCTCGGTGAATCAGGGTTGATCCCTTTGTCCCCTTTTTTGTGAAAACCGAAAGACGATTTTTTTTTTTTTTTTTTAAACAGGCTGACAGAGGGAAGGCCCTGTTCTCCTTGAAGCACTGTGAGAACTAATGGGGAAGAAGGGCTGTTGTTGGATCGGGGCTTTGGCAGCAGGGGCAAAACCAGCCTTGCTCTGATACCAAGTTGATGCCGGACCAATTTTAAAATGAAAGCAGGAGAAGAGGAGAGGAGAAGGAGGAAGAAGAAGAGGAGAAGGAGAAGGAAGGAGAAGAGAAGAAGAGGGAAACGTGGGGAAAGAAATTCTTTAATTCTGCATTAAAACCCTAATCTGCTTACAAGTTTCCTTTAAATAGGGCCCCATAAGAACAATTAAAATAAACCCCTTACATAAAATAATTCCCCACAAATAAGCCCTAAAATGAAAATAAGCCCAGAATAAAATAAACCACAAATAAATTCCTAAACACAAATAAACCCAGAAATAACAATAAGCAAATATGTAAATAAAATGGGGACCTAGCTGATGTCCCCATCAACTCCTCCCGGGTGAGAAAAACTCGACCCCGTCGAGTGTAAATCGGGGCGGCTGTCGTACTGCTCCAGAAGATCCGGGTCAAGGCGCTGCAACTCAGCTCGCGAAATCCACGACACATCTGATTCGGGTCGACCTTTCCACCGAACAAGGTAACGTTGGTAGCTTCCTCTCCTGGTAGATATAACCTGCTCATCTAATATATGTTCTATATGTTCTCTGCGTGCATGAAACTGTGGAAGTGGAGGCTCACTAGCAGGTGCTAGAGCAGGGTGATCAACAACAGTGGATGTATCCACAAAAGGGTCAGAAGGAATGAATGTTGATTTCTTGTATGGGACTAAATCTTCAATATTAAATGTCGCACTAATCCCATAGTCTTCAGGAAGATCTACAACATACGCATTCGAACTGATTTTCTTTAGAACTTTGAATGGTCCCGCACTACGAGATTGCAACTTTTTGAACGTCCCCGAAGGAAGTCGTTCAGGTCTAATTCTTACCATGACTGAATCACCTACATTTAATTCTTTATAACGGCGGTGCAAATCAGCAAAGGATTTATATTTTAAGTTATTAGAGTGAATAAGTTTGCTGATCTCCTGATGCAATGAATGCAGGTGTGAAGCAAATGATTGTGCAGACTCAGAGACTCTATGTTGATGAGACATGGGGATCAAGTCTATGGGTTGCCTAGGTTTATAACCATTCACCACTTCAAAAGGACTCATGCCTATGGTCCTATTGACCGAACTATTATATGCAAACTCAGCAGTTGGTAACACGAGATCCCAAGTCCTAGTATGCTCACCTACCAGACATCTGAGAAGACTCCCTAGACTTCGGTTGACAACTTCGGTCTGGCCATCAGTTTGGGGATGATAGGCAGAGGAAAATTTTAATTTGGTACCCATCATGTGCCAAAGAGTTTTCCAAAAATAGCTCATAAATTTAACATCCCTATCGGACACAATAGATTTAGGAAGACCATGGAGTCTAACGACTTCGTCAAAATAGAGTTTCGCAATCCTAGAAGCATCAGAAGTCTTAGAACATGGTAGAAAATGAGCCATTTTAGAGAACCGGTCCACTACTACAAAAATGGAATCATGTTTGGTCGAGGTACGTGGAAGCCCTAACACAAAATCCATGCTAACATCTTGCCACGGACAATCAGAAACTGGTAGTGGAGTGTAAAGCCCAGTGTTCTGTTTACGTTGTTTGGCTAATTGACATGTGCGGCACTGAGCGACGATCTTGGCCACGTCTCTCTTGAGACTCGGCCAGAAGAAACGTCTTTCCACCATCTCAATGGTTTTGTCTCTCCCGAAATGCCCGGACAGTCCTCCAGCGTGTACTTCCCATACTAGAAAATCTCTCAAAGAAGTTCGAGGAATACACAATCGGTCGGAGCGAAAGAGATAATCATCGTGTAAAAAGAAATCATCGTGCTCTCTCTCTACTCCATCTCGTAAGGTCAGGTATACATTACTAAAATCGGGACAGGTGGTATATTGTTCCCTGATCCTTTCAAAACCAATTACTTCAGTGCTCATCATGGATAGGAGGAAGATCCGTCGACTGAGCGCATCAGCAGCCTTATTCTCAACTCCAGCTTTATGTTTCAGCACCAAAGTATAGGCTTGTAGAAACTCAATCCATCGGCCATGTCGAAAGTTTAATTTCTTTTGAGAATTGAGATACTTTAAAGCCTCATGGTCTGAATACAGGACAAATTCTTGCGGTAGCAAATAGTGTCGCCAATGTCGCAAAGTTTGCACTACCGCATAGAATTCCTTATCATAGGTGGAATAACGCAACCTGCCGTCACTTAACTTTTCACTAAAGAACGCGACAGGGTGACCGTCTTGGCTTAACACACCACCTATGCCAACTCCAGAGGCATCACATGCGACCTCGAATACCTTAGTGAAATCAGGGAGGCGCAAGACAGGTGCTTCGGTCATCCTATGCTTAATATCTTTAAATGCTTGGGATGCCGACTTAGTCCAGATAAAGTCTCCTTTCTTCATGCAATCTGTGATGGGAGACATTATCGAACTAAAATTCCTAATGAAGCGACGATAGAAAGTAGCCAGACCATGAAAACTGCGTACTTCGGCTAAGGTCTTGGGCTCAGGCCAATCGACTATCGCGCTTACTTTTTCTGGATCAGCAGAGACACCCTTGGAAGATACTATGAACCCTAAGAAAGTGACGTGATCAGTCAGGAAGGCACACTTCTTAGGGTTTGCAAAGAAGCTTTCTCTCTGCAGGACTTCACAAACCTGCCTTAGGTGTGAAAGATGGAGCTCTTGAGTTTGACTATAAATGAGGATGTCATCAAAGTATACAACGACAAATTTGTTCAAGAAAGGTCGAAAAATCTGTGTCATCACCCTCATAAAAGTACTTGGAGCATTTGTTAATCCGAAAGGCATTACTAACCATTCGTAGAGTCCATCTTTGGTTTTGAATGCTGTTTTCCATTCATCCCCAGGACGAATCCGAATCTGGTGGTACCCACTCTTTAGGTCAATCTTGGAAAAAACGGTAGCACCAGACATGTAGTCAAAAGGTCGTCCAGCCTAGGAATGGGAAAACGATACTTTACCGTGATTTTATTGATAGCACGGCTATCGACGCACATCCTCCAAGAGCCATCTTTCTTGGGAGTGAGGAGTGCAGGTACAGCACAGGGACTCAAACTCTCACGAATATACCCTCGAGTGACGAGTTCGTCAACTTGGCGTTTCAGTTCAGTGTGCTCGTTTGGATTGAGTCTATGGTGGGGAAGATTTGGCAGTGACGCTCCAGGAATGAGATCAATGACGTGCTGGATATCACGCATTGGAGGAAGTGCCTCTGGAAGATCAGTTGGAAAGACAGAGTGAAACTCCTCCAACAGAGGAACTACGGCGGCCGAGTGTTCGACATTTGACTCCACATTAATAACTCTAGCCACAAGGGCGAACACAGGTGAATGGCTCTCGATATCTTTCATTACCTCTTTCGAAGTAATGATGTGGAGTGACTCTTCCTTTTGTGGTGTAGCGCCCTTCTTCTCAGGTATGGGCTCTCTAGGAGGCAATGAATTCAATATAATTTTCCGACCCTGGAACATAAAACTACACGAATTTGACCGACCATGAAGTGTGACGTTCCTATCGTATAACCAAGGTCTTCCTAAGATGACTTGACCTACGTCCATCGGAAGGCAGTCACACCAAATCTCGTCTTTATAAGATAGGAATTGAATCGGGACAAGGCATCTTTCTGAAACCGAAATGGACGTCTTATCTACCCAGGCTACTTTATATGGATTAGGATGAGGGGTAGATTTTAGGCCAAGGCGAGAAACAACTCCAGACGCAATGGCATTGATGCAACTCCCGCTATCAAATAAGATTTTGCATGTTTTACCATTGATCTTAATAAGTGTATAAAATAGGGAGGTTCTTCGCCAGTCTTGTTCGGTCTTTGTTTGGGCTAGTGTGCACCTCACCACATGGAGCCTATGGTTTTGGTCATTCCTATCAGTGGGCTCATTTTGGTGTTCAGTCTGAACAAATTCTAATCCGGTCTTGTCGTCTCCAAAGTCATCTACAAAATCCTCGATGTTTGGTTCATAGACTTCTTCGACACATTCAGTATCCTGGGTTCCTGCTTCCAGTTCAGTCATCAAATAGGTCTTGGCATTACATTGGGACGCAATATGGCCAAACTTCTGGCACCTGAAACACTGGGTTTGGTTTCTTAAGGGCGGGTTGGACCCTAATATGCCTTTTCCTTTATCAGTTGATGTACTTTGAGCAGGCACCGGGAACGTCCTAGTCGGTGTTTGGCTAGAACCGGGCTGGGAAGGATGGTTGGAGAGTGGTCTGGGTTGTGGGAGATGGCTTTGATTAGGTCGGGCTCCTGGGGGTAAGAACCGAGAGTCGGTACGTCTCACCACAGGGACTCGTAAAAAACTATCCACGTCTTGAGCCAATTGGTATGCCTGGCCAAGGGTAGTAATCTCTCGGAGGATCAATTCTTTCTGGATCTCCTCACGGAGTCCTGCTCGAAACCTAGAAAGAGTAACAGTCTCCTCTTCGATTACACCACACCTCATGTGAAACTCCTCAAATTGTGCAATGTAATCGGCAACAGTTGAAGTTCCTTGAGTTAGTTTCTGCCACCTATCCATAAGGCGTTGTCGGTAAGAGAATGGCAGATACTTCTCATTCAGTTTCTCTTTCATATCCTCCCACGTGGTGATGCGTGGAAGCCTCTGGGTCTCACGCCGATGTTCAACGTTATGCCAGTACCAGTGAGCTTGCCCAATAAGCTTCATTTTGGCAAACCGTACTTTCCTATCTTCAGTCATATCGTACCACTCAAAATAATTATCCATGGCTGCTCTCCAATCAAGGTACACGCTCGGCTCTAATTGACCAGCAAATGTGGGGGCTTCTACTCGCACGGTACGAAGTAGTCGCTCGTCAAGATCGCGCTGGTGATCAGGATGATGTTGGTTCCTAGGGGGATGGGGAAAAGCTGCAGGCGGTGTGGTCAAACCAAACTCGGGGTAAGCTGCGATTGGGGATGATGGTTCCGGAGTCCTAAGGTGTTGTATTTGAGCACGGATCTCACGTTTGAATTCGTCGTTATCAGCTCGTATTGCAGCTAATTGTTCCAGAATATCTTGTATGACTCTGGGGTCCATGGTGGATGAAGGGGTCTGAGAGTCAGTGAGGAGGTACTCTCTACCACTACGGATGGGCATACAGGAGCTACCCTAACTGGTGATATGATATGCAATACTACGAATGAACCCTAATTGTCTAAATGTGATGCAGGACAACCTACTGATGCAACCCACTAATGCAACCTACTATGAATTCGGAAATCAGCAACTTTTTCACAAAAGTAACTTAAAATTAAATTTTACTAATTTGTACTTTGGTTATTTCAGAATTAAAGTAGAAAACTAGTCACTATAAGAAGTTAGGTTGCAAACACGTATTACAGTCATTCAAAGTCCGAAAGTAATCTGATCTATGGATGTTGATGATGTCCTGACACTAAGGTGTGCTAATTTAATATTTAGATTTAATTGGTAGGTAGGACGGGTGTGGTGGAAAATGTTCTTGGTTTTTTTTTTTGCAGTTTGACAAGAAAATAAGTTTCAAAATAGGACTGTCATGCAAGAGAACTAGAACATATTTAGATAAGCAAGCCCAAAGGAGGAAGTACCAATTACCTGTGGTGAATGCAGTTGACCAGAATCGTCTGCTCGTGGAGTCTCGAACACGAAGTCAGCACTGGGCGAAGTTAGCTGGAACCGTAGACTCGAGGCTGCAGCACAAAAACCTTCTGAATTTCTGGGACGGGCTGAAGAAGATGCTGAATCGGGCCAGTAAAAGGATCTGCGGTCAATTGGGCTTGGACCGTGCTACAGTATAGCGCGCGGGCTGGGCTGGCGGCCTGCTGCAAGGAACTCGACCAGGCTGGTCGGGCTCGGATGTGGCCTGATGGGCAAGTGAAAACAGGGCCAGATTTGTTGGGCCCAACTGTGAATTTGGTGGTTGACAGTGGGTCTAATGAAGCCCACAATGAAGACCCGACTGAATGCAAGAAGGGGGAAGGGAGGTCGATGGTACTCAGCGATGGACGGAATCGGCCGACGGGAGAAGAGCTTGGCTGATGGGCGCTCGGACACGGAACCGGCGGCGGTCTTCCAGCGGCGGGTGCGGTGGTGGATGGTGGAAACTGCAGGCGGCGCGGCTCGGTGGGGAAAAGGCGGTGAAATGGTGGTAGACGCGGTGGTTTTGCGGCGTGCGAGCGGAGGGACAGCGGTGAAGCAAGGAGGGATAGGCGGCGGCGGTGGTGGCACTCAGGAGGTCGCAGAAGCGGCGGGGACGGCGACGGCGAGGCGGCGCGGGAGGGAGAAAACGGACTCGGGCGAAGGCGGATCTCGGCGGCGGCAAGAGGCGGCACGACCGGAGGCGGCGAAGGCGGAATGAGACCCGAACGGCTCGGACACAGGGGCGGCGCGGCTCGGTTGACAGAAGAGAAGACGCCGGCGGCAGAGAGGCACGGCAGGGGCGGCGGCAATGGCGTCGGCGGCGGAAACCCTAGGGTTTCCGTTCGACAGAAACAGAGGTAAGTTTTTTTTTTTTTTTCTCTTTTTTTTGTTCTCTCTTTTTTTTTTTTTTTTTTTTTTTTTTTGAACCTTAACGGGTTCGGGTTATTGGTTTCGGGTTTCGAATGAAACCCGCTCCGATAACGATAAAACTCAGCACGTGCGGGTCACGTGCCAATTTTTTTTTTTTTTTTTTTAACTTACTGGTGGACCCGGGCTATCGGGTTTGCGGTAACGGGTTTAGAGTCGACCCGTTACCGTAACTTCTTCTTCAACCTCCCGATCGATTCGGGAGGGCGTTCCGGCCGCTTCGGCGGTGGTTGCGGAGCGGCCGAACGGCGTGGCAGCGGCGGAGCTTGCGGCCGCAGCTTCGTGGTCGTGGTGGCGGCCGGAATCTTGCGCGCGGTGGTCGGCGGGTGCGTCGACAGTGCCGAGGGACAAGGTGGCAAACAGATCGGCGACGCTCTTCCTCTTTCCGGCAGCGGGAGTCACACGCGGTCCTTCAACGCGCTCCGGTGTCCGTGGTCGACGTACGGCGTAATACTCGTGCGGCCACAGAAATCCCGGAATCCGGCGACGCTCAGCCATACACCGGTGGTGGCACGACGGTGAAGACGCGGCAGAGGCGGTGGTGGCGTCGGTTGCAGGCTCCGGTGGAGGGCCAGAGGCGGCGCTGCAGAGAGAAGGACACAGTGGGACTGCTCTGTCAGGGGAAAGCTTCCTCTTTTCTTTTTTTTTTTTTTTTTGTGTGTGTGAAGCTGACAGAGGGAAGGAGAGGAACCGAGAGAAGCTCGGTGAATCAGGGTTGATCCCTTTGTCCCCTTTTTTGTGAAAACCGAAAGACGATTTTTTTTTTTTTTTTTAAACAGGCTGACAGAGGGAAGGCCCTGTTCTCCTTGAAGCACTGTGAGAACTAATGGGGAAGAAGGGCTGTTGTTGGATCGGGGCTTTGGCAGCAGGGGCAAAACCAGCCTTGCTCTGATACCAAGTTGATGCCGGACCAATTTTAAAATGAAAGCAGGAGAAGAGGAGAGGAGAAGGAGGAAGAAGAAGAGGAGAAGGAGAAGGAAGGAGAAGAGAAGAAGAGGGAAACGTGGGGAAAGAAATTCTTTAATTCTGCATTAAAACCCTAATCTGCTTACAAGTTTCCTTTAAATAGGGCCCCATAAGAACAATTAAAATAAACCCCTTACATAAAATAATTCCCCACAAATAAGCCCTAAAATGAAAATAAGCCCAGAATAAAATAAACCACAAATAAATTCCTAAACACAAATAAACCCAGAAATAACAATAAGCAAATATGTAAATAAAATGGGGACCTAGCTGATGTCCCCATCAAAGAGCAAACTTGTATCATATATTATCATGAAAGTTGGGAACGATAACATCAATCCAATGGAACGTTAGCAAGTTGGCCATAACTGCTTGTCCCTCAGGTCCATGTGTACAACTACTTGGGGCTTCAATTTTACCATGACCGGTTCATCCTACAAGTAGACACATTTGGGTAAACATATCTTCTAGTTTATTTCATGTTTTTGTTGATTGTGTCTCTTATCTTCCTGCTTCAGTTCATATAAACAGCATCTGGATGCAGCGCCGCTCGAGTGGGAAATTGGATTACGCCGGTCCGAAAGCATAGGGCCAGGCTTGGAGACAGCCAAAAGAGTTCAAATCGGGTTTAGGGTTAAATGTAGAACTATTTGTTTTCAAACAAGGCTTAGGTATGTCATTGGCCCGGCTCAGCCCGAGAATAAGCCCTAACAAGGTCCAAAACGGCGCCCAAAATCAAGCCCAAATCAATTTATTTTTGTATATTGTTATTTAAAGAGAATAATGAGAAAATAAATAATAAATTAAAATAAGTTTAGCTGAGAATAATGTATCATGTATTATTTACTTGTATTATAGAAAAGAGCCTAATTGTTAACAAGCTCATTTATTTGTGAAACAATATTATGAAATATTAAACTTCAATGGGTCAGACTGGTCCTATATTTGACCCAAACAGATGATTCGAGCCGGCTCAATCAAGTTCAAGTAGGGCTCAAGTTGGGCTCGGGCCTAGAATATCTGTTCTTAAGCCCAGCCCAAAGCCCCAAAAAATCAGGACAAGTTTGGGTAGGGGCGCATTGCCCGGCCCACTTTCTGCCCTAAGTGTCACAATTATATCAGCATGCAAATAGGCCTTTTGAGAAGCAGCAAGAACAGTGTCTCATGGTGCATGAATATACATACATATATGGATGTATATATATAGATAGATATATGTATATATATATATATATATATATATATATATATATATATATATATATATATATATATATATATATATATGTATATGTATTCAAAGCAGAGTCCCCTTCTTCTCATGCTTCATCAGGTATAATAAACAAAGAATAGAATTTATTCAAGAGTTAGATAATAATTAATGTTAGTAATCACTTGGACTTGACAACTTTGCTCCTGTTGCTGCTAAGGTCACAGCCAAATGCCTTGGGAGTTGGTTTGCTTGCTTCGTAATTTGCAGCTTTTGTAACCAATATGCATATATACGTACATGCACCCTAGTGACATCCATGCTACAAATTAAAGAGCAAATTTTGAAGTTTCAGTAAAAACCCTTCCCATTTAATTTTAAAAAAAGAGAGAAAAATAGCCGTACAACAAAAACACAAATCGGCAAATTTCCTTCATCCCGTTAGTTGATCATCCATCTAATACATGTCTAGATAAATCTGGCTCCTTGATCCAAGTACCCGAATCAAGACGACATATAGACAATGAAGCGTTATAACCCGGCACACGGGATAAAATGGCATTGGGGGAATTAAAAAAAAAATCAACACACAAAATGGAAATCCTGCATAAGAGCTCAGATCATCTCCAGTTTAGCCGGTTCGCCAATCAATAGACATCCTAATGGAAATTCTCTTTACATGATAATAAAAATCGAATTCGAACACTGTGATAAATTTAACTTTGATGCAACTCTGAATTAGTTTTAGGGCAAAAAGGCAAAAAGGAATGAAGGAATATATGTGGTGTTTCCAGGATCAAATGGCACCCATAAATCAAGCCAAAGACCAGGATAGCCACATAAATTTAATGTAGCGCCCGAGCCATTATGCCTAGAGGAACCCATTGAAATCCACTAGAATTGGTAATGGACGCATCCACAAATCTTCCTGCGAATGTCCATAAATATACTTGCACAACGAGGCTATTTACCACAAAGATATGCAGAAATTTCAATAGAAAAACATTCATTTACCACATAAAAGAAAACTATATAAACATATAAAACACGAAGTAAAGAAAATAAATAAAAAGATTAAGGGGAATTATGTAGTGCTCAGACAGCCAAGGGTTTGTCTTCAACTGCTGGTATTATATACCAGATCAGAAACTCTAGTCCACAATATCCTCATCACTGCACCAAAATAACAGTAAAAAAAATCTAAGAGAAATCATAGGTAAAAATATGTGTAAATAGCAAGAGATCGGTGGGACGCAAAGCCAAAGTGGAAAAAAAAAAAAGAAATCAAGCGAAAAAGATTGAAATCCTTTCGCCTCACAATGCCCTGAGATTTCAAGGAGGCAGAGGAATGAGAAGAACGGCTTATTTGGGCAAAGCGGCTTCGACCATATATATAGAGTTTGTCGGTGGGCATAAGTCGGCTAGGGTTTGCGAACTAATATATCAAGGCCCTCCAATTGGTATCTAACGGCTAGTCGTGTACGGTCATCTTGCTGTCGTTTATTAATGGCTGTGATTTTCCTATCGATCGCCTGGATAGGAGCTGGGGCTCGTACATGCGTCGGATTATAAGTTATAACCCGACCCGGTGAGAATAGAAACGGGAAAGAAATAGGCTCACCACAGTGATCAAATCTCGGCCGTCCGCTCTTTCATCAATCAATATCAATAGCAGTATGTGAGTAAAATATATACAGCCGTGCAGACGAGGAGCATGATAGGGCGAGAAGCGAGGACCAGGGGAGCAGCGGAACGGAGGCGGATCCCCTTCTTCCCGGTCTTCTTACCCTCGGCATCGACCGGCACATCCCCTGCCAGGCGCACCGGGTGGTGCCGGGTCTTCCTTCCGAACACCTTGTACCGGAAAGCCGACTCCACCCCGACCCGGAAGACGGCAGTCCCGTTTGTGACTGCCGCTGCCCAAGGGGCCCTCTCCTTCCGGAGACCAGGGCCGGAGAAGTTGCCGGGCTTGTCGGCGGTCTTCTGGTGGCCCTGGTAGAAGGCCGGGATGAGGGCGGCGCCGGCGCCGGCGGCGGAGGAGGAGGAGTTGGGGAAGAAGGAGAGGGAGACGTTGAGGTCGTCGTGGTAGATGCCCATCTCCTTGTTTTTGTTCTCGATCTCGAGGACGAAGGAGGCGATGGGGTCACCGAGGGGTGGGTTCGAGGCGGTGGAGTTGGGGGCGGCGGCGAGGGAGAAGGAGGTGACGTAGAAGCGGGGTTTGATGGGGCGGTAGGAGAGCCAGAGGAAGAGGGCGATGAAGCCCATAGTGAGCTGGCACCCCACGCACAACCGGCACAGGCCTCCGGATTCGGACATGATCGCCCCTTCCACCTCTCGCGGAATTGGGGAGCTTTTACTTTTCGAAGGTAAAATTAAGAATTTGATGCCCTAGCGGAAAGGTATCGGAAAGCGTATGATGCTCGACAGGGCCTTGGATTCTCTCCATCAACTACCGTCTATTTAATGGTAACATCGGAAATGGGTGACTGGTGATGAGTTACCCAGATTTTTTGTGTTCCCTGGCTCGTTTGACTACATGGTGGTTGACCACAACAAATATTCTACTGCAGTTTTATAATGCAAGGAGTATCTAAGATAAGACCTTTGGTTGCCCTTTTTTTTATCAATCTGAAAAATGGATTAAAGTCTGTGAATATTCCTTACTATCATTTGCTTGTATCTTCTCATGGATTGGAAAATAATAAAAGAAGTAGGACTAAGTTTTGAAAGGGTTAAACATAGAATCTCTGCATTTCTGTCCGGCAACATTCAGTTCCAATCTTCTGTCAGAAAATAATCAGAACAGAGTATCATGTAAACCTTAAGGTCTCCAATCTTCTCTTTCAAAAAGCTTTCCATCGTGCATATTAAAATATTTACAGAAGAAGAGAAAAATAAGAAAAAATAATAATTTATTATTTTTTATATCATATTTGATACTTCTTTAAAATTATATATACTCGTGTACAGACTCCATATTTAAAAAAAATAATATAAACTAATAGGAGATCATGCTAATAAAACAAAATATTATGAGTGTTGCAGGTTGTTATGTGATTCCTAAAATTATGCCAACATCTTTCTTCAAAGTCAAAATAATATTGTACATGCCAACTTGAGTTTGAAAACTAAATAACGAATGTACCCAGAAATTGGTATATTAGATCAAGAGCTAAAGTAGTAACTCAGAAGTTGATGTGATAGATTAGGAGCTGACATAACAGCTCAAAGACTGATATAGTGGTAGATTAAGAGCTGACATAGCAGCATAAAGCCTGATGTGGCATAACAGAGTCTGATGTGGCAAAATATGAGTTTTTATAGCAGCTCAAAAACTAATGTAGTAGATTAAGAGTTGATATAGCAACTCAAAAGTCGATACGGCAAGCTGATATGTCAAGTTGATGTGATAATATAGAATTTGATTAGCAGAATAGAAACTGATATAGCAACTTAGAAATTGATGCGGCAAATCAGAAAACTAATGGAGCAAACTAATGTGTTTGGCGATACTAACATCACTAACTGACGTTCATTAACATGACTGACTAACATAGCAAATTGGTATCTGTCGATGTGTCTGACTGATATATCTACCGATGTGGCTGATTGGTTTGTCTGATGATGTCGTAGTGAGAAGATACATAGAAGATGACAGTTGCAGCGAGAGCAGAGCTCAGAATAAAGGCAACTGTAAGTCAATGATTCTTGCATATCGAGGCACCATGAAAGAGGAGTAATTAGCTTTGAACTGAATGGTGAAGGAGCCAAAGGCAGAAAATAAAACCAGAGATGGAGAGAAAAGGGTTGAACGACGGTGAGGAGAGATGATCGAAGATCTGAAGCTGAGGAGAAAATTGGTGGAGAGGAGTTGCGGATCCATTAGAAATTAAAAGATCTTCAGATATTAATTTACTAAAAAAAAGATATGAAGATCTTCTAAGAAATATAAGATTTTCAAATGTTGATTTACTAGTAAATAGAGGATCTGTAGAAAAACAGAGGGTCTATGGGTCCATCGAAAAATAGAGGATTTTCGGAGGTTGATTCACCCATAAATAGACATCGATAGATTGGCAAAGAAGGTCTTCAAAACTTCTAGACATAGCAACGACAGCTACAGCAAAGGCGGAAGAGATGACGAAGCATATTAGGTGATCAGTGGCTCTGATACCATATTAAAATATTTGCAGAAGAAGAGAAATACAAGAGAAAAAGAGAGAAAAAAATGATTTTATTTTTCTGTTCTGTCACGTTTGGTGCATCATAAGGTTATATATTCGTATACAAACTCCATATAAGAAAAATAATATAGGCTGATAGATGATCACAATAACAAAGTAAAATATTATAGGTGATACAAGTTATTATGTAATTCCTAAAATTACTCTAACAAAATTATGCTAATAAAGAAAAATAATATAGATTGATACATGATCACATTAATAAAGAAAAATATTATGGATAGTGTAGGTTATTACGTGATCCCTAAAATAATGCAATAATACAAATGGTAAGAGTGATTTATTTACATAATTTTGATTTTAAAAATAAAAAAAAAAGAAAAATGAGTGAATCAATGCCACTAATCTTTGGCAACTCTTTTACTTAGTTGAATTATTAGACAAGAATCCAGGACCTAGGGCCTATTGAATGACACTCCTCTTCTCAGCCCACGCACTGTGTGTTCTGAGTTCAAAACTATAACGCTAGTCTGTTGTTCAGTGGAGGGTCGATCTAGCACTCGCTGCTTACCTTCCTTTCTTTATTTCTTTTCCTACTTCTTACTACAGGGCCAGGCTATTTCCCATCTTTTTTGTTTAGGACTAAAAAGGGCTAATCTTACCTTTTTCAATCCTATATTTATTCTTTGGATTTGACTTTAATGGGAATCGAACCATGATCTCTTGCCCAAGTGGCAAGAGGTGACATCATCGAGCACGGACATGGTTGTCTCTTCCTCTCTATTTCCCCGGTTTTTATCTTTTGCTTCTAGTGGCAGTGCCATTTCCACCCCTCTTATACTTTCTTTTTCTTTCTTTCTTTCTTTCTTTCTTTCTTTCTTTCTTTCTTTCTTCTTCTTCTTCTTCTCCTTCTTCTTCTTTTTTAAGAAATAAAAGAGAAAACCACACCCGTGTAGCAGCTCCCACTGGACCTCCTACCACCAGAAAATATTCGACGCGGGTAGACGAGATGACCATCCTTTACTCATACCATTCCAACTCATGGATTATCCCATATATGAATACGTCACTCCAGCGCCACCTCAGTACCGGCGGACCAGATAGCAGCTCCATCGGACAAATCAGGCAGGGGGTATCCTGGTTTTTCTTTCTTTCTTTCTTCTTCTTTTTTTTTATAGAAATAGAAGAGAAAACCACACCCGTGTAGCAACTCCCACTGGACCCCCTACCACTAGAGAATATTCGATGCGGGTAGACGAGATGACCATCCTTTACTCATACCATTCCGACTCATGGATTATCCCATGTATGAATACGTTACTCCAGCGCCACCTCAGTACCGGCGGACCAGATAGCAGCTCCATCGGACAAACCAGGTAGGGGGTATCCGGTCCCCACATTAAATCGACGCCCGCACGTTTTGAACCTGGGTCACTCCGGTGAAATCTTAGCCCCATTCCAACCATACTATCATCTTGGTGGCACCCCTTTTATACTTTTTCTGTAAAATTGTGGTGCATCATTCCATCTCTTTTTTACTCGAAAACAAAAATCACTTTTTATACCTTGTTTAGACTGCTCTACACATGCTTCTTTTTTTTTTTTTGAAAAAAGAAAAGAGAATCCGTTGTTTCCTTCTCCCTTCACACTCCGCGATAGCCATCTCGGTGAAAATCAATTCAAATTAGAAGTGTATTTAATAAATCACACATGATAAAGAATATTGAATTAAAAAAATCATTATGCCATGGGAATGCATCCATTTATTAAATACTTTCTATTATTGATACGGCACATTATTGTTATATATTCCCACTCAAGATCCAATTTGATGGATGGACAAATTGACGAGCAAATTATTCTACTTGATTGAGTTTGGAAAGCATCACACAATAATGGAGCTGATCTATAAAAGAGAGGATGCAAATATGTGCAGTTAGGATTATACGATTCCCACACAAGCAGTTGAGCTCTTATCATATCAATTGATCAGGATAATTAAGATATTCCTTTTTAGGTGTTCCGTAATTGGGTGCTTTTTTTTATTTGTGATCTTGTCAGTTATGGTATTTTTTTTTCGGGCATGTTGAGATCGCATTGAGCAGTAACCGATCAATTTAATGGTTCGAAGATTTGATCGATCGTTGATTTTATTAAACATATGTTGCTATCTGGTTGACGAGCTGAGCTACCAGATAAGATTTTAGAAATGATAAATTAGAGCTATATTATTATATTTTTAAACTCGAAAAGAAGTTGTACAAATCAATGTTGCAATCAAATGAGAATAAATATGGATCAAGTTAGGAGAGCCTCATCACACAACCAAGTTGCAACATTGCACACGTCCTAGAAGTAGATCGAGCACCTCTTGTCCCTGTACTCAGCCAGGAGGCTTCCATCGGGACCCACCACCACGTCGCATTGCACGTGCAACGTATGGTGGTGCGTGTCCCAAATCTTCACCTTGAACCGGATGCCCGATTTCAACTCGAACCGGAACTCGACCCGGCCGGCCGCGGCGTCATCCGCCAGCTGCGCTGCCAGCTTGTCCCCCGCCGCCGCCGCCGTCCCGGTGAGATCCCCGAGGACCAGCGTGGTGTTCTTGGGGGGCTGGTAGAACGGGTTCAGGACCGGACCGGAACCGACCAGCTGGTCTTTGTAGAAGACGGAGCCGTAGACGACGTCGTAGTAGATGCCGACATTCCTGTTCGGGTTGCGGTCGGTGACGTTGAAGGAGATGGGCGAGTTGAGGAGGGCGGGAGGCGGCTGGGCGATAGCGGGGGTGGAGAAGGAGGAGAGGTGGAAACGGGGGCGGTGGGGGCGGAGGCTGAGCCAGAGGATGAAGACGATGACACCGGCTGAGAGGAGGAGGGAGAGGAGAACCGAGCAGACGCCCATGGCGAACCTCGTCGTCAGGCGCTCCCTGACCCAGCTGGTTCTGAACCGGGACCGGTGGGGATGGTACCGGGTTTGGGTCGGGACCGGTGACTGGAACGCGGACGACATTGATGCGACTTTGGAGCAGGGAAAGTTTCTCGTGAATGGACGGTGACGGAATTCTCTTATGGATGTGGGGAAAGAACAGAGATGGTGGGCTACTCTTTCACTCTTTTTTTTTTTTGGCTGAGGAAGTAAGGAATATTTAAACTTTGCTTCTTTCTTGTTCATTAAGCTGATCATTGAACCAACCTAAATTGAGCCGACCCAAACCCGAGTTGGTCTAGTATGCGGGGTAGAACAAATTCAATTTTAGGTTAAAACATGAATGAATTAGTAAGATTAAGTTACAAAAACCTCCTAGGTCAGAGATAAATTACACTTGCATGAAAATTTTACGCTTATTCTTCTTAGACTTATTTTTATTCTATATTTCAATTCATAACTTAATAGAATGTTAGTCAAATCTTTAACTTTTAATGGGACCAAATATTATGTTAGAAATTTTTTTAAAAATAATCAAAATAACCCTATAAAAACCTTCCGGAGATTTATATTTATTATACTTATATCCAATATTTTGTAAAAACCTATACTTACACCCATTAAATTGACAATGTTAGTAAAGCCATTTATCTATTGTAAAAAGTCAAAATTACCTCTATAAAAAAATAAGGCTCCTCTTTCACTTTTCTGACTCTTGAAACTATTCGAAGTATTACGTCTTCTCGGGTCTTTTTCTCTTCAAGATTAGGGATTCTTTCTCACTTCGCCACCCCACCACAAACGGCCAATGACAATCTTCCTTCCCAACCGATATCCGATAATGAGCATCCTCTCCAACTAGCCTCCATCCTTCGAGATCACGTTTTGTTCTCGCTTCTTCGCCCACCGCATTATAGAGATCGAAGATGCCAGTGTATTATTTGCTGATTTCGAGTTTTACTTGTCTAATACTATAGAAATAATTTCTTAACATTGTCACTGTGAATGAAGATTCATGTATCCACATATGGAGTTTGTTGCTGGAAATTGGACCCGGGGGCAATCTTCGGTCGAGGAGAGGGAGCGGGGAGTGAATTCTCACGGCGGGGCGGCGGTCCGTCGGCGAGCGGCGTCCTCCGTCTAGGGCGGTCGGAGAGAAGGGGCAGCAGGTCCTCGTGGCGAAGCGGCGATCCGTCAGTTGGCGGCGTCCTCCGTCCGGGTGCCTGCACACGAACCGGTGGCCGGGTTTTCCGGCGCCGGCCCTCCGACGCTCAAGTCAGGGAGGGGGCAAATAGTGTAGAAAGGGAGATAAATAATGTCTGTAGAGTGTATCCATCCTCCCTCCACCGTGGGGCCAAGGCTCCCTTTTATAGGCGGGGGTCGGTTTACCTGCGATGTAACAGGGCGAGGCCGTAGTACGGCTCGGCGTGTTGTTCAGGTCGGCGCATGGTCAAGCGAATCATTGCTCTGAATTCGGCGGTGAGGGCGTCGTATAACCCGAACTAGCACGCTGTCAGACGAATTATTGCATTGGTGTCGGAGGTATGGCCGAGATCGGAGACTTATCATAGTTGACTAGACTCTGCTGGGCTGATTTGCCGTGGAGAGCTGAGAGTCCGTAGATGACAGGAGCCATGCGCATTTATGGTGGAGTAAGCTGGAGATCCACATTTATTGTGGAGTAAGCCGGAGATCCGCATTTATTGTGGAGTAAGCCGGAGATCCGCATTTATTGTGGAGTAAGCCGGAGATCCGCATTTATTGTGGAGTAAGCCGGAGATCCGCATTTATTGTGGAGTAAGCCGGAGATCCGCATTTATTGTGGAGTAAGCCGGAGAGTTACAGCGACCATGCGCAATAAATGCCAGAGGGGCGTCAGGGTATGGTCCTCGGCCAGACCTCTGAGGCGCACGGCCGTAGTAGGTGGCTGACAAGAGTAGACCTCGAACATCGGGGTTTTTCTTAGGTCGGAGGTCTCGAGGTCGGGCGTTCCGAAGTCGGACGCCGACTTCGGCCGTCCGGGGTCGGAAGTTGTACGGCTTCTTTGGGGCATTTATGTCATTTGGGAAAAAATCTTATTCCCCCAACACTACCCCCCGACTTCCGAGTTCGAGCGACTTGTGGGCTCGGACGTGGGAAGTAAAGTCTGTCACTGAGGTTGGGGGGCGAGTCTCGTCCGCCCCCTTGCGCTTCTCGGAGCTTTCATGGTGAAACCTGCGCCCTTTGGCGTCTCGAGGCTGCTTTATTCAGTGAGCTTATGATGAAGCTCGCACCATTACGCTTCTTGAAGCGGAGGTGGCGTCTCTTGAATCGCCAGGATCGCCTTACGGCGGATTAATGATGGGGGTCCTCGAGCTCGTCGAGGCGGTGCCTCAATCCCGTAATCGAGGCTTCTCGCTCATTAATGAGTGTGCCGTTACGGGGTTTAAAACGGATACGCGGCGTGACCCAAGGTCGGACGCTTCCGATTTCGTGTTACTGGATCACAATTCCGGAGAGGTGGAGGCCACATCGAGGCTCCACGTGTCCCAGATCTTATTAAATGAGGGGAGCGGGGCAGCGTCCGCTCGTTCCTCAAGACGATTTGATTTTGCAGACCCATGATGAGGCCCCGAGATCCGATGGGACAACGCTTCGATTTCGTACCCGATTTATTAATCCGGAGTGAATACGGTGCCTCGGCTTCCGAGGTCGACACGTGGCGCAACCCGATCGGGGGATGGGAACCGACCCCATCGATCTGGGCCGTCAGGGGGGTCTATATAAACCCCTCGAGGTTGCCCTAAAGGTCTTGTTTGGCTGCTTCTTATTTTCGTTGCCTTTCTCCCTTGCTTCCTTTCTCAACCGAACCTTGCCGTCGGTGCCCGGAGCGATTTCCGGCGATGTCCAGTAGGTTTTCACCCTGTTTTTACTAGGGTTTCCTCTTTTCTTCTCCTCCCCAGCTTCCATTTTCCGCTTTTTTTAACTTTTATTTCGTTCTTCTGTGGGAATGGGTTTGGGTCCTGAGGAAGTGGGATCGAGCCTGTCGGGGGAGGAGTTGGAGCTGATCCGCTCCCGGTTCTTCTTCCAGCCCGGGTTTCGTCTTGAAACTGCGGGGCCGGAGGACAGGGTGACGCAGCCGCCCCCAGGTCGGATCGCGGTCTACCGCGAGACACTTTGGGCTGGCCTGCGTTTTCCTACCCACGAGTTCGTGAGCCAGCTGCTGGCCGAGTACCAGCTCGTCCCGGCGCAGTTGGCTCCGAACTCGTGGAGGACCATAATCGGGTTCTTGTCCCTGTGCCTCGGGCACGGGATCCCGATCTTGGTAGGCCTCTTCCGCCGGTGTTTTCTGTTAAAGAAGAACCCGGCGGACGCAGGGTGGCTATACTTTGCCTTTCGGGGCGGTATGTCACTCTTCCAGGGTGCCCCTTCCTCTAGCGCCAACTGTTGCTGGAAATTGGACCCGGAGACAATCTTCGGTCGAGGAGAGGGAGCGGGGAGTGAGTTCTCACGGCGGGGCGGCGGTCCGTCGGCGAGCGGCGTCCTCCGTCTAGAGCGGTCGGAGGGCCGGCGCCAGAAAACCCGGCCACCGGTTCGTGTGCAGGCACCCGGACGGAGGACGCCGCCAACTGACGGATCGCCGCTTCGCCACGAGGACCTGCCGCCCCTTCTCTCCGACCGCCCTAGACGGAGGACGCCGCTCGCCGACGGACCGCCGCCCCGCCGTGAGAACTCACTCCCCGCTCCCTCTCCTCGACCGAAGATTGCCCCCGGGTCCAATTTCCAGCAACAGTTGGCGCTAGAGGAAGGGCCCGAGTAGCAGTCATGAAGTTGAGAAGTAAGGGAGCCTCTAACATCTCCCGGCGTCCCCCGCAAAGCCCTGGACACTCTGTCCAGAATTCTCCAACTCCGGCTGACCCAGTTCCTCTGGTCCAGCCGGAACAGTTCGACGCCTTGGTACAGCAAGTCCAGGCCCTGGCCGCCGCCGTTCAGAGTTTGCGGCGCGAGGAAGCCTTACCTACGCTCCCCCCACGGGCTCAGACCCCGCCGGAGTGTCTCCCCAACGGCCCGGTTTTCCCAAGCCAAAACTTGCATGGCTCTTCTAGAGCCAACAACGGAGAACGAGCTTCTCCCCGGAGGGAGTTACCGGGAGAAGGTTTCGATCGGAGACCCCAACTTTCTGAGGCAGAGTCAGCCCCAGATCACCGTGAGCCGGCGCAAACCACAGCGACAATCCCACGGGTGGGGGAGCTCGACCGGAAAGTTGAGCATCTGGAGCGTCAGATTGCGGCGCTCCACAGCAAGAAGGCAAGACAAGAGGGAGACTTTGAGTTCAGCACCAAGTCCCCCTTCTCCCGCCAGATCGAGGATGGGCCGGTTCCCGCGAGGTTCAAAATGCCTCAGGTGGAACCCTACAACGGGACCTGGAGAGCTATCGGGCCCTCATGGCCCTACAAGGGTCCTCAGAGGCCATACTCTGCAAGGCCTTCCCAGCGACCCTCCGAGGGACCGCTCGGCTTTGGTTTTCTGGACTGAAGCCGAATACGGTGTCCTCTTTTGAGCAGCTCGGCAGGCAGTTCGCCACCAACTTCGCTGCCAGCCGGCGCCAGCGACGGACGTCAGACTCCCTCCTCGACATCAAACAGAAAGAGGGGGAGCCCCTCAAGGAGTACCTGGACCGCTTCACCGCCGCCACATGGGAGGTTCGCGAGCTAGACCAGTCGATGGCTATGTCGGCTCTGAAGACTGGGGTTCGCTCCTACCGATTCCTCTTCTCCATTGAGAAGAGCTTCCCGGCCGACTTCACTGAAATGTTGGCCCGAGCCCGGAAGTATGCCAAGGTCGAGGAGGCAGTTGCATCCAGGCGGGGGGCAATTGAGCCCGCCTCCAAGAAGCAGAAGAAACGCCGCGAGGAGCGCGGCCGACAAAGGAGCCGATCCCCCCGCCGAGAGAAGAACCTCCCCAGACTGAGAAGTCCGCCCCGACAGCAGAGGCGATCTCAGCAAAGGACCCCTCCTCGGCCGAGGTCCCCACCACGGCCTCGGACGTACCCGGGAAAGTACGAGAACTACACACCCGTCAACGCTCCCCGGGCCGAGATCCTGATGGAAATCGAGGGTCGGGACTTCTTCCGACCCCCGCCTCCTATGCGAGACACGGGATTCCCCCGGAGTCCCAGGAAGTATTGCCGCTTCCACCGAGATCGTGGGCACGACACGGAGGACTGCTACCAACTTCGGGATGAGATAGAAGCGCTCATCCGACGGGGAGTACTCAACCGGTTCGTGAGGAACCGACCTGAGGAAAGGAGGCCGGCGGAGAATGTCGTACCAACCAAAAATCCGGGCGACAACAGGCCCATCGCCGGCACCATCAACATGATCGGGCGGGCCTCGGCAGGAACGGCCGCCCTGGGAGCACCCCCGAAGCGCCCACGTACTGGTGAAGTCATCTCGTTCTCGGACGAGGACTTAGAAGGGGTCGAAACCCCCCATGATGACGCTGTGGTCATCTCTATGATTGTAAATAGGTTTGATGTAAAGCGTGTCCTAGTTGACAATGGAAGCTCAGCCAACATTTTGTATTATCATGCCTACCAAAAAATGGGATTGACAGAAGGGCATCTCCGGAGAGTCAATGCCCCGTTGGTTGGGTTTACCGGAGATGCAGTCCCGGTTGAAGGTGAGGCTAGCTTCCTTGTCACAGTCGGCCTCGCCCCCCGGGAGAGCACAGTGAGGATGGACCTCTTGGTGGTCCGTCTGCCCTCGGTCTACAACGCCATCCTTGGGCGCCCAGGGTTAAATGCCCTTCGAGCCGTGGTTTCAACTCGCCATTTGCTCATGCGGTTCCCCACCGACCAAGGAGTAGGCGAGGTCCGCGGAGACCAGCTGGTCGCCAAGCAATGCTACATGGCGGCCCACACAGTAAAGCAACCAGCCGAGGCGCCGGATCACCTGATGGGCCCTTCGCTGCCCATAGAAACCCTCGATGCGAGGGACACCCTCTGGAAGAAGCAAGTAGAGCCCGGTGAGCTCCTTATTCAAATCCCACTACAAGAAAATTTTTCCGAGCTAACTGTGCAGGTCGGCTCCGGCCTCGGCGCCCGCGAGAGGGA
This sequence comes from Phoenix dactylifera, assembly GCF_051530095.1. Taxonomy (NCBI): domain Eukaryota; kingdom Viridiplantae; phylum Streptophyta; class Magnoliopsida; order Arecales; family Arecaceae; genus Phoenix; species Phoenix dactylifera. The sequence goes on along the minus strand of NC_143190.1, from coordinate 37,898,089 downwards.
TTGCCTCGTCAGCTTCCTGCGGGACAACGCTGACGTCTTCGCCTGGTCGCCCGCGGACGTGCCAGGAATTGACCCTGAGATCATGGTCCACCGACTCCAGGTGAGACCGACCAGCCGGCCTGTAAAGCAGAAGAAAAGAGGCTCCGCCCCGGAACGACAACGAGCTGCGGCTGAGGAGGTGGACAAACTCCTCGGGGTCGGCTTCATCCGGGAGGTCTCCTACCCGGACTGGCTCGCCAACGTAGTCCTCGTAAAGAAGGCCAACGGGAAGTGGTGTATGTGTGTGGACTATACCGACCTGAACAAGGCCTGCCCGAAAGACAGCTTCCCCCTCCCGAGCATCGACCAGCTCGTCGACTCCACTTCAGGACACCAGCTGCTAACTTTTATGGACGCCTTTTCAGGGTACAATCAAATCCGAATGGCGCCAGAAGACGAGGAGAAGACGGCCTTCATCACCGACAAGGGCACCTACTGCTACAAGGTGATGCCCTTTGGCCTGAAGAACGCTGGGGCCACCTATCAGAGACTGGTCAGCCAAATTTTTAAAGACCAGATCGGCCGGAACATGGAGGTCTATGTGGACGACATGTTGGTAAAGAGCCGAGCGGCGGAACACCACATAGCCGATCTCAACGAGACATTCGCCAAGCTCAGAAGATATCAAATGAAACTCAACCCGGCGAAGTGCGCGTTCGGGGTCACCTCGGGCAAGTTCCTGGGTTTCATAGTGACCCAGCGCGGAATTAAAGCCAACCCGGAGAAAATCCGGGCACTGCAAGAGATGTCGCCTCCAAAGACTGTTAAGGAGGTGCAACGGCTCGCAGGGCGGGTTGCCGCCCTGGGAAGGTTCGTCTCTCGGTCAGCCGAGCGATGCCTCCCCTTCTTCGAGAGCCTCAAACGGCCGAAAGACTTCCGGTGGACGGAAGAATGCCAGCAGGCCTTTGAGGAGCTTCGGAGCCTTCTGGCCTCTCCCCCGCTGCTCACCAAGCCCCAGAAAGGCGAGATTCTTTACTTATACTTGGCCGTCTCCCCAGCTGCAGTGAGCTCAGTTCTCGTCCGGGAAGAGGACAAGCTCCAAAAGCCGGTCTATTACACCAGCCGGGTTCTCAGGGATGCTGAGACCCGGTATTCTAAACTTGAGAAGACCATCTTCGCTCTCATCATCTCGGCTCGGAGACTCAGGCCTTACTTCCAAGCCCACACGATAGCTGTATTGACCGACCAGCCTATGAAGCAGATATTGGAAAGGTCGGATCGTGTGGAGAGGATCGCCAAATGGGCGGTCGAGCTCGGGGAATTCGATCTCGAATATCGGCCCAGGCCGGCTATCAAAGCTCAGATACTCGCCGACTTCATCGTGGAGTGCACCCTTCCGGACAGCCCCGAGAGGCCACCCGAATCCGTAGAGGAGGCCCCGAGGCAGCCATGGGTCCTGCACTCGGACGGGTCTTCGACCTCGGGGGGTAGCGGGGCCGGACTTATCCTCACCAGTCCAGACGGAGTGGTGGCCGAGCAAGCTTTGCGCCTCGAATTCCCGGCCTCGAACAATGAGGCCGAGTATGAGGCTCTCATCGCCGGGCTCAAGCTGGCGAAAGAACTAAGAGTGGAAGACCTGACGGCCTTCAGTGACTCCCAGCTGGTGGTGAACCAGGTCCAAGGGGATTTTGGAGCTAAAGAGCCATCCATGCAAAAGTATCTCCAAAAGGTGCGGGAACTCATATCTGCCCTGAATTCTTTCAATATTCAATACATCCCCAGAGCGGAAAACCTCAGGGCAGACCAACTATCCAAATTGGCAACCTCCCGCATAAGCGAGCTTCCCAAGGGAACAGCGCTCGAGTATCTTCGGATCCCCAGCACGGAGGAACCCGAGCCCACCATGTGCATCGACTCCGAGCCAAGCTGGATCGATGGGCTCGTCTGCTACCTTCAGGACGGAACCCTACCTCACGACGAGACGGAAGCTCACCGAATCAAGCGCCAGGCCCCCCGGTATGTCTTATACGAGAATAGACTCTACCGGCGATCATTTACTTCTCCCCTTCTCAGATGCCTCCGTCCCTCCGAGGCGGACTATGCCCTCCGAGAGGTCCATGAAGGGATCTGCGGAAATCACCTGGGGGGTCGGGCATTAGCCCATAAGGTCCTGCGACAAGGATATTATTGGCCCACACTCCAGAAGGATGCAACGGATTTCGTCCGGAAGTGCGATCGGTGCCAGCGAAACGCCAATGTCCAGCGCCGACCTTTAGCTCTGCTGACCTCCATCATCGCCCCCTGGCCGTTTGCCCAATGGGGGATCGACATCCTGGGGCCCTTTTCCCTGGCCACCGGACAGAGAAAGTTCCTGGTCGTCTCCATCAACTACTTCACCAAATGGGTCGAGGCCGAACCCGTCGCCCGGATCACCGAGCAAAAGATGCGAGACTTCGTGTGGAAGTCCATAATCTGCAGATTCGGACTACCCCGTATCATTATATCTGACAATGGTCGACAATTTGAGAATGTTCGTTTCAGGGAATTTTGCTCTGAGCTCGGCATTGATCACCGTTTCACCTCAGTCGCTCACCTCCAGACAAACGGGGAAACTGAGGTAACTAACCGCACTATTTTGCAGGGGCTCAAGGCTAGGCTTGATCGGTCCAAAGGACAGTGGGTCGAGGACTTGTACAATGTCCTTTGGGCGTACCGGACCACGTTCCGACTGCCCACGGGAGAGACCCCCTTCAACCTAGCATACGGCACCGAGGCCGTCATCCCGTTGGAGATCGGCCTGCCTTCTCCAAGGGTGGAGCATTACGACCCCGACACCAATTCTTCCCAGCTCAGGAGCAACTTGGACCTCGTCGAAGAGACAAGAGAGGTTGCCCGGGTCCGCATGGCGAGATACCAACAGCGAACGGCCCAATACTACAACTCTAGAGTCAAGCCCAAGCTCTTCAAAGTGGGGGACCTCGTCCTCAGGAGAGCCGAGGCTTCTCAACCGACTGAGCAAGGAAAACTCGCCCCAAATTGGGAGGGGCCGTATCGGATCGCCCGGGTACAACGACCAGGGGCGTATAAATTAAAGTCCCTAGAGGGGACCCTGATCCCGCGAAGCTGGAACTCCGAGAATCTACGAATGTACTACCAGTAAAACTCCTAGGGGTTCAAGACAATCAGGACAATGGACTCAGCTTCCTTTTCGCAAACAATTCTCTTATCTTGATGGCTGTAATTCTCTTCTAATATTGGGTCGTCTGTGATCCTCAGATTTTCCGGCCAAAATCGGGATGCCTCGAGGCTCGACCGTAGAGTCCCAAACTCCCTCGACCTCGGGAAGAATCGCAGGACGATGAAATATCGACTTGGCGCGAAATTCCCTCGACTAAGGTCAGAATGCCCCGCTTCGTCGGGATGCCCCGGCTATAGGGATGTTCGAGACGTCAAGATATGAGTACGGTCCTCTCTGACCAGACGAGCTCGGCTCGTTCTCCATCAACTTCCCCCTATGAGCACGGTCCTCTCTGACCAGATGAGCTCGGCTCGTTCTCCTACCTCGACTAAGGTCGGGATGCCCCGAGGGTCGACCGTAGAGAACCAGACTCCCTCAACCTCGGAAAGGCGCCGTGAGGGGTGGAAAGGGTGGCTCCACCCGGGGCGCCACGAAGTGGACCCCCGGGAGCGGTCGACGATCCCCGATCCCCGAAGCGAGCGATCCCTCGACTAAGGTCGGGATGCCCTGAGGGTCGACCGTAGAGAACCAGACTCCCTCGACCTCGGGAAGCGTCGCAGGTCGGTAGAGCGTACCCAGACCCGCCGACTTGACGAACGATCCCTCGACTAAGGTCGGGATGCCCCGAGGGTCGACCGTAGAGAACCAGACTCCCTCGACCTCGGAAAGAAGCCGTAAGGGGTGGAAAGGGTGGCTCCACCCGGGGCGCCACGAAGTGGACCCCCGGGAGCGGTCGACGATCCCCGATCCCCGAAGCGAGCTATTCCCCGACTAAGGTCGGGATGCCCCGAGGGTCGACCGTAGAGAACCAGACTCCCTCGACCTCGGGAAGCGTCGCAGGTCGGTAGAGCGTGCCCAGACCCGCCGACCTGATGAACGATCCCTCGACTAAAGTCGGGATGCCCCGAGGGTCGACCGTAGAGAACCAGACTCCCTCGACCTCGGGAAGCGTCGCAGGTCGGTAGAGCGTGCCCAGACCCGCCGACCTGACGAACGATCCCTCGACTAAAGTCGGAATGCCCCGAGGGTCGACCGTAGAGTCCCAAACTCCCTCGACCACGGGAGGCACCACAGGTCAGCAAAGCGTCCACGGACTCGCCGACCTGACGCAAGATTCCTCGACCAAGGTTGAGGCGCCCGAGGTCCTACCATGGGGTCTGAAACTCCCTCGACCTCGCAGAGAGCTACAATTCAATAAAGCCTCGCCAAATCCTCTCAACCTCGGTGGGCGCTGTTGGGTCCGTGAGAAACCCGAGCCCCCCTTTAAGTCAAAATGACTCCGGAGGTCAACGAGGAAAGGAGGCAACCTACTCCACCATGCAAAGCGTGACTCGGAGAATGCAAGAGGTACATCCAACTAGACGCCCTCCTTGTTAAATTTTATCTACATATTGCTGAGCGGAATCCCAACGTTGGAGTCTTATCTCGCCCCAAAGTCGGGCCTCTCCAATGGGTCGGCTTAAGATCGACCCCCTAACTACATTATGCAGGCTCCGTTCGTCAAGTCTCCGCAATCTGTACGAAGGCTTCATAAATTAGGGCCCAACTCGGCTCTTCTACGTAAACTCCGACATCTAGCTGAGAAAGTGGTCCCGACCATGAGTGTATCAGCCAAACATGGATACCAAGGCAATTTTTGGAAATCCCAGCCTTGCTCACCGAGATCTCGGCAGAGTCCGAGAACGATAACTACGAAAACCTTCGACGATGACTTACTTATTAGCCCGCGCTCCCTACGAGGGGTTCGGAGTTAAGTTCGGAAACCCGACTAAAATCCCCGAATAGCAGCAGGCATAGACCTAGTCCGGTCTTACTTGAAGGGCTAAGGCCCGACCTCGATGCCTTGGGATTTCCCTAAAGGCTAAACGTGATGACTTCCACGATTCTTAGATCCGAGCTATGGGACTTAGAGGAATTTTCTAAAAAACCTAAGACTCGGAGCTCCTTTTGGTCGGAATGACTGGAACCCGAGAAGGCTAAGACATAGCCCGGGGAAAGAGGACAACTTCGTTAAGCAACCCGAAAACAAAGATGTGAAGTTAGAGGTCGTCGAGGCAGTTAGCTAAGGCTCTAGCCTCGTTCGCAACAAAAAAGAAAGGCAAACACGTAATGATGAAAGTGTTTTTCATTAACAGAAGGCCGAAGGCCGATTACAAAATTGGAGGTCGACCATTTAAGAGCCGACCTCGGATACAATGAAAAAGAAAGAAAAAATACGCTAAGTCCTAAGCGGCGGGAGCAACGTCCGGGGGGTCGTCCGGCACATTGATGATCTCGAGGTTTTCAGCCGGCACAGGCTCGGGGTCGGGGGCAGGGGCCTCGGGTACCTCCGGGACGGCGTCCGTCTCGGCCGCCGGAGCCGCCTCTATGGTGCCAACCGCCTCGGCCGCCCCCGTCGAAGGCTCGGCGGGGTCTTGTTCGTATATCCCCGCCTCGGATGTCAAAATGGCGGGGAGGGCTTCCACGTCGGACCCCAGGCCCAGGTCCTCCCTCGGACGGACCGTCGAGAGGTCGTACTGAGGGCAGTACCGGCGCATCTGAGCCCGGAAGTTCTCGAAACCTCGGAGGAACCCGTCCACTGTCTCCTCCTCCAACATGTCGCGGAACTCTTGCAACTCCTTGAAGAGCTCCATGGCATGTTCGGCTCGCTCGAGTGCCCTCCTCTCCCGGGCCTCAAGTTGCTCGATTCGGAGGCGGGAGACCCCGTCCTCATACCTGAGGGCCGCGACCTCGGCCTGGACCTCCCCTAAGCGCGCCTCCGTGCCGCGCAAGGCCGACCTGGTTAGGGCGTGGGCGGCCTTCTCCTCCCCGAGCCCCTCCGCCATAGCGAGGCGCTCAGCCTCGGTGGCCGCCCACCGAGCCTCGGTCGCGGCCAACGCCGCCTCCAGCTCGGCGACTCTTTTCTTGGCCGGCTCCAGCTGTCGGCCGAGCTGTCGGACTTCTTCCCGACACCCGTGGGCGATGAACGCCAAGGTGTCGAGCTCGAGAATATGCTGAAAAGAAAGAAACGAGGGTATTGTGAGTTGAAAAGCACACAAGTACGCTAGTAACTCAAGGAAATTAAGAAGGAAGCTTACCCGGGCGGTGTTGCAGTAAGCGCTGCCAACGACCTCCTCCAGCGAAACATTCCGGAACACGGCCCGGTCCGCTGGAAGTACCGCACGCCGCAACATGGAGCGCGCGACCTCGGCATCCTGAAAGGCCGAGCTCCCCTCGGGAATAGGGGAGTCCGGCTCGACCGACTCTTCTCGGAAAGCCCGTGAAGAGCTCGGCACGACCGGGCCCGAGGTCCCGGAGCCGCTCGCTTCGGGGCCTCGAGCAAGCCCGGGTTCTGGCTGCTGCGGGGCCATGGACGACTCCCCCCGCTGGGCAAGGGGGCAGGGCAAGGAGGGGCCGACGGGCCCGCATCACTAACGACCCGCTCCCGCCTCGGGTCGGCTGCAGGGGCCCCCGCCTCGGGGCCACTCGTGCCGGCTGAACTGGAGGCGCCGTCCGACCTCGCCCTCTTCCGGGGCTGGGGCCTAGCTCCCCCGGCCTCGGCCTCTCGCCTCCTCAGGCGAGAGAAAAGTGATGTGTTGCTGGTCGGCAGGCGGAAAATATCTGAAATCAAAATTTCGTTAAGTGTCAGACCAGTGACAGTAAAAGCAAAGAACGAAGAAAAAATAAAATAATGTAACCACCCTTACCCTCGGGGCGCGCCGAGCTCAGACCTACGCTCGCCAGGGCGTCCTCCCGCAGGAGCTCGGTCAGGTCGTTGCCCCTCCCGAGGGCTCGCACGGAGTCCAGGGTCCTCAGCTCCCTCCTCGAGGGCTCGGAGAGCTTATTGAGGGTCTTCAACCGAGGGTTCCCCCACCTCGGGTCGAACCCCCAAGGCGCCTCGGACGCCAGGAAGAAAACCTTCCCCTTCCACTCATGAATCGAGGAAGGGGCACCCTGGAAGAGTGACATACCGCCCCGAAAGGCGAAGTATAGCCACCCTGCGTCCGCCGGGTTCTTCTTTAACAGAAAACACCGGCGGAAGAGGCCTACCGAGATCGGGATCCCGTGCCCGAGGCACAGGGACAAGAACCCGATTATGGTCCTCCACGAGTTCGGAGCCAACTGCGCCGGGACGAGCTGGTACTCGGCCAGCAGCTGGCTCACGAACTCGTGGGCAGGAAAACGCAGGCCAGCCCAAAGTGTCTCGCGGTAGACCGCGATCCGACCTGGGGGCGGCTGCGTCACCCTGTCCTCCGGCCCCGCAGTTTCAAGACGAAACCCGGGCTGGAAGAAGAACCGGGAGCGGATCAGCTCCAACTCCTCCCCCGACAGGCTCGATCCCACTTCCTCAGGACCCAAACCCATTCCCACAGAAGAACGAAATAAAAGTTAAAAAAAGCGGAAAATGGAAGCTGGGGAGGAGAAGAAAAGAGGAAACCCTAGTGAAAACAGGGTGAAAACCTACTGGACATCGCCGGAAATCGCTCCGGGCACCGACGGCAAGGTTCGGTTGAGAAAGGAAGCAAGGGAGAAAGGCAACGAAAATAAGAAGCAGCCAAACAAGACCTTTAGGGCAACCTCGAGGGGTTTATATAGACCCCCCTGACGGCCCAGATCGATGGGGTCGGTTCCCATCCCCCGATCGGGTTGCGCCACGTGTCGACCTCGGAAGCCGAGGCACCGTGATCACTCCGGATTAATAAATCGGGTACGAAATCGAAGCGTTGTCCCATCGGATCTCGGGGCCTCATCATGGGTCTGCAAAATCAAATCGTCTTGAGGAACGAGCGGACGCTGCTCCGCTCCCCTCATTTAATAAGATCTGGGACACGTGGAGCCTCGATGTGGCCTCCACCTCTCCGGAATTGTGATCCAGTAACACGAAATCGGAAGCGTCCGACCTTGGGTCACGCCGCGTATCCGTTTTAAACCCCGTAACGGCACACTCATTAATGAGCGAGAAGCCTCGATTACGGGATTGAGGCACCGCCTCGACGAGCTCGAGGACCCCCATCATTAATCCGCCGTAAGGCGATCCTGGCGATTCAAGAGACGCCACCTCCGCTTCAAGAAGCGTAATGGTGCGAGCTTCATCATAAGCTCACTGAATAAAGCAGCCTCGAGACGCCAAAGGGCGCAGGTTTCACCATGAAAGCTCCGAGAAGCGCAAGGGGGCGGACGAGACTCGCCCCCCAACCTCAGTGACAGACTTTACTTCCCACGTCCGAGCCCACAAGTCGCTCGAACTCGGAAGTCGGGGGGTAGTGTTGGGGGGAATAAGATTTTTTCCCAAATGACATAAATGCCCCAAAGAAGCCGTACAACTTCCGACCCCGGACGGCCGAAGTCGGCGTCCGACTTCGGAACGCCCGACCTCGAGACCTCCGACCTAAGAAAAACCCCGATGTTCGAGGTCTACTCTTGTCAGCCACCTACTACGGCCGTGCGCCTCAGAGGTCTGGCCGAGGACCATACCCTGACGCCTCTCTGGCATTTATTGCGCATGGTCGCTGTAACCCTCCGGCTTACTCCACAATAAATGCGGATCTCCGGCTTACTCCACAATAAATGCGGATCTCCGGCTTACTCCACAATAAATGCGGATCTCCGGCTTACTCCACAATAAATGCGGATCTCCGGCTTACTCCACAATAAATGCGGATCTCCGGCTTACTCCACAATAAATGCGGATCTCCAGCTTACTCCATCATAAATGCGCATGGCTCCTGTCATCTACGGACTCTCAGCTCTCCACGGCAAATCAGCCCAGCAGAGTCTAGTCAACTATGATAAGTCTCCGATCTCGGCCATACCTCCGACACCAATGCAATAATTCGTCTGACAGCGTGCTAGTTCGGGTTATACGACGCCCTCACCGCCGACATCAGAGCAATGATTTGCCTGACCATGCGCCGACCTGAACAACACGCCGAGCCGTACTACGGCCTCGCCCTGTTACATCGCAGGTAAACTGACCCCCGCCTATAAAAGGGAGCCTTGGCCCCACGGTGGAGGGAGGATGGATACACTCTACAGACATTATTTATCTCCCTTTCTACACTATTTGCCCCCTTCCTGACTTGAGCGTCGGAGGGCCGGCGCCGGAAAACCCGGCCACCGGTACGTGTGCAGGCACCCGGACGGAGGACGCCGCCAACTGACGGATCGCCGCTTCGCCATGAGGACCTGCCGCCCCTTCTCTCCGTCCGCCCTAGACGGAGGACGCCGCTCGCCGACGGACCGCCGCCCCGCCGTGAGAACTCACTCCCCGCTCCCTCTCCTCGACCGAAGATTGCCCCCGGGTCCAATTTCCAGCAACAGAGTTATAATAGCTCTGGCACCTATCATCAAAAGGATCCAAATCAGTACGTGTGTGTGAACTCTTCTTTTTGGGGGTGCATCAGTTATGGTTCCATAGTCTGGCTTGGATTATGAATAGGCTGGCCAAGCGATAAAACTCTTGATGTTAGTTTTCTGCAAAAGAAAATTTTAGAGTCATCCACTTGCTTAAGAAATCTAAATTGTTTTTTTCTTGGCACATAACTTTTTTCTGATAATTCATCAAGATCAAGCTTAGATCCAGGCACCTCACGATTGTTCTCCTCCTTGGGTGGATGTATACCACTTAAGGCTAGCTTGGTCATTTTATAAATTATTTCTGACGTGATATTTAGGTCTCATTTTAGTTAATTATTTGGCTAGTATTCTATTAAGTTATGGGTTAAAGTGTTGGATAAAAAACAAACCTCAGAAGAATAAGCGTAAATTTTTCAAACTACTGGATATAAGTATAATTTACCCCTAATCATAAAGATCTTTTTATAATTTACTCATTACTCAGAGATACTTTTGATTTTTTATATAAGGTAAATGGATTCACTAATGTTGTTAATTTAATTATATAGGTTTTACAAATTAATGGATATAAGTGTAATAAAGATAAATCTCAAAAGAAATTTTATAATTTACTCAATTATTAAAGTTGTCCATGGGCCGACTCCTCCGCATAGGTACCAATGAACATAGCGGTATTATGAAGTTTTTTTTTTAAAAAAAAATGAAATATGACAGTTTTTTTGCTACTTCAATTTTGAACCTGGGGTATCTTTCTAAAAAGAGATGGGTGCCAACCAAGTTGTTGGTTAACCATCAGCAATTTGCTGATAAGAATATAATTTAATTTCTCCAAACCATATAACAAGGAATGGAGCAAGAGAAAATTAGCTAGCCATTAAAATTTATTTCTAAACAAGATATCATAACCATGCATCCTTCCTTGCGTTTAGCCACAATCATTCAAATTTTTTTTCACATGCATCATATGTTCATGGAAGTAGTGCCTAATTAGTTTAAAAATTTTGAATTAGGTTCACCTGTAGGTTCTTCTTGCATCAGCTTTACATGGATTAATTTTGATTTAAATCCGGTCGCTTATTGTGGGCTGGGTAGCTTGGGGTCCAAAAAGAGAGAGAATCAACAACCATCAAGTATCCCTTGAGTGGCACTTAAACGGTATTCCTCAAACACCAGAGAGAAGACACGAGGAGCAGAAAAGAAAGCACATAGAGGGGAGGGGATGAAGTACCAGCTTAAGCTTGTAATGCTGTAAAGTACATGTTGTGTAATATCTCCGGGGGCTTTTAACCTTTAGGTATTAGCCAAACTTAAGCCTTGGGTCACTTGGGGATCAATGATGCCAAAGGTGCATGGGTTCGGGCTGTATCTTTTGCACCGAAGAATGATTGATCCTCTTTCGTGGCATTGGCTGCTAGATTTTCCATCAAGGAAAGACAGAGAGAGATCACAACCATGCAGCTCTCAAAGCATTTGAAACTCTTTCATTTATCTGCCTGCAAAGACCTCGAAGCAGCCATTGTGGGATCCAATGGTGGATATGTGCACATTAGCCCAATTCTATTTCTTGTCCAATAACGATTGGCAGGCCATGCGCAAGACTTCTGCCCGAGGCGCATCTGAAAATGAACTGAGCTGTGATGTATGATCACAGCTCAGTCGCTTAACATTGACGCATTCAGGCTGGCTAAATTAGACAAGAACAAGCTAAGCTGCAGTCGAATTTTTCAGTCTATCTTATGCATAACTTGTGATGGAACACCTTATGAGGTTTCCATGCATGCTTTTGTATTGCCTAGAGTTTAAATAGGATAATTTTTTTGCTTATGTTATGGTGCTTTGAAGAAATACCTATAGTTCTATCTTCCGATGATTCAAAGTTTGTGTCATTTTTCCTCTGAAAAAAAAGTAGGCAATGTTTGTGCCTATTACTGGATATTTGATGCGTTCTCTAAGCTAATATTTGTTTTCATAATTCATTTAATTTGGATTGGTAAAGTTCTCCATTTGTTGCATTGGATATTATATTAATCTATTCAATGAAGGGTTGCAAATTTGTCAGGTTGACCAACGACCCGACCGGATAAACCCAAACAAATCTTTTTTTGAGTTGGGTTTTACCAGGTTAGAGTTGGGTTTTATATTTTGTAAAATGACATAATCTAACCAAGCAATATGTCAGGTTTAGTTTGGATTGGATCAATAAAAAATATACTAGATCAAGCTTGGACCCGATCATCCCAACCCAACATCCGGAATTATGTAAAACCATTTCTCCTCCACCCTAAATGTCTGTCCAAATTGGCTTATCCCAACAACCCAATCTCTTCTTAGCTATTTTAATTTAATTATATTTAAACATTTATTGTTAGTAGAAGTGTAATAAGTCGAATATGAGCAAGCTGAGCCATATTCAAGCCTAGGTTAAAATCACAGTAGCATCTCAAGCTCGAGTCAAATATATCTTCTTTTTTTTTCTCAAAAGATTTTGATATGTCAGTCCTCCTTCTCCAAGCCAATCGAATACATGTAGCACATGTTTTTGACTATTAGGACAAAAAGGCATTCAACTAGTTATGAATTTTAGAATACTGATGATGCTTTAATTTTATTATTATTATATCACAAACTGAAGCATTCATTCACATTTTTTTCTTTAAGATGTATATATTTTAATAAAAAATGATATATACTATAATTATTGTTAAATGGATGATAATCAACCAAGTCGGTTATTAGTCGTGTTAAAGGAAGTATTTTATCCTACTAACCAAAAAAATAAGTACTATATATACTCTTACAAACGAAGAATCTTTCTGAGATTTTGACCAAAAAAAAAACAATGACATGTCAAAAACCCCTTGCCGAATCCGATCTGTCCCTTCCACTGCGATCGGTTCGGTGACCCCACCTCGGCGCGGTGCTACCACCTCATCTTCCGCCGCCTCCTTCCTCTTTGTCAGCGGCGCCCTCCCGGGCTCCGGCACTTCCCCTTCCCACTACGTTGGCTGGCGGCTCCGGCGGATGGTTCCGAACCATACTTGACCTCAAGCCAACTTAAATAGCTAATAGGTTGGATCTGGATATAAAATCAAGACTCGAACATGAAATAGGATTAAGCTGAGATCATATAAACACCAATATGACCTTATCTATTAGCAGCTCTTAACTCTATAAATCTTATTTTAATTTAAATTCAATGAATAGCTAGTCTAAACTAAACCACCAAATACTTGCTTGGGTGGTATCATCCCTTGGTAATAGCTTAAGACTCAATTCTACATGGAGTTAGTCTCCAAGGGTTGGGTGGGTACAAGTTAGAATAAAATTAGGGTCTACTTCTAGTCTAAAAGAAGAAAAAAGAGCTAATTAAAATTGAAGCCATTACATTGCCCATATTATGTTACTGATTTGTCTTAAAAAGAAACCAAATTTGATGCAGTACTTAATATATTTGCTGGTCACAAAAATATTAGGAGGCACGGATAGGCTGCATTAAGTCAAGTCATGAAGCCGTCATTTAAGAATTGGGCTCAATTCTCGTCATACGCTGCACATAGCAACATATATGTTTTCATTCAGGCCCCTGATCTGCTAGACCATGGAGAGAGCCTGCATGTATCTATGTATGCATGTAGATACATGTAGGTGCATACATACAAACATATATACATATGTAATTGTGGACTTTTCATTCTAGTGACTGCCAGGGGGGTTGCACATTCACTTCTTTCTCATTTTTTTTACTTCCCTTATTATACACCATGCAGGCACCTATCATGAGAGAGAAGCAAAGCAAGTGCAAAATTTATAAGAGTTTACCAATGACCAAGCAAGCTGCATTAATAAACATTACAGATAGGGTTTGTGGTTGTATCCTTCGCATGAAAGAAGGATTCATTTTTCTTCGCACGAATCGACCGTTAGGTCACCCCTGCACAGCTCTTAAATAATCACTTGAACTATTGAGCAGTGGATGAGCCAACCGTGATTCCTGCAGAGGAAGGTGGATCCTTCTTTTGCGCGAAAGATACGGGGTGGTAAAACCTTCGAATTTCATCTAAAACAAAAAGGAACACCCTTTAAATAACAACTGTAGGAAGCATATAATCACATGCTGCAACATAAATCCGTGTTGAGAGGGTCGAACTACGTCTGGGGGGGCTGCTTACTATTAACTTCCATGGAATTAATACTACTTCCAATAAGTGCTATCATCAAGGATCTCTAGAAAATATGGAAATTAAAGGTAGAATTGTCATCTTTCGCTAGTTGCCTGTGGCATCTGCAGTGCATAGGATTGAAAACTTAAGTAGGAACATGCAAAGAATAGGATATAAGTCCAAGAGAAATCAATGTTATAGCCTATAGGCATCCCATAACTATGGAACCAGGGAATTTATGACCAGGTGTTTGCCTTAGTTCCACATGATAAACTTTTTTTTTTCGTTTTTTCCTTTGCTTTAAAAATGATAGTTTTGGTTAATTCTTTCACATTTCACATTTTATAGAATGAGATAGGGTGGTTTATCTATTGTCCAAATTTTTCTCTGTTCTTTTTTGCAAAAAGTGGATGAACCACCAAAATTTGGATTGAAAGAATAAAATGAGGAATAGGAGGATATAATGAGAGTGACTGAGAGAGAATCTAATGGAAGTGGCACACATGCAAGCTAGACTAGCTAGTTCAAGATAGGTATAAACGCAGGTCGTTCCTTCTAAGATGTAAGCTTTTTGTAGTGCTCAGATCCTGGTCAACGGAAGACTTACCGATATCTTGGCTGATAGCACAACCATCATATAAAAAACAATAAGAACGACGGATTTGTCTTCTAGGTCAGTGCATGGACATTTTTATATACTTAAGAATTCACAGTGCGTACGTAAAACCATCACATCTGAACATCTATTATTGTTAAACTAATACCTTGTTATCTTTCCCTGAAGAAAAATTTCAATATTTTAATTAGGCAGATTAATTAATTAATTATGTGCATGTGGAGTCCTATCAATGCACTGGTAGACAATTTCTCTTTAAAAAGGGGAACATATTGGAATCAAGGGTAAAGCTCTCGCCATAATTGGAACGAGCGCTATCCGATTTATAAAACCAAAGAGCGGTGAGACCAAGGTGGTAATCTGGTGTTAAGAGAGCTTGGGTTTTATTCGAGTTGTCTGAATTCGAAATGCGCTGACGTCGATTTAATCAGCAAACCGCATGCTCTATAACCGGATGATTCTGTGTGGATATGCTTTCCTTCTATCAGCACTGAGATGGCACTGGGGTGACGTACTCACACGTGAATGGCCTAGTAGAGTTTTTCACGGATTGGAAAGGACACGCGGAAACTTGCGACCCGCATCGAATATTTTTTGGTAGAAGAAAGGTCCAGTGGAGGCTGCTACGCGAGTGGAGTACTTCTGCCCCTCCCCTTCCCTTTTTTTTTTTTTAATTTTTTTTTATTTTATTTTAAAGAGCGATGAGACCATGTGGGCACCTTCTCCCAGCAGTGAACTGGCACTGGAATCCCAAGAGGCACAGAAGTGAAGAGTAAGCAATCCACCTCCCACAGCTTCCAAAGAATCACATGGAGTTGATGGAGTCCTACAACACCCAATAAAAGGCTCTCACGTCTCTCTTCGTAGCACTCACCGTCTTCTTAACCAAATCACAGCACAGAACGGCCTGCTCTCAAATGGCTGCAGCTATCTCCATAGCTCTCCTATTAGCCAATCTTCTCGCCACTTCCCTCTCTCTAGAAATCCACTTCTATAGAAACTCATGCCCCAGAGCTGAACTCATAGTTAGCCAAGTAGTCAGAAGGCATTTCCAAAGAGACCTATCAGTCCCTGCTGGCCTACTTCGCCTATACTTCCATGATTGTTTTGTTAGAGTATGTTAACTTCCAGATTTTTTTCATCGCTCGTTAGCTTATTGTTTACCTCTTCTTTTGATGGATCGTGATCGTTCAGAGTCCATCTTGTTGTGATAGGGCTGTGATGCTTCAGTTCTTCTCGACAGCACTGATGACAACATAGCAGAGAAGGAGGCTCCTCCAAATCTAACGCTGAGAACATTCGATGTGATAGATGATATAAAGGCTGAGCTAGAGAAGGAATGCAGGGGGCTCGTGTCGTGTGCCGATATATTAGCCTTAGCCACAAGGGATGGGGTGGCACTGTCCGGGGGAGCGGCCTATGCTCTTCCTACTGGGAGGAGGGACGGGATTATTTCTAGAATGGAAGATGTTCGTTTACCAAGTCCCACTTTCTCCGTTCAAGAAGCAGTAGATGCCTTCAAAAGCATAAATCTCGACTTGTGGGATCTCACTACATTGCTAGGTAAATTGACCTCATTGTAAGTAGTTCAGCAGTTTGCTATGGAACATGGTTTACTTTGATAGAGTAGAGTAGATAATGGTTTTAGCTAGCTTACAAGTAGATCTGATTTAAGGCAGTGATGTGCACTTTGTTTCAAGTCTATAATATAATACCCTGGGATTTTCTCGAAAAATGTGATACCTAGGATATGTCAACAGATGTTGATCCAACTCTTCCTTGCACTGTAATACCTTGAGGTGCATCAATATGCAGCTTAGTTCGATTCCTGCTTGCAAGTCCCATACCTCTATGATTGGAGATGGCTTTATTTAGCTCTTTTTATTATGTTTTGACACTTTCAATGAAGAGCTGCATTAATTTTATGATATTAGTGCACCAGCAGTCTTTGACCTTGATTTTGTGCTAACAAACTATGCTAACAGTCGTTAGCTTTTTGACCTTGAATCTCTGTTCAAGTGAGTTCCTTTTGCATGATACGATCAATGCAGCCCTTGAATTGAAGATAATTGTATCAATTTGGTCAGTAAATTTAAAGCCAAAGACAATTCTCTAAATGCAAAAAAGCGCAGTGCTTCAGTTGTATTGGTTTTTCAGTCTATGATAAAAGCATCATAACCATAATCATGGTATCAGTTCATGTACTTCATTTTATTATGTAGTTGTTATAAATATAATTCAGTGAATTATGCTTTCTGTTAAGTTCTTAGGTCATGCAACATGAAGTAGTTCTATAACCCTTAATTTGATAACTATTGTTTACTTTGATCACAATCTCGCCAAATAGATTCTATGTATACTGTTTTTAGAGTTCCTGTCGGGAAAATCTCTAAATAAGACAATATGGAAAATTTTTAAATGGTAGTGAAAGAAGAGTCATTAAAAATTATGTATGGTGATGATACAATGAAAATTAACCAGGATTGTAGCTTGTGCCATTTTTCTTCCAAAGCCATCCATTCTGCATTGCACTTTTTCTTCTTGTTCTTTTTCCTTTTTTCATTGGAGGAAATTCTGCATACTTATTGACCTCTCTCTGCTCCTCAACTTTGAAGTAGACCATATTTTTGAGAAATATTGAAGTTCATGATACAAAAAGAGTCCTGAATGGAGCATTTTGCATGCATAATTATCATCAATCTGTAAAATAACATGGATAGTCTGGTTCTCTTATTTTCTCCTTCCAACTTCAGGTGCTCATAGTGTCGGATTCTGTCACTGTGGATTCTTCATCGATCGGCTTTACAACTACAGGGGCACCGCTTCAGCAGATCCACAGATTGAACCAAGCTTGCTGGAAACCCTCAAACAGAAATGCCCCCCTCATGTTGCAGAACTTGCTAACATAACCAAAGACCCGACAGTCTCCATGAATCAAGTTGCCTCCACGCCTTATACTCTTGACAACTCATTTTATCTTGGCGTGCTTAATAAGAAGGCAATTCTAAAATTAGACCAAGATTTGGCTTTCACTGATCTTACAAGTAGATTATCTGCACGATATGCGAACGATCCAAACTTTTTCAGCAGTCAGTTTTCAGAGTCCTTGATCAAACTTGGAAATGTGGGTGTGCTAACAGGACAACAAGGGGAGATCAGACTGAGCTGTCGAAAAGTAAATGGTGATACATCAACAAGTTGAGAAACTAATTGTATCTCACGGTTTGTCTTTATATTCTTCGTTAATTGTCTCATCTCGAAGCTCATATTTTTCCTATAGTTGTATCTCAATTCATTAGTGAGTTGAAGACAGTGAGTGGAACCATGAGAGTATCATCCTCTCACAATATATGACATTTAGGCAAGCTATTCTACTTCCTATTCCTCTACTAAAATCAACCAAGACTTGCAACTGTGACAATGGGTCCATCAATTCATTGTTGTATTTATTTGTTATGCTTGTAGGTTAATTATCCTTCCTTGATAAGTTGTCTATAGGGAAGTTATTAGCTCGATTTCTCAGTTCACCAACCAAGCATGATGCATCTCATTTCTGCCTACCTTCTTGTCTCTTCTTTTCAAGGATTTATTGTGTGAGAGCCTGCTGTTATAATTAGATTATATCTTTTTTGAGGAAAAGGGAGGAATCTTTTAAGTTATGTCAGAGAGTGAATAAGTATCTAACAATAGTTTCCATTTTTTTTTTAATTTCAAAAGTTCCTCAACCAATCTCTACCTTTTAGCACATACGTTTATTACAGTTGCTTGAAAAAACTTGCAGAAGAAAAAGGAAGAAAAGAAAACACAAATCCTTGCAGGAAGTCTCCTTGGAGACAAATCATTCACCATCAAAATCACAAACCTAAAGCAATCAACCAAAACTTGCAACCATCTAGCTATTCACGACCGCACAGTTCTTCCTAATTTCACCCAAAGATCCCGTCTTTACCTCAATCCTTCCCATCTTCTCCATGGACAAAGCAAATTCTTTGAAGAATACTTCAAGAGGATTGTTGACAAGCTGAATGATGTAGGCCTTTGTTGCAGCATTAGTTATCAGAGCTGCATCAGATTGGAAGAGACCTCTTCTCTTGAGTAGATGTTTGTAGTATCCAAGATCAAAAGTTCTGAAGCTACCCGGATCCATTTCAACAATTGTTGTCGTGTCATTAGGAACTTGGCACTTGTACTTCTTCAAATTTGCAGCATAAAAGCTATCCAGAGAAGGGTCTTCATCACCTTTTCCAGTGAAATTATAAAGGCGACTACTGAATGATGAGCAGTGAGAGACGCCAATTGTATGAGCTCCTGTTGTGTAGCATTTTAGTCTTCATACAAGGGAAAATATCTATGTTATATGAAATGTTAAAAACATGCCATTAGCCACTTACCAGACAAAAGTACTAGATCTTTTAAGCTGAGTCCTTTACTAGCAAAAGACGTTTGGAGGATGCTAAAATTAAAAGTTGGGGCTGGAAGGTTTTTCAAGACCTCTATGGAATTTGAGATCAAACCATCTCTTCGCCCGGTGGGAACATTCCAAAAGGGACCTCCCTGTTGCAATAAGAAAAGAACAGCTTTGATAGTTAAGAAGTTTCAGTATTAGAGAAGTTTCCACAAGGACCACAACTGTAGGTAATAATGAACAAACCTATGGCTCATTGAAGGTTAAGAACATCATACAACCGGCATTCAAGCCTGATGTTGATCCTATAACTTGGTGCCAACTTCTTGTACACAACTTCAGGCAAGAGAACGACCGGGCAAAAATGCTTGACATGCCCTACTGGTTACAGACTCATGTAACCAACTAGTACCTTAAAGCTTCCTTATACTTGGAAGTCAGGCAAAAGTGTAGGTTTGGCATGTTGCATTCATCTCTAAGGCGCAAATCAAAAGTCCAAAGAGCTAATTGAAGTCCTTTATTATTAGAGAAGTTTCTTTATAAAAATGGAGTAGGCCAAAAAGAAGAAGGTAAGAAGGAAAAAGACTAGCAAAGTATAGGTTCCTTACTGTGACAATAACAGAATCTCTTGCAACTAAGGCGAGAATATCGGCGCATGAAACAACACCAGGGCATTCTGCTTCTATTAAGGTCTTGACTCTATCAATGAAATCGAAACCACGAAGGCTTAGATTTGGGAATGCTGATTTCTCTGCTTGATTCTTACTAGTGGAGTTCATCAGAATGGAAGCATCGCAACCCTGAAACAAAGGAGAATTCAACACAAAACTTGTAGTCACATATGCAACACAAAGGACACAATGGAACGAAGAATTGTGCCGCATGCATTTAGGTACCCCGACAAAGCAATCATGGAAGTGCATCCTAAGAAGAGGGGCAGCTAACGATGGCTCATGAGGTATGTGTTTCTTAACATAGTCGAATATAATCTTCTCAGCCTTTGGACAACTCTCATCATAGAAACCCAACTTGAGATCAGCACTTGCACAAAATAAACTCAACGCTGCACACACCACAAGGCACTGGATGCTCGTCTTCCTCATTGCTCTAAGACAAGATGAATTACAAAACTTGACCTGTAGTTGGATGCAAAAGGCCCTTACTACTCCCTTTATGTTCTATATGCTTCAATAGATTTATAGGCCTCCCCTGCAGTTTTCTTCATGAGAGCAGGTGCTGTCCTTATAACCTTTTATATGAGAATTAGCTGAGAGCAAGCTTCTTTGGCAAAGTTGAGTACAAGACAGAAAGAAGGTCTGAACAGTTGGGCAATCTTAGGTGTCTCACTGACTTTTGTTATGAGATCTTTAAGAAAACATATTCATTATATCCTTCCGCAGATATCTAACATCAAAAGAAACCAAGACTTCACCAACTCCGTTTCGTAGAACAGACATGCACTCTTTTGGCTTATGATTGAATTGTCTGTCTGCCTCACGGTAACAACCACCATTTGTGGTGGCATTTGAGCAGTGTTTTGGGTATACCAGCTGGTCTTTGTTAGCTTGTCCTTTTTTCTGTGATGTTAGTCGTCTGTTAATGGGGATACGACCTTACCACGTTACATATCACTATCATTACAGATCATGTATATGTCTACTGATATGCAACTTGTGTGCACGCCAAGTTCGTACCAACCCCACAAGGGATACAATTTCGTAATTAGGCTTAAGCCATGCTGGCTATGAGTTTCCATTAATTCAACCCCTTTTCTTTTTTGTTTTTCTCCTTTTGGTGCAATTAGCAATTGGTTCACCAGACTCCTTTCAGTACAAAAAAAAAAAAAAGTTTATCCCAATGCATTTTAGAGCCTGTACCGACGGTAATTTTGGCGCCGATGCTTTCAAAACCGTCGCAAAAGCGTCGCGTAGGTGGGAGTGAAAATTTTTTTTGCCAATGCTTGCTTTTAAGCGTTGGTCTAGTTTGGAGTCCGCCGACGCTTAAGAGCGTCGGTGGAAACGGAAAGTAGGCCAATGCTTAAGAGTGTTGGCATAATTATTTTTTTTTTAAAAAAATATATTTAAAAATTCTAATCCTAAAGGCTTTGAGGATGGCTTCCTGGGGTAGTCTCTGATCGTCCGGAGGCGAGGAAGAAGAAGAGGAAGAGGTGGGGGAGGGGACCATCGTAGATTTTGATGAGAAGTAGCCGATAAGGCGCCAGACCTACCTTCCTCACCAATAGCAGCGCCACTATTACACTGCAGCAAGCTTAAAACCATTGGTAGGCTCAGTTATTTTCGAAGAAAACGGTTACACAAATATAACTAAGCCTTGGTAACAATTTGATAGTGGTAATGCTATTGGCAGAGAAAATTATAGGTACTTCTACAATTCTAGTACTTAATCATTGTTGAAGTAAATTATGGGATGAGTCATGACATTGTTTTGGACAAGAATGTAGGATTAAATTGGTTATTTCTTAAGAACATGGTCATTTAATAAATTAGAGAAGTTGGTAGTTAGACCGCGAGCACGATTTGCTTGTAAAGCCTGATATCTGAATACTATTATGTTTATTCTTGCCTTGTTAATGTGGACACACAAATCCAAAGGGAGAGTTGGATTCTTGGAGTAGTTGGCATGTGACCTAATCAACAATTATACCACGTATAGGAACATGATAGTTATCTTTCTTTGCACATATGGTTAAAGCACCCAAATCCGATAGCAAGCCTGGTCTCGGCAGCCATGAGCTCAGAAGGCCGAGCACAGAAGGCCGAGCGCAGAAGGCTGACCTTAGAAGGCCTCTCTCAGAAAGCCGAGCTCAAAAGCCGACCCCAGAAGGCCGAGCTCAGAAGGACGACCTCGGCAGGCACGACCTCAGAAGGCCTCCTCCGGAAGGCCGAGCTCAGAAGGCCGAGAAATTCTCTATATTCGGGATCAAATCCCGTAGTCTCCGCCACAACGGCTGTTAATATTTAAATATACGCAATCTCAACCGACTGCCAGCTAGCCTGAAATTCCGTGCCATCTAAGGTAACTTATTTAACCCACAATTTGCATAATCACCTCGGATTGCGAGTAATCACTACAACCCCTCCTATAAAGAGGGGGGAACTCCAGGGAGAAAGGGGGCTTCCTCCTCCACAAAAGAAAGCTCTT
Organism: Phoenix dactylifera; assembly: GCF_051530095.1. NCBI lineage: Eukaryota > Viridiplantae > Streptophyta > Magnoliopsida > Arecales > Arecaceae > Phoenix > Phoenix dactylifera. Next base: position 37,876,193 of record NC_143190.1, on the reverse strand, counting down.
TTTCTCCCCCGGCTCAAAAAACACATCTCCATTCTCTCTCTCTCTATTCAAAGCCCCTCTCTGACTTAAGCATCGGAGGGCCTTCGCCGGGACCCCAGCCAAAAGCTTCTTGCAGGTCCGCCGGAAACAGCCGTCCGCAATCGCATCACTAGTCGAAGCTTCTCCTCTTTGGTCCGCGGTCACCCCGGGTCCAATTTCCAGCAACAGGATGAGTGTACGATATGTTGAAATCACCACTTACCCCAAAGGCTTAAGCTGATAGGATAAGGTAGATTTATTTATATATTCTATATTTTCTTACACTCCCTTTCACATGTGGGCTGGACTTTTCTTTAATGGTTGAGCGTAACATGTGAAATTTTTAATAACGAGGTTAAAAAGTACAGAGACAGAGTTTGAACTCAGGACCTCTGCTCTGATACCATGTTAAAATCACCACTAACTTGTCCCAAAAGTGGTGATTTCAACATGATACAATGTGTAAATAACCACTCCAAATTTTCTTTATAAAAAAATAATTGCTTGATGGCATGGCCCGCTTAACTAGTTTGCATCAAGTTCACATGGAAAAATGCTAAAATAATAAAAAAGAAGACTTTATACAAGTTTAAGCTAATGTAGAAGGGTCAATAATATAGATTAAGGCTTAACACCCCTCCCTCGTATATGGATCGAACCATGAATTGGAGGAAAAATAATGATTGAGATGAGTCAAGACAATTTCCAGGATGATTAAATAAAAATAATGATTGAAATCTGTCAAGATAGTAACTGAGATAATTAAATAAATAGCATGAAAGGGATTCAAACTGATGACCTCCGGCAATCCTGAGATTTGATATCATGCGTGTAATCTGTTGACCTCAAAGGCTTAAATTAAGAATTATGTAGGATCTACAATAGGAAGCCTGTTTCCTATGCCTATGCCACTTGTTGCTTGAAGTGCACAACTATTACATCGCTATATGAAACTCTTTAATTTCTTGGATGGGGCAATTTCAAATATTTGAGCTCTCTTAACGCATGAGTCATATTGGATGGATTCTTTTGGATTTTCCTTGATTTTTGTAATCCATTTCAACTTCAATAAATTCTTTGGGCACAAAGTGCCTATTGTTATCTCAAAGAAAAAGTCATATTAGATGGATCTTCTTCCTTTAAAAAAAAAAAAATAGAAATCTAATTTCTTAGACCCTACCAACTCAAGCTTTACCCGAACAAATCCCGTATGATACAGAATATTTACTTGGCCTTGGCTGGTCGATAAAAATATCAACAAATGCACAAAATGTGAGAAGATAACCAATCAGAAAAATTCTTTGACCTCTCATAGAGCAGAGATATTAGAGTCCATTGTAAAGATTAGTCATGAAAATACTTGCATAACTAGCTTTAGAATATTTCGTTCTCCAGAATGATGATTGTATAAGAGCGGTACCGTTTTAAGTCGGACCCAACTCTCTTGCCAATGGAAAGCACGAACAAGTACCAACCAGCGGCCTGAAGGCCTGTTAATCTATCATTATAGTTAGAGGATTTTCACTTCAATTAATCCTACTTACACGTACAAGTAGAATTTCCCCAAAACATAGTATACTATTTTACTTTGCTCTAAAGGTGTCATTTGAAAGTTTATAATACGCTTTCTTGCTTCAGGCCAGCCACTCTGTTGAAATGCTTCTCCTCTCCTTACCATGGCCAAGCACATTTGTTAGTGCAAGCTTAGAATGACACACTTGATAAGAGGGTGAAGTACATGATCTGTTACTACCAACTATGATCAGATCATGAGATCAGGTGAATGTGTGAATCTTAGTGGCTTTTGCTCATATGATGGGGAAGTATGAGATCAGATGGAACACATCAAAGTCCAAAGCTATCCATGTAGCAACGGAGAAGAACGGGACGTATCAACCGAACGTTTCTGAAAAGAAAAAGAAACAGTCACTAGAATCATGGCCGGGAAAAGGGGTGGTGGAGTTAAAATGTGTTGGGTTTAGGTTCTACATTGAAGCAGAGAAGCACGTTAAAGAAGAAGAGTCCACTATCAGTGGTCTCAGATTGGGTTGGATATACTTGAGTCGTGGTTGGATTTAATGCTATCTATTACATTCTCAGTATCATAGAACATGTAGCTTGACGTGAATTTAGGTCTGATATCTGTCTGATTGGGATCAAATCAGCTTAATTCATTTTGATCCAAATCTTAAGTTTTGATTTGATTTGATGGAGTAGGAAAAAAATAATAATAAATTTTTTTAAAAGAAAACTTGAAAGTACTTATTGCCTATTTTACTGTCTTAAAACCCGATTTATAGAACTGCAGTGCAAGATCTCTATTTTTAACTGAGGTTTCTCTGAGCAAATTTTAATTAAATTCAAGAATTTTTCAGTAAACAAAATTTTCAGAACTATCTAGAAAACCAGATCTTCACTCTTGTATTATTTGCTCTTTCATCATATTGTTAAAATCTTGGCAAATGAGAAGATATATCCTGGTCAATATTTGTTATAAAAATAGTGAATAAAATTTGACATGATGTTTCACAGCCTCAAATGACTTGGAATCACAATATTTTGGCCTAAAATAACTACCTGTGAGTTGTCACAACATGAATCTCACTAAGATATCCAATTCATTCTATTAAAACAATAAAATGGATGTCGATTTATTGTCTCCAGATTGAACGTTCATTTCATAAAATAACTTTGGATGTGGATCTTGCTTTTAAATCTTACCTAGACCTATCTAAACGGTGTACTTAGAGGACTTTGCATGGATTCTATGTGAATTTTAGTTTATATTCAGCCCTAATTTATACTCGACTCAAACTGTATTTTCTAAATGAGCAAGTGACAATCCGAATTTATCTTGTACAGAATATATATGTTTATTTTCCAAGTAATTTATATCATCGAGTGTATCATTCCAAATTTCATTCCAATCAGATAATTCGCAGCAGCCAATATATCCTGTGGTAATAAAAATATATTATTCTAAGATATATCAAGATTTAGTCTCAGATTCATATTTTGTCGCCAATCCTTCCGAACTCCCTTTCAGGCTAATTGGATAGCTAGGCATCTGATAACCATAAATTCGACCAGCCTGGTGATCCAACCAGGAAAATACTAAAAATAAAGCTGGAGTAGCCCTTTGGCCCGTCCTCTGCATTCAAACTTGTGTGAAAGTAAAGAAATCCATTGAACTCAGAACTTGTTCATTGTTTTATCAGGCGCCCTGTTCTGTCCTCGGTTTGAGGCAAAACAAAAGATAAGATATATTTTATTCCACGCTACAATTACTAAGTAATATTTGAACGATACAATCTCAAAGTAAGCAGTTTTGTCCGAGTAACCACACAATATGTAGATACTAATTACCTTCTACAGCCACAATGGATTCAGAAGACTAGCTATTAACCAAGGCGCACTGCTTTCTAATTTCCCCTGCCTTGCCTGTGAGCACCCCAATCCGTCCCATCTTCACCATTGACACACCAAAGTCGAAGAAGAAACTAGACTTGGGCGAATCGAGTCGAGAGTAGACATAGTCTATTGTCTCCTTGTCCTGAAGGAGAGCCTCATCAGAGTGGAACAACCCCCTTCTCTTCATGACCAGCTTGTAGTACTTGGTATCAAACGTTGTGGAGCTCCCTGGAACCATTTCCACCGTGGTAGTCTCATCCCCGGGCTTACATTGGCTCCTAAGCTTGATTGCATACTTTGGATCTAAAGTTGGGTCGGTGTCACCTCTTCCAGTGAAGTTGTAGAGTCGACTCTCAAAGGAATAACAATGGGAGTTTCCTATTGTGTGAGCTCCTGAATAAAAAGAAAAAAAGAAAAAAAGAAAAAAGAACTCCTGAATAAAAAATTGGCCATGTTATTTGTCACCAGGATCGCTTCTAATCAACATGGTAACAATTCTTAAAAGTTTTCCTAAAAACTTTGTGGCTTTCCTTATTGTGACCAAAGAACCATTCTACGATCATTATCTGAAAGAGCTCAGAAACGCTGGTATTGTCAGATAATAATCTGACAGTCATGATGCGCCCTACATCACACGATGCGTTATTATTGTCCTCATCGCTCATTAATACCAAGAGATTTTATTTAGGAGAAGCTCGAACTCTCGACCTCAGGATTATTAAGAGAGGTATGAGACGTGCGCACTAGCCAGCTGCGCCATGACCTTGTGTTGTCAAAAATAATCTAGCCTTTCAATTTTGGAGATATTATAAGATGAAAAGCTTTAGGAAAAAGATCAATAATATATATCAGGCTTATCATCTCCCCATGCGTGTGACCTAGATCACATATGTGAAGGGACCACAATGATGGGAACATATCAAGATAATAACTACATTAATTAAATAAATACATGGAATCTCCAGCAAATCTAATCTCTATATTAACAGGCTTAACAAATGCAATAATTATATGATGCAAATATTCTCAATATTTTGTTGATACTGCTGTGTGTGATCTAATTTATTCGACCATCCTAGAACTTCCTTTGTTGATGCAACGATACCTGATAAAATTGCCAAGTCCTTTGCACTTAGACCTTTGGCAGCAAAGGATGCTTTCAACTGAGTGATCTCTGCATAAGGAGATGGTAAATTAGCCAAAGCCTCAGAGGCCATTGACACAATCCCATCCCGCCTCCCTGTGGGGACCTCCCAAACGTAGTTGCCCCCCATCCGAGTTCCTTTTCCGACTGAACCGGCAGCCTGAGCCAGAGCAAACTATTTCTGTTAATATAACTAGCCCTAGGTCATGGAAACAAGCAATCTAAGAACAAAAGAACAGCTTCAGATATGTACCAAGGAGACAGCATCCCTAGCTGCGAGAGCTATGATATCAGCACACGAGACAATCCCTGGACATGCTTTCTCTAATGCTTCCTTTGCTGCATCAATGACATAAAATCCATCGAGGCTTTGGTTCGGCATTGCATCCTTCTCTGCCGAATTAGTCTTAGTGGAGTTTAGTAGCACCGAGCCATCACAGCCCTGTGGCAAATAAAAACGCTTGCAAATATTATCTCCTATAGGCCAGTGCAAACATTTAGTCAAGAACAAAAGCATAGTAATGTTTGAGAAACGAATGAAAGCATATATATTAAAATCTCATTACCCTAACAAAGCAATCATGGAAATGTAGCCTTAATAGTGGGCCGGAGACAGTTGGGTCCTGAGAAAAGTATCTGGCCACCGTCTTACGAACTATAGCCTCAGCATCTGGGCATGAGTTTTTGTAGAAACCAACCCTCAAGGCTTGGGCATAGGCTGAGTCAAGGAGGAAAAGCACGAGGGTTAACCGGAACAAAAACCTTGAGAAAAGCCTCATGGCCATCTTTCGCAGTGGTGGCAAAAGCTTTTAGAACACTGGAATGTACGCTGTGGCTTGAAGCCAGCGAACCGCCTATTTATAAGTCTCGCCAGGCTCGTGGTCTTCTTGCTATTTGTTTAGTGCACAATTTTTCATGCGGATTGCTATGAACTAGAAATCTATATGATACACAATAAGAATAAATCACTGGTCAAGGGTCTCCAACAATTAGGGCCCACCTAAACGAGTGAAGTGCGTGAGAGGGTGGGGCTGTGGGTGATAAAAGCCCTAGTGGTGGTGCATTATTTTATGACAAGGCGCGTGGCTGCCACAGGCACTGGTATTGACTGTGGGCGATGCGTGTGGTTGGCGGCAGGAATGGCCGATTTTATAATGGCCAGAAGATCGGGTGGCGTCACCCCTCACCTCTTTTTAATATTAGTTTGGTGTTTTAGCGCGTGGCGAGCACATGGATTTGGACATTTGCATGAAATGGCGTGCGATGACCGTGGTCTGCATGATGTTGGTCTGCACGTTTAAGTATAAATTGGTCTGAACGTTTTCATCGAAGCGGACTTCAAGTTCAAAGGACAAGAGAATAAGCCAATTTTTCCAGCTCCCTTCAAAGTACCTGGATGAGCTGTACTCCTAAAATGACCCTCCATTATATGTATAAAAAAGAAAGGTAAGGGAAAGTCGAATGCTTTAGAAAGTTAAAGTAACAATAATATTATAATCAATCTGTTGGCGAGCTTGATGGATTTAATCACAAAAAATTAATTTGTTAGATTAATTATCTGCTTCGAGCTTGTCAAATATACCATAATTTGATCTATATATTTTTTTGTCACTCAAGAACTGTTTTGCTATTTCTATGAAATTTTCAGAACTAGAATAAAAATTCTCAAAGATTTATAAATTGGAACGTTCATTTAAGCATAGACCCACCTAACCTAAATCGGCTCTTCTTCTGTCTACAGGCCAAAAGGTAGGATCTAGATTGGATTTGGACAGGTGGTTAGAAAATGCAAGCTAGATGGGCCAACAGGCCCAGTTCCTACAAGATTTACAGAAATATCTAAGCAAACCCTTTAGCTTTTCAATTGTAACTACCTTGGTTAACATATCTGCAGAATTTTGGATGGTATGGATCTTCATAAAAATAAACTGACCATCCTCTAAAAGAGAGCGGATAAAATGATACCTGATGTCTATATGCTTCGTCTTGTATTGAAATGCTGAATTTCTTGCAAGATAAATCGCACTCTGACTATCGCTGTGCAATTTAACATCTTTTTGCGGATTTTCCAATTTTGTCATCAGGTTCTTAAGCCATATTAGCTCCTTGCACGCCTCTGTTGCTACAACATACTCGGCCTCTATAGTGGATAAAGCAACTATCTTCTGCAGCTTTGAAGCCCAACTGCCTGCTGCGCTACCCAAAGTAAACACATAACCTATGGTCCTTTTCCTCCTATCCATATCACCTGCAAGATCTGAGTCCACAAACCCCTGAAGCCTGATCTTTGAGCCTCCATACCATAATCCATGATCAGTTGTACCTCTCAAATACCTGAGAATCCACTTGACAGCTTTCCAATGAGCCTTGGCTGGATTGTTCATAAACCAGCTAACTACTCCCACTGCATATGCAATATCTGGTCTCGTGAACACCATAGCATATATAAGATTGCCGACCGCTGAGGCATACAGTACTTCCTTTATGTAAGCCCTATCATTTGGAGTTTTTGCACATTGATTCTTGCTGAGCTTGAAGTGACTAGCCAACGGAGTGCTAATTGGTTTTGCCTTCTCCATATTGAACCTTTGTTGGATCTTCTTAACATAGCTCTCTTGTGACGACTTCAGTTTTTTGTTTGTTCTGTCTCTAGTAATTCTCATGCCAAGAATTTGTTTGGCTGGACCCAAAACTTTCATAGCAAACTCACGTGATAACTCTTTCTTGAGATTCTGAATCTCCTCCATGTTTGATCCTGCAATAAGCATATTATCCACATACAAAAGCAAATAATAGAGTCATTAAATTTCTTAACAAAACAGCAGTGGTCAACATTGCATCTAGTGTAACCGTGCATAGACATAAACCTATCAAATTTTAAATGCCACTGTCTTGGAGCTTGCTTCAAACCATACAAGCTCTTCTTGAGCCTACACACCATCTCCTCTTTTTCTGGAGTTTCAAGACCTTCTGGCTGATGCATATAAATTTTCTCCTCTAAATCACCATGGAGGAATGCAGTTTTCACATCTAACTGCTCAAGATGCAAATCCTCTGATGCTACCAAACTCAACACAGATTTAATAGTAGTCAATTTAACGATAGGAGCAAAAATCTCAGTGTAATCTATACCTGCTTTCTGTTGAAAATCTTTTACAACCAATATGGCCTTGTACCTCTTGGTTCTATCTTGTTCTTCTTTCAGCCCGTAAACCTACTTAATATGAAGGGCTTTCTTTCCTGCAGGCAACTGAACCAAATCCCAAGTTTGGTTTGTCATCAAGGAGTCCATCTCCTCATTCATAGCCCTCTGCCAAGCTGTGGTACTATCAACTTGAAAAACCTCTTCAAAACACTCTGGTTCACCATTGTTAGTTAACAATAAATAATGTAGAGAAGGAGAATAATGACTAGGAGCTTTAACAGTTCTAGTAGACCTCCTAACATCAATAGGGGTTTCTTGTTCTGTAGGTACTACTCTATTATCTTGATTTTTCTTTACACATTTTTCAGAGATCTCCTCAAGCTCTACATAATCCTTTCTATCCTGCTGATCAGTCTTTATACATCACATTTTCATTAAATATGACATCTTTGCTTCTAATGACTTTCCTATTCTCTTCATCCCAGAAGCGATATCCAAAGTTATTCTGTCCATATCCAATGAAAATACATTTCCTAGACTTTGCATCCAATTTGTTTCTACTTGTAGAATCCTCATAAACATAAAAAATGAGCCAAAAGTTCTTAAGTGTGATAAATTTACCTCCTTGTCAGTCCATGCTTCCTCTGGTAATCCTCCATCCAATGGAACTGAGGGTCCTCTGTTTATCAAATATGCAGCAGTGTTCACCGCATCGGCCCAAAACTATTTAGGCAGCCCAGCTTGCAGTCTCATGCTTCTGGCACGCTCCATGATAGTGCTGTTCATGCGCTCAGCTACACCATTTTGTTGTGGTGTTCATGGAACTGTCTTCTCTTGCCTGATTCCATTAATAGCGCAGTACTCCTCAAACTATTTGCTGCAATACTCTCCTCCATTGTCCGACCTTAAGCACTTCAGCTTCAGACATGTTTAATTCTCAACAAGAGCTCTCCACTTTTTGAAGACATCAAATACATCATATTTATTTTTTAGGAAATAAACCCACAGTTTTCTTGTAGCATCATCTATGAAAGTGACAAAATATGAAGAACCACCAAATGAGCATGCCTGGGTTGGTGCAAAGACATTAGTATGGACCAACTCAAACTTCTGTGACTGTCGAGGTCATCTCTGTTTCAAGAAGCTCACTTTCTTCTGCTTTCCAAAGATGCAATCTTCACAAAACTCTAGATCCACTGATTTGAGCCCTGAGAGCTTTTCTTTGGAATGCTTGATCTTCATTCCCTTCTCGCTCATATGTCCAAGTCTACAATATCATAATGTTGAATCTGTGCTAAACTCTGCAACTGAGATGGAACTCACAGTGCCCTCTATCACATAGAGCGTGCCCTCTTTCTTACCACGAGCAACCACCATAGATTTTTTAATGATCTTCCAAGAGTCACTAACAAATGAAGTAGCATAGCCTGCACTAGCAAGCTATCCAATAGATATAAGATTTCTTCTAAGACTGGGCACATGTCTTACATCTGTCAGCTTCAAGACTGAACCGTTCACCATATTTATCTGCACATCTCCATTGCCAATGATGTTACAAGGCTCTCCATCTCCAAGGTAGACATGTCCAAAATCTCCTTGGGCATAATGTGTAAGGATGTCCTCCTGTGCAGTAGCATGAAAAGAGGCGCCAGAATCTATAACCCTACACATCCAAAGATAAAAGTAAAGTATCAGTATTAGAAATTTCAGCAACATTTGCTGAAAAGCTAGTCTCCTGTGTAGTGCTTTCTGTGACTCTGTCTGATTCTTGTAGGCCTTGCAGAAACGCCTAATATGCCCCTTCTTGCCACAGTGCCAGCAACCATCTCCTTTGTCTTTGGTAAACCTTGATTTGCTTCTTCTTGACTTCGATCTACTATGATTCTTTGACTTATACTGTGACTGACCTCTACCCTCCACATGTAGAGCTGTCCCTGATTTTTCGCCGGACGCTTTCCTTCTCATCTCCTCACTGAGTAGAACACCAACAACGTCATCATACTTCATATTAGATGATCCAAAGGAGTTGCTTAAGGCCATGACCAGCCCATTCCAGCTTTCTGGCAGGGAGGACAAGATCAACAGAGCTCGAATCTCGTCGTCGAAGTTGATGCTGACCGAGTTCAACTGACTGGTGATTGTATTGAACTCATTCAGATGTTCAACAACACTCCCGTTTTCAGCCATCTTCATATTGAACAGCTTCTTCATCAAAAACACCTTGTTTGATGGCGATGGCTTCTCGTACATCCTTGCCAATGTGCTCATGAGATCCGATGTGGTCTTCTCATTTGATATGTTGAATACAACAGATGCCGCTAGGGAGAGGCGAATCGTCTCGAGGGCCTTAGGGCCTTCCGATCTAGGATCTCCCTCTTTTCGTCAATCATATCTATCGGCTTTTTAGTTTTTCCTCCAAGCGGAAGATAAAGATCCTTCTAATAAAAGTAGTCTTCAATCTGCATCTTCCACAGCCCGAAGTTCATCCCGCTGGACTTCTCTATTCTAAGCTTCCCATCTTCCATTGCTCCTACTTGAATCACAAACAATGCTGTTCTAAAGAAAAGAACAGGGCTTTCCCAAGGAAAAGAGCAAGGCTTTTCCACGAATATAGCTCTGATACCAGTTGTTAGGAGATGGAATAGTATGAAGAATAGAGCTGGAGGAATAAAATAGCAAGCAAAACACAAGAATACACCAAATTTTTAACGTGGTTCACCCCAAGTTTGGGCTTCGTCCAAGAAGATCCTGCTGATGATTTTCTATTCGTTGAGAAGAGTACAAAACAGAGGGAAAAAAGAACCAGGAAAGAAACAACTTACTTCCTAAAGAAGACAACCTAAGAACTCACGTTCTTAATCTCTTCTTTTCCCTCTACAGTGCACTCACAAACCCCACAAATCAGGAAGAAGGAACTCCCATTTGCTCACCGCACAAAAGAGGAAGAAGCCCATGTCATTGTTCCCATCACCTATTCTGAAACAGGTTGTGCCTCTATTCTGTTGCAGAACCCACACACATCGCCATCCCCACGTAACTTCATCGCATTTTGTTAAGAAGGTAAGGTCTTCTACCATGATTTCAATGGCATGGTGACACGTGGCATGAAAGATTAGTAGGATAGAGTTGGATACGGCTCCACTGCTTAACAATATATATATATATATATATATATATATATATATATATATATATATATATATATATATCCATTACAAGGATAAGCTGTCTTCTTTTTTTTTTTGAAAAAATATATTTGCCAACAATTGTTCTTTCGGCACCTTGGCTGCCTCCATAGGAGAGATCAGGCGTAGGGATGCTAACGAGCCGAGCCGACCCCGAGCCGACGCAGGCTCGCTCGGCTCGTTTCATAAAATTCCGGGCTCGGGCTCAGGCTCGGGCTCGGTACCGAGCCCTGTATTGAGCTCAGGCTCGCTTGGCACAACCCGGCTCAGGCTCAGGCTCACTTGGCAAATCCGGCACGGGCTCGGGCTTGTAAAGCTCTTTTGCCCGAGCCCGTGCCCTTCCCATCCCCATCGTTCGTCGGAGGAGAGAAGAACGAAGGAAAGAAAGAAACAAAAGAAGAAGAAGAGAAGAAAGAAGGGGGTAGCCACAGGCACCACCGGCATGGGCGTCGGCCGCTGGCATGGCCGCGGGCTCGGCCGCAAGGGAGGGAGTACGGCGTCGTCATCGTCGTTGTCATCGATGGCGGAGAAGAGAGAGCCGAAGAGGAGAAGGGAGAGCTGGGATCGGGTGTATGTCGTCGTCATCGGGGGCGGAGAAGGAAGAGGAGGAGGTGGCGGAGCTTCTCGGAGAGCTGAGATCGGGTCTACGGCATTGTCATCGTCATCGTCTTCGTCGTCGTAGCCGTCGTCGGAGGGGTGGGGGGCATCGGCTTCAGGCTTGGGGGCGAGCCGGTGAGGAGAACGTAGAAGAAACCGAGAAGAAAGGAGGGGTTGGGAAGCAGGGAAGGTTCTGGAGAAACCAAAAGAAAGGAGAAGAAATTAAGAAAAGAAAAATGGGTTAACGGGTTGGGTTCGGGTTAACGGATTGAGTCCGAACCCGAACCAATCCAAGTCGATTTAAAGAAATTAAATGGATTTGGGTTAGCTCGGGTTAGGTCTGATCTAAATCCAACTGGGTTCAATCAGATTGGGATTTAAATTGATTAAGCCAAATAAAATTTAATTGGGTTGAGTTCAAGTTTAATTGGGACCCAATTAAATTGTTAATTGGACTAAGCCCTCATTTGGGCTCGTGAGCTGCTCGAGCCCGAGCCGAGCTCAAATTCAAACTTAAATTTAAACGGGCCTCATTTTGGGCTTAGGCGTTCAATTTGGACGTTGGCAAATAACTACCATACTGGCTATTATAAAACTTTTTAAAGGAAAAAACAAACTCCTTTTATTTTAGCACAGTGGTTACGTGTCTTTGAAGGCTAGTAGTAGGTAGTAGGTAGACAAGGAAAGGTCATAGAATTAAAGTATAGCTGCTCTCATGTAAGTGTTCCCGTCTTTCAGATTTCTTACAACTCTCTGCTCTCATGCAAGTGTTAACGTCTTCAGAATTCTTACAAACTCTCCTTATCTTCTGATGCAGTATCTTTGGTATGTTAACAAACCCCGGAAGTTGGCTGCTTCAGTGCTGATGACTGCATGCTTTTATACCAACTTCAAATAATGCAAGGGAGCCCAGCCATTTCAAGCCCATCAGCTTGTGCACAACCCTTTATAAGGTGGTGGCAAGGATAATGGTGGGCAGGATGAAGCATCTGCTGCCAGGCTTCATTTGCCAGGAGCAAGGTGCTTTTGTGGGGGGTAGGAATATCTCTGATAACGTCATGCTGGCCCAAGAAATGATGTGGGATCTTCGACGAGCCTCTAAGCGACGAAGCATGATGGCTGTCAAGCTAGACATGGAACAGACTTATGACAGAATTCGGTGGAGTTTCTTGCAACGCGCTTTGGAGTGCTTCGGTTTTCATGAGACCTGGATTGAGTGGGTGTTGGGGTGCGTCCGGGGGTCGAGATTCTCCATCTTGATCAACGGCATGCCCTCCCCCTTCTTTAGGTCTACTATGGGGCTTAGACAGGGATGTCCTTTATCCCCATATTTGTTCATCATCTGTTCAGATGTCCTGTCTCGGGCTCTGCGGGGTGTTTGTGCTAACCGAGAGCTGGAGGCGTTTGTTCCCGCCCTAGGGTCTCGGTCTATATCGCATCTACTATTCGCAGACGATTGTCTACTCCTGGCCAGGGCGCAGGTAGAGGATGCACAAGTACTCAGGAGAGTATTAGCGGAGTACTGTGCAATGTCGGGTCAGAAGGTAAACCTTCAGAAGTCAACAATTTCCTTCAGCCCTAGCACTAAGCATAGGGTCAGACAGGAGATTCGGGGGTTACTTGGGATGCCAGATCAGGACGGGACCTGGAGTTATCTAGGAGTACCCATCACGGGTCGGAGGTTACGGGTGGCGGAGTGTTCTGGTCTGGTACAGAGGATTCAGAGCAGAATGGAGGGTTGGAGGGCATCTTCACTCTCCATGATGGGTAGATTGATGCTGATTAGGTCAGTGCTAGCTTCCACGCCGGTCCACTTCATGGCCAACACAGTGGTTCCGAAAACAGTGCTAATGAGGATTGAGCGGCTACTTCGGAGCTTCCTGTGGGGGTCGTATGGAGGGGGTCACGGGATGCATCTAGTGGCATGGGAGAGTGTCTGCCTACTAGTGAGTGAGGGTGGCCTCGGAGTTTTGTCTCTTGTGGAGCAACGTGAGGCGCTGATTGCCCGACATGCAGCTCGATTCACGCTGGAGCCACAGGGTTTCTGGAGTCAGACTATGGCTACCAGATATGGCCGTACTGGCACTGCAGGGGCGATTCGCAGTGGGCGTCGTTGTTCATTCATGTGGCGAGAGATCGCTAGATATCTTCCCACGGTCGAGGAGAATACTAGATGGTTGATAGGCGATGGGCAGAGTATTGATGTGGTTGGTGACCCATGGGTGGGTGCCCTACCATTGAGACTCTGACCGACTATGGTTGACATTGAGGCAGTGGAGGGACTGCGGGCTGTGACCTCCTTGTCCCGGGCAGGGCTGCCTGGGATGAGGTTAGGTTGGGTCACATGTTTGGGGCACACTTGGCTGAGAGGGTTCGGTCCCTTCCGATCCCGGGGTATGTGGGTCCGGATACCTGGGTGTGGAGCACGTCGTGCAGGACCGGAGTGAGGGTGGGGGACCTCTCCCGTGTGCTCCGGCCAGAGCATGGGCCAGGACCGGAGTGTGCCTGGGTCTGGCGCCTAGGCCTCCATCCGAGGGTCGCACTGTTCTTATGGAAAGTTGCCTGGGTTCGGCTTCCGACAAGAGCAGTATTGAACGAACGGGGCTTGAGGATGCCCCCAGAGTGCGAGGCATGTGGAGCTGATGAGTCGGTAGACCATGTACTGTTTCAGTGCACATGGGCGAGGGCGGCGTGGTGTGCGGCGGGGCTGCCATGGGAGGGTTGGACCCGTGGGGACCAGTTCTTACGAACTATCCGCTGGTGGTCGGGTAACACATTGACACGCCAAGAGGCGGTTAGAGCGACCTGCACAGCATACCAGATATGGCTGGCTAGGAATGCTCGAACCTTTGGTGAGCAGAGCAAGTCGCCAAGGCTCGTGGCGGAGAGCGCCCGAGCGCAGACGGCAGAGATTAGTCGTGCTTCCTCCTTAGATGGACTTTTGATAGCTCGGGATATCTGGGGTTCCCCTTCTGCCTCGGCAGCTTCTCACACGGTGTTTTTCACCTGGGAGCCCCCATCCCCAAGCTTCCTCAAAGTCAATTTTGATGGGTCCGTGCTGGATGGTGGCACGATAGGTGGAGCGGGTTTTGTTATTCGGGACCCGACCTCCTGGGTAGTGGCGGCGGGAGGCTGTCAGGTATTTGACTGCACGGTTCCTGGAGCGGAGCTGAGAGCTACCTGGGCGGGTCTTCGACACGCTCAGCATGTGCTCTAAGCTAGATCAGTCATCTTGGAGGGTGACTCGGCTACGGTCATTAGTTGGATCCAGGGGGGTCTGAGAGCCGGTGCTGCCGACCATCCCTTGATCCGCGATATCTGGTTGATGATGAGGGACGAAGGGGTGGTCCAGGCGAAGCATGTGTTTAGAGAAGCCAACGGGGCTGCAGATTGGGTGGCCACGTATGTGGCTAACCATGCCGGTAGTACCTTATGGGCTGGGGACGGGGAGCTGCCTCGGGAGCTCCGGGATGTTTTGTTTTCCGATTTTATTGGGTGTATCCGTACACGTGTTGTATAGATCACCCAGTTTAGCAACAAAAAATAATAAAAAAAAAGAAGCAATGCAAAGAAAATATTAAAGTGGTTTCTTTCTTTCTTTTCTCCATATGATGGAGCTGTTAGGACTCTCCGTTAGAACAAAGTAGATCGATGGCAACTTGAGAGTCAGAACTTGGAAGGCGGCTGGAGATTTTTGATTAAAGACCATCCTTTGGTTGCAGCAATTACAATACAATCCAGTAATGGGAAAAGGCAAGATAAATTAGTGCAAATCTTAATAATATAGAATTATGCATGCAAAGCAACTACACTACGTTCCATTACTGCTCAAGTAAATGGATACACATGCCGTGGGAACAAAGTGTCACACAGAGCAGAGAATCAGAGAAACTCTGCCTTATTGCCACCAATTCCTTTCAACAACCTAACGAACCAAGAATTCGTAACCTTATTAAAAATAGACTTCACGGCAAAAGTTTCTGACATCTTCTATCACACCTGGTCTAGTTAACAAAAGCACATTTCTTCCTTATCTCACCTTTGCCGTGCGTGAGGACTTCGATCCTTCCCATTTTAACCATGGACTCCGCAAAGTCTTTGAAGAACTCCTCTGGCCACGCCATGGCCTGGCGCTCGACGTATGCTTTAGTCTCAGGGTCATGAAGGAGTTGATCATCAGATGTGAAGAGCCCTCTCCCTCTGGACACACCTTTGTAGTAGGCCAAGTCAAAGTTTCTGGAGCTCCCAGGATCCATTTCCACCCGGGTCGTGTTGTCATTGGGCTTACATTCGCACATCAACTGGGGTACGTAGGTCGGATCCAACGCCGGGTCCAAGCCGAAGCCACGTCCGGTGAAGTTGTAGAGGCGCTCCGTGAAGGATGAACAAAGTGACTGCCCAATGGTATGCGCACCTGAATGCAATGAAGAAACCAAAAGTTGGCTTGGCTATCAACCAGTGTAGACGCCTGAGTTTTCCATGATCTCTGAACTTTATCAAATGCAAAATTTATAATCTAAGACAAGTATATGTAAGGTTAAGGCCTTAAGGGTCGGTAATACAAGAGACTTGGGTTTGATTGCACCCTCGCTCCAGTGTTTGTCTGTGTTTTCATCCATTCTAGTTCTTTGAAAAGAAAAAGAGTCGCATAAAAGGTTTAGTTTAGATCAGCAGGTTGGATTTTTTTTTTTTTTTTTTTGAGAAATTGTGTATGAATAATTAGTTATAATCAACTTGAGATGCAGCTCCACGGTCAATTTTACCTGTTAGAACTGCAAGGTCCTTGGCAGTTAAACCTTTTTGGATAAAGATGTTTTTCAGAACAGTGATGTTTGAGGTCGGTGGTTGCAGGTTTGCTTGGGTATCTGAGGCTTCTGATCTGCTTCCATCCCTTCGGCCAGTCTCTATTGCATAGTATGGTCCATAGGTCTGGAAAAGAAGAAGATCACTGAGAGTCGAACGAGTGTCTTAGATACAGTTAAACTATTCTTGTCATAAGAACATAACTCTTACCAATTTCACCGAATCCCGAGCAATCATAGCCAAGATGTCTGCACAGGAGACGATTCCGGGGCAAGCCATCTCCAATTTAGCCTTAATATCATCGATCGCATCGAAACCTCGAAGGCTTTGATTTGGAGGTGCATCTTTCTCAGCAGGGTTGTTATTTGTAGAATTCAGTAGAAGGGAGGCATCACATCCCTTCATAGAGAAGAAATGTTGTGAGAACAGATTTATCCAAAATCCGTGGATCATAAAACAACGTGCATGTCGTATGAGATTTAAGTTACTTACATTGACGAAACAATCATGGTATTGCATCCGTAGGAACGGTCCGGTAAGGAATGGAGCATTTGCTATGATCTTAGTCATTTCTTGGAAAACTATAAATTCTGCATGGGGGCATGAGTTTTTATAGAACCCATACTCCAATTGTGCTTCTGTTGAGCCTATGAGAAGGAGTGCGAGGGCCAAAGGAACCATGGTTCCAAAGAGAGCTCTGTAAGACACCATTTTTGCAGACCAAGCTATGGAAGAATCCCCTGCGGCTGAATGAAACTGGACACGGTATCAATTTATAGTCGATCAGTGGCGAGCATTGGACCTCCCTAGATGGCTGCTATGGAAATGGTGAAATCTCCTTCAAAAACTAATTAAGTGGTATCAGGATTTTATAAGCAAGTGGGGATGAGCTGGAAATGGCATGTGTTTAGGCAGAAGGGTCGACCAGGCAATGTTGCGAATATTTGACATGGCATGTGTTTAGGCAGAAGGGTTGACCAGGCAATGTTTGCAAGTATTTGACATGGCATGTGTTTAGGCAGAAGGATTGACCAGGCAATGATGTAGAAGGAGCAGCTAATCCAAGTATTAATCTATATGTGGTGATTGAATTTGTGAGAGGAGTCTGACTTTGTATAAGATCCAACAACTGCAAGTCCAGCTGTGGAGGAAAGATGCCGAATTATTGTTAATGTAAACAAATGGTCTTCAAAGTATCTTAATATTCACCCAACTGCTGATGCTAATGCCAATAATAAGAAATTACTATCTCTCCTATTTATTTTGTGGAGGTTGGTAAGAGAAAATAATCCTAACATGTGCTTGAAGAAAGCGCGTCCTATCAACTCTACAGCCCAAACTATTCTGCAGTGAGATGAAGACTCCTTCCTACATCTGTGTTCTTCTAGTGGAAGTCATTTTGACAGGTGCGCATTTACTTGACCTTTCAAGTCCCTCAAGGCAAGTTCTTGAAGGATTAGTTCTACAATGATCTTCTGACGGGGGACGAAAGAAGGATTCAGCGCAGTGGTTGTTTCGAGATCTGTGTAGGCGGATGAATGAGGAAGATTGGAGTTCTTTGAGATCTATGCGAGGTACGATCCAACGGTTGACTTTGCGAAAGAAGATCAATTTTTATTTCTTGTGAAGGTTACAATCCAAACCTATGATCTTCCAGCATTATGAAGTCATCACCTTTTCCATTTCTCCATGCCACTACCTTATAAAGGGTTGATCCTTTTTTTTTCTTTTCTTTTCTTTTCTTTTTTAAGGAAAGATTAGGCACAAAAGCCTAATCAGAACATGAAACAAAGACTTGTAAAGAGTTAGTTCTCAAAAAGCACGTTAATCAAGAAGAATGAGATAGTTGAAGTCATAAATCCACAAACTCGTGTCTTCAGTTTTTTTTTTTTGTAAAGATTGGGGATTAGTTCTTTTCTAATCCCCATCTAGATCCTTACGTCGTCTCTCAATATCTATGGGTTTGGTTAGCATCATATCGCCGACAAATCCAATATATGTACATAATTATTATTTAATAAAACAAAGGGCAGCACAACCTCCCATTCAATCAAAAAGATAAAAAAAACATATTGGCATTTTATTTTTATTTGGAAGGTTCCCCAGAAGTTGAACGTTGTTAACTAAGACCGCTAGAAATTTCTTGGGGCCTTCTAGGTTCTAAAAAATATGACTAGTTAAACATAAGAGGTTTGTGATGGAGACCATCTACCAGTATCAAGCCAAATGTCAAGTTCCAAAAGAGATTTTTTTTTTCTTTTTTTAAAGTGACAACGAAAGAGCGTTGCTTTTGATAGTGAGTTGTAGGTGGTATGTCTCTATAATTCACTATTCTCTTTCTTTAGGAAATAAGGAGGAAGCAAGCCACTTCCCCAATTTATTAGATCCAAGAATGAATGTACATGAAAGAAAAGAAAGCTTTTAAGTTTTTCCTTTTTTGAGAGAGAGAAGAGAGAGAATAGGAGACTAATGAGCTTCAGCCATATTAGTCACCTGCAATTTTATTAAAAGAGGAAGAAAAAGTTAATGTACATACAAGAAAGACTGCAGGCAAGAATTTACGTCTGAAACAATGCAGAAAGAAGATTCAAAAAGAGCCAACATAAGCCACTTCCCCCAATTTTATTAAAAACTTTTAAGTTTTTAAGCTTTCCCACCAAGGAAAGAGTGATACAAGCAACTATTTACTAAGCAACCCGGTGTTTTTAGCATTTCATTGGAGTTAGAGTTAGATTTGTTCTTGTCAAAAGAGCTCCTGAATAAAAAATTGGTGCTTCGCCAGCAGGAAACTTTTTGGAGACAGAAGTAGAGAGTACAGTGGATTTTGGAGGATGACCGGAATACCAAATTTTTTCATTAGTCGACGATCATCCAGAGGCAGCGGAACAGGATCAGAGCTATCAGAGGGACTAATGATCAGATGTCGGAGAACTCTGATACGATTAGGGCAGTACTGGAGCAGTTCTTCAGGGCTAGGTGGACTGAACAGATGGAATGTGGAAGCCAGCCTGATTTACCGATGCCTTCAGTTGTGGTGTTTGAGGAGGACAATGCAGCATTGACCAGTCCTGTATCGGAGAGAAAGATCCAGGAGGCAGTGTGGTCCCTTAAGGAGGACAAGGCACCAGGGCCAGATGGTTTTCCACTGATTTTCTTCAGGAGGTTTTGGAGGCTTATTGGATAGGATGTGATAGAGGCTATTCAGTAGTTTTTTAGCTCATGAGTGATGTCGGCAGATTGGAAGAGAACCTTTATCACCCTGGTCCCAAAATGGCAGGACGCCACAGAGTTGGGCCATTTTCATCCGATTAGTCTGTGTGCTATATTATATAAGGCTACGACAAAGATACTGGTAGTTAGATTGAGAGACATCCTTTCGAAGCTTATTAGTCCTAAGTAGGGAGCATTTGTGGATGGACGGAGTATTTCTGATAATGTTCTAATTGCTCAGGAATTCATATTTGATCTCAATAGGGCCCCGATTAGGAGGAGTATGATGGAGATAAAGCTTGATATGGAGAGGGCTTATGACAAGATGTGTCGAAACTTCGTACAACGGGCGCTGGAGGACTTTGGATTCCATGAGACTTGGATCAGATGGGCATTGGGGTGTGTTAGGGCACCATCGATCCTTCACCATCCTAATGAACGGTACACCCTCGCATTTCTTTGAGTCCTCTGGCGGGCTTCATCAGGGGTGCCCCCTATCTCCATTGCTTTTATTATATGTGCAGATGCTATGTCCAGAGCACTTCGGCGTGCAATCGACTCCCAGGGGTTGGAGGTCTACAAACTAGTGCAAGAGTCCACCCCGATTTTCCACTTATTCTTTGCGGACGACTGCTTGTTGTTGGCTCGAGCTACGAGGCAACCTGCTCGGACCATCAAGGGTATCCTTAGGGACTACTATGAGGCTTCTGGGCAATGGGTCAATCTGGCCAAGTCAGCTGTTTGCTTCAGTCCGAAGACCAAGCCATGAGTGAAGACAACCATAATGGAGATTTTGGGTGTAGGTGAGCAGGAGGGTGTATTGAGATACTTGGGGGTCCCGATCTTGGGACCGCCTCTGGAGTAGAGACTGCTTCTCTCTTGAGCTCAGTATCAGGCACAAACTAGAGGGCAGGCAGATGCACTCACTTTTCATGTTGGGCAAGGTCACCTTGGTGCGATCGGTTCTGACCTCAGTCTCAATCTACTTGATGACCAACCCTATACTCCCAATGACGCACTTGAGAACCCTTGAGCAGATCTTCAGAAACTTCATTTGGAAGAGGCATGATGGCAGAGGAGGTATTCATCTGATAGCTTGGGAGGTACCATGCCAGCCGACCAGAACTGGTGGACTGGGGGTGCCATCGTTAGTAGCCATGCGGGAGGACTTGCTGTGAGACTGGCAGCCCGATTTTTGTTGGAGCCTGAGGGTTTATGGTCCTCATTGATGAGGGCCAAGTATGGGGCCAATCCGGTGGCGGTGAGCATCCAGACGCGACACCACTGCTCACCTATTTGGAGGGAGATTTGTGCCAGAGCACCATGGGTGGTCCGGTGATTAGATGGGCCCTTGGCGATGGGCGGTCTGTTGATGTACTAGAGGATAGCTGGGTGATGGAGATGCCTATTAGTCCGTTGCCGATTATGGTGGATACAGCTAGGTTGGCTGGATAGAGGGTCAGTGACCTACTTGTTCCTGAAGGGGGTAGTTGGAGTGAGGGACTGATATGGGAGTTCTTTGGGGAGCACTTAGCAGAGCTGATATGGGAGTTCTTTGGGGAGCACTTAGCAGAGCGGATCTTGGCCCTTTCTATTCCAGCCCGGAGGGAGCCTGATAGATTAGTATGGATGACGATGGGGCGATCCAGGGTGCGTGCCAGGGACCTCCATGCGTTGTTCAGTGGGGAGGCAGCTCGGTAGATCGAGGGAGGTTAGATATGGAGGATGCAGATCCATTCGCGAGTAGTTCTTTCTATATAGAAGGTAGCATGGAGCTGCCTACCGACCAGAAGGATGTTAGCAGGACAAGGAGTTCGAGTTACCCCGCATTGTGAGACCTGCCTGGATATTTAGGAGACCATCACCCATGTCATCCTTAGATGCCCTAGGGCTGTACGAATTTGGGAGGGGTCTTCTATGCCCTTCCCATAGGCACTGGAGTCAGTAGAGGATCTGTTACATTACTTGAGAGAGTCCATAAGTAGACCGGACATAGTCGAGGAGGACATTAGAAGGGCGTACCTAGTTTACCACATATAGTTAGATAGAAATGCCCGCCTCTTCGAAGGCAAGGTGTCGGATCCGAGGACAGTGCTCGACAGGGCTTTTCGTCATTCGGCAAAGATCACCACATCTGCTGCATCGAGTTCCTTTGGAATGGCCAGGGACATTTAGGACACCCATTCCGCTATTATAGCATCCAGATTTGCCCTATTTTCTTGGGTGCCCCCACTCCTTGGTCATCTCAAAGTGAACTTCGATGGCAGCGTATCGGCGGATGGAGCATATGGAGGAGTGAGTTTTGTGATTAGAAACCATTGTGTCACACTGGTTGTAGCGGGTGGTTGGCGTACTCTCGGTTCAACTGTCATTGTGATAGAGCTCCGGGCAGCATGGAATGGCATCTCTTATACGAGGCGGGTGCTTGGCGCAGATAAGTTACACCTCGAGGGGGACTTATCGATAGTGATCGATTGGATATGGAGAGTGGATCGATATGGAGATGACCCCCCATTGATGCGTGAGACTTGCAGATTGGTCAGATAGATGGTATCATTTCAGGCAGTGCATGTGTATTGGGAGGCGAACAGAGTAGCAGACTGGGTTATCTCCTACGTTGCTCGGCACTCTGGAGAGTTTATCTGGACTTGTGCTATTGAGCTTTCTTCTTCATTGTATCATTTTATTTTCTTTGACTTAGCAGGCTGTACCCATGTAGGAGCTATATAAAATGCCCTTTTTTACCAAAAAAATAAAAAATAAAAAATTGGCCATGTTATTTGTCATTAAGACCGCATCTAATTAACATGGAAACAATTCTTAAAGTTGTCCTAAAAAAATTGTGGCTTTCCTTGTTGAGACCAAAGAACCATTCTATGGTCATTATCTGAAAGAGCTCAGGAACGCCGGTACCGTCAGATAATAATCTGACAGTCGTGATGTGCCCTGCATCACAAGATGCGTTATTGTCCTCATCGCTCATTAATACCACCATTATTTTTCAGGGGTTGAGAGATTTTTTTTTAGGGGAAGCTCAAACTCTCGACCTCAGGATTACTCAGAGCGGTATGAGAACTATGCACTAGCCAGGTGCGCCACAACCATGTGTTGTTAAAAATAATCTAGCCTTTCAACTAATAAGATGAATCAAGCTACAATCTAATACTGTTAACTCAAAAAGCATTAGGAAAAATATCAATAATGTATATCAGGCTTACCATCTCCTCACACGTGTGACCTGGATCACATATGTGAAGGGACCACAATGATTGGAACCAATCAAGTTAAACAAATACATGGAAGATATCTCCAGCAAATCTAATCTTCGGACACCATGCTAAGTAACCAATTAATACATAATGGGCTTAACAAATGCGATAGTTATATGATGCAAATATTCACAATATTTTGTTGATACTGCGGTGTGGGATCTAATTTGTTCAACCATCCTAGAACTTCCTTTGTTGATGCAACGATACTTGATAAAATTGCCAAGTCCTTTGCACTTAGACCTTTGGCAGCAAAGGATGCTTCCAGCTGAGTGATCTCTGCATAAGGAGATGGTAAATTAGCCAAAGCCTCAGAGGCCATTGACACAATCCCATCCCGCCTCCCTGTGGAGACCTCCCAAATGTAGTTGCCCCCGTCCGAGCCCCTTTCTCGACTGAACCGGCGGCCTGAACCAGAGCAAACTATTTTCGTTAATATAACTAGCCCTAGGTCATGGAAACAAGTAATTTGAGAACAAAAGAACAGCTTCAGATATGTACCGAGGAGACAGCATCCCTAGCTGCGAGAGCTACAATATCAGCACATGAGACAACCCCTGGACATGCTTTCTCTAATGCTTCCTTTGCTGCATCAATGACATAAAATCCATGAGGCTTTGGTTCAACAATGCATTCTTCTATGCCGAATTAGGCCTTGTTTGGGGGAGCTGTTGGCAGTAGAGCTGTTGGAAGTAGAGCTGTTATAAAAAACTGTTTGTTGTTTGGTAACTATATTTTTAAAGTGCTGTGGCACTTTAACATATGTTTGGTAAATAAATTGAAAAAGTACTTTTATATGACAAAATTACCATAAAGGACATTGCATAGTATTATACAATAGAGCATAATAAAATATAACATATATTAATACATAATATACGATATAGTATAACATTACTGTAATATAAAATATTATTATTATAATATCGTAATATGACATTGCATAGCATAGCATAATGGTAATAATTATTAGAGTAAATTAATTTTCTATAATATAACATAATATTAAATTATTTAACATAACATATTAATGTATTATGATATAATGTAATATATATTATATTTATAGTATAATACAATAATAAAGGTATAAAATATTATAATTATTAGTATTAATTAATTTCTCATAATATAACATAATATTAAATTATTTAAAATAACATATTAATGTATTATGATATAAGGTAATATAATATAATATGCATAGTATAATACAATAATAAAGATATAAAATAATATATTATTAGTATAAATTAATTTCTCATAATATAACATAATATTAAATTATTTAACATTACATATTAATGTATTACGATATAATGTAATATATATTATATTTATAGTATAATACAATAATAAAGGTATAAAATATTATAATTATAAGTATTAATTAATTTCCTATAATATAACATAATATTAAATTATTTAAAATAACATATTAATGTATTATGATATAATGTAATATAATATAATATGTATAGTATACTAAAATAATAAAGGTATAAAATAATATAATTATTATTATAAATTAATTTCTCATAATATAATATAATATTAAATTATTTAACATAACATATTAATGTATTATGATATAATGTAATATAATAATATATTTATAGTATAATACAACTATAAATGACCATTTATCTGTTTAATAGATCATCTCTTTACTTAACTATTTGCAATGGCGACAAATTCACTGTACCTATCAATATGATAAGGATCAGATTATTTGCCACTCACTCATTTTTTTTATTTATACGTTCATTCGTATATATATTTATTTATGCATTTATTTATTTATTTATTATTTTATTTATTGAAATGTATTTATTTGTTATCTTATTTATTTAGTCATTCATTCATTCATTTATATAAATATTTATTTATTTATTTATTCTTTTATTTTATTTTATTTTATATTATTTTATTTTATTTTTTTTTCTTTTTTTCTTCTCTTCTTCTTCTCCTTCCTTCCTCTCCCCTCTTCTCCTCCCGTGCGGCCGGCAGCGCCGGAACGGGGCCAGGCAGCGGCGGCCACGGGAGGGGGCCGGGTCGTGGCCGGCGGCGCCTGCGACAGTCTCGGCGGCCGCGGCTGCCCCCCTGGGAAGGGTTCTCCTCCCGCGTGGCCGGAGGGGGTGCGGCACTACAACGGTGGGGGAGAGGGAGGGGGTACGGCACTGTGGCGGCGGGGGAGAAGGAGGGGGTGCGGCGGCGAGGGAGAGGGAGACACTGCAGCGGCAAGTGGGTTGGAAGAGGAACAGGCAGTGAGATGAGGTTTTGGGGAGGATTTTTTTTTTAAAATGGAGATATTTTGGTCAAAAATAGAGCTTCCCGACAAAGCTCAAAATAACATTTTCGGAAAGTTCCAAAATAGAGCTTCTGCCAAAAAACTATTTTCAGTTTTCCGAAAAAGCTGAAACAGCTTTTCAAAAATTTTGTCAAACACCATTTTTTATCTAAAAGTAATTTTGGAGGACTAGAAAGTATTTTTTGACCCTCCAAAAGCTCCCCAAACAATGCCTTAGTCTTAGTGGAGTTCAGTAGTACCGAGCCATCGCAGCCTTGTGGCAAATAAAAATGCTTGCAAATATTATCTCCTATAGGCCAGTGCAAACGTTTAGTCAAGAACGAAAGCATAGTAATGTTTGAGAAACGAATGAAAGCATATATATTAAAATCTCATTACCCTAACAAAGCAATCATGGAAATGTTGCCTTAATAGTGGGCCGGAGACTGTTGGGTCCTGAGAAAAGTAGCTGGCCACGGTCTTACGAACTATAGCCTCAGCACCTGGGCATGAGTTTTTGTGGAAACCAACCTTCAAGGCTTGGGCATTGGCTGAGTCAAGGAGGAAGAGCACAAGGGCTAACCGGAACAAAAACCTTAAGAAAAGCCTCATGGCCATCTTTCACAGTGGTGGCAAAAGCTTTTAGAACACTGGAATGTATGCTGTGGCTTGAAGCCAGCGAACCACCTATTTATAAGTCTCGGCAGGCTCGTGGTCTTCTTTTTATTTGTTTAGTGCACAATTTTTCATGCGGATTGCTATGAACTAGAAATCTATATGACACATCACTGGTCAAGGGTTTCCAGCAATTAGGGCCCACCTAAACGAATGAAGTACATGAGAGGGTGGGGCTGTGGGTCAAAAAGCCCTTGTGGTGGTGCATTATGTTATGACAAGGCGCGTGGCTGCCACACGAACTGGTTTTGACTGTGGGCGATGCGTGTGGTTGGCGGCGCGAATGGCCGATTTTATGATGGCCAGAAGGTCGGGTGGCGTCCCCCCTCACCTCTTTTTAATATTAGTTTAGTGTTTTAGCGCGTGGCGAGCACGTGGATTGGGACTTTTGCATGACATGGCGTGCGATGACCGTGGTCTGCATCATGTTGGTCTGAACGTTTTCATCGAAGTGGACTTCAAGTTCAAAGAAAAGAGAATAAGCCAATTTTTCCAGCTCCCTCCAAAGTGCCTGGATGAGCTGTACTCCTAAAATGTCCGTCCATTATATTAAAGAAAAGGTGAGGGACCGTCGAATGATTTAGAAAGTTAAAGCAACAATAATATTATAATCTATCTGTTGGCGAGCTTGATGGATTTAATCACAAAAAATTAATTTGTTAGATTAATTATCTGCTTCGAGCTTGTCAAATATACCATAATGTGATCTATATTTTTTTTGTCACTTAATATCTATTTTGCTATTTCTATGAAATTTTCATAACTCGACTAAAAATTTCCTAAGATTTATAAATTGGAACGTTCATTTAAGCATAGTCCCATCTGACCTAATTCGGCTCTTCTTCTTTCTACAGGCCAAAAGGTAGGATCTAGATTGCATTTAGAGAGGTGGTTATGAAATGCAAGCTAGATGGGCCAACAGGCTCGGTTCCTAGAAGATTTACAGAAATATCTAAGCAAACCCGCAAAAAATTTCAGTAAATAGACTCTAATCTTAGCTTCAGACTTGTTATATAGTTTTTTTATTTTTTAATAATAACTTAGCTGCTAAGTAGACTGCTGATGGTATATTGAGTAGGGTTGCATATGGAACGTGCATTTCTAGTCCCGACATAGCCTGGTTTTTGTCCGGATTCCATTCAAACTTAGAACTTTGGTAGCAGGCTTTGTAGATTAATCCTGAGGTCTGGTTCAAAGACAGTCTGATATGGAGCTGCATAGGACGATGGGTAACACTTTTACAATTGGCTGTCAAACGTGTCAAACAAGCAAGCTGACATCTTTATACGCTTTGCACAAATCTAGATCCAACTTAACGTACTAGGAAATTGTTTTAACTAGGTTAAGTTAACCATTCTAATTTCAAAATTTGATCAAGAAAATAGATCGAGTTAAATTGGTCCATATCTAAACCTTACTCTGCATTTTCAAACTTGAGCCAAGGTCGTCTTTAGAGTTACCATAAATTTCAAGGTAAAGAATCTCTGGATATCAATAAACATTTGTTAGTTTTTATTAAATTTTTATATGCATACCAAAATAATAATCTGCATTATTAGAAGGGGCCATTCCTCACCCTCAATCTATCCAACCCATCCTACTAGGCAAGGCTAAGGCAGCCAAATTCCGAGCTGATGAGATCCAGGGGGAGCTGTAGGCAGCCAGACAGTAAGTTGTCGAGGCTGAAGAGAGAACTTTCAGAGTAGTGGAAGGGTAACCCTAATAAGTCCTCAATAGAAGTGTGTTTTGAGTGTGATTTGGGAGTGGGGGGACAAATCTTGGAGTGTAATTTATTAGCAACCCTAACAAGGGCCACGAAAAGCTCATTGGATCAATTTTCCTGGCTTTTATGCCCCATAGAACTGTCCACTTGGGCACAAAAATCGGCAATGGCCTAAGACTAGGGTGCAAATGGGTTGGGTTGAACTGGATCATGAGTGACTCCAACTCAATCTGGTTTCTTATTCGGATCCTAATTTTGGATCCAGATTGAATACAATAGAAGATCGGGTTAGGTCGGTTCGGGTCCACAACTATAATTTTTGGCCCAACGAGTAATTCAGGTTGCAAATTCAGATCCAGTTTGGGTCTGAGTTGGATCTGGTTCGGGTCCAGATCTTGGCAAAAAATTTCATATTATATATAACAATAACAACTATTATTGTAACGATAACAAATATTATTCCAAAATCAAAGAATAGCACTTTTATTGTACCCACCCTCCGTAAACTGTGGGGACAGGCCAATATGTGAGGTTTCATCATAGCGAATATATGAATGATGGTAAGGAATGCTTTGTGTTGCTTGCTAAATAATGATTACCCTAGTGCTCAAGTTTATGTTCAAACACAGTCAAAGAACTGGGAAAATATTACCCAACAGCTTGTTAGCCCTTCTCGCTTGCAATGTAAGTGGTTTTCCTGTCCCCTTGGTGTCTTGAAACTAAATTTTGATGGAGCCGTAAGAGGTTTGACAGCAGCAGCAAGATTTATTCTATGAGATCATACAAGCTAGCTAATGTGGGTGGCTGGATGGCCCCTCCCTCAATATTTTGTTCCGTATGCAGAGTTACTGGGATTGTGACGAGGTTTTAAATGTCCTATAATGAAGTTCTAGGCTTCGCAAATTTGGGTCGAGGGGGATTCAATGGCTATTATCTCTATGTTTAATGAACCGAACTATATACATGGTGCTTGGCTTCTCCTCGGGTGCAGGATATTTTATGTTGGACGTACTCTTGTTTTGCAATTCAAGCCTCTCACATCTCTAGGATAGGGAATCAAGCGGCGTATTGGGCTGCCACATATGCCTTAAAAGCTGGTTTACAGAGACCTTTAATATCTGATGTTTTTGTTGATGTTTGGTAATGCTATGAATGTTACTGTTTTTCTGTTATGTTCAGGTGTTTAGTCATCAGCAGCTCTATTAACTATTTTTATAATAATGCATTCCTTTCTGTTTCTATAAATAATTTTATGCATTCGGGTCAGGTCGGGGTGGGTTGTAGGATTGAAAATCTAAAATTATCTAAATTTTAAATGAGTCGGGTCGGGTCTGAATTTAATAAACCCAGATCCGACTTGAAAATAAAATGTGTCCAATTTTAGAACCCGACCCGGCCCCGTGGGTTCTCCAAAATTGATCGGGTCGGGTCACAGGTCAACCCGATTCATTTGCAGCCTTACCCAAGGTATGTAGCGACGTATTTCAGGCTTTCTGGCTGGATCCAACTAAACTAGTTCAAGCCGAAGGGAGTAAAACTCTACTAAAATTTAACTTAAAGAAACAGATCAGATGCCCCTAGATTGAGGTTAAATGAAATAAAAAAGTAGGGCCAGGGTAACGTCAAAGATTTGTTCATCGTATCTAGTTAGACCTCACAAATAATCTGTCATGATTGAGTTAGCTAGGGGTGTTCGCCTGCACCACAAAGCTATCATGCAAACAACTCTGTCTTCCGTCTGAAAAACCAGATGTTCATTTAATGTGTTGATTAACTGATCCATATGAAAACTAGGGCCTAATGTTTCATTTTGAGTCGTAAAAGAATAAGAGCATGCGTACAAAAATTTTCAAGGTGACCTTTCTAGGCCAAACATCGAATGTGTTAATCCATGTTGCTAACATTGATAAATTTTGTTATTGTGCTCTAATTTTGCTCACGCACCAACTCTGAAATTATGTTAATAAAATTTAGGTCAATCATTTGTTATCTGTCTTGTGGCCAATGCTTTTGTTCAGCATCTTGTTTACTTGTTCTTCATTATAAAATGAAAATTTGTACAACTTTTTAAAGTAGTTTTTGTTAAGAAATTTAAAGTAACTCATATATTTACAAGTTTTTGTGAAATTTTTGTAGCTAGGATGAGAGGAAACTTGGCAGAAAGTGGGGAAGGATTATCATACAAGAAAGAGTTGTCGTTTGATATATATATCCATTAGAAGGATAAGCTGTCTTTTTGTTTTTTTGAAAAAATATATTTGCCAACAACTGTTCTTTCGGCACCTTGGCTGTCTCCGTAGGAGAGATCTGGCGTTCAATTTGGACGTTGGCAAATAACTACCATACTGGCTATTATAAAACTTTTAAAGGTAAAAAAAAAACTCCTTTTATTTTAGCACAGTGGTTACGTGTCTTTGAAGGCTAGTGGTAGGTGGTAGGTAGACAAGGAAAGGTCATAGAATTGAGGGGTAATTAATCACCGGTACATTTATTGACCAGTCTCTAACATTTAATCCTTGTTGACTGGTTGTTTAACAATTAGTCCAGTCATATTTCAATACTTTATTATGAGACGAGAACGCCCCCAAGGATATTTTAATTCTTATTGCTTTATCTCCCATCCCACCGGAGAAGAGAAAGAAAAAAGGAGGTCGAGCCCGCCACGGCCGATGCCGGCCATAGCCCGACCCCTCCCGAGCCTCCTACCGCGGCCGCGCCGCCGGAAACACCCCATCCCAGCCCCCTCCTGCAGCCGCGCCGCCGAGAATGCCCCCGCCCCCGCCCCACGGTGGGGAGGCGCCGAAGAAGAGGAAGAAGGGCGGTCGTGGCGTCCTGCGGCCGTCGCTGGCCACGACCCGCCCTCCTCCCGCGTCCGCCGCGGCCCGGCCCCTTATCGGTGCCGACGGCCTCGCAGGAGGAGAAGAATTCTCCTCCATCTTGGGGTCAGCCGCCGCCTCCGGCGGTGGCAGTGGAGCTTGAGTGAGGGAGCGGAGGTGGAGGGGTGCGCGGAAGCCAGCGTCTATAGCGGCGGGGAGCCGCTGCTTGGGAGCGAGAGGGAGATCGACAGAGACGACGATGGCGGGGATAGCGCGGGCGAGGCAGAAGTAGAATTGGTGGTACATGAACTAGGAGAAGTGGGAGATGCAGAAGCCTCCGCCTTGGAATTGGAGGAGTATGGGCTGCTTTCCTCCACCCGTCGCCACCGTGCTCTGGTGGCAGCTCGGGGAGGTAGAGGCGGAGGGAGGGGTCGCCAGGGAGGTCGAGGAGGGTGATGCCATCATGGGGGGTGTCATGGGAGGGGACGGGTTCCATGAGGAAAAAAAGGAAAGAAAAAAAGGAGAAGAAAAAGGAAAAAAAGAAGAGAAAAAAAAGAAAAAGGAAAAAAAACACTACCAAAAAACAAGCGTATAGTGACGGAAAACTAGTGACGGCCCGTTATCAGTCACTATTTGTGACGGATTAGTGACAGACAGAAATTTGGTCACCGTGGTGTGAACTTAGTGACAGATTAGTGACAGACCGGTCACAAAATACACGGATAGCGTGGGCGCTAAAACTTAGTGACCACCATAGTGACGGGATATCTGTCACAAAACTGGTAACCGAAATTGCAACGAGACAGTGACAAATTCAGCCGTCACAAAAAATTGTAACCTAAATGTTTATAAATTTTTAAAAGATTATTTTTGGCAGTAACGGATTATTGACAGAAATTTCAGTCACCAAATTTTATTTGTAATTCCAAAAATATAAAAAATATTATTTTTGAGTAATTATAATAAAAAAAAGTAAAAAGAGGGAAACCTAAAATGAAACTAAGTGTCACCCCCCCGCCCAAATCACCCTCCCCTGCCCAAATAACCCTCCTCTCCCCCCTCCCTAAACCCTAAACCCTGTAGTCGGCCCCCCACCCCCCATCCCTAACCGCTGCGGCCGCCGCCCCCCCCCCCCCCCCCCCCCCCCCCCCGGCGATCCCTAACCCCTCCTCCTCCCTAACCCAAATCCAACAAACCCCTAACCGGAAGACCGTCCACGCGCCGCTCTACCTTCCGACCTTCTCTCTCTCTCACTGGGAGCCATGGCGACATTCTCATGGGCGTCCTTCCGGTTCCGCACCGGCTAATGAAACTCCTTTATAAGAGCCCGGAGATTAAGGTTGTGGCGATGGATTGGATTCTGAGGCACCATGGTGTTGGGCTTGGATCGATTCTATTGCTTCTCTTCTCTAAATGCTCTTCGCGGTTAGTTTTTTTCGAAGCTTTCTATCTATATATCTTCTATCGAAATTCATTCAAGAAACTTCAATTTTCAGATAGAAGGAAACGATTAGCAAAAAGAGTTGATCTTGTTCTGAAAATATTGTTATATTTTTTATAACATAAATAAATGTCCTTTTAATATTTTGCATTATTCTCTTATCGACTTTGATTGCTGGCTATCATCAGAAAAAAAGAAAAAAAATATTGATTAATGATTGCTGGCTCTACCAGTTGCTTGCGCTGTCTGGATTTTGCTATAGCAGTTCTCATTTGATGTAATTGTAATATTTTGTGCCATTTTAATATCTAGATTCCCTTTCTACTTAAAATCTCTTTTGATATTTTGATGTAATATTTTGTGCCAGTTCTTATTCTGTTCATTCTTTTGATACTATACGTGAAATTTGGCGATTGCCTTCTTTTGTGGCACGCTGGTCCAGAATCAATAGCTCACCAAATTTGTTAAAGGTATGAGATGGTCTGTTATGGCATAAATAATAAAATAGTAAACTAGACTAGAATTTTCCATGTTCTTCTTGAAGTTCTTTTTTTTCCTGGTACTGATGTTCTTCTAGGAGTTTGATGAGAATTTCTTTCACAACCTCTTTTTACATTGTGGAGGCATATATGATTTTGGTTATTTTGGACAGAGATTCTGTTTCTGCATATGTAGGCTGTGTTAAGATGATCTTTCTCATCAAGTTTCTTTAGATGAATTGGTCCTTTTTGTTTTCTTTCATTTGCCGTTTAATTGAGTGAATTTCTGCGCTTCTCTACCTGTGGTACTACTCTATGATTGTTTATTATTTGAGTCTGCATGAATATAACTTTTGGAATTCTAGCTCCATGTATTGACCTTCATGTTGTTATGATTGACTGATTTCCATCTAATGCATACAGGAACAGCTGGAGATTTAATGTAGTTTCTTCTCCAAGAACTGGTGCAAATAATGTTGGCTCTAAATATCAGGATTACTTGAAATTATTTGAGGTTCCTTTCACTCTGGAGGGTTATAGTCGTTTTTTTTGTGGTTTCTAGTTTGAACATCAAGATTATGGGGGCCATCTGTTGTGTGGCTGCTCCAAGGAAGAAACCTTTGTTTTCTTGTTACAAGATGAGCGGCAGTCATTCTGCTTATAAGAATGCTGGATGCTCCTCTAGATGGAGCTTTCTACGTGGCAACCGAACTCATACAATGGATGTTTTCGACAACCATTCTGAGTTTTCTCATCACAACAGTGGGAATATTGACTCAGAATTTAAGCATCGCATAGAAACAGATCATGAAGGTCTTCTAGCTGGGAAGACACCGGTAGCAGCTTCTCAGGCACTCAGACAACTGAAGTCTTCTGATTAATTGAGCATTGGTTGTAGCTCCAAAGTGGCTGCTGAAGGTAAAATATTTGGATTGTGTTCTATATTTAGGGAAAACATTCTTGTGCTGAGAAGCTTTTATCTATAGAATTTTCTAATAGTTACATAATGTTTTACAATATGAAGAAATGCTGTTATATATAAAATTTTTACTCCAATTTAACAAAATAACAGAGCGGCCCTTACCTTTAACTCATGAAAGAATTTACAAATCAGTAAATTCTAGAACTTAGAAGTGATTTTCACTGACGCAAGCTGTGGCATATAGTATGGATTTCTTCTAATCCATACAGCTCATGTCTAGAAAGAGACTGCACGAGTTCCACTTATAAATGTCAAATTATTTCCAGTCAGTTGTTCAGGCTCGTCAAACTATGACATGATCCTCTTTATATGGTAAATACTATCATAATCTATCGTACCTAGGAAATTTTGAAGAGCATAGCTGGATAACTAATCATGTTTAATACTCTTCTTAACTTGTTTCTGTAGAATAATAAAGTTTCTGCTGCAATTTTAGTGGATAAATGTTTCATGTTAATGCAATCAATGCTGCATAGAGGGTATAATTTTTCATGCATTCTTTGCATAATTCCTCATCTAATATTCTTATTCTTGTAACAGATGGATCCATCAGAAGAAATTTACCCTTCAATGTGAGCTGGAATAAAATGGAGACATTTATTAGATATTCCTATTCATTCTTTGCTGTTAATTTTCATGATTGATGCTCAATTAAGTTTGCTTTGATTTTAACATTGCATTCTTTTAACCTAGCATAGGAAAGAGACTCCAGTAGATCACAAGTAATTGCACCATGTATTGAGCCATCAATTTCTCCATCTACATCGGCTTCTAAAGCAGGCCCATCATCTTTGAAGACAAGCCAAACATCAAGTATGATATCAAGACTACTCTCTGATAACAGAGTTCCACCTGTCAAATCTTTAAATGAGGACAGCTCTCTTGAAGGAAGGCAGTCTTTTGTTCTTCCGGGCACTGACTTATCCAATGATGGATCCCAGATTCCCAGGTTGGGTCTTTTGATGTTTGGCCTTCAGTTGATATCTCTGAATTGATGTCCTCTTCCCAAGGAGAGACATGGTCATTTGGAAGCGGACACTCAAGTTACTGCACCAACAAAACTTGCAAATTCAAGCACTCAGCTTTCATCAACTTTCCTTTATTCTGATTCACAAATGTGCAGAGTATGCTCAAAGGTATTGAATGATAGATCTTTGTGGAGTAGCCAGAAACTAGTTCTGAACAAAGAGATATCTGTAGTGGCTATTCTGGTCTGTGGGCATGTCTTCCATGCAAACTGTTTGGAAATTATGACGCATGCGACTGAAGTTTGACCCATCTTGTCCAGTCTGCATGAATGGTGAGAAATTTGTATTGAAACTAGTGGAGAGAACTAATTGGAAGGTAAGAAGCAGGATCTCGAGGAGCCAAGTTGCCAGTATTGATGTTGATTGTGATTCTAGTTCTGCTGATTATGCTTCATTATGATTGCTTTTGTCTTAGATGATAGGTCTTTGTATTTCTAGGAGAAATGAAATCTCTGTTGATCTCTATGACATACTTTTGGATTTTGATTTTGATGGATTTAGAACATGTTGATGCCTATTTTGAATGACATGTTAAATGACTTTTGCATAATGTTGAATGCCTTTGCTATTAATGATATTATTATTATTATTATTATGAGCCAATCAATGTACCAAATGTACCAAGTTATTGGAATGTAATCAGTGACCAAATTTGGTTACTGAATTGTTTATCAAGTATTGTGACGAGCAGCCAGAAACTTAGTGACAAGATTTTGGTTACTAAAAATTGATTTTGCTCAGTGAGTTGACAAATTGGTGACGGTAACCTTGTCACTAGGTCAGTGACGGGATTAATGACAAATTTAGTAACAAAAGTTGTGACCATGTTTGTGACGACTAAATTTGTCACTGAAGGTTGTGACAAATCAGTGACCAAATTTGTGACCGAATTCTGTGACAAAATTAGTGACCAAGTTACCTCGTCACTACCTTAGTGACTGGTTAGTGACGGAAAATACATAATTTTTTAAATTTTTAATGTTTGGATTTGTAACGGCTTAGTGACGGCGGTTCTGTTACGGAGTTTAGTGACGGGAATCGCCGCCGTCACTAAAAATTTAGTGACGCGTGTTTTTGTAATCAATTCAGTGACGGGAGCTTCGGTCACAAATTCCGTATTAGTAACCGGAAACACGATATAGTGACGGGATTGCCCGTCACTATACGCGTGTTTTCTCGTAGTGAAAGAAAAAGGAAAAAGAGAAGAGAAGGAAAGAAAAAGAAGAAAAAAAAAGAAGACAAAGGAAAGAAAAAGGAAGAAAAGGAAAGAAAAGGAAAAAAAAAGAAAGAAAAAGAAAAAAAGAAAAGAAAAAAAAGGAGAAGAAAAAGGAAATAAAAAGAAGAGAAAGAAAGAAAAAGAAGATAAAGAAGAAAAAGAAAAAAGAAAAGAAAAAAAAAAGAAAAAGGAAAATAATGAGTGAGTGGCAGTTAGGTTAGTAAGCTTGGTACACAGGTAATATAGTATGGTACACATTTAAGTAAGCTTGGTACATAATTAATCAATGTTTTAATACTTAATCTAGTCAGGCACAGTTTTTTGTTCTGTGCACACAGTTTACCATTCCCTGCACATAGATATAGTTTCTGTGCACATAGTTAAGTTAAGCTATCTGATTTTGGTGGAATGTTTTGAATCAGTTACAATGGCATGGTAGATATTTATTATAGGTTGTTCTTGTGAGCCAAGACTTATCCTAGCATGGCGCATAGTCGATTAAGCTTGAAACACACTTAATTAACCAATGCATACACTTAATTAACATCGAAACACAGTTTTCTGTTCTGTGCACACAGTTTATCGTTTCTTGCACATAGGTATGGTTTCTCTGCATACAGTTAAGTTAAGCAATCTAATTTTTGTAAAATGTTTCGAATCAATTATAATGACGTCGTAGACACTTAACATAGGTTGTTCTTGTGAGCCAAGTCTTACCTTAGCATAGCGCATAGTCGATTAAACTTGAAACACACTTAATTAACGATGGCACATACTTAATTAACCCTGAAATACAGTTTTCTGTTCTGTACATACAGTCTACTATTTCCTGCACATAGGTATCGTTTCTTTCCTTCTCTTCGTTTTCTTTTTTTTTATTCTTTTTATTTTCTTTTCTTCCTTTTTTTTCTTGATATTGATAGATACAGTGGAAGAAAAGACAAAAAAAAAAGAAGAAAAAGAAAAAAAGAAAAGAAAAAAAAGAAGAAAAAGGAAAGAAAAAGAAGAGAAGGAAAGAAAAAGAAGAGAAGGAAAGAAAAAGAAGAAAAAAAAAGAAGAAAAAGGAAAGAAAAAGAAAGAAAAGGAAAGAAAAAGAAGAGAAGGAAAGAAAAAAAAGAAAAGAAAAAAAAGAAGAAAAAGGAAAAAAAAGAAGACAATTAAGTATTCCCTGTACACAATTAAGTCTTTCCTGCACACAGACTTAATTGTGTCCAGAGAATACTTAACTGCGAACAGATAGCACTTAACTGTGTGCATCACACTGTTAAGTATTCTCTGTACACAATTAAATCTTCTCTGCACACAGTTAAATGTTCTCTGCATCACACAGTTAAGTGTATGCAGAGAAGACTTAATTGTGTACAGAGAATATTTAACTGTGTGCATCATACAGTTAGGTGTTCTCTATACACAATTAAATCTTTTCTACACATATTTAAATCTTCTCTGAATA
Organism: Phoenix dactylifera; assembly: GCF_051530095.1. Lineage (NCBI taxonomy): Eukaryota > Viridiplantae > Streptophyta > Magnoliopsida > Arecales > Arecaceae > Phoenix > Phoenix dactylifera. Next base: position 37,839,308 of record NC_143190.1, on the reverse strand, counting down.
CAGTTAAATGTTCTCTGTATCACACAATTAAGTGTGTGCAGAGAAGACTTAATTATATATAGAAAATATTTAACTGTATGCATCACACAGTTAGGTATTTTCTATACACAATTAAATCTTTTTTGCACATACTTAAATTTTCTCTGCACACGGTTAAGTATTCTATATATCACACAGTTAAGTTAAATATTCTCTGTACATAATTAAGTTTTCTCTCCACACACACTTAAATCTTCTATGCATACAGTTAACTGTTCTATGTATCACATAGTTAAGTATTCTTTTTCTTTCCTTTTTCTTCTTTTTTTTTTCCTTTTCTTCTTTTTCTTTCCTTTTTTTCTTTCCTTCTCTTCTTTTTCTTTCTTTTTCTTTTTCTTTCCTTTTTCTTCTTTTTTTTTTCTTTTTTTTCCTTTTCTTCTTTTTTTTCCTTTTTTTTCTTTTTCTTTCCTTCTCTTCTTTTTTTTTCTTTTTCTTTTTCTTTTTCTTTCCTTCTCTGCACACAGTTAAGTATTCTCTGCATCACACAATTAAGTATGTGCAGAGAAGATTTAATTATATACAGAGAATACTTAACTGAGTGCATCATACAATTAAGTGTTCTCTGTACACAATTAAATATTCTCTACACACACTTAAATCTTCTTTTTTTCTTTTTCTTCTTTTTTTTTATTTTTTTTAATTTTTTTTATTTTTTTTCTATTTTCTCCTCTTGTGATGCCGGTGGCGCCAAAAGGGAGCCATGCCATGGCGGCAGCGGGAGGGGGCCCGGCCGCGGCCACTTTATTTATTTATTTATTATTTTATTGCAATATATTATATTTATTTATTTATTTATTCGTTCATTCACATATATATGTATTTATTTATTTATGAATTTATTTATTTATTTATTTATTTTCTTTTCTTTCTTTTTTTATTTTTTTATTTTCTTCTTTTTCTTTCCTTTTCTTTTTTCCTTTTCTTCTTTTTTATTCTTTTCTTCTATATTCTCCTCCCGTGAGGCCGGTGGCGCTAGAAGGGGGCCAGGCCATGGCGGCCGCGGGAGGGGGTCCAGCCGCGGTAGCTTTATTTATTTATAATTATTTTATTTTATTAAATATATTATTTATTTATTTATTCGTTCATTCATATATATATATTGATGCATTTATTTATTTATTTTTCTTTTCTTTCTTTTTTCTTTTCTTTTTTTTCTTCTTTTCTTTTTTCCTTTTCTTTTCTTCTTTTTCTTTCATTTTCTTCTTTTTTTCTTTTTCTTTTTTTTTCTTCGCTTTTTCCCTTCTTCTTCTTTCTTCTTTCTTTTCCTCCCGCGAGCCAGCGGCGTCGGAAGGGGGTCGGGCCGCGGCGGCCGCAGGAGGGGGCCGCGAGAGGGGGCCCGGGAGGGGGCGGGGCCGCCAGCGGTGGCAGCCGCGGCTGGCCAGCGGAGAATATCTCTCCTCCCGCGAGGTCGGCGGCTCCGAAAAGGGGCCGGGCCGTGGCGGACACGGGAGGAGGGCGGGCTGCGCCGACGACTGCCGCAGGAGGGGGCTCGTGAGTGGGCAGGGGCGGGGGCAATCCTGGTGGCGCGGCTGCGGGAGAGGGCGTCGGAGGGGGCAGGGCCGCGGGAGGGGGCTCGTGAGGGGGCAGGGGCGGGGGCAATCCTGGTGGCGCGGCTGCGGGAGAGGGCTCCGGAGGGGGCAGGGCCGCGGGAGGGGGCTCGAGAGGGGGCGGGGCCGCGGGAGGGGGCTCGGGAGGAGGCGAGCCGGGGCTGGCGGCGGCCGCAAGAGGGAGCTCGGGCGGGGGCGGGCCATGGTCAGCGGCGGAGCCTTTTTCTTCTTCTCCTTCTGGGAATGGGAGATAAGGAGGGTAGGGGCATTTTCAGCCTTTAAAAAAAATAAAATGGGCTCAAGGATTGGGAATTAAACTTGGTAAAGATATTGGATAGAAGATTTTAAGACTGGTCAACCGGAACTTTTTGTTATAGCACGGTCCTTTGGAGGGTGGGGAATTAATTACCCCTAGAATTAAAGTATAGCTGCTCTCATGTAAGTGTTCCTGTCTTTCAGAAGTCTTACAACTCTCTGCTCTCATGCAAGTGTTCACGTCTTCAAAATTCTGACAAACTCTCCTTATCTTCTTTTCTTTTTTTTTTTTTTTTTTTTTGCTTAAACTCTCCTTATCTTCGGATGCAGTATCTTTTTTTTTTCTTTTTTTTGTGAAAATGATAATTCATATAGCTCTAGATTGAGTACAACCAGCCAAATCCAAAGAAAGAATAGAGTACAAAAAGGTGGGAATGTCAGCTACAAATGTCCAAAGAAACTCCCCAGAGTGCCGGACGACGTAGGAGGTGACCCAATCAACTGCTCTGTTAGCCTCCCGTACACATGTGCTGCCTGAAAATCATCCATCTCCTGAACATATCTCCGAGTCTCTAGGATGAGCGGGTGACCGTCACCGTACCTATCCGCACCCCAGATCCAGTCAATCACCGCAGAAGAGTCCCCCTCGAGATGCACCCGCACGGCACCGAGGACCCTCCTTACGTAGGATAAGCCCTCTCAAGTAGCCCGCAGCTCTGCCTCAACAACGGTGACCCCTGGCATGCGACGGCCCCCAATGGCTATCAACCTGCCCAGAGAGTCTGTGATCATAAAACCCACACCTCCAGAACCACCGTCCATTGATCTGCCCAGGGAGTCCCCGATGCAGTATCTTTGGTATGTTAACAAACCCCAGAAGTTGGCTGCTTCAGTGCTGACGACTGCATGCTTTTATACCAACTTCAAATAATACAATGCAAAGAAAATATTAAAGTGGTTTCTTTCTTTCTTTTCTCCATATGTTGGAGCTGTTAGGACTCTCCGTTAGAACAAAGTAGATGGATGGCAACTTGAGAGTCAGAACTTGGAAGGCGGCAGGAGATTTTTGATTAAAGACTATCCTTTGGTTGCAGCAATTATAATACAATCCAGTAATGGGAAAAGGCGAGATAAATTAGTGTAAATCTTAATAATATAGAATTATGCATGCAAAGCAACTTCACTACATTCCATTACTGCTCAAGTAAATGGATACACATACAGTGGGAACAAACTGTCACACAGAGCAGAGAATCAGAGAAACTCTGCCTTATTGCCACCAATTCCTTTCAACAACCTAACGATCCAAGAATTCGTAACCTTATTAAAAATAGACTTCACGGCAAAAGTTTCTGACATCTTCTATCACACCTGGTCTAGTTAACAAAAGCACATTTCTTCCTTATCTCACCTTTGCCGTGCGTGAGGACTTCGATCCTTCCCATTTTAACCATGGACTCCGCAAAGTCTTTGAAGAACTCCTCTGGCCACGCCATGGCCTGGCGCTCGACGTATGCTTTAGTCTCAGGATCATGAAGGAGTTGATCATCAGATGTGAAGAGCCCTCTCCCTCTGGACACACCTTTGTAGTAGGCCAAGTCAAAGTTTCTGGAGCTCCCAGGATCCATTTCCACCCGGGTCGTGTTGTCATTGGGCTTACATTCGCACATCAACTGGGGTACGTAGGTCGGATCCAACGCCGGGTCCAAGCCGAAGCCACGTCCGGTGAAGTTGTAGAGGCGCTCCGTGAAGGATGAACAAAGTGACAGCCCAATGGTATGCGCACCTGAATGCAATGAAGAAACCAAAAGTTGGCTTGGCTATCAACCAGTGTAGACGCCTGAGTTTTCCATGATCTCTGAACTTTATCAAATGCAAAATTTATAATCTAAGACTAGTATATGTAAGGTTAAGGCCTTAAGGGTCGGTAATACAAGAGACTTGGGTTTGATTGCACCCTCGCTCCAGTGTTTGTCTGTGTTTTCATCCATTCTAGTTCTTTGAAAAGAAAAAGAGTCGCATAAAAGGTTTAGTTTAGATCAGCAGGTTGGATTTTTTTTTTTTTTTTTTTTTTGAGAAATTGTGTATGAATAATTAGTTATAATCAACTTGAGATGCAGCTCCACGGTCAATTTTACCTGTTAGAACTGCAAGGTCCTTGGCAGTTAAACCTTTTTGGATAAAGATGTTTTTCAGAACAGTGATGTTTGAGGTCGGTGGTTGCAGGTTTGCTTGGGTATCTGAGGCTTCTGATCTGCGTCCATCCCTTCGGCCAGTCTCTATTGCATAGTATGGTCCATAGGTCTGGAAAAGAAGAAGATCACTGAGAGTCGAACGAGTGTCTTAGATACAGTTAAACTATTCTTGTCATAAGAACATAACTCTTACCAATTTCACCGAATCCCGAGCAATCATAGCCAAGATGTCTGCACAGGAGACGATTCCGGGACAAGCCATCTCCAATTTAGCCTTAATATCATCGATCGCATCGAAACCTCGAAGGCTTTGATTTGGAGGTGCATCTTTCTCAGCAGGGTTGTTATTTGTAGAATTCAGTAGAAGGGAGGCATCACATCCCTTCATAGAGAAGAAATGTTGTGAGAACAGATTTATCCAAAATTCGTGGATCATAAAACACCGTGCATGTCGTATGAGATTTAAGTTACTTACATTGACGAAACAATCATGGTATTGCATCCGTAGGAACGGTCCGGTAAGGAATGGAGCATTTGCTATGATCTTAGTCATTTCTTGGAAAACTATAAATTCTGCATGGGGGCATGAGTTTTTATAGAACCCATACTCCAATTGTGCTTCTGTTGAGCCTATGAGAACGAGTGCGAGGGCCAAAGGAACCAAGGTTCCAAAGAGAGCTCTGTAAGACACCATTTTTGCAGACCAAGCTATGGAAGAATCCCCTGCGGCTGAATGAAACTGGACACGGTATCAATTTATAGTCGATCAGTGGCGAGCATTGGATCTCCTTCAAAAACTAATTAAGTGGTATCAGGATTTTATAAGCAAGTGGGGATGAGCTGGAAATGGCGTGTGTTTAGGCAGAAGGGTTGACCAGGCAATGTTGCAAGTATTTGACATGGCATGTGTTCAGGCAGAAGGATTGACCAGGCAATGATATGGAAGGAGCAGCTCATCCAAGTATTGATCTATATGTGATTATTGAATTTGTGAGAAGAGTGACTTTATTTAAGATCAACAACTGCAAGTCCAGCTGTGGAGGAAAGATGCAGAATTATTGTTAATGTAAACAAATGGTCTTCAAAGTATCTTAATATTCACCCAACGGCCGATGCTAATACCAATAATAAGAAATTACTATCTCTCCTATTTATTTTGTGGAGGTTGGTAACAGAAAATAATCCTAACATGTGCTTGAAGAAAGCGTCCTATCAACTCTACATCCCAAACTATTCTGTAGTGAGATGAAGACTCCTTCCTACATCTGTGTTCTTGTAGTGGAAGTCATTTTGACAAGTTCGCATTTACTTGACCATTCAAGTCCCTCAAGGCAAGTTCTTGAAGGATGAGTTCTACAATGATCTTCTGTGCAAGCCGATGGTAATTTTGAGATCCGTGCAAGCAGATGAATAAGAGAGTTCGGAGTTTTTTGAGATCCATGCAAGGTACGATCCAACGATCGACCTTCTAAATTCACAAACTCGTGTCTTCAGTTATTTTTTTGTAAGAGTTGTAGGTTAGTCCTTTTCTAATCCTCATAATTTAGATCCTTACATATCGCCGATATCTATGGGTTCAGTCAGCATCATACCGCCGATGAAGCAATCCAATATGTACATAATTATTATTTAATTAAACAAAAGGCAGCACAACCTCCCATTCAATCAAAAAAAAAAAAAAGTATTGGCATTTTATTTTTATTTAGAAGGTTCCTAGAAGTTGAACGTTGTTAACTAAGACCGCTAGAAATTTCTTGTGGCCGTCTAGGTTCTAGAAAATATGACAGGTTAAACATAAGAGGTTTGTGATGCAGACCATCTACCAGTATGATGCCAAAAGTCAACTTACGAAAGAGATTATTATTTTTTTCTTTTTTTAAAGTGACAACGACAGAGCGTAGCTTTAGATAGTGAGTTGTAGGTGGTGTGTCTCTATAATTGACTGTTCTCTTTTTTAGGGAAATAAGGAGGAAGTAAGCCACTTCCCCAGTTTATTAGATCTGATCGAGAACGAATGTATATGAAAGAAAAGAAAGCTTTTAAGTTTTTTTTCTTTTTTTTGAGAGAGAATAGGAGACTAATGAGCTCGAGCCACATTAGTCACCTGCAATTTTATTAAAGGGGAAGAAAAAGTTAATGTACACACAAGAAAGACTGCAGGCAAGAATTTACGTCTGAAACACTGCAGAAAGAAGATTTAAAAAGAGCCAACGTAAGCCACTTCCCACAATTTTATTAAAAGCTTCTAAGTTTTTAAGCTTCCCCACCAAGGAAAGAGTGATACAAGCAACTATTTACTCAGCAGCCCCGTGTTTCTAGCTTTTCATTGTAGTTAGAGTTAGATTTGTTCTCATCAATATGTCTTAGGGCCAATATTATGATCAGATTTAGTCCATGCTTTTTTTTTAAAAAAAGAAAGCAATTCTGATATATTTTTGTTGTTAAATATGATGATTACATAATTCGTCAACGACATCATCATGCATTTCTAATTCATCAACATCAGCCGTTGAGCACTCAAATGTCAATTCATGTTAGTTCACTTTTTTTATACAACTGTCGTACTATGTTTATCTGTTTCTTTTTTTTATTTATTGATGCAATAAGTCTCATTCTCAACCACTACAGTTACAAGCTCATTAATTTAGAGCTAGCATTTTATTAGTAAGCCGACCAATTCACAGACATAATTTACAAAGATAACATTGTTTATCTTAACCAGCCCATTAGACAGCCACAAGAAACATAAAGACAAGAAACACAAAACCTGTGGTCAAATCCGCTCTCTCTTCAGAGTCATCAGATAAAACAATATATCGATTGTGCTTCAAGATGCCAGCAGGAAGAATTTCGGAGTATGTTAGCTTGTATTCAGCCAATAATTTTGGTGAAAATGGAGGAAATGAGAAACTTCCCCCTATCATTATTAAGAAAGAGCATAAGTTACAATGGGGTTACGAGAGAGACGAAATACAGAAGAGGTAAAGGGAGTAATGAGGAGAGAGAAGAGAGGATGGCCTTGTCTTGTAACTGAGGAGGAGCACAGATGCCTTCATTCCGAGAAAGGCCTTACACATCACGGACCAAGGAGAGTATTTCTTTTTTTATGAAGATTTTGGAAATTCTTCCTTGCCAAACATGCCATATGCAGAATTGATCCCGGAAAGGGCCGGGTTCAAGTTGTACCTTTCATACGAATGGATGATTCATCTTCTTTTGTGTCATCAACCATTTTGGATCACGCAATGGCCGTTTTGAATTCATGCAAGCTGATAAAAGAAAGATATTGGAGTTTTTTGAGATTCGCATAATATGCTATCCAATAGTTAATATTATGAAAGAAGGTCGATTATTCTTTCACGCGAAAAATACAACCCAAACACCTTATTTGGATCTTCCTACGCCGCCTTGTAGACCAAAAGGGATGGAGATTAAGAGGCAAATCCTGAGATTTAGTTGTGCAGAAGTAGAGGACCAGACTGCCCTAATGAAGTAACACACCACATAAAGGGCAGCTTTGAATGATATTGCAACCTTTTTTTAGCAAGCATTTCAGCAGTATGAAATATCTTTACCTTCTTGGATGCATAAGTTTTTCAAATGATTTTGTAGAATGGGCAGCGCAAGCCTCCATTGTAGATGAATAAAAGGCAAGCAAGTCCATGAGATAATCAAATTGGGAGGCTTCCCATAATTTTGGTGCTACAGGAATTATTTATTTGGATATTTGGCCCTAGCTGCCTTTATCTTGCTTTGTTCCATGCATGGTCTTCACAGCCCCATGTTCTTGATAGCATTATAAATTTGAAAAAAAAAATCCTTTTTTGTGCACACGAAGAATTTCTTGGGCCCATTAAAGCTGGCTTAGCAACTTGAAATTCAACTACCTTATGGATTGCATTAATTTGTGTGATTTAAACCAATCTTCTCATTTCATGTGGCATGAGAACTTTTGGTTAACCATTTTAAGAACTTCCACCTGCTGAATACGCCGTCTCAAGCAGAAATTTTGAAGTACTTCAATGTATTTGAGAGAAAATATGAAACTAGTTCAAGTTGATCCAGAGTAAGGCTAATTTGAAATTTTGCATCATTTTCGATGATAATGCCAAATTTCGAAAAGAATGATGAGCCCCAGACCCCCAATCAAACCAGCCTGGCCCAACTCTGGCTTGGGTTTGAGTTAATTAAAATTCATAGAAGGCAGGCCTCATGAGCCACTCCCTTTTACAGAATGTCACGCCCCGAGCCCGGAGCACGGCAGACGCCGCACGCCCACACGGCGGGCCGCACAGGCATGCAAGGCTTCGAAACATGTCGGAGCAAATACGGATGTTCAAAACTTATTTAAGGGTTAATCAGAGATGCTTAAAATTGATATAAATAATTAAAGTTATTCAAAAGCAGTCTTACAAAATTCCAACATAACATTTACTAACATAATTCAAATGTCCAAACTAATCTAACTAAAATGCCAGTGACCGAAGAAATCATCAGAAAATCTAACGCACTCTCCAATCCTATGCGATTAAGCCTCTGGATCTGAAAAATAGAGAAAATAAAATAATGAGCTATACTAGCCCAGTAAGCAACAAAATACTCCAAAATAGGATCAGAGCATATCAGATCAAAATACAGAATAATGTCTGGAATAAATCATAAATAACATCGTTTTACTGTTTTCAAAACTTATTATTATTTTTCCGAAAACTCTGATATCAGAATCTCAACATAATAGACTACGGCCACGTAACCTAGTGGCATGGGTTGCACAAAGTGCCAGAAATCACTATTGTTAGTCACCGGTGGCAACGATGTCCAGAAACCACTATTCTAATCACCGGTGGCACGGTGTCGAAACCGATTCCTCACAAATTACAAGTCGACAGGTCCAACTTATAATCTCCATTGGCGGGGCCAGAACAGAACAGAACAGGTCATAGCCATGCTGAGAATGCATATATACAAAAATAGATTTCATAAATTATCCAGTCATATTTTACGGATTTCAGAGCATACAACATAATTTTCAAATAAAATTTAACATGCCTGACCCTTTTTACTGAATACAAAACATATGTCAAAATTTAATCAATTTATCAAATAATTTGGGAATCACACTTGAAGTATTAAGTTACTTACATCTTCTCACTTAATTCCTACTTCAGGTAGGCGAATCAGGTTCACCTGTTAACATTTAATTAATTTCTTTGTAAATTTCAGAGCGAAGCAAAATCCAAAAATAATTCTACTGAACTCGGCCCAATAAGGCCCCCAAGGTTGGCCTCTAATTGGTTTATTTATATAATAAAAATTCATTTTAGGGGCCAATACCTAATTATAAAGTACTATTTCGTAATTGTTGCCCAGAGATGGTCACCCAAGAGTGGGGTGAATTGGGTGTTTTAAAACTTTTTGTCCAATTAAAAATAAAACACACAAATGTATGAGCTAAGGTAAAAATAGAGGTATGAAAACAGACAATCGCAAACACAAGGTTTTATAGTGGTTCGGAGCTTCCACTGCTCCTACATCCACTCCCCAAAGCACCTTTGGAAATTTTCACTATAATCCAAGATTACAGTCCGGTAGTTTTGCGAGTGCACTACCCAACTCGTTGTTTTACACCGGGCTAACAACGAACCCTACAACCCCCAATTTCACCTAGGCTTGGGACGCCTTTCCCTTGTTCCAAGTCCCTTGACTGGAACAAGCACAATAACCAAAGGTTTTACAAAAGATTTGAAAGCTCTAAATAAGCAGATAAAACAGTGAGAAATAACAAAATCCGGAAGAACCCTTTTAGCCGTTGGAAGCGTGGGAAATGGTGGTTCTTCCGATGTGGATCGCGTTGTCTTGAATGTGAGCTTTGAATGCCGATCGGGAGAGAGTAGTTGAGCTCGAAATCAGTTGGGAAGCTTGAAAGCACTTGATTCTTCACTTGAATGCACTAACTCCCTTGAACCTCTTTCTCTTACTTCTCTCTTGAATGATCTTGTGTTGGGTTGGTGAGAAGTTGTTGGAAGGCACTTAAGAGCTCCCTTTTATAGCCCAAAAAGCAAATATAGCCGTTAGACACAAAAAAAGAAACGTTTGAAATTCAAACAAACCTGCAAAAAGGTGTCAGTCGCGTCCCAGGCGCTCCGGAGACGTCTCCGCTTCAACGCGAGACGTCTCGGCTGTAAGATTTTTCTTTTGACGTTGTTTGGGGTCGACTCGGCGCTTTACGGGGACGACTCTGATGATGAACCATTTGAATGCTTGTTTTTCTGTTTTTCTGAGAGGGTCGCCTCGCCACTTTACGGGGACGTCTCGGGATGTTTGCACTTTTTGCATGGGGACGACTCCGCTGCCTCGGGGACGACTCCGCTGTTTTATCTTCGAAAAACAAGTCCTCTGCAATTCTCTGAGAGAGTCGACTCCGCTTTTTCAGGGGACGTCTCCGCTGCCTTATCATCGAAAAAGACATCCTCTGGAATACCCTGAGAGAGTCGACTCCGCTACCTCGGGGACGACTCCAGAAGTCTGCTTTTTACTCGCGGGGACGACTCCACGTCCTGTGGAGACGACTCGCGCGCATCCCTTGAAATCGGCCTTTCTGCCGCCTCTGAGAGAGTCGACTCCGCCTCTGAGAGAGTCGACTCCGACCCTGCGAGACGCCTCGCCAGGTGCCGGGGACGTCTCCTGACGTGCCAGTTCTTCCTGTTTGTGCCAGAGACGTCTCTGAGACAACCCGGAGACGTCTCGGCTGTCCCTGATCTATTTTCTTCAACTAAAAAATTCTTCAATAAATCCTTAAAAATTATGGAAACTTGCCTAGACATTTCTTAACAATATTATTAATTAATCACCTGAAATTCTCAAATAAATTGTTAAGATAAATGGAATTATACTCTAGTGTTTTGTATTTATCAAAATCCATTAGGGGGTCAACAATCTCCCCCTTTTTGATGATGACAAAACACTGAATATATGCAAAATTCAAAATTTAAACATATACACAGTATTTGATCAGATGTACAAGTATAATGTTTTGATTTGAGCTAGATACAGTGTGCATAATTCAAAATAGTCAACTTTCAGTTCTATCCTTATGCATAAGATTGATCTTAATAGCTCTTAAGCAATTTTAGCATATCAACTGAATTTGAATCAAGTTAAAATTTAAATTAATGAAATATTGATGCTAAAGACAATTGAAGGCTAAGTTCTTTTTGACTCCCCCTTTCTTTTCCAGAAGGGCAATTATCTTAAAGCCAATATTCTTCAATTTTATCTTTTTCTAATTCAATTTTTTAAGTATGAGTGTAAATTTTGCATTCCATATTTAGGTTCTACTCCATATACTCCATATATATATATCTACTCAATACACTCCATAAATTTTGCATTCCAATATATCCAATATCCATATTGGTTCTACTCCCCCTTTTTGTCATCAACAATGAAGGGGACAAATTATCCTTAGGTACTTAAAACTCAATTCCTAGTAGAATTCAGCATATTACCATGAACGACTCAAGGATATTCAAGTTATTTTTATTAAAGAATTCAGCATTCATTTTACTCCCCCTTTGTTTTGGAATTCATTTCAGACTCCTCTTTTTGTTTAAGATAGTTATCACAAGATGTGCTCCCCCTGTTTTATATGCATTGATAAATTGTGTCAAATCTGAACACTTAAGGTATGTTATGAGATTTTTATGGCACAACACAGAATCGCATACACAAAGTTTGATTCCACAGGATTTGAAACAAACACAAGATTTCAAAAGAAATTGTATGTCATTCATATGTCATTGCAATCATTTGAAGGCATTACAAGGTTAAAAAAAAAGAGGAAATCATTACAAGTATTGATTCCTAATACAAAAGAAGTGTCAAAATGAGCCTAGGGTTTTACAAAAACCGATGAACTCTAGATGTCTACAAAATGTCCCTCATCGGCGACGTTGCTCATAAGCCCTAGCAGCTGCATCTATAAATGCATTAATTGAGTCCAGTAGAGTTTTGAACTGCTCTCCTTGAGATTGATGGAAGGCTGCCACTAGTGCTTCAAATTCAATGCTTGCCCTTTCAATTCTTCCTCTAAGTTGGGCAACCACAGTGCCCACATTGCCTCCAGGGCTTGTCAATTCTTGAAGGCTTTTTGATATGCTCTTCAAGTCATCCTGTAGCTCAATTGATCTGAAGGATTGGGTGGCACTCACATGAACTAGTTCTGTCGCTGTAGCTTCTATCTGAGCTCTAATTTCCTTCAACTCTTGTAGAAGCCCTTCATGTGAGGTTCTGATGGGGGCCAACTCAGCAGAAATCATCGATCTCATCTCCTCCCTCATCTGCTGGCATATTACAGATGCTAAAGTGCGCATCTGTTCTTCTGATAGGGAGAAGGGCCCACTGACTGGAGGAGGAGGAGGCACAGATGTGGAAGGTCCAGCTGAGCTGGAGGGTACATCAGGGAAGGCCATGTGGCTATGTGGAGGAGAGTGGTGGTCAGGCTCCTGATGTGGGATCTCGGGCTCTAAGGTTTGAGATTTTCTTTTTGGTACCTTGACCCAAGACCCATCTACCTTGTGAAACTCCATTCTACGCATTGTGCTTTCATTATAGTAGTCGGTGTTTCTCAAGGGTTTTGCAGGCTCATTTTCTGGAATTTGAACCTCGAAATGTTTGAATACTAGGGTAAAGATCATCCCATAGGGTATGCTAAACCTAGAATACCTATGACATATAGAAATGTAGTTTAGCATAAGTCTAGGGAGATTTAGGGAAATCCCTAGTAGGATGTGGTGCATGATGACTAAATCTCGCTCCGAAACAAAATCGAAGCGACCGGTTTTTGGAAACAAGACCCGGTTGACAATACTCAAAAGTAGTCTCATCTCGGCATTTAGGTCTTGTGAGTTAACCACATCAAGAGGGCCGCAGTCCTCTCGTCCTAAAACTAGGTTTAGGGCTATTTCCCTTTGGGGATGTGAGGTCGGAGCCTCACCGTCTTTAGGAATTTGTAATACACTAGATAGGGTATCCTCATTGATCTCTATCAATGTCCCTCGGACATAGGCAGTGTACCCCGAGTCCCCTAAGGCCATATTACTAAACATCTCTCTAACTAGACCGGGGTAGGTTGATGTGTTGAGAGTACAAAGATATTTCCAACCTTGGGCACGGAGTCTCTCACCAATAGAGAACCCCTCACTCTCTAAAAAGTGGAAATCTATAAACCTACCCGTGGTTACTGTGCGATTCGCACAAAAAATGGTCGAGGTTGGCGGAGCAACCGGAGGAGACGGTGCGGAAGGTTCTTCCCTCCGTTCCTCGGCGTCGGTCGCTACCCTAGGACGCCTCCCACTTGTTCTCCTAGCTCTTTTGGGTGCCATGGATTAGAAACCCTAGGGAAATGGGGAGTTTTGGTTCGGTTTGAGGTGGAGAGAAAAATGGAGGGTAGGGTTTTGTATTTTGTTGGGGACGAAAGAGATAGCTCGGGTCGGCTCGAGCTGTTTCGACCTATTTTAAAAACCCTCGTTCGGTCCCCGAGACGTCTCCGCGACTAACGCGAGACGTCTCGCCGGGGGGACGTCTCTGCGATTTGCCAGAGACGTCTCCGGCACTGAAAAATTTCAGACTGAATTCTATCTTTTTCCAATTTATTTTATTTAACCACACTAATCAACATGATTTCTTTTGGTGAATATAGAGTGAGTTTGTTTGTGATCCTTCCCTTTAATAATATACCCTATAAAAGTTTGATAATAATTTTTTGAATTATTAATATTGAAATGAGGAATGTTTGACCAAATTTCGAATACCTATGAAATAGGCTCTGAAAATATCTCTATGAAGAGTCCAAGGGAGGGTAACCATCCTCCGGAAAGTCAAACAGTTCGTCATTTAACTTAGATAGATTCATGCTTTCACTTAATAGATACTAGGTTTGCTATTTGTGACTTTGAGGTGGATTATTAGTTTGAGTAGCAAAGCATTGCAATACAAGTTCAATTTATTTGCTAGGATCATACAAGCTCAAAGCATTCCTTAAATAGTTGAACCTATCTTTACAAAGGGGCTTTGTAAAGATATCGGCCAATTGATTTTCAGTACATACATACTCAATCATCACATCATTTTTCAGCACATGATCCCTTATAAAGTGATGCCTAATCTCTATATGTTTTGATTTTGAGTGTTGGACAGGATTTTTTGTTAAATTAATTGCACTTATATTATCACATCTAATTGGTATATTGTCCATTTTGATACCGAAGTCTTCAAGTTGTTGCTTAATCCAAAGAACTTGGGCACAACAGCTTCCAGCTGCAATGTACTCAGCCTCAGCTGTGGATAAGGCAACTGAATTTTGTTTCTTGCTAAACCAAGAAACCAAATTAGCACCCAAGAATTGACATGTGCCACTTGTGCTTTTTCTGTCGAGTTTGCACCCGGCAAAATCAGCATCGGAATAAGCAATTAAATTTATGTCAGATTGTTTAGAATACCATAAGCCTACATTAGATGTCCCTACTAGATATCTAAAAATTCTTTTAACAGCTTGCAAGTGTGATTCCTTAGGACATGCTTGGTATCTAGCACACATACAAACACTGAATAATATGTCTGGTCTACTAGCAGTAAGATAAAGTAAAGAGCCTATCATACCTCTGCACAATTTGTAGTCTATACTTTTACCTTTTTCATCTTTGTCAAGCTTGCAACTTGAGCCCATGGGTGTGCTGATTTCCTTTGCATCCTTCATCTTGAATTTTTCCAACATTTCCTTGATATATTTGGACTGACTGATGAAGATGCCTTCCTCTGATTGTTTTATTTGTAGCCCAAGGAAGAAGTTGAGCTCACCCATCATGCTCATTTCAAATTCTCCCTGCATAAGCTTGGCAAACTCTTGACAAAGACTATCATTAGTAGCACCAAAAATTATATCATCCACATAAATTTGTACAAGCAATAAGTCATTTCCTTTTCTTTTAATGAAGAGGGTTTTGTCTACATTTCTTCTCTTAAATTTATTTTCAATTAGGAAATTACTTAATCTTTCATACCATGCCCTAGGGGCTTGCTTTAGTCCATACAATGCTTTATGTAATTTATAAACATAATCTGGATGTAAGTGGTTTTCAAAACCTGGAGGTTGTCCTACATAAACTTCCTCCATTATATAACCATTTAAAAAAGTACTTTTTACATCCATTTGATAGAGTTTAAAATCCATGAAGCAAGCATATGCCAAAAGTAGCCTAATAGCCTCTAACCTAGCGACAGGAGCAAAAGTTTCATCAAAATCTATTCCTTCCTCCTGATTATAGCCTTTGGCAACTAGTCTAGCTTTGTTTCTTATAACTATTCCATCTTCATCTAGTTTATTTCTATACACCCACTTGGTGCCTATGATTGAAACATTAGGGGGTCTTTTCATTAGAGTCCAAACTTGATTTCTTTCAAATTGATTTAATTCCTCTTGCATAGCATTTATCCAATTTTCATCCTTTTCGGCTTCTTCTAGTGACTTCGGCTCTATTTGTGAAACGAAAGCAAGATAATTACTAGTATTTCTTAGAGAGGATCTTGTCCTTACCCCTTGTGAGGGATCACCAAGGATTAAATCCCTTGGATGACCATGTGCATACCTCCATTCCCTCGGAAGATCTTGATTTCTTGCTTGAGGTTGATCTTCTTCATCTTGCTGAATTGTATCTTCCTTGACTTCATCTTCAAGTTGTTTGTCTTGTATGGAGAACTCCTTCATTCTGTCTTCAAGTATACCTGCATCACTATCTTCTTCTTTTCTAGAAGAATCTCCATTAGCTTCATCAAAAACAACATGAATGGATTCTTCAACAACGAGAGTTCTCTTGTTGAAGACCCTGTATGCTCTACTAGATGAGGAATAACCTAAGAAGATCCCCTCATCTGATTTAGCACTAAATTTACTTAGATTGTCCTTTCCATTGTTTAAAATAAAACACCGACAACCGAAAACATGAAAGTAACATATATTTGGCTTCTTATTATTCAGCAACTCATAAGGTGTTTTCTTTAAAATAGATCTGACTAATGCACGGTTTAAAATGTGACATGCAGTATTTATTGCTTCAGCCCAAAAATATTTTGGTAGATCCGATTCGCATAACATGGTACGAGCCATATCTGCTAGTGTGCGATTCTTCCTTTCTACCACCCCATTTTGTTGGGGTGTCCTAGGGGCCGAGAAATTATGATTGATACCATTTTCGTCACAAAATTTTTCAAAGTGTTGATTTTCAAACTCGGTACCATGATCACTCCTAATTGCTTTTAGTTTGAGATTGAGTTCATTCGAAACCCTATTATGAAACTTGATAAAAGCGGGAAAGGACTCATCTTTATGTGTAAGAAATGAAACCCATATAAAACGTGAAAAATCATCAACAATTACAAGACCAAATTTCTTACCCCCTAGACTAGCAGTTCTAGTGGGTCCAAACAAATCCATGTGAATTAGTTCTAAGGGTTTTGATGTTGAGACTATATTCTTAGACTTGAAAGAACTTCTTGTTTGTTTCCCTAATTGACATGCAGCACAAATTTTGTTCTTTTCAAAGTCTATTTTTGGTAGTCCTTTGACTAGATCTTTTGTAATTAATTTAGAGATTAAATCCATGCTAGCATGCCCTAACCTACGATGCCATAACCAACTAGTCTCATTGACTTTGGGATCCATGGCTACAAGACATTGGCCATCCTTCATGGTGAGATCATCAAGATCTACCATGTAAACATTTCCATGCCTATGTCCTGTGAGTATGATCTCATTGTCAATTGGACTACTAATTATGCATAGTGATGATTCAAATGACACTTTAAATCCCTTGTCACAAAATTAACTTATACTTAATAAATTATGTTTTAGTCCATTAACTAACAATACATTGTCAATAAAAGAGGAGGGTGATATGGAGATTTTACCAACACCAACGATTTGACCTTTAGCATTATCTCCAAATGTGACTACTCCTCCTTCTTTTGATTTCAAGGTGACGAAGAGACTCTTGTCACCGGTCATATGCCTTGAGCAACCACTATCAAGATACCACATTCTCTCTCTATTTCCGGCTGCAAGGCATACCTGCAAAATAATCAAGTGATGCTCTTAGGTACCCAAGTCTTCTTGGGTCCTTCTTGGTTAGTATAGTTGGTTCCCTTAGGCACCCACACTTTAGTTATGTTTTTACCTCTTACAAATGTACTCTTGTTAGTTTGAATCTTTCTTTGAATGCAAGAGTAGGCTTTATGTCCACTTTTTCCACAATGAAAGCATGTAGATTTTTCAGATTTGACATCTTTTGCTTTCACAAAGAAATTCTTTAGATACTTTTGTTGTTTGCTAGTTTTATATCCTAGACCGGCTTTATTAAAAACAGCTCTTTGATTGGATAGAATAAGATTTAACTTTTCAGAGTTATGTGTAAATTTTTCAACAATTGGTTTGTACTTATGTACCTCATTCTTGAGATCCACTTTTTCTTTAACTAATTCTTCCTTATCCTTTTTAAGGAGTTCAACATTTTGCGCAAGTAAGGTATTACTATTGAGTAGGAATTTAACTTTTAGATTTAATTCCTTAATTTGTGTTTTTGCCGTTTCATTTTCAATGCTAAGTTTTGAATTTTTATTTTCTAGGTCAATGGTATTAACATTTTTGAAGCTCTCCTTCTCAATCAATAGGTTTTCAATATCATCCTTTAGTTTTTGATTGGAGGCTTTTAATTCTTTATTCTTTGCTCCTAACATACTACAATCACTCATGAGTTCTTGAAAAGCTTCATATAATTCTTCTAAAGTAAAATTTGTAGTTGAGCTATGACTTACCTCATCGTCTTCGAATGCCATGAAGCACAAATTGGCGGTCTCTTCCTTCTCTTCCTCGGAGGATGATGTGTCACTATCATCCCATGTTGCTTTCAATGCCTTCTTCTTCTTCTTTCCAAAATGCTTCTTCTGTTGAGGGCATTCGGAACGGATGTGTCCCGGTCTCTTGCAATCATAACAAATGATTGGGTCTCTTTCCTTATCTTTTTCCTTTTTCCAATCATTTCTCCCTCCAAACTTCTTTCTTGGGAAGGGTTTCTTTCTTCTCATGAATTTCTTAAATTTCCTTACTATTAAACCCAAGTCCTCATCTTCGCTTTCTTCTTCACTCTCACTACTTTCTTCTTCACACACACTCGAAGTAGCCTTGAGTGCGATTGTCTTCTTCTTTGGCAACTCTTCTTCATGTTGCTTCATTGTGAGCTCATGCGTCATCAATGAGCCCAATAGTTGTTCAAGTCCCAATGTGTTGAGGTCTTTAGCTTCTACGATCGCCGTGACCTTCGCTTCCCATGCTTTTGGCAAGGACCTGAGAATTTTACTTACAAGTTCTGGGTTAGTGTAGGATTTGCCCAAATTCTTTAGACCATTTATTATATCGGTGAAGCGTGTGAACATGCATGAGATGGTTTCGTTGGGTTCCATCTTAAATAACTCATACTTGTAAACTAGAATGTTCACTTTAGATTCTTTGACTTGATTTGTACCCTCGTGGGTAACTTCAAGCCTATCCCATATTTTCTTAGCGGAACTACATGTGGAGACTCTATTAAATTCATTCACATCTAGAGCACAAAATAATGAGTTCATGGCTCTAGCATTGAGTTGAACCATCCTGTTATCATTCTCATCCCAATCCTCCTCAGGTTTGGGAATTCGAATGTCATTAACCATGTGAGATGGTTCGTGTGGTCCCTTGATTATGACCCTCCACAAGGCATAATCTTGTGCTTGAATAAAGATCTTCATTCTAGTCTTCCAATAGGTATAATTTGTCCCATTGAAGAGTGGAGGTCTATTGGTTGCCTGCCCCTCAGCAGGAACATTGTTGAAGGGTGTTGCCATCTAGATCTTTGGCCAAGACGGTTAGGTCTTCAAGAAATACACAGAGCACCTGCTCTGATACCACTTGTTGCCCAGAGATGGTCACCCAAGAGGGGGGTGAATTGGGTGTTTTAAAACTTTTTGTCCAATTAAAAATAAAACACACAAATGTATGAGCTAAGGTAAAAATAGAGGTATGAAAACAGACAATCGCAAACACAAGGTTTTATAGTGGTTTGGAGCTTCCACTGCTCCTACATCCACTCCCCAAAGCACCTTTGGGAATTTCCACTATAATCCAAGATTACAGTCCGGTAGTTTTGCGAGTGCACTACCCAACTCGTTGTTTTACACCGGGCTAACAACGAACCCTACAACCCCCAATTTCACCTAGGCTTGGGACGCCTTTCCCTTGTTCCAAGTCCCTTGACTGGAACAAGCACAATAACCAAAGGTTTTACAAAAGATTTGAAAGCTCTAAATAAACAGATAAAACAGTGAGAAATAACAAAATCCGGAAGAACCCTTTTAGCCGTTGGAAGCGTGGGAAATGGTGGTTCTTCCGATGTGGATCGCGTTGTCTTGAATGTGAGCTTTGAATGCCGATCGGAAGAGAGTAGTTGAGCTCGAAATCAGTTGGGAAGCTTGAAAGCACTTGATTTCTTCACTTGAATGCACTAACTCCCTTGAACCTCTTTCTCTTACTTCTCTCTTGAATGATCTTGTGTTGGGTTGGTGAGAAGTTGTTGGAAGGCACTTAAGAGCTCCCTTTTATAGCCCAAAAAGCAAATATAGCCGTTAGACACAAAAAAAGAAACGTTTGAAATTCAAACAAACCTGCAAAAAGGTGTCAGTCGCGTCCTAGGCGCTCCGGAGACGTCTCCGCTTCAACGCGAGACGTCTCGGCTGTAAAATTTTTCTTTTGACGTTGTTTGGGGTCGACTCGGCGCTTTACGGGGACGACTCTGATGATGAACCGTTTGAATGCTTGTTTTTCTGTTTTTCTGAGAGGGTCGCCTCGCCACTTTACGGGGACGTCTCGGGATGTTTGCACTTTTTGCATGGGGACGACTCTGCTGCCTCGGGGACGACTCCGCTGTTTTATCTTCGAAAAACAAGTCCTCTGGAATTCTCTGAGAGAGTCGACTCCGCTTTTTCAGGGGACGTCTCCGCTGCCTTATCATCGAAAAAGACATCCTCTGGAATACCCTGAGAGAGTCGACTCCGCTACCTCGGGGACGACTCCAGAAGTCTGCTTTTTACTCGCGGGGACGACTCCGCGTCCTGTGGAGACGACTCGCGCGCATCCCTTGAAATCGGCCTTTCTGCCGCCTCTGAGAGAGTCGACTCCGACCCTGCGAGACGCCTCGCCAGGTGCCGGGGACGTCTCCTGACGTGCCAGTTCTTCCTGTTTGTGCCAGAGACGTCTCTGAGACAACCCGGAGACGTCTCGGCTGTCCCTGATCTATTTTCTTCAACTAAAAAATTCTTCAATAAATCCTTAAAAATTATGGGAACTTGCCTAGACATTTCTTAACAATATTATTAATTAATCACCTAAAATTCTCAAATAAATTGTTAAGATAAATGGAATTATACTCTAGTGTTTTGTATTTATCAAAATCCATTAGAGGGTCAACAGTAATAAAGCTTGAGTAAAGGGACCAAACAAATATAGTTGAGGGCCTTTATGTAATAAATCTTTCCTATAAGGATCAAATACAAATTACAGAATATCCTTTTGTAAAATAATATACTGCCAAAGGCTTAACTGCAAAATTCCATTTATTGACCAAATGGGCTCGGATTTTGAGTTCCAGGTTTCACGTTCGGGTTCGGGTTCTGGGTTCGGATCTGAACTGGGCCCAAGTTTGGCCTGCAATGGATAGGGCCCAATGGCCCATCAAACTGCCCACGACCCATAGCGGGCCTTCTTCCTCACCGAGCTCCCCATAGACAGGGGAGATGGAGACCGAAAGGAGGAAGAATGGGCCGGCTGGGGGGTCAGCCTAAGCGGCCGAGGGCTGTTGCCCGGTCGATGGCCGGCGAATGCAGTGGCGGCCGGCGGTTGCTGCGGCGACGGACGTCGAAGGAAAACCTAGTGATCTCGGTTTAGGGCCAAAGCAAAGAAAAGAAATCAAGCATGTTCCGGCTAGATCGAAGAGCAAAAAGGAAAGTGGGCTTACCGGCAGTCGACGGAGGTGGCAGATCTCGGCCAGGGGAGGCTTGATCCGACGGTCAAGCGGCGGCGGCTGCGTTCGAAACCGAGAGGAAGGAGATCTCGAAACAAGGAAGGCTCGGGTGGTGGTGGTGGTTGGCCGAGGCGGCTCACCGGCGACTTGGGAAGCGGGAGCAAAGGAAGGAGAGGGAGAGGAGAGGGAGGAGAGGAAGAGGAGGAGGCTTAGAGGGTAGGGAGGAGGGCTTGGACGCGAGGGGGGGTTGTTATCACCCCTCTCATAATGGCTCTCCGCCGCGAAGATCGAGGCGGTCGAGCGAAATCCGCGACCGCGGATCGGCTGCGGATTAGCTGGAGGGGGTGCCGCGGGATACCTTTGGTGCCCTCGCCCCGATCGTCCCCGAAAGAGCCGGAGAGGATCGCAAATTGCGATCCTCTATTCCGCTCTTCCCAAAAGGGGAACGGGACTGAAGTCGACAGGTGCTACCGGCTTCAGCCCGTATCTCCCACAGAATGATGCCCCAGGAAATAGCAGAATCTTGTGTTCTTTTTTTTTCTTTTTTTTGATTTAATATGTTAATCATATAATGCGTATATAAATACACCCAATAAAATCAGAAAATACAAACTCACGGAGTGCCTGACGCAACTCTTCCTCTCCTGAGGCAAATCTTGTGTTCTTTCCTTGTGAAATTTTATCTACTTACCAGGTCACTAGCAGGTTAACAATGAGTGATCATTGGACTAATAAAGTTATGTAAAGAGACCCTACAAAAATGTCGAAGGTCGTTCTATTCATACAAAACCATGGGCCAATGCCCCAAGCCCATATTGCTCAGCCCGAGCGCCAACTTAGCCAACCTGGCCTGGAATTAGAAGCGAGTACCAGCTATTATTTAGTAAAGATATACGAGAATAGTCCAGATCTCATTGCAGCTAACGTTGAGGTCACTTCATTCCAAAATTGAAATATATTACAAAATGGCTGAGCGGTTTTTTCTTTTTTTTTCTCGTGATGATAAGGTAACCATCCATCCTTTATTAAATGCTAATGAAGAAAATGATACAATAGAGGTAAAAACAAGTAAGTCCGCTGCTGCTCTCAAGCAGGAGAAAAAATTCTCTGCACCGGTGCATGCAACCAATCACAGCCAATCATTCCTATGAGCCCCAATCATCATGCGCTTATTTCGGTGCTCCATTACAGAAATGAACGACTGCGATACATGTCGCGCACAACACATGCTGCATGCGGTGTAATGAATAATTTCTCCCGAAGCAGTGAAAGTTTTAGGTGAATCAAATTCACCGGTGAGCCAATGGATCGGTACAACTATGAACCAACACAGACAAACATGCCTATTTCTCTCTGGTTTCTTTTTTGTTCATTTTTGTGCATGTTGTTTCATGGGTGGCCCTGGTGGCGTTCCGCTGAATTCTTTCCAACCTCCTACGCTGTCCCACCACTTAGCTGCTTCTCCAACCAAGCCCCACGCCGGAAGAGAAGGGAGACGAGGCCAAGACTGACACCAGGCGGACTCCTTTCCTTATATGCATCCTGGTGGAGAGTGGAAGCCTCATACTAACCACTATGCTTAGAGATTTCCCGTGTCCAACGCCTTTGCCTTCGAGGTTTGTCTGCACTATTTTCTCTTGACCTTTGCATATCCAAGTAATGTCACACAATGTGAAGAGCAGCAAGATCCGTGTGTCCAACAGGTTTCTTAGGGGTTGCTTGGATCTGCGGTTATAGCTGCCAAAGTAAAGGTGACAAGGTAAAGTGGAAGTTGAGAATAATAATTAATAAAGGCTCATGAGGAGTGTTTGCATAGACTAATGGTCTAGAAACTTTATTAATTAAGCACCTCTATCTTATTTGCAGTAACAAACAAAATTATGCATGTGTGAAGGATGGGGGTTGTATCTTTTGCAAGAAATAATGATTCGCCTTCCTCCATATGAATCCACCATGGATCATGCTATAGTCGCTTCAAGACCTATGTAGTTGGATAAATGGAGGAGCTCATATTGTTTTGAGAGCCGTGCAGAGGTCATCCAGTAGTCAACATTGTGAAAGAATATCAATCATCCTTTTGCTCAAAAATACAACCCAAACTTTTATATTTGCTCATAGGTGTTGAGAATCATTGTTTATCCTACTTATGTTAAGATTCTATATTTCTAGTTTTATTCTACTTAGTTATTCCTCCTAGAATAATTATCCTTATTCTTTTAATAGTTATCAAGTCTTATTTTTTAGCGGGTATTGATTTTTGAATTTGATTAGAAATCAAACATCCCACCCACATAATGTTGACATGTTTTTTTTAGTGTGGCGTGAAAAGAGAGAGAGAGAGAGAGAGAGAGTTGCCCTTCTTGATGAGGAGTGAAAGAGAACCCTTTTGTATGGCTTAATTTTTTAAATAAATATTGTTTCTTTCTCCTAATTAGTTTTCTTCCATCATCTCTTTTCTATTTTTTCTTTGGTATTTGTTCTACATCTTGGGCTGGCACGGTCCATCTACTCCGCGTAATGTGCCGTTCTACAATAGGTATACCACCATTTTGGATTTCCATCCACAGACAATCTTGTCTTGCGGTCGACCCAATTCTCTTTCTTTCCCAGCCGGCCCTCTCTTTCATGATTGTAAAGCAACCTACGGTGCAAACAACCTTCCACCCCATACTGATATAATATATATGTATGTATGTATGTATGTATCATGGGTGACAATTTTTAGCAGAGCATGATCGGCTAGACTTGATATGCCATTCAACTAGATTGCCCTAGCTGAAGGAAAGATGATGCAGGCAAGATGGGTTTTTTTCCAGTACTACGGCGGCTTACACACACCGAGTGTGGATGCAGCCAATAAAATCAGAAAACAAAGAACTACATAAAAGTCCTGGCACAACCCCGCTATCGATCCATACAAAGCCTCGAGAGTGGTGAGCTGCAAAGGAAGCAACCTAGTCAGCAGCACCGTTGGCTTCCCTGTAGATGTGCATGGCCAGGTGGGAGTCGCACTCCCCCAGTAGTCTACGAATCTCGTGGATCAGCGGCCAGTCCTCAGCTATGCGTCCTCGACCTCGAATCCACTCGATCATCGTGGCCGAATCTGTTGGAAACCTGCCCATGCCGCAGAAAATTTAAAAATTTCAGATGGCAGCGGAAGAGGCATGCGCGGGATCGACGTTCATCTCATGAACGTTGTTCAAAAACCGTTCATAGATAGATTAGGATTAAAAACTTTTAAACCATTAGGAAGATTAGATCTTCATTTTGTGCGGGTAGATGATCACCGCAAACTGAAGTTCGTGGTTTTAGGATGAAGGTTCGCTTGAAGCCGCACACGCGTCCGGCCTCTACGGGTATCCACACGAAGTAGAGATCCGATCAAAGCTTCCTTGTCTCTCCGGGGTGCTAGCTCCCTTGCAGAGACAACTTTGGATGGCTGATTTCCTCCCTTTGAATCAACCCTTGATTGTGCTTGGGAGGAGGAAGAAGAAGGAGGGATCTGGATGAAGAACCAAAGGCTAGACCCAGCCTTTTCTTTTCCTTGCGTTGGAAGAAGGAAGGGAAGGGGAGGAGGCCGCCAAGGCCTTCTTCTTTTTCTTCCTTGCTTGCGGCTGAAGACCAAAGGGAGGAAGGCGGGCCACGGCTTGGAGAGGAAGAGGGCTTCAATGAATGCCCTAGGGTGCCGCCCACTTCTCCTTTTAAAGGCATGAATGAACCCTTGATCTTTTTCCAAGAGGGGCGTCAGCCCCTCTTGTGTTGCCGCACCAAGGAGGAAAAGGAGGAGGGGCGTACGCCCCTCCTTCTTGGTTAACCTAATCCTAAGGAGGATTAGGAAGGCCACTTATGGTTAGGTCCTAATCTAATTAGGCTTAGACCAAGGGTGAACCAATTTTGGATTTAATCAATGCTAGTCCTAATCCAATTAGACCTTGAATGAACCATGACTCAATTGAACTCTTCAATCCTAACCCAATTAGGAGTCATCTTGATTCATTAGATTAATAATTAATTAGGACTTAAGAGATCCTAATCTAATTAGGATTTGTTCAATTTTAGTCCTAAACCAATCAGGACTCTAATTTGAATCCGAAGTCCTAATCTGATTAGGACTTCTAGGAATTCTACTCTAAGTAGGAATCCAAATTGAATTCAAAATCCTAATCTAATTAGGATTGTAGGAATCCTACTCTAAGTAGGACTCCCAGTCCTAGTCCAAGTAAGATTTCCAGTCCTAATCCAATTAGGACTCTAGAAATCCTACTCCAAGTAAGATTCCTGTTTTAAGTCCAATTAATCAATTCCCATTGTTCCTTCTTCAACTGATTATCAATCCAATTGATTACTCGTGATTCATAATCACTTTTCAACCATCGGATCGGTCAATATCTCTAGTGTGTGTGACCCCATAGGTTCTATTCTAACTGGTAGTGAGATATATTGCTATCTCTATCACAATATCATTGAAAACTCCTTTCAATGGGTTGGAACGATTCCAACTCAACTCATTAGGGTTTATCGATCATCGAGATATTCCCTGTGAGTCTCACCATCCACCAGTGACACCTAGCAGCATGTAGCAGCCACCCAGCAAAATGAAATGATGAACCTCTAGGTGCAGTTATCGTATGATACAGTCCTATTATCGTGGATCCCTACAGGACGGAGGTCATGGACAACTCGTCAAACCCCATCGTCTGTCATATGTCAAGATTTATTTGACTTAAATTCGAGAGTGGAAAACTCTTTCTCCACTATTTTTACTGCCCCGGCCGAATTCTTACGAACTCAGTCTTATAAATCACATAGGATCTCTCTTTATCTACCAAGGTCGATAGATTCCATATAGGTGCATACCCTACTCCTACAGTGAACCTATTGCAGCCAATCTACACTGCATGAATCCGTATGTCTAGAGACCATGTATACGTGCAGTCAAACTACAATAACCTCACTGTGAGTAGCCGAAGCACCGCAGGTCAAAGGACTAGTCACACTACTGCAACATCAAGCAAGTCACTGACGAGTGGATAGATATCCAAGTGACTTCTTGTCTTGGTCACGCTCAGTACCCTTATTCTTTAACAAGCACCTACACTACTACTTCAGTGTCCCAACATCGTGGACTCGAGTCTCGTCCATCCTCAAGAAAAGTAATGTGTGCACTATCGAATCGATCACCGTTTCCGTGATGATCCATCGATCAGGAGCATTTAGAAATCAATCACCAATGATACATGGCTCAAATTCTCAACTCTTGAGAATATGCATCATCATCTTATTAATTTTTTGGACGATTCATAGACACATAAACAATATGAATGAAAAAGATGCCTTTTATTTATTCAATAATAAATAGTCAAGTACAAAATTATGTCCTAGAATTAACAATGTGTCAACCAGATTGGCTTCTAGGGCATATATCTAACAGAATCCTCCTCAAGAATAATGCGGTTCGTGCCCAGTGTCCGCCACGCATAAGAGTCACCCTCCCATGCAGCTTGAACCCTGGCGCACACCACTGACGAGTCAAAGATCTGTCGGCCCCCTGCCACAACTAGTCTAGCATCATGGTCCCAAATTACGAATCCCATACCTCCGCTGCTCCCGTCTTCGGTCACACTGCTATCGAAGTTCACCTTAAGAAAACCAGAAGTTGGGGGCACTCAGGAAACAAGCACCGTCCTGGATGCTGCAAGAGCAGAATGGGGGCCCCAGATGTCCTTGGCTAAACCAGAAGGTGATACCTCAGTAGTGACAGTGATCTCTGCCGCGTGCGAGAGAGCTCTGGTCACCACCGCCCTCGGGTGAGGACTAACTCCGTCGAAGACTCGGGCATTCATATCCGGCTAACAGTGGTAGGCCCAATAGGCAGCACGAGTCCCCCTCTCCTCTCTCGTAGATCCCCGTGTTGAGGCCTTCAAGAACCGCAAGAAATCCTCAGTGGACATCCACCTCTGCCACTGAACAGGATGGGTCGAGGCAGCACACTATATCTAACTGACCCTTGGACACTCAATAAGGGCATGGTTGATGGACTCCTTCACACCTGGGCAAGACACGCAGGCTGTGGGGATCCTCACCCCCACCGCCCCAGCACAACTCTGGTAGGCAAGCATCCTCAGGCCACTTTCCATATGAGCAGAGCGACACGAGGATGGATGTGCATCCTCTAGATCTATCTACCATCAATCTACCGAGTCATCAGAGCCCCCCGACCAACCTCGAAAGATTTCGGGTGCTCACCACCGACCTTCAGGTCATGCTCCAAACCCTCCTATCTGCTAGTGCCTCCTCCGAAATCGGCACAGATAGAATCCGCTCAGCAAGTTGCTCCCCGAACATGTGCCTAACAAGCTCCTCGTCCCACCGCCGCTCCCCTCGAGCAAATGGCTCGCAAACTCTGCGGCTCTCTAGCCACTCGTGATCGATCATAGTAGGCCAGTCCTGCAATGCAACCTCAGATAGCCATCTGTCCCCCAAGATACTGACCGTCCGGCCACCTTCTATCTCCTATCTGATCTCTAACAGCACTATCGGGGCACAAGCACAGATCTCACACCATATGAAGGATGATCTTCGTCCAGTACGCATGGCAGGCTGGAGGACAGTGTCTCCATACTTTGCCCTCAGCAGAGTGCCCCAAAAACTCCTCAGCTCTAGGAAAAACCTGATTGCTAATTTGGTCACAAATATCTTTCTGCGCTCGATCAGTGAGTGTACTCCCAGCACACCTCGGCTGGTCAGCTAACAAATGGTTCATTGCATTCCATGAAACAAGGAATTTTTACTTGTTGAAGCAAAGAAGTGGGAATCAAAATAAATAAAATGTCACTTATTCAATGCGTTTAATACACAAACGCTCAGATACGGAAATAGATCGCTAAAGGGGGCAGAGGACCAATAATCCCTCCCCCCCATTTTTTGGTACAAGACCAATAATCCCCTTGAATAACCTTGGAATCCATGGAGTGGATTAATTTCCAGTATTATTAAAACAAGTTCAGTTCCGTAAACCTGAAACATTTTGCAACCCAGGCGGCCTAATTAACGAAAGCACAGTTCTTCCTAATCACACCTTTCTGATGGGTGAGAACTCCAATTTTTCCCATGTTAATCATGGACACAGCGAAATCATGGAAGAACTCCTCTGCGGTCTTCGCTTTGGCCTGGCGTTCGACGTATGCTTTGGTCTCGCTGTCATGAAGGAGGGCCGCGTCGGACACGAAAAGCCCCTTCCTTTTGGAAACAAGCTTGTAGTAGCGCAAGTCGAATCTCCCAGAGCTCCCAGGATCCATATCCACAGCACTCATCAAGTCATGAGGCTTGCATAAGCTCTTCAACATGGTTGCGTACTTCTTGTCCAGCGTCGGGTCCATATCGCCCTTTCCCGTGAAGTTGTAGAGGCGGTCCGAGAAGGACAAGCAATGCGAAATCCCAATGGTGTGCGACCCTAGGTAGGAAAGAGCTTAAGCAAACTTTTGTTATCATAAAAATGATAAATATAGCTTTTTATCCATCCTTCTGCATGCATGCATCCAATAAATAAGTTGCCTTATTCTACAATTCAAAACTTCATCCCCCCCAAAAAAAAAACTAGCCAAGAAGTATTATTTGGATTTCTTGACCTTGTATGAGCACCCAAGATCTATCCGGTGCATAACTGATGTAGGACTAAACGCATATCCATACGGTTCTCACATATTTTACTCGTTTAAGCTCTAGCATCCTCGTCGGGCTAAGGTCTAAATTCATTCAAATCTAATTATAAGCACCATAATCCACTAGTCTATGTAGGCCATGAATCGGATCTACTCTAATATCATTTGTAACAACTCAGAATCTTGCCTAAAAAGACTAGCCGAAAAGAGTTATCTCAATCCAATATGTATATTCAAGATCTACTAAGCACATAGTTGATGTGGGCATAAGCACGTGCCTGAACAAATCCTCATATGTGACCTAAGCATAAATACATCCAAAAGCTTTCAAAGGCAGATGGTACCCGAAAGAACAACCATATCCTTGACGGTCATATTTCTTTTGGTGAAGAAAGCTTTCAAAAGAGTGATGTTTGAGTCTGGTGGCGGCAGGTTCCCCAAGGTGTCTGAGGCTAGAGATCTGTTTCCATCTCTCCGGCCCAACGGTATTTCGTAGTATGGTCCTTGGCTCTGAAAGAGAAGATAACTTCTAATTAGACGAGTTCTTGGTCATGCTATTTTCCGGACAAGCTCACCTCACTTACCAAGAATACCGAGTCTCTGGCTACCATAGCAATGATGTCCGCGCAGGAGACGATACCCGGACAAGCTTTCTCCAGCTTAGCCTTGATAGCATCAATGACATCAAAACCACGAAGGCCTATATTGAGGGGTGCATCCTTCTCGGCCACATATTTTTCAGTAGAATTCAGCAGAATAGAAGCTTCGCAACCCTTTGGTGCATGAAGAATGTCGTTAGACCATCTTTCGTGTGAATCAAGTTGACAAATATTTAAGGTTGCATACCATATGAGACTTACCCCAACAAAACAGTCAACGAAGTGCATCCGTAACAAAGGGCCAGCGAGTCTTGGGGATTTAGCCATGACCTTCGCCATTTCCCGGATAACTATGGCTTCTGCATGGGGACATGTATCATTGTAGAACCCATATGTCACATGCGCTTCTGCCGAGCTAAACAGCAGCAGCAGCAGCAAGGGCCAAAGGAAACAAGTTCTTAGAGAAATCTTGAGAAACCATCTTGCAGAGGAAAGATGGAAGAATGCCTTTTAATGAAGGGTAGCACCATGTTATATACTTGAGCTTTCACAGTAGAACTTGTCACGGGAACTCCATTATGTCATGAATGATATCTTTTTTAAATCCGAGTTTAGTGTTATAATGTTTTTATAAGCAAGTCACCGGAAGATGGGAATAGGATGTGTTGGACAGCAAGGGTTGACCTGCATTTGTTGGATGGATGAGCTTAGATTACGGTAAATTGGTCCATGTAATGATACCCATTTTACAAAATAATTGAAATTTTCAAAAAAAAAATGTTACGCTCGATATCTTATAGATGTTTTTAATATTTAGTTTTATTCTTGAGATCAATATGATCAAGCTCAGAACCTCTCCCCAGCATGAGGGCACCAACAGCCGAGACAACGCTAGTTCATCTTGACAAGTGCATGTACATACATACATATATTTAAAAATAGCAGGATCTAACTCAGAACCTGATCTCTTTATCATGAGAGGGTGCCAATCGTGGTTCGCACATGCACATACAAAGGAAAGACTAAAACTAAAAATTAAAAAATAAATAACTCATTTATAGCCATTCTAGTTTTAAGTGATGTCTCAATTTTAAATAATCTTGAGACATTTCTCAAGAATTATTTTGTTGAGTTAAATACCCATATTATGATCGCATTCTTAAAACTCAATGAGGAATTTGGGATGAGACATCACACTTGTTGCAAATGGAATGAGTATAGTTTACTCACGGATTGTGATGGATGACACAACCATATCCTGTAATGGAATATAGAAGGGCCAACTACTATTTTGGCTCTTCATTGCCTATAAGATTGCCAGAAGAAGACTCTCTGTAAGCATTATTCTGTCACTGATTGACACACTCGTGCTCAGGAAAAAACTTTTTCGAAGAAAAATGATTAGATTACCTTACATATTTAAACCCAGAATGCAGCAACACGATTTCTTGGTTCTTTGAGTTCAGTATAACATGACAAGAAATTATAGGAAATGATTGTAACTATCTTCAGTATAAAATTGTGTAATGTGATGTTAATGTACAACTACCTTCAGGAGCATATGGCCATGGATATTCCTCTCTCTATCGCCCTCTCCGAGATGGATTTCATTTGTTTCCAGACCTAATTTAAGGGCTTAAGAGTTGTTTTATTTTAAAGAAATGTTATTGCAATAGAGCTGGGATCTTCTAAGCAACAAGAATAGGAATTTCTTGGAAAATGCCAGCACGACATTAAGAGGAAAAACAGGGACCTGTTCACTGAGAAGTTGGGAGATTTAGTTAAACAAATTTAAGCTAAGGGCTTTGCAAGTCCTAAAAATAAACTATGAGAAAGCTTTGAATTTTCCCTGCACTGGTATTGAGAGGTGTAAATCAGCAAGTACTTTGTACTTGCTAGAATTTAAGGGTTCTTTAGGACGAATTTAAAAGTGACATCAATATTTTTTTTTATTAAGTAGGATACAAAGAAAGATAGATTATCTGGTCAAATAGGATAGACAAAACAGATAAACTTAAAACTGGACCAAAAAAAAAAAATCATGAAATGAGATCAGTGTTTTGTTATTGAATGCGACAGAACATATAAATAACATAACCTGCAGCGAGAAGTTGCTTAGCTTCATTCCCAATTGGAACTAATATAAGTTTGGAGTATAACAATATGGTGAATACTTGGCCTTGACACAATTACTTTAAATTGTGGTATCATGTCAGCTTTGCTTCTCCGATCTCATTTTGATGGAGCTCTTGAAGTAGATGCAAATTTTCATGACTGCCTTCGATCATTGGATAGCCATGACAAACCTGGATATAAACCTTCAAGAAGCTTCTTGGGTAATTAAACTCAAGAAATTATTCTTCACAAAAGAAAAAAAAAAGAAAATAAATGCAGTTTATAAATTTGAATCTGTAACTATCGGAGCATAGGAAGGTTCTAATCTTGTAAAACAAATTAAACATCAGATATATTAACTAAGTTTTTTGCTTGTAAAAATGGTGTTTAAACATCAGATATAGTAACTTGTGTAATGTCCGGGCCCACAACCTACTAGGCCCAATAAGAAATGGGCCCAGTTAAGGGTTTGGGCCCAAATTTCACTGTGGGCAGTGCTGTTATAATGTTAAAAAAAAAACGAAGGGATAAGACCGACAGGGAAGGGTGACCCTCACCCCTGCTGGCAGCCGATGCCTGCGCACCGGAGACAGGGGGGCGGCGGCCAGTCCCGGAGAGGGGAGGAATGGAGCGGATGGGACCTCTCAGAGGGGGGTCTCATCCTCTAAACAATTGTTTAAGCCTCTGCCGGCAACCCTAAGTCACAGACCCCCAAGAACACTGAACGAGAGAGAGAGCCGAAGCCCTGGAGCCGAAGGCGAAGGAGCCCTGAAGCTCCAAGAGGAAGGAGGGACTACCAGGGGGAAGAACTGCCCAACGGTAACCAGCAAAAAGCCAGGTAAGCCCCCTGCCTTCTCTCCCCCTGTTTTGTGCAAGACAACAAAGAAACAAAGAAAGAAGGGAGGAAGGGGACTGCTGGCAGACCAAGGGAGCGGCCGCGGGCATCCCGCAGTGCCGCCGGCTTCTCCCGGCATCTCTTCCCCGTGGGAGAAGAGAAGGCCGCCGCAGGCGCGGCCGTGGGCTCAGCCGCAGGCGCGGCTGTGGACGCCGCGAGTTCGGCCGTGGCACCGCCGACTGTGGCTCGGCCCTCCCAAACCCCCCTTCTTCCTTCACAGGGGAAGAATGAAGAGAGGAAGAGAGAGGGTTTGGGAGTGAGAGAGAGAATATGGGGGGTTGGTGAAGGGAGGTTGAAGAAAAGACGAAGAATGAAAGAAAGAAAGGAAGAGGGAAAAGAAGAGAGGAAGAGGGGACTCATCCTCGTCGTCGTGTGCGGCGGCCGCCGGCTTCGGCCGCGAGCACCGTCGACGCAGGCGCGGCCGAGAGTGCCGCAGGCTCGGCCGGGGATGCCGCGGGGCTTGGCTGCGGACGCCGCCGGTCGTGGCCCGTCCCCCTCCGCTCGCCGTCCTCCCTTTCCGCTCGTCGTGCTCCCATCGTCGGAGAAGAGAGGAAGGGGGAGATCGGGATGAAAGAGAAGGGAGGAGAGGAAGCTTCGGGAAGGAGAAGAAAAGAAGAAGGAGAAGAGAAGAAAAAGGGAAGAAAAAGGGAAAGAAAAAGAAAAAGAAAGAAAGAAAGAAAAAAAAATATAAAAAGAGGGGGTTTAGCCAAATTTGACTAACCTAAGCCCAATTAGACTGGGCAAGTCTAAATCCGAGCTCAATCAGATTGTGCTAAGTCTGGACGAGCCCAAACTACAAATTGGGTCAAATCCGAACCAAATTAGGCCCAAATTGATTTGGGTCCGAACCCAGTTGAGTGGAGTTAATCCCAGCAGGCCCAATTAATACTAAATTAGGCCCAGTAAATTGACAGAGGACCCAATTGGCTAGAAAAGGTTGGACCCAATTATAAACGAGGCCCAATCCTTCAATTAAAAACCCAATCAACCCATGTGGGCCCAATCTGGTTTTAAACTGAGCCCCAAAGGCTCTAAATTGGGTAAATTGGACTTGGCTAGATCCTTGGATGGGATCCAAGCAAGTAAGTTCATAGTATGATGAACTAAGAGATTTTATAATAAATAAATGGGGAATAATGTAAACCCTATGATGTTGGTTTAGGTGATTAAGGATTTGTCACCTGGACTTGAGCAATTTGGAAAGCGAATTGATGTAAGTAATCTGTCTTAATCCTATCGTAGATCTTGTATTACGTTTTATAAGATGAACCAGTGTTTTTCATATAATTTGAATTGTATGCATGATTAGTGAAGAAAGTAAGTAACTGGTTTTAATCTTGTTGTGAATCATGTATGTAAGTAGCCTGCCCTAATCTTTATGGATCATACATGAAATTTAACATGTTATGCATGTACTGTAGGCTAAGAACGATATGTGTATCTGACATGCTCTAGTTACACAAGATATGAGGATATATGCTTTATATTCCGTTATGCCTACAAAATACTGGGATTACATTACATGCTAAGATATGAGTTATGAAATATGAACATGGGTGGTACATGTCAGTCACATAATTCATAGTTGTGCACATATTATGTTTTCATAGCTCTTGTGATACATGCAAAATGAATTGAATTCCATATTATGATTTTTATTAGCATGAGTGTAAAGAATGATAATGATTTGCTCTAGCGGCATATTGCTTGTAATGGGGTACCTAAGAACTCCTATTGCTACGGGCCGAATGCAACTGAGCCGGCCTTGCCAGTGGCCGATAATGACTGAGCCAGCCCCGCCAGTGGCCGACTAATAACTGAGCAGGCCCCGCCAGTGACCAATAATGAATTCGCCGTAGCATCTATGAGGTACTACCTATACGAAGCATTATTTACTCTTAAGAGCTACTGACCCAATGTAACTGAGCCGGCCTTGCCAGTGGCCGAGAATGACTGAGCCAGCCCCGCCAGTGGCCGCCTAATAACTGAGCCGGTCTCGCCAGTGGCCAAGAATGACTTCGCAGTAGCATTTAAGAGCACGACCCCGGCATGCCGGGGGCACGGTTTCATATGCATACTTTATGAAAATGATATTTGAAGCATGATCATGAGGCTCATTTCAGAGCCTGGGTATATGAGGCGGGTGTTTCCAAATCCTGCAGATGCGTTTTGGGGAGAAACAAAATCGGTGAGGGGTGAAGGACGCTTGCGTGAAGCCCCGGAACCGGCCAACATCTGGCAGGGGAGCCCCGTGTTTCCCCCTCATGTGGGCCCGATAGTCACGTGCCCTGCGCAGGCGGGCCGTGACATTTATGAACGTGTCTGGCCAAAGCATACATTGTTTTACAACGGGTTTTTGAATATATCCTTATGCAATATTGTATTTTGCTATAACAGCTATCTCCTTTAAATTGCATACATATTATGCCATGATGATGATTAGATAAATATGCATGTCAGCTTCTCAAACCCTGCATAAATATGGTTACCGTTATGTTTGATCCGGTAAGATTATGTATGATTACTTACTGAGCCGTGTAGCTCATATCCGTTCGTTTACTTTTTCTTTCAGATCCTTACCACTGATAGCTGCCAGAGACACGTTAGTTTGGTATCAGGGCTTCTTTCTTTTGGGGTAAAGCAAGAATACTTTTGTGTACATAAACTACATAGAAGCTCTGTATTTGGGTACTGACCAGCATGATGTACTAAGAATGCTTTCATATGAAAAGATTCGGTTGGTTTGACTACCCTGTTACCCAGGTATGAGGCTTCGTGCTATTGTGGGCGATAGTCGGCAATAGCACGGCCGTGTCACGGATCCGGGTCCGGGGCGTGACATTTAGTGGTATCAGAGCAATAGGTTAACCATGAGTAAAAATTTTAAATTTTAATAAGGGCAGGGGTAGTTAAATCTCATTTAGTGAAATTCCGTATAATTGGAAAGAAAGAAAAGATTTTATTGGTTGCATCATCGGTCAGTCACGAAAATTGCTTGACACAAATATTTTGATAGGTGATAATGAGCAATTACTAAATGCCTTCGTTTATCATTGAGAAGCAAGTTTAAATTGTTTCATGAGGAAGGTGAAAGTAATGGATGATAATTTTACATATCATCGTCTAGTGGAAGGAGCACAAAAGAAGAAGATTTTTAAATAAAGATCTTACGACAAAAGTATGCATCTCTTTCTTTTAACGGATATGTGAGATCGAGAATCACCTTCTAGCAATGCTAAAATAGGGCAGATTATTGTTCATGCAATTTAAGGATACCTAATATAAGAGATTGGGATACTAAGGAATAATTTTCAGAAGTTTACATAATTCCGAGCTTAAAATGTTCTAAGATGGCTTGAGGGCTAATCTCTTATTAGGAAAGAAGGCTTATTTTCGATAAATGAAGTTGTTGAAAATGTAAAATTCATTTAAAGCGTTGTCGCTTATTTAAGAGGATCTTATGTTGGGATACCCTTTCTTTACTCGCTCATGGAAAAGTAAAAAGAAGTTTTGGCTAAGTAACATTCGATCAAGATGGAGGAAAGATTTGAAATGCAAATACAGATGAGGAATTAAATAGTTTTGTTTGTAGGCAAATAGTATGTTGATCAAAAGTTATTTGTGAATTCAAAGGAATTTGATCAGAATGCGCAGCGAAAACATAGTGATCTGAATTATTTATCTAAGTTGGCCAGAAGTATTATTCTTTTGATTCGGAAAGTTTTAATAACAAAAGATTTGATCTGTTTTCTTGTATAGTAAGATTTTTCTGGATAAATAAAAGGAGAATGTTCTGATTTTTGGATAGCACTGTGCTATCCTAGATTCTTCAGTTTTATGTCATGCTAAGAAACTTCTTAGCATCTTTCGACATGAATTAATAGATCATCGATTTTGATCTTGGATCTAGAATATGTTGGTATGAACCTTCTCCCTCCTAAATTTGAAGCTTGAAATTTTTAATTAATATCCATCCTTTATTCGATTGAAAGAAATTGAGGTTGTCAATTGACTTTGATGAATATCTATCAAGGGTGGATTGAAGTTGTTTATGATCTAATCTTGTGATAGATCGGGTAATCGAGAGCAGTTGATACTTTGACAAAGAAACTCGAAGTTCTTATTCAGAATTGAGATGTAGATTTTTGTGTATAAGAGAAAAGTTTGATTTAGATCACCTACCAAAAGAATCAAATCTGAAAATGTTAGACCTTATTCTTTTGATAAGATCTAATGATGAAACTGTATTGATGAATAGAATTATTGAAAAAATTTGAATTAGAATTCTAATGGAGAAAAGTGTTGTTGATTCTCTGAATAATCTGGAGACAGCTATATAATTTCACCAGTGAGTTTTTCTATTGTGGCAATTCCTGGGAGATTTTGAGCATCTTAAATTTAGTATTAACGGATTGATGGTGCCTTGGATGGGCTCAGACCTGGAATGTTCCTTACTCCTAGCTATGACATTTTCGATCTACCTATTTGAAAGGGGTTTGAAGTTTTGCTAGGGTAAAGGTTGATCATTAAATTGTAGGCAAAATCAAGAGAAGAAAGAGGATTATAGATTATGAAAAGTGTTTGATGTTAATGCTCTCACCTATTTCTATTAACCCGATTACGACCGTTGTGTGGACTTAATCGAGAGCAATTAATTTCTTGGGCCAAGAATCATAGCATTTAAAATCTAAGGTTGGAAGATTAGTCTTCTTTTGGGAGAGATCAAAAGAACTCCTATATCATAAATAGAAGGGATCAAGTTTTGAGATGCCATGATTTTGCCAAAATCTTATCAGCAAGCATTTTAAGAGGGAGACTAACCGAGAACTAGAGGGTGACTCGATGGTTGAATACTTTTAAAGCTTGAACCTTAAGGTATGACTAATTTCGAGGACGAAATTTATTTTAAGGGGGGTAGGATGTAATGTCCGGGCCCACAACCTACTAGGCCCAATAAGAAATGGGCCCAGTTAAGGGTTTGGGCCCAAATTTCACTGTGGGCAGTGCTGTTATAATGTTTAAAAAAAAAACGAAAGGGATAAGACCGACAGGGAAGGGTGACCCTCACCCCTGCTGGCAGCCGATGCCTGCGCACCGGAGACAGGGGGCGGCGGCCAGTCCCGGAGAGGGGAGGAATGGAGCGGATGGGACCTCTCAGAGGGGGGTCTCATCCTCTAAACAATTGTTTAAGCCTCTGCCGGCAACCCTAAGTCACAGACCCCCAAGAACACTGAACGAGAGAGAGAGCCGAAGCCATGGAGCCGAAGGCGAAGGAGCCCTGAAGCTCCAAGAGGAAGGAGGGACTACCAGGGGGAAGAACTGCCCAACGGTAACCAGCAAAAAGCCAGGTAAGCCCCCTGCCTTCTCTCCCCCTGTTTTGTGCAAGACAACAAAGAAACAAAGAAAGAAGGGAGGAAGGGGACTGCTGGCAGACCAAGGGAGCGGCCGCGGGCATCCCGCAGTGCCGCCGGCTTCTCCCGGCATCTCTTCCCCGTGGGAGAAGAGAAGGCCGCCGCAGGCGCGGCCGTGGGCTCAGCCGCAGGCGCGGCTGTGGACGCCGCGAGCTCGGCCGTGGCACCGCCGACTGTGGCTCGGCCCTCCCAAACCCCCCTTCTTCCTTCACAGGGGAAGAATGAAGAGAGGAAGAGAGAGGGTTTGGGAGTGAGAGAGAGAATATGGGGGGTTGGTGAAGGGAGGTTGAAGAAAAGACGAAGAATGAAAGAAAGAAAGGAAGAGGGAAAAGAAGAGAGGAAGAGGGGACTCATCCTCGTCGTCGTGTGCGGCGGCCGCCGGCTTCGGCCGCGAGCACCGTCGACGCAGGCGCGGCCGAGAGTGCCGCAGGCTCGGCCGGGGATGCCGCGGGGCTTGGCTGCGAACGCCGCCGGTCGTGGCCCGTCCCCCTCCGCTCGCCGTCCTCCCTTTCCGCTCGTCGTGCTCCCATCGTCGGAGAAGAGAGGAAGGGGGAGATCGGGATGAAAGAGAAGGGAGGAGAGGAAGCTTCGGAAAGGAGAAGAAAAGAAGAAGGAGAAGAGAAGAAAAAGGGAAGAAAAAGGGAAAGAAAAAGAAAAAGAAAGAAAGAAAGAAAAAAAAATATAAAAAGAGGGGGTTTAGCCAAATTTGACTAACCTAAGCCCAATTAGACTGGGCAAGTCTAAATCCGAGCTCAATCAGATTGTGCTAAGTCTGGACGAGCCCAAACTGCAAATTGGGTCAAATCCGAACCAAATTAGGCCCAAATTGATTTGGGTCCGAACCCAGTTGAGTGGAGTTAATCCCAGCAGGCCCAATTAATACTAAATTAGGCCCAGTAAATTGACAGAGGACCCAATTGGCTAGAAAAGGTTGGACCCAATTATAAACGAGGCCCAATCCTTCAATTAAAAACCCAATCAACCCATGTGGGCCCAATCTGGTTTTAAACTGAGCCCCAAAGGCTCTAAATTGGGTAAATTGGACTTGGCTAGATCCTTGGATGGGATCCAAGCAAGTAAGTTCATAGTATGATGAACTAAGAGATTTTATAATAAATAAATGGGGAATAATGTAAACCCTATGATGTTGGTTTAGGTGATTAAGGATTTGTCACCTGGACTTGAGCAATTTGGAAAGCGAATTGATGTAAGTAATCTGTCTTAATCCTATCGTAGATCTTGTATTACGTTTTATAAGATGAACCAGTGTTTTTCATATAATTTGAATTGTATGCATGATTAGTGAAGAAAGTAAGTAACTGGTTTTAATCTTGTTGTGAATCATGTATGTAAGTAGCCTGCCCTAATCTTTATGGATCATACATGAAATTTAACATGTTATGCATGTACTGTAGGCTAAGAACGATATGTGTATCTGACATGCTCTAGTTACACAAGATATGAGGATATATGCTTTATATTCCGTTATGCCTACAAAATACTGGGATTACATTACATGCTAAGATATGAGTTATGAAATATGAACATGGGTGGTACATGTCAGTCACATAATTCATAGTTGTGCACATATTATGTTTTCATAGCTCTTGTGATACATGCAAAATGAATTGAATTCCATATTATGATTTTTATTAGCATGAGTGTAAAGAATGATAATGATTTGCTCTAGCGGCATATTGCTTGTAATGGGGTACCTAAGAACTCCTATTGCTACGGGCCGAATGCAACTGAGCCGGCCTTGCCAGTGGCCGATAATGACTGAGCCAGCCCCGCCAGTGGCCGACTAATAACTGAGCAGGCCCCGCCAGTGACCAATAATGAATTCGCCGTAGCATCTATGAGGTACTACCTATACGAAGCATTATTTACTCTTAAGAGCTACTGACCCAATGTAACTGAGCCGGCCTTGCCAGTGGCCGAGAATGACTGAGCCAGCCCCGCCAGTGGCCGCCTAATAACTGAGCCGGTCTCGCCAGTGGCCAAGAATGACTTCGCAGTAGCATTTAAGAGCACGACCCCGGCATGCCGGGGGCACGGTTTCATATGCATACTTTATGAAAATGATATTTGAAGCATGATCATGAGGCTCATTTCAGAGCCTGGGTATATGAGGCGGGTGTTTCCAAATCCTGCAGATGCGTTTTGGGGAGAAACAAAATCGGTGAGGGGTGAAGGACGCTTGCGTGAAGCCCCGGAACCGGCTAACATCTGGCAGGGGAGCCCCGTGTTTCCCCCTCATGTGGGCCCGATAGTCACGTGCCCTGCGCAGGCGGGCCGTGACATTTATGAACGTGTCTGGCCAAAGCATACATTGTTTTACAACGGGTTTTTGAATATATCCTTATGCAATATTGTATTTTGCTATAACAGCTATCTCCTTTAAATTGCATACATATTATGCCATGATGATGATTAGATAAATATGCATGTCAGCTTCTCAAACCCTGCATAAATATGGTTACCGTTATGTTTGATCCGGTAAGATTATGTATGATTACTTACTGAGCCGTGTAGCTCATATCCGTTCGTTTACTTTTTCTTTCAGATCCTTACCACTGATAGCTGCCAGAGACACGTTAGTTTGGTATCAGGGCTTCTTTCTTTTGGGGTAAAGCAAGAATACTTTTGTGTACATAAACTACATAGAAGCTCTGTATTTGGGTACTGACCAGCATGATGTACTAAGAATGCTTTCATATGAAAAGATTCGGTTGGTTTGACTACCCTGTTACCCAGGTATGAGGCTTCGTGCTATTGTGGGCGATAGTCGGCAATAGCACGGCCGTGTCACGGATCCGGGTCCGGGGCGTGACAACTTGCTTTATCATGACATACTTGATCCCAAATAACACCAATTATGAGCTCTAAGCAACTGACTTTGTGGATTAGAAGACTAGAAATTGATTAGTCTAGACCAAATAGAATTTGCAAAACTACATCATCCACCATATTCCATGAGCCCACCTCCATCATCCATATTGAATCGAAGAAACCCCAACATGTTAAGCTGTTCGGAAATTTCGTTTCCAACTTCATTAGTTCCATATTCCTAGACAGGTTCTCAGAAAACCCACCCTTAATTGGATCAAGCTACCTGCATACTAGAGCCAATAAGTCCAATGTCTTCTTTCCATCTGACTTGCATATGTAACTACTGAATAAGATATTGTTCTAGTTAGAATGGGAGATATAGGTTGCACTACAGGGGAAATTTACACCATACATCTCCATGTCAACACCTAGTCCTTGTTATCTTCCCATATTATTAGCAAACAGTCTGTTTCATAACGGACGTAAAAGGTGCCCTCTCTTTTTATCTAACCAACAAAATTATTTCCCGAAGAAGATACAATTCTAAGAAGAGCAGGAACTGTTCTTCGTACTTCGAGGCTTTTGTACTATGTACTATTGCAAGCCACGGTCGTTGCCACCTAGTTTATTGTAAACATAGAGTATTGAAGGTCAACGGTACTACAGCGTGCCCGAAAGGAGCATACAGGTCATATTTTGCTTCTAATCAGCTGAATTTTTATTTAAAAAATTAAAACCTACCTCACATTTTAATGACTCCTTTGATTCGTAAAAAAAATATATGTGTGTGGTCAATAGAAAATCCATAGATTGGTCTTTCAGTTTATTAAGGGTATAGTTAACCAAACAAACTAAATTTTTTTTTTAGACATCATATTCCTAAAATTCAGCTTTCTAGAAAAATATTTCAATAAAAAAAAAATTTCTCATGAACCAAACTAGTCCCAAAAGTTTAACCCATAATCGAGCCAAAGCCCAGGCCTGAGAAAGACCTAGTCAAGATCAAATCCCCATCTCTTGTCTAAAGTGATGAGGCATGGTACAATTTAAATCAATGTTGGGTGATAGCCCATAGAGATTATTCCGATTTATATCGATTTTTTTTAAAAAAAATTGATTTTAGTATTTATACATATATAT
Source organism: Phoenix dactylifera (assembly GCF_051530095.1). Taxonomy (NCBI): domain Eukaryota; kingdom Viridiplantae; phylum Streptophyta; class Magnoliopsida; order Arecales; family Arecaceae; genus Phoenix; species Phoenix dactylifera. The sequence goes on along the minus strand of NC_143190.1, from coordinate 37,797,517 downwards.
AAATCGATCTGATCCAACCTATATGTGCATGCATATTTTATTTTTTTGTTTTTTTATATATAAAATAAAATTTTAATATTTAGATTTAATCCAACTATTTAGCTCAACCTATTAGACATCAATCCGATAAAATGCGCCGAAATGAACTGAATTTCTCAAATCGATTTGAAGCGATTTTTATAGATGGTCAAATTCGATTTTAATTTTGGTTTTAAAAATCGATTTAAATCAATTTGGTTTTGGATTTATCACCAAACCGACCCGATCCCATATACACCCCTACCCATAATGCATTCCATGTCATTCTCATGTTGATTGATGCTACATGTTAGACCTATTGGAAGGAGCGGAACTCCAGTATTTTTCTAAGTAAAATATCTTCAATTGCCTCAATTATTGCAAAAAGACTTATAATTTTCAATGACTGGTCAGGGCTATGCGATCCTATTATGCAGATGGAGCTAGAAAGAATTTGGTCCGAAGTGAAGAATGTTACCTCTAAACTTGTGGATGACTAATACAGTTGAACTATACCAATTTTTTTTTTTTGGCTAGAAAATGCTCTTATTTCACATTGTTCGAGCAGAGGATCTTGTTTTTCCTTTTCAGTATGGTTCTACCATAGGTTGCATATGATGAAGTTTTCAACCAGCTACATCTTCTCTGAGATATTCTCTTAAAAGTCAAATATGAATGAAGCATATTATGTCTTGCTTAGTGTTCAACTGTCATGAAGTCCTGAAAAGGAAAGATATTGCAAAACAAATCAACCCCGCCTTCGACCTATGCCTCAGCTGCAATCAGCCTCTTTAATGACTGAAGGATTGTAACTTTGTCTCATTTTTTGCTAGAGCGGGCGCATCATACTACACGAGTATGGATACACCTAATAAAATCTGAAAACAAAATATTACGGAGAGCCCTAGGCAGCTCCACCTCATGGGTTCAAAGACTGACGTCCAAATGGCTAGCCACATAAGCGGCCACCCAATCCATGGCCTCGTTGGCCTTCCTAAATACATGTCGAGTCTGGAAGGCCTCCCCATCCCTCTTCATTGCCCAGATATCTCGAATCAGAGGGTGGTCCCCTCATCCCACTCGGGCTCCCCTGAATCCAACCTATCACTATGCCTAAATCAACCTCCAAAATGATAGTGCTGGGACTCATCGCGCATATCAAACACCCACCCATGCAGCTCGCAACTTAGTACTAAGAACCGAAGTATCAGCTGTCTGATAACCACCAGCCACCACCACCCTTGAACCCAGGTCCCTGATGACAAACCCCATGCATTCTCAATGCCCTCCATCCACTACTGACCCATCAAAATTGATCTTGAGGAAGCTCGGGGGTGGAGGCTCCCAGGTGAAAAACATCGTACGAGGTGCTACCTGAGCTGGAAAGGAGCCTCAGATGTCCTGAACTATTAAAAACCTACCTAAATAGGTACCATCACAAAACTCCGCTGCCTGTACCCGAGCCCGCTCCACTACAAACCTCAGAGACAAGCTATGTTCGCCAAAGGTTCGAGCGTTCCTGGCCAACCAGATCTGATAAGCAATACAGGTAGCTCCAATGGCCGCGGGGCGCTACTGGGGACTGCCCGACTAGTGCCCGATAACCTGTAAAAACTGGTCCCGCCTACCCCAGGCTACTTGTGGAAACCCTAAGAGGTGCTAGGATCTCCTCACCCACGTGCATTGAAACAACACATGGTCAACCATCTCATTGCCTCCACACCACATACACTGGAGGGTATCCTCACCCCACATCTACTCAGTAGTGATCTCGTGGGGAGGCGGTCCCAGACTACCTTTCATAGAAACAACACCAATCTCGGGTGTAAACCTAGGCGCCAAACCCAAGCACACTAAGGGCCTACCTCGTGATCTTGCTGTAGGGCTCGAGCGACATCCCCCACCTTGACTCTGGGCCTGTAGGAAGATCGCCACACCCAGATATCCGAACCCCCACACCCTGAAACTGGAAGGGATTGCACATGCTCGGTAAGGGGATCGCCAAATACCTGCCACACCCTGTCCCCATCCCACTCTCCTCCCGGAACGAGAAGGTCACATACTCGCAGTCCATCCCCGGCCTCTATGCTAACCACAGTCGGCCATAAACTCGAGGTAGGGCATCCACCCACGGGTCCCCCACCACTTCGATACTCCTCCCATTACCAATCACACATCTAGTATTTGCCCAAAAATAGGCAAATACCTTCCAATCTCACGCCACATAAAAGAGACAGTCCGCTTACATCGGATCACCTCTGCTAGCCCCACGGGACCATATCTCGCGGCCATGACCTGACACCAAAGCCACTGAGGCTCCAGGACAAGCCGCGCCGCATGTCGGGTAATGATCGCCTCTCACCTTTCCTGAAGCGACTGGACCCCAAGGCCACCCTCCTAAATAGGCCAGCAAACACTCTTCCAAGCCATCAAATGCACCCCATGACCCCCTTCGTACGAACACCATAGAAAGCTCCAGAGAAGCCTCTCGATCCTGGACAGCACAATCTGCGGTACCACCGTGTTTGCCATTAGGCATACGGGCATCAAGCTCAGCACTGACCTGACTAACGTTAGTCTGCCCATCATGGAGAGAGACGTCACCCGCCAGCCAGCCAGCCTACCCTGAACTTGCTGCACAAAGCCTGAGCACTCCGAGACCCATAGCCTCCTGTCAGTGATAGAAACTCCCAAGTAACTCCAGGCGCCCTCCTGCTTCGATATCTCAAGGATCCCCTTGATCTCCCGTCTGACACTACGCTCCGTACTCGAGATAAATGTAGTAGATGACTTTTGGGAGTTCACCCTCTGCCTCGAGGATGCACACTACTCCACTACCACAATTTAGACGGCCCGTGCATCCCTCGCCAGCGCCCTGGCCACAAAAAGGCAATTATCAGCGAAAAGTAAGTGCAGGCTCCCGGGGCGGGAACATAGGCTACCAGAATCCGGATAGCGCATGCAACCCGCAAAGCACATGACAACACATCAAGACACATGATAAACAGAAACGGGGATAAGGGACATCCCTGTCTCAACCCCATAGTAGAGTGGAAGAAGGGTGATGGCGTGCCATTGACTAAAATTGAAAAACTAGGTCCCCAAATGCAGCCCATCACCCAACCAATCCAAGTGTTATGGGAACCATAACTCTCCAAGGCACGCATGAGGAAGCTCTATCGAACCTTGTCATATGCTCGTTCCATATCCAGCTTAATGGCCATCAGGCTCCGCCGCTTCGAGGCCAGCTGAAGGTCCCACATCATTTTCTGGGCTAACATAATATTGTCCGATATATTTCTGCCCCCACAACAGCCCCCTATTCTAGGTAGATAATAGCTGATAATAGAGGTTTCACCCTACCCACCAGAATTTTGGCCACTACCTTGTACAGGGTCATACAGAGACTAATGGGCCTGAAATGGCGAAGCTCCGACGCATCCTGTCGTTTCGGGATCAGAGTGACATAGGTGGCCTTCCAATCCTTCGCCATCACTATCCGACTGAAAAAGCACTATACCGCGTCGACCACTGAACTCCAGATAATACAACAATATCTTTGAAAAAAAAAGGGAGGGAACCCATCTGGTCCCAGGGCTTTATCCTCCGCCAGGGACCAAATCGCCTCCTATACCTCCCTTTCCAAAATAGGACAAACCAAGACCTCATTTTCAGCATCACCTATCCCCACTTTCGGTCTCGAGAGTCGACCAATGTCAGCAAAATCCCCCACCTCTGTCCATCTGGATCTGAAGAAGTCGAGTAAAACCCTACTGATTGCCGACTTACCTTCAGCCCACTGACCCATCTCATCTCACAAAGACCGGACCATACCCCGCTGCCTTCTGATCATCGTCGATCGAAAGAACCGGGTGTTCCGATCTCTCTCACTAACCCATTGTATGCTAGATTTTTGTCTCCAGAAATCCTCTTGCTTTCGCAAGAATGAGTGGTGAGTGGCAAGTAGTGCCCACAAGCCAACTATATCAACCGGCGGAAGCTCACCCCCTAATCCTCTCTTCCTTGCAAATCAACAATCGCAGCCTCCACCTCCTTTAACCTTTAGGAGATGTTGCCCACAGTCTCCCAATTTTATTGGCGCAGTCGCTTCTTGATGAGCTCCAACCTATGTGAAACCATTTGCATAGCATCACCTCATACCGGCAGGGCCCAAGTCGCCCTAACAATATTCCAAGATTGAGGGTAAGACAACCCGATCTTTTCAAAATGAAAAGAAGACTAGTGGCTAGAGCTCGAGACTGTAGTAATTAGCAAAGGACAATGGTCCGATGCTATCCGAGATAAGTGTCTCACCTGGTAGCTAGAGAACTGGAGAACCCACTCCGGAGGATGCCATGGCCCTATCAATCCTCTCCCATACCCTAGCTCGGTCGGTCTGATTGTTACACCACGTGAAATGTAGCCCGATATAGCTAAGGTCCACCAAATCGTTCTGCGACATGAAGTCCTAAAATTTCCACCTATCCACTGAATCAGTGTATTCCCAACTTTGTCTCCTTCAGCTTCAGCTACAGCTCTTGTTATTATCGTATGCCTTCTAGCATATTGTATTATGCTTCAGAGAAGATACCAGACATGGCAATGAATGCTCCTGCTTACATTAAAAAATATATATATATAAGAAGAAAAATAAGAAGAAAGAAAGAAGGAAGAAATGAAATGAGTTTTGCATGCCAGCTCCCTCCTGGATAGACTCCTGGGTGACCCTCTTGTGCGCAACAAACCAACCGAAAGCCCCCAAAGCCCAACCTGGCCATCCCATGCAGCATAAAAACAAAAGAAAACGCTAGAGAATCATGGTATCAAGAAAACTGTCTCCCCTCATCCCCAGCAGAGAAAAGCTAGCAACACAGAAACAACAGTCACCTCCCCTTGGAGGTGTATGAGGTGGAGAAAGGGCAGCACAGGGAAGCGGGACGCAGGCAAGATCATTCCTGGCATGGCTCCCTTTCTTTCCTCGAATCGGATCAGCGCTTGTCCATTCAGAGATGAAGCCATTAATGGAGTAAAGGGTTTGAAGAGCACTCTCCTGATCTTCTCCTTGTGTAAAAATTCTGGTATACATTCAAGTTATCTAGCCCAGCACGGCAAAGGGGAAGCAATCATAATCCATCTGTATCTTAGCCAGCACCCTTTGTTTGCAAGGTTCGGTCGACAGAGACCATAGAGAGCCAGGCCAACCCTTCAACTAGAATTTAAAGTTTCTAAGAGAGCCGAACAGATCTACCAAACTGACGTCAAAGGAACATGTGATCGGCTAACTCCGGATCTCGCCAGCAGAAACCTTTTTTCTCTGCCATAAGCTTCTCACAGTTGAGCTCAGAAGCCCACTGCTATTCAGAAACTGAAAAGAACCACGGACGGAAACGAAGAAGCCCTTGGCACCCCACTTCCAAGCAAACAGGGAGTGGTGAAACAAATCAGAAACGATATTCAAGAACTGGAGCAATGCAAACAGAGCTTGCTGCCGAGGCTGGATCTTAGAGGTGCCTTTAACATTTGGGTTCCAAAACAGACTGCCCTCACTCTGCTTACAAAACTCAGCTACCCAACCATCTGGTTTCCAAGCAGCAACATATAGACAAGGGAGCCTCGCAGCAAGTGCAGAATCTCCAGCCTGTTTATCCTTCCAGAACATAGCTTCCAACCTTAGTTTTAAACTGCAAGAGAAACTGGGGGCCACTTTAAGTAAGTACATCTTTCCAAAATTAGGAACTCTTTGAGAGCAACAGAGTTTGAAATCTCATGGCAGCAGACACCGCTAATATGCACCTCAAATCAAGGCAACCCAAGGAGCATTCACTTCTTACACTACTTGTCAAAGCCACTTCCACACCAAGTTGAACTCCCTTAGGTTCACAGTGCCAAGACCTTCCTGCTCTCTAGTCTTGCAGACTTGACCCAAGAAACTGAACTCACCGGCCTGCAGTTGAGCGGACATCCTTGCCAAGAGAAAAGGCGGCAGCATATAGCATCGATAAGCCAGATAACAAGCAGGCATCAGGAAAAATGACATGAAGTACATCAAGAATGCTGAAGTTAGACTGGAGTAGCATTAAACGACCACCATAAGATAATGTGTCATTTCCAACCAGCAGGCGTGGAGTCCACCATCTCGATCACCTGGTCCCTATCCTCATGACTTAGCTTTTTGTTGATCAATGGTAGCCCCAAAAAAATTTAGAAGTAGAAATTGCTGCTTGCAATTCATTAGTCTTGCAAGTCAGTGTCCCCAGTCATCCCTGCAGCCAAGGAAAACCAACTCAATCTAGTGAAAATTCACCCTGAGCCCAGATAGGCCTTCTGTTTTGATGGGACCAAGATAGGCCTTCAAAACAATAGAGAGCCAATTTAAGGCCGGCCACAAACTCCTCCTGAGCTTTGTAAAACGCAAGGTACCATCTGCATATTGCATATTGATAACCCCACCGGCCGCTAGCTTATCTCCAAGACCCTTGATCAATCTAGTTTCCTCAGCCAATTGAGCATTTGATGTAAGACATCCACAGCAAACACAAACCAATCATGAATTGGGGTTGCCTGCCTCAGCCAGTGTTTACAAGGAAAGGTGCGGCCCAACTTGACATTCACCAGAACTGCAATCTTTGAAGTGCAAACACAGCTATAGGCCCAATTAATCCACGTCTTCCCAAACTTCGGGCATGCAGGATAGCAAGCAAGAAGTCCCAGTCAAGAAGATCATAAGCCTTCTTGAAATCCACCTTAAAGAGTAAGCCCTCCATTTTCCTTCACCTGCAGTCCATCAAAACCACCTTAGAGCTGACAAATGAATCTAAAATATACCAATCCTTAATTTAATGAATGCACTCTAGGCATCACCCATCAAATTCCAAATCAACTATTTCAGTCTAGTAGCTCATATTTTTGAGAAAATTCTGAAACAGCTGCTTAAAAGGCTGATAGATCTTCTTTTTTTTTTTTTTTTTTTTGATCAAAAGGAAGGCTTGGGCACACAAATTTTATTGAAAATGACTAATAGGTCAGTAATCAGCTGTTTAAAAGCCTTCTCTGCACCTAACTCAAAGGCAACTGCCTTACCCACAGCTTCAGCGAATGGAGTCTTCAGCATCTCCAGATTCACAATCCAAGCTTCCATAGTTAGCTGATACTTTCATGCTAGAAATTACATATTTACTTCTGTAAGAACTTTGTTCTCCAACAGCTTCCATATTCTGTTTTGTTTTGGATATGTTTGTTGATAAACTTCAAGATAGGACCTAAAAATGCATAAATAAAAAAAGAAACTGGGTATAGAAAAAGACACCCATGAATAGCAAAATTCTGATGGTGCCATTATTCAAAACTTTATTTTATGGGGATATCTTATAATCTAAAATGATTTGCAAGCGGAAATCTTGTTGTCTGGGTGGCTATAGATGGAGTTCTCGATCAATCTCTTGGTGTATCCCCCCACAAATCAATAATTTAACAAGGCTGCCCATGAATCTGGCTTCCTAAAAGCAACTGGCGATGCCTGTTCCTCCAAAACAAATGAGAGAGAGAGAGAGAATTGTTCCCAAGTTTGAGCTTGTTAAATCAATTTGTTGTTTTATATCAGCCCTTTTCCTCTCTTTTTTTCCCTCAGATTAGCAGGGGACAATCCCTACCTTTTCTACCCTATATCCACCTCACCTCTCAAGGACTGCCTCCAATAAAATCTGAATCCCCGCCCTCAGTGGTTTTTAGATCAGCTATTATGGTGGAAAATTGGACTAAATTCGAAATCAACCTTAAAAAAAAAAAGGCTACCTTGAATCATTATGATTGGTTCTATTTAAAAGAAGAGTTATTTGTGATCGACTATATGATTCAATCCCTTTACAGGTTGTGACACTAAGAAGCAGTAGAACATTGATTTTTCTACCCCAGGATGATTTGTAGCTATTGAAATTACTGGATATGAAGTAATAGATAAGCTTGTACTAGATTAACAAATCTGGGGTTTATTATTTCATATGTCTACATGGATTCTATGGAAGTCCGAGCAACAGAAATCACCAGAAGGTTAACAATGTACCCATTCTGACAACTTATAAAGTAATAGCCATCATCCCAAATCTTCTGACCCCCAAAAATTTTTTATGAGTGACTATTGCTAAAAGGGATTCTTAATTTAATATCTAGATTTCTGCTCATCGGCATTAGTAGTTCATAGAAGCCATTATTGACTGTCATAAAGTTTCCAGGTCATCACCACCAGTGGACACATCCTTAGGCTTGGACTTCTTGATACATACCTACCATCTCGGTTTGTGTTACTGTTTCCAGTAAAGTTATATAAACAATTTGAGAAGGCTGAGCAATGTGATGTCTCAATCATCAGCCAACTAATTAAAAATGAACCAAGTTAGAATAGTGATTACAATACAGAGAAATAACTTACATTTTAATCTGGTAAAGTATAAACAAGTAATCAATGCTGAACTTCAGAATCTAGATTTAGAGGATTTGCTTGTTTAAACTACCCTGCTTTAGTTTCTTAATCATGCACCTTTTTTCCTTACAGACTTTTTAACCATGTTATATAGCAATGGTAGCATGGTCTAAGAGCACATCTTGGATGTGGGATCAATCAATATAGACTACTCTAAAGCATCTGAAAGTTGTGCCCTGATTAATTTCAACTGTTTAAGTAAATCTAAGATCAATATACCTTGTAGAACTACTAAATCCCTTACATTAAGGCCTTCTTGGGAGAATGCAGCAAACTTAAGTAATGTTGGAGGTGGTTGACGGTAGATTACCCAGTGTGCTTATGGCTACTGAGCTGTTCCCATCTCTTCAGCCTGTCGGTACTAACCAATATGATCCCTTGGACAGCAAGGAAGATTCTGTAAAAAGGGGTATTATTTTCTGATAGTTTAGATATGGAGCCATATAGATATATAAATAACTACATAAGAATATGGCATTCCAGCTACTAGAGCTTGTAATGAGAGTTTACTTGGTTTAAACAAGTCCAGGCATAAAAATTGAGATGTACTGGTGGTTGACTTTACTGCCTTGCAAGACATTTTTATAAGAAAGTCAAGTAGAGCTTGACACAAACCATCCCAGAGCTGTGAAATGAGAGAAAAAGGGAAGGCAACCCACGGCACTTTAAGTATCTAGATCCTAAAATACTTGGGCCGTATACCAATAAGTCCTAGTTCATATATCCAATCAGAATATTTTTACCTATTAAAATAACTCAACAACTCAAGATCTGAGAATGCCAGCTTAACAAATTCACTCATTTTCTAGTTTATGCGGCACGTTTAAATTGCGTGCTTGTTAATATAGTATAAAGAATATGGAGTTATATCTCCAAACTGGGCTAAATTGCATGATTGTTCTAAAAAAATTGAGATTTTTGTGTCATCCAACATAAATTCCATTAACTAACTAAATCATTATCTTCCAACCCTAGAGTTGTAGCCAAAAGTTCGCTTTTTTTTTTAATGAGGTACCAAAATAAAGGCAGGGAACAAAAAGGTGGAATTGGAATTAGCGGCAAGTTGATGAAATCTAGAGGAAAAAAAAGGAAGCATGCTTATCTTTATGAGATCACCAATGGGGAAGAAATCACGACAAAATGCATCGACTCCGGACGCATCCGTCCTCTCTTCACGAGAAAACCCGTTGCGGCGAGGGATTGCGGACCTTCTAAGCGACCGCTACGAGAATTGAGGACAGTTAGGGTTCGGAACGATTAGGGTTCATGAGAAGAAGGGCATCAAAGCGCGGAGAGCAATCGAGGACAGCTAGGGTTTGGATATGGCAAAAGCTTTGGTCGCGATGTATTCGGTTCGAGAAGTGGAGGAAGGTGGAAGGAGAGGAGAGAGACAGGTCGGGAGTGGGAGCCAGGAGGGGCCTCCGTAAGTGTAGAACTAGATGGAAACCATTAAAAAAAAGGGGAAAATCCAAGATCCTTAATTAAACCGGAAGAGAAGGGAAAGAAAGGCTTGCGCGCCTCTCCGTTAAATCCCCTTGCATCACCCACTGTTGATGTGGGACTCCACTAATCAACCCCCATTAATTGTTCATTAGAATAAGACAGAGTTTCGTGCGAAAGAATAATTCACATCTACTATTCGCAGACGATTGTCTACTCCTGGCCAGGGCGCAGGTAGAGGATGCACGAGTACTCAGGAGAGTATTAGCGGAGTACTGTGCTATGTCGGGTCAGAAGGTAAACCTTCAGAAGTCAACAATTTCCTTCAGCCCTAGCACTGAGCATAGGGTCAAACAGGAGATTCGGGGGTTACTTGGGATGCCGGATCAGGACGGGACCTGGAGTTACCTGGGAGTACCCATCACGGGTCGGAGGTTACGGGTGGCGGAGTGTTCTGGTCTGGTGCAGAGGATTCAGAGCAGACTGGAGGGTTGGAGGGCATCTTCACTCTCCATGATGGGTAGATTGACGCTGATTAGGTCAGTGCTAGCTTCCATGCCTGTCCACTTCATGGCCAACACAGTAGTTCCGAAAACAGTGCTAATGAGGATTGAGCGGCTACTTCGGAGCTTCCTGTGGGGGTCGTATGGAGGGGGTCACGGGATGCATCTAGTGGCATGGGAGAGCGTCTGCCTACCAGTGAGTGAGGGTGGCCTCGGAGTCTTGTCTCTGGTGGAGCGACGTGAGGCGCTGATTGCCCGACATGTAGCTCGATTCACGCTGGAGCCACAGGGTTTCTGGAGTCAGACCATGGCTACCAGATATGGCCGTACTGACACTGCAGGGGCGATTCGCAGTGGGCGTCGCTGTTCATTCATGTGGCGAGAGATCGCCAGATATCTTCCCACGGTCGAGGAGAACACTAGATGGTTGATAGGCAATGGGCAGAGTATTGATGTGGTTGGTGACCCATGGGTGGGTGCCCTACCCTTGAGACTCTGGCCGACTATGGTTGACATTGAGGCAGTGGAGGGACTGCGGGTCTGTGACCTCCTTGTCCCGGGCGGGGTTGCCTGGGATGAGGTTAGGTTGGGTCACATGTTTGGGGCACACTTGGCTGAGAGGGTTAGGTCCCTTCCGATCCCGGGGTATGTGGGTCCGGATACCCGGGTGTGGAGCACGTCGTGCAGGACCGGAGTGAGGGTGGGGGACCTCTCCCGTGTGCTCCGGCCAGAGTATGAGCCAGGGCCGGAGTGTGCCTGGGTCTGGCGCCTAGGCCTCCATCCGAGGGTCGCACAGTTCTTATGGAAGGTCGCCTGGGTTCGGCTTCCGACAAGAGCAGTATTGAGCGAACGGGGCTTGAGGATGCCCCCAGAGTGCAGGGCATGCGGAGCTGATGAGTCGGTGGACCATGTACTGTTTCAGTGCATATGGGCGAGGGCGGCGTGGTGTGCGGCGGGGCTGCCATGGGATGGTTGGACCCGTGGGGACCAGTTCTTACGAACTATCCGCTGGTGGTCGGGTAACCCATTGACACGCCAAGAGGCGGTTAGAGCGACCTGCACAGCATACCAGATATGGCTGGCCAGGAATGCTCGAACCTTTGGTGAGCAGAGCAAGTCGCCAAGGCTCGTGGCGGAGAGCGCCCGGGCGCAGGCGGCAGAGATTAGTCGTGCTTCCTCCTTAGATGGACTTTTGATAGCTCGGGATATCTGGGGTTCCCCTTTTGCCTCGGCAGCTTCTCACACGGTGTTTTTTACCTGGGAGCCCCCACCCCCAAGCTTCCTCAAAGTCAATTTTGATAGGTCCGTGCTGGATGGTGTCACGATAGGTGGAGCGGGTTTTGTTATTCGGGACCCGACCTCCAGGGTAGTGGCGGCGGGAGGCTGTCAGGTATTTGACTGCACGGTTCCTGGAGCGGAGCTGAGAGCTGCCTGGGCGGGTCTTCGACACACTCAGCATGTGCTCTCAGCTAGATCAGTCATCTTGCAGGGTGACTCGGCTACGGTCATTAGTTGGATCCAGGGGGGTCTGAGAGCCGGTGCTGCCGACCATCCCTTGATCCGCGATATCTGGTTGATGATGAGGGACGGAGGGGTCGTCCAGGCGAAGCATGTGTTTAGAGAAGCCAACGGGGCTGCGGATTGGATGGCCACATATGTGGCTAACCATGCCGGTAGTACCTTATGGGCTGGGGACGGGGAGCTGCCTCGGGAGCTCCGGGATGTTTTGTTTTTCGATTTTATTGGGTATATCTGTACATGTGTTGTATAGATCACCCGGTTTAGAAAAAAAAAAAGAAAGAAAGAAAAGAATAATTCATCTTTCTTTTCGCTATGCGCGCCATGAAAGAGATGGTCTGAAATGCTTTGAGAGCTGTATAAAATATGATCCAATAGATAATGTTGTAAAAAAAATAATTATTTTTTTTAGGAAAGATACAACCCAAATTTATTTAGAATTTAGATGCAGAGAGAGTCTTGACTTTTTACATAATTAGGATTTTAAAAAATTCTTTAACCATGAAGGGATTACCAAGTTTTTCTCTGCTTTGGAATGGCCAAGACTTAAAAATCTTAATTTTTTGTAAAAAAATTATGGGTACCAAATCAAAGCCTGTAAATCAAAATATATTTAATTTCTATTACAATGTTCTAGCTCTACTATAATATATATATATATATATATATATATATATATATATATATATATATATATATATATATATATATATATATATATTATTGAAATATTATTATTTACATGTCCTTAAGTAGTTCTTAGCCTAACATCTTTATTATTTTTGCTGGTCCCAAAGATAAGTCTTGTATTGAGACTACCTAGTTGCAGTCTCCATATGTTGTGCGTTGAAAAAAAACATATGAGATGGTAAATGAAAGTATCATCATCTTGTAATCTCTAAGTCTGATGAAAATATTGTAAACAACATTTACCCTTTCAATGGAGGATATTGAGAAAATATTGATGATTGCTACCGGTTCCTAGTTTAAATTTCATGTAAAGCCTGCAGATAGACATGAGTATTTAACGGGAAGAACGTAGTTACTTTTCGACAGATGGTTATTAGAACTCGTCATCCCTTTGAGGGGTAGAGAATCTCTCTTTCACGTAAAATTTGTGTGGAGCTTCTACGGTAACTTGTTTGTGGAATTTTAGGTATCTAGGAACACGAAGCAGTTTAAGATGAATACGTTATATCAGCTGTAGCATCTCAAGTTGCTTGCATTATCTAACCTCTGATTACTGCAACTCATTGGAAATTATAAGAACATAATCGGAAATAAATATTTATTATTACGTTTTACTGTTACATGACATGAATCCCCTCGCACCCAGAAAAAGGACAAGAATTACACAAGCACTTGAAACGCTCATTGCTACATGACTCTAGAACTCTTGAAGAAACTTAAATGCAGGAATTCCCATAACCTAATAATCTTCCATAGGATCAAATAACAAACCTAGATAGCTAGTTCACAAAAGCACAAGTCTTCCTGATCTCACCCTTTGTGCCTGTGAGAACTCCAATGTTACCCATACTAATCATGGAGTCACCAAAATCTTTGAAGAACTCTGGTGCAAAGGCACCCCTTGCGTGACGGAGGACGTAGGCTCTGGTCTGGCTGTTTTGGAGAAGAGCTGCATCGGACTCGAAGAGGCCCCTCCTCTTCGACACATGGGTGTAGTAGCCGGCGTCGAATGTTCTGAAGCTCCCTGGATCCATCTCCACGAGGGTGGTGTTATCATTGGGTGCACACTTGGCCCTCAACTTTGGTATGTAGTTGCGGTCAAGATTGGGATCCGTGTCGCCCTTGCCAGTATAGTTGTATATGCGGTTTGAAAACTGTGTGCAATGCGAGGTCCCCAGTGTGTGCCCACCTAGTTTGGAATGAACTCAAGTTAGATTGACATCCATGAGTTGTTCAAGTTTCGGTTCTATATCTAGCACAAAATGTTTCTCCAACTCCTAGTTTTGATGTTGGACTCCTCGAGTTTTGGCATGAATAGGAGTCGAGGTTTGATGATCAACAACATCAAAACTTTGCCAATTACATGAAGCTTTCCATGCTCTATTTGATTCAGATATCTGAAGATGGATTTATTTTTCAGAGTAGATTGATGTACCAGCTTTGGTGGATGCAATTTTAGACAAACAATGACGGGGAAAAGCTGCATGCATTTTGTAAGGAAATCAAATTTAATTTTCTGAGACAGTAAATCAAATTTTCCGTACCTGATAGAACCACAAGATCCTTGACACTGAGTCCCTTGGATTGGAAAGATGAGATCAATGAAGAAATGGTAGAATTGGAAGGTGGCAGTTGCCGGGTCTCCTGGGCAATTGATACGCGGCCATCCCTTCGGCCTGTTGGTACTTGCCAGTATGGACCTTTGATCTGGAAGCAGATGATTTTTTATTTATCAGTAAGATATGCTGTAGAGTATGATATGAAATGATGCATTGGCATTTCTTTTTCCTCAAAATATACATTGCATTTCTTACCAAGAACACTACATCCCTCGCAACCAGCGCAAGGATATCAGCACAGGAGACAGTCTGGGGACAAGCTTTCTCCAGTCTAGCCTTGACGCGGTCGATCACCCCAAAACCTCGAAGGCTTTGGTTCGGGGGTGCATCTTTCTCAGCTACATTGTTGTTACCAGTAGAATTCAATAGAACCGAACCATCACATCCCTGCAAGCCAAGCATTAATTTATATTGAGAGCTCCTCTTAAATGATGTGCAAGAATGTCTGTTATAATAGCCTTAGTGACATACCCTTACAAAACAATCATGGAAATGCATCCTCAGGAGAGGACCAGCAAGACTTGGAGCAACTGACATTATCCGAGTCGTCTCCTCGCGAACGATAAGTTCTGCACGAGGACATGTCTTGCTGTAGAACCCAACCTGCAGGCCTTGCGCTGCTGCTGCTGTGCCTAGGAAGAGAAGCATAAGAGCCAGGGGGAGCGATAACATAAAGCAAGTTTTCCAGGCCATCTTACAAGGCAAAGATGATAGGCCACCGAGATGCTCAAGGGATGTAGGACTCGATAGCATGCACTTATATAGCGTCTGATGATCAACCGAGTACTTGTACTCTCAAAGGTTCTTTCATTTGCAACTTGTTTTGTTCCTTCTTCTTAAAGAAAGATCTTTTAGTTTTAATAAATCAGTATATGATTTTATATGAGAAGTACAGTTAGATGATATCTAAAGTCTTGGGGCAAAACGGTTGACTTGGCTACGGTAGAAGGAATCTCGTAACATGGATGTCTCGTGCTTAGCACAACCACTCCTCCATGACACCACCAATATCTAAACATTGTTGCCACCTCAACACAACTCATCCATGCACGATGAGAGAGAGAGTTGACCATGCGTGAAAAAGGCGAGTTCACGTGCTTAACAACGAGAGTCGCTTCTTCATTTCAAAAGCACAGATCGGACAAGCACAGATCACTTATTGGTGCCGTGATCGTGCTGGTTTCATAACATAAAGAAGGATCAAAGAAGCGTAAATTAAGCAGCTTATAGTTATCATCATGTGTCTGTACGCGATATTTAGTTAGAAGGGTCATGGTTTAAAGTACAATGACAAGGGCTTTCCACTAGTTAGTCATTGATCTTAACGGATAAACTAATTCGTAAATGTCGTGACAGAGAATATATATATATTCCCTAGGGTTTAGAGCTTGATGTAACATTTAATTGAGCAGTTTAGTTGGGAAGATAGAATGTTAGGAAGGTCGATATTGTTAATAATTTTTATCGTACACTCGAAGCACTGAGAGCCTGACTTTCTAATTTTTGTAACGGAAGCCAATATTTAACACTTCAATTGGAAGTAGGAAGTGGTGAAGAAACATTAAAATATGGTTCAAAAAAAATAACAAGAAGAAGAATCTGAAGTCATTAGTTCTTTCCTTGAATTGGTTGTGGTGGAATCAAACTCAGTTTGCCCATCAAAAAAGAAGCACTACGTGTGAGGGTAGCCTGTCATCTTCTTTGGAAAGACTCAGAGATGACTTACCTGGTTTATATAGCTGGAGATAGAGCATGACTCTGGGTAGATCATTGGATAGTTTAGTCTTCCAAGCTCATGATCCATTACGATTTTTATAACTAAGTTGAGTTGTGCCCCGTTCCACCAAATTGATGCGGTTTGGCCGCGCACTTTGTAGCATGGAACACATATTTCTCCCTACATTTCTCGGATTAATCTAGCTTCTTTTATGTTCAGCCTAGCTAGATTGAATTATATACTTCGGGAAGCTTATCGGTTAGTTTCTGCACATTGGAGATCATTACTTAGCAGTGCATTCGCATGTCATCGGTACGTCTTATTGTAATCTAAAATCAACCGAACCAGATCGTGCAACACACTCCCTTTTTTTGACTGAATGGGAAGCAAGATGCCACCTAATTTACTGCATAGAGAATAAAAAACGCAACAAACTCAGAGGTTATATATCAAGCTGCATGTGAGGTTAGGTTCAGTCTTCCTTTCATGCTCCAATGACCACTCAATCATTTCAAGGGATAACGTATAGCTTAGTTGGCTTTGTTGGATCCTTCACCACAACTCATAGTTTTAGTTGACAAAATCCCATTTGAGTTGTGTGTCACGCCCCGAACCCAATACCCGGGTTGGCTATATGACACAACCGCATACTCCCTAGAACAATGCCCAGAGAATATACAAGGCTTGAAAATTTATTACAACCTCAATATTACTGAATAATAATGATCTCAATTTATAATGAACAACAAAACTAGTACAATTATAAAATTTAATCATCCAACTAGTATTAGTGATAGTCTATCTATTCATCTTTTCACCCATGATTCTAACCATAGCCAAGTATCAAGTGACTTGCAATTCTGAAAGAAAAAGAAAAAAGGTGGTGCGAGATTTACAGCCCAGTAAAAATCTCATCACATCTACACCAACACAATAATATAAGTTTGAAAATAGCAAGAAATCGTTACACACATTATGAAATCACAAACCGACTATCAATAATGCTCGAATAAATAATATACATATATACATCAAATATCCATAGAAATCCAACCACTGAAGTCTGATATATCATATGATATCTCATTAATCTTCAATAATATTTTCAAGCAATTTTTCATTCCATTCTTTTTTAACCCGGTCAGGATCCAAGATTTATTATCTTTTCAACTTTGAGCCAAATTTTGGTCACGTTTTCCGCCCATGATGGAAAATCAATAGATGTCACGTTTTTTGCCCGTTATAAGGCAATCGATAGTACCACACTGTTGCCTGTGACGGGATAATCATGATAACGAGATCAACCCAGAGTTCTTATTCATTCAATCTAGCTCACATCGATGCATCAATTCTTTTTATTTTTGGTTTTAGACTAATCACAATCACATTTCCTACCCGTGATGGGTCAATCAATAAGTGTTACGTTTTTCACCCGTGATGGGACAATCAATATAATATGGTTAGCCTAGAGCACCAAATATAAGTTATACTCATATATACATCCATCATACATAATCAAAACATGGTTTAATACAGAATATCTATAAACATGCTGGTGGGTGTATAAGGATTCTTAGCTCTATCGATCTCAAACTCAAGTACAACACACATTGATCAACTCCTCGATCTACAACTTGGAGGAAAAGTAGTCTGTTCAACGCCTTCCTGCCCAAAAGGTCACCCCACCTATATGGCCAAGTTCATCCTCAGATTAATCGCATTAACTGGTTAATATTGATGTATTACCAATAGATGATCACAATATGTTGGTTTGGGACCCAAGGTTTGCAATATCAACTTGGGGCCCCTAGTCCCCCAATGCTAGCCTAGGACCCCTCCAACAATTCTGGACCCACCACTGGTCCACTAAAATATATAGAGAGAGAACAAGTAGAGAGAAAGAGTGATAAAGAGAGAGAGAGAGAGAGAGAGAAAGAGAACCTACAGTTCTCTTCTCTTCTCAAACGATAAGGAGAGACGCTAGGTCGACCGCCACCATCACCCCAACCCCCAACAGCGGCGACCCCCAGCAAAGGCGACGACCCCAGCAAAGGCGACAGCCCCAGCGGCAGCAATAGCCACAGACCTTGGCGGCGGTGGCCAACCAGACAAGAAGAAAAAAAAAAGAAAAGCATGGGAAAGCCGCTTCTTCTTGAAATCCCGCGATCGTCGGCCGACATTGGAGCTCCAAATAGTATGGAAGAAAGAGGAGACGAATAAATTGAAGAAGGTCGGGTCCTTACCTAGTTTCTGATAGCATTTAGACATGGTGACGACGTGATAGCGACCAAGATTCGGAGAGAAAACCGAAGAGAATCTCCGGTGGTGAGCTCCAATCAAAGTTGCAAACTTTGATGGGGTGGAAGAATAACCGAGGAGGGCCTCTAAATAGGCATGCTCATGATCGAAGTCCGACTTAGAGTCAAATTCCGTCCGACCTTCTCAGCGAGAAAGAAGTCTCCCATCATGAGTCTCTTTCTTTTACGCACGTGTGTCACAACTCAGGACTTCACCCAAAATAGCTAGCCTAAAAGTATTTTTTTAGGTTCCTTAGTCCTATATAAGTACCCAAAATATCTCCAGTGAATAACCTATGTGGGACTAAAGATACTCCTGCACGGGTATTCACATACTCCCTCGTTCAAGTCCTAATGTCCTCATCAGGCTAAGGGTTTAAATCCATTCAAATCTATTCACAAACACCACGATCAGCCCGTGATCAGTCTCTATGAACCCGTACTGCAGTGTCCTCTAGTCTACATAGACTATTGGCCGAGTTCGCTCTGCTACTATTTGTCATAGCCCAAGACTTTATCCAAAATGACTAGCTAAAAAGTATTTTTTTGAAGTTTCTTAGTCTTATACAAATACCCAAGATCTTTCTAGTGAATAACCGATGTGGGACTAAAGATACGCCCTCACCAGTCCTCACAATGTGCATTACTTTTTTTTGTTTCATTTGGGCCAAAAAGATTGGGATGGTCAAGTAGTTATACTCTTATATACATCCGTCATACTATCAATCGCAAGCATATACGATGCAAACATGATTTAATATAGAACCCATCAATACAAAATATCTACAAAAATGCAAGTGGGTGTATAAGAATTCTTACTGGGCTGTAAAGCTTATGATACCTCTTTCCTTTTTCTTTCAGAGTTGCAGGTCGCTTGGTACTTGGCTATGGTTTGGATCATGGGTAAAAGGATGAATAGATAGACCATCACTAATACTGGTTAGATAATTAAATTTTGTAATTGTACTAGTTTCGTTGTTCATTACGAATTGAGATCATATTATTCAGTGATATTAAGGTTGTAATAAATTTTCAGATCTTGCATATTCTCTAGGCATTGTTCAAGAGAGTATACGGCCATGTCACGTAGCTGATCCGGGTGATAGGTTCAAGGCGCAACATCATGTCCTGCCTTCAAATATATTTTAGATCCATGTTTCTTCCGAGTTTCTCCAAGGGAGAGCTAGTCTTCTTGGGTTAATATTGTTTTACTTGATTTTTTTCTGTTAATTCCAATAGCTATCTTTGAACCCCCATAATCCAATTAAGGTAGCAAAATAAAACACTTTCGGACTGCCTTGCATGCACAATCTCAGTGAGCACCCTTGGACAGGATACATGAAACTATACCTTCCACAGGTAGAATAATAATTTGGATAAAATTAATTGATCACTCAAATCCCAAATATAATGTCTGAAACAGTTTATATCTACTGCATTTCAGTACTTACGGTCCTTCTGTTCTAATTAGTTTGGCTTCTCTATAGGCAAAATTGTCTCCTAACAGAGCATGTTACTACTATAAGCTTCCAGTTAACATATAGTATTACCTGTGCAAGCAAATTAAGATTCATATGGCATATTCTCAAAAGGATATTCCCGGTCATGGCTTGCACATTTGCAGTCCAAATTGTCATATGATTAAGGGTAAGTAAAATTATCGCATTCATTACTCCAGTCGTTAATACTTAAAGAACCTTTAGACGAGAACTGTTAAAAGAAAGAGGTGGGTGGCGGAGTTGTTGGCATTTAATACTCATAGGCTCTTATCGCCAACCCAAAATATATAAAATCGTAGATCAGTAGCTGTCCTTCGAGGCAACCGAGTAAACTCTTCAGCATTTGTACAAAGAAAGGGAAAATAAGATATATTCCATTTATTGAAGAAAAGTATACATAATTATAATGGATATTTTTTTCTCAGAAATATGATGGAAATGCCATCATCCAATTTTTTGAGTCATGACCTTTTTTTTTAGTGCGTAAACTGGATTTGCATGTGATATCCGGATGAGGAGATACATTGGGAAGAAATATTCCGAAAAAAAGAACGATGCTGTTATGAGGATGAGGGCTTCATATAGAGCAAAGTATCCTGATTTTTTTTAAATTCATTTCCATAAAAATAGTTTTATCTTTAATTAATTAATTTGTCTATTCTTTTTGTACTAACCATAATAACAATTTTCTAAGGTATTGAAAAATTCTTAAATTTTTCGATGTCTTTCTCTCGGTTGAATGACTCTCTAATTATTCTCCAAAATTAAATTAATTTAAAACTATTCAAATATTCTTGAATTATACATATTTTTTTGATTTATTCACAATAAACTTAAGAAATTTTCTTTTATGAATCAATGATGTCATATATTGTTGCTAAGTGTGTCATTTGTTACTATTGCCTCTCTTATATTTATTTTTAAATAAAAATTATAATATTTTAGTAATTTATATTTTATTTTTTTTAAATTCGTGGTTATTGGATTCTTTCTGAAATTTTTCATTAATTTACTTTTTTTTTTTCAAATTCCCAATCATTACCTCTAGCAGAAACTTACAGCTAAGTGGGACCACCTCACCAAAAGGACAAAAAATAAAAAACTGGGCCAGACTTGTGCTAGGCTTTTATCAGTGCAAACATATTGGGCCTGGTCCTTTTCTAGTTTTCACGAAAAAAAGCCCGCTAACAATATAATTTGGCTTAGGTTGATAAGGGGACTATAGAACTCGCAATATGAGGATTCTGCAAGTTGTCTTCAGTTGCTAGTGAGAATCCAAATTAGCTTCCTATCTTTCACTGAAAGAAAGGAGATCTACTCATCCATGAAATCTGACTTTAATCGAAATAAGTACAACTTTGGCTCAAATGTTAAGAGGTTGAGGTTCGATGTCCTCATTGCATCGGTTCTTGTTTCAACTCTCAATTATACTAAACCCTAATCCTGCAAGATTGCTAGACTTTGCCTATCTGAGATGTGGTGTGTATAAGATAGTGGCTCTTTCCATCCCCCTCTTGAATAGAGAGAGAGCAGATAGTTTTTTTCTTGTTTATTCCTTTTTTCCTCTACATCAAGGCAGATAGACAAACCCAACTGCCTTTTTTAAAATCATAAATCATCTTTATGTTTTCTAGACCTTAATGAATTAAATATTAGTGAAATGGCTAAAATTCGATGTTTAATGAATGATTTGTTTGTCTAGCACAATAGAAAGCACAGACTACATCCAGAAAAATATCACAATATGGAGCCTACAACGTCAAAATATAATAGCCATTAAGACAAATAATATAATGTGGCAGGTACCCTGAGTATCGTAAGATTTGATTTAATTGCATGAACAAGTTCTAAATTGATACAAATGAAGGACAATCTACACTTCATTTAAAAGGCTAGTTTATTGATTAGTAGTGGTGGTGGCACACCAAGTCTTACCAATTTGCTCTTCCTACGAGCGCAAGATTGCCAGTACTAAATTCAGCTCAATTTTGACTAATATCCTATCTGTTTGCTTGCGCTCATTAAAAAACAAATGAATCAGAATGCTTTTGTCTCACGACCATCCAAGTTTAAGGCAAAGCCTTTGCATCTGAGCTTATTAATTCTATTCTTTTCACATGGGAAAGGGGAGGAAGATGATTGGTGTGAATGAGAAATTGAGCAAGATGATTAAAATATTAAGATATGACTAAAAAAAAATGAATAACTGTTTGTTAAACGCCAAAGATATATGTTAGATTCCATGATCCTCGACTTTCTATTCGATCGAAGATCTACAAATTAAAAATAATAATACTAATAATAGTAGGAGAGATTCTAGTGATGAAAGCGATTGGGAGAAAAAAAAAAATCTAATGCAATAACAATACTCAAAATCACCCAGTCCTCATTCACCTAACCCACACCCTTGCACTCCACGCAGCTCATTGCTTAGAGTCATTTTGTCATCCTCTCGGAGGCCTGCAGCTGTTATCCAAGGCATGCAGCACGGATTGGCACCCAAGTGGGACTTCTTCCTGTTCCTAGAAGTCAATCAATAGAAATCTGAAGGCAGACTCCGTGACAGAAGCTTTAAAGAGAAGCATGAAACATGGGAGGATGTCTAAGCCTGCATGTGGTGTAGAACGTGGAAAATGGAACCAAGTTGCAAACATGCCCAAACATTCAAAAAAATAACCTAAAGCATAACACAATATAGAAAAGTAAGGCCACATATATAAATCCTAACTAAAATTCTTCTGACAAGTCAATTAGTCTATGTGCTACAGCTATATATCATACTAAACCGATGAATTAGGCATACGTTGGCTATAAGGTACCTAGAAGAAATATAGTTTATCTTGGATAGATCACCCTCCCTTTCCCTCGAAAAACTTGACCTCTTCAAATGTTATATATCTTGTATAATATGAGCTTCAGACTATTTAATATATTTGTTTCGCGCTACCATTAACTAGATAGTTATAATTGGTGAGGGAACATTAGAGAATACCATACATAATGGTGCATGGGAATAAGTTGGCAGGAGATTTGGCAGAAGAGAAACAAAATTGTGATTTTGGTTCACATAGTCCCTAAGAAATTCGGATATGGAAATTGCCTCTCAAAATGATCCAGTATTTTTTAATTTTAGGACTGTACGTATTATCAAGGATGGAATGATCTTTAATATAACTAGTCTGTGTCGGATCAATTTTAGTGAATTCATAGAAGGGCAAAGCAGATTAGCTAATACCTTGGTGATGATCTTGATACAACTAGGAATAAGGCTAATCGGGCAGTAACCTGAAGGGGTGTTTGTAAATTACTTTTTCGGAATTAGGGCAAGAACAGCATGAGTGAGATAGGGAAGATCAAGATTATGGTCATAAAGTTGCTGGAATAAAGAGAGAAGATCACTGTAGACAATGTTCCAAAATTACTGATAAAAAAAACTCATTGTAAAACCATCCAGGTCAGGACTTCTGTCACCTTTGAAGCTAAATACAACAGCTTTTCAGGGTAGATGCAAATCTGTGGCAGATATGATTCATGAAATTAGATTTAGTTGGAAGGAATGGGGCTATCTGTATCCTCTTTGAGTTAGATTATTTATCTTGATTGTTCTAGAAGATTTTGTTCTCTTTATATAGTCTTCTTCTGGTTTTCTTCTCAAAGAGAAAAAAGAAGGAAAATTTGGTAGTCTGCTTCTCCTTTGAAGGTCAAGTTCTTTTTCTGGTTTATTCTTCATGATAAAATCCTAATGCCTGAAAACTGGGCCATGCGTCTCTTGAAGGACATTGTCGTAATGTAAATCTGCATATGTATTGGTGAAGCGTGTATTACTGGAGTTCCATTTCCCTACACAACTATGGACATTAGTCTATGGATGCTTGGTGGTGGAGGCTTTGGCATGGAAAAAAACTTGAGAATTTTTGGCTTGAATTATAGGCAAACTTCTGTTATCATCCCTGAAGTAACTCTCTGTTGCCTCTTCTGAACATGTTTGGTAGGTGACTTGGGGGGCATTATCCCATCATGGGGTCTGCCTATGCCTTCTACCTGCTGTTTCTCCCTCTCTCTCCCCTTT
Organism: Phoenix dactylifera; assembly: GCF_051530095.1. Taxonomy (NCBI): domain Eukaryota; kingdom Viridiplantae; phylum Streptophyta; class Magnoliopsida; order Arecales; family Arecaceae; genus Phoenix; species Phoenix dactylifera. Next base: position 37,773,671 of record NC_143190.1, on the reverse strand, counting down.
GTAATCATTTCTCTCATGAAATTAATTAATGACTCAAGCCATATTTCTTCTCAAAAAAGAATTCCATCTATTTGTATCCAACCAAGATTTTCAAATGAAGAGGTTTTGTGGGCGACCGGCATCGACGTGAATGAGATTTCGAGTAATATAACTCAATTTAAAAGGGGCCATTAAGGTCCATGTTGGACTAACAACCCTCTGACTTTTAATTTTGTTCATGGAAAAATTTTGCCTACCTTTCGGTTGGATGTCAATTTTCTGTTTAGTCCCCCGTCCAAATACCAATCTCATAGTCTTAAATTTAAAGTTCTAGTTATGTATGCATGGACTGGAATATATCCGAATTTTTTGACAATGTAACGGGAGCAAGATATCAATATCTGAATTGGTGTAGTAAAATCAGAATTATCTACTCTTTCAAAATATTAATTTTAATATCCATATCAACTTAGGATTAGAATGAAATATCCATGGCAGTTCTATGGCTTTGCATGAACTTATATCTCAACGAGATATACTAGTTATCTAATAAATTAATGTATCCTTTCGAGATGTTGGGATTTGTTGCACGTATCAGCTCTCGCTAAATTCTTGGTTTGGTTGAGCTGGCTAGCAAACTTGGAAAACAAGCTCTTACAAATAGAACTTACAACTCTGTTGCTAACTATATCTCGTCTTGATTTAGCTTCTGTTTTCTTCTTATTCTACTCTTTATTTTTCACCAGCCAAAATTTATGCCGCTCCGAACCTGTAATTCTTTTCTTCAATTTCAATAAATTCAAATCTAAGGGATCTCTACTGATAATTACAACCTTTGTCCTTAATAGTTTCCAATTTGGTGTAGATTTTTTGATTCTTTTTTTATTAAAAAAATTTGGCTTCCGTTTTTATTTCTGTATCAACCCGGCATGTTTGTTTTTATTTCATCAATAAACAAATAATCAATAAAAATCAACAAGTAATAGGTTTATTTTTAAAAAAATATAAATATATAAATAAATCTATCCCATTCTATTAGTTTAAGTTTTTGGGATAAGTAATGGTTTTAATATGGTACATATTAGAGCAGAGGTCGTGGCTCATCTATTAAAAAAAAGTTTGGCTTACATAAGAGAAAGTGCAAAAAAAAAATAAATATATAAATAAATTTATCTCATTCTAATAATTTAAGTTTTTAAAATAAACGGTGATTGCAACAATTTTTTTTTGTGGGTAGGAACCGGCAATGGGTTTGCGAGCTCCCAATCATATGAGACCGGAAGTCGCAAGAAGGTGGTCAGCCACCTCTCAGCAAAAATAAAATAAAATTCCCAAAATACCCATACTAGAGTTCCCATTCTGCCCCATTCTTGGTTTATCTCAACCTACCCTTCCCTCCGGCTTCTATAATAAGAAGCGCTGTGCCACGATGGAGGAGGGTGTTATCCACAGTATATCAAAAACCGCCTCGCCTCTCTCGTCCTCCCTCAAACTAGCTTCTTATAAGAATAAGAAGAGAGAGGAAGAGAGAATAAATACAACGCTTATTTCATCAAGGAAAGCACAAACCGCTTCCTCTCTCCCAATTTTAATTTCTTCCTGAAAAGTTTCCCCTTCGACAAACCTAGTACTACCTCTTTAGCCAATTCCAGTGACGTTTGAGGCGTCATCCGTCGCTCTGCAGCCCACAAGAAAGAAGAATTCATGGCGGAAATCCCAAAGCCGGTGAGTCTCTTCATGATTCTTTTCTTCAACGTTCGATTTGAGTAGGTGGAGTACTAAAGAGCTCTTTTCTTTTTGATTCTTGTTTGGGGTTTTTTTAGGGTTTTGGAGAAGCGAAACCAAGTGCTTCTGCGATGAGTTTAGACCATGAGGAAGTCGAGCGAAGCAAGACGGAGGAGTCAGATGGCTTCGTCGCCATCGATATCGGAGCCCTCTCGATTCTCTCCGTCAACAACGACAAGGACTCTACTTGCAGCCCTCGGGTCTCGGTAGCTTTTCTCACCTTCCTCTCTTCCCCTCTCATAACTCGCTTTCCGTTTCTCTTCGATCGGACCTTTCTTTAAATATAAAATTAGAATATAGATCCGAATTTACCCATAAAAATGAAACTCTTTCTATTTGTTGATTGGTTGATTTTTTGGGGGAGTTAAATTTAGAGGGTGAAAAACCTTTCCCGAAAAGGATCGCAGCGAAGCGGCGGAGGCGAGGAGCGGACGGCGGCGGAAGGAGAGACCGCCGACTCCTCTACCGGTGAGTTCCCCTACCCCGACTCCGATTCGTCACCGACTCGTCCGAGTCGACCGTTAGGGCTTCGCGTAACGCCGGAAATGACGTTGTGATGATGTCAATACACTAAACCGTAATTTTGTCTCGTCCAGCGTGGGAGCGTCGTCCTTTTGGACGGATCTGATTGAACACGTGGGATTGCGTACGTGTGCAGGTGGGTCCGACTCAGACGTGAAATTGGCTCTTTTGGTGCACGTGGCGGGCGAGGGGGAGCCCTTGGGGTTGTCTCATGCGACGACCCCAACAGCGGCTGGAGCGAGGTGCAGGAGGCTGGGGCGGCGGCAGACGCCGTGGCTTGACCCGAGGAGGGTTCTATTCTTCTTCGCCACCTTGTAAGTTACCTTCCTGACCAAAACGCCCGCTATAATTTTGTTTTTACGAGAATTACGAGAATGCCAAGGAGGTCATGCTGATCGACAAATGATTTGGGCTTTAAATTTGCTTTTAAAACGTAGTATAATAGGGGGTGGGAGTCGTACATCGGTGGGACGGCGCGCGCGTGCGACCACCGAGCGGGTCCGTCGATCACACGACGTTCGATCGTGATCACACGGTGCGGCCTATCGGTATTTGCTTCCGGGCCACGTCAAAAACGTCATGGACGTTGAAGCCATTGGACGCAACGGCACGCCAAGGGAGGGGAGCGGGGTCGGGTTTCGGGTCCATTGTTTCGATCAATTGTGACAGCCCAATCGATGGGCCCGCCTCGTTTTGGGTCAGCGCGTCAGCTGGGCCTGGGACCATGTGACATCCTTAAATATGGGGGCATATATAATTAGAAATTCATAAATGATAGAGATGGCAATCAGGTCGCATCAAATCAGGTATGGATCAGACTAGATGTAGGTCGGATTAAAATTTTATTGACTCAAATCCGGCCTATTGATTAACTAGGTCAAAAAATTGGACCTGAACTCAGTCTATTTATCAAACAAATAATTCTATCCAATTCGTATAACTTGTTTACTAAATATGTCAAATCAAGTTAAACGAGTTAAATAAGCTAAGTAGGTTTTGGATTGATTAAATGGATATAAACAAGTTAAATAGATTAAGCAGGTCAGGTTAAGTAGGATATAAATAGGTTAAGTATATTTTAAAAAGTTTAAAATTATAAGTCAACTCAATTAGTAAACAGATGAGATTTATTTAATAGCTAGGTCTAGGTGGAATGATTCATCCTTTATTTCATTTATGTCAAATTCGAATATGAATAGAGTGGGTTGGTTATAAATCTAATTGATGGATTGGATCATAAATTGCCCCAAATAAATGATGTCCCACTTTTTGTTGTTGCAAACTTGTAGGGTTTTGGAATCAACACGTGTAATGCATACGCGGAGAAGAAATATAAAATCAGTAGGCCCCAATATGGATGGTGTCCGAGAGAGCACGATATTTGGCTCAACGAGAGGTAGTTGGGAGTAAAAAAACTGTGGTGGAAAAGTCCTTGTAGAATTCCTTCGATGTCTGAATGTTAACATTACACATAAATGGAGAAAATAGAGTAGATGTGTGATAAACTCAATCATAGGGAAAATGTCATCATACATAGCATCTAGCAAGGTAAGGATGGGATGAAGTGCAATCTATGAAAAAGTGACACTTCTTGTAGAAATTGTTATAGGGATGCAATCATGACAAGCTTTGTAGGTAAAATAAATGTAAAAATAACTCTCAAACTTCTTTTCTTTTGTATGTAGGTGATATTTCCTTTCATGAGATTAAGACTTTTTAAATTTGTTAAATTTGTTATTGTAGTAAAATTACTTTATGATAGTTTGTTGATGGTTTTATCTTTCAGTAAGGTAACATTCCATAAAGTAGTCATGCTAATAGTAGATGATTTAGGCAATATTTTTCGTATATATTGCACTATTAGACACAGGCTAAGTATATATATAAAGATATATCATCAAATTAGCTCCTTAACCGTAAAAAGAGTGGGGCTTGAGACTTCTTTTGGGTTTTTGTGACAAGCTTTTGTTGGAAAAAAAGAAAATTTCTTCTAGCTAGAATCCCTTCTTTTCTATAAGGGTGATTTTTCTTTCTTTTTTTTTTTTTTTTAATTAGCGGCGCGACTTTGAGAATTGTTTTTTGTTGAAGTTTGCCATGATAGCAATATTCCAATTTTTTTCATCAATTGATGCCATCATGTCACCTTTTAGGTAAGCTAACGCGTGTTAGGTGGAGATGCTGATTGTATGGTAGTAGTTTCTTTAAATCTAAGCAGTGAAAAATTCTCACGATTTAGATTCATGACTAAAATTGATAGGCCAAACAAGATTATAGGTAAGATTTTATCTTTTTAAGTTAAAACCAACCTCTTGAAGATGGTTCAAATTTTTTAGAACGTTTTAATATAGAGAGCGCAGTGATAGAAGCAAAACTAGGAATTCATCCAAGTTACGTCACAACCTTGACTTCTGACTAGTTAATTTCATGTTTTATGTTGACATCAACATGACGCTTGTCTCGCACTGTTGCCTTGTTACGGCTCTACTTCTAACCTTAAGGTGATTTGGAGGCCATTGAAGCCAGCGGGCTAAACGGAAGCTGTTGTTTCTACTATAAATGGGTCAAATAACTTAGATCTTGCAATTTTATTTAAAAAGATAAGATTACATAATTATTTAATTAAGGGAGGCTAATCTTTGTTTATCACTATTACCCATCTCATCCAATCTAGATCTTAGTCCCAGGTAGACTACGTCGAAGCTCGTAAAACCAAATGAAATCTCTGCCCTCTTATTTAAGGGAGTGACCAAGCAAATGCATGATGATATCTTTCTAATACAAAATTCACACCGTATAGAGTTTGAGAATGGTTTTGTTACATGTGGTCTTGATGTTATGAGTCATGGAAACTTTATTTTATATGCCATACCCATGTGCTTGGCCTTCACTCATTTCATTTCCGAATCATGTTAGATTCCTTTTGAAAGGTCTCCTATCCCAAACATGCGATGCATCATCTCAGTAAGGCTTTTTTCTTTTTTTTTTTCTCATGGACGTGGCCTCAATTGCGCATGTGACGACGGTAAAAAGAAAAACACAGAGAGAAAAATGATCTCACAAGCAAAGAAATTCTACAATACGAAGTAACATAAAACAGACTAATTCTAAAAATGTGGACTTCTCGCTCAAATTATCCCATTTCGTTTGGACAAGGTGAGATATGAAATATTTGAACTATAATAAAAATGGTATTTTTTTTATTAACTAATGTTAAAAAGCTCAAGAAAGAACTTGGAGTGAGACTTATGTTGTCCTTCCTTTGGTTGCAGGTCCAGCATGGGAACAATGATACTGCTATATTTCACGCTCTCCATGGGCAAGATGGCCGGTAACGACTCCAACGCGCGGTGATGCGACCCCCTGCTGCTGCCACACAGTGTTCCACCTGCTGCTCAGCAAAAATATTTTCTCCTCAGCATGCTTGGAGTTCTGTCATCGCACTCTATGGAGTTTTCAGAGAATCGGTACATAAGATGAACCCAAAAGGAGGGAAGACAAAAGCAGAAGAGGTGTTGCAGGACTGACAAGAAAAAAAGTATACTTTGGTGAGAGTGTTACAAAGAGACACACCATGAGAAAGAGAGATGTAGGAGATGTGTGTACGTATGTTTGTTGATAGCACATTCCTTTTTTTTCACTCTGGCCCGATCAAGGTGCATGGATCACCAGTTAATTTCTTTAGTTTGGTTTATGGTAGATTGGCTTGATGCAACTCCACTTCTTCCTTTCCTTGTGTTAAAGAGTCTTGGGAAGTGAGTATATGGTGTGGGTGGCATGCGAAAAGGGGGCTTAGATTATTTGGGGCCATATGATAGTTCTCTCTGGTCCTGCTTGCTTGATAGGCTGGTGGGACTGATATAAAAAATAAAATAAAATAAACAGAGGGGTGTGGGTAAACATAAATAAATAAATGAAAATCTAATTTCTTGGCAGAGTACAAGCTTGACCATTCTCATACATAATACTAACTAGATGTTTGCGAGATAAGAAAAAAATATACACAGATGTTGAGTGAGGATCTCGTAATTGATAGCCATTCACTGAATTCAAATAAAACAGCGTATCTCATGACCATCAAGATGCCGACCAACTTGCAAATTAATTAATCACAAAATCAATGAGATTATAGAGAGGGCACGTAATACACGTAATCTCTTTTTTTTATGTAAATCAAACATAAGCTCATACACAATAATATTGTTTTAATTTTTTTTTCTGAAAGCCAAAAGGTTTTTCTTAAAAAAAATACAGTTTTTTACCAACAAATTCATGATATCAAGGAATAATCAACCTCCACATCTGGAGCACATACTTTCGAAATCTATTGAAAGCTTCGACATACAATTCAATGGAGGCATACATATTTACAAGACCCATAAACATCTGTTCACTCATTCTAGTATCGTTTGGAAATGCGTGGCATCAAGCACTTCTGCTTCCTGTCATGGCATATCCTCACAACAACTGCTGCAGTTTCTTCTATCGCTTTTCCAGTTACCTCTGCAATAAGAAAAGCCAATCAACACAGCAATAGAAAAACCAACAGAGTGAGCCACCAAGCCGCTCTAGCTCATACTAAACATTCAGAAAGTTTACTTACCAATGACTGGCCACACTGGGTTTTGCACAAAAATTTTATTAGCATATTCCAACTCCTCCCTCACATAGTCCATCTCTGAATAGTTGCTCCTCATTTCACCGTCTAATCCTAGACTTTTGGCCCTTGCCTTCCTAATGGACTGCAGAACAACTGGATTTATTGTCAATCCAAACACCTTCTCCTGATTGATTTCAAATAGTGCCTTGGGCAACTCTACCCCCATGACAATAGGAATATTTGCCACCTTATATCCCTTTTGAGCTAAATATATCGACAAGGGTGTCTTCCCAGTGCGTGAAACGCCAACAAGGACGATGTGCGCGCGATTAAGGTTTCGGGGCTGTGCTCCATCATCTTGTTTGATGGTGAAATCAATGGCTTCAATACGTTGGAAGTATTCTTCAGTCAGTGGAGCTTTTCGGCCTGGCGCACCTCGGGGGATCCCAGAGGGTGCAACACCAAGATGGGCAGCAATAGCCTCAGTTGTAGGCCGTAGAATGTCGGTGGAGGGGACACCCCAGAGTTTGCAGGCCTGTTCTGCAGATTTGGCCATTGAAGGATCTACAAGGGTGTAGAGAACCAGTGCACCTTCTTTTGCAGCTTGCTTTACAATCTCCATAAGTCTTTCCACATCTTCAACCTGAAGAAGATCAGACACATGAAATTGTCAAGTTGATTGTGATCAGACATGCTTATTGCTCGGAAATAAAATTACAACGTTTGAAGGATCAAAACTACAGGTAAAAGAGAAAAAAAAATCTGATACCATGTGTACTATATAGGATCAAGAAAAAAAAAATCTAAAACCACATGTACTCACCATATGCTGTAGCTAGGAGTTACTTTGATAAACCATTTGCACGAAGACATAACTACAGAACAATCATCTTGCATTGTAATCTTGAAAGAATCTTCCCCTCAGGTAAATTGAAATCCACCATTAAGCAAACAATGAGTCAGCTGATTATAATTTTAAATAAGAAGCCCATTGATTTAATTATTCTTTAGATAATGTTAACAAGCCTGAACTTCTGCTATTAACCAGAAAATTTACAAAGATGCATAATGAAACATCCACTTTAGAAACAAAGGTATTTTACAATTTGTGTACTTCAAAGTTACCCAGTATAACCTAAGACAATTGCTTTCTTAACCTGGAATAAGTAGGCAGTTTGAAAATCAAACTAACTAATACAATCAAACTTTGTCCCTTGAGTGCTGTTTCCTCCTACTCTCAGAGCTCTAATGACATGATTTTGGATGTGATGAACTGCAGATTCAAATGGTCTCCCATTAGATAGACTTCAACCACAAATTATTCATTCATTTAACTGGGACAAAGATGTTGCAGCTATTATCATAAACCTCCTGGAACTGCTTTGCGCCATGCTCCACATCACATTATTTTTACCAATAATCACCACAAGAACAAGATCCCTGTGAAAAATGATGAAACCGATTTGTGTCCCTAATAATGAGTTGTCGACAAGTGACCTTGGATATAAGCTTGATTGCATCATGGCAATCCCCACACACTCGGAGGTTCTTAGCAATCCTTATGGGTACAGCTGGTGGAACCTTTAGCAAGCCAAAAGCAATAGCAAGTCTCTCACTGTGGGTACAAAGGAACTTCTTCTTATCATCGTCCTCCACATCAAGCAACACATATTTCGTAGATGGCACATATCCTGCCTTCACTATTCGATCATTTAACTCTTCCAATATTTCATAAATCTTGTCAGACTCCAAGTGTGTTCTATCATGTGCCCCAAATACGTAAACCTTGTCCTTTATCTCAACCCAGCTACAGCCAGATTCCTTAAATAACCCCTTCAAAATCATCGATTTTCTCACTCTTCCGACATCATCCCATCTCCCGACCGAGGCATATATATTAGATAAAATAACATAATTAGCAGCATTTTTTGGTTCAAGTTCAAAAAGCTTTTGTGCTAATCTCTCACCAAGCTCCACATTACAATACATCTGACAAGCTCCAAGCAATGATCCATATACACTACTGCTCGGTCCTATACCCATCCTTTCTATGAACTGTTTGGCATCATCTAGTCTTCCTGCCCTCCCCAGCATATCCACAACACAGGCACAATGTTCGACCCCGGGCTGAATGCCAAACTTCCCCTGCATAGTCTCAAAAATTTCCCAGCCATCATCAACAAAGCCACCATGGCTGCATGCTGACAGGATCACAACCAAGGTGATATAGGTCGGTTTCAATCCTTGGTCCTGCATCACCTTGAACAAATTCAGGGCCACATCGAATCTTCCATTCAAAGCAAACCCTTCAATCATTGAAGTCCAGGTTATCATATTCTGTCTCTCCATGCCACTGAAAACCTTATAAGCAAAATTTGGATCCCCACATCGAGAATACATGGTAACAAGAGCAGAACCTACAATCACATTCGAAATAAAGCCATTTCTGATGGCATAAGCATGGATTGCTTGTCCTTTTCTCAAAGAAGAAAAGAAACTGCAAGCAGGCAACAATGACACAACAGTAAGTTCATTGGGTTTGAGGTACTCGTCAAATTGCATTCTAGAGAATAATGCCACCGACTCAGCATGGATCTCAACATGAGAGCATGCATGGATCATCGAAGACCATGAAACAACATCTCGAAACTCCATTCTATCAAACACTTTTCGTGCCCCATAAACATCCCCAAATGACCCATAAGCATGAATAAGAGAATTAGCCACCGACAAACAGAGACCACGCCCATACTTCATTATCAGTGAATGCAACTGAACAATCAACCTCACCAAACCCAACTTGACAGAGGCCTTCAACAAAGCCGAGAAGGTGTATGAATCGGGAATCACCCCAAGCTTGAGCATTTCATTAAAAAGTTCAAGAGCTTCACCCGCCATCCCATTCTTAACGTATCCAGAAATCATTGCAGTCCAAACAAATATGTCCAGATTCCATTTGGGCATCCTATCAAACAGCTTCCGGGCATGATGGATTTGACCGCAAACAGAATACAATTTAACGAGTTTTGGGAGAAGGTCTCGGTTTTTCTCAAACCCAGCTTCCCGAATTCGCGAGTGGAGCCTCTTGCCTTGTTCGAAGGACCGGACATCGATGCAGGATTGGAGAAGAACGCCGAATTCGGCGGACGTAATGGGTTGGCAATTCTTCTGACAAGCCTTACGGGAATTAGCATTCAGATGGGAGTAAGGAGATACCCAAGAGCAAAATGAAAGCACGCTCGGATTAAGCGCTTGGCTGATAGCTAAATATCCTCCCATTCGGGAAGAAGGAAAGAGGAAAATGAAAAAAGGCGAGGTTTTCTTTGGTCTTTCCAATACCAGCTTACTGACGCCATTACGCTGTTACATACGACCCCAAGGTTACCGTTATTGACCGTTAAAAATTTATTATTAGTTTTTTTTCTTTTTAGGAAATCACGGGGAGTCATAACATTTTAATAAAAATGTATAAAATATAGACGATAAATTAACTTTTTGTTAAACTGCGGACTCATAACGGACCCGACAACCGTTACGAAGGCCGTCAAAAAGGATAAGGATGAGGAAAGGTGGGAAGACAAACATACCCCTGAGAAGAGGTGGGTATTCACGGGGCAGCCCCGGTCAACGAGGCAGTGCTCGAACTGCCCCAACGCCGCGTTGACGGAGTGCTCCGCCGTCCACCCTGTGCCGTCGGACACCATATAGATGGCCTTCGCCGCTGCCACCTCGCCGTCGTCCTGGAAATCGTCCGAGATGGACGGTGGGATCTCGTCCAGCTGACTCAAGGAAGGGGAGGAAGAGGAGGAGGTAGGAGGAGGAGAGGAGAAGTGAGGGGCGGTCATCTTCCGCAGGGCAGGCGAGTCGAGCCGCCGGCCCGACCGTATTGCCCGGGCCCTGGACCAGCGGTTCAGTTGGGAACTCCCCTTGGGCGGCTTCCGGACCGGAGGCTCGGGGCCGTGGTCGGCGGTCCGGCTCGGGATGTCCTCGGGGAGGCAGGCGGAGAAGGAGGGGAACCTTCTGGCCGGAGAGACTTCGGGGAGTCGAAAGACTTTGGAAACGAACATTTCTTCTTCTATTTTTCTTTTTTGTTCATTTAAACTTCTAAAACTCTTTTATTATATGTTGCCTTGGAGATTCACGGGGCCACATCTTTTCATATTAATATCTGAAGAAATGTTATCCACGCATTTTTATTGAATATTTTATTCATTTTGGAAATTAATATGATCATTGATTTGTTCAAGAACGAAAGGGAGGATTCGAGGGGTTTAACAAATTATTAAATAATATACTTATTATTAATATTTTATTTAGATATGAGTTTGAGTTGGACTATTTTCCGATATTGTTTTAGAAAAATATTGTTTTCTGAAATCATGGTTAATATTGTTTTAGAAAAATATGATAGTTATTAAGATTTGAATCTAAAACTCATATTTAAAGAAAAGGATGCCGGCCGGCTGAGCGAGCAGTCCTCAGTATTTAGCTGAAAAGTTATCATGGATTGGATACAACTATCCTTATCCTTGCTCCGGCTTCTTCTTCTAGTTCTAGATCTAGGAAAAATTAAAAAAAAAACCACAGTGATATTTTATATAGTTCAATTCAAAGGGTAATGCCTTCCACGGCAAAGCTTAGAGCAAATTTTATACTAAGGTATAATCTAAATAAAGAAACAAACACTTATATGGGACAAGAATTTTTTTTTCCAAATGGGACAAGGATCTACCATTTAGAACTTCCGAGAGGTATAACATGCCGTACATGCCTTCAAATATAATCCATTAACATAGAGGAAGACATTAAGTTCAGGAAACTCTTCATCCTTAACATCTTTGATTGCTAATTCACCTCCACCAAATCCATGCAAAATACCAAATCTTATATCTATGGAGAAGCCAACTAAAGGGAAAAATATTTAGCCATGAATATAACGATATTAATAAAGAGAGCGCATGATATGATGGGACCTATCCTTTGATCAATAAAACAATACCTCATACATATTGTTTTCATAATATTTTTTGATAGCAAAATGAAGAGAGAAAAGAAGAAAAAAAAGTAAGACAACATATCCATAAGATCAAGGAAAACTCGGCCTCCACTTTAAAGCACATATCTTTCCAAAACTTTCGAAGCTTTGACATACAATTTAATGGAGGCATACATATTTATAACAAGGCCTACAAATATCTACAGACTCCATTCTAGCATTGTTTGGAAATGCGGGGCAATGCACATTTTTGCTTCCTGTCATGATACATCCTCACTACAATTGCTGCAGTTTCTTCAACTGCTCTTCCAGTAATATCTGCAATTAGAAGAGAGCAATCATCAAAACAATCGAGAAATCAACTGAATGTATTAGTTCTAACCAATGAGAAAACTTACTTACCAATAACTGGCCATACTGGGTTTTGCATGAAAATTCCATTTGCATACTCCAACTCCTTCCTCACATGATCCATCTCTGAATAGTTGTTCCTCATCAAACTTTCAAGTTTGAGACTCCTAGTCCTCGCGTTCCTAATAGACTGCAGAACAACTGGATTGATCGTCAACCCAAACACCTTCTCCTGATCGATTTCGAAAAGGGTCTTTGGCAACTCTAAACCAATCACAATGGGAACATTTGCCACCTTGTATCCCTTTTGAGCTAAATATATTGACAACGGTGTTTTCCCAGTGCGTGAAACACCAACAAGGACAATTTGTGCGCGGTTAAGGTTTTGGGGCCGTGCCCCATCATCTTGTTTGATGGTGAAGGCAATGGCTTCATTACGCCGTAAGAACTCTTCGGTTATTGGAGATTTTCGACCTGGAGCACCTCGGGGGATCCCAGAGGGGGCAGCACCAAAATGAGAAGCAATAGCCTCAGTGGTCGGTCGTAGTATGTCAGTGGATGGTACACCCCAGAGCTTGCAACTCTGCTCCACAGCCTTGGCCGCCAAAGGATCTGCTAAGGTGTAGAGCAGCAGTGCACCTTCTTTACGAGCTTGCTTTATGATCTCCATCAGTTTATCCATATCTTGAACCTGAGAAGGATCGGCCGCATGAAATTATCAAAAGAAGTTGATTGTGATCTAACATGCTTATTCATTGGAAATTGAATTCCAACGATGGATGAACAAAAGCAGCTAAAGGAAAAATCTGAAACCATGCATGATGTTTAATTTGGTTCCTAAGCCTTCTCTTAGTGTCAAGAGTTGTCACTTTCTCTGTCTTATTGCAAAAATATAAGATGCGAATTGGCCATCTCATGCAGAGTTCCCATGACCTGAACATTAGAATTAAAGTATCTACTTGGAATTTTTTTTCTTAAACACCCTTCATACTCTCTGAAAAACTCCATTTTGAAATATTTCAGTAGTCACATATCGTACAGTACATGCCATTACCATACTACACCTTCATTTTTTTTTTTACTTTACTTATTCCTGATACAGTATGTTTACTCATGATTTGCAGTATGTATCAGCAAACCATGGTAAGATGCAGTGTATACCATGGTATGACTGGTTTTTTTTTTCAAACCTTTACATTAGGAGAGTGGGAACAACTCAATAGATCTTCAGAACTTCTATTCTATCCTCTTTAAGTAACTCATAAAGACCTTCCAAAAAAACTATAGCAATTGAATCCAATCCAGATGTTCTCAATTCTGTCCTAGAAGCCTTGCCAAAATATATGCATCGAAACTCGTGCATTTTTCGCAACTTTTATTGGAGGCAGAAGGACAAAATACCCATGTAGGTGCGGAACATCTGAAAATCCATGTCAACCACAATGAAAGGAATCCCTGACCAAACGGTGACTTTTGTTATTTCCCTTGTTCCCGAAAAGAAACCGGTTTGCCCCATACTTACATTTCATTAGATTATGAAACAGAGTACGAAACAGAGAATTCCATCATTCATGATAACATCAGTCACATGGTTTTCATAGGAAAAAAAAAGCATGCCTTTCAGAAGAAACCAAAGACCATTATATCTGCACATTCTGTCGGTGAGGATCAGTGCGGATGTGTATTTAGTCCTATATTAATTATTCGTTGCATAAATTTTGAATACTTATATAAATTTGGGTAAGGTCCTAAGTTGTTATACTATCTACAACAACAAAATATTGGTATAAATAAATAGTTACATAAAATGACGTAGATTGAAAAAACTGCAGCACAGATTCATGAAGGCTAACTATAGATTAATCATAATATTTGTGATTAATTTTGAATAGATTTGAACTCTTAGCTTGACGATGACATCAGAACGTGAGGATTTGTTTGGGTGTAAATTTAGTCCCGCATCGGCTCTCTCTGGTAACCACCTTTTTTTTTTTTTGTACTTTAAGGAGTTTTTCTCTAGCCATTCAGATCTACCATTCAATTAACAATCAAGCCAACTATTCAGAATTCTCATTTAAAAGCCTTGTTGATTTAATTATCCTTTGGAAATATGATAACAAGCCCTCAACTTTGCTCTGAACCAAGATATCCTACAGTTTGCACGCTGGAAAATTATCCACTACAGCGTAAATATGCAAATCAAACTAATTACATTGAACAAAATAAATAAGTGGCTACGAGACTAGGTAGCGATGTCGTTTGAATATTTGTTGCAAGCGTAAAATTAACGGATGCTATAACACCGTATAACGGCCGTTAAGGGGATAAGAACGAGAAAGGCAAGAAGAACGTACCCCTGAGAAGAGGTGGGTATTTACGGGGCAGCGCCGGTTGGTGAGGCAGCATTCGAACTGCCCTAACGCCACCCTGACGGAGTGCTCCACCGTCCACCCGGTGCCGTCAGAGACCATGAAGATGGCCTTCCCCGCCGCCACCTCGCCGTTATCCTCGAAATCGTCGGAGATGGACGGCGGGATCTCGTCCACGTTAGACGAGGAAGGGGACGAGGAGGAAGGGGGAGGGCCGGCCTTCTTCCGGAAGTCCGGCCAACGTAGCGGCCGGCCCGACCGGATGGACCGGGCCATGGACCAGCGGTTCAGCTTGGAGCTTTCCTTCGGCATCTCGCAGACCGGAGGCTCGGACTCGGAGAGGCAGGCGGAGAAAGGGGTGGCCTTCCGGCCGGAGAAAGTTTCGAGAAAGGAAAAGGATGTGGAGGAGCAAACAACGTGCCATCTTCATCCACGAAAATTCCGGGGGCCGGGCAATTCCAGGGGCTATCATTTTCCATGCTATGGGAGATAGCTTCCCACGTACGCAACGATATCTTCCATTTTTATAGTCTCTTACTCGCCCGCTACAGCCAAAGGCCCAAAAAGCACCGACTCGAATTGGTATTATTATTATTATTATTATTATTATTATTATTATTATTATTATTATTTGGTACTAGAAATCTTTCATATTTGTTTATAAATATTTGAAATTATATATGTGCATAGAATCTTCATTCCCTCGAATGGGAATGAGGAAATTATCATTCCAAAAGACATGTAATTTCATCATTTAAACAATGTAATACCGAATAATGGAATGAGACCAAAGTTTATATCCTCATTCCATTGTAATGTCCGTTTCAATGAGCCAAGCATAATGTTAGCTTCTTTTTTTTTTCAGTTCCCCTAATAAGTTTGATAAGATCTTTAAAATTTGTGCTTAGGATCCATCTACCAATGGTGTGCAGACATGTACTGCAAAATGGTGCATCGCTGGCCTTTGTAACGTGTCTTCGTATACCATCATACGGTGGGTTCCTGCATCATTAATATAAGGTTAGCTATAGTAGAAATATTTTTTAATTATAATTTTTTTTAAATTTTTTCTGACTGACTTTCAAGTCAAAGTAGAAATTGATCCAACTTGATCAGGCTCGGCTAGATAAGATTCGATTAACTTATATTATATAGATAATGGATCATTGGATTTAGGCTTTAATTAGTATACTATATAGATAATGAATAATTTATAGTTTATATTATATTGATATAGGTGTGAATTTAGGTCAGATCAATATATATTTTGAGTCTAAATCGAGTTTAATTCAAGCTTGAATTGATTTCAACTTATTTCAGGGCTGTCAAGCTGTTTGGTTAAACATGTTTTTGGCTCAATTCAAGATTAAGCTTAAATTCAGCTCCAAATGGTGGTAAAGAAACTAAGCTTGATCTCAAAATTCAAGCTCAAAATTAGTTTTAAGGCCTTGATTAAATCCAAGTTTGATCATGCTCAACTTGGTCGCACTCCTAAATTGTGCTACTCCATCCAATCTTATCTTAGCTTGACACCAAAATCATGCATCTTCCATGATGGATCTCTAGTGCTTTCAATCAAAGCTAGCTGGACACTTGGTTTTCAAAGATATCTACAAGACAAAATTATATGTTCGACCCCAATTAGTTAATTATGACAATCATTCTCCATTTTATTGTTGTAACAACTCAGACCTCACCTAAAATGGCTAGCCGATATAGGACTAAACACACACCCGCACGAGTCCTCACATACTCCTTCCATTTAAGTTAAATATAATTACAAACACCACGATCGGCCTGTAGTCAGTCTACATAGGTCATGAGCTAAGTTTGCTCTGATACTATTTTGTAACAACACAGAACCTGTTGGAAAAAAAATTAAATGCGCAAGCGGCCATTCTCGAGCCGTGTGCGCTATTTCCAGCGATTGACAGCCCGCTATGGATTTTGGGAAATAAAGGCGCGTTGCCCGCGTCCGCATTCCGCGAACGCGTGCCAACCCTCCGTTGGCCTCCGCGTGCGCGTATGAAAAAAACAAAAAGGGAAACACCCGCTGGGCTTTACGCGCTTGAAAACGGCTCCGCAAATTTACCACGGACGCATGCATAAAAAGACTGTTTTGCCCCTGTAATCAATCCTATATATATCCCTCAATTTCATCTCTTTCGGGACACGAAAATTAGAGAAAAATATTGGAAAAATTATGGAGAAAAGTTCTTCCTCCTCCTACCCACTTGTGATTTTTATTCTTGCTCTTTTATATTTTATTTTATCCTTTTTCTTTCATTCTTCGCTGGATTTGCAAGTTCGATCGGATTCATTTTGATTTTTTTTGAGACGTACCGAAGAAGAAGTTGTAGGATCGTTGTATCTCAAAGGAGAATTGCCGGGAGACCTGTATGTGGGGGCAAATGCTTCTTTGGGACAGCGTCTACGCGCTTCGACCTACCTTAAATCAGGCTACTTTCTTCTACCTTTATTTTTAATTTAACATTAGTAGATCTGCAGTATTTGAAATTCTATGATATAAATTTATTAAATGAATAGATTTATTTTGTGCTAGAATAGATTTATTTGGATGCCGAATGATATATATATATATATATATAAGAAAGAAATTTCCTATGACCAATTAGACCACTACATAAGCCACGACTGGCTGGCTGAGGCTTTGATTGCTATCCGAAGGCAGACTTGAATTGCTTTCCTTTTGGACTAATTGAAGAAAAGCAACCGAAGTGAAGACCAATGAGACCGAAAGGCTTTTTACAAAGAAGCTTGTGACTCCGCATGGGAGAAGAGGGCTGAACTGCAAACTTTCATGTTCAGAGCATTAAAGGGCGGCCCAATACATTTGGAGGCCTAAGGCGAATTCAGTGACATAATAAAAATTTTAATAAATATAAAATATTTAGAAAAAAGATATGAAAACTGATAGCCATCAAGTACATTATTTCAACAAAAATGTATGTATGCAATAAAGATAGATAAAAAGTCTTTCCAGTTTAATATAATTTTTGAATGAAAGCACGAAAAAGTAATTATGCTTAAGGAAGACCCATGAAACTGATTAAATAACTAGAATAATGCTTGGCAGTACTGTTTACCATGTCAAGCAAGCGCCGAGTAGGAAAAGGTTATCCCAGAGCACTTCATGGTCAAGGTAAATGAAAGAATTTGTCCAAAAAGAAGCCTCTCTAAGGGAAAGTAGGGGCATTGTGGGAAATTCACTCCATCTAATTAATAAAAGTCCCATCCCACCATCTCCCCTTCAAGTGAGTACCCAAGCGGCCACTGCAACATCACAGCACAGCAGCCATTCAACCCCCCCTCCCTCCATTTCTTTCTCTACCCTCCAAGAAGTCGATCCCCAATCCCCCCTATCTTTCTTCCTGATGGCCCAGCTGGATCAGGAGTAATGTGAGGGAAGAAAAACCAAGACCAAAACCAAAAACGAGAAGGGATGAAAGATAAGAGTGGCTTCGTGTATCAAGCCAACCAAATCCCTCCTCTCTCTTTCTCTCCACCCAAAACAAAACTATTGTCCCCAACTTCCGAAATTGCCCCTCTGCAGGCCAGGAAACTCTCCACCTCCCTTCTATCAAGGAGAAAGACTCCTAGCCAGCCCCCGTTCCCATTTTATATGGGGCCTTTGCTTCCTTTTGGTCAGCCTTCCGGAGACCTTCCATTGGCCCGAGGCCTTAGGCGACCGCCCTGAGAGCATTGCATTGTTTGAGGGAGTAGGATGAGTAAGCAGTGCAGTGTGCCAAGCGAGCGCTACCCATTCACTCCTAAGAGTGCTTTCTCACGAGCGAAAGCCCCTCAGTTGCTTACTAAATTGAAGAGAGCAAAAGGCACCTTGACTGTTCGAGAATGTCCTCTTGCTGCTCGAGAATAACCTATTTTCCGGACAAATATGCCAGGATATTATTCATTTCAAAAGTTTCTATTAGTTGCATTTATAGATTTATTTATTTATTTAGGTGATATATTGCTAACAATCCAAAGAAGCGTTTGTTTATTTTTTGTTAGTAATATATAATTCATTAAATCTTTTATTGCAATTGTGACATATTAGATTTTAATTACGATAATTGTTCTGTTAGCACAAAATTAATAATCACTTATTCTAAAAAGATAAATAATTTGTTTAACCTCTAAGAGGTTTATCTACCTCCATTTGGACTCTTCAAGGAGTAAATTATAGATCCCTCTTTATACATAATAATTATATCATTGAATTGACTTATTAGATCTTAATCAAGTATTCTAATAAGGTAGTAAATCTTATAATTCATTAAATTGACATTTTAAATCTCAATTACAATAATTGATTTGCTAGCACAAAATAAGTAATCAATTATTCTAATAAGATAATAAATTATATAATTCATTAAATTGATTTTTTAGATCTCAATTATAATAATTGATTTGCTTGCACTAAATTAGTATCAATCATTACTAATTCGAAAAATTCAAAATGAAATTCGGAAATTGATTGATACACAATAACCAATTTAAGTTTGCACCTAGGCTTTTAATAAAAAAAATTGAATTTGTATGATTTCTAGTGATTATATCCACTAACTAATAGTGTCAAGAAAATCTTATCAAAAAGGCATACGTGCCTAAAAAAGGCTGGTACTTAAGTGAGCCTAGTGCTCCACCACTAATCTGGAGCTGATTTAGCTATTATTTTTTGAATATATCAACTAGACATCCTAAGTTCAATATAAAAATTAGTGCAATCTTTTGACATAAATTTTTTGCCTTCATTTAGGTTTCTGTCTCTATTCTGTACCCCTAACCCTATAGCCTCAAACACTAGTGACCACCTTAGTGCCAAACCTAAAAAATTTGATGGCCATAACTTTAGGAGGTGGCAGAATCAAATGCGGTTCAGGCTTACCACATAGGATTGATCTCAGCCATAGGTGAAAGCACTACTGAAGTTGATAATGGGTCCAACCCAACTGCTAGATATGCTACTCGCCAAAACTCAACCTCCTCCAACACTGAACCTTCTGCCTCCACCAACACACCCTCTAGGATACCTAATAAGATAGACTATTATTGCATCCATAGAATCCTAGGTGCCCTTTCTGAGAGGTTGTATGATATCTATTACACAGCCAAGAGTGCCAAAGAACTCTAGGACACCCTAGATAGCAAATATGGTCTTGATGATGCTAGGGTAAAGAGGTTCAAGGCCTCCAACTTCAATAATTTTAGGATGGTGGACTCAAAGCCTATAAATGACCAAATGCATAATTTTAAAACCTTGATCTACCAGCTTAGGGCTAATGAAAACAATTTAGATGAATCATTCTATATAGTCTGTCTGATAGATAAACTACCTACTTTCTGATCTGATTTTGCTAAAACTCTGAGCCATACTCCAGGAGGTCTCACCCTAACCCAAGTTTTGAACTCGATTAGAATTGAAGAGCAGCATAAGCTTAGGAGTAAAACCTCTATTGGACATAATAATAATAATGTATATATAATGTAGAGACCCCTCCTAAGAAAAATCAGAACCGACCCTTCCATAAGAATTTCAAAAAGAAACCCTACAACCCTAGAACCCGTTACACCACTACAATGGGAAACCTATTCAATCCCAGGAGCA
This sequence comes from Phoenix dactylifera, assembly GCF_051530095.1. Lineage (NCBI taxonomy): Eukaryota > Viridiplantae > Streptophyta > Magnoliopsida > Arecales > Arecaceae > Phoenix > Phoenix dactylifera. Next base: position 37,753,443 of record NC_143190.1, on the reverse strand, counting down.
GAAGAAGAAGAAAGAGGAAGGTAGTGCTTGTTTGTGTTATGTGTGTGGTCGAACCAACCATTTGTCTCCCTAGTGCTTCTATAAGAAGACTGCACCTCTTCAATCTAAGAAGAAGGATCCACACACAACCAGTGCTCAAGTCAACATGGTGACTTCTAGCGCTGGCTCCTCTGAGACAACTTTTATGTCTGTTTTCTTCACTCCTGAAGTTAACATGACTTTACAAGTACTTGATTGGTGGATTGATACCGGAGTTGGTATTCACATTTGTTCGGATCGCTTCTGGTTTTCTTCTTAGCAGATCTCAAGTGGAGGAGCTGTGATCATGGCAAACAGCTCGGAGGCGCATGTGCTAGGAGTGAGACGTGTGGACTTAAAGCTTACCTCTGGAAAAGTCCTGTCCCTGCATAGCATCCAACATGTTCCAGTTGTTAGGAGAAACCTCATTAGTGGTTCTTTGCTTGTCCAGCAAGGCTATCGTCTTGTTTTTGAGTTCAATAAAGTTGTAATTTCTTATGGTGTAATATTTATTGAAAAAAGGTTCCTAAGTGAAGGAATGTTTATGTTGAATGTAATAGCTCCTTCAATAAACGAAAATCCTTTAATTATGAATATAGAACCTCCTTTTATTTGGCATGGTAGATTAGGTCATGTAAATTATAATTCAATTAAGCAACTTATGAACCTAAATCTAATACCAAAAAGTGATCTTAAGAACCATGAGAAATATCAAATTTGTGTAGAAGCAAAACTCCCTAGGAAGCCTTTTAAAACTATTAATAGGGATTCGGATCTACAAGAGTCAATCCATAGTGATGTTTGTGACTCGGGTAGAACTTCTAGAAAAGGTAACAGATACTTTATTGTCACGCTCCGGACCCGGATCCGTGACACGGCCGTGCTATTGCCGACTATCGCCCACAGTAGCACGCAACCTCATACAGGGTAACAGATAGCCAATAGGATTCAAACTTTCATATATTAAAATATTTGCAGTACAACCTTGAAGTTTGATACCAAAAATACAGAACTTCTATGCTGTTCAAATGTACAAAAGTATATAAGCTTCTCCAAAAATAACGAAGCTCTGTAACAAAATAAAAATATATCTGATGGCAATCACTGGTGAGGATCTGAAAGAAAATGAAAAATAAACAGACGTGAGCTACACGACTCCGTAAGTAATCCTGCATAATCCTACCGGATCAACTAGTAGGCTAAATATGTTTATCAGGATTTGCGAAGCTGACATGCATGTTTATCTAACAATTATCATGGCATAATATGTGTGCAAATTAAGCAAAGTAGCATTGCAAGTCACAAAAATTTTCACAAAATATGCATATCTAACCGTGCCCCGGCATGCCGTGGTCTATTCTCTCGGATGCTACTATGAAGTCCATTCGGCCACTGGCGGGGCCAGCTAGTCATTTTCGCCACTAGCAAGGCCAGCTTAGTCATTCTCGGCCACTAGCAAGGCCAGCTCAGTTGCATTCGATCAGTAGCATCTTTGAGCCTATTATAGTATTTTGCTATACTAACTTGCATATATGATTAACATAGCAGCAAATCATGGTACGATACATGGCCATAGTCTATAAGATTAGGCAAGTTACTTATCCAACATAACACATCATGCATGAATCATATATACTAAAAAAAAGAATTACTTAGAGGATGTTAGTAAACATGGCATGATCCATAACAGGATTAGAATAGGTTACTTACAATGAGTAGTATTCCAATTCCTTGGGTCCGGACGACGAGTCTTTGATTCCTCAAATCATATTGTAAGACTCACATTATCCCTTATTTATCATAATTTTAGTTCATTTTATCATGGCTTATTAGGATCCCAACCAAGGATCCTAGTCTAGTTCAATTCAACCCTCTTGAAGCCCCCTTGGGGTTCAATTGGAGTAGATTTTGGTCTATAGGGCCTAATTGGGCCTTTAATGAAAGGGTTGAGTTCGATTTGTGGTTAGGCCCACCCCTTTTCCCCAGCCAATTTGGTTGGGCTTGATCTGGACCTGATTTGGAACTAATTGGGCCTGCTAGAACCAATATAATATGGACAGGGTATGGACCCAGCTAATTTGAGCTTAATTGGGTTCGGGTCTAGCCCAATTTGGCTTAATTGGGTTTGCTCAGGCTCAGACCCGTTGTCATTTGGGCTTAATCAGACTCTCTTCCCCCAATTTGGCTCGATTTACTTCTTTATTGGGTTTTTTCTGAACCTATTCAATTCACTTGGGCCTAACGGGTTTCGATCCAAAATCCGAATCCGACCCGTTAGGCCGGACCTATAACAGGGTCTTTTTTTTCCCTTTTTTTTTCTTTCTCTTTTCTTTTCATTTTCTTCTCTTCTCCAGAACCTTCCTGACTCCTCTCTTCCTTCCACCGCGAAGAGAGGAGGGTGAACTCGGGAGGGACCGAGCCAGGGCCGCCCGGCTCCCACGGCCGAAGCCCGCGGCGCCCTCGGCCACGCTCGCGGCCGACGCTCAACGCCCGCATCCTCGGCCGGCCTACGACCGATGCTCGTGCCGACGGCGTTCGCAGCCGAAGCCGGCAACCGCCCCACGCGAAGTCACACCGAGGCCGGACCTCCTCCGGGGGTCCTCACCGGCTCCGACCACGGCTAGGTAAGGTCGTGGCCGACGTAAGTACCCCCTTGTCATCTATACATATATATATATATATATATATATATATATATATATATATATATATGTACATATTTTTTTTTTGTTCTTCTTCCTCTTCCGTTTTCCCTCTTCCTTCTTCCCCCCTTTTTCTTTTTTTTTTCTTTGGGGATACCACACCACCACCTCTCGGTCGGCGGAGGGGTGGGGCTCTGCTGAGGCTGGCGGCCTAGGAGCCGCGTCTGTCGTCGGTACGGCCAGACCCGACGGCCCCTCAGCCCTAGGGCGGCAGTAGCCGCGGGCTGTCACCCGCAGGCCGAGTCCGGTTGGGCTCGGCCCGGGTGGCAGTTGGGCCTGGACTTGGGCCGCCCTCAGGCCGGCCCGCGGCCTGTGGGCCCGGCCCGGGGTCCTCCTATTATTTCTTCCGTGCCGGTCTCCTCTGTGCCGGTCTCCTCCCCTCTGCTTCATGGGTGAAACAAAGGGGAGAACACCCCACAGAGGGGTTTCTCTCCCCCTCCATTTTCCTACCTAAACCCTACTTACAAGGCCCTTACCTTGATTCGGTTGATTGGAGTTGGGCAGTACCTCTTTCTCGGCAAGCTCCCTCCTTCCTCTCCTAGGGCTGCAAGGTCCCTTCCGCCTCCAGCTCCAAGGCTTGGCTCTCTGGTGCAGTAGATCCAGAGGGTTAGAGGTTTAGGAAGGGTACATCAAATTCGGGGTTAGCAAATCTTAGAGATTTTAAATATCAGGCTTATGACTTAACCCCAAAGGAGAGGTGGCGTTCTCTCCTTCCTCACTGCTCCGGGAGCCACCAGCTGCCCCTCCTCCTCAGGCCAGCTCACAGCTCAGTTGTCGAGGGGGAGGAGGTGGCGGGCTCCTGTTTTGCATGCCTGTGGGGGTCTCTTCGTTGGCCATCTGGTGGTCCTATCCTTTCAGCCCTCAAGAGAAGACAGCATCCTGCCTTTCCTGGGCCAACGTGACCCGCTAACCCCTCCCTAGCCCAATACCCTTCAACTGGGCCCTACAGTATTGGGCCCGGTCTGTATTGGGCCCGGACATTACATTTATGACCTTCATAGATGATCTGTTCAAGTTTTGTTACATTTACCTAATTAAAACTAAGGATGAGGTGCTCAGCAAATTTAAGATTTTTAAGATCGAAGCTGATAAGCAACAAGAAAAAAAAAATAAAATCCTTAGATCAGATCGGGAAGGTGAATATACATCTAATGATATAACTTAATTTTGTGAAGATCATGGAATCATTCATGAAGTAACTGCACCCTATTCTCCCCAATCAAATGGCGTAGCAGAAAGAAAGAATAGGACTTTAATGGATATGGTTAACTCCATGCTTATAAGCTCAGGAGTACCAGAGAATTTGTGAGAAAAAGCTCTAGTTTCAGCCTGTTATATCCTTAATAGGATTCTCTCTAAAAATAATGATCTAACTCCATATGAAGTTTGGAAATATAGAAAACCTAATCTTAGCTATTTGAAAGTGTGGGGGTGCTTAGCAAAAGTGAAAATACCTGATTTTAAAAGAAAAAAAATAGGATCTAAAATAGTAGATGTTATATTCATAAGTTATGCAGCCAATAGTAATGCCAATAGATTTCTAGTGATTAATTCAAAATAAAGTGATATTAGTAACAACACCATCATAAAAGCCAGAGATGCAACATATTTTCAAGACATCTTTCCGCTTAGGACTAGAGTAGATAGTGGTATAGCTAGTAGCTCTAGTAGAATAAGGACAAATGAAATAGAAGTAGAAGCAGAACCTAGGAGGAGTAAAAGATCCAGGGTAGAGAAAACATTTGGAGATGACTTTTATACCTTTCTTATAGAAGACTCTCCAACTGCCTTTGAGGATGCAGTGAAATCCTTGGATTCATCTTTTTGGAGAGAAGTTGTGGACAATGAAATGCAGTCAATCATCCAAAATTATACTTGAAAATTGATTGATCTTCCTCTTGGCTAAACTATAGGGTGCAAATGGATCTTTAAGAAAAAACTTAGGCTTGATGGCTCTATAGATGAATTTAAAGCTAGATTAGTTGCCAAGAATTTTACTCAGAGATCTGGGGTAGATTTCTTTGATGTCTATGCACCTGTAGCTACGATTACAACTATTATGGTCCTTATAGCATTAGCCTCCATCAATATATTAGTAATTCATCAGATGGATGTCAAGACAGCTTTTCTAAATGGAGACTTAAATGAAGAAATCTATATGGACCAGCCAGAGAGATTTGTAATCCCAGACCAAGAAAATAAAGTTTGCAGACTAGTCAGATCTCTTTATGGTCTTAAACAAGCACTCAAGCAATGACACTTGAAATTTGATGAAACCATAATAACATTTGGATTTAAAATCAATATCACAGACAAATGTGTATATCATAAGAGAGTTGGATATAAATTTGTGATCTTGTGCTTCTATGTAGATGATATACTGATCTTTGGTAGATCTTCAGATAGTTGATGAAGTAAAATAATTCTTAAGTTATAAGTTTGATATGAAAGACTTGGGACAAGCTGATTTAATTTTAAATACCAAAATAATTAGAAGTGCAAATAGAATTGAGTTATCCCAAAGTTATTATGTTGACAAGATACTCAATAAATTTAATTATTCCGATTGTCAGCCTGTCTCTACTCCCTTTGATCTCTCTATACACCTGCTGAGTAATTGATTAATCCCGAATTTGGTTTTGATGTGCCAAAACATTGAGAGTATATTCTTTGTTGGACTAACAGTTTTAAACAAGTATCTTTAGGATAACGATGATACAACTTCAAAAGAATAACTTAGAAATAGTTCATGGATCTTAGAGTCAAGCTTTGGAACCACTCAAGCATTTTTCAGAGTTCGAGTCGACTCCCAGGAAGTTCGAGTCGACTCCGACACAAGCATAGAATTAGCACACCTTCGAGCCGTCTCCACCAAGCGCGAGTCGACTCTCTCAGAAAGACAGAAAGAGATATTTTCGGTCGCAAAGTGCGAGTCGTCTCCCATTCTTCGAAGTAAACACGAGACGACTCCCGGCAGTTACAAGACGACTCTCTCGGACAGACAGAAAGTGTATTTCGAGTCGCAAAGCACGAGTCGTCTCCTATCCCACGGACGAAGCGCAAGTCACATCTTCACTAGTACAGGACGTCTCTCTTAGACAAAGACAGAAAACCTGTTTTCGGCGGACAAAGATGCGAGATGATTCCCGAACCACGCAAGCTGACTCCAACAAAAAGTTAATCGATAACCCGACTGAAGGATTCCGAGCAAGAGCCGACTCCAGACTCATACAAGACGTCTCCCAATTTAGTCGAGCTGACTCCTGAATAGGCAAGCCGTCTCCAGCTTCAACGGACCTTTTTGTCAGAAATGATAGGCGCGACAGAACGGCTAGTTTTTGGGCATAACGGCTAGTTTTTTCAAAACAAAGCTATAAAAAGACCCATTCAGAATGAAACAAAAAGAAAAAACGAAAAATCCAAACAAAGAGGGAAAGCAAATCAGTTTGAAACAAGGGCTCAAAGGATATTCAAAGGAAAATCGGGAGAAAGCAAATCTTCATCGAGAATCCATTCTTTCTCCACACCTGAGCCATAATAGAAGGATCTTTCATTGATGTTTGATCTGGGAAAGGATCCAGAAGAAAAGAAGCAGCGTCTCGATCGGCTAAAATCATCTGAGAAGCTTCTTTTTCCTTTTTCATTTAAACTATTTTATCTGTTTTCTTAGAAGCTTATACTTATACATTTATTTTCTTATTTGGGTGCTTGATTCAATCAAGGGATTGAATCAGAAGGGTTTAGGTTGTAGTTGGTAATCCGGAAAAAACCAACTGGGTTGGATTGTGAGCCCGTGAAAATAGTCGGATTGGTTCTAGTTGGTTAGCCTGTGAAAACCGACCGAGTTCGTTGTGATCTCGTAAAAACAACAAGTTAGATTGTGAGCTTGTAAAACAATCGTGCTGTAATTCTAAGATTATAGTGAAAATCTTAAGTAGAACTTGGGGAGTGGACGTAGGAGCAAGGGTAGCTCCGAACCACTATAAATTCTGTGTCTTTGTGCTTTGCTTTTCTATTGTCTCATTGTCTTCATATCGCACAAATCGAATTTCGGCATTTTTAATTAAGCCCTAATTCACCCTCCCTTCTTGAGCTGCCTACTCGGCAACAACACCTTAAAAAGAACTTAGGAATTTCTATCTTTCAAAACCTATATGCTCAAATCATAGGCTCACTAGGATTCCTAGCAAACTACACCAGGTCAGACATAGCATATACTGTAAATAGACTTAGTAGATATATTGTTAATCGAAATAGAGATCACTAGACGGCATTAGAGAGGATCCTTAGGTATCTTAAAGATACCAAGTCCTATAGTTTGCACTTTGGTAGGTTTCCTGCTATTCTAAAAGGCTATAGTGATGCCAATTGGATCAGCGATGCCTTAGATGTTAAATCCACCACATGATATGTCTTTCTCCTATGAGGTGTTGTTGTGTTTTGGAAATCCACCAAACAAACCTTAATATCTAGGAGTACCATGGAGTCTGAACTAATTGCCTTAGATACCACTAGCATTGAGGCTGAGTGGCTCAGAGATCTACTAATAGACCTTCATGTAGATGAGTCACCTTTACTACCTGTCTTCTTACATTGTGACAGTAAATCTGCAATAGATAAGTGCAACCAAGAAAATGCCAATGTAAAAAATATACAGGCACTTAAAAGTGCGTCATAAATCATTAAGATATAAATTAAAAAATAACGTTATTGCTCTAAATTTTGTAAAATCAGAAAATAATTTGGCTGATCAGCATACAAAAGGTTTATCTAAAATAGTGGTTCTAGAGTCGTCGAGGGAGATGAGGCTTAGCCCATAAAGATAAATCACCATGGTGGGAACCCAACCTTAAAAGGTTCAATGGGTAGAAACAAACTGGAGTGTGATTAAGAGGAGCACTGTTTTATGTTTTCCTCATCTCTATGGCGCTAGCGCTCATAAAAGCAAGCGGTAGGATGAGTTTGTTTATATAACTCTTAATGAGTCCGAGACCCAAGAGGCAGGAGTTTTCTTGCTAGCTTTCTTATTAGGACTCATCTATATGTACAGTCGTGAGGCCGCGATTATGGAAAATGGGCAATTTCCTAAAAAGTACATGATAGATGCCTGCACATGGCCATATTAGCGCACCGCTTAGAACCCAAATCAGGCTATATTATGTGTGTTGTTGATTTAATCTGAGCCATGTACCGAGGTTCAAGATTCAGACCACCTTGGCTCCACAAATGTAATTAATTGCCACTAAGTGAAGGTTCAAACCGAAAGGTTTCTACACTTATTACATAATATAAGACATCCAGCATTTTGTTTTGACTTTAAAATTATTTAAAATTTAATTTTTGTGGAGAATTGTTGGAAAAAAATTAAATGCGCACGCGGTCATTCTCGGGCCGCGTGCGCTATTTCCAGCGATTACCCGCCCGCTGTGGATTTTGGGAAATAAAGGCACGTTGGCCGCGTCCGCATTCCGCGGATGCGTGCCAACCCCCTGTTGGCCTCCGCGTGCGCATATGAAAAAAAAAGGGAGACACCCGCTGGGATTTACGGGCTTGAAAATGGCTCCGCGAATTTACCGCGGACACATCCGTAAAAAGACCGTTTTGCCCCTATAATAAACCCTATATATACCCCTCAATTTCATCTCTTTCGCGACACAAAAAATTAGAGAAAAATATTGAAAAAATTCTAGAGAAAAGTTCTTCCTCCTCCTAGCCACTTGTGATTTTTATTCTTGCTATTTTATATTTTACTTTATCCTTTTTCTTTCGTTCTTCGCTGGATCTGCAAGTCCGATCAGGTTCATTTTGACTTCTTCCAAGACGTACCGAAGAAGAAGTTGTAGGGTCATCGTATCTCAGAGGAGGATTGCCGGGAGATCCGTACATAGGGGCAAACGCTTCTTTGGGACAGCGTCTACGCGCTTCGACCTACCTTAAATCAGGCTACTTTATTCCACCTTTATTTTTAATTTAATATTAGTAGATCCGTAGAATTTGAAATTCTATGATATAAATTTATTAAATGAATAGATTTATTTTCTGCTAGAATAGTTTTATTTTGCATTAAAATAGAATTATTTGGATGCCGAATGATATATATATATATATATTATTCCTTTTAAAAGTTTCTATTAGTTGCATTTATAGATTTATTTGTTTATTTAGGTGATATATTGCTAACGAAACCTCATCCAAAATAGCATTATTTGAGTTTCTTCATCCTATATAAGTATTTCAGATCTACCTAGTAAATAATTAATATTGAACTAAATATATGACGCACAGGTCCTCACAATTATTATCCTCATTTTATGCCCGGCTAGATCTATCTCCATGCATCTAGATCTCTTGCAACCTACAAACCAAAGGCAGTCTCACCATGTTGCGACGTCCATCTCCATACCCGAGAGGAAATCCGTGTCGTTCCTCGGTCAGTGACATCATTTCTCCACCTAAAAACATTGTCCTAATCGATCCATGCCTTCCCGGATCTCTCTTGTATCTCTCTCAGCCTTCAAAACGAGACAATTTTAGTTCAGCAACACTCCAAACTCAAATCTCCAGAGCCATTACCTAATGTTTTTGTTCCTCTAGCTTCATTTGGTGCCACAAGGACCCTAGCTAGTTACCAAACAGTTCGTCCACGCAGCTCTATTGCTAGTGTTCCTGTAAAGTAACCCCACCCCTGCATGCCACATGACACGACATCTATTAAGAGAATGTTTGGTACCGAAATTGGGCCATGCAGCATTGTTCATTTCCCCTCTCTACGTGGAAGCATTCTGCCCTTACAACAAATTAGGCCCAGGCCAAAACTTAGCCACCCCATCAACAACCGAGCCATCTCTACTCTTCTACAAATAGCACCCACCTCCACCACCTTCTCGCCATCCCAAAGCCTTCACTAGAACAATTTGTGCACCCAATGGCACCAGCCACGCTCAAGCTAGCCTCTCTTGCCATCCTGCTCGCAGCAGTTGCCGCCGCTGCCGCCGAGTCCCCGACTAACCACACCGGCGAGCACGCCACAGATGACGCTGCCCAGCCTGATTGGGAGCGGTGCCCATGCGATTACGACGGACTCGCTGGGATGGTGATCGATGCCTGCCGGGATCTCCTTCTGGTTGACCACATACAGGGTCATCACCTTGATCAGTGCTGCCCCAAGGTGCAGATGCTGAGATCTGACTGCTTCTGCGAGACGATCAAAAAGGTGGTGTGGAAGTTGAGGTACGATCCTAAGGCACACAAGGATAAGGAGTGCATCGGGCATTTGAAGGAGAGGGCAACGAACCTCGCGTCCATTTGCCACTGCATGAATATGCAGCAGTGCGACATCGACGTGGCCCATGCAGGTGGCCAAGCTGAGGGTGGTGCATGAGAATAAAATCAAATGGTGTGACCCTTCTAGCTAGTAGATAGATGATGGTCATAAAAAGTTCTATGTTAACGAATAAATTGGAGGGTTTCGACGGCTCACATAGCTGAGCTCCCTCCTCTATCTCTCTCTCTCTGTTTGTGTGTTGGTGTTATATATTGTGTACTTGCAGCAAGGAATTTTATGTTATATCATACATTAAAAATGACCGCTTTCATCTCCGAATTGTATTTATTTGGAAACAAAATTTTAGCAAGTCTTACAATTATTAGTCATCCACATAACGTCCTAGGGTTACTGAATTGCATGCAAAACCACAAGATAAATCAACTGATAAATTGTCCCCGGTCTATGCCTTGCCGGTTGCCGCATCCATCTCCATGCATCTCCTACAGCCTCCAAAAACTATAACAATTTCAGTTCAGCAACGATCCAGAGCCACGCCACGAGACCTCATCGATCTTTTGATCTATTTGGAAACACACCTCCGCTCCATAACAAATGATTCAGGCCCAAGTCAAAACCCGACAACCTCTCTGCCGCCCTCTCTCAAAGTTCCAACCTATTAAACTCGAGGTTTACGGATTACCCCCATCGTTGTGAAGTCGATCGAAGGTTTCTTCTCTCGCTTTCTAGCCTACGTGAAGGTCCGAGTAGGAGAGGGAGGGAGGACGATATATATATATATATATATATATATATATATATATATATATAAAGAGAGCGACAGAGAGAGAGAGAGAAGTCTGTTAATTTTTATGTATACTGTTCTTTTTTTAAAACTAATATTATGGTCGCTTAGAAAGGCCTGAAAAGATCAGAAATAGCGATTCGGAATGTAGAAGATAATAATTAATATTATCTCCGGGCGAAGAAGGATGCAAGTGCATCGGGTGGGAACGGATACTGTGTCGGAGTAGTCCCGGTGCTCATAGAGGCTTGGATGAATGAGACGTAGTCCATAATTTGCCATTATTAGAAGGAAAATGATGCATTCGGATCCAGGAACCTTCCGCTAACCGCTCAGGTCAAGCCAAATGCATGCTGCCAAAATTGGAACAAGAAATCCGCGTAGGGGTTTCCGCATATGGGAACACCGAATATGGGAACAAGACTGAAGCAAATGCCAATCATGACCGACGGATTAGCAATTATAGCTTGACTTAGTTTGTAACGTTCAGGAACCATGAGCGTATAAGGATTCGATGTATGAATACAAAAGAGACTCCAACGGAATCAACCTCTCCTAGATATTTCACCAAATAATTGGTGAGCCTCCTCGGCACCGCTTTCTACCTTGCCAAAAATCAAAGCTAGAACTTCTGCCCGCTACCATGGCTTCCCGGCTTCGAAACTTTTGACGCCACTATCGGATGCTACTTCCCTTTGCCTAAGCCGGCACGGCCCCATTTTCGGTACAACGCAGGCAGCTCCACCCCGCCAGATCCTCCTTCGACTCCACCACTGCTGTTGCCATCCATCGCCGCTCTCCGATCTAGCGCCGACATTGCAGCTGTCGACTCGACGCCTCTTGCCTCCTCGCGTCACTCCACTGCCGCAGCCCCTAGTTTTGGTTTGCTCTGGATGCGTTGACGATTATTCTCCCATCTCTCGCGCGTATTTCATCGAGCAGATGCCTTGCTTTCTGCCGCTCGTCGCCACTCCTCCATGGCAACATCACCATGGCCACCACTCACCCCGTCACAGGCCATAGCTCCACCGCTGCGGGTCGATCGGCCACGGCCGCTATCGCCCTGGGAAACCGACCCGCGGCCACTGCTCCACTGCCCTCAGGCCACCACTCCATTTACAATTAGATCGATATCACTGGGAAATAACAGAAATATTCCTCTTCGTACTGGAGAATACGGTGAGGGAGAGTGTGAAGAATTGTACCCAAGAAAAAAAAAAAACGGACAGACAGAGAGACAGAGTGAAGAAAAGTACATAAAATTAATCCAATTGTCCTTCAAAAATCTAATAGCCGGTAACGCAGGAAAGATACATTATACCAAAATGGATCCAACATATCACTTGTTGTTAATGGTGCTTTCATTAGCAATTTTTTTTTGGCCTCTCTGCTGCCTTTTTCTGATCTATTTACTTATACAATAATATTAGTTATTACTTATAATTTCTTACATACGTGTGCATTGTATAAATGTAGTGTGGACACTTATTCTTTCATGAAATTTAGGTATGAATTTATGGTTTGCATTCTTCAATTTCGGAATAATGCTATAAAATTTGTGAAATTATTAGTTAGACCAAATCTATCGCTACAGTGGCAGACCAGTCCAACTATAAATTGACATGCTCAAACCGTCAACCATGCCTCTCTTTCTCTCTCTTAATCCATACCTATGTGCATCCCTTTGCCGTTTATCACTAAATTGCAGATATGATCCAACTAATAATTTCTTATAAAATTTTGCTCGACCATCTTATTAGTTCCTCATGCCATTATTGCACCGGAGAAGTGGCACGAGTCATTAGTTCACAAGGGAATGGCCAAATCACAACATGTCATGGCAACGCCACTTTTGCACATAAAATTGATGAGCAGCTTCAGCACAATCTGGAAACAATTCTCACTAGAACGGATATTATCCTGGCGAACATTGTCAACCCACGCTAGTGTAATTTAAGGGGAGGAGTGCTACTACTATTGCATTCAAGCCTCAGACCTCAACACGTCACCCAGATATCTTGCACTTTGAAACATGCCCTCGATTTGTGAGATATATTTACAATCAATGACCTCAGGGGCGGCTCAATACATTTGGGGGCCTTAGGCGAACTCATTAGAAGAGGCCTTTTTTATTATTATTTAAATAATAATTTTTTTAAAAAATATTTTAAAATTTTTATTTAAAAATAATTCGTCTAGCTTTTTGAGAAGCAAAATTACTAATTAAACTTTTATACTCAAGATCCATTAAAATACTATTTTCAATCGATAATATAGCTAATCCATTTAATTTTTCTTGTGACATAGTTGATCGCAAATAAGATTTTATCAACTTTAATTTTGAAAAACTTCTTTCAGCAGAAGCAATTGTTACATGTACTGTTAATAATATCCTATATGCAATGCATGCATTTGGAAAAGAATTTATTTTTTTTATAAAACTTAAAATATCAATAGGGGTACTAGTTTCTATTTGTAAAAATTCTTTTAAAATTTTTAACTCTGAAAACAGATCGATACCATCAATATCAGAATATTCACCATGCTTTAAAAAGTTTTCAAGATTAAGACAACACTTTTTCAAATCATCTTCATTCAAAGATTTTAACTTTCTAAAATTAAACAAAAAACCAAAAACATTTTCATATACGGTAAATTGTTCAAACCTATTTTGAATTGAAAAAATAGCTTGATCTACTATATATAAAAAATAATCAATTCTAAAAGATTCTTCAGCTGATCTTGTTATCCCAAAACTATTATCATCTCCATACAGTTCAGTGCACGGTGGTTACCCCCCAGGGGCATCAAGAATGCAGCTGGCTAGCAAGAATTCTATTAGCATCTGATTAGCTTGATCTCAACTTCTATTGAAGGGAAGGGAATGCCACGTCAATACCATCTACTCATTCATTATGCACTAGGGGTTACCTATAATCAGTTTCATCTTATCAGGTATATAATTCCAAAGTTGCATGTTTTAAGGCTTTGAACATCTTTAAAAAAAAAAAAATAGCAATAAAGATATGCAGCGACAGCAACATCATCGCCTCAGGGTTTTGAAAGGGCCGATGGTTGAAAATTCAGAAACGACCTTCAAATTAATCAGAGAAAAACCGGAATGAACCACAAGGACATGAAGGGGAACCCTAGAAGTTGCCTCCTTTGCTAAATCAACAAAAGACAATAACAATCCCATACCTCACGAAGCTGATGTGTACGCCGAGGCTACGGTGGACGGCCGAGCAGTCGAGGCAGAGGAAGATCCCGTACGTCACCGACGCCTATGTAGGGTTCTTAGCATTGCAATCAAAGCACATCTGAGACGGAAAGATCCACGGTCAGAAGCGATCAAATCTGGAGGATCCCGTCGGGATCTGGAGTTCCCGCAGCAGATCCCCCAAACCCAAACGATTTTCAGGAAAACAAGTGATCGAAATTGAGTCGAACCCAGAGCAAATTTATAAGGACAAACCTACGAGACTGATTCCAATATAAGGGGGGAAAAAGCAAAAAAAGACGAAGAAGAAGAAGAAGAAAAAGAAAGAGAAGAACTTGAACAGATTACCTTGTTCTCCGACTTAGATTTGAGCTTTTTGAATACCGCGTTCTTGTCGGTGAAGCTTTCGGGAGCCATGGCTACGATGGTACGAGCGGGGAGAGAGAGGACGGGTTTTTTTTTTCCCGAGAGGAGGTTGGGAGGTTGAGGTGGGGGGGCAAGAACCTCCTCTGGGGAATGGGAGGTCGGAGACTCGGAAGAGGCGAAGAGCTGAGGAGGAAGTCAGACTCGGAGTCGGAAGTCGAGACTCGGGAGGGCTCGCCGCCTCGGTCGCCGTGAAGCTCGGAGGTCGGAGGAGACGAGGACGGCGACTCGGAGACTCGAAGTCGGCGAGGAGAGGACGGGAGGCTGGAGGCTCGGAGCTGAGGAGCAGAGGAGGCCGGAGCTCGGAGCCGAGGAGGAGGCAGCACGGACTGCACGGACGCACGGTGGACCGGAGCTCGGAGCCTCGGAGCTTGGAGGTCGGAGCTCGGAGTCGAGGACGGCAATGTCGGCCGTCGGCAAGGAGAGCTGGAGAGGACTGAAGGGACAAGGTTGCCCGCCCGTTGCTTGTCGTCGTTGTCGACGACTCGACGTTGGCCGAACTGCCGAAGGGACGCGCTGCAGCCTGCAGGCTGTAGGCCTGGAGCGACGTACGGGCGGAGCCCGGTAGCCATCGTCCGTCCCTGTCGCCAGTCGCCGTCCGTCTTCCAGACGCCACCGCCCACTCCCACTGTCCCACACTCTGCCAGAGTGCCAGCCAGACGCCACCGCCCACGCCAAGCGCCAGCCATTAATGGAGCAATAAAAAAAAAAAACATGACATGGCTGGGTGGGGCCTTCCCTGGGCCGGGGGCCTTAGGCGACCGCCTCGGTCGCCTAAGGCTCGAGCCGGCACTGAATGACCTATCCTGATTATTTTTTTTTTGGTGAACCGGCATCCCACTTACACTTAGATGTGAGTACGCCCCGAGGAATCAAAAGATAAAACACGATCGAGGCCCTATGGGATGGGGCCACTGCCATCCCATATAAAGGCCCCGAAATAATGAGCTGCGGAGGAGGAGTCCCAGTCCGCTGCACTGTTCGTCTTTCGAAAAATATGTGCGGCCCAAAAAGAATCGAGACTGTCTAAAAGATGGTAGACATCCCTGACTAGTGGGTGTAGATCTGGTCTCGCACATCCGCACCTGATCCACTCAATCACTATGGCAGAATCACCCTCCAAGGACCTATCCTGGTTTAGGATGCCGATTCTGCATTGCAAGATTATCCTTATCTTATGCCTTCCACATCTATTTCCTCCCAACTCTTACAACCTTCAAAACAGGACAATCGTGTATGCCGTGGGTTTTGAAAAGTATAATAGCCATTCTGCACTAAAATATGTCCGCATTCCATGACTTCCAAGATCTCTCCATGTATCTCTTATAGCCCTCAAAAGAAGAAAACTTCCGTTTGGCAACACTCCAAAACCGGCGTTCCAAGCCACTAGATACTTTCCTCTTCTTCTCTCGAGTCCATGCCTGTTACCAAATATTTTGCATTCACGGCTCTCATAGTGAAGTTGTGTATAGGAATAGCAACGGATCGGATATGGATCCAATCCGCCGATAGATGTACCCGCTCCACAATTAAAAATTTCATCCCCATGCCCATCCTGTATCCGCCTTAGGTTGGGTCGGGTCGGGTCGAATAAAATAGATGGTGTAGATCGGGCCAAATCGGGTAGACAAGATGTATTAGATCGAGTTGGTTCAGGTCGGATACGAAACTCATCATGCAAAGTTCTAAAATAAATGTAACTTTGGAAGCGGAGATTTAGATTAAGGTTAGATTGGGTCAGATTCGAGGTGGGACATACTACCATCTGCATCCTATCCGAACCCGCTTCGGATATTTGATGTAGAACATATACTCGTCCCAGAGTTTAAATGGGTCAGACAAAACCCATCCAACTTAGGTTGGGTTAGATCGGGTATCCGGCCGGTTGGCTACAATTGTCACTTTTAGTTGCATATGATCTACAGGAGTTCAGTTCTTATCCTACCAGATGGTGATCAGCCATAAAGAGAAACTAGTAGGGAGAACGGTTCTATCTCTCATACGCAGCATTATTCATTTTTCTTTTGTTTCCCCTTGCGGACGAGAACTCGAGTTTTTAAAGGTTGTGCAATGCGGTGGGGAGGAGCGGAGGAGGGAAGAGAGTCTGGGGATGGTAGTAGAGGGATGGTAGTAGATTTTGTACAGGGATTGTGTCAAATGGGCCTAAATAGAATAGATGTAATGACCTCCTACAATCAAATATTTATAAAGAAGATCAAGGAACATATTTCATAATTTTTTTTATAAAATATTTTATTTTTCTAGGGTAGAGGTCCAAGATAAGATTTGTATTTATTCCTATTTTTTAAGAAAAATGATACATGAGCACCACCATTTAGTTAAGGATATAAAATGACCATAGCCGGTGAGGCAAAGGACTTTCACCCTCAAAATGATGAGGAAAAAGAAGAAGAAAAAAAAAAAGTGGAGAAGAATTGGCTGATATTCTCTGTTTTATTCCCATTGATCTGAATCCAATTTTGAACTTCACAAAAATTTATGATGTGTTTGCTGTCGATGGCTATTTTGGAGCTCGAGAAATTAAAGATTATTTCAATGACAAAGCAGCACTACTGCATACACTACAGACCTGACTATTAGTATGCCACATGAATTCATCACCATTTGGAGATGATAAACACTATAATTTTGAAGCACTGGAAGATTCTTGGCTCAACGAACCCTCAGAATTCGATCCCTTTTCCAATCTCCAATATTGAACTTTGATAGCACAGTAAAATTCTTTTGGATTTTTTAATTAGAGATTGATGAGGAAAGATTCCATACATTAAAGCTGTTCATCTAAGTAAATGCTTAGTTATGGCCTGGGAGGAAATCAAGATGGATCGTTGCTGCTTAAAACCTACAAGAGTTAGGTTAAGGTCGTGCAAGAACCCAAAAATTTATTGAGCCTAGCCCAACCACTAGGGCACATCACATGCCCGACACGTGTGACAGGGCGATTAGATTAATTATGGGGTTATTAATTTTTTTCTTTTGTTCATCTTAGACTTTGTATGATCTTTAGAAAATTGCTCTAGAACTCATGCGGCTATGTCACATGGTTGACCCAAGTGATGAGTTCATAGCATGATAGGGCGACTCTACCATCAATGGATTAACAACACTAGATATTCAAGTAGGATTTTTCACCGTTATGCATGAAAACAGGTTAGGACTCCCTACCTCTTAGCTTAAAAATTAAAAAAAAAAACATTATAAAAAATCACAGGGCAACTCCACTTCTTTCATGCACGATATGTTTATAGTGCAGGTAGCCAAACCATGGACCGGCTAAGTGGGTGCAAATTTGATTTCACTTTTACATTTGATGCTATAATCTGTGCCTGAACCCTAACCCTAGATCTTTGCAATGGCTGATAGATGTAGTTTTTAGTTTTAATAGATGACAAGGCTTCACCCCCCTCTACAGAAAATGGTGATAAGTTCCATTTGCATGTATGAACATGACCAAATTCCTCATCCAAAGAAATTTCTTAGAAACTGCTTCCATTGTCTTGACATCATTCAAAATATCACAGTTTTCCTCAGCGTCGTTTGTTTTCATCGATAACCATTGACTCGGCACTTATCATGCACCGAAGTCCACACCGGGTCCCATATAGAAGATGCTTTCATTGCCGACCAAGCAAAAAATAAAAAATTTTGATGCCCGGACCAGTTGAAGCGTTGATGGTGGCCTCTCCATTTGATTTGGAAATTTAATAAAGCATCAATGTTGCGAGCGGAGAATGTTTGATAAATTCCTAGTAAAACAAGCAAGCAAGCAATTGGTTAGGTTTTTTAGCAATGTTCCCACTAGATCGATATAACAACCCATATAAACCAAAAGATATCCAAATCCAAGATAACAACTTTTTATAATTAATCATCAATCTAATTGTCAACAATAATCCATACGTTTTGTAATCATTAGTCAATCTAATATTGAATGAGTTGTTCATAATGCTCATCCTTTGCTATATCTATCTTTTGGTTACATGATATTGTTAAAGATATAATCAAGTAGCTAATGTGTACATGTTCTTTACAAATTCTGTTTGAAGTACTATACACTGTCTCTGATCCAAGAAAAAATAAATTAAATTAATAATTTTTAAATTCAATCCTAACGCAACCAACTTGCAGGCTTATGTATTATTTATAAAGGACCACCATCTTATTGGTATGTCACTCTTCCCTTTAACATAGCAGCAAGTTGACTCCGCCTAACAAGTGATGTTCAAAAAATCGGCTGAATCATGAACTTGATCAGGACTTGTCTTTCCGGTTCAGTTTCAATCGATTTTTTAAAATCCAATTTGATGTTGATTTGAGAAAAGGTTTGAACTGGAAAAATTTTGTATCCACCAGCTCCCTCCTCTCAATCCTTTCTTTGCTTCTCTTAGCAATCCTTCTAAGTAATTTCCTACTAGTCCATTTAGCCCATTTAGCATGTCGCCGATTAGTGCCCATTTAACCCATCCTATTTAGCAGCCTATTTGATGGAAGCTTATTTAGCTCATAATCCGATAAAACGAATTGAACCAAATTTTTTAGACCGATTTAACCAGATTGTAACGTATTGTCGGTCCAATTTCGATTTCAATTATAGAAACCAATTTAAGCCAGTTTAATTTCAGAAAAATCTGTAAATTGATCCGAACCAAATCATGCACACCCTTCCACCTAACATCCCCGACCATCCAACAACAATATTTTTTTTTGGAAGTTTGGTTCAGTTAATTTTTTTAATTAAAGCCGACTAAGTGGACGTACAGACTCAATAAAATTGAAAATCAGATTTTGGCCAAAGAGAGAAGAGGTATAGGTCAAGTGCTCATACCAATAGCGAAAATGGCTCTGACGAGAACTACGGCTTGATCGATCAATCAACGAAAGCGAATCTCGTCCCTCTGCTGGGAGATTATTCAGGAGGACCTCGTCCCTGCTGTGCAGTTCTTTTTCCGTGCTCGGCTTCGTCCGTCAAGCGACTGCTTCCGCCTCTCTAGGCTTCACTATCGCTCATGACTTTTTATTTCTATAAATAGAATATTAAATTATTCAAGTATAGGTACATCTGTCGATGTCAGAAAATAAAATATAAAGTCAGATTCATTTTACGGGCTACAGTCTTAGATTCCTGCACCTAAGCATTTCTTTTTTAGGGCTCGTTTGGTTCGCGGGAAAAGAAGGGGGGAAAGTGCGGTCAACGGGAAAATAATGAGATGCCTCTTGTTTGGTTGGAGTTTTCAAAGGAGAGAGAAGGAAAAGTTGAATTCCCATGGGAATATGATTCCCACATTTCATGGGAAAGTCTTTCCCATGATTCTCATGGGAAAGTCTTTCCTATGAGAAACATGAGAAAGTTACTTTTCCATGAGGCAGGAATTACTCCATTTTTATTTTTTTCCAAAAAATCTCTTCAGCATTAAAGAAGCATTAAAGAGACATTAAAAACCTAATTTTTATTAAGGGCATAATAGGAATTATACATAACTTTCCTAGGAAAGTGGATGGCCAACCAAACATAAGCATTTTGGAAATTTGTCACTTTCTCATGATTAACCAAACATGCTAAAAGTACTTTTCTAGACATTTTCTCCCTACAAATTTATTTTTTAAAAATTATATTAAAAAAAAAAAAAAAAAAAACTTTCCGCGAACCAAACGAGTTCTTAATATTTTTAACTGCTTGCTGGTTTACTCCCGTCTCTGTTTCAAGCCCAGAAAGATCTTACGTCGCCATTGACTTTTCTCAAAGAAATAAGAGGATCCTCGCCTTCTACACTAGAGGAAATTTTTTGTTGAAAAAATAGAAAGACGTGCACCAGTCCAAGTAGCTGTTCTGTACGTATAACAAGCAGCACCTTAACATATTCCAGATCTATAGACGCCCAAGTTTGCTGTTGGTTTTCTGTATCCAAGATTTTAAGTCCATCATTGGCATTCCATTTCTATCCGGCGTTTCGATAGCTGTCCTTGAAAGCTCGCTTCAGTTCTTCTGTTCTTGGGTATATCTTCTCAGAGGCCACCTTCGTCGGCGAGGTATGTACCTCTCTTTTGCTCTTATCGTTGATTTCCGCTGAAGCAACTAAGATATTTTTCTTCCTATTCATTGTTTTGCCCCTCTTTTTGGCATATGGAAGTCCAGTCTTTAAACTTGATGGATTTGATTTGAAAGTCCTATGCTAATATCAGTTGGGTATTCAAGAACATTGAATAGGGTAAGAGGTGAAAGGAAAATTATTATGAAATTAATGATATGGAGTTTAGCTTCACACATAAAAGGGTTTAATTTAGCAAGTCTTCTGATTTGGTTTGTTGTAACTTCAAATGATATTTTTATGATTTATTGTATGACTAAAATTCTAAGTTTATGTGGAAAAATTGTGCAACCTGCTGTCTATTTGTCGTTGTTATGGGGTTGTTGCTTGTGTTTGTTTTTGCTACGAAAATGGAGGATTCTTGTTGGCTCCCTGGGATGCCTGATCATGATGAAATCCTTGTGTTATACACCCAAGAGTGTAGGCAGTAAGTAATAGCTGCAGTATTTCTGTTTTCCTTTTCTTTGAGAATACTCTTAATTTTTTATCATCTGAATTATGAATAGTACTTGTATCTGGTGAAGATGAAGTAGGATACAGCATCAAGCTTGTCCCTTAAATATGCAATGATCCTTGAGATACACCTAACATGAGCTGAGAAACGAGGAAGTGGAATGCATTATCCATTGGTGGCCCTTAAAAATCTTGTGGCCCTTAAGATGACACTCCATTGGGCTCTATCAGGATCATTACGAGATCTACTTGGTGAATCTATAAGGTTGACTGTGCTAGATCTTGTTTAACTTATTGTGTACATTTATTACCAATCCTAGACTGTCCTAGTTGCTCATTAGGTTCACAATGCTTGTCTTTGACCAATTACTAGATTCTTCAGGAGTCAGGAAGCCTCCCTGCCCACTAACTTGCCTTCTAAATTCCCTGTTAGATCTAAGTTACCTTTCTAGATGACATCTAATGATAGAAATTTGCTTAGACTTTTCATCAAGTCTTTGTCGCTTGAAGTTATTTTCCATTTCTATCCTTTTCTGATGGGAAAGTGTTTTGATAATGATCATGATAAGGATTGTTAAATTCTTTGCACTGAAGTAGTTAGACCTCTTTCGTTCTCAACAAAAGTAACTAATGCTCCTAACCATCCTTTATGGACTCTATGTCCTCCTTCAGATATTCAGTCATTCTAAAATGCAAGAGCAAATACTCTTTCCTATTTATTTATTTATTTACTTGTTTGGGCAAACATGATCATATATACTCGTACTCTGCAACTTTCGACCTTATCTCAACCTATAAATATACTTTAGTGGGCAGCTATGGCTGACTCTTGCTCAGGAGAATCCCTTTTCTGGCAAATTCAAATTGATTTCCTTATTTCTCATATTGTAAATGGTTATGTCAATGATTGAGGAGTACATCTCAGATTAGTCGTACAATCTGATTGCTTCCTTTGGATAACGGCATGGTCTGACCCAGCAGATGTCATTTTTGAATGTATATCACATTATATCTGGTTGATTTAGTCGACGAAAGATCAATTATTTTGATGCTGCAATAGAGGATAGTTATCTCATCATTGGAGCCATTTCTTTTCCCATATAAAGCATCAGAAGATTTATGTTTTGGGAAAGATTTTGATGATTTCCTTCGATATATGAGAGGATTTCCAGCATGACGGGGGACTACCTTAGCTTGTAAGAATCTACTTGAGGAGCTGGTCAATCAGTGCCAGAGCAAGGAAAAGGTCGACGTGTAGGGAGGGGGACGATAAGCCCATAGAGTACGTCGCAATAAAGGAAACCAATAAGACAGTTTGCTCTTACCGCGGAAGGTTAAGTTAAAAGTGGTTATTGCACTCATATAAGGAATATACTCGAGGTATTAATTTCAAATGCAGGGGCGGCAACTCCTAATTGGTTGCCATAGGTATCTTTTTAGTTGACCTTGACTTTTCAGTTGGGGGTTTATAAAATCATACATTGGTGGTGAATGATAATTTTCCACGCACACCTGTTTGATTAGCTAATCTCCTTTAAGTAAAGATAAAATTGAACCTTAATATTATTCACATCTACTTTCATTTCAGATTAATCCAAATATGTTTATTGCAATGACTAACATCAATAATTTCACTTTCATCGTTATTAATTCAATTGGCCTCTGCTTGGCTCTGATACAGGTCATGGGCTTGCCTTGCTTGTCTCAGTGTGGAGCAGGAATGGGATCTAACCTTGGAAACAACATTGTACTGTTCTTATGGAAACATTTGAAGTCCCGAGCAGGCTATCTTCTACGTTACAAGAAGAAAGTCAAGAAACTCGAAGAAGATTTTGAGCATTTAAAGAATGTAAGAAATGACATAAAACGATCTGTCGAGACAGCTAATAGAAGAGGCGAAGAGGTCAATGATGTAGTAACTGCATGGATGAATAAAGTGGATAAACTGGAGACAGAAATTGTTAATATGGGGAAAGAGGTTGGACAGAACAAGAGATGTCTTAAAGGGTGCTTCCCCAACTGTTCCTGGCGCTATCAACTTGGCAAGGAGGCTACAAAGAAAAAAGCTGATGTTGAGGTGCGCCTTGGAGAGGTGCGCTCTGGAGAAGTAAATTGTGAGAGTGTATCTCAGCTTCCTCCTCCGCCAACCTGTGAGGCCATGCCTGTGGGTGATTTTATGGCCTTCAGCTCCACTAGAATCACCATGGATAAGGTTATGAATGCATTAGAAGATGAGAATACGCACTTGATTGGAATATACGGTATGGGTGGTGTCGGCAAGACAACCCTGATGGAAGAGATTGGCAGAAGATTGAAAAAAGATAAGAGGTTTGATGCTGTCATCAAAGTGGTTGTATCACAGAATCCAAACATTGAGCAGATCAGACGTGAGATTGCTGAGCTGTTGGGCATGAGTCTCTGGGGGAGTGGTGAATCTGCTGCTAGGGCACTGGCTACTAGGTTGCGTAAGGAGAAGAAAATTGTGATAATGCTGGATGACATATGGGCTAGGTTAGAGTTAAAAGGCATTGGAATTCCTTTCGGAGATGATCACATGGGTTGCAAAATTTTACTAACTTCTCGTAAATCTGAAGTATGTGATTTGATGGAAACTGATGTTTCGGTCCTAGTAGATGTATTGTCAGAACCAGATTCATGGGACCTTTTCAAAAGTAAGGCTGGAAAGGTTGTTGAAACCTCTGATGTAGAACCCGTCGCAAGAAATGTTGCAAAAGAGTGTGGTGGTTTGCCGCTGGCAATTGTTGTAGTTGGAAGGGCATTGCGAGGATATAATGAAAGAGGTGCCTGGGTTGATGCACTGCTCCAGCTCAAACAATCCACTCCTACAAACCTAGAAGGTGTGGAGGAACAGTTGTTCAAGTCACTAGAACTGAGCTACAAACAGTTGAAAACAGATGAGATGAAAGTGTTGTTTTTGTACTGCTGCTTGTTTCGTGAAGACTATGACATAAGTGAGGATGAACTTACACGATATGCAGTGGGTGAGGGTCTATTGAAAGGTTTGTACTCTTTGGAGAATGTACGAAGTAGAGTGCACTTCTTGGCTGAGAAACTGAAGGCTTCTTGTTTGCTATTAACCAGTGATAAAATTGGATGTGTTAAGCTGCATGATGTGGTCCGAGATGTGGCTGTATACATCGCATCCAAAGACAACAATCATTTCTTTGTAAAAGCTGGCCTAGGAGTGAGAGATTGGCCGGAGGGTGAAAACTTGGAAGCATGTAAGAGAATTTCACTGATGAATAATGACCTATGGGCACTACCTGATCAGCCAAATTGCCCCAAGGTAGTGACCATATTATTGAATATAAATCCTATCACAAGTGGTATGCCGGACAATTTCTTTCAACGAATGGCAGCACTTTCTGTTTTAGACTTGAGTGACACTGACATTGAATCATTACCTTTGTCACTTGCACACTTGACAAACCTAGTGACGCTTCGTCTGGACAGATGCAAAAAATTACAAGATATTGCTATGATTGGGAAATTAAAGAAACTGGAAATACTTGGCTTGCAGAAATGCCGAATTAGTGTGTTGCCAGAAGAAACAGGAACCTTGGTTAATCTGAAGCTCCTGGATATATCAAACTGCAGTTCTCTTAGGATACCATCTAATTTGATACCTAAGCTAATTCGGTTGGAAGAACTGTACATGATAGGCTGCAATGTGAACAAAGATCTCCTTGCTGAGATTGCTTTCTTGAAACGCTTGGTCAGATTACATGTGTATGTAAGGGATGCCAAAAACTTTTCTCAAGATTTTCTCCCTGTCAATGCTTGGGAGAATTTAAGCCACTTCATTATTTATAATGAATTGGATTGGTTTTCGTTGGCATCTGTGTACCAAAGAAATTTTTTTCTCAAGGGAGTAAGCAACTCATTGAATTGGGCTAAGGTATTTTTGGGTAAAACAGAGGAACTCATGTTAGATGACTGCCAGTGGGATATTGTGAATTTGGTGAAATTAGATGGACAAAATGGTTTTGCAGGCCTGAAGAAACTACGCATTACAAGATGCCATCACATAGAGTGTCTTCTTGATACAACACAAGTGGCTCCTTCAAATGCATATTGTGACCTAGAGATTATTAACCTTTGGAATTTAGAAAATTTGAATAGCATCTGCCAGGGACCACTTCCAGCTCTATCATTTGGAAAAGTTAGAATCTTGGATATAATGCGCTGCAAGAACTTAAATAATATAATGCCGTTTGACTTGCTGCAAAGAGTGCATTGCAGTCTAGAAGTGCTTGCCATTAAAGAATGTGGTGAACCACAAGTGGCATTCAATTTTGAGGGACTTCAGCAAGGGAGTATTATGCTGCCAAATTTGAGTAATTTGACACTGCAGCGTTTACCAAATCTGACCAGCATCTGGACTGGACTCATTCCTCATGGAAGCTTGCAGAAGCTGAACACTCTGGAAGTGTCCAGTTGTAACAAACTTGCATATCTGTTCTCATGTCAGTTGGATACTGGACACCAGAGACTGCTACCACCTGGGACCTTCACAAATTTAAAAGAGCTTAAAATATCAAGGTGTAGGGCCATGAGCTATCTCTTCTTGCCAAGCATAGTGCATGAGCTCCAGAGATTGGAAAGGTTGGAGCTCAAAGATAATGAAGCGATGGAGAAGATAGTTGCAGAGGAGAATGGTGTTGAGCTGGAGAAAGGAGCATTCCCCCTACTGAAGGATCTGTTACTAATAAACTTGTCCAAGTTGAGTAGCATCTACTGTGGGGAGCCAGCAGCAATATTTCTTGATTGGCCTTCACTGAAATACATCAAGCTGGGGGGATGTTCAAGTTTGAAGAGTCTCCTGATTGGTCCAGAAAGTGCACCAAAGCTAAAGAAGGTGCATGTAGCAGGACATGATGATGTTGAATGGTTCCAAAATTTGGAGTGGGACGATCCAAGCATCCCTTCCCGCTTTTTTATCTGGTCAGTCTTTTTCCTAGCATTTCTTTTTTTGTTTTTTTCATGCATGCTTCCTTCACAAATTGTTCTCTAGTATTTTACTTCGGTACATGGTACGCCATACTATACCGAACTAGGCATTAAGGGTCATACTATACCGTACCGGTTCAGTACCAATAGACGATATGAGGGGCGTACCGATATTCAGTATGCTGAGCTGGCCCCTGTACTAGAGTGTCATCTCAATATATATATATATATATATATATATATATATATATATACACACATATATATATATATACATATATATACACACATATATATATATATACATATATATACACACATATATTACTCCAGTGCATGTAGACTGGATTGCCTCTTGCAGCCTCAGTTCCTGGAGTGTCCTATGACCGGGATATGATACATTTTTTGGCACCCGTAGATTGCCTTCACTGGTCGTAGGACATCCCTGCAATGGGAGTGAGTAACCTATCAGGAATATTTTCAATTTTATAGTGGTACAATTACATATCAGCATTCAAGGACTCGCCTTGCAATTTCAATTGGAAGTTGTTGTGTCCACCTATTTGACATGCAAGGTGAATCCTTTTCTTTTTTTCAAAGTTTTGCCATGGAACTACCCCAATTTGTTGTTGGGTCTGCCTTACACATTTGGATTGGAATTTTCACAGCCCGAATTCAAATTGCCCTTAAGTGCACTATCTTTTCATACTCAGCCAAGTCGACTACACATAATCTATTCAAGGCCTAAGTTGGCCTTTCTATTCCTAGGCCTGGATTGACTTTGCAAAACCTGAAGCCACTACCTTAGCTACAATTCAAAGGCACTAAAGAGTTCATTAAGCTACAATCCCTATCTGCACAACCTGCTGTTCCTTCCAGTGCAGCTTTGTTTCAATCTAACTTAGTGTGTGCAGTCTATCATAGAATGCAGCAAGAGGCAGTTTGGTTATTGGGTGCTCTGTTTTTGTTCTCTGAAATTTGTTTTATAGTGGCTAACACAAAATTATGCTAAAAACAGCCATTCAGACACCGAAAGAGATTCAGATTAGGCAGACGGCTGTGGAGTTTGCTGTTCTCAGGTGCAAGCTTGGGGAGATGGTACTTAATGCAGTCAGATGACTCTCCATAATGTCCTGTTTCTATTGCTTATTTCTTATGCCATGTCATGTGGGCACAATAATGTTTGTTATTTGCAACAAATAACGTGCTTTGTAAGTTGTAACAATTCAGATATCCATCTACTTCTTGTTTGATTATACATTATATTTTGGACTATTCCACTCCAAAAGTTTTATTCTGGACTACTTTAGACCAGCCAAAATTGTATTCCAGAACTGATTAATTTTCTTTGTGTTTTCAATACTTCTCCAGACGCCACAGTTGCAAGGCTTTCACCATTGAGAGGTCTGCGTCTCTAAAATCCTGAAAGGGGTTAAATAGTTTTGTATCAAGTACGAGGATGCAGGACAACTGTCCGAGGCTTCCTTTGATTCTTGAGATTGTTACGTCCTTTTTTCTATAATTTGATCACCGAGAAGAGTGGAAAGGATGCATTATAGCATTGTCTGCGTCTCTCTCTCTCTCTCTCTCTCTCTCTCTCTCTCTCTCTCTATATATATATATATATATATATGGAAATGTTTCGAAAGGAAAGAGAATTATTGGAGAAAGATTTCGACCCAGTTGTACTAAAAGACCGTTTTTAGCGGCTGCCTTTTAGTTTGAAACCAAAGTTCATGAAAAGTTGCGAGAAGGCACCGCGTCTCGGAGGTCGCTTTTCCCTCTCCCCTTTTCTTCCGGGTTACGATCACCATGACTCTCCTCTTTCGATGGCAGTGCCTCCCCTCTCAATCCCCCTCTACTCGTGCTTCCCTCCAGTACTGAGTTCTCTGGCGATCTTCCCATCGACGCCAACCAAGCCGACGGCCTCAGCTTCTCTCACTTTGGCCTCGAGTTCCTCCTTTTTGAATAAGCCGGTGATCTTCAGTGCTTTTTGATAAATTTTCTGCTATAATGACCGCCTCCATCACCAGGTCCTCAAAACTTTCTACCATCTACCCGGTTCAACTAGAGAGAGACACCAAGAGAGAGAGAAAGAGGGAGAAGAAAGAGAGAGAAATAGAGAGGAGAGAGAAAGAAAAGGGAGAAGAGGGGAGAAGGGAGAAAAACATTCACTCTCCTCTCTTTACGAACGGAAAATCCATCTTCCCCACCTCCTTTCTTCCTTTCCCCTTACCGAAAGTAGGTGGCAGTGGCGGTGGCCCAGCTACCCACCCGAAAACACCCACAGGCGGCCGCAACCTCGGCTAAACTTGGCGGTTGGCGGCGGCAAAACTCGGTAGAAGAAGACCGAAACAAGGATGTCCTGTTTCGGATGAAATTCTGGCAATTGTCAGCCTAAATTAAAAAAAAAAACGAAGGCCAAAACACCAAAGATGAAGGACGTTTATCTCGATCCTCGGGAAGAATAGCTTGAAATCGTGGCAAAATGTTGCCTATTTTTCGATGAAACTCAAAGGAGGAGGATGAGGGATCTTAAATAGGCAAAAATCTTTGTTTTTGGGTATTTGGATCCCTCTGAAACCCTAGAATTCAAATACAATCACGATCAGATGAGAGAGGAAGGAGACTTCTAGCCGGAGTCCTCCTCCCCTTTTTTCCTCACGTGCAGTGCACGCGAAGAGTTGGGCTGGCCTTTTCAGGCTGGCGCATAGGCCCAACTACTACGGGCCGCTGCAGTTTGTTACTTTCTTTCAAGATGAAAAATGCGATAAGGGAACAGGTTTGTGCTTTGGATGTTTATACGGTTGCTTTTATGCAAGGCAAAGAGCTTTGTACGCTATATGTGATGATAAATTTTATTATATTATGTAAGAAAAACCTGGAATATTTAGGCATGATCGAGAAAGTTAGGATTTTTTTATTTAAAAAAGGTAAAACGTATGAAATATTAGCCATTAGTGTCTGCTCATGGCTTAATGAATGGCTAAAGTTTCAAACTAGAGAAAATAATTAATAATGAAATAGTTTGCATGGTTCTGGAGTAACACGTTGTAGTTTTCAATTGAGGCAATCGGAGTCCCTTGCAAATACCTCCCAACCAAGCCACGACAAGCATACTCCACCTGGAGCAAAATCATCAAACCCTAGAGCCTGTCAAAAATCAAGAAGGGGAAGAGAGATTTCCAAGGGCGACAGGCAAGAGCCACCTTAAGCAAACGGTCAGGGAGAAGGGTGGAAGTGGACAAAGCTTAGGAGAGCGGAGGACAGAGGAAGGTTTGATGGCGTTAATGCGCCGGACCGACCCTAGATTAGGGTTGATGGCAACGAGAGAGAGCCAGTGGTCATCATGGCCTGAGAGATGGTACCGGATGGAGATGGGAGCCGTAAACGGGAAGCACTCGATGGCGAAGACCGGCGAGATCAAGAAAAGAAGGCATAGCGGAGTTAAAGATAAAGAGCAGAGAGGAGTAAAGAGGGCTCGGCAGAGGAGATTGACATGGATCAAGCCATTCGATGGTGAGGACTGGCGAGATCAAGATGGAGAGCAGCGGGGTAGGCGAGGAAGGCAGAGACGAGTAAAAGAGAAGCCAGAGAGAAACAAAGAGAATTTAATTTTCTCCTGACGATCCCTCCTCCCCCATTTCTCGATGCAACCGATCATTGTGAAAATTTAATTTTCTTATCTTTTATTCAAAATTCTACCAGTCAAAAATCTTTGCTTTCTTCTCCTTTGAAGGCATAAACATGAGAAACTAGTTTAGAATTTCTAATCAATAAGTTTGCAGCACATTTTTTCTCACCAACTTTGACTTCTCTAATACTTGCGGGTATAGATAGATTCCTTCTCCTCGATGTTGCTTTTGGAAAAGATATTCTTATACTTGCAGCAAATTCCTTTACGCAGGTTCCTGTACAGGATTTAGTTGCAAATCTCACGTAAGGTATGTGCAATGAGTGGAGCTCAAGGCTACATTTTTGCTTGTTTAGATGGATTGGAATGACGTCTTCGAGCCCATGAAACATAGTTCGTCTACTGCTTTCTATCAGTTTATCCCATGTTCCTTTATCTTCTGGCAACTGTTTTCTAGTTTTGAGCAGCTGCAGCCAGCCCTCGTAACATCTCTTCTCTCTTCTGTAAAAGGTATTTATAGTAAATCAATTCTTGTTATGATTTTTTCTTTCTTCTAAATGTTTTGAAATGCGGGGCAAGAATTTGTTCAGCAGATAAGAAATTTCAAGTCGTGACACCTGGATTTGAACTGGGGATAAAGGATTTGCAGTTCCCTGCCTTACTACTTGGCCATGCCACCAAATCTGATCCAAATAGATAATATTTCTATCCATCCATACTCTATTATTATTATTATTATTATTATTATTTTATCTCGAATCTCATTGTACTTATCTCTTTTAAAAAATTAATCCCTATTTTTTATTGGATTCAGTTTAGATTATCCTCCTGTCTTGCTAAACCTTCACAACCCATCCCATGCTCTCTAATTGAACCATCCCTCATAATCTTAATCCATTCCTTTCCTGGTGGTCAACACACAATGTGTTTCTTTTTGATCGGATTGAGACACAAGTCCCATTTGGCTAGGATGCTCGCGGATTTTTCATCTTCTTTCTCATGAAGCTGGAGATACTAGCTTCTAATCTGCATGTCTCTGCAAATCCTCTTTTCCATTTTTCTTTTTTTAAACATTATTTACCTCAAAGATTCTACTATAACATTTACGTTCCGCCAAAATGTGCTAGAGCGAGTGAAAGGCCCCATGGTGTTAACTTGCCATCTCCAACGAATCTGCTAGCAGCCTCTTCAAGTTCCGCTTGGAAACAAGAGGCTCTTCTCTTTTTTCTTTAATTTTTTTTTTTTTGCCCAAGAAAATTTCCCCCCCGGATCAATTGAAAATTCGATTCTATCTAAACTGCTCATTTTTAAATGATATCATCTCTCTGTGGCATCAGTGCTAACTACTCTATGTTTGGGTCTTTAGCAAGTCTATTGATAGAAATTAATCGGTTATTCTTAGATGCCTTGCCATTCCCTTTTTCTCATTCTAGTTATTAATATGTGAAGAAATGAAGAAAATTAGGGATACAATTCTACATGACATGACTAAAATTTCACCCCTTCCTTTTTTTTCAGTTCTTTAGGATAGGAGGGGGATAGGAAGAAAAGAAAAAGGGAATCTAAGATTGAATTTGAGGAACAGAAATGGAAATGTGTATCCAACTCTAGGACAGGATCCACAAAATCATAGCATAGAAAGAAGATACTTAAATGAAAGACTGGGATTTAGGATAGGAATAATTGATAGTTAGAAAGAAATTGTGTTACTTAATTACTACTTTATCATTAATTATTACTATTCTCTATTAATATTAATTATAATTAGATAATTACAACACATACAACACAACGAGATCTTTAGCTTTGGAAATGAAAATTGAATTTCAAGTTAGTAACTTCTATTGATTTTCTTATTGATTTTTTTTTCTTTTATTCTTCTTCAATTTGGGTGGAAAATAGAAGAAGTTAAGTCGATCCAAATTAAATTTTTTTTCTTCTAAATGTTTTGAAATATGTTTTCTCATATTTGATGAGAAGAGGCTTGGATAACGACTTCGAAACGTTCTGTTATGTCGTTATCATTGTTTACAATCTCATGCACAAAACTGTTTTTGTTTCTGTGAAGGGACCATGGAAGTTTTGTCTTCAATGATAACTGAGATCGGGAAATGTTTATGGCCACCTCTTAAGACTTGGGTGGCCTACCTTGCATGTTACGGCAAGAAAGTGGAGGAACTCAGGGAACATCTGGACAAACTGCAGCCGTTAAGGAACGACATAGTAAGACAATTAGATGAAGCACGTAGAAAAGATGAAGTGATCAAAGATGTAGTGAATGCGTGGCTAACAAGAGTAACTGAATGGGAGAGCAACACAAGTCGAATAGAAGACAAATTTAAACAGAATAAGAGATGCTGTAAAGGTTGCTGCCCTGATTGGTCTTGGCGCTATAGGCTAGGCAAGGAGGCTGCAGAGAACACAGTTAAAGCTGAGAATCTCCTACAACAAGGAAAAAGTTTTGGCAGTGTGTCTCAGCCTCCACCACAACCAATTTTTGAATCCATGCCAGCAGGAGATTTCATGGCCTTCACCTCGACTAGAGAAGCCATGAAAAAGGTATTTGACGCACTGGAAGATGAAAAGAAGCACTTGATTGGGATTTATGGTATGGGTGGTGTTGGCAAGACAACTTTAATGGAGGAAATAGGCAGGAGAGCTAGAAGAGAGAACATGTTTGATACTGTTGTAAAGGTGGTTGTATCACAAACACCAGATCCAGTGCAGATTCAACGCGATATAGCAGAGAGCTTGGGCACGACACTTCGGGGCCATGGTGACTCAGCAGCTACAGCACTTGCTTCCAGGTTAAAGAAGGAGAAGAAGATTCTAATAATGCTTGATGATGTCTGGGCTAGATTAGAGTTGAAAAAAGTTGTTGGGATCCCATTTGGAGAAGACCACAGTGGTTGCAAAATTTTAATCACCACCCGGAAAGCTCAAGTATGCGGAACGATGGAGTGCGACACTGCAGTCCTTGTTGATGTCTTATCGGATGAGGATTCATGGGTTCTATTCAAAAGCAAAGCTGGGGAAGTCATCGAGAATCCTGATTTGAAACCTTTGTCGAGTAAGGTAGTTAAGGAATGTGCACGCTTGCCATTGGCAATTGTTGTGGTTGGAAGGGCACTACGAGGGCGTGACAAGAAAGGCATGTGGGAAGGTGCCTTGCTGCAACTGAAGCGATCTATTCCTAAGAACCTTGAAGGTGTAGAGGACCAATTGTTTAAGTGCCTAGAACTGAGTTATAATTATATGAAAGATGAGGAGACAAAATTATTGTTTTTGTTCTGTTGCTTATTTCGTGAAGACTACAACATAACCGAGGACGAGCTAGCAAGGTATGCTGTCGGTGAGGGATTCTTGAAGGATGTCTATGAATTAAAGGATGCCCGAGCAAAAGTGCACTTATTGGTGGAGGATCTTATAGCTTCTTGTTTGTTATTAAACACTGACAAAGAGCGGGTTGTAAAGATGCACGATGTTGTTCGAGATGTAGCTGTATATATTGCATCGAAAGGTGAGAACCGTTTCTTCGTGAAAGCTGGGCTAGGAATGAAAGATTGGCCAGAGGAAGAAAATTTGGGAGAATGTCGGAGAATATCACTGATGAATAATGACATAAGCATACTTCCAGATCGGCCAAACTGCCCCAAGGTACATACACTGTTACTGAATGTCAATCCATCATTACATAGCATGCCGAGTGACTTCTTTAAGGGGATGGTATCACTTACTGTTTTAGATTTGAGTGACTCCAATATTGAGTCATTACCTTCATCACTTTCATGCTTGACAAAGTTGGGGACACTTCGCTTGGATAGATGCGAAAAATTACGTGACATCTCTCGGATTGGACACTTGCATAAACTTAAGATACTTGGCTTGCAGAAATGTCCAATTAATGTGTTGCCAGAAGAGATAAGTACTTTGGTCGATTTGAGGCTCTTTGATTTGTCATACTGCACCTCTCATAGAATACCACCTAATATGATACGTAAGCTATGTCGGTTGGAAGAACTGTACTTGAAAAGCTGCATGATAAACAAAGCTTTGCTAGTTGAAATTGCTTCTTTAGAGAGGCTGGTCTGTTTACAGGTTTATGTGAGGGATGTCAAATATTTTTCCCAGGAGGTGATTCCTCCTGGTGGTTTGAAAAACTTGAACCAGTTCATCATTTATACTGAAGTAGATTGGTTTGTTTTGGCTAATGTATATCAGAGGAATTTTTATCTCAAGGGAGTAAATAACATTGCAAATTGGGCTAAGGAATTGCTGAGGAAAGCAGAGGACCTTATCTTTGAGGGATGCAAGTGGGAATTCACGAGTCTGGCACTGCTAGATAAAAGCAATGGTTTCATAAGTCTGAAGAAACTCCGTCTTACAAGATGTCATCACTTGGAATGTCTCCTTGACACAGAAGAAGAGGCTTCACTAGTTGCCTTTGTTAACTTAGAAGTTTTAAACCTTTGGAACTTGGATAACTTGAATAGAATCTGCAAAGGACCGCTTCCAGCTCTTTCATTTGGAAAATTGAAAATGCTAGATATAATGCGGTGCAACAAATTGGTTGATATAATGCCAAGCTACTTTCTGCGAAGAGTGCATAGCTGTTTACATGTAGTTGCTGTGAAAGAATGTGAGAATCCACATGTATTGTTCAACTTCGAAGGACTTCAGAATGAAAGTGTAGTTCTGCCAAATCTGAGAACACTGACACTACATCGATTGCGAAATCTAAAAAGCATATGGAGTGGAGCTGTACTGCCTGGCAGTCTGCAGAACCTGAATTCTGTAGAAGTCATTGGTTGTGATAATCTTGCATCTATTTTCTCACAACGGTTGGGTTTAAGTCACTCAAAATTTCTACCCCCGCAAGCCTTTAGAAACTTGAGGGAGATAAAAATATGGAGCTGCAGGAGCTTGAGGTATCTCTTCTCAGCAAGCTTAGCCAATGAACTCCAAAGTTTAGAAAGATTGGAGCTGAAAAATAATGATAACATGGAGGCAATAATTGCAGAGGAGGATGGTGTTATACTAAAAAAGGATGCATTTCCCTGGCTCAAGGACCTATTGCTCATAAACTTGTTGATGGTGAAAAGCTTTTACCAAGGGGAGCCAGCAGAGATATTTATTGATTTTCCTTCACTAAAATACGTCAAGTTGGGGAGCTGTCCAAATCTAAGAAGGCTCCCATTTGGCCAGGAAAGTGCACCACGGCTGAGGAGAGTTCATGTTGCAGGAGATGAAGATGTGAAATGGTTCCAGAGCTTGGAATGGAAAGATGCAAGCATCCCTTTACGCTTTGATATCCAGTAAGAAATTTACCTAGCAATTATTCTGTAAGATCCAGTTATGCTTTGTTAGTTCTCCTCTATCATCACTGAGCACCATAACAACCTAAATGTTTTTTGCGCACGAAGGTTGCCTCCACCTGTTGTAGGACTCCCATAAGATAGCTATAATAGACCATCTGAATGGCAGCATGTGAATTTTTCCTTTGCTAGCAATTTATTATGATTTAGAATTCAACCATGCACATTAAAATAGGTAAGCAGGTGATGATGTGCCCTAAGTTTGATTCAAGTTTGGTAATTGAAACTAGGACATCAATACTTTTTCATTTGCAGGTGTACCCATTATTGCTATTCAGTTTCTTAAGATTTACCTTAGAAATTGAATTTAAAAATGGTCACATCTCTGAAACTCAAATCAAGATTTAAGACTCAAATAATTGATGCTTTTAATTCAGATTCCAGCCTATTACAAACTTACATCCTGTTACTTCCTGTAAGCTTTTCAATTTTCACCAAGCAGCGTGATATTCCTAAGGGCAGCTAAGCTCTGCGCTGTACTTGTGAAGGCTAAGCCTGTGATAGTCTACAGTCTGGCTTTAGCAACATAGCTTTTTCAAATTATGTATTTATGTGGAGTAATTATTAATTCTGGACTCTCAATCCACCAATTGAAAGCCAACTTATTTTGGAGTACTTTTTCTGATAGAACAAACAGTTGTAGCTGAATGCAGGAAAAGACTAGATTTTGGTCATGTCTACTCTGTTTTTCTAAATGCTCCTTAATAATGGCTGGGAGGAGCTTCCTTCTCTTTTCCTTCGTCTTTCAATGTTGCTGACAAAATTACTATGTCAACAAAACAGGGAATCAAGCATCGAGCATGACCAAGACTAGCCACATAAGTGGAGCAATGGATGATACATGGGCATTATTGTGGAGAGAAGTTTAATTACTTGCTTGGATCTACTTGTTTTCTGTTACTTCTTGCTTAATTACTTGCTTGTAGACAAGAGGATAATATATGTTGCTGCTCTGTGACTAGAATAAGTATTTGCTAGAAACATTTTACTCCATGATTTATTTATCACTATTCAATGATGTCTGACTGCATTGCTTTGATAAATAAAACTAAAAAGCTGTAAAACTGCTTTCATAGTTTATATTACAACCTAGTCCACCTAGCATTAGGCCACTCTTATTGCCTATTTGGTTATGTACTCCTTTAAACAAAGGGCCAATATTCTCGAGAAATTAAAATAAATGCTCAATGAGATCTACCATACCTTGTTAAGGCTAATGCCTGAAAGATGATAGTTGGATGAAGGTTAATGAACATGATCGTGCAGAGCTAGGAAGCAAAATCGCTCTCTTGCATCTCTTTTATTTGCTTTCCGTTAAGTTTTAACACATTATCTCAGATGCCGTAAACCTGTTTTTGTGCAATATATGCAACCTTGTTAAGGCTTCTTTTTCTGTGTGAAGATTAAATCTCTCGTTTTGGGCAAAAAGTGGGAAATAGGAGAACTCGCAAGAGCAAGAGCTCTGAAAGAACGGCAAAACTTTGCCATTTTTAATCTTCCGGTGGGCACAAGCCAAGGCTACGGTCATGTGCTTTGAGCAAGGAATCTTGGAAGCCCGACCTTGTGACCTGTTCGTCTAACATCCTCTCGGACTTGCTGTTTGTACTCCCCAAAGCTAAACTCTCTATAGATCGCAGGCTCTGCATGGCTCTGTATCACTGTGTCATAGGAGGGACACAGGAAGTATGCCACTGAGAACCTCTCCAGTTGTGGGTTCGACATGACTCTATGTTCCACGCTCTTGTACACCCCATTGCTCCATGCCTGCATGGATTCAGAAGCCACAATGCATGCCAAACCGTAGTAATTAAACTAAGCTTGATTTTAACTACTCCTTCAGAAAAAGAAATTAAAAAAAAAATCACACGAGAAGCTCCACCTAAGAAGAGTAGTTATAGGAATGACCAAATCAATGCCATACTAATATCATGTTCCACCACGGTCGTTTTCTCGGAAGGAGTTACCACCCATCTAATCAAGGAGAAATCGTTGTTAATGATATTGAATATATATACCTGGAACAAGTCGCCAATGTTGACAATTAATGCATTGAGATTGGGTTTAACAGTGATCCAGCTCCCATCCTTCATCAGTTGCAGCCCACCTACTTGATCTTGGCGTACTATGGTCAGGAAACTACTATCGGTATGGGGGATCAACCCAAAGACTCCATTTTTAACCGGACAAGGCGGATAACGATTCAGGCGTAAATAACAAGTATTACATGTGCAGTTCTCCTTTATGTACGTGCCGTCGCAGCCCAATCCTCTAGCTAATATCACCACTAGTTGATGTGCCAACCGTGACATTGCCGTCGAGAACTCCTCCATTATGTGCCTGTATCAAACGATAAGAATGGTTTGTGGATTCCATTTAATAACAGAGAGAGAAGAGGGGTGAGGGGGAGCCAATTCTAGTGTTTTTTTTTTTTTTTTTGCTCGTTACATGTATAAGATTTTAAAAGCAATTGTAGTAACACCGAAATTCTTCTACTTTATTTATTAATAGTATGCAACAAAGCAAATATATATATATATATATATATATATATATATATATATATATATATATATATATATATATATATATATATACACCCTACTGGTAGCAACTTAACAAAGTAGAAGTAAAAAAAATAATATTTTAAACTATATGGCTGTATACGGCACCAATCATCTTATCTCATTTTTGTGAATCTCATTTACAATGTGCTTAAGTAAGATTGTAGCCCTTTCATCTCATCTCGATTTGTTTTTATGGTACATATATGTGAATTATGTAGAGTATAATTTCTTATAGAAACTTATCTGGTAGGGTCGTATAGGGCTACCTGTGTAACTAAACAATAATTGTGATTATGATGCCATCGTACCATTATTGTCGTACTAGCTGACCTTCAATTAAAGTTAAAAGTTTTTCTGTTCATAAAAGGCCTGGGCATTGTCCATGATCTGCGCAGCATTGAAAGTGTCCCTCTAATTTAATTATACTCAATTGAACTATAGCAGATCTTCCAGCTTCATTTTTAAATATTTTATTTTTTTATTCTTA
The DNA here is from genome assembly GCF_051530095.1 of Phoenix dactylifera. NCBI lineage: Eukaryota > Viridiplantae > Streptophyta > Magnoliopsida > Arecales > Arecaceae > Phoenix > Phoenix dactylifera. Next base: position 37,715,420 of record NC_143190.1, on the reverse strand, counting down.
TGAATATATTAATACTCAATTAATTTAATTTAACTAATTTATAAAGAAATTAAAAAAAAGGACTCTCACTAGTTTATTGTTGGAACGAAGAGAGACTATTTTCATGGACCATGGGTATTATTGAGTAAACTCCACATAAATAGAAAACCGCATAGGCTATCTCAATCACGGCCATAGCATGGTGACATGATTAGTGTGTTTAGTCCTACATCAGTTATTTACCAAGAAGATTTTGGATACTTATACAGAACTTAGGAATTTAAAAAAATATCTTCCAGCTAGCCTTTTTTTAGTGAGGGCCTGAGCTGTAATAGAAATGATATCGGAGCGAACTCAGCCCATAACCTATGTGGATTAAGGAATACTGCAACATGGATTTATAGAGATTGACCACGTGCCGATTATGGTATTTATAATTAAATTTGAATAGATTTGAATCTTTGGTGACGAGGATATTAGGATTTAAACAGAAGAAGTATGTGAGAATCCGTGCGGGCGTGTATTTAGTCCTATATCAATTATTCGCTGAAAAAAAATAGATACCTATACAGAACTAAAGAGCTCAAAAAATATATGTTTTGCTAAGTTTCTCTTTTTCCCAAGAAAAAAATAAGGTAGGAGGCTGGGCTCCTCCATGGGAGTACAAGACTTATCTCAGAAGAAATAAGGGCGGAGATTGGGCTCCTCCGAGGGAGTACAAGACTTGCAGCATGCTCAGGGCAAACAGATCAAAGAACAAGAGGGGTTAAAGAAGCGGGGGAGAGATCAGAATCAGAATTACAAGCTTGGAAAACGAAGATACGTTTTAGAGATAACAACATGATTCCAGGATGAAAAAAGAAGCACGAACTCTTTCGAATGCAGGCGGTGGCAACCAGTAGAGAGGATAATATGCTGTTCATGTTGAATAGAATGAGTACCTGGTGCTCGCTTTGGCGACACCGGTGGACGGCGCGAGAGGGATATGATACGCCTCCGACCACGACAACTGCTCGAGGGAGGTGGGCGTCGGCGTCCCCCAGCGATAGTTCTCGGGCGAGAAGTCCGGCAGCTTCTCGCTGGCCTTCTTCTCGAATGGCCGCCAGAACACGCCAACCTGCACCTCGCGTAGCCTGTCCATGACACCACTGGAGACGCCGTGGTTCACCACCTGGAAGAAGCCCCACTCGGAGGCAGCAGCCATGATGTCTCGCTTGCACTGCTCCTCCTTGGGCTTACCATTTAGATGGCTGAGATCGATGACAGGGAGCTCGTACTCCTCGGCTGCCCCCATTTGATCAGTATCGGATTGCTGCGGTTGGCGGCTGTCGAAGAGAGCTTTGTAGGTGGCGAGGAACGGTGGATTGGGATCCATTAGCACTGCACTGTGATCTTTAGCAGACAAAAAGGAACGGGACCAGGTTACCGCTCGGTACTCGGTAGAAGCTGCTGACTCCATGTAAGTGCGATTTAAATGGGTTGAACATGCGTACCAAGAAAAGAGGAAAAATTTGACCAAAAAAAAAGAAAAGAGAATATATATATATATATATATATATATATATATATATATATATATATATATATATATATATATATATATATATATATATATATAGGATCCCGTCACCAACGCGGCATGACCGAGTAAGCATGCACAGGGTTAGCCCAGAAATTTAAATATGACTCTTTTTTTATTGATGCAGAGGATAAATATGACTTTTTTTAATTACTTTTTGTGCCCATTTGATGCATGCATTAGGAACTATCAAAATATATTATTCTTGATTTCTGAGGATTTTAATGAGTAGATATTATTAGTTTTGGACTTCAAATGATTAGATATATATCCACTTGTCTTAGAAGGAGCGTAGTCCATTCTAATAACTTGGTATGCTAAAATAATTTACTTCATTCTGTAACCAAGTTAAACTTTCTTAAGGATCAAACTAATCTTTTTGACCAACATTATAATATTCTAAAAAACTTAGTTCCAGAAAAATTGCTAGCCATGTAACCATTAAAAGTGACCATTCAACAGTTTATTCTTCAATGGGCAAAGATATCAGTTCATTTGACCATTTGAACAATCATTTAAAGCGACCTCCCTAGGGCTGTTGCTGCATCAGGTATGCACAGCTCCCACAAATTATACACAAATAATCCTCTTTATTACCAACAACCGCGGACTGGTTGTTTGTGGAATTGTGAAGTTAGTGGCTGTAGACCTTTTGTATGTTCATTTACGAGCATCCCAAAATATTTTTTCCTACCTACAGTATCTATAATATCCTATCTACATAATGTAAGCCTACAGAACGATGATGCGTAGATTAATTTCCCATGCAAAATATTTAAAGAGGGACGTAGATGATTCCATTAAGATGAGGTTGTGGTAAAATTATTTTGTGAATCTTATCTCCTGCGCAGTATATTTTATTTATATGTTACCTCCACCCGTTGAGAATGGGAGTAGTACTGCTGTCAAAACTAGAGGAAGAATACTGCATATCTATATGTAAATATAATTATGTGCACACATTAAATGAAGGTGCCGATCAGCCTATTGGCATCAGTTCAAATATCTTTAGTATTGGATAGAGCTGTTCTAGTTCTCGTGTAGGTTAATTTTGAAGTCAGGCTTTAGCAAGCGATGAAGATATTCACGCAAGCCAAGCTAAGCGCAAATCACTTGAAAACTAACAGACTAGGCATACGACTATATGAAACCAGAACTTCATCGCATTTAGATATATGTGCTCTCATGTGATGGTTGTTGCATCGAGCAACAACGTAGACATGGAGACATGAGATAAGAAGAGCAGAACCTAGTTCATCCAAACGTAAAGATGGAATAAGAACCTGACACAAATAAAAAATGGTAGCGTGGAATGATTGGAATTAAGAACTTACTTGGAGAAGAGAGGAGGGAGTGCACAGTGGGGGGAGGAGTGGGAATGACTAAGTTGGAGCTAGAATATATAGACAGGATGGCGACCACGCATTGGCCATTTGCTGGTTTCTGGTTGTTGAGAAGAACACGTTTCTGAAGAGATTAGATTTTTGTTGACGTAATTAGATATTGGGAGAGGAGAGGTAAAGGAGAAATGATGACCAGGGAACGAGGTACACTGGGGGTGGGGGAGGAGGGATAGAGCTGGGGGAGCGGGGGCCAGTTGAAGGGGAGGTTACCGTATCCCTTTCTTCTCTCTCTCTCTCTCTCTCTCCGCGGCCCGCAAGCCAGATTTGACGGGTTCCTACGGCTCACCGTACCAGTGCGCACCCCATTTTCCTGTTTCTTTTTTTCTTTTCCTACTTTCCTCTCCTCCTCCGCGTCTTTTTTTTCTTTTTATTTTCCGTACATCCTATCAAATTACGGAAAAAAAAGGAAATACAAAGCAAGAGACACGTCAGATACGGACGTTCAAAAAAAAACTCTGAAATACTGAACGACAAAGAAGGCGATCATTCAGTCTGCTATCCTATTTGCTTTCTGTCTGAAAAACATCCATTATCTGAGCCAACCTGTAAGTCTCCTAGATAAGAGGATGGCCATTGCTATATCTATCCGCCCCACGGATCCAATCAACCATCTTAGATGAGTCTCCTTCGAAATACATCTACTCGGTATTAAGTATCCACCCTACCTCGTGGCTTCCCCGCGCCCAGGTCGGCATCTTAGGCTGGCTCACGTGCTAACTTCCGACGTCGGCAGGAGATAGACCGCGACCACGTCAGGTCGTAAAAGACTGGACACGTGGCCTTAGATCTTCTATTCAACCATGACGGTGCTGATGACGTCGGCAATGAGGGGTGGGTTCGTGTCGGAGCATCGTGGAACTATGCCAGATTGTTGTGCAGCTGCTGTTGTGTGGTTGTCCCTTTGCACCGTTCCTTGTCGTTCACTGTTCGACGGCCCTTTGCCCTTGTGCTTTTAAATCAAACCAACCTGGGTGACCAAGCAAGGAACGAGTATTCTGCCAAAAATATCATCAATAATGATTGCAGTACTAACAAAATGATTGGCATCCTTCACCTTCGCATGAGAGAATTCCAGTGTTCATTACTTCCATCCCAGATATGGACATTTTTCTATCATATTTTTCTTATGATGGAGACAACAAAGGACACAAAATGTTACTGCTATTTGTATCATATCTGCCTGAGTTGGTTCATCGATAGATAGCGTGTACTTCTGTTGTCATCACCTCTAGTTTACATCGCATGCTCAATGATTGATTCACTTAGGTGTAATGTCATACATCAGCAAGATGGTCTTGTAAGCGCCTGTCACAGGCTTGATGAAATTATTGCTCGCATGAGAATTTATGTGCTGATTCAAATGAATCTTGTCCCAGTCGCGCAATATAATAAGCATGCAAATATAGGCTATTGAGTGGTGAAAAGGTATAATTATTTATTCCAATTGCTTCATAGATATGTCTATATCCTAGTTAAATTTCTATAATGACACTAGATCTACCGCTCCTTGAATACATTCCACGCTCTATTAATTGTAGACTTGTCCAACAATGCGTTTTTCCATATTTGAAACTACTTTTCTTCAAGACATAAATTAGTGCATATGTCATATGAGGATATATAGATGGCATTGTTTTCACACAAGGATATTGATGTGGGCAACTATAAGATGACTCAAAAAAGTCTCTCGATTGTTTTGCACCGTTCACTTTGCTCCATCGATGGCATAATTCGCAATACTAATTCAGAGGGAGAAAATGAGAGTATAAAGCAACAGCTGAGGAACTTTTTTAGTTATATATGAGTTATGAATGCATTTTCACTCATATATATAGAAACTCTCAAGCAGATTGTTTAAACTAAAATTTGCCATCGTGTCCTTTAGCCCCATTATGAAGTTCTTATTGACATACTCAACTCAGTTAGTTAATTAATACCTAACTCCATTTAAACAAAAATCCTATTAAGTTGCTTGGGCTTTTATATTGCATGTCCGAAACTGTTTGAGGCAAATATGGAACATTAATGTCAAGGGCCAAGCAGTTGATTCTATAGGTAGACTTCATACTTAGGACTGTCGGATATCGATCATATCCAAGGCAAGCCAAAGCTTTTTATCAAGCTTTTAGGATAAACCATGCAGTGCTTCACATGTATATTGCTTAATACAAAAGAAATCTCCGACAAGATAGTCATGTGATTTAGGTTTCTACAAGAGGGCATTAATTTTCTTATTCTTCAAACATAGTTGAAGATTATGTGCTTATAATTGATGATCTTCTAGAAAGCGCCTACAATATATACACCTTGCAAGAAGGTAACAACATTTTCAAAGGAAGTGATTTGGATGGAAAACTTTCCTGCCTACTAATAGTCAAAGGCGATTTGTTGGTTCACTAACACCATAATGTTATTAGCTATCGTGCTTGCTTATGCCCATTCAACATCATAATAATTGTGTTCAGGTAGGCCTGTGTACCAAATCTTGTCAAACCCAATTGGATTGGCTGAGAAAGAGAGTACACCTAGGGGAGGAAGGAAGCGGAAGAAAGAAGAAGAGACATCGCAAGGGTTGCAATATGATTTAGAATGGAGGAGGTCTTTTTGTTAGTTTGGCCCTGCAACACCCTACACTCTCCCTCTCCTGCTCCTTTCTCAGTCTCCTCCACCTATGCTCTTTTCATCATCAATCTTTCAAGATCTAGCAAGAATTCATTAACAGACCCTTGATGATGAATTAATGTATCTGACAAAAAGATACGAGACATGATGTAGTATATGATCTTTGAATGGGCAATTGAACATATTCAGTTAACACACATTGTAATTCATGATGGCGAAACCACGTTGTTTGCTTAATTATGGTGCGGTGCACCTTTGTTACCGGACCTTAATGCTTTTTGTTCTTTGGTGGCACATGAATGCATCTAGGATGTGTGGTCGTGAATGGTCCATCCATGCAGCGTCCAATAGCCTCCACTATTGTTTGAAAATGAAGGATCTCGAAGTGCCACTAATGTCGGTTTCCCACTTAGGATTCCTTTGGGTTGAGGAAAGATTTTTTTGTAATTAGAATACTTTCTTTTTGAGAAGCTGATATCTGAATATATGATGCTCGAAAAAGCAGTTTTTGCATATTTGATTGATAATAAAAAAAGTAGCATATTTCGGAGTGTTTATATTTAGCTGAGTATCTATTTTTTTCCAAAAGTTATGTAAAATACTATCTTGCTAATACTGTTTGCAGTGCCGGTATTGGAGGCTGAGCATCTATTTGATTCCTTTCACATGCTGCTCAAGTTTCCATGAGCATAGCTTTGTGATTCATGTTTCCCTGACCACGTGTCCACTGAAGCCGCCGCTAATTGGATGAATGGTAGAGAGCCGCGCATCAAAGACTAGTCCTTTCTTCAGCCCAAAAAAAAGAAGAAAAAAGACTAGTCCTTGGCATTTGGTTGATGGATATAGTATGGAAGGCGGCATTTTTGCATGCTCATCCAACCTTCCATAATAGCAATCATACGGAGATATCGCGGAAGCAGCTACAAAGATGTACCACCGGTCGGCTTACATATTGAGGTCCAACTCATTTCGATGTTTAAAAGGTACACAAAAAAATGATATCATGCGAGAGAGTCACGCATGCACCATTCGCTTGACCATGTGGAAGGCATCGGATTAGCAGCTCAAGAAGGCGACTAGAATACAACAAATTAGCTGTGTGACTTGAATGACCTGTGGAGTTAAATCGTTGAGTTATTGAAATATTTTTTTATAAAAATAATAAAGCAGAAACCAATCCCATCTGCCAATTAGGGCCTTAAATAAATTGAATCAGACTAGTATATACTTGACCCTGACTCAACCCTATTTGATGTACAGATTCAATCTAAAAAATGATCAATCAATAAAAAATATTATATATATTTGACCCGAACTCAATCCAAAATATTCGGGTCCAAGTCAGGTCTAAGTCGAGTCTAACTCGAGTTTATATCTACAGTTTTTTTTTATCAACTACATCTACATTTATTAATAATATCTCATGAAGAAAATTTTGTTCTTATTTTTGATGAATTTTGTTTGCCATAATATTATTTGTTAACATGATCAAAACTTCATCAATTAATGCTTGTCTCGATGTGTAATATGCTTCAATAAATTAATAACCTCAATAATTAGGCTTTTTTAATGTAGTGAGTTTAGTTTTGATTTTTTTTCTTAATAGAGGAAAAAATGACTTGGAATATGTTTTTATTTTTTTCGAATCAATTCTACTCAAATCATGTCAAATAACAAATAGGAAGATCCAAAAAAAACCTAAAATAAATCTATCTTCTATCTAGTGCACGGATCGGGTCGAATCAGATTAAAATTTATAAAATGTAGACCTGACATGGGATGTGGAATATGTTTAATATTTGAATCCATCCCAGCTCTATGGGTTTTTAGGAAGGGATGGGGTTGAGTCCAACCAATTTGGGTAATGCCTCATATCAATCCAATCTATTAGCAGCCTTAATGCCATAAGGTCTCACTTTTTGGTGTTGCAACTGAAGTTGTCCTCTTAGTTGGCCCCCAACCCCATCTTGGACGCCGACCATTAATGAATTATAAGTTGGAAGAGTTCCGGATGGTCAAAAGGCCTAAGATTACGACTGTTGGAATCTTGGAGTAGGGCTGTTAACGAGCCGAGCCGAGCCCGAGCCTGGGAGAGCTCGGCTCGGCTCGTTTCACAGAAGCTCGGGCTCGGGCTCGGGCTCGAGCTCGGTAACGAGCTCTATATTGGGCTCGAGCTCGGGCTCGCTTGGCAAAGCAAAGGGTCGGGCTTGAGCTCGTAAAGCTCGTTTCGATTACAAGCTCCAGAACGAGCTCGAGCTCGGGCTCGTAATTGGGCTCAAGCTCGGGCTCGGGCTTGATAATAGGCTATTTTTCTCTATGTGGTCAGATTTTTATGAATTATAGTATTGAAATAAAATTTTTCAGTAGGAGACTAGAGCTCGTTTGGGCTCGTGAGCTGCTCGGGCTCGAGCTCGGGCTCGGGCTCGGGTGTAAACGAGCCTCATATTGGGCTCGGGCTCGGGCTCGTTTGACTAACGAGCCAAGCCCGAGCCGGGCTTTTACCGAGCCGAGCCCGAGCAGCTCGGCTCATTAACAGCCCTATCTTGGAGGATATCTTAGGTCGTGGCATTTGCTATTCCACAATCTATATCCAATCTTCGGGTTGTTTTGCAATGATTGGAGTAGATGAGCGACAGCTCCGTACCATCGAACAAAAATTCCATGGTGCTGACGTTTAGGTACATGCATCGGCACAAACTTCAGAAAAAGCCACATCATAATTTGAAACAATTGTAGTTTCTGTGGTCTGATGTGAATTGGACGTCTTTTTTTTTAATCCTTTGGACCACCCGCGCAGTCGTATGGTTGCTTTCAAGGAGGATATGCTGCTTCTTGTAGCAAAATCTCACAAATCTATTGGCATCTAACACCATATAATTTCAACTATAATTTTTGATTTTTTGACTAGAATAATCCACATATTGCACGAAGGACAAGGGTTGTATCTTTGCACATAAAAAAAAAAAGGATTCATAATAAAGGAGAAACATATAACAACCTTAATCCCACTTGCTAATTAGAGCTGCAAATGAATCGGATCGGACCAAGATATGCTCGACTCTGGCTCAACTCGGTTTCATTTACAGATTTTAATATTGAAACCAGATCCAATCCAATAAATGTTCGGATCCAGATCGGATCCAATCCGGATCAATGGAAAATATTTTAGATCCAACGAATTGTTCGGATCGAGTTAGGATTACATGTGGCCCGAACCCAATCCAAAGTATTTGGGTCCAAGTCAGGTCTAAGTCGAGTCCAATTTGAGTTTACGTCTACGTTTGTTCTTTATGAACCACATCTACATTTGTTAACAATATCTCGTGAAGAAAATTTTCTTCTTGCCTTTGATGAATTTTGGTAGCCACAATACAGGTTGAGTCCAAACGATTTGGGTCATGTCATAAATCAATCCATTTGCAACCTTAAATGCCATAAGGTCTCACTTTTAGTGTTCCAACTGCAGTTGTCCCCTTGGGTGGCTCCCAACCCCATCTTGGACGCCGGCCACTAATGAATAATAAGTTGGAAGAGTTCCTGATGGTTAAAAAGGTCTAGAATTACAACCGTTGGAATCTTGGAGGATATCTTAGGCCGTGGCATTTGCTATTCCATAATCTATATCCAATCTTGGGGTTGTTTTGCAATGATTGTCGAAGATGAGCGGCAGCTCCGTACCATTGGACAAAAATTCCATGGTCCTGACGTTTAGGTACATGTATCAGCACAAACTTCAGAAAAAGTCACATGATAATTGAAAAAATTGTAGTTTTTGCGGTCTACTGTGAATTGGACGGCTTTTTTTTGTTTATCCTTGGACCACCAAGCAGTCGTACAGTTGTCTTTTTTTCTTTCTTTTTTTTTTAAAGCCTATAATTCACATAGTTTTAATATGGATACATCTAAAAAGATCAGAAAACAACAAGTCTCGAAGCGCTCTAGGCAACTCACTCTTTCTAACCCATAGAGCACCCTCAAAGTGACTAACCACATACAAAGCCACCTAGTCCGCGATCCTATTAGCCTCTCTGAATATGTATTTGGCCTGAAAGCAAGGGGTGACACCCTCTAGTATGGTTGTTTTCAAAGAGAATTTGCTATCAAACTTTCGCCCATGGATAAAGGCGGTGTAACCCTCTAAACAGGCGCATATATGCTGCTTCTTGTAGCTAAATTTCACAAACCTATTGGCATGTAACGCCATATAATTTCAACTATAAATTTTCATTTTTTTTGGACTACGATAATCCATATGTTGAGTGAAGGATAGGGGCTGTATCTTTCACACATAAGAAAAAGGATTTATCTTCTTTCACATGAATCCTCTATTGGATCATCCTCTACATAGATCTCAAAACTCTCCAAATTCCTTTATTCACTATCTATTTGGATCTCAAAGTGACAAATGGGTGATCCAATGGTGGATTTGTGCGAAACAAGGTGAGTCCTTTTTTCATGTTAAAAGTACAATCCTAATCCTTATGTAAAAGACCAATTGGGCTCCAATAGGTTTTTATTAACCTATAAAGTTAACTCCTATTTGAAGCTGGACATCTAAATTAATCACCTTAAGTTCCCTTAGGGACTTGTCTATCTTGGATTAGTTTCAAGGATCCTGCCCCTATCTCAATGATCTTGATTCTGTTTCATCTATTTCTTTATTTCTCCATGAAATCGTATGCTTGTGACAATAGTGATAAAATTGTCTCAATTCTAATCAATGGGATATATTATGTCGATTCTTTTGATACTATTCCAATGATGATATTCATGAAGAAAGAATTGCAATAAATATAAAGAAGGAACATGTTGGATTCAGAATTGAAGGATTTGAATCAAGATTTTCAGATAGATGGGATAAGGTATTTATATATCTAACATATAATTTAAATGCGATAATTTATCCTCCAAAATGGGAATGACAGCAGCAGTTTTCGGTTGTTCCTATTGCTTGATGGTTCTGTTATTTTGTTCCATGCATATTGCTGACTGCTATTGAGTGGCACGAGCACACACAAGACTGTTGTATGCCGTCTAGTATCTCTACCCCCCAATTTTGAGGTCGGCGGTCCATGAATCATACCAAGGCATGAAAGTGAATCCCTGAAGTCACACAGGTCACACTAAAATTAGTTTCTAAGTATTTGAGTATCATTCAACATGGCTTTGCGGACCTATAAGTAAAGGAGCCTCTCCTCAACCTATCCAAACTCTAATTTTGAATCCTGTCCCTAACATGGATTGTGCAACGCATTTAGTGTTTCAATTTTCATAGTGTCAAACTAGCACACTAATGGCCCCATCAAATAAAAACTAACACATGATAATGGTGTGGGAAGTTTATGGACTACATATCGTAGATTGGAACATAAAAGATTTCTAAATCCAATCAAAGAAAACTGAAGCATACCTTTAGAGTCCTAATTAGCTATTGATGATCGTTGTAGCAATATCCTATGAAAAAGAAAGCACAAAGATGGGATAGATCTTTCTCTCCTTCTCCTCCTTGATGCATGACTCCTTAATGCGATAGGTGCACCTAGGATCGTAGAGATCTTGATGACCTAGAATTTTTTTACAGATATATATATATATATATATATATATATATATATATATATATATATATATATATATATATATATATATATATATATATATATATAGGAGTGGAGTGGAGTGGAGAGCTAGCCCAGTTAGCAATGCTAATAGGTCCACCCATTAACCAAATCATGCATACACCAATACTCGCCACACCACATGACTAAGATAATAGAGCCCAAAATAACTATATGATCACAAATTAATTATGGGTTTCTTAAATATTTATTCAAATGACAACTTAGCTTGTACTGCTTAATAAAAAATTAAAATCAGTCCTTAATCAATGGAAACCCACCTTTTTGAGAAATTCCAAAATTCTCCCACTTAGGCAACATTGATTAAGACTTTAATTTTTCAAGAAAATATATTTACATATATGTAGTTTGAAAATGACTTTCGGACTAAGTTCATCTCATGTGGCTACATATACAAATATCCTGAATGAATAATATCTTAGGTCAAAAATCCAATCCAACAAAACCACTAACATCGAATAATAGCAGTTTTTATATTATTTATTAATACAAGACCCTTCTATGGTTACAAATGTCAGTAATCTCACTGACATGGATCTCGGTGATGTAGTGCATGTACTGTAAACTTTGTACCCTCATGTGATTAAAACATACCAAGTTCATCATTAGTTCACTTTATGGTCTTAAATAAAATCCCTTTATGCTTTCAAATGAAAGATGCTGCAATTACAACAATTTTAAGCTTATGTCACAATTTCACCTTTATGTATCAAGACAAATCATATATCAATTATAACATAAGCAAGAATTTTATGTTTAAGCAACACCTTTATGCTTAAGACTTTCATTTAAACAATATTTACAAATAGCCATATGTGCACAAATGTAAATGTGATATTCCATATAAAAATAATAGAAAAGATACTTATGACATCCAAATAATGTTTGACAAAATAATGCTCCAACTAACCAAGTACATTAAAAGATTCCAATAGGCCTATATTTTTCACATGTTTAACAAATACATTGAATCTAAGTCCTTTGGTTAATGGATTCACCAGCACTACATCGGTTTCTATGTGCTCAGTAACAACATCTCCCTTTTTTTGACCAAATCTTTGAATGCGAGATACTTTATCTCTATATGTTTAGAGGCACTAGAATTCTTATTGTTTTTTATTTTTTGCTAAGACGGATGCATCATATAGACCGAGTGCGGATACAACTAAAAAAGTCAAAAAATAATACTTCTCAAAGGGCACCAGGCAACTCCCTCTCCTCTAGCCAAATAGTGTCATCAGAGTGGTTAGTCACATATGAAGCCACCCAATTCATTGCCCTATTGGCCTCATGGTATACATGCTTCGCATGGAAGGCTAACCCATCATAGGCTATAGCCCGAATATCTCTAAGCAGAGGGTGAAAGTCGCCCACACCGCCCTCGTTCTGCTAGATCCAGCCAATAACTGTCGCCGAGTCTCCTTCTAGCATAACAACCCTAGCCCGCAGAGTCCGCCAGGCATACTTCATGCTAGCCCAAGCTGCCCTCAACTTAGCCCCCAGATCGAGGTATCAAAAATATGGCAACCACCAGTTGCAACCACCCTAGAGTCTGGCCCTCTGATAATAAAGCTGACTCCGCCCCTCCTGCCACCATCTAGCACAAATCTGTTGAAATTAATCTTGAGAAAACTCGGGGGTGGAGGCTCTCAGGTGAAAAACACCGTAGGAGATGCTTTACGAGCAGAAGCAAAGCTCCAAATGTCTCGAGTTGTCAAAGGTTCGTCCAACAGATATGACTGTGCAATCTCAGCCGCCTGAAGCTGGGCCTGCTCGATAATGACCCGCGGTAGGGGGCAGCCCTCGCCAAAGGTCCAGGCATTCTAGGACAACCAAATATGATAAGCTATATATGTAGCCTCAATAGCCACCTGTCGGGTCCGTGGGGCAGAAGCCCACCGTCTGGTAGCTTGCAGGACGGACGCCGAGTGATACCAAATCTCTAGTGGAGTCGCAGCAAGCTCCTAGATCCTCCTAGCATGCTGGCACTAGAACAGAGAGTGGTCCATCGACTCATCCACCTGGCAATTGGAGCAATGGGGGGGGGGGGGGAAGGAATGCCTAGACCCCTCCTACCCAGCGCCAGTCTCGTCGGTAGCCGGCCTCGTGCGACCTTCCAGAGGAATAAGGCGACCCTTGGTTGCAGTCCAAACCGCCAAATTCAGGCGTAATCCCCCGTGGGTGCTGCTCACTAAAGAGAGTGCTAAAGATATCGCCCACCCTAACCCTAGACCTACAGGTCGTGCTCCAAACCCTCACATCAAGGCTGGTGGATCTCGAAACTAGCATAGATCGGATCCTCTCTGCGAGCTAGGCTTCGAACAACTAGTCGATCTAGGCAGTGCCCCACCCTCCGCCCTTTAGAAGAAGAAGATTGCAGAATTGTAACTCGCCCGGGACCTCCACATTAACTAGATTTAGCCACCGCCTCACCAGCAGTGAGTCCACCCAGGGGTCATCCACCACATCAATACTCTGCCCATTGTCGATCAGCCATCTGCAATTGGATGAAGCTATCAGCACATACCAGCTAATCTCCCACCAAATAGGGGAACACCTGCGGCCCCTAGAGGAAGGCTCGCCCATCCGTGCAGGCCCGTATCGAGCAGCCATCACTTGGCTCCAAAGGCACTGCGGCTCTAAGACAAATTTAGCTGTATGTCAGGCGATCAGGGCCTCTCTTCTACCCAGTAGAGACTGCACTAAACCCACCAACTCGAGTAGGCTGGTAAATCGCCTCCCATGCCACAAGATGCACTCTATGGCCACCTCCAAGCAAACCCCACAGAAACTCCCTCAAGAACCGCTCGATCCTCGTCAGCACTATCTTCGAGACCACAGTGTTAGACATAAGGTAGACCGGCATAGAGCACAAGACAACTCTAATTAGGGTCACCTTGCCCCTCATGGATAGCAAAGTAGCCCTCCAGCCCTCCATTCGATCTTGTATACGCTAGACCACCCCGAGGCACTCTGACACCCACAGCCTCCTCCCAAGATCGGATTTCCCAAATATCTCCAAGGTCCCTCCTGCTCCTTCATGCCAAACAACCTTCTAATCTCCTGCTGCACATGCAACTCTATACTCGGACTGAAACATATGGTGGATTTGTAAAAATTCACCCTCTAACCAAATGCCTCGTAGTAGTCTTCCAGAAGCCCTTTGAGGGTCCGAGCCTCCCTTATCATGGCTCTGGCCAGCAGGAGACAATCATCTACAAATAGAAGATGAGAGATTGGTCGAGCTCCGAGGGCTAAAATATATGTCTCCAGCTCCCAACTCTGATAGGCGGCCTGCAAAGCACGGGATAAGACATCAACACAAATAATAAATAGATATGGAGACAAGGAACAACCCTAGCGCAGCCCAATAGACGACCAGAAGAAAGGTGATAGCGAGTCATTCACTAGGATCAAGAATGAAAACTAAAGCTCTCCAGTGCCTGCCTAAGAAAGCACCATCAGACTCTATCGTAGGCTCTCTCCATGTCAAGTTTTATGGCCATATAGCACCGCGGCCTCAAAGCTTGCTGCAGATCCCACATCATTTTATCGGCAATCATAATATTATCGAAGATGCTCCGCGCTCCGCGCTCCAACAAAAGCTCCTGCTCCTGACAAATGAAATCCGACAGCAAGGGCTTCGGTCTGCCAACCAAAACTTTCGCCACCACCTTGTAAAGGGTGGTGCACAAACTGATAAGCTTATAATGGCTAGGCTCTGCCGCATCGCACCACTTCAGAATCAAGGTAATAGAGGTGGCTTTTCAGTCATCCACCATAATTGCCGTGCTGAAAAATAATTGGATTGCCCTTCCAACTATACTCCAGTATCTCTTGAAGAAGAAAAGGGAGAACTGTCAGACTCTGGGGCTTTGTTCTCCCCCAAGGCCCAAACTGCCCTCTTGATCTCGTCCTCAGACACTGCCTCAACCAAAGCTGCATTCTCCAACGGCCCCACCTCGGTGGTCGGCTACCAGAAGTGGGTGACGCCCTCAACTCCCCCATCCTCTATCCATTGGGATTTGAAGAAGTCAGTCAGCTCCCGTTTGATCAAGCTCTCCTCCTCTAGACGATGCCCTCCCCCATCTCTCAAGATTCGTATTATACTCCTCTGTCTCTTGATGATAGTCGACCGGTGGAAGAAGTGAGTATTCCTATCGCCCCCCTTCATCCACTGAATTCAGAACTTTTGTTTCTAGAAAACCTCCTGCTGCCTCAAAAGGGAGTGGTGCATGGCGAGCAGCTGCCTCAGAGAGCACATATCAGCCTCCAGCAACCCACCCAATCGGTCCTCCCTCTCTTGGAGCTACGCAATGGATGCCTCCACCTCCTCCAACCTCCTAAAGATGTCTCCTATTGCCACACGATTCCATCTGCGAAGCCTGCGTTTGGTAAGCCTCATCTTATGCAAGACCCTCTGCATGGTGTCTCGCTGAACCGAATCGCCCAAGCCTCCCTAACTATATCCCACGACTGGGGCATGACAACCACAGTTTCTCGAACCAGAAGGAGGGATGGTGGCCCAATCGTGCGGCTATGGAAATCAATAGTGGATATTGATCAGAGGCAATCCGAGCAAGATGACACACCTGGTAGGCCGAAAACCACTGAATCCAGCGCGGTGAAGCAACCGCCCTATCAATGTTCACATATATACCACAAAAAACTCAAGGAGCTTCATTAGGTTCAGAGATTACCAACATCACTTGTCGGAAGCAGTTGCGGAACACATCCACACTTGCCACTCCCTGCTTCCATAGCAACTGGATGCTTCCCGACAACCCCTGAGATTCCACTGCAAAGAATTCTCAGGCAGCCCCAGGCGTTCTGAGTTCAATGAAGACTACGCCCTGACAACCGCATCTCGCATAGGAAGCATATGTCCGGGTCGTGCACCTGGACCAGTCTTCTAAATGAGGATTTGAATGAGGGCTTTGCCACCTCCTATAGTTCCAAGCTAGGATCTTCATTCCCTTTCAGTTTGCTGAATGGGCCCCTGCGCACCCTCGTCGTGGGCCCTATCTGACATCGTCACCATTGGGACCGGCCCCTGCCCGCCGCTGGTGCCCTCGGCAGGGCCCGGGCCGTCCCCCATCAACACCGTCTTGGCATTATACCACGTGTTAGGCCTGCACTTTTGCACTTTGTCCACCATCATTGTAGGTTGGGTCGGCCCATCAACACCCACCATGCCACCATCATGGCCGTCCTCTTCCCCAAACATGGCATCATTGATCTTCCTCATGGCCGCATAGTGGTCCGCTCACCCGACTGCCCAGAGCTACCTAGGCCGGTTGGCCACCGATGCCTTGCCCCTAGCCGATACCCTAGACGCCTCAATCAATGGCCCAAAACATAGAGGTGTCGCGTCGATGCCCCCAAGAGTGTCGTCGCCCGTGCCCCCGTCACTAGCGGATTGCCCGAGAGTTAGTCCCCCCCCCCGGCGGCTGGGCAGGGGGTCACCGTGCCCTGTGCCTCCCTGGCCGGGAGTGGCACTGGCGCGATCGCCGAAGAGGATTGGCCCTCTCGTAGCCAAGGGATTGGGCTCGACCCTGGGACCAAGTTAGGCCTGATCCGACAATCCCCCTCCTTGGACCCGCCTATGCCCCCGGGCTAGCCTACAGCAAATAGGCCCACATCCGCAATGGTCGGCCTCACTAGGGATTTGGCCTGTTTATTGGATGGGCCAGCATCCACCATGTAGACTTCTGGGCCGGCCTGCCCTACAGCTGGCCCATCTCCATCAGCATCCCCCGTTGAGTCACTAAGGGCTGAGAGGGGGTCAAAGGCCGACTCGACTCGATCGCCCCCAACCACTGAGCTTGACCCAAACCCCAGCTCTTCCTCACTGGCGGGCCTTCTTTGGGCAGGGACCAGTGCCTGGCCACCTTCGCTGGCTTCTGCCACTCGTCGGAGTCAGTCGGCGAACCGGGAAGGCTCGGCCGGTTAGGCAGCGAGGGCGGCTTCGAAGAAGACAACTCAAGCGTCGATTCAGTCATCTTCCTCGGCCGAGGCGGGCCCATTGCCTCCCATGGCGGCCAGATATGGGTGGCCATAAGCCATGGCCTGAAGGTTGGCCACCCAGAATCTTCATCAAAGCTAGTGCCCGACGCTCCTCAGAGGCCGCCCGACATGATTGCCATTGGTGCTCGGTCCGACCCTCATCCTCCATAGCTGGCGGTGGAAAGGTGTAGGAGATCTTCGTGTGCCCGATCCGCTTGCAACGGTAGCAAATTCTAGGCATATCTTCGTAGACGAAGAGTTGCCAGAGCACCTTCGTCATCCTATGGATCAAGACGCGAGGCAACAAAGGAGCGGTGGCATCGATGACCACCCACACCCTTGCAAACCCCATCACCCTCTGTTCCTAAGTGAACCTATCCATAGTGATTGGCTGGCCCACCGCCACTACGATCTGTAGCACTATCTCGCTCGACCAGTACTCCACTGGGTGGTGCGACAGGCAGAGCTAGACAACCACCATCTTGACGACATCCTTTTCCATCACGAAATTAGAAGCCCAAGGCTCCATGGCGAGCAACTAGCCCGCCACCACCCACGGGCTGCCTGCTAGCACCCGATCTCTGTCTGCCAGCGACTTGAAGTAGAGAGCTAGGTGATCATTGGCGAGCGGCATCGCCACCACCTCGGCCTCCGTCTTTACCCGTGCTGTGACGTCCTTCGCTACCCATTCCACCGGCACCCGGCAGCCCAAGCTTCGGACCACCACCACCCAGTCCACCCATTCCCGATGAGAAGCTTTGATCGGCTCTTCCGGCAACTCAAGGACCACCGAGAAGAGGCACTGGAGCTTCTCCACCTCGGCCTCAGGCATAGAGTAAGTATTCCAGCCGCCTCGGACTCAGTCGGTTGCTCGACCCCTCCCCCCCGAGCCGGCGAAACCCGACTCCCCCCTTTTGCGACGTCACCAGGAACCCTCTCCAGTTTCAATCTCTCCGCCATGGCTGAACTTGCACGAAGCTTCAAGCATTCACCGGTGTGAACTGGCTGTTAAAAAATTCTTATTGTTCTTTGAAGAGAATATAGCTGCACTAATGTCACAATAAATCCTAAGTGGTTTCAAAATGCAATCAACAATCATAAGTCTTGAGATAAAATTTTTTAACCAAACAACATGAGTTGTAGCTCTGTAACATGACATAAACTCTATATGCATAGTAAAAGATGCCACAGGAGTATATTTTGTACTTTTCAAGGAAATAGCTTCTCCAGTTATCATAAATATATAATCGGAAGAGGATTTCATATCCCCCACGCAACTAGTAAAATCAGAATCACAATATCCAATTATCTTAAGATTATCAAACCTTCTATATGCTAGCATAAAATATTTAGTTTTTTATAAATTTCTTATAATATTCTTAGCTGTCTTCCAATGCTCCATATCTGAATTTGCCACATATATGCTAAGTATACTAACAACATTAGAATAAGGCATTTTTCATGGATACTCTTTCTACATCATTCTTAGGACACTGACTTTTACTGAATTTTTTCTCCTTTGACCATAGGTACATCGTTAGGTTTGCAATTATGTATACCAAATTTACTCATTACATGGTCAATGTATGCTCTCTGAGACAACCCCAACACACTATGGGCTCTATCCCTATGAATCTCAATACCAAAAGTACAAATGAAGCTTCTCCAAGATCTTTCATATCAAAGACCTTAGATAGCATATATTTAGTCTCATGCAATTAATAATCCAAAGTCATTACTAGTAAGCAAAACATCATCCATGTGTAAGACAAGAAAGATAAATTTACTTCTACTGACCTTAAGGTATATGCAGCAATCTACTTTATTTTCCATAAATCCAAGAGAACTCATAGTGTCATCAAGCTTAAGATACCATTGTCTTGATGTTTGCTTAAGATCATAAATGGATTTCTTAAGTTGCATACCATATGCTCCTTTCCACTTTCAACAAAGTCTTCTAGTTGACTCATGTAGAGTTCTTCATGAAGATCACCATTCAAAAAAGCTATCTTAATATCCATCCGACAAAGCTCTAGGTCAAAATGGGCTACTAGTGCCATAATTACTTTGAAATAATCGTTACAAGATACCAGAGAAAAAGTCTCATTGTAATCTATGCTCTCCTTTTGTGTGAACCCTTTTGCAACCAGTATGGCCTGCAGCGTTCAATATTACCATTAGAGTCTTTCTTGGTTTTAAAAACCATTTACACCTTACAAGCTTAAACCCCTCAAGTAATTGCACAAAATCTCATACTTCATTGCTAGCCATGGACTGCATCCATCATGCATAGCTTCAAGCCACTTGTTTGACTGGAACATGCAATAGTTTGATCATATGAGACCAGATTAACCTCATGACCAATGCTATAATTATCCTCACCTAAATAAACCACATAGTCATTAGGAATGGAAGGTCTCCTTTCTCTGAGTGATCTCTTTGTTGGTATTTCATTAATTAAATATGGAGGTGCTATAATCAGTTCAGCTGTCTGCTGTTGCTCTCCTATTGCCTCTTTGACGGAATGAAATATGACCTTTTCATGGACCATAGGAATAAGAACAATAAGCTATCTTTCCTTTGATGTCACATCTCTAGTATGAGAACATCTGCAATCTTCCATATCAGACGCTAGAAACCTAGCATGGATAGACTCAATAATCTTTGTACCTCTATCCAGGCAATAAAATTTGTATCCTTTAGAATTATCTAGATAGCCAATGCAATAACAACGAATGGTTTTAGGTCCAGACTTATTCTCTAATGGATTATAAATTTTGACCGCTCTAGGGTTTCTCCAAATTTGAAAGTGATTAATATTGGGCTTCCTTCCAACCCACAACTCAAAAGGGGTCTTAGGAACTGCCTTACTAGAAAGTCTTTTCAAGATTATATGGCATTCTTTAAGGCCTCACACTAAAGATATTATGATAAATTGCATTCACTCATCATGTTTCTAACTATATCCTTAAGAGCACGACTATGCCTCTTAGCCACACCATTTTGCTCAGGGGTTTCAGGCATAGTGTATTGACCCATTATTCCACACTCCTGCAAGTATTTGAAAAATGGTCCCATTTGTTGCCCAAATACACCTTGTCGACCATAATATTCACTACTACGACCAGATCTACCAGCCTACTTATCTTCCCACTCTACTTTTCAACCTTAGTTTTAAATATTTTAAACTTATCAAATGATTTTTTTCCTTGAGAAGGTAGACACACCCATAGCAAGAAAAGTTATCAATTAAAGCAATGAAACATCTACTACCATAAATAGCAAGATCTAGTGGGTCTACTAATATATGTATGAATGAGTTCTAAAAGTTTATTGCTACATGTGGACTTCTTTCTTTTAGATTTGGTAAATTTTTCCCTAAGATAGTCACCATAAGTATGAAAATTACCATAGTCAAGCGAAGGCACAATTTCAACATCAATTAACATTTGATTCGTCTCTTTAGAAATGTGACGTAATTGCTTATGCCTCAACATAGAAGATTTATACTTAGTCAACTGCTTTTTAGAGACAATACCATCAACATGCATGTTTTTTTTCTTCTCTAGCTAACTCTTGTGCTTGAAAGATTCAAATTTCTTCTGACCCTTTTTTTACAGAAGAAGCACTCTAAAACTTTCTTAATAGCAGCTCGTGGGCCTCTAGAATTCTAATTTCCACTTTCAACATTGTGAGTTTGACCATCCATTTTGGAACCATTGCCCTTTTTTTATTGTGTGGGACTCTTAGGGTGCCACTGATACACCATATTAGCACTCTCACATTTTTTCTTAAGATATTTTTCTTCCTCTTGAACATAAACAGAATTCTGTTCATTTACATTTCATTTATCCCTCTGCACATTATATGTAGTTTTAAGCTGACTAAATTGCACGGTGCAATACTTTCTAGTTTCATGATGTAAGCCCTAATACCACCAATACCACCATATCTCATATTGATTAATTTATCCATTAACTCTCTAACTTTAACCTTATCAGATTCTACGTACCTCTTACTTATGGCATCAAAGAATTGTTTAGTGTCACTATTATAAAGTATAGCATCTAGAATTGAATCAAATATGGACCTCTTCATGATCATTAGGCTAAAACGATTTTCTCTCTCCCACTTTTCATAAGCAACCTTTTGTTCTAAAGTACTCCCACTAGTAACTTGAGATGAAAAATCATCCCTAAGTGCAATATCCGAATCCATCAAACTCAGTGCAAGATCAATGCCACCTTTTCATATTTTGTAGTTTGTTTCAATCAAAGTTTTAGTGGAACCATCAGTGTTATTCATAGTAAAGGTGCTAATTGCTGCACAACCTTTTGCATTTAATTAATGGACATATATGGATAAACAATATGCTTGAGAATATCTATTAGCATTACTTTAATGAGAGCTCTTGGTGCAATGCCACAAATTTTCTTTAAAAGAAAGTAGCCCACATGAGGTACCCCTCTCCAGTGTATAGTGGAATCAACTAGAAAAGCATCATTAGCTTTCGGAGGTCCATTTACTTTGGTAGAATGAATTTCTAGACCATGCACACTCACCTGTCAAAAAAAAATTCTATTTTAGAATTATAACACTCAATAAACTCTCTTTGGGAAGATGATCGTGTGTAATAATTCCTCAACGCATTTCAATCTCTTTCAAAATATCAAATAGGAGGATCCCACAAATTTCAGTGAATGGGTCACTTTGGTGGTCACCGTCCATTAAAATCAACAACCCTCTAAAAGAAAAAATGGTAATCAGCAAGCCATGCCATAAATCCATTCATTAATCCTGATGCGCCAATGACATTCAATTTATCAAAAATTAACATTACCCTCAATTCCTTAAAATAGCAAATAGAGAGATCTTGCAAATCTCAATGAATAGGGAATAAAATAGAGACAAACTAAGTATTTAGAGACCTTTTATGTAAACAAATTTCACAATAGGGAATAAAATGTAATTCATGGATGACACTTTTGTCAAATAATATACTCTTTAGGGGCTAAACTGCAAATCTTTTTTTCTTTTGCCAACCAAATTCGGATTTTGAGTCGAAACCCAAAACCTGATTCTACTCTCCTCATCGTCTCCATCACAATTGGGTGCAGGAGGGCACCAAATTCGATGGCCCATCCTTGCCCAAACAAGCACCGACAGCCGCCGAAATCTTTTGATCGGAGGCCCGCCGCCTTCTCCCCGCAACTCCGACCGGCTATCAAGAGGAGAATAGTTAGTCCTTTTCTTCTTTTTTTTTCTTGAAAGCCGATGGGAAGGAGGAAAGGGAACCATGCGGCGGTGCAGCCACTCACCGGGTTCACCATCGGCCCATCCCAGGCAGCTGGTGGTGTCCTCTCCAACCACCCGATGGGAGGAAGAGGGCACAGTGGCGGGGAACGTGAGTGTTGTTGTCCCTTCTTCTTCTTCTTTTTATTCTCATTTTTTTATTTCTTCCTTAGACCTCATTTTTGATTATTTTTTTTTAACTTGATTTCTTCTTCATTTGATTTGATCACTTATTTTGATTCTAATTTCTCACAAAATCCAGGCTCCGATACCAAATGTAGAAAATTTATGGACTACGTGCAGGAGATTAGAATACAAAAGAAATATCTAAATCCAATCAAAGAAAACTGAAGCGTACATTGAGAGTTTTCAGCGGTTATTGATGATTGCTGCAACAGCTGAAGAAGAAATCACAAAGATGGGGCAGATTTTTCTCTCATTCTTGATGTCTATCTTCTTAATGGGATAGGTGCCTTCTAGAAACGTAGAAACATTGATATCCTAAGATTTCTCTACAAGTAGATATATATAAAAGTGGAGTAGGAACTTAGCCTAATACTAATGTGTCCATCCAATACAGAGTCCACTAACTAAATCAGACATACACCAATATTCGCCATATCACATGACTATGACAATAGAGCCCAATAACCAAACAATCATAAATTAATTATGAACTTTTTAAATATTTGTTTGGACTGCAACTTAGTCCGTATTGCTTAATAAAAAAATTAAAATTAGTTCAAACCAATGAAAGTACATCTTTATAAAAAATTTCAACAAATGGTTGCTCTCTTAGTCTACCTTTTGAATCCATCTATGCCTCCAATACGCAAGTCAGCCTAGCAAAATCTATTCAAAGTACGTCAAGGAAAATAATGCCACGATGGGTTAGCCACAAGAAATAAAAGGCGAAAGTAGACATTCGATTTACCACGTGGTATTGCATAATCATAAAACAATCTCATAAGCCAATAAAATAGATTAGCTAACATCCAAGATGGTAGAATTGAACTAAATTTGGGACTACCAATGTGTCAATATAATGCCACTTCTACATGCGCAAAAGTTTTTGCTGCTTTTAATCTATGTCGACAATAACAATGATGATCACCTTCAATCAAATCTCAGGAACTTAGAGGTGTGAGGGAGACATTCCTCTGTGGCCTCCCTTTGGCTTGGCAAGGCCATACATTGTGCTGTGGCCAGGTGACTGATAGCCTGTCCTTCTTTGGGAAGTATAAAAGCAGAAAAGTGAACAAGATAAAGGAAAAATATACATCAAGATTATTTATTGAACATAAAATATAATCAAAATTATTATTATTATTGTAAGGAGGTTACATTAAACAGTCATAGTGTAGATGCATCCACTGGAATCCGAGAACAAAATGTCATGAAGTTGGATAAAAGTAGAGGAAAAATAGTCCTAGAGCATCGATCTCATTTGGTTGGCACGGTGGATACCATCACTATGATATAAAGAGGGGCATGGGAAGGTCTAACCTACTCCTGAGGGCAAATAACATAGTTTTGGAATCCCATAGAGGGGACTCAAAAAAGGTTATTAGTACATCTGGTCCATATTTTTTTAAAATACTTGTTTTGCTATTCTATTTTTTTTATTCTTATTTTTGTATATATGCCTACATCATCAATATCGCTAAAAAATTTACAATTTCAAATTAAAATGAATATAATATTTTTAATGGATAAATATGTAAAACGAAATATTTATAAGGCGGCTGCAAGACAAAAAATAATTTCAAAATTTTATTTTATTTTTAATTAAAATAAATATGATTTTTATTAATGGCGTTAAAAAAATTATTATATTAGAGGTGTTTGTGCAAAAATAATGTTTTATGAAAATATTGAAATAAATACAAATTTAAAAAGGGCATTCTGTAAATTTAAATTTAGGAGGATATTTATGAAAAAAAACTTAGTAAATATTATAAGATCACGGCCGTCCATCTCAATTAGGAATTGCCAAGCTGGCACTGGTCCGTGTAACGGTACGCATCCGGGCTATAAAACCCCGCCTAAATTGCTTCGGGACGCTTTCCCGACTTCACCGGTGCCGCCCTTCTCCGTCCTATAAAAGGCCGCATCAGCTCTCCGAGCCGGGGAAACGGAAGCGAGCTAGGTTTCCCCTTCCCCTCGGGCGAGAGCTGGGGATCCTCTGTTTCGGCTGCAAAAGCTACGCCATTCCAAAAAAATTGAGGCTTCTTGTCCTCCGGATCTCTCCCGGAGGAGTTCGCCGATCCTTCAACGATCGTTAGGGTTTTAGGAAAGAACGCTTACTTTCCTACATGGCGGGGTCTCGGGTACTTCTTTTTCTCTTATATCTTGGCTAACCTTATCTGTTGCGAAGTTTTCTTGACGTTTATTCCCTTCAAATGTACCTAAAGATTGTCTCTTTTCCGCTTCTTTGAAAGATTTCGTTCATATTTCTTTCATGTTTCTTTCTTTCTTTTACATTTTCCTTTATTATTTAAGCTGTGATCTTTGGCTTCTCTGTTCCCTTGGAAAACCTTGTCTGAGTTTTCTTGACGTTGATTCCGTCCAACCGTACATTAAGATCGCCTCTTTTCCGCTTCGTTGAAGGATTTTGTTCGTATTTCTTTAATGTTTCTTTCTTTCTTTAACATTTTCCTTTATTATTAGCGCTGTGATCTTTTGCGCTCCCCTCCAAAAAAATAATAATCTTGACATGGAGTTCCTCAGATCAATCCTAAGGACTGCTTCCTTTTTTGGATGATTTCGCTTATGCATCTTTCATGCTCTTTTCTTTCTTTCGTTTTGCCTTTTCTTCCCCCTTAACGATAACATTTTTTTCAATCGCTGTGATCTCTTGCCTTCTTTTACGTTTTCCTTTATTACTTGCGCCGTGATCTTTTGCCCCCCGTTTTTTTTTCTTGACATTGAGATCCTCCGGTCAATCCTAAGGATTGCTTCTTTTTTTTAAAGATGATTTCGCTCATGTATCTTTCATGTTCTTTTCTTTCTTACATTTTGCCCTTTCTTTCCTCCTTAACGATATTTTTTTTTTAATCTCTGTGATCTTTCGCAATCTTTGACGTTTTCCTTTTTTACTGTGGTCTTTTGGCCCCCGTTTTTTTTTATTTTACCTAACATTGAGATCCTCCGATCAATCCTAAAGATTGCTTCTTCTTTGGATGATTTCGTTCACGGGTCGTTAATGTTCGTTTTTTTTTCCTTACGCTTTGAATTTTCTTTTTGGCCCCTTAATGACGACATTTTTTTTAATCCCTCTGATATTTTGCTACGAATGACATTAAGTACCTCGGATTAATCATAAAGATACCTTCTTTGTTTACTTTCTTGAATGATTTACTAATGTCTTTAATATGTTGATGATCTTTTAGGTACGTTGTATTTGGGGATATTTCAATATGCACAACAGAGAATATTCCCAAAAAAACTAGATTAACATCAAAACTTTCGGAGTAGTCCTAAAATTGGCTTCTTTTTTGAGTTATTGGAATGAGTTATTTGGATAATTTATACTAAAATCTTTCATAAATCCTACTGTAGAGATTTTTTAATCAAATGCCTTGATTTAATTTGGTCCAAAGCAATGTCCGTCGGACCAATGCACTGGTGGGCGCTGGTACCGGTTCCGACCGGTAGGGACCGGTATCAGAGGTTTGGCTTGGTTCATGCATCCAAAAGTCTTAAAAAAAATTGAAACTGGTACAGGCCAGTACCGATTTTTAACACCGAACCGGCTGGTACCGGTTCGGTACGGGCTGAACGGGCTGGTTTAGCATTCCTTGGTCCAAAGCAATTGATCCACACCTGGGCAACCGAGCTATGCTCCCATGGTTTATGGTTTCTTAAAATTTTGATTTATATAGTTGTCCTTAATTTAGGATTACATATTTGTGATGCAAATAAAGCTTCACTGGAAATTTTACTAGACATTATACCCATTAGGGAATGTCTTCTGTGCACATTCCTGGTGGATATCTCTCCCTGCTAGAGATGCCTGGACCAATCACAGATGATCAATGCTAGAATGAGAAGTAGTCATAAAAATTTTCTCAACTTGATGCATCATGCACTTAATTCCTAAAATTGACTGAAACAAAAAGGAAAAAAATCGGTGAATAAGATTAAATGTAGCTATAAAGATAACTATCCATGTACTAGACATCAAATTTTTTGTTTTGAAAAATTTTGGCGTTAAGGAACCCCCAATAGTTATAGGTATCATGCAAATATGCACTTCCAAATCAGGTTTTGTGGTAAATGTACAAATGAAATTTGTTATCGCAATGCACCTTTATAAGATAATATTTGCTCTAGCTATATTGTCAAAATCAGAATTTTTTGGAAATAATCAATCTGCAAATCCACAATATGCATGTGTTAGAGCTGAGTGTGCTGAGTTGGATATATATATATATATATATATATATATATATTGTATACTTACGATGTATATGAGATAAGTACATAAGTACTAGCAAAGATAATGAAGGCCCTGCTTGTGAGGTGATTAGATTTGTATGGAAGAATTAGGAAGATGATGCTGCGGAAACTATAGATGGAACTTGCAAAGAGGAGTTGAAAGTTGACCATCTGAAATAGTTGAAAGAAAAGTTTTTTTGCTTATAATCATATGTACTTGAAAAACATCATCGGCGGAATTGCGGAAAGGAACAAATGACATAAAAATGCTGTTTGCAGATATTTTCATTTAACCCAAGATTTACGGGTGCACCTTCAGTTCATCAGAATTTTGTGGATGCATGTGCATATATTCTTTTGATTATTCTTTTGATTATTACATTATGGATGCATGTAATTTTCATGTTAACTTTCTAACATATGCATTGTAATATATTCTGTCCCGTGCTTTATATGTATGCAAATGGTTGTTATATCCTACATGAGCTGAGGATGACTGATTTTTTGTTAAAGCGACCACGGATTAGGATCCTAAGAATATAATTCTTTTGATTGTTTTAGGTGAAGATTGGCCTCTTAATTCCCCTTCAAAAGAACCTTTTGGTAGATTACTCAGTCTCGAATATACCAATATTTCAAGGACGTAATATTATTGGCCGCAATAACCTTGCTATATCTGACAAGAGAGTTAGCCGCAAGCATGTCAGTTTGCATACAACAGTTGATGGCTCCGCTGAAGTTGTTGTGGTACGTCATCTATTTATGCAGTATATTAGCTTAAATTGCTTCTTTGCTTCTATGACTTGCAATGGGAAAAAATTGGCGGTCCAGCTACACTTAATAATTGTGACCTTGCTACAGGTTGTGATATGAGGCATATAATTTGTAACACATTGTATCATTCTATCAGAGCTTATTTTTCTGATACTTATGTCTATTTGCTAATTATTTGCTATTTCATTTAACCTGGGATTAAAAGTGAAGATATCTAGACCCTGTTTATATATTCGATATTTTAAATGACCTTGCAGGAAGGACCAAATCCTGTTATTGTAAAATCTGGGGATGAAAGAAAGAAGCTCTCTACTCAAGACAAAGCTCCGTTTGTTCATGGTGACATTCTTGAGTTGATTCCTGGTAATTATTTATTTAAGTATGTAACAGTTGGCAATGAGGATGCATCTTCATCAAAAATAGATTCGAGCTTCTTAAGAAAAGAAAAAAGACACAGTGAAGAGGAGAGTTCAGCTGTCAAAAGGAATCGACATATTCTTGAAGATGAATCTTTGGAAAAAACTTTGCAGGTTTTGTTCTAAACTGCTTTGCTGACATGTATCCCTGTTTTGGTAAAATGGCATTCTATTAATTTTTGAATTATTAAACTTTTTACCGACCTCATGTTTTTGGTTCATTTTTCATAATACTGCCATCGTTGTTTCTGAGGGATGAAATTAAATGTCATAAGCTAATATTGTTTAGATTCTTCCTCTCCATTCATATGCACATGATTTTACCCTTGTATAGATGAAAGGGTTGTAGCTCAATTTTAGAATAAAAAAGATGGGAGGAGAAGCGCTAAATTAAGCCTACTGGTTTATCTCGATTAAGAAACATGCAAACCTTGCATATTGACAATTCGATCAAATTGTATGAGAATATTTTTTTCGCAAGTCTGGTAGTTATATTGTATTCAGATATATCAATAAAGAACTGGAATCCTGAGGCTTATTGACATGTCTTAGGTTCACTTAAGTTTTTTTTTGGACACCTATCTTGTTTGATATTCTGCTCTACATTGAAAAATATCATTTTCTACACCTTTTCTTTATCTATGAGCATGCTGTATGTTGTACCTTTTAAGCACTTAACTATTCGTTTTTCTTGTTGTATGAACTTGAGATCCTTTAATGGTCCAGCTGCCAGAACATTAAAGGCCTCTGTCTGAAGAACAAAATAAAGAAGAAAGATGCAGAAGAAGAAAGAAGAGAGAAATTCAGCAAGAGGAGGGGGCATATGTACAATTTAGATGTGTGACAACCTGACCCTTTCTCTGTTTACATTAGACAAGGGCATCTTTTATGCATAATAAAGTGACATATATTCCCCCCACCGGGGTGCAGGACAAAAATATGCACACCATACAAGTTATGCCTATAAACAAGGCCTATAGGTTAAGATACACTTTAACACTCAATGTTTTCATGACTTTCCAATAGTGTTGATTTTCCTTTTTTTTTTTCCACCTAACACTTTGATAACTTATAGATAATGGTAGTTGCAAAAGATACGTCTGCACATTGCATGATCTCATTTTGAAGTTTATCTTTTAAATCTTAGTGTGTTACAAATTGTTAAAACATTTGTATTCTACTCTTTTGTGTGATTTATGTTTAAAGTATGCCATGCGGGCGCGCGGAGGGTTGTGCACTGCGGTGTGGGCATCCGGAGGGCTGCGCATTGCCAGGCGCGCGGGCGGGGGGCTGCGCCCATCCGAGCGCGCTGTGGTGCGGGCGCATGGAGGGCCGCGCTATTGTGGACCCCAGACGGCCAACCCACAAACGAGCTCCGCCAAGCCAAATTTCGGGAGATTAGTCCGAGATTGGCCTTGGCCAAGACCAAGTTGCGAGCCAAATCCACTTATTGTAGGTTTGCCCAAGCATTGGCCAACTTCGCCAGTAGCTGGCTTAGCCCTGCGTAGGCCTTGCCTAGCGCCTGCACGAGGTTTGGGGCCATCAGCACCAGCGCGCGGCCAACCTGCGCACCAGCACGGCCATAGCTGTGCGCGGACCCCGCGCGCGCACCCAGTAGCGCGCGGGCTTCCATGCGCCCGTCCAGCCTCAGGCGCGCGCGACCAACCGCGCGCACACCTGTCGCGCGCACGCCACAGGTGCGCGGCCCTCCGTGCGCGTACTAGCCAGCGCGCGGCCGATCGTGCCTGCACCAGCCCGCGCACGACCCTCTGCACGCACATCCAGCACTCGGGCCGGCCAACGCCCAAGCGCTAGGCCGACCTGACACTCCGCACACTAGCACGAGCACGACGCTCTCCGCCCGTGCCCGCACGACGCACCCAAACCTTGCTATGGCCAGAAGGGGCTGAAGCAGTGCCAGGCCGCCATCCTACGCCTTGCCAGCACCTGGCACATGCACAACGATCCGTTGCGCGCATGCCAAGAGTGGGCATGGTCGTGGGCGACGACAAGGCATGGCACGTCAAGCACAGAGCTCGGCCAACATTGCGCCCGACCAAGCACCATCAAGCCAATTGGTCAAGAGGCATGCACATGGTCTGAGCCAAGCCAAAGCAAGCAACATCAGGCCGAGCCCGAGCACATGGCCAACCGAGCGCCATCCAAGGGGCCACACATCAGCTAGCACGAGCGTGCCCGCAAGCCAAGCAATGGACTCGGTCAACAACCGACAGCAACAAGTGGCAAGAGAGCAAATAGGGAAAGATCCCCAAAGGAAGCACTCGGCCAGCAGGCCGAGACAAGTGTCATGCATCTGCACGCAAGAGCAAGAATGGAAAGGCCCCCAAAGGTTGCGCTCGGCCAAAGACAGCAGGCTGAGCCACATGGCAAGCATCTAAGCACAAGCAAAGGGCCAAAGAAGGAAGGAACGCGTGCAGAATCCATGGAGTCCGCGGATTCTTCCATAGAGGCCAGGCAAACAGAAGCATGGGCGGCCAAGATGCAACAGGCTGCAGGATCAAAGGAGCACAAGAAGACAAGTTATTAATCCGCGGGAGGAGAGGCAGCTGGATCTGCTTTCCGGCCAACCAAGACCCGCATCCGGGCCAACCAGGATCCGTGTCCCGGCCAGGTCGGGAGCTCAATCCAGCCAGCCATACAAGATGCCAAATCAAGACTCCGCGGACACATGGCAGCACCCGCGCGGGACGCGCCCCGGCCAACCGGGCAACGCATCCCAGGCATCCAAGAGCCAGCAAATTCAGCACATGGCCTCAAGGGATCTGACTTAGTTTGGATCCCCTTGCGGCTGATTAGGAATGCTTTTTGAATTTTGAATTGTTTCCGCCAATAAGCCTATTCAACATATGGGCATTAGGCCTATATAAAGGAGCCATTAGGGCCCTTTGAAGGAATCAATTAGATCATCTATTTTCAGCTTCTTAAGGATTTTTTCTTAGGTCCCTTAGGGAGTCGGCCGAAAGGCTTGAGCAGCACTCGTGCCGATGTCGGTCTAGAGGTTAGGCCTTAGACTTGGGCTATTGAGGGGTTAGGCCTTCAATAGATTTCGGTCCTTAGATCTTTGTCTAAGACTTGGGCTAGGGGTGGGTAAATCAACTCCCTTGAGATTGTATTAAGCTAGCATGATTCTTTCCCGATCTTGCTAGATTTCTTTTCATCGTTGTCTTTTAGAATAGTCATCATATTTCAGCCCCATACTTTGATTCTTTTCCTTGTCCGAGCACCATTATTGGAGTAGCATAGGCAAGGTTCCAAAAGCAGCAAGAGATAGCGCGTTAAAGATGATCCCGCAACCAACCAACAACTCCCTCGACTGAACCTCGGTGCGGGGTTTGGGACCGCAGTGCCCCATGGGGCCAACACTGGTGGCTTTTATTAAGATAGATCGTCGGGCACTCGACTAGGTCCACGGAAGGGCAATCTCAAAAGGTAACACACTTATCTTTGAGATCTATATTCTCTTCACATATTCATATGAGATCTGAAGTTTAAAATCAGATCTGAATTTTTTTTGTATTTATTTGAGAGATCTGATTGTATTGGGGATATTTATAGTCTTGACGTATTGTGAGTCTTTCTTTGTAAGGGGGAAGAGTTCTCTTGATTTTATCTTGTTCAAACTAGGGATAGCACAACGGGGAGGCTACTGGTTGTACCCAGTGCTATTTGACCAAACTGATCTGCTGTAGGATATATTAGGGGTCGCATAAAGGGAGGCTACTGGTAGTACCTTGTGCGCCTTCTCCAACTACAGTGTTTCAGGGAACAAATCGTTTATCAAGACCTCTTTGGGTTGAGAGATATTTTTATTTTGTATTCACTTTTTGTACAACCCATACGTGGGATATTGGCGTTGATTAAGTGGTGTATTGTTTACTTTTAAAAGAAAGGTCGGTTCATCCCTTGGGTGACGATCACTGGAGGATTGGGTTATTGTTGGGACTGATTTTATTGATTAGATATGAAGTCAGGAGGAGACTCAAACACCCAACAAAGGCTTGTAGAAGCCTCGGAGAGTAGTAATGCCCAACTTGGCTGAGTGTTAGAGAATGTTATGAACACTTTGGTCGACATGAGTAGAGAAAATAACGCCAATATTGAGAGGTTAGAAAGGAGATTTGTAGAGAGGGAGAGTGATATGAGTGATGGATTGAGAAAAAAACACGAGAGAAACAAGAAGAGGAGGAAGAATAGAGAGTGGTGATGTAGTAGTTGAGAGATGGGCCGATGGCATCCTAAAGGAGGATCGGCCTGGGGTTATTATGAAGAGGAAAGTGAACCCAAAAGGAACCCTGTACCTTGGAGGCCTTCTGGCCGAAGAGATCATGAGGAAAGGAGGAGAGATCGGGTTGATATTGAGGAAGAAGTTAGGGTTTCGGGTCTCCAAGAGAAAGGGATTCGAAGACCTAAGATATATTTTCCAACTTCCGAAGGTGGAGATCCATATAAATGGCTTGACAAGGTGGAGCAATACTTTCAAGTCTATGAGATCCCATGGGAGGAAAGAGTTACCTTAGCTAGTTATCATTTAGAAGGGAGAGCAAGTAAATGGTGGAGATGGCTAAGGATTTGTATGAGAAAGAGGGGAATCGATTGGGATGGACGATCTTTGTACAAGAATTTATGACTCAATGGGGGCCGTCCCCAGTTGTTAATCACCATGGCCAATTAGCCAAACTGAAGCAAGAAGGCAAGGTGCATAGCTAAATCGACGACTTTCGCCAACTCCAAACTATGGTGGATGGATGGTTCGAAGAAGCTTTGCTAGGCACCTTCATCGACGGGCTCAAACCTTGGCTATCCAAAGAACTTAAACTCAAGCAGCCCACAAGCCTTCAAGATGCAATGAGGATGGTGAAGATCTTTGACCAAAGCGGCTATCCCGACCGACGACTGGCTAAGGAAGTCTCCAACTGCAAGGACACCAAACCCTTGCAATCGAGGCTACACATGCAGCCGCAAGCACTTCCAAATCATTGCCCCAAGAAGTAAGAAAACTAACTCGTGAACTCCAAAAATACTTTGATAAGGGTCTATGTTACAAGTGTGGCGCCAAGTGGGAGAAGGGCCACCGATGTAATCGTGGCCAAGCCTTTGTGATAGAACTCGAACGTGAAGAAGAAACCAATGAAGGTACTGAATTTCAGATGGGAATCAAACTGCAAATGACCCATCCGACGAAGACGTGCCTTCATGATCCATGAATGCAGCTCAAGTTCCACTGAAGATTCAGGTGTTGAAGCCGACACCATACCAGAAATTTCTGCAACCGCAGAAATTTCCGCAGCTGCCCAAAATTCTGCAACTCCTACCGCAGCCAACCACTCCAAGGTAACCCCCCCAAATCATGGCTGCTGAACAAACACTTGCAGAAATTCCAGCAAGCAAGGAAGAGATCAAAAGCGCTGCTGCAACTCCAGAAGACAACAGCAGGAAATCAGAACCTTTAGAGGGTGATCAAGCATTCCTATTTGAGGGCAGCAACAAAGGACCTAAGGCTGAACCATTTGCAGCAAAGCAGATGATGCTGCAACCAAACCGGCAGCAGCATGCCGTGATGAAGCCAAGCAACACAGAATAGCTAATGCAGGAAGCCCGAATTAGAAGGTAGAAGATCATGTCGGTGCGACCCTTATCTGCAACAAGTTGCAGATTTGTAACCATGACCGAAGATTCTACATTCGGTATGTTCATTTGCCTGTTATTCCAAACTTCAGCAGAGACATGTTTGGGCACTTCCACAACAGTCAAGTAGGTGGACTTCCTAAATGGATTCGCATCCGGGCAAAGCACTCTTCCTATTGGGGAAGATTGAAGGCGTCGCATATGCTATTTCATTCGGGCGACGTACCGAAGGCATCAACTGCATGAGAAGACAGTGACAAGTTGGCTCCAAGGTATTCAAGATATATCCTTGAGGGCAAGGATGTTCTCCAAGAGAGGGTGAATGTTGCGAACCCCGCTCCACCGAGCCAAATTTCAGTTGGCACAAGCGAGGCCAATACTCCGGCCAACTCTGTTGCTTGGAGGCTTGGCTGAGTCGTGGCCAAGCATTGTAGCAGCCGCCCCAACCTTGTGTAGGCTTTCCACAACACCCACGCGAAGTTCAGGGTCATCAAATGCATGAGCCCAAGAGAACTGCGTGCTCGACCAAAGGCTGCATGCAACACCTCTTCATCGCAGCCACTCAGCCTGTGTGCAGCACTTGCAAAAGCGGCCGCATGCCAGGCCCTCGACCGCGAGGCCTTCGGCCCTTGCTCTAGCAGCAACGTGTAGCCAATCGTGTTTTTACTTTGTAGCAACGCGTAGCCAACTGCGCACGCATGCCCTAGCAACGAGCGGCTCCGCGTGTGCACTAGGCAGCGCGCGGTCCTCTGCGCTCCCGCCAGCTCGCGCATGGCCCTCCGCGCGCCCGACCAGCAGCGCGCGGCGCTCTGCGCACCCCAGCATCCGGGCCGGCCAACACCCAAGCGCCAGGCCGACCCGATGCACCGCGCACTAGCGCGCGCCCAGCGCTCCACGCCCACGCCGGCATGGCGCGCTCGAACCTCGCCTCAGTTAGAAGGGGCCGGTGCACTGCCAGGCCACCAGCCCGGGAGATCAATCCAGCCAGCCATACAAGATGCTAAATCAAGACTCCGCGGACACATGGCGGCACCTGCACGGGACATGAGCCCCGGCCAACCGGGCAATGCATCCTGGACGTCCAAGAGCCCAGCAAATTCAGCACATGACCGCAAGGGATCTGACTTAGTTTGGATCCCCTTGCGGCTGATTAGGAATGTTTTTTGAATTTTGAATTGTTTCCGCCAATAAGCCTATTCAGCACATGGGTATTAGGCCTAAATAAAGGAGCCATTAAGGCTCTTCGAGGCAATCAATTCGATCATTTATTTTCAGCTGGTAAAGAGTTTTCCCTTAGGTCCTTTAGGGAGTCGGCCGAAAGGCTTGGGCGGCACTTGTGCCAATGTCGGTCTAGGGGTTGGGCCTTAGACTTGGGCTATTGAGGGGTTAGGCCTTCAATAGATTTCGGTCTAGATCTTTGTCTAGGACTTAGGCTAGGGTGGGGTAAATCAACTCCCCTTAGATTGTATTAGGCTAGCCTGGTCCCTTCCCAATCTTGTTAGATTTCTCTTTTTCGTTGTCATTTGGAATAGAATCATCTTTTCTTCCCCACATCTTGATTCTTCTCCTTGGCCGAGCACCAACATTGAAAGTAGCATAGGCAAGGTTCCAAAACAAGCAAGAGATAGCGCGTTACCCGCCCTAAAGATGGTCCTGCACTCAACAACTCCCTCGACTGAACCTTGGCGCGGGGTTTGGAACTGCAGCGCCCCGCTGGTCCAATAGCGTGCCACAGCGCTGCGCACTGCGGTGCGGGCGAGTGGAGGGCCGCACGGGGGGCCGGGTGCTGCGGTAGGGCGTGTGGGGGGCCGAGAGCTGCGTTGCCGGTGCGCGCTGCGGTGCGGACGTGCGGAGAGACGCACGTTGCGGTGCGGCCGCGCACTAGAGCTGGGGCGTGTGGAGGGCCGCGTGCTGCTGGTCGGGCGAACGGAGGGCCGTGCGCTGGCCGGTGCGCGCGCGGTTGGCCGCGTATTGCTACGAAGTGGACGCACGGTTGGCTGCGCGTTGCTGCTAGTGCGAGGGCCGAAGGCCTCGCGGTCGAGAGCCTGGCGCGCGGCCGCTTTGGCAAGTGCTGTGCGCAGGCCGAGTGGCTGCGATCAAGAGGTGCTGCGCACGGCCTTTGGTCGAGCGCGCAATCCTCTTGGGCTGATGCGTGTGGTGACCCCGGACCTTGCGTGGGCGTTGTGGAGGGCTTGCGTGGGGTCGGGCGGCCAAGCCTCCCAGCAATGGAGTTGGCCCGATTATTGGCCTTGAGCGAGGTTGGCCTCACTTGTGCCGTTTGAAATTTGGCTCAGCAGAGCGGGGTTCGCAACATTCACCCTCTCTTGGAGAACATCCTTGCTCTCAAGGATATATTTTTGAATACCTTGGAGCCAACTTGTCACCATCCTCTCGTGTGGTTGATGGCCTTCGGTACGTCGCCCGAATGAAATAGCATCTGTGACGCCTTCAATCTTCCCCAATAGGAAGAGTGCTTTGCCCGGATGCGAAGCCATTTAGGAAGTCCACCCACTTGACTGTTGTGGAAGTGCCCAAACATGTCTTTGCTGAAGTTTGGAATAATAGGCAAATGAACATTATCGAATGTAGAAGATCAACCCTCTTCGGTCATGGTTACAAATCTGCAACTTGTTGCAGATAAGGGTCGCACCGACATGATCTTCTACCTTCTGATTCGGGCTTCCTGCATTAGCCATTTTGTGTTGCTTGGCTTCATCACGGCATGCTGCTGCCGGTTGGTTGCAGCATCATCTGCTTTGCTGCAAATGGTTCCAGCCTTAGGTCCTTTGTTGTTGCCCTCAAATAGGAATGCTTGATGACGCTCTAAAGGTTCTGATTTGCTGCTGTTGTCTTCTGGAGTTGCAACAGCGCTTTTGGCCTCTTCCTTGCTTGCTGGAATTTCTGCAAGGATTTGGTGTGGCGGCTTGGGGCTGAAAGCCACCCTCCATCACGACTATGCCTGCATGCACGCGTGTACAGCAGCGGCACGCGCGCGCTCGACAGCGAGCCTGCGCGCACGCCCGTCAAGCGCCCTGCCGCGCCCCAGTGCCCCAGCCGCCCTGCCACAGCGCCCCAGTGCCCCAGTCGCCCAGCAGCGGCCCAGCCACCCAGTAGCGCTCTGCCACAGCGCCCAGCAGCCTGCCAGCCGCAGGCCTTGGCCGGCCTAGGCCACACCATTTGCCATCTTTCATTAAGTGTTTGTCCCATGGTCTGCCGTACCGGTCCGTACTGGTCCGGCCTGGAACCGGTACCGGATCAGCGTGGAATTCAGTACCGGTAGTTTATTGTTGGAGAACCGGTACGGGACTGGTTCGGACCGGTTCGGGCCCGGTTCTGACCGGTACGGGACCGGTTCGGACTGGTATGGGATCGGTTCGGGCCCGATTTGGGCCGCCACCGGTACGCCGACCAGTACCGGTACGGCGGGCCTTGGTTTGTCCCCTTTGAAGAGCCTATAAATATGCCCTGAGGAGAGCTTGGGGGGATATCTTTTGTCTTGGAGAGTTCATTTGTATTTCGGCCTAAGGGCTTGGGAAGGCTTTTGTCTTAGTGTATTCGGTCTTAGAGCATGTTCTAAGACTTGGGCTAGTGAGGACCCATCATAGTTCCACTAGAGTGTTTGTAATCTTGTCTTTGAGAATTGAATCAACCTTCAAGCGTTCTTCGACATTACTTGTGCTCTTTGGTTGTTTTCTTTTAAGCCAAGGGTCGGGCCAAGCTGCAACCAGTAGATCCGCCCCTTATTTTGATTCCCATGAATACTTGAAGTGCCCGAACACCTTTCGACGTTACCTGCATCGGCCCAAATCAACCATTTTCAAGGTGTGCAGAAGGAGCGCAAGGCATAGAGTGCTGTAAAGGCTTTCAGGCCGAAAGTCACCCTCCATCAGGTCGCGCGCTGCGGTGAGGGCGCACGAGGGGCCGGGCACTGCGGTGCGGGCGCGCATGGCGCGCGGGGGGCACGCAAGGCTAGGTTATTTGGGATTCTTTTCCTCCTATACAGTATGTGATGCCTTGACATTCTGAAATAGTGGGGACACGCAAGGCTAGGTTATTTGGGATTCTTTTATGGTAGGGCCCAGCTTCACACTTTGAGGCCAGATGCATGATGCTAGTCTCAAAAGCCTTTCCCATTAAATAAATTGGTTTATTCAATCAATAGAGGTACAATAAGCAAGATGAACCCCTTGTTTGTTGGTGGATTCCCGCAACAAACAAAACAAGAAAAAAAGTAAATTAAGTATGAATACAGCAAGAAAAAGGCAAATTGTGTGTAAATAATTACACAAAGATGGATCCGCAAGGACCATGATTGGGAATTGTTTGATCGTCTTTCTCCGAGGAAGAAGCGAAACATAATCAACTTGCTGAACCGACCGGAACCGGTCGGTTCAGTACTTCAGCCTGCACCGAACCGGTGCCGACGGGCATCGGTACGGTACAGCGTATAAAAATGGTTCCGACCCAAATTGGGTTGGAATTGATTGGTTCCGTACTTGTACCGGTGCGAACTGGGCCGGTTCGCGCCGGTACAAGCCGGTACCGGTGCGAACCCGCCCGGTTCGCACCGGCCAAGCACATTTTCCCCGCGCATGGGCAGGCGGGGAAGAGCGCCCACGCGGCTGGAGCCTGCGTGGCCTCTTAATGCCACAGAGTGGCATTTAAAGCCACTATGTGGCATTTAACGCGTCCGCACGGATGCGTGCGGATGCGGTGATTTTTTTTTGGGACGCGCGAGCGGAGAATGCGCACCCGTGCGCGATTCCCCGCGTAGGGCACCGTTAATGCCACAGAGTGGCATTTAACCACTCTGTGGCATTTGATGCGTCCGCGCGGACGTGGTGAATTTTTTTTTTTGGGAATCACGCGCGGACGCGCGAGTGGAGAACGCGCGCCCGCGCTCGATTCCCGAGCAGGGAATCGAGTTTGCGCGCGTTCCCCACGCGGGGCACCGTGCCCACGCGGGCTGCCAGCCGGCGTGGGCAGAGTGGCATTAAATGCCTCTCTGCGACATTTGACGCGTCCGTGCGTGGACGCGTTATTTTTTTTTTTAATGTCCGCGCGTGCCCGTGGACGCGTTGTTTTTTTTTTTTTGATGTCCGCGCGCACAGCTCCGGTTCGGTACCGGTTCCAAGCCGGTACCGAACCGGAACTGTACCGGTGCCGGTGCTTGTCGGTACGGTCGGTCCGGCGAACCTTGTATGACACCTTATTTGACATCCTTGTTGATATAGTGAAAAGTATCTCTTTCATGTAGTACTTGAATTATCTGTCTAGAATAGTAGTAATATGAATGACTACTAATATCATGCTTGACAATTTTGATTTTTCAGCTTAAAAGATCTTTGTTTTAGTTTGGGCTTCTCACTGCTCTATATGATCCTATTGACAGACACTATTTTACTCCTACATATGCATGAACCGTACTTATTCCAGATTGTACATCATGCTAATCAAAGTTCTGTTAATCTTATTAATGTCCCTGTTGTCTTCTTATCTTCAGTTATTGGGCCCTACTCAATTTCCCTAACATCTGATTTCTGATTGCTTGCTTTGAGGAATATATGATGATCCTTACACTGATATAAATATATTGTTTTATTTTGCTATTTTGCTCTGTTTTTGCTATTTTATTTTATATGGGCCATTGTGGGTTCCTTGTCTTTCATCGACTAAGGAACACCTGCAACTGCTTTTCGACACTTCTTGCTAATTTCCTTAGGGATAACATATGCTTTCAGCCAATTTAGTTATTTTCACTTGAGCACTCATTTCACTATTTTCTACATGTTGATCAGGAAAATGACAACTTGGAACAGGATGATGTAGTGGCTATTGCACCTACTGATTCTCAGTGGAAACCACCTGAGGTTCTGGCTTCTTGTGAGAACGTGGAGGCCATTCGCCATTTTTGTGTTCCTAAGGATAGACTCTCTTTGATCTTTCGACTTATGCGAGTCCAAGGCCTTCCTGCATGGACAAATTCATGCTCAGTTGCTATACAAGATGTGATACAGGTAAAATCTATACGTAGGGTTAAGAGAATGAGGCATTTTCACTTTCAATAAGTTCGGTGACGTTTATTTATTGTTGTTCTACTCTAAACACCTAATGTTACATTAGATAGGATATTGTAGATATCTAACACTAGCCAGCCAAAGAAAAAGGTGAAAGATAATCCTGTACTGGATTTTTGTTATTACAAAGATATGAAATGGCTAATTTCCATTGGTACTGAAATTATTAACTCAAAAACAACTACAAATAAAAACCAGCATCTAGACGTATCATGAGTTGACTTTTAAGAGTTTTCCGACCCTTGTTTGGATGAAAAGTAGGGATGTACTGCCTATCGGCTTGACATGATAAAAGTAGGCAGCAAGGACCGCAATATTAGTACTGGGTACTATATCGATGCGTTACTGGTTCATTAGGTACAATATGGATTCCATACTGATCTCACTTTTTATCACGGTACCGCCCAATACCTGGTGGTACAGGTTGGTATGGTATGGCATGCACCCCATTTCAGGCAACACTAGGTCTAGGCTATATGGGGTGAAGGGAAAATTTCCCGAGTTGTCTGATAAAATCGGACGCCAGGCATGAAAAATCAATTTTAAAATTTTTATTTATAACAATTATAAATATTAAACTACTAATATGTAAAACATACCTCGATCCCGCAGTGGAAGTTGGATGAGGTATGTCGGATCTGGATCTGGATCTGGATCCCTGAAGATAGCTCTGCGAGGTCTGGATTTGCAGGCCCTCTACTTCGCACGCACGTCGAGCTTCGTAGGAATGTAGGATGACTTTGATATTCGGGCAAAACACCTTTTGCAAAAGGGACCCTAGAAGAAAAGAAATTCCCTTTTTCTTTTCTTTCTTTTCCTTTTCCTTAACAGTAAATCACTGTTTTCTTTTCTCTCCTGTTTCTTCGCGGCACGCCCGAGAGCATTGACGCCTGAGTTTGATCCCGATTACAGAGGAAGAGGGAAGGCAGGAGTGTACGCCGGATCTGAGCTGGATTTCGTACCACCTGAGAGAGAGAGAACTTCTTCCTCTCTCTTCTTCTTCACTAAATCAAGACTATCTCTTTCTGTCTGACGTTTTCTTCCGAAGAAAAAAAATTCTTTCATCTCCTTCTTTGAGGAAACGGTGGCCTACAAATAGGCCAATGCTGAGAGGAGTTAAGAGGCGTAAATGGCCGAGCGTTATTGTATTCATTCGTTATCTAATATGAATGAATTTCATAACGTTTGTTTCAAAAACAATCGTGGGAAAAAAACAACGATTAATGCCGATAACTGCCGTATTTCAAAAATCAAATTGAATTGGAATGTAGCCGGTTCAAAACCGGACATTCCAGTCCAAACGGCAATCCAAATGGAGTCCAGATGGAGACATGGCGTGGCTTTGAAGCATCGGTGGAAAGTCCTCTGTTTTCTCCCAGGCTCTCTCTCATCGCGGCTCACAGGACACTTCTTAAGGGTCCATAGCTTTTATCCATCGCGGCTCATAGGGGATGCTTAAGGGTCCATGGGAGCTTAAGGGTCCACGGGTCCATGGGTTATTTAAATTGGGATTGGGTCAGCAGTTCAATCAATTGGGTTAGCCTACTTGGTTCTAAACCAAATTGATGGCCCAATTGAATGATTTTTGACCAAAAAAAAAATCCACATGAGTTCGACTCATGGGAGGTTCAATTGGGTCCAGTCTCGGCTCAAT
This sequence comes from Phoenix dactylifera, assembly GCF_051530095.1. NCBI lineage: Eukaryota > Viridiplantae > Streptophyta > Magnoliopsida > Arecales > Arecaceae > Phoenix > Phoenix dactylifera. The sequence continues at coordinate 37,673,893 of NC_143190.1, read as the reverse complement.
CCCAGTCTGACTTAGATCAAAACAAATACGAAATTAAATCCCAATTAAATCATGATCGAGCCCAATTACTCTAATTGAGACCCAATCAAACCCAATCTCAACAATTGAGTTCTGATCAAGTTCAATTACATTAAATGAAACTTGATTGACCCTGAATAGATACTTAATTAGTTGTTCATCCATGAAATTTAGCATGTACCTCATGTTCTGTGGTAGCTGAACATAGACAAAACCAAATTCCAAATGACCCACAATTTAATTCTTAATTAAATTGGGTCAAGACCTTCCTACTTAGCTTGACTAATGTGCGTGACTCCGATAGGTTCGAACACTAAGCCGGTAGTACATGGACTACTCCATGCACTAATCAAGGTGACCATCTAGCAAAGATACCCGACGTCCGGATAGGTCGAATATGCAAAGCAACATTCAAGAACCTAGACGTATGGTTATTGCATAATTCATCCTTATGACTATCGATGCTCAAGATGACCTCAGAGTGGACTGTCGAACTTTGGGTCCGGTCATCCATAGTGTATTTCAAATAATCAAATCAAGTGACTTATCACTTGGTTTACCCTGGCCAAGGTTTTACTGAATTGAAATACAGCGAGATATCAACTCCTATAATCTGGAGCGGTCAATCCCATCTTGACTCATACACAGACTTCGCGAGTACTTGACTGCATCCAGTCCCTGAATTAGAAATTCAGGTCGTCCAGTGTCTAAGTACAGTGAGTTGCTTGCAAGTCACCGTAATAGTCTCAGGTCTAAGAAGTACTTATGCCCATACGCTTTGCTAGCTAACTCCCGACAGTGGAGTGCTACGCAGGTGAGTCACTGTTCAGTGACGATATACTCCTACATCTTACCTGTATGCCATATAGTGTCTCCACACTCCTTGGTTTAAGAGGACAACCAACTAAATGGCACACAACGACCTATACTTGACATAGCTATCGTCCAATTGACAGCTCATCATTTGGTCGCGAACTGGTTTAGGGACTAAATGATAAAACCTCCTTTATCCACTAAATTAGTCCTAAGGACTTCATCACAATACACAGGAGTTCAATTTGAAGATGTAACACTTATAATGAATAGAAAAATGCCAGAATAAATTTTTATTCACTTTAATAAAACATATACATACACCAATTTCTTACAATTAAAAAATTGGCTTTGGGACACAATTCCCAACATGGGGTGGTTCTGTTAGGTTGGATTGGTATGGATTGGTTCGACTTGTATAACGAACCGAACATCAATATTGTATTAGTACCTTACAAATATGGGGGTACAATAAACTTTACTAGGCAGTATAAAGGAGTACATGTTCAAGTTGCTGGCTTAACAATTCATTGATGTCATATTACTAGAAGGTTCTGTTTTTATAAAATAGTTTTTTTTGCCTGATCCACTATCATTGAAAAAGCTAATTAACCAAACATGCATTTGCTGTGCTTTGGCTGAGGCGATCATCCAATTCTTTTGTTAGTCATGCAAAATCTTATAAGCTCATATAGGCATAGATCTACCACTTTATTTTTGTGGATGTAGTGTGTATTGAAGAATAATGAAATTTAAGTTTGCTAGATGTGGTGAATCATATGCTTTTTAAGATGACTAACAATTGTAATAATATATTTGTGCAGCAAGGTTTACCAAACCGATACCGGAGGGCGTACCAGCTGGCAATTGGTTTGGTATAGGTCTATATACCATTCCAGGGTGTATTGAAAACAAGGAGAGGGGGAGAGGGAGAAGGAGAGAGAGGAAGTGGGAGAGAGAGGGGAAGGGAGGGAGAGGGAGGAGAGAGGAAGAGAGCGAGAGGGAGGACGGGGGAGAGTAAGAGAAGAGGGGGTGTGCTGGAATGTGGGGAGGAGGGCCACCATGGACATGGGGGGAGATAGAGAGAGGGGGGAGCGAGAAACCCAAACCGAAAGGGAGGTGAAGGGAGAGAGAGAGGGAGAAGGAGAGAGAGGAAGTGGGAGAGAGGGGAAGGGAGGGAGAGGGAGGAGAGAGGAAGAGAGCAAGAGGGAGAGGAAAGAAGGGGGAGAGAGACTGAGAGAAGAGGGGGTGTGCTAGAATGTGGGGAGGAGGGCCACCATGGACATGGGGGGAGATAGAGAGAGATGGAGAGAGGGGGGAGAGAGAAACCCAAACCAAAAGGGAGGTGAAGGGAGGGAGAGAGAGAGGGAGGGAGGGAGGGAGAATGTTGGCGAGACTTACCTGGGAGCGACGACGGTGGTTGGTGAGGACAAGATGAGTGCGAAACCCTTGTGAGGGAACGAACTTGGGAGGGCTTTCGAAGCCAAATAGTGGTGGTCAGGGGAGGGTTTTAATAAACCAGGGCCAAACCAACCCGAGAGGTTGAACGGTCTTCGGCTGGCTTCGGTATGGTTTGGTATGGCCTGAACCGCCCGAGTTGGGTTGGTTCGGAAATCCATAACTATGTAGTTTTAGTGAAGAGATATTGGAACTTCAAGAACTGCGACTTCAAGAAATTCTTGTTAATTTTCCTTTCTTCTTAGAAGAAAGAATGTCTGATGCAGCACGGTAACTTGCTAGTTGCTATACATGCAAAACAAAAGTACATTTAAGGATCATGCGTACCAACTCTATTAAGAATCGATAGAAATGTGCATAGGTTGTTCTTTCCTGGAGTTTTGACCTCAACTGTATTGTCATTTTTTGTAACTTCTTTCGCACTGTTTGCCACCTAAGCTTTAAACTTTTATATGGTATTGTCAACAAATTTCACCCAAAACCAAGGTCGGCGGAACTGTGCCGAACTGCCCGATTTGGGACGTCCCGAGCCGTACCGGTGGCGGACCGGAGCGGTTCCGGCAAAGAAACCGAGACACGGTCGCCGGAGGAGGAGAAGGAAAGAGAAGAAAAAAGAGAGCGAGCGGGGGAGGAAGAGAGAGGGAGGGAGGCTGGCAGAGGGCCGACGGAGGTCGGTGCTGGTGTAGGTGGCGGAGGCCGTGGCCGGACCTCTGTTTTGAACTCCCCCACTCGCTCTCTCTTTTCCTCTCCTACGGTCTCCTGTGTCGGTACAACCAGTACCGATTTGTGCCGCCGGACAACCAGTATGGTGCCTAGTATCGGCACAGCAGACCCCTGCCCAAAACCATACCTTTCAAGCTCTTCAGTCTTTGATTTGCCTGCCTCTCATAATTGAGCAACCTTTCCTACGAAAGGAAGAAAAAGGATATTCTTGATATCAATTTCTTTGAAGTTGGTCTCTTCTTTATACCATCTATGCTTTCTCAAAAAGGGTGTTAAAATTTCAAAATAGAACAATCTCTTTATTGTCTTCAATAACCATGCCTTTATTGCTATGTTGTAAATGCTGCAGTTGCATCTTTATTGTAAAAATAGCATATGGTGCCTACTTCTGTGAAATGTTGAAGTATTCATGTCAACTCATTTAAGTCCTTGCCTCTTTATTCCCAAGCTCCATTTTATCTCCGATTTTCCTTTTTTTAACCTTAAAGGACATTTGCAATGAAATGGAACGGGGATACTGCAATTATATGTCATGATTTCCTTTTTTTACCTTAAGGGACATTATATGATTATCATATTATTACTTTAATTTTATTGGTGAATATACTTGTAGTTGAAGCACAAATGTTTCGTAGATGCACAAATGTTTTATTGGTAAATGATTTTTGTGAAAGTTGTGAAAATCATAGAGAAAGCAAAATTTCATTAGATGTTGTCAGAATATCACGTACCTTTGGTGTTCTGGTCATACAGTTTCTTAACTGCTAATCACTTATCTAAAGTAACATTTTTGGTCCTTTCATTAAGCAATTTGGTAGTGGGTGGAATTATAGGAATAATATAGCTGAGGCATCATACCTTGACTCATGTTTGACATTTTGTTCCCCCATTGATTACCTACTTGGACTCAGAAATGAATTCAACTTTTTGACTTGTTTTATGTATTAGTAGGGGAACGTGCTTATTGCCGTCTTATCAAATTACATGGTGGACATTGATTGGTTGATGTCTGGTAAGTTTGACATTCCAGTAATTAGACTTTTTTGTAATTATAAATTGGCTTATGTAGTACCTATTTTTTAACTTCTTACATCTTATTCTTTCTTTTAACTTATTTGCTCCTTGAAGGGGTAATACTGCATATATGCTATGAATCTGTAAATTTAAATTGTTCCTTAGCTTGTATGAGTCACCATTGGTTTAATACCAAGAATTTGAAAGAAGTGAAATGCCCGTATGAGGTGCTGTTTATATATATTGTAAGGATGGTGTTAAAATATTATATTGCAACACTTATATCTTATGATTATTTCTCTTAAGATCAAGAGCCTCTATCTGAAAGTAAGGTGGAAAATGTTGAAATCTGATACTGCCAATATGGTGCAAATGTACCGTTAGCTTTACCGATGCAATACTTGAAGTTAACCAAGATATTAATTCCAAACATTCCTTTGGTGCTCTTAGGGCATGTACCTCTAACACGTGCATTATAGGTTCTCCTTCAGAACTTCTTCTTTCTCATATTTCTGTCATTCTAAACTCTGAGATCCATACTCATTGGGGCTTTTGGTTTCATCAAGTCATAATTTGTTTTTTGTTCATGTCTGTTGTGAGTTCTTAATACTACTTTTAAAGTGTTAGATGCACTTATGGTAGTTATATTAATTGTTACAACTGTGTGAATTGGATTGTGTCCAAGCAACCTATTCCGCTAAAAGGCATTCTGCAGGTTCAACATGTATTTGAGTGGAAATTATTTTACTTATTACCATGTAACATTTTTTCATTCTCTTGTGTGGACACTTTCTTGCCAAGCATGTAGTTTAAGAATCCATGTTTTTCATATTTTGCAGCATGTCCAGATTTGAGGAAAATTCCTCACGTGCTTGTCATTCATGGAGAAAGTGGTGCCACGATTGACCATTTGAAAGTACCTACGATTACATACCATCCTTTTGATTTTCATTTCCTTATTAGCTTTTTTTAAAAAATATTTATATGTTTTTTGTTCATGGAATTAACAGAAAAATAGACCTGCAAATTGGATCCTTCACAAGCCCCCACTTCCTATTTCATATGGAACACACCATTCCAAAGCTATGCTTCTTGTATATCCTCAAGGTGTGCGTGTTGTTGTACACACTGCAAATCTAATCTATGTTGACTGGAACAACAAAACCCAAGGTTTATGGATGCAAGATTTCCCATGGAAAGAACAACAGAATTTGAACAAAGGGTCTTCATTTGAAAATGACCTGGTTGATTATCTCAACACACTAAAGGTATGTTGACTGGAACATGCAAAGGACTCACAGCAGGTGTATAAACATGCAAGAATATGCACATGCACTCATAGATGCACAAACATTAGCTTACAAAGTGCTTTGGGCACTATGTAGTCAACCTAGTTGTTTCCTAGGATTCTCACTATCTCGGCATGGCCACTTTTACTGACTTAATTGGTTGCAAATTGCAAACAATTCTGCTTGTATTGCATAAGAAATTTCCATCTTCTGTTAGGATAACTTTTTTCAGAAGTTGAAACCCCATCTATTTCTTATTTGTTTCTCCAGCAAGTCTTCTAATTTCGTCTTGTGTGAACATTATTGGGCACATAATGTCTTTTGAATTCAGATTATTCAGATTGCTATTTTCATATAATTTTCCTCATACAACATCTCTGGCCAACAATATTCTACTTGTAACATATCATTGTTTGTCTTCCTTAGTTTACTCAATTAATCTGAAATGGTTGCAGCAAACTAATTAGTTCTACCAATAAATATGCAGTGGTCTGAATTTAACGTTAATTTGCCTGTGGTTGGCAATGTTAACATCAATCCTTCCTTCTTCAAGAAGTTTGATTATAGCAGCTCAAAGGTATCCTCCCATTTTTCAGTCTGTAGATCTAAATTTTCATAAACTAGTTTCTTGGTGTTCTGAGTTGCTGCTTGTAGCATTGCTATCCTAAGCATTTCCATTTGAACTTATATCCCCAAATTGGTTAATGACATGATTTTGTTTATAATGCATCTCTGGATGTTAATTGTTTTCCACTTCCATTCCTATGTTGATGGTATCATCAAAAAAATCTTTTGCATTAGTATGATGGAATACTAGCTTTTCTTTTTTATTTGTGTCAAATGAAAATTGAATATGAATATTAATATTTGTCTCATGTTGAGAATTTACATGCTCGTTAATTCTTGCACCTGATTCCTTTCTTTCTCTACTCACGATGTTCATATCATAATTCGTATTTGGAAAATTTTCAAATTTAATCTGTCAAAAGGTTTCGTCTGTGGGTGTTGGTGTTTGGGCTGTTCCAAACAGATTTTGCACTATTTTTTTTGATATATTTAAAAATTATTAACTGCTATGCATCCTGTGCTTGGTGTCCATACTGGCCTGGCACAGGCAAGCACTTGAAACCTTGATTTGCCATCTCTGGGTCTACTAGTAGTCTGCTTTGTACTGTGAACTTAATCTTCTAGTTACAAGTTATTGAACCAGTTTTAATGTTCCTTTTGTTTTAGCAGATCTTGTTTCTAATACATTATAATCTTTATTCATAGATATGCAGTATTGCAGTAGCTGCTTTTTCAGCAATTCTTGAAAATGACTTGTATATTACAAGTGGTGCAAATGTACTATTGCTTCTTCAGTACAATTTCTTACCTTTTTTTAATCAAGGAATACATGCTTCAAATGCTTTTTGATTTATTAAAAGAACAGGATGTATTAGGTTATTCTAGTCTTCTGTATTTACTTTTATGATGATTGTTTTGAAGGATATGACAACATTAAATATGCACATGAATATTTAGCGCAGTGGCGATTTGTGCCAATTAAAATCATGAAATCTTGATGCTCTGGAGTACGAGATCATTTATAATTCTCACCTTTCAAATACATATATCGGAAGTAAAATATCATCTTAGATTCGGTGAGCAGAATTGTTGCTGAGAAGAAAAAAAACATTGACATAGTTGCGTGGTTGAATTGTTGCATTATATTAACACGTGATTTTGTAAAGTAGATAATCACGAAGCAAGCAATCGTGGGCTGATAAACCATATGGTCATGGAATTGTCTAAGACAACAGTGGGCATAATCACTATAGATGCTTTCAGAATTCTATTTTTGCTTGGTTCTAAATCTTAACCTCTTGGATAAAACAAAATCCTAAGTTATGACATCATATATCTCACTTCCTGATTTTTTTCCTGCTTCTAAAGGACAGTGATTGGTATTTTAAATTAATTCCCATCGTGGTTGTCTTACACTTTCTTGTTTCTTGACTCTTCAAGACATATCTGAGTCCTATTCAAAGACTTTTTTTGTTGAACATACCTATATTATTTTTGTCTGACCCCTGCAACATTTTTATAAATGATGCATCTTGACTTCATGTATCGTATTCCGTTTTAACCTTACATGCCTAGGCCCTCATAGTGCCAACTTCACTTATAGTGCCAGCTTCACGTCCGTAAAGCATGTGCAGTCACTTAGTCTGGACATGCCTTTCCACAATGTTATCTTGTGCCTTAATCCACATAATATCATTGTGCATCACTCCATTTTCTTTGATTTTTTTAGATCTAATTTAGCTAAAATTTTCAGATGGAATATCCTTGGCTTCCATACATTTGTTTTCTTTTCTAAGCCTACTATGCTCAACTTTATAGGGAAGTGGGCTGGGCTTGATACTTCTTATGAAGTGAACACCATATTAGCTGCAAACCTTAGCACCTCTCAAATATTGTTGATTCATCATCAACAAATGCACTGAGACATAGGATCAAGGTCTGCTGAACCGACCTGTACCGGTCGGTTCAGCCCGTACCGGACCGGTACCGACTGTTACCGGTCCAGTACGAGGGTATAAAACGGTTCCGACCCATTATGGGTCGGAACCGTTCGGTTCGACCCCCGTACCGGTGCGGTTCGCACCGGTATATAACTGAACCGGGTTCGGTTTGCACCGGTACATAACCGAACCGGTGCGAACCGAGCCGGTTCGCACCGGTTCGGTGCTGAAACCAGCGTGGCCACAGCGTTGGAGTGCCACAGTGTGGCACTTTGAAAGTGCCACAGTGTGGCACTTTGACAAAGTGCCAGTGTGGCACTTCGAAGGTGCCACACTGGGGCACTTTCGAAGGTGCCCCTTTGTGCGGCACTTTGAAGGTGCAAGTGCCGCACCGTGGCAAAATCCAACGTGCACAGTGGCTCAACGGTTGGCTATAAAAGCCGACCGAATGCAATCAACAAATCCATCAGCTTAGGTGAAGAAAAGGCAGAGAGAAAGGAGGAGATAAAGAAGCGAAAGGCGTGAAAAAAAATTAGAAGGGTCGGAGAGCGTCGTTTTTCTTGAAGAAAAATCCAGCAAAAACTAAATAAGGTAAAATTTCTTTCCCCTACATTGGTTTTTTAATATTTCATTTAAATTGCTTAAAAAGATTAAGTCAAAAATTGCCAAAAAATAGGAAATGATTCAATGATTCCATTTCGTCTTGAATTTTTTATATGTTGTCGATATATGGACAATGTTAATGATGACATTAACTTTTGTTTTTACAGAATTTATATAATTTATAATTTAATTAAAAAATTAATTAAATAATTTTTAATTACAAAAAAATAGAAATTGAAAAAAATTAATGTGGTCGTAGGAATGGAGCCATCAAGAAGAGGGCAACCCCAAGAGCGTAATATTGGCTGGGAGCATGGGAAGATGCTCGGTGAACGGCACCAGTTTCAGTGCAATTATTGCCACAAGTGCTTCAAAGGAGGAGGGGTAACCAGATTAAAGCAACACTTAGCCGGTAATTCTCGTGAGATATCTGCATGTTCGGAGTGCCCACCGAGTACCTGTCAGCTGATGAGGAAAAACCTTGCTGAGATCAAAGCAGCCAAGGAGAGGGCTGCCAAACAGAAAGCGGAGGTGGAACGCCAAGCTGCAGAAGCACCTTCCTATCACTTGATGGAGTCACAGGAGGTCGAGGGTCCAGATGAAGAGGCACAGATCCAGGCTGCCATGCGGGCGAGTCTGGATGATCGGTGGCAGCAGGAGGTGGCGAGGCATCGGGCTCGATTTGGGCCCTCGTTTTTCGAGTCGGGCGCCGGTTCTGGTGGAAGCAGACAAGATCCAGAGTTTCAAAGGACAACCTCAGTCAGGGAGGGCGAGGGCAGAGGACGTAGCCGGATTGCATCTATCCTGGGTGGTTTTGGTGGCCGAAAGAAGTCTTCCGGAGGGATTCCACCAGGTGCGTCAATCCATGATGTAGATCCGCATGCCTTCCACAGGAGAGATTCGAAGCAGCAAAGAGTAGACACAATGTGGAAGGAGAAGAAGAAAGATATGTGGCGAGCTATTGGATCCTGGTTCCACTTCAGCCACATTCCAGCGAATGCTGCAGACAATACATACTACAAGTCTGCCATTTCTGCCATACAGTCTGCCGGTCCCGGTGTCGATCCTCCAGGCCCGAAGGACATCTACGGTGAGCTTCTTGACAACAATGAGGAGCTAGAGAATTGGATTGGCTCATATAAGAGCAAGTGGCCCACATATGGGCTCACTCTGATGTGTGATGGTTGGACCGGTCCGACAAAGCGGGCCATCATCAACTTTCTGACATACTGTGATACAAAGACCTTCCACCAGTCAGTTGATGCTTCGGATAAGGTGCACAACGCCAATTACATCCTCAGACTTATGGAGGAGGTGATTGATCAGATTGGAGAGGAGAATATCGTGCAGGTCGTCACTGATAACGGGCCGCAATATAAGTTGGCCGGGCAGGTCTTGATAGAGTGGCGACCACAAATTTTCTGGACCCCATGTGCTGCACATTGCATCGACCTCATCCTGATGGACACTGGAAAGATCTGTAGGGTGCAACATACGGTGGAGATAGCCCAACGCATCACCAGGTATATTTATAGCCATACTTGGGTTTTTTCATTAATGAGAAGGTATGCAGGGGGAGAAATTCTTAGACCAGGAGTCACACGGTTTGCTACGAATTACATTGCACTTGATAACCTTATCGAGAAGAAAGGAGCCCTACGTCAGATGTTTGTCAGTCCCGAGTGGCAGGAAAGTAGATATGCCCAGGCCGGCACTGAAGGAAGCAGAATGGAAGACTTGGTAAGCAGGCAGTCATTCTGGCAGCGGGCCAATGCGATAGTCAAGGCTATCAAACCATTATATGAAGTACTGCGGGCCGTGGATAGCGAGAGGTACCCCCAGATGGGCTTTTTGTATCACATGATGAAGAAGGCAAAGGCTCAGATCATGGAGGCAGATGTAGCCCATGCCCAGGAGTACATCGACATCATTGAGCGGCGGTGGGGAGCCCAAATGGGTAGGGAATTGCATCTAGCAGGTAAGCGATAATATTGATAATTATACTGATTGATATATTTGTATAATTATACTAAGATGGTGTCATCTATGTGCAGCATACTATCTGAATCCTCGGTTTCAGTACGAGAGTGGAATTGGTATGGATGATGAACTTCTTCATGCTCTGCGTAATGTTATTTATAAGATGGAGCCTGATCCAGAAATCGCCGCGTCATGTATAGAAGAGGTAACTATGATTTAGTAACATATGTAAATATATCGGATCTTATATTATTGACATACTACAACAAGCTTCTTTCCACAGACCAAATTATTTCGAGAGGGCAGCCATAGCTTTGGACAGCGACCAGCTGTCGTGAGCAAGACAACTATGAATTCAGGTACAATACAAATCTGCAAGACACCTCTGCATATGAATTATCTTCGACAATGAGGCCATCATATATGTAAAATGTAATTATCTTCAATATTTTTGCAGCTGAATGGTGGATTCATTTTGGCGGATCCGCAAAAAATCTTAAGCGGATAGCTATCCGGATTCTCTCCCAAACGGTCTCCTCGAGTGGCTGTGAGCGCAACTGGTCCGCCTTCGGCCTCATCCACAGCAAATAGAGAAACCGTTTGACACAAAAGCGCCTCAACGGCCTAGTTTATGTGCACTACAATCTGCGGTTGAGGCTAAAATGCATTCAGGAGGAAGTGGAGCTCAAGTATGCAGATCCCATCTATAGGACTTTTACAGATGATGAAGATAATCCTATGCTCGACTGGCTTGCGGCCCAGCAGCAGGAGCCCGAGCTTGATGAGCCAGGATCGCCTCGACGACTAGCCAGCATCATAGCCACTGAGGCTATGGTCGATCCACAGCAATGGGCTGAGGGCAACATTCCACGTACTCCTACAGCTGATATGACGTGGCTAGAGGGGAGCCAGTCACCGCATGACTGGTACGATGCTTCCATTCAGAGAGATGATCCTCTCATGCGAGGACGAGGACGCTCTAGTACCCAGTCGACTCGATCAGAAGGGCGTCAATCCCAGCAAAGAAGAAAAGGAAAGGAAAGGGCTCCAATGGAGAGTGTCGAGGAGACTTGGATCAGCAGCGATGAAGGTTCTGGTGGTGATGGATCTACTAGCCATGGAGGAAGTGGAGGACAGTATGGTACTACTTATAAGACACAGCCGGAGGAAGGTTTTCGATACACCGGTGAGTCTCAGTTTACGCATGCTACACAAGATACGGACCATAGTAGGCCGTCTGATATAGGCCGGTCGAATACCATTGCATATCGAAGAAGAGCTCCTCGAGGTCGTTCAAGAGGCCAGGATGCAGCTGCAGATGACCTTCCATGTGGAGTCGGATCCATTGATGTATCAAGTTCCGAGTCTTCCTATTATCCGCAGCCTCAGCCAGCCTATGGATATGGTGCATCGGAGTCATCTGCCGGTGGCTACTACCCTGCGCAGCCCGGAGGGTCTTACGGGTCGGATTTTGGTACCGGCATATTCGGATGGGCCCCTTATCAAGACACCTCTCAGAGCCAGAGTTTCAGCGAGAGATCCGAGAGTTCTTATGACCCGACGCGCATTCCTCGATGATTGAGCATACAAGACTACAATGCCGCTTGGTTAGAGGGATGGGTTGATCTGCCTCCATATTATGCTGATAATCCAGATATTGACGAGAAGCATCGCCACTCGATCCGATTTTAGATATTCGAGAGTGCTTTAAATGTATGTAATTGATTGTATCTTAATTTGAAAATATTTTATGTTCTTCATCTCATTATTTGAATCATTTGGAAGTAATAAGTTGCATCATCTAGTTTTAACCTTAAACCTAAACATAAAAACATTAAAAAAGTATCCAAAAGTGAAAGAACTCCCCAAAAAAAAAAACGACAATGGGGTCGAAACCAGGCCGAATGTGCCCCATCGGTACGGTATCGGATCGGCTCGGTTTGGCACCGGTACCGTACCATTACCGGAGCCGACCGGTACGTCGGTACCATCGGTACCGCGAACCTATGATAGGATTGATTTGGTGTTGTTGAGAAGAAGTCCTTTTGTGACTTCTAAAGTAAAATAATTGCTTTTGTAAAGAATAAATATTTAGTTATGTAACTTGAGATGTGCTTATCATTTGAGCATAAGCCAAGAAGTGGCTGTTAGGAGAAGCTAGAAAAAAATCATCTAGGCTTATATGCATTTGCTCTGTGTTTTGTTTTCTTGATGATCCAAGCCAAGAAACAGACATTTTTTGTTCCTTCCTCACCTCCATGTAAGGCAATTTTTAGGTTTGAAAATTTTATATTGGTAATCCTTTTAAACCCAAGTAAATCCTATATATAGATGTATAAGTTAGATCCTAGTCCTAGACAAAGTTTCCTTTTGGGTCTACTAAACTAGAGTGGAGCCCACCTCCCTCAACGTTGCTCCAAAGTTTAGTTTGGATCCATATGGTTCAGCATTGACCCAAGCCTAGCTCAAGCTAGACCAAAACCTGATTTCTCCACGCACGCCGCAGAAAAATCAGAACGCAGCAGAAGGGCATGCGCGAGATCCCGTTCGTCGCATGAACGTATTTTAAAACCATCGTTCGTAGATAGATTAGGATTAAATACTTTTTATATGATTAGGAAGATCAGATCTTCACCTTGTGCAGGTAGATGAACACCGCAAATCTGATAATCGTGGATTTGTTGAAGGTTCGCTTAAAGCCGCACACGCGTCCGGCCTCTACGGGTATCCACACAAGGCAGAGGACCAATCCAAACACCTAAATCTCCCTGGGGTGCTAGCTCTCTTGCTGAGATTTGTTTTGATGGCTAAAATCCTCTTTTGATCTATCAACTCTTTGATTGATCTTAAGAGGAAGAAGGACTAGAAAAGGGAGGAAGAAGATCCCATCTTGCTGCCCCTTTTCTTTTGTCTTTTGGATGGAAGGAGGAAGGGAAGAAGCCAACGCCACCTTCCTTCTTTTTTTTTCTTTTTTTTTTCTTTGCGGCTGAAAAACCCAATGGGAGAGGTGCTGTTCACGGCTTTTAAGGAGAGGAGAGGAATCCCACGTATTTCCAAGGAGGGAGGTTCAAGGGGGCCCGCATGGAGGCTTTTTGAATCATCTTAAACGTGAGCTTCTAATTTTTAGGAGCTCATGTTTATCTCCCTCATTTTTTTTATGTTGGCGGCTGAAACCAAGAGGGATAAGAGGGCTTTCTCATGGCTCAAAGGAGAAGTCAAAAACCCCTTCACGGCTGCCCCTTTTATTCCTTTTTAAGATAAGGATTGGATCTAATGCGTGGGACCAATCCTTTTTAAGAGGGCTTTCCACTGTTTATACTGCCCCAGCTGAGGTCTTACGAACTTAGTCTTATAAATCACATAGAATCACTCCTCATCTATCAAGATCGATAGATTCCATGTAGGTGCATACCCTATTCCTACAGTGAACCTACTGCAGCCAATCTACACTACAAGGATCCATATGTCTACAGACCATGTATATGTGCAGTCAAACTACAATAATCTCACTGTGAGTAGCCAAAGCACCGCAAGTCAAAGGACCAGTCACACTACTGCAACATCAAGCAAGTCACTGACGAGTGGATAGACATCCAAGTGACTTCTTGTATTAGTCACGCTCAGTACTCTTGTTCTCTAACAAGCACCTGCACTATCACTTCAGTGTCCCTACACTGTGGACTCGAGTCATTCATCCATAAGAAAAGCGATCTATGCACTGATCTCATCGGATTGATCACCGTCCTCATGATGATCCATTGATCAGGAGCATTTAGAAATTAATCACCAATGATACATGGCTCAAATTTTCAACTCTTGAGAATATGTATCATCTTATTAATTTCTTGGACGATTCATAGACACATAAACAATATGAATGAAAAGAATGCCCATTTATTAATCAATAATAATAAAGTCAAGTACAAAACTATATCCCATAATTAATAATGTGTCAGCCAGATTGGCTTATAGAGCATACATCTAACAATCTTCCACTTGCACTAAAGCCAATCAGTCATATATCTAAGTTCCATCTTCTCAAGGTGGGCTTCAGTTTTCTGCTGACTTAGCTGCTTAGTGAACGGGTCCGCCACATTGTCCGTGGAATCTACTCTCTGCACCTTGACATATTTCTTTTCGAGGTAGTCGCGTATGAGGTGAAAGTGCCACTATATGTGCTTGGACTTTTGATGAGTCCTTGGCTCCTTAGTAAGAGTTATGGCGCCATTATTATCGCAGTAGAGTGTTATGGCATCTGATGACAGTACATCTAACTCTGCAATGAATCAGAAGGCTTCCTTTGCAGCTTCAGAGGTAGCGATATACTCAGCTTCCATGGTAGAATCAGCAATGATCGGTTGTTTGGAACTCTTCCAATTTACCGTACCACCATTGCACAAGAACACATATCCAGATGTAGACTTTCTATCATCAATATCAGTCATGAAGTCTGAATCTGTGTATACTTCTACCTTTAACTCTGATGCTCCTCCAAAGATCAAGAACAAATCTTTAGTTCTTCTCAAGTACTTGAGAATGTTCTTCACAGTTGTCCATTGCTCTTCGCTTGGATTCGACTGATATCTGCTAGTGACACTCACAGCAAGAGCTATATCAGGTCGTGTACACAGCATGACATACATGAGGCTCCCTATTGCAGAAGCATAAGGGATCTTGCTCATGCATTGAATCTCTTCAGATGTGTTGGGGCACATCTTCTTGGAGAGATGAATCCCATGCCTAAGGGGTAAAAGATCCCTTTTGGAGTTTTCCATGCTGAACCTCTTCAGCAACTCCTCTATGTACATCTTCTGTGATAGGCCAAGCATCCTCTTAGATCGTCTCTATAAACCTTAATCCCCAAAATATAGGATGCTTTCCCAAGGTCTTTTATGGAGAATTCTTTTGACAACCAGATCTTAACCGAGGTTAGCATGGGAATATCGTTCCCAATCAGGAGCATGTCGTCCACATACAATACGAGGAATACGACAGCACTCCCACTGACCTTTTTGTAAACACATGGTTCCTCTTCGTTCTTGATGAAATCAAATGATTTGATCACATCATTGAAACAAGTGTTCCAACTTCGAGATGCTTGCTTTAGTCCATAGTTGGACCTTTGCAGCTTGCAGACCTTGTGATCTCCATCACTGGAAGTGAAACCCAAAGGCTGCTCCATATAGATGTCTTCATCAAGATATCCATTTAGAAAAGCAGTTTTCACATCCATCTGCCATATTTCATAATCATGAAATGCTGCAATGGCAAGCAATGTTCAAATGGATTTCAGCATGGCTACAGGTGAAAAGATCTTCTGATAGTCAATACCTTCGCGCTGACTATACCCTTTCGCCACTAGCCTTGCCTTATAGGTCTCTATCTTTCCATCCGAACCTATCTTCCTTTTGTAGATCCATTTGCATCCAATAGGTACTATACCTTCTAGTGGATTTACTAAGATCCAGACTTGGTTGAAATGCATGGAGTCTATCTCTGACTTCATGGCTTCCAGCCATTTCTCGGAATCGATATCTGATATCGCTTCGTTGTAGGTATTGGGATCCTGTACGTGTTCCCTATCTCCCATGAGGAACATTTCTTTAGTATCCTCTATAAGCATACCTAAGTATCTATCAGGAGGATGGAAGACCCTACTAGATCTATGAGGTGGAGGAGGTACTACGTGTACTGGATATATATGAATAGGTTCTATAGGATCCATAACTTGTTGCTTTTCAGAGACTCTCTTCAAGCCCAATTTTTCTCCCACTGCCTCTATCAAGGATAAACTGTTTTTCCAAGAAGATAGCATGTCGGCTCACAAATACATTGTGATCCTCTGAGACGTAAAAATTATATCCTAATGACTTTTTAGGATATCCAATAAAACGAGCACATATGGTTCTAGGCTCTAACTTGTCCGCCTGCGGTCACTTGACGTGGGCCGAACATCTCCAAATCTTGAAATGACCAAGACTCGGCTTCTTACCATGCCATATCCCATACGGTGTGGTAGGAACAGATTTAGAGGGAACTCTATTCAACAAGTAAATTGCGGATAGTAAGGCATCTTTCCAAAGAAACATAGATAAATCAGTGAAGCTCATCATGGATCGGACCATTTCCAATAGAGTCTGATTCCTCCTTTCTGACACCCCGTTGAGTTGAGGTGTATCCGGAGGCATCCATTGTGAGACTATGCCATTTTTCTTGAGATAGTTTCGGAATTTTCCACTAAGGTATCTCCTCCTCGATCTGATCGAAGAGCTTTTAGGGATTTTCCAGTTTGTTTTTCTACTTCATTTCTGAACTCTTTGAACTTTTCAAAAGATTCAGATGTGTCTCATAAGATACGCATCCATATTATGAAAAATCATCGGTAAAGGTAATGAAGTATGAATAACGACCCCTGGCTAGCACATCGAATGGGCCACACACATCGGTATGAACCAGGGTAAGTATCTCAGTGGTCCTCTTTTCATGTCCTACAAAGGGTAATCTAGCCATTTTTTCTTGAAGACAAGACTCGCAAACTGGATATGACTCGGAAGTCAATGAGCCAAGAAACCCATCTTTCTCCATTTTGTTCATTCTGTCCTCTCCAATATGGCCAAGCCTGAGGTGCCACAAATACTTCTGGTTTATCTCATCTCTGGATCTTTTGGATCCTATGGCACTCACTACTTGTTCAGACACTACTTGTGCAACTAATTTATTTTTGAAATAATTATAACAACAGTCTTTGTCAAATATAAAAACATGACCATCTTGCGCTAAACACGAAACAGAAATCAAATTCTTGCTAGTAGTAGGGACATAATAACAGTTTCTAAGCAACAAACTAAAACCAGACGGTAGTCGCAGAGGATAGGTGCCCATAGCTACATTCGCAACTCTTGCCCCGTTGCCAACCCGAAGGGTTACTGCACCTTCCGCTAGCCTTCTACTTTTCTTTAGATCCTGTATAGTAGTGCACAAGTGAGCACTAGAACCAGAATCTATAACCCAACTAGAAGTAGAAGAAACCGTAAGGTTAGTTTCAATTACGAGCAAGTTTAACATACCTTATGAAGGTATGTCTGCCTTTTTGTTCTTCAGGCTCTCGAGATATGAAGGGCAGTTCCTTTTCCAGTGGCCGTTGACGTTGCAGTGGAAACATTTTTCTTTGTCATTAGCCTTTTTCTTTTGAACTTCCTTCTTTGGTTTCTTGTCTTTCTTTTGCTTCTTCGCTGGCTTCTTTTTATTCCAAGTAGACTTTATCTTGGAATCAGAAGTCAACTCAGCAGCAAGAACAGTGCCCCTTGAACCTTTCAAGGCCCTTTCAGCAGTTACCAACATATTTAACAGTTCGGTCTTAGTGCATTAAATCTTATTCATATGGTAGTTTACTATAAACTGCCCAAATGAATCAGGAAGGGATTGCAGGATCAGATCTATTTGCAATTCCTTGTGCATGGTCATACCGAGCTTCTGAAGCTCTTCTAGGTCCTTCATCATAGTCAAACAGTGATCGTGGACAGACTGCCCCTCGCGTATCTTTGCCTTGAAGAACCTCTTAGACACTTCAAAGCGTGCTGTGGGGCTTTGCTCACCATACAACTCTTGCAGGTGTGCCAATATTTATCTAGCAGTTTTCATATTCTCATGCTGGCATTGGAGTTCATTTGACATGGATGCCATGATGTAGCACTTGACCCTAATGTCATCGTCCGTCCATTTTTCATGCGTCTCACGCTGTTCATCGGTCGGACGTGATGGTAACCTAGGGATATCGTTGTCGAGCACATTACCTATTTTCTCGCAACTCAGAACAATTTTCAGGTTTTTTAGCCAGTCTTTGTAATTAGTTCCGGTAAATCGGTTGGTCTCAAGAATACGGATCAAAGGGCTCAAAGCTGACATTGTGATCTATAGAGAGTAAAGATTCTAGTTAAACTTTATACTTGAACTCTATTTGTTTTAGGAACTTTAAAAACAAATGTACTCCTACTATTTTCTCAAATCCCTCACACTCTCCTGGTGGAGAAACGAAAATCTTACGCAACTAGGGTTTCTAGTGGGTACTACGGTCCCGCCAATTTACATGCCGCCTCACCTAACGGTTACTGGTGACATATAAATGGATGAGTGTACAACTCTTGTACAACGCTTCTTAAGCAAATTGCAGTGCTACTTGGTCTCTAAGTTATGAAAACCTTACCTAACAATTATTGATTCCATTTCTTAGTTAAGTCAGATCCACCGTATAACCGCAGAAATAAAGTCGTCATTGGGTCCTCACCTAACAGTTATTGGCGCCCAACCCCATCTTTACCCCTACAACATCTCATGTCAATAGAGAGGTCCAGCCCCCGATACAACTTGCCCATTGTGTCCAGCCGAGACAAATCAACACCGGAAAGACCTTAGCAACTCTACTACGGTGGAAGACCTATGAACTTAATATTGCGTAATCATGTCTTAGTGTTTGCAACCTTGTGCTCTTCATAAGAGGTAATCGAGCAATTGACCAGGTAAGCAGGTGGGAGGCTCCCCTTACTCAGAGAGTAAGGTCCTAATTAAGTAACCACCTTTCATGCTCTCCTAGACACTAATTAGATCAATTAATCTAATATGACTAGCTCATGTTGGTTCACTCTCGACTGATTGAGGAGGTTTTAATTTAGGTCTCTAACGATTGACTATCCACATCTCATGCAAATATATTTCTACCCGCTATGCATAGACATAAACATAAACATCCAGGCATAATATCAACATATAAATGTAACTGGTGATGATCATGGATCTAGGATGAGGTCATAGTACAAGCACATGCATGTCAATTGGTTAGATCGTCTTCAACTCTTGACTCGATCTTGATCCCCTAGGTTCAATTGTGATCAACTCCTTGATCCATCTTTAATCAACCCTTGATCTCGATCCGCGCAAGTTGTGCTTGTTGAGGTATGTATCGATCAAGGAAAGCCGTACCGGTCCGTACCGGCCGGTACGGGCCGGTACGAACCGGTCCGGTGCTTGACCGGTACCGGAGAGCGATGAAAACCGGTATATCCGGTTTTCATCTGTGTACCGGCCGGTACGGACCCCGTACCGGCCGGTACGGGACTCGTACCGGTGCGAACCGGCCGGTTCGCACCGGTACGGGTGGTTTTTTTTTTTTTTTTTTACGAAACCACAGCTTCGCGCTGTGGTTTCAAAAACCACGCGCGCGCGTGGTTTCAAAAACCACGCGCCGCGCGTGGTTTTAGGGAGAAGTGGCCCACGGGGCCACTTCTTTCAATTTTTTTTTTTTTTTTCGGGGAACCACAGCGAGGCGCTGTGGTTCCCAAAACCACCGCGGCGCGTGGTTTCAAAAACCACGCGCCGCGCGTGGTTTTGTGAAGGAAGTGGCCAACCGGCCACTTCTTTCAATGAAAAAAAAAAAAAAATTGCTGTGGCCGACAGGCCACAGCTTTCTCCCTTTTTTTAATAGGAAAAGGAGTGGCCGGAGGCCACTCCTTCCCATTAAAAACCAAGAAGCGGCCGACCGGCCACTTCTTTCCGTACGAATTTAACATTACTAAGCTGGAATTTTCTGTTAATCTGGGATTAACTTAAGCCTCTCGTTCGGTTATAAAAACCGAACGAGGCTCACTTCTTTCCCAAACAATTTGAGGTTGAGACTTGAGAGGTTCTAGTTAAGGTGCGGAGACGGAAAGATTTGAGAGATAGCGAGGAGGAGGTCCTGCCCAAAAAATCCAGCGGAGACCATTTAAGGTGCGGTTTTTTTATCCTATATTATTTCATTAATTTTGTTAATAATTTATTTAAAAAAAATAGTTTATAAATTACTTAAATAATAAGATAATGCAAAAATTTACTTTATTAGCTTAATTTTTTGATAAGTTGTCCTTTTATGATAGAAATGGGTTCTATTTAAGGTGCGGAGACGGAAAGATTTGAGAGATAGCGAGGAGGAGATCCTGCCCAAAAAATCCAGCGGAGACTATTTAAGGTGCGGTTTTTTTATCCTATATTATTTCATTAATTTTGTTAATAATTTATTTAAAAAAAATAGTTTATAAATTACTTAAATAATAAGATAATGCAAAAATTTACTTTATTAGCTTAATTTTTTGATAAGTTGTCCTTTTATGATAGAAATGGAGCCATCAAGAAAAACGAACCCTGCAAAGCGTGATATTGGCTGGTCTTATGGGCGAAGACTTGGAAGTGAGGGGCAACGACACCAGTTTCAATGCAAGTTTTGCGACAAGGTTTTCAAGGGAGGAGGGGTAACCAGGTTGAAGCAACACTTAGCCGGAAATTCCGGTGAGGTTGCTACGTGCCGAAATTGTCCTAACGAGATTCGTGTGCTGATGAGGCAGAATCTTGCTGAGGCCAAAGAAGCGAAGGAGGTGGCTTCCAAGAAGAGGGCGGAGGTCGATCGCCAAGCGGCAGAGCCACCTTCCTATCACTCTAGGGAGCCAGAGGAGGTCGAGGATCTAGATGAGGAGGAGGCAGATATTCAGGCGGCCATGCATGCAAGCCTGGATGATCAGTGGCAGCAGGAGGAGGTGGCCAGGCATAGGGCTCGATTTGGGCCCTCTGCATACGAGTCGGGCGGCGGTTCTCGAAGCACTAGACAAGATCCAGAGTTCTTGAGGACAACTTCAGTAAGGGAGGGCGTCGGCAAAGAACGTGGCCGGATTGCATCTATGCTGGGTGGTTTTGGTAGCCGAAAGAAGTCATCTAGAGGAGTTGCAGAAGGAGCGACAATTCATGATGTAGATCCGCATGCTCTCCCCAGTAGAGATTCAAGGCAGCAGAGGGTAGACACAATGTGGATGAAGGATAAGAAGAAAACTATGTGGCGAGCTATTGGATCCTGGTTTCACTTCAGCCACATCCCAGCGAATGTGGCAGACAATACATACTACAGGTCTGCCATTGCCGCCATACAAGCTGCCGGTCCCGGTGTAGCTCCTCCAGGCCCGAAGGATATATACGGTGAGCTTCTTGACAACAATAAGGAGGAGCTGGAGAATTGGATTGACTCCTACAAGAGCAAGTGGCCCATATATGGACTAACCATCATGTGCGATGGTTGGACCGGTCCGACCAGGCGGAGCATCATCAACTTCCTGACATACTGTGATGCTAAGACCTTCTTCCACAAGTCGATTGATGCTTCGGCTTCTGTGCACAACACCTCGTACATGCTGAAACTTATGGAGGATGTGATTGATCTGGTAGGAGAGGAGAATGTCGTGCAGGTCGTCACTGATAATGGGCCGCAATATAAGGCTGCCGGGCAAGTCTTGATGGAGCGGCGGCCACATATTTTCTGGACCCCATGTGCTGCACATTGTATCGATCTTATGTTGATGGACATTGGAAAGATCCGTAGGGTGCAACAAACGGTGGAGACAGCCCAACGCATTACGAGGTATATTTATAACCATAACTGGGTTCTTTCATTGATGAGAAAGTATGCAGGGGGAGAGATTCTGAGACCAGGAGTCACACGGTTTGCTACCAACTTCATCGCACTTGATAGCATACTCGAGAAGAGAGGAGCCTTACGTCAGATGTTTGCCAGTCCGGAGTGGTATGATAGTAGATATTCTTATGCCGGCTCTGAAGGGAGCAAGATAGAAGACTTGGTGACGAGACAACCATTCTGGCAGCGGGCTACTACAATAGTCAAGGCTATCAAACCATTATATGAAGTGCTGCGGGCCGTAGATAGCGAGATCTACCCCCAGATGGAGTTTTTGTATCACATGATGGTCAAGGCAAAGGATCAGATTATGGAGGCAGATCCAGCACATGGCCGGTCATACATCAACATCATTGAGCAACGGTGGGGAGCGCAAATGGGTACGGAATTACATCTAGCAGGTAAACTAAGATATAATTATAGTGACAATTATAGTGATGGATATAATTATATAATTATGCTAAGATAGTCTCGTATATGTGCAGCATACTACCTAAACCCCCGGTTTCAGTACAGCATAGATGGAATTGGTATGGATGAAACACTTCTGGATGCTTTGCGTAATGTGATTTACAAGATGGAGGCAGATCCAGAAAAAGCGGCCCTATGTCTTGAAGAGGTAATTATGATTTAGTAATTACTAGCATGTGTAAGTATATCAGCATCTTCAATTATTAACATGGTTTTCTTATGCTTATTTTTCACAGAGCAAATTATTTAGAGAGGGCAGCTACAGTTTTGGCCAACGAGCGGCTGTCGTCAGCAAACACAATATGAATCCAGGTACGTGACACATCAGCAAAACATTCACCTGGTGTTACTTAGTTACTATTATGGAACTATCATATATGTAATCTTCATAAATATTTTTGCAGCTGAATGGTGGGTGCATTTTGGCGGATCCGCGAGAAATCTAAAGCGGATAGCTATCCGGATCCTCTCCCAAACAGTCTCCTCTAGTGGATGTGAGCGCAATTGGTCCACCTTCGCCCTTATCCACAGCAAACAAAGAAACCGTTTGACGCAAAAGCGCCTCAACGACCTTGTTTATGTGCATTACAATTTGCGGTTGAGGCTAAAGTGCATCCAGGAGGAAGTGGAGCTCAAGTATACAGATCCGATTTACGGGTCCTTCACCGCTGATGACGATGATCCACTACTCGGCTGGCTTGTAGGCCAGCAGCAGGAGCCCGAGCTTGACGAGCCAGGATCGCCTCCACGACCAGCTACCTTCATAGCCACCGAAGCTGGGGTTGATCCAGAGCAATGGGCTGAGCGCAATATTCCACGCACTCCCAGAGCTGATCAGCCGCAGGCACAGGGGAGCCAGACAGAGAGGGCCAGGAAAGGAAAACAAAGAATCCCAATGGAGAGTGTCGAGGAAGAGACTTGGACTAGTAGCGATGAAGGTTCTGGTGGTGATGGATCTTCTAGCCATGGAGGGAGCGGAGGACAGTATGGTACTCATGAGACACAGCCGGAGGGTGGTCTTTATTTCACCGGTGAGTCCCAATTTATGGGTGCTACACAGGATACGGACCACGGTCGACCACCTGATAGAGATCGTGAGGATATTATTGGATATAGAAGACGGGCTCCTCGAGGTCGTTCAGGAAGACAGGATACGACTGCAGATCCGAGGACATACGGATACGGATTCTATTATCCACAGCCTCAGCCTGACGAATACGGATATGGTGCATTGGATTTTGCTTCCGCCATATTTGGATGGGCTCCTACACAATCAGAGGACACCTCTCAGAGCCAGAGCGTGAGCGAGAGATCCGACAGTTCTTATAATCTGGCGCGTGTTCCTTCTGATTGGGTTGATTTGCCTCCTCCTGATTATACTTATGATCCAGATATCTACGAGAGCCATCGGCACTCGTCCCGATTTTAGATATCCTAGAGTACTTTAAATGTATGTAAATGATTGTATCTTAATTCGAAGATATTTTATGTGTATGATTTTATCATTTCGAACGGGAGGAAAACGTAACATGCAATCATGCATCATATATGTTTCAAATTTCAACCCTAAATTTAAATATGAAAATATCAAAAATCATGAAAAAAGTAATAAAAAAACATCAATTTTCATTTAATTTAAGATCCAACAGAGACAACATTAAAAAAAAAAAAAAGTCTGACTCGTGGAGCCCGGCCGGTACCGGACCGGTACGGTACCGGTCCGGACCGGTACCGTACCGGTCCGGCCGGCGACCGGTACGCCGGACCGGACCGGTACGGCGGACCTTGGTATCGATCAACCATCGACGTGCAACACACATCACAGATTACATCCCAGATTAAATTTTAAAAATAAAAGAATAAATTATAACCCTTTTTCATGAGACACGCAGGTCTCTAATACATGAATTTAAGATGCACGCAGACATCTAAAAATCAAAATTACATGCCATCACATAATATCACAGAACATCGTAGAACATTTCAGCACATTCAAAAGGGTTCATCCATGATCATCACCATACGCATCTCATGCATAAATATAATTTTCAGATCTGTAATTTAACTGATTATGTCATTTCATGACTTGCTGATTATGCAAGATATGATTCTAAACATTTGTAATCATATTATCAAAGCAATAGAATCATTAATCCAAGCATACAAAAATCAGCATGCAAAAAATCAGCAACCTAAAATTCTGCATGCAGAAAATTTCAGCAAGCATAATATTTTAAATTTCAGAACTAATATGCCTTTAATGATTAATCCTAATCTTAATCTACATAACCTGGCTCTGATACAACTATTGGGATCCCACGCACGCCGTAGAAAAATCAGAACGCAGCGAAAGGGCATGCACGAGATTCCGTTCATCGCATGAATGTATTTTAGAACAATCGTTTGTAGATAGATTAGGATTAAATACTTTTTATATGATTAGGAAGATCAGATCTTCACCTTGTGCGGGTAGATGAACACCGCAAATCTGATGATCGTGGATTTGTTGAAGGTTCGCTTGAAGCCGCACACGCGTCCGGCCTCTATGGGTGTCCATACGAGGCAGAGGACCAATCCAAACACCTGAATCTCCCCGGGGTGCTAGCTCCCTTGCAGAGATTTGTTTTGATGGCTGAAATCCTCTCTTGATCTATCAACTCGTTGATTGATCTTAAGAGGAAGGTCTAGAAAAGGGAGGAAGAAGATCCCATCTTGCTGCCCCTTCTCTTTTGTCTTTTGGATGGAAGGAGGAAGGGAAAAATGCATGCTTTAACTATAATTGTGGTCCATCTAGATCTATTCCTCAAATAATAGTTCCTTTTTAGACACTACTAAAATAACCTTTTGATTCTTTAATTTGATGAGATTGCGTTATGCTAACTGATACAACCTCTTGGACTGTGGTACATAATATATAAAGCTTTTGGTGCTTGATGTGATTTTTTTGCATGTTTTATTGTGTAAAATGAGATATTCTGAATTATATTATTACTATTGAAGTTAACTTGTCTGTTGGAATTGTTAATCTTATGTTTTTTGCCTCATGACTCTTAAACTATCAGGTTAGGTTGATTGCATCTGTTCCTGGATATCATAAGGGTACCAACTTGAAAAAATGGGGCCATATGAAATTGCGAGGTGTCCTTGAAGAATGTATATTTGATAAAGAATTTTGTAAATCCCCGCTTGTTTACCAGGTATTGGTGGGTTAATCTTTGACAATTCAAAATGTTGTTTGTTCATATTCTGCGATAGTTATTTTGACGCGTATTTAATGCATGGACTGTGAACTGACTCACTAAACATTTTTAGCATGTTGTAATTTTTTCACCTTTCCTAGCATGTTTTTTTATTGTAACATTACATCGTTTGTATGCATTGAATTGGAAATTTGCATTTAGATACTTTGCCTCTGAAATAGAGTGCGGATATATCATATACCTTGAGCATGGGTGTTCTTCTAAGATTTTATTATGGACATTTCCAAGGACCTCCTAGATGGCTTAACTGTACTGGAATTGCATTAGATTTTAGCATGATGAATCCTTAGCAGTTCGTTTATGGATATCTTAAAACTGCCATAGCAAAAATCTTGCAAATAACATAGAGACAGCCGAAATTTATCCATACTTTGGTAGAGATTGAATTGATTATTTTCAGCTATGCCCAAACATGACTCATGGTGATGCTGGGTTTTGGGAACAGAGAGGTTAATTTATTGAATATTGAAATTAATGTTGTTTACATGAGGGCTTTGTAAAAAAATATTCATTCTGCTATTGATTACCCTATACTTATACAGTTGGTGGCATAGTTCATTTGAATTTTTGTAAAAAATTAATGTTAGATATATTGATGTTACAGGAACTAGACCAGAACTTAACATGATAATGACATAGATAATGGCAAGACATTGTTACTTTAGATTTGGCACATCTCTTTCGTTCCAGAAATGCTTACAGTTTTATTGATTTGTGTTGAATTACATGAATTCATGCTTTTAGACACTATTAAGTAAGAAATGTAGTTTAAATCAAACCTCAGACCAGTGAAATATATCCTCTCTCTCGTAAAAAGAATCACTAACCTATTTTTCGTTGCTAACGTATGATTCTTATACTTCAAATTTAGGGCATCAGACTTCATGATAGTATAACTACTTCCTAACACAAAATCTGGTCTCATTACTTACATTCTTTTGTCCTGCTATTCCACCATTCATCCTAATTTGTGTGGTAACCTGTATTTCTTATGATCATTTAAAGTATTCCTGGTGTAAAATATAACTTGCAAGTTGTTGCAGTTTTCTTCCCTTGGTTCATTGGATGAGAGGTGGTTAGCTGAGTTAGCAGTGTCTATGTCATCAGGCATCTTAAATGACGGATCACCTCTGGGTTCTGGAAAACCGCTTATAATCTGGCCAACCGTGGAGGATGTTAGATGCTCCCTAGAGGTATGACGTTAAACTGTGTTAAGAATAGTTGTCAATCCAGCCCTCCATCATTGTGCCATGACTTGGTTTATTACTCTTAACTGCATTTTCTGCTGCTGCTGCTACTACTGTTATTGTTGTCATATGTTCTCCACCATCACCATTGTTGTTATGCTTGTTTTGTTTGAGCTACCTTATAGGAGTTAAGGGTTCAGTTTATACTCTTCCTGTCTATAGAAATGACTGTAAAAGTACATAAAAGCCATGAGGCATGAAGCTAGATCTCTGGTGGTTGTTTAATTTACGGTTTTTTCCTCTTTCTTTTTAATGACAGTTCCTTCTTTTTCTTTTTTATTTTGTTTCATACGAATTCTTTTCTACATTAGTGACAAATCTTACATTTGATTTTGCTATGTCAAAAATCTAAACCAATTAATGGTATTTTTAGTTGGCTGTGACCCTTTCTGCACTCTTTTTCTCAATTAAGTCCATGGGTAAATTGTATTTGAAATTTCAAAAACTGTCTATCTATTAGTTTGTGTCTTTTTTTGTATTTAAAGATTGTTCTAATCTTTGTAGGTTTCTCATTATGCTCTCTTTAGGTTTCTCATTAAATATTCTCACCGTATTTTTCAACCAAAATTTTCCCCTAATCTTATTCCTGGCACAAATCACTTTGATAATATCTGTTCAATTCAAGTTTCATGATTTTTGTATATGCTACTTTTGCAATTTTTAAACAGTTTTGTCTTTAGAACCTAGAGAGTGAGCCTGGCACAACGGTGAGATTGCTCTATTGTGACCTGAATGTCACAAGTTTGAAGTGCAGAAATGGCCTCTCTTCATGCGGGGGTAAGGCTGTGTGCATCTGATTCTATTCAAACCACACAATAGTGGGAGCCTTGTGCATTAGGCTGCCCCTATTGTCTTTGAAACCTTAATTTTCTCTTTGAATATTATTCTTGATGCAAATCACTCCATAATAGATGCTATTTGATCTATTCTGATGAATTATTTGATGTTACTTTTGCTAGGGAGAAAGGATCATATATCATTTGTAAATAATCTTAGATGGTGGATCCAAATATACTTCATATCTGCAGCAAAGTGACAGCGGTATCTCCTTAGTTGAGCATAGGGTGACGACAAAGTGGAAGAAAATTGACAAAGAAACTCGATCAAACTACTAAATGGAAGAACATAAGAGAGAAGAGAGGAAGATGAAGAAGAAGAGATATGGGAGGTCGCTCTGTTTGATAGAAATGACCAAAATTTCCCAGACAGGAGGTGGTGGTTGGCAATGTACCACTGAAAATGGTTGACCAAATACAGTAGGCTCAAAAACTTGGGTCCCAGTTGGTCTGGGAAGAGAAAAATTTAAATATGGTTTTTAATTCAAGCTGGCACAGCTTTTTTTATTGGGTTAAGGTGCAGCTAGTGCCATTTACAACCTACTTGAATGCAGAAGCAAATTATATAATCTCAATCCTATTTGAAGAAATCAACATGCAAGCAAATGCAAAGATCAGCTAGTGATTAGGATGCATAAATTAAAACTATATATATGAAAGGCATGGACATGAAACCGACAGTCATCTGATGACATAAATGAGCAATTAAAATTTATTATACAAAAATTAACAAGTTCAGAGATGTATTAGAAGAAAAGTTAGAACTTAGAAGCTTTGAAATCATTGATTGATGTTATCTTGAGTTTGAAGCTACAACATTATCTTCTGAGCCTGTCCTCATCAGATCACCTGGTAAGACTCAGCAACAAAACTTCCATATCTATGTCTTTCTGCTGCTTAACCAAACATGATACAGAACAAGATGTATGGACATGGGGAAGGCCTTGTAAGGCCTAATAGGTGGCCGAAGGGGTTTAGGGATTTACAGTACATCAGATCTGTTGTGGTTGGACTGGAATTGAGACTGAACTGGTTTGAAGGAAAGGGCAGCTTCAGATTTTAGGTTCTGTAGCTGTCGAGGATCGACTAAGGCTTGTTGCACAGGTTTTTAAAGAGGACTTTCTGGTGAACAGCTGATAATATTTGCTGTTACTACATATTGGACTGACCTGATTGATGACTGGGTTTTGCCAGTCCTAATGTAGGGCTGCTGTTAGGTTTTTGGAGTGGATGAATTTCAGGTTTGTGGATAGGTTGGCTTGAATTGGATATGAAGAAAAATTAACAGAAAAAGAAAAGAAATAGATAAAATATGAAAGTTTCTGTCTGACAATGATATGTAGGATTTGCTCTTCCTAACTCCTAAGTCCTTGCACCCATCTGATCCCTCAGATGCAGGAGGGGGGGGGGGGGGGGGGGGGAGTTGTAGATTAAAGTCAAGCAATCATCCGTAAGGGCCTGGAGGGAATGTTGTTGTTGCATCTAGTCCTTTTTTTTCTAAAACAGAAGTGTGTCTTGGTGAGGCCGGGATTCTGACCCTACTGGCATCCAACACCCTATTACATTACGAGCTCAACTAGTTGCGGCCACTCTGATTTGATAATTTCAGTAGACCTCCTAGTAAAGTAGGAAACAAATAAGGGCCTGTTTGGGAAATCTAGTAGGATTGTGCCGGATTTCCTATTGGATCATGGATTGCACAATCTATTTAAGTAAGGCAATCCCTCTCTAGCCCAAATCCCGTGGGAGGAATAGGACTTTTTTTTTTCATCCTGCAGTCCAACAGGCCTATAGATGGGATTTAGGCCGAGGACAGACGGGCCTTTAGAAAAAAGGGGCTGGATAGGCTAATAGGCTCGATTCCTATAGGAAATCCAGCCCTATCCTGCTGAATTTCCGAAATAGGCCCTAAAAAGGTATCTTGCGATATATTTAACTTCATATTTGAAGATTCTTGCAAAACAGTTCATAGCAATAAATGGTGATTAAAAATGAACTAGGTTTGAGTGATAATTCTAAAAGCCTTCCAACCATAATCCAAAGTCATCCTTATACAGGTTTTGGTTGTTTCTTCTGAAACTAAGTGTAAACTTGAAGGCATCATTAGTTCTCTTCAATTATTCCTCGTTATGTTTGGTGGTGGAAGGGGTCATTGCTTTGTGCAGTGGTAAAAGGCTTAGGCTGACAAGCACAATGGCATGGATTCGAGTCCTAGGACAGCTACTTTTTGTGCAAAAAACTGCTAAAGATTAGGTCCTTGCCTAGTTTGCCCCTTCTAGGGTCCTGGCTTGTTGGGATCATAACTAGGTGATGTTTTTTCTTTTTTATGTTTGGTGGTGGACTTCTTATTCCAGTTACTGCAGAGCTGGTCGAACTCAGTCTGCTGATTTGTTGGATGGGTGAAATAGTTACAAAAACCTGGTTGATAACAACAAATTCTGCTCTTGCCCTTCGACTTGGGCAGGAAATAGACTTTATGTGTAAATTTGGTTTGTTGAATATGATCAAACATGTATTTAATTGCATGACTATGCTATGCTAGGTTCTAATGTAATGATTTTGTATGTCTGTGCATGAAGTACATCTTGAAGGCCCTGGTTCTGGTACACAGGTTGCATAAGTGAATTTAATATAAAAGTATTCTTGGACTTCATGCTTAAATGTATGACTGATATTGGACATATGTATTATGCCCAAACTTACATCCCCAATGATGGTTATAGTCTAAGAGCAGCTTTATGGTTGCTATATCTCCATGCACATATGGTGTCAGATTATGCATTGATAAGATGCGGGATTCAGCTGCATATATCATGATTTGCGGATTTAACCCAAATATCATGGCCAGTAAGGACCACGTTTATGGAATATGGCAATTTTGCTACTTTATATAGCATGGATTTGGCTTTGTTATGTTGCATATGGGTGTGAGGGTTAATGCCTGCATATGGGGAAAGAATTACATGTATATGTTGATGCTCTACTCTTGTAACTCATGTCATGCTGGATCTTAGACATTTGTGGTTATATTTAGCTTATTCTTAAAGATCAATTCATAAACTCTTAATTTGCATAATATATAAATTTTTCATTGTATTAATACACCAGTCCTATTCGTTTCATAGTTAGCACGAGGTTAGAACTTCCTGAGTTCTGGCCTGTCAAATACTTAAATCTTACTAGGT
Source organism: Phoenix dactylifera (assembly GCF_051530095.1). Taxonomy (NCBI): domain Eukaryota; kingdom Viridiplantae; phylum Streptophyta; class Magnoliopsida; order Arecales; family Arecaceae; genus Phoenix; species Phoenix dactylifera. Next base: position 37,643,001 of record NC_143190.1, on the reverse strand, counting down.
TGTTCCGTTACTTATCCATCTTCGCTCGCTTTGATCTCTAATTTCTTTAACGTGTTGCATAATGTTTCAGGGTTATGCAGCTGGTAATGCAATTCCAAGCCCACAAAAGAATGTAGAAAAGGACTTTCTGAAAAAATATTGGGCTAGATGGAAGGCAAACCATGTAGGCCGGTGGTATACCCTTTATTCATTAAAGATTTGATGAAATTATTGGATTATAATTTTTAAATTATGGAAGGCCTGTTTTTCTTCCCTTTGCTTAACTATTTCTTCTTGCTATTATATAATTTCATCCTAGTTTATGAACCTACGAGTACAATTTCAAGGTTTTTTTTCTCAACTTTTCATTATGGTAGGATGCTACGCGCCTGCACCTTCAGAATGAGTTATTTGTACAGTTTCACACAGCTTGATCAATATTTTGTATCATATGACAAAATGATGCTGAGTGTTTTTCCTAAAATCTAGAGGACCTTCACATTTGTTCAAAAAAAATACATAGAAGGCCATTATTAAGTTTGTAACAGGTCACAATGTTAAAGCTTCCCCATTTGGTAAGGTGTTAGGAGTTACTTCTGACTAGTCAACTTGAAATCAAGAAAAATAATGTTGTCAAAGGCAAATTTTTTACCAGTAGAGAAAGACAATTAAGATTTGTTCAAGCTTAGGCTAACTGCTAGTGGGGGGGACAGATTGCCTGCTAGTCAGACTGCTGTAGATTTGAGGAATGTGGCTTGGCAAATTGTGAAGTAAATCTTCCGGCCCTTTAAAGTGAGGTTTTGATGTTAGGTGGGCATGGTCCTAAATTGAATTTAATTATGGTTGAAGTACTGACTAGTTTGGAAGGGAAGAAGAAATTGCATTTGTCACTTTAGAGCAATTTAATGCTGGTTGATAAAGCATGATGACATTTCTAATAAGGTTTGTGCTTGCTGGAAAGCTTTTATATGAAACAAGTTTAAAAGTTATTGATCATTAGCTTCACTAGGAAGACATAGGATTTGACCAATGCTGGCCTTTAGCTTTTCTTTGTTTCATGGTGCACAAAAATAGCATAGAAAAAAAATCCTTTTGGTAATTTATTTTTATGGTGAACTAACATCACTTTGAGCAAAATTTATGGTGTCACTAAAGTTCCATGAGTCCTGGATATTCTGACTTCAGTAGAGTCATAATTTTCCAGTGTTTGCATGAAGTTGATGCTAAGTACCTTCTTGCTTATATCATGCAGGTCTGTGTATGAAAACTCGAGGAATATGGAGATTTAGTAGATTCAAGGACATTTGTTGAACTTGAATAAGTTTTGGTTACCTTGATAATAAATTTTCTATGTTGTATGTCTCCTTTCAAATGAATGAGGATGACGGACTAATACTAGTTTATGGGTATTAAAAGAAATAAAAGCTGATTTAATGCAAATTAGGAAAATTTGGAATGCAGTTTTGTGTTCATGCAATTATCAGAAAAGATAAAGAGGGTTGATAGAAAGACAATGGAGGAGGCTATAGTGAATTATTGTCGGTTCAGTGTGTTGGCAATGCCCTGGCAAAAGGAGGGAAAAATGAGATTCTGAGTTCTAGAAAGTTTTGTATCTCAAGGAATTGGAAACTTAAGGTTGTGTGGTGGTGAAGGTTGGAAATGCCAACTGTGTCATCATGTGCTGCATGCTCTACCTCTCCATATTGCATGTCATATCAACATGGTTGTATCATCTATGCCTGTGAACTATGAGTATATGGGAGCATGCCATTCCTTGCAGATCCTGGTACATGACCAATATGCTCTCCATATGACCAGGTTTCAAATTTTTGGTGCTGATAACGTAAGTTTGGTAACGAAGTTGAGATGGTTCTGTTATCAACCACTTTAGCTAACCAGGTGGAGTTCTCAAGTTATGTTGATTAGAAAAAGCTAGACAAGAGGTAATTTCTAGCGATGTCATATTAAAACCTAGGAGGACCTGAAGTGAGGGTAGGTGGAGAATCCATCTTGTATTCATTGAGTTCATGTCATGATAAATAGGAGTTTCATATAATTATAAAAACAATATAATTATATGGAGCCTGGCATGGAAGGAATTGAATTATAGTTCGTACTTCGTACCTTTCCTAATTATAAGATTAAGTAGATCTTTGAAGGTTTAGAGGGGCAATTTTTCTCTTGGTGATTGATCAAGTTAAATCACTTTGAATGTTAGGAGTTTGAGTAGCTTTATGAAGCAGAGAAATGCTAAAGGCCGACTATCTTGCTGATGTTTTAATGTGCTTGGTATTCTGGAGCATGATATTAGTACTAAAACCTGAATGCTTCTGGAACATGAAATTAATACCAAAACCTGTGTACTTCTGGAGCATGAGATTAATACCTGAACAGTGATGATTGATGATCAGCCTCTAGAGAAGTATTTTAAGGTGTTGGTATGCAGCACTCACAATGTTGGTGAACTTGGCCATGTGTTTTTGAGCTCTTGTCACCATACCATGGCCCATAGTGGCCTAATATGGCATTTGGATCCATAGGAGGCACCATGTTGGGCCCAAATCCACCATGGGATTAACTATATGGCCGAGGCAAAGCGGGGACTTTAGGCCTAAAGCAGGCTGGATTTGTTTTTAATTAAATTGGGTTAGGTAGGGCTTTGTTAGGAGTTAAGACTAGTTTGATTTTTGTGTATACACACTGGGTGGTTTGAGGGCTCTAGGAATTGAGTTGTAGCTGAAAAAAAGAGGGCAGGAGAGGGTGAAAAGGAGACGAGAAGAGAGGATGAGAAAGAGGAAATAGACAAGGAAGAAGAAAGATACTGATGCTGCACCACCACTGGTGCTGCCTCTCCCTGCTGCTAACTTGTATCTTGCCTTTTCTTTCTTTTATTCTATTGTCTTCTCTCGCTCTTTTCCCAATTCTTTTTTTACTGTTTACCTTTTCCCACCAAAGGCAGAGAAGAGGGATACTGCAAAGCTCCAGCTGCACCATGAATGGCATTGCCCTGTTCCTTGCAACTGTCCCCCACCCATCCTCTCTCTGTTTTCCCACCTTTTCTCTGCTTTTACTCCCCTTGCTCACTTTGGTCTTGGTGGTTGAAGGAAGAGTGTTTTTCTGCTGCCAACAGCCCACCAGCATTCTTCCACTGGCCGAAGGAAAGAGAAAAGAAAGAAGAGAAATAAGGGATAAGACAGGAGGAAGGAAAAGAATGCTCAGGGCTCAACATCAGGGTAAAGTAAAATATATCCCTGGGGCTGGATCCCTAGATTTGATTAGTGGACAGAGTTTGGAGGACAAGGAATGTCAATGTACATCCTAAAAGGGGAAAGAAACCCTGCAAAAAAATCCCATTAACCTACATAAAAAGTTCGAGTGAATGTTTGGGGGTCGGAAAACTTGTCCTTTAGTTTTAATGTTCGAAAATTGATGTAGAGGGTGATAGAAGCATCATTACAGGGAGACTATGAAATTTGTGTTGAAAATGATTTGGTACGAGCCTTGATAAAAATTTTGTGGCAGAAAATGGAAATACTTCCATTAGTAAGTGGCTGAAATGTTAGGAGTTTAAGTTGCCACTTTTGGTCCAAGCATAGGCATTGGAAGCTGACTCAATGGCCTCAAGGAATCTTAGGATCCAAGAAATCTTTTTTAGCTACTTACGAATCTTCAATAGCCTTATTTTGATGACCTTAATACAAAAATAGTTTGGCAATGTCATTTCCTATGGGTATTTATGTGTTGGGTTCTGGCAAGTTGGCCACATAACACAGCGAAATTTGTTAAAACTTAAAAGTGAGCCTATCTACTGTACTAAATTTTTTAGCTTTTCAAAGGTAGTCCTTGGAAAGGTGTTCTCATATCATTAATATCGAGTGTCATGTGTTGGATGGGTTGAAATGATTGTTTGTCTCTGTTTGGTTGTGGAGTACGTTAGCTTAGAATAGATGGGTTAGCTTACTCCTAACCCACTTTACTCCGGAATAAACTGCTCCATTACACATGTTGGAGTGTTTTATTCCAGGTTAAGTGAAAAAAGCAACCCTACTTATTCTTCAAAATAAATTTTGCCTCCAAAATATGTGGGGTTCATTTCTAGAATTTGGTGGGTTAAAGTGAAATAATTGAGAAAAGGGGCTTTATTCCCCTTCATTGTGCCTTATTGTGCAAGCAAAGGAAGCCTTGATGTAACATGGTAACCCAATAAGTGACCAAAAGAATATGCATGCATACCTAATTGATTAATATGACTTACAATGCTTCCCATTTGCTCCTTGCACTGAATGTTTTATAACACAACTATCACTTCTATTCTTGTTCCAAGTTCAAGGAGAAATTATAGTCACGTTATCCTCATCCATTACAATTTTGTTGATGGGTAAATTTGAATCAGATGCATTACCTTAATTCTGTTGAAAATGCTATTCAGTTTAGCTCAGATATTTGTTGATGGTGTAGTCAGGAAGTAAAAAAGTTGAGTAAGAGCAAATAATGTTTTTGGTAAGATTATTAATTCCTTTATGTTGTTTGGCTAATTCTTTCATAAAAGGTTTTAATCTTGATTAGTATAGTTTGCTGCTCTATCTGAACAAATCACACATTCTTTCTTTACTGAACATATCACACATTCTTTCTTTACTGAACAAATCACACATTCTTTCTTTATCCTCATTTTGTAAGTGAAATTGCTGATATCATGCTGATGATCATTTGTCTTTTGATGTTACAGTCGTGCAATGCCTCATATAAAAACCTACACTCGTTATAATGGTCAGAATCTTGCGTAAGGCTTCATCTTTATCCTCTAACCATTTAGATTGTGCATAACTGGATTTGCTTTTAATTTTAAGCATTTTTAATCATGTTCTGTTGAGATAGTGGTTATTATTGTTATTGTTGTTGTTTCTAGTGTTTCAGTGCGATCATTTTCGTTTCCTCTCAACAGATGGTTTCTGCTTACTTCAGCCAATCTAAGCAAAGCTGCTTGGGGTGCATTACAGAAGAACAGTTCCCAACTAATGATACGTTCTTACGAGGTAGGCTTTTAACTCTAAGTACTCCATAAGTTTCTTGTTACATATTGTGTCTTTTGGGTCCTGCAGTATGCTGCAACTTCATTAGTTTGTCATTTCAATAAAATCAGCACCAAGAAAAGCATGTCAAAACCAGTAAAACAGTACCACGATGTTCTTATATGTCTGATATATAGGTAAACTATACTTTGTCACACTGGAATGTTGTTAGTTGCACAGATGCTTTATTGTTCGAGTTTGTAATCCTAGTTTTGCATTGCTTATCCTATTTTTCCTTTTAAACCTTTTTGCTTGAATATTTGAATTGAAACTTAGTCAAAAAAATCTTTCATTTTGAAGTTATGTAATTCTTGGCTTAGAAATTAGATGTCTTCTCCTTTTTCTTCTTCCTCTTCTATTACATTCAGGATTTTGTGAACATCTGCTGTAGGTTGTCTTAAATTTCTGGATGAAGATAGATATATTAATTCTTCAGATTTTAGTTGAAATAAAACCTCTTTTTCTTTTTTCTATTTGTCTTAGAGATTTGTAAATAAATTTAGTGTGTTGTACTTAGGTCGATAATTGGACTAGAGTCCAGCTTAATCTATGAGTGGAGGTCTAGGCGGATCAGTGTTGACCTCTAATGTTTGGTTCACGGCCAAAGAGAAGATTTAATCACTCCATTAATTGGTTTTAAATCTAGTTAAGGTTTAAAAATTGGAAGACTATCATTAAGAGTTTGCTTCTAATAAAATCAGGATAGGATCCACTTTAGTGTGTTTGGCCCCAAATGCTTCACGGTGGAAATCAATAATAGACCTTTCAAAATAAAAATCAACACCGTTAAATATGACTTGTGGTGCATAAAATGCCTAGAAAAAAAAATCATGCAGTTTCGAGATCTTTTACCCATTTATCAAATCGATGAAAAATAAACAAATTTAATGGTATAATGCCATGTCTTCATTTGATCTATAGTCTAGAAGTATCCAAATCATTTGAAATTTGATCCGCATATGTTTAAAGTATTTATATCAACATCAATGGTTAAGATTTGCAAGTATGTAGTGTATAATTTGCTTTAGCTCATTAGAAATATTGATACTGTTCATTTTGTGGTCGCTTGATGCATAGGCAAGATACCTCTAAAATAAATGATTTTAGCATCTGGGCATTTTATGCACCACAGTTCATGATCCATCATGTCGATTTTCACTTGAGAGGTGCATTATTGATTTCCACCAAGAAGCATTTGGGTAAATGCACTCAAGTGCATGCTTTCCTAACTCCTAATAATTCGATACATTCTTATTTTAGATGAAAAAAATTCCTAATAAAAACATAAGGTATAGTGCATTTATAGTTTGTTACAATGTTTTATCAGTGGCCGAGGGTGTGCACGGGTCTGGTCAGATCAGTTTGGAGATAAACCAAAAATTGAACCGATTTAAACTAGTTTACTAAAACCAAAACCAAAACCGAACCGACCATTTAAAAAACCGATTGAAAGCCAGCCCAAGAAATTTGGTTTGGTTTGTTTCAATTTATATGGTTGATATTCAATGGTTGGGGCTAAATAGGCTAGGCTAAGTCTAAACAAGAAATTCTATATTATATAGGGTTGATATTCAATGGACTGGGCTAAATGGGCTAGACTTAGTGTAAACATAAAAATTCCATTTTATATATAAGAGAAAATATAAAATAAAATAAAATTGAATTATATATATACGCATGCATATGGGTCAGGTCCGGTCGGGTCAGTTTGAATTGATTTTTTGAAAATCCAAACTGAAATTGAATTGAATTTTTTCAATCAAGCCTTCCTCAAATTGACACCAAATTGAATATAGAAAAAAATCAATATAAACCGAACCGAAGAGACCTATTCAAATCGGGTTTACGATTTGGCCAATTTTTTGCACACCCTAGTCAGTGGAAATAGACATAGCTTACAAGAGCTTATTGGCTAATCTCTTTTTTGTACTTGAAACTAGGACTTGTTTTGGTGGTTTTGCGGAAACAAATCATGGGGCCAAATTTATGTAAATGTGTTTCGTCATCCTTCATTTCTTTAAAATATGATTTTGTAAATTGTGAACCTTAGGAGGTCTTGTTTACTTTATAAATACTTAGAGGAAAAGTAATTTTTTTTTAACAAGTGTCTGGTTACCCTATATCTCAAATCTTGTCGACACTACCACTAGGATATTTACATTGTCATTAGACCAAAAATTAAGTATAAACTTTGCAAATTATCTCCTGAATATCTTTTTGAGGGACATTCCATTTTAGTGGAAAACTCCATTTTTTAGGTTTCCAAAAGTGTTGCCACTTCTAGATACTTGGACGGCAGGATAGGACATGGCAATGTTGGATATTTCACTTTGATGTGTTCTGCTAAAATTAGCCGGAAAGTGCATACACTTGGTTACCTTTTTATTGGAGTGTCATTCAAGGGTTTCTTAGTTTCAAGTGTTTTATACGCTAATCGAAGAGTCATTATGTTTTCAATATAAAGTTATCATGGTTATTTAACAAGTTAAGTAATTCCATACATTGTAAGTGATGTTAAATGTGCTGTGAATTTTAGATTACTCACATTGTCATGATTGGTCTACTGTCTTGGACAACATTTCTCTCCTCTCCTTTCTAATCTCTCTTTTGGATAAGTATCAAAAAAATGGTGTATAGGTAGGTGACCATGCATGCACGCCTATATGTATGTATGTATGTTTGTATGCACCAGGTCCATGTGCCTAGATTTTTAGGGACTGCTGTGTCTGACATGTGAGTACACTTAAAACACTGCACACGGGTGGCATTGGTTTTTGTAAAATTTTTGAGTAAGTGGTCTCAATGGCTTAGGGGTATATTGGTCTAGTAGTTGGGGTTAAAGGGGACACCTGCTCATCTTTCTCATCTTTCTCATCTTTCTCTCGCATTGAACACTTGCTCCTTTGCCATATCTATATTATTCTCCACGCCTAGCTCCCTCATCACCATTACGTTCCTCTCGGCGATGCCTGCTCAACAATGTCTAGGGTGCCCTCTCCAAGTTCTTTCACCTTCAAGTCTGATGCACTGCTCGTAGGGGGACAGGGGGCCAAATTGTTTGGTCGAGCTGTCATGGTTAGCGGCCAGGAAGCATGGACACGGATATAGAGTATGGATGCACCAATGCATCCATCTTTCATACATTAAACATCAACTTCCACTAATTCATCATCATTCAAATCCATAGGCCCCAATCCATATTCTATACTTTAGTATCAACATCACAAACTCCTAAATCAACCATTCATCATTAAAAAATTTAACTTTTATAGGAAAAGGAGAAAGAAAAAACATCTCCCTCATTCTTGAAAGTTTCTCGAGGGTATCTGGAGTATAATTGGAAAGTATCCATTTGATTTTGAAAAATAAGATACTTAACATAAGTATCGAGCATGTATCCTAGAAGTATTGCATGAGTATTGGTATCCGGTATGTATCTGATATAGACAAGGCATGCGATCTAAATTGTCTATGCTTCTTGGGATGGTGGTGATGGTAGGGTTGCAAGTTTGGATTGTGATGGCACCGAAGGAAGAGGGAGGAGGGCACATTTGCTGATGGATTGGAGGAGAGAGGGAGGGGGGAGCTGATGGGGGCACTGGGGGAGAGACTGTTGTTGGGGATTGCTCTTGGAGGAGAGGAGTGGAGTTGGAGGTGAGAACAGAGGAGCAAACAAAGGTGTGCTGGAGGTTGGAGGGGTTGGGGCCATTAGACGGGCAGGGAGGTGTTCCATGAGATGGTAGAGGACCATGCTGAGGTGCTCTGGTTCTTATATCGGTGCATACACTTTGTCCCATTGTCTGTAGTGAAAAATCAAAGAATCTGGTTTTGTAGCAGATGAAGAGTGAGCTCCTAAAGGTTTCCAATCAACAATCTTTCGTAGTTACTAGATGTATGTGTTATCTAGATCACTCTGTTCTGATTGGAGTTCAGTGAGCAAACAAGAATATTAAGATTATTAGTTGCTTGAAGAGGATTTGCATGATTTTTTACGAAGTTGACAAAGGATTTTTGCTACTACCTCTATTTTGGATATCTCTATGAATTTGTAAAGGCTCTTGCAACTGATTGTCCTGCAACAGCAAGGCCGATCTGGTTCGATGTTTCGAAAGCACGGAGTGAGTCTATATTTTTTCCAATTTCTATGCATGGAGATAGTATGACTAAGAAAAATGCTTGTTTCCATAAATCCAGGAAAAAATAGAAATAGAATTTCCATTTTATATTTTTAAATTTAAACAGGAAATGTGACAGATATACCAAGCACAGGCTGTTTTTTGACAAATATAAGGAATACTATTCTTATTTTGAGAAAAAATATTGGATGCATAAGATTCTTGTTAAATAACGTAATTATAATTCAAAATTTTATATAATCTAATTTTCTAAATTATGCTATTCATATATTTTATTTATTTTAAATAATTTTATATTTTATTGTTTTAATAATTCCTACTGTTATCCACACAAAAAAAAGCTTCATACGCATTGGGTTCTGTCTGTTCTGTTTTGTCATGAAAATAAGAAACTATAGATGAACTTTATGTGTTTTCAAATTCAATGTTACACAAGCTGGTGTTTTTTCCTCCCTTCAAATAAGAAAAAACACTTTTCCTGCTTCATCTTTACCATCTAATTCTGTATTAAAGATCATATTTATCTCAATCTTTGCAGTTGGGGGTTCTGTTCTTGCCATCCACCATTCAGGACCGTGGTTCTGAATTCTCATGCACGGAGAACCTGATCTTAAATCAGGTATTGCCAACAGAGCTGGTGTGCCATGCTTCCAGCTTACTCTGGAAATGTTGTCATGCTCCTTTGTTAACTCTCTGTGAACACCACCATTTTCTTGTTCATTCAGGGAGAATGCAAGTCATTTAGTGACACTGAGGTGTGCAAAACAAAGCTGGTGACTCTCTGCCGGAAAGGAAATAATGGAATAGACTCGTCTTCAGAGGTGATCCGACTGCCTGTGCCATATCAGCTCCCGCCGCAACCATACACCTCTGAAGGTTGGGCAATGACAAGCAGCAGCTAATCTCTGCTTTTTAGTTTTACGTAGCTATATTTCTGTGGTACAGAAAAGTAAGTTTTCGTTGTGTTTACTGTTGCATCTATCCAGATATCCCCTGGTCCTGGGATAGGCAATATTTTGAGAAAGATGTGTATGGTCAAGTTTGGCCACATCATGTTGAGCTGTATGCAAATGAAGATGCTTGACCCCTGCATTTTTTTTCCCGCTAAAGATGCACATTTATGATCGTAGTCTTGGTTCATGTGGAAATGACAAGCAGGTTCAGAAGCTAACCTTCTTTTGTAGTAAAATGAGCAGGTCATAAGTTAAACTTGAATTGGTTTTATTTTTGACAATATATTGTTGCAAGTCTCTGTTTACTGAAATAAGTTTTTTTATTAAATTCAGATGCTCATCTTTCCCCCGTTTTCTTTTGTTACGCTAGGGAGGAATGATACCAAAGGACAACTCTCCTACCCCAATTCCTAGGAGTCATGAATGCGGAGCAAGTGATGGTAACACTTCTTCAGCTTCAGCCATCGAAGGCAGTTATCAGCTAGCTGTATGACTCAGGATTTGTAGGTTGGGATGGTAAACAAATTTGTTTTCTCGTCATACCATATTCATAGAACTGGGTGATGAAACGACATGTAACAACTATGAAGCATTCATCGGTAGCTCACTATGAAGTCTCTTGATAAATAATGATGGTGTGCATAGAGCGTCAGGGTCCCATATTGCTTCTTGATCACCTTTTAAGGTTTTGCAAAGCTGTCGGAGACCTTATCAACGAAGTATTGCACTAAAAAGTGGCTGTACGGCAAAATGCTTGTTTTTTGTTTTGCAAGTTTTAATTTTTCAGAGAACATGCTGCCTCAGGAGTCTTGTGTTGGCTTCAAAAAGTTCGGTTAATCGTGTGAATCATAGTGGTTGAGAGAGGGGGGGTTCTTGGCATGCTTTGCACGCTTAAAGCTGCCTCCATTCGGAGTAATGAGAGATTAAGATATGTTTTCTCCGTTATCTGTTAAGTTTTTGCCCGGTCATGGTTCAAAACCAGATACAATTAGCATAAATTAAGATCTCTATCATGTTCAGAGGACATAAAGCTGATCTGATGGGCTGAACCTTTCTATGACTCTGGGCCAACTGGGATGCTATAAGCCATGAAGGATTCTTCTGTCGGAAGAAAAAAAAAAAAAAAAACTATATTGGTTTCTTACAATCCGTATCAAGCTCTTGTTGCAGTGGATGATTGACTTAGACGTAAATAACTTTGTTATGGTAGAAACCACGATATAAATTAAAGAACATACTGTGATTTATCGTTAAAAAATTATTATATTAATGGAGAAAGTTCTTCTGTTAGTTTACAAAGAAAAAGAAGGGGCTTCCATTTTGAAAGATCACAAGAGATTGCAATTATGAAAGTGTACATACTTTGCACATTGCAGCTCGCATGAGCCAAATGTTGCAATGAAATGAAAAATCTATGGTTGATTTCACATTAATGGAAAAAAGATGGGGAATTTAGAGGATACTGGAGTTGTTTTTTTTTTTGTTTTTTTTTTGGTACATCGGCTATTTATGCTAATCTTGCATGAGTATTGCCAACACTATCAAAAGAAAAAAGACTTCAATGGTAAAGAAACATCCAACTCCCGTGTCCAGAGAATCTCTCTAATGTGCTGGGCGGCGTAGGTGGTGATCTAGTTAGCTGTCCTGTTTACCTTCCGGTACAAATGGATGGCCTGAAAGGTATACACTCTCTCACCAACCATCAGATGACGCCAAGGAGCGGGTGCTCTTCTCTCCTCCGCTCTCTCTGTAGAATCCACTGCACCACAACCGCCGAGTCTCCCTCCAGAATGATGTGTCTCGCCCCTAGCACCCGTCTCGCATAAGAGATATCCTACCTGCACCCCTAATACTGAAACCTTGAAGGAGCGATGCCCCCTAGCAGCAACCAATCTGGATGCCTGATTTCTGATCACGAATGCAGCTCCAGTTCCACCACCACTATCAGGCAAGCTACCATCAAAGTTCACCTTGAATTGGCCAAGGGAGGAGGGCTCCCATGAAACAAGGGATAAACTTGGGTGCTGTAGCAATAGAGTGGGGGTCCCAGATTTTTCTAGCCAACCCGGATGAAGTCGCCACTATAACCTCTGTGACTTCAATAGCCTGACATATAGCTCTTTCCACAATAGACCTCAGGGGGTACCCTCCCGTTCTCGAAGAGCCTATCATTTCTATCCAGTCAGATATGATATACCAAATAGGCACAGGCAATACCCCATTCAGCAGTACCTATTGACCGCATGGCTATCCTCATATGCCGTAACAGGTCCTCAACTGACTCAAGTGACCTCGGTAGTAGCGAAATCGAGGCCCTTCTCTATATTTGCACAGGCCGAGGGCAGAACAGTAGTACATGACAGGCGGTCTCCACCTCATCAGGGCAATTCACACACATCGAGGGAATCCTAACCCCCTCCTGGCCAGCATGCTTCTGGTTGGTAGACATTTTCAGGCCACCTTCCAGATGAACAAGGCCACCCGGGGGTGGACCTGCATCCTCTAAATCCATCCTGCGTCAATCCGTCTGGCCCTCCTTGTGGCCGCCCAAATCAATCTATTCGTCAAATCACCAAGAGGGATTGGGATGGATGGGATTCGCTCCACCAACTGCTCTCCGAATGCCTCCCTGATCCGCACCTCATCCCATCGACCCTCTTCTGGTATAAACAGGTCATACACCCTGGAACCGACTAGCCTAGCCGCGTCCACCGTCATCGGCATCCGACTAAGAAGTAGCTCTATCAACCATCTATCCTCCAAAATGTCAATAAACTGTCCATCTTCGATAGCCCACTTGATCGCATCAAACACAATCGAGGCATGTGAGCAGATCTCCCGCCATAAGAAGCAACATTGGCATCCCACCTGAAAACTCGCCGTCATCGTGTGCACTCTATACTTGGCTCACATCAGGGCACTCCAAAGATCATCCTGCTCCAAAATAAGCCTTGCAGCATGCCGCATAGCTAAAACCTCCCGCCTCGCCACTAGTGACTGGATCCCCAATCCTCCCTGCCTGGGGGCCTGGCATAGCACCTCCCAAGCCACCAAATGGACTCTTTTATGGCCCTCTCGCCTGCCCCATATAAAGTTTCTGAATAACTGCTCAAGTGTCTGTAGTAATGATAGTGGTACCGGGGTTTTTGCTAGCAGGTACACCAGTATTGAACTCAAAACCGACTGCACCCAAGGTGACCCTGCCCATCATGGAGAGAGCACCCGCCTGCCAACTCTCCACCCTATGTCTGATACTCACCTAAATATCGGAACACTCCATCCAACGGAGGCGACGCCCTGTGATAGGGATCCTTAGGTACCTCATCGGGCCCTCCTGCATATCAACCTCCAAAATTTCTTTAATGGAGGCCTTCACCTGCGACTTGGTCTTTGAACTGAAGCAGATAGCCGATTTAGCTATTTTAATACACTGACCCAATGCGGCATAATAATCCTCCAAAATGCCTCGTATCACCCTTGCCGCCTGGCTCATCGCATGGACCAACAGTTATAGTCATCAGCAAATAAGAGGTGCAATTCTGAATAGATGTCAGCACCGGTCGATATGCCTCTAGATCCTGTGACTCCGTAGCCCGCCGAAGAGCTCTAGATAATGCATTCAAACATAGGATGAACAAAAAGGGACAGCGGGCAACCCTGATGGAGACCAATCAAGGACTCGAAGAACTATGTGGGCGAGTCGTTCACTAGGATGGCGAAAGACGGATTGCCCACACAGCCCAGAATCCATCCAATCCACTCCTCGTGAAAGCCAATACTCTGAAGCAAACTCCTCAGGAACTCCCAACTCATCCTATCATAGGCTTGCTCCATGTCTAGTTTGATACTCATCAGGATCCTTCGACATGGGGCTCTCAGTAGATCAGACATGAACTCACGGACAATAAGAACATTGTTTGAGATTCCTACAAAAGCCCCCACTCTAGGCTGATCAATCCGATAGTAAGCCCCTCAACCTATCGGCCATCGCCTTCGCTATCACCTTATATAAGGTAGTACAAAGATTGATCGGTCAGTAATGTGCTGGCTCTGTGGCATCCTGCCTTTTTGGAATCAAAACGATGAAGGTTCTCTTTCAATCTGCTGGTAGAGCTGCCAAACTGAAAAACTGTTGTATGGTCTCTACCACATCCTGTCTAATCAACACCCAGTATCTTCTAAAGAATAAAGGTGGAAAACCATCTGGACCTGAGGCTTTGTTCTCTCCCAATGACCACAGCTGCCCGAATCTCCTTCATGAACACCGGCCTAATCAGCGCTACATTCTCCTCCTCAGTGACCCTAGCAGTCGACGTCGGCATGGGGATGGGCCCTTGCTGTCCACCTGCTTTGTCCATCTGGACCTGAAGAACTGCATCAGTACTCTCCTGATCTTGTCCGAGTCCTCAGTCATCTGGCCATCGGGACCCCTAATGCTCCTGATTCGGCTTATCTGTCTTCTAATGATAGTCGACTGGTGGAAAAATATGGTGTTGCGGTTCCTTTCTCTAATCCACCAAATCCAAGACTTCTGCCTCCAAAATATCTCTTGCTGGTGAAGAAGTGCATCATGGGTGGATAAGTGAGATTTTAGCTCCTCTAGCTCTTCGGTCGTCAGCCCCTCTCTATATCTCCTATACCTGCAGTCTATTGATAGCCTGTTCTGCTGCTTCCACTCTCCTAAAGATATTGCTCGCCTCCTTCTTATTCTACCGGCACTATCGCCGCTTGGTTATCTCCAGCTTACGAGACATCCTGTACATAGCACTACCTTGGGTTGGCACCCGCCATGCCTCGCAGACCACCTCCCAAGACTGGGGGTAGGATAGCCAGATTTTCTCAAATCTAAAAGGACAATGATAGGGAACAGGAGAAGAACTCACCAAGATCAGGCAATTATCTAATGCAATCCAGAGCAAGTGGGTCACCCGGTAATCCGGAAAGCTCTGCATCCACCTCATCATGGTGAATACTCTATCAATGCACTTCCAGACTCTAGCTTGTTCCTGCCGGTTGTTGCACCATGTGAATCTTGGACTATCAAACCCAAGATCAATCAAGCCATTAGTCATGATGAACTCCTGAACTTTCTTCACCTCCTTTTTGTTGGTGAAGGCCTTTCCCCCAATTTTCTCTTGCGGCTCGTCAATGCAATTGAAGTCTCCGACCACCAGTAATGGATGCTCCTCTTGTGCCAGCTTGGCTACCTCTTCCTATAAAATTCTTCTCTCCCTAAAGTTTATATTGGCATACGCAACATCTAAGATCCACGGACTGCCATTGCCTTCAGTGATCACCATAACCACTTGTTGCTCTCATACATTAAAGATATCCAAATGACAGAAACTCGTCCTCCAAGCTGCAATTATCCCACCTAAAAGCCTTCAGGACTCCACTGCATAGAATCCCCAAAAATGCAGGAAGGCCCGCTTAGCACGTTGTAAATCCCTTCCGGACAGGCGCATCTCAAAGAGCATGCAAATCTCAGGATTATGAATCTGCATTAACCTTCGAAAAGCCGGAGCAAAAGAAGGCTCCCCGCCCCCCAGCAGTTCCATAGAAGAATCTTCATTGGGCTTTCTGGGTGTCATCAAGGGCCCCCTCGATAGGCCTCTGCTCCCCCTGATTGGTTGATGTCCCAAGCTCCTCCACAGCCATCTGGTGCCCCCCTTTCAAAACTTCCTTCAGAAGGTTAACAAGCCCTTTATGCTGAGTAGTGGTGTTATTCACAGCCCGGCACGGATATTGGCGCATGCGGCATGGTTACTATTACGGTGGGCAGGCTACTGTTCCCTGGGCACCATTACCCCCATTCCCTCCTGCACCGGTCTCAACCCGGCCAACCATGTCCGCCGCCGTCAGAGCCGGAGCCTGAGATTGTTCGCCGGCCGCCTTGGCCCCCGCGGTGGAGTTGTTCGGCGGTGCAATTTTGCTTTCGAACTCTCGCATCATAATATTACATATATTTGGTAGAATGTCTATCTGTTGTTTGATGCTCAACGCAAAGGCAGTAACAAAAGCAAATGCCTTTTGTGGTATCCGTTAAAATTACTTTAATAATAATAAATTTAGTCAACAGATAATTTTATAATCATTGTTCAAATAATTCTGCATTCGTGCAACGCATAAGTTTGAGCAAATGTCCTTTACCCTGCTCGGAAAGAAAAATTCACAGCAATTTAAACATTTAGAAGAGGATCGATGATTATGCCTTGCGAGCCATTTTTGGACGACAAACATATATCAAACACTAAAGAATCTAAGAAATCTCTTGGATCCACAAATACGCACATTGGCCCATGAACTCAGAAAAAAAAACTACTGTATGGATCTTCAACAATATGAGACAAGCCGGACATCTATTGGATCATTGCACTCTCATATATTGTTCAACATTAAGCTTATATTTGGAGGAAACATAAGAAGCAGAATAGGTTTTCAACATTCCCTTACAAAAAAAGTGACAAAATCTTCGAAGTAGGTGAGCCAATTGGGATTTCCAGCGGATGTGAAGAAAAGATAGATAATGGACCCGTCAAGGACTTCATAGTCAGCTAGGGCACGTTGATCATCCTTCATCAGACGTCCATTGCTGAGCATCAAAATTAGCCTGTTCTCCTGGAAGCTCTCCTTCCTTGCGATAGCTTTCTTAAGGCTTCCAACCGTTGCATCCTCCTCAATCTCCACATAGAAGAACCTCCCTGTTAGAATCTCCACTCCTACTCTCATTTTTGTTCTCTCTCACACAGCTTCAACTGCATCAGAAAGCGCATAAAAATGCGAGCATGTTTGTCTATACGGTGTCTATCACAAATTTGGCCTTCAGAAAACTTAGTTGAGATGCTCCCAATACAATGCGAACGGTCAAGATTGAAGGGTAAATACGTCCTCTAAATTTTTTATTAGGCGATGCATTCGAACGTGGAATTAACAAGTGGCAGCAGAAGGCAAGTATGTGTCAATTAGATTAGTAATAATTGCGACACGCGGAAATATATATTTTTGAAATTTTAACAAGTATGGAAAATCGCCCGTTGAGATGAGATATTTTAGGAAATTAGTTAAGTAGCAGCCATTACCAAAATAGCAAATGCATTCCTTTTTGTCCAATTTTTTTCTTAGATTACGTTAATCTTATCAGCCAAAGAGAAAAGATATATTAGGAAAATAGTTAAGCGGTGGCAATTAGGAAAAATAGATAGTTTCTTTTTTCTACCTTTATATGAAATGAATCAGCTCGTATTATTAGAAAGAGAACGATTCTAAGTATCTCGCCGTGCTCTATGCCAAAGAGAACGATTCTATTTATCTCGCCGAGTTATATGCCAAAATTATCTCACCAGACAAGACGTAAATACAATTGCTGACTTGAAATCCAAATTCGTTTTCCTTTTTTTTTTATTTGCTGTGCCAAAGTTGAAGGAGCAACAATATTAGCTTAAAAACATAGTTCCTTACGAAGTAGGAGTTGGCCCAAGGTTTCATGATGCTATTATACTTGCAAAAGTGGATCCCCTCGATGGAAAGAGAAATGTTATCGAATGCCATTCAGAACTTTTCTCCTAGTTCCCGCTGAACGTGGCATTATGGGGGCAAGGGCTGGTTAAAGAATTTCCAAATAAGAGACCCATAAACGTGCTCCTCTAATTTGAGGTTAGGCCGTGACTATAATAAAATTTGCCTCACCACCAATGCGCCAAGAACTCTCCATCTTGAGACTTTTTTCTTTTTTTTTTTTTTTTTTTTTTTTTTTTTTTTTTTTGGTGAAAACGGCTACTCATTTCATATAGTTCGAATTTGAGTACAGCCCTCCAAGTCACAAGAAAGTAAAAAGTACAACTGTGGGGGGACATCTGCACGAGACGTCCACAAAAAACCACCTGAGTGCCGAGCGACAAAGGAGGCGACCCAATCTGCTGCCCGGTTCGCCTCCCTAAACACGTGCGCTGCCCGAAAGTCAGCCATCAACTGAGCCATCCTACGGGACTCTCGGATGAGGGGATGGCCATCCCCAAACCGATCCACACCCCGAATCCAATCAATCACCACCGAAGAATCACCCTCGAGGTACACCCGCACAGCCCCGTATACCTGCCTCACATAGGATATACCCTCCCAGGCTGCCTGCAGCTCTGCTCCAACCACTGTAGATCCAGGCGTGCTCCGTCCTCCTGCTGCTATCATCCTGCCAAGATGGTCCCTGATCACAAATCCGACCCCTCCAAACAAACCATCTGCCGACCTGCTGCCATCAAAGTTCACCTTGAGATAGCCAGGGGGTGGGGGTGCCCAAGAGACATAGGCAAACCGTGGCGCTGAGACAGCGTGATGAGCACCCCAGATATCCCTGACCAGCCCAGAGGTGACTACCGAAGTCGCCCCGATAACCTCCCTCGCAAGCCTCGCCGCCCGATCCACCACCATCCTCGGAGTCGCCCTCCTCCCCTCAAAAATGCCAGTGTTCCTGTCCAACCATATATGGTAGGACAGGTAGGCCACATGAATCCCCACCTCAACAGATCTAGGGCGTCGCATAGAACCTCTCAGCCACTGGATCAGATCCTGCGCTGACACCACCGAAGCCGATAACGATATCGGAGAGCGACTCCATATATCGCGAGCCCTAGGGCACTGCAGCAGGACGTGCTCCACAGTCTCCTCAATATCTGCACATACCTCACAACACTGAGAGATCCTCATGCCACGTCGAGCTAACATACTCCTGGTCGGAAGGCAGCCCCACGCCACCTTCCATATGAAAAGTGCCACTCGTGGGTGGACCCGCATCCTCCATATCCACCGCCCCTCAATCTGCCGTACTGGCTCCCTGCTGATCACTGTATGAAGGTCCCTAGCTCGCACCCGTGAACGCCCTGACGGTATCCATACTAACCTATCCGCCTCCCCCCCCCCTCGGGGTCGCTCGGGCTAGGACCAGCTCTGCCAACTGCTCCCCAAACACCTCCCGCACCAGCTCCTCCCTCCATCGTCCTCCCTCAGCATCCAATAGGTCACTGACCCTCCACCCAACTACTCTCGTCGAGTCCACCATGGTCGGCATACGACTAAGCGGTACCTCGGTCACCCATCTATCCTCCATCACATCAATAGACTGACCGTCACCAATAGCCCATCCAATCTCCGGAAGCACCACCGGAGCTCTAGCACACATCTCCCTCCACACCGGGGAGTGACGACGTCCCATATGCACACCCGATACCATAGCACCGTACTTAGCCCTCAACAGCGAGGACCATAGACACTCCGGCTCAAGCATAAATCTGGCCACATGTCTGGCTACTAACACCTCCCGCCTCACTGCCAAGTCTAGAACCCCCAGCCCACCACAGCTAGTAGGCTGGCACACCACCTCCCATGCCAACAAATGAACACCACCTCGGCCACTACTCCTCCCCCATATAAAGTCCCTAAACAACCGCTCCAGGGAACGAAGGAATCTCACCGGAACAATGGCATTGGAAAGCAGATAGATAGGAACCGAAGCAAGGACCGAACGCACCAAGGTGATCCTCCCAGCCATAGATAGTGTGTGCATCCGCCAACCCGCTAATCTGCGTCTAATACAAAGCTCACTAGGCAAGCAATCCCCACTCCGCAACCGCCGCCCAGATAATGGGATGCCCAAGTATATCATCGTGCCCACCTGCTCACCCACCCCCAGAGTCTCCAATATCAAATGCTTCATCGCCACTCTAGTCTTTGGGCTGAAAATGATGGCTGACTTGGACAAGTTGACCCTCTGACCTGATACTGCACAGTAGACCTGAAGAATCTGACCTATAACCCGGGCCGCCTGTCGCGTCGCCCTGGCAAGGAGCAAACAATCATCGGCGAATAGCAAATGAGATATCGCAGGGGCCCCAATCGCCGGTCTGTAAGCCTCCAACTCCTGAGTATCCACTGCCTGGCGTAGGGATCTAGACAAGGCGTCAACACATATAATAAACAGTAGCGGGGATAGGGGGCATCCCTGTCGCAGCCCACCAGATGACACAAAGAACCGTGATGGCGTCCCATTCACCAGAATGGCAAAGGAGGGGGACCGAATGCAACCCATCACCCATCTAATCCACGTCTCATGAAAGCCAAACCCCTGCAAGGACTGCTGCACGAAATCCCAACTCATCCTGTCATAGGCCCGCTCCATATCAAGCTTGATCCCCATCAAGCTCCCCCTAACCGGGGCCCTGCCAAGGTCATACATAAACTCCTGGGCAATAAGCACATTGTCAGAAATGCTCCGCCCCTCCAGGAAGGCCCCCTGCTCTGGACCAATGAGTCTAGGGAGGACAACTCTCAATCTAGCAGCAATGATCTTCGCCGTAGCTTTGTACAAGGTCGTACAAAGGCTAATCGGGCGATAATGACTCGGCTCCGAAGCATCCTGCCGCTTCGGAACCAAGGTAATAAAGGTCCTCTGCCAGTCTGCCGCCATCACTGCCGTCTCGAAGAACTGCTGTATGGCCTCCGTCACATCTCGTCCTACAATCATCCAGTATCTCTGAAAAAACACCGGAGGAAACCCATCCGGCCCCGGGGCCTTATCCCCCTCTAGAGACCACATCGTCTCTCTGATCTCCCTCTCCGAGACCGGACTAATCAGTGCATCAGTCTCATCCTCAGATACCCCTATCGAAGGCAGTGGGATACCCACAGTGCTCTCCCCTGTAGTCTGCTCGGTCCACCTGGCCCTGAAAAAACTACCCAAGATCCTCTGAATCATATCCGGATCCTCTGACAACTGCCCATCCTCGCCCCTGATGGCTCTGATCCTATTCTGCTACCTCCTGATAACTGTCGCCTGGTGAAAGAACCTGGTATTTCTATCCCCCTCCACAATCCACTGGGCTCTCGATTTCTGTCTCCAGAAAATCTCCTGCTGTCTAAGGAGGCAGTCATGCAGTGACAAAAGTGATCTCAACTCTACCATCTCCCCCTCCGTAAGACCCCCACCCGAAGCCTCCTGCATCTGTAACCTGGTAATAGCCTCCTCTGCCTCCTCGATCCTCCTGAAAATATCTCCAACCTCCTCACGATTCCACCTCCTCAACCGTCTCCTCGTCAGCTCCAATCTCCGGGACACCCGGTACATAGCGTCACCCCTGACTGGTGTTCTCCAAGCCTCCCTCACCATCCCCCACGACCGCGGATAGCAGAGCCACATCTTCTCAAATCTGAATGGGGGTCGAACTGGAATGTGTACATCTGTGCTAACCAATAGAGGACAATGATCAGACGCTATCCTAGGTAGATGGCTCACCCGATGATCCGGATAGTGCTGAACCCATCCAACGGTCCCATATGCTCTGTCAAGACGCTCCCACACTCTAGCCCGACCCTGCTGATTATTGCACCAAGTGTACCTGGGGCCCACAAACCCCAGGTCAATCAATCCAGTCGATGTCAGAAAGTCCTGAAACTCCAAAATCTTCCTCTCATAAGTAAACGGTCTACCCCCCATCTTTTCAGAGGGATCTGTAATACAGTTAAAATCTCCTGCTACCAACATAGGATAACCCACACTAATCAGCTGAGACAACTCCTCCCACAATATCCGCCGCATCCTGAAGTCAGTACTGGCATACACCGCAGCAAATACCCAAGGCCTCCAACTGCCCTCTGAGATAACCAAAATCACCTCCTGGGAACAGACATGGAAGACGTCCACTTTACATGGCCCCTGCGCCCATGTAACTATAATACCACCAGATAGCCCTTGAGACTCCACGGAGTAGAATCCCCATGACCTCGGTACCGCTCTCCTAGCCTTCTGTAGGCTCTGTCCCGCCAACCGGGTTTCCAAGACAACACACATATCCGGATTGTGCTGCTGCACAATCCTACGAAAGGCCGGGGCGAAAGAAGGCTTCCCCGCACCTCGACAATTCCATACCAAGATCTTCATAAATCACCAACGGGCTTGTCACAACCCCCTACCCCAGGGTTGCAGTCATGGAAAACCAGCTCCTCAGAGGTCCCTCCACTAACCAAACCCACCGGATTCACCTGCTTCACAACAGCCATCAGTTGGGACACAATATGGTGGTGTTCTCCTTCCCCAACTATGTGTGCTACTTGGTGTGCCGTGCCACCACCTGCTGCAGACCCAGCCACAGATCCCGTTCCCGCCGTCGTTCCCCTACACAGCCCCTCTCCAGGTCCCCCATTCTGTCTTCTTCCTTTGGCTTCCTTACTAGAGCTTGCTGCCCCCACCTCCGGTCTCCCAGGGTCACCCTCCACACCGCTATGTCCGGGTGACAAACCATGGCCCAGAGCACCAGACTGAAGGGAAGCATACACAGAGTCAAGCACAGGACCCTTACCTCGCCTGTCGTCGTCCGAAGCCGTCCCACGCCCTTCCCGTCCGTCCGCGCGACCCGCCTCGTCGAACGCCCTAAACGGAGAGCGTCGACCAGCTGCCGAGAGATCCGCCGCTACCGAGTTAGCCCTCTTCATCTTCCTACCGGAGGCCGCCGTCATCCCACGCCGCGAGGTGTCACCGGCCCCCCTACCCTCACGCTCTGCCCGTGGGGGCCGGTTGCTCGACGCCGAGAGCGGAGGAGGAGAACTCCAGCTCCTCCGATGACCACCCGCTCCCGGCCTTCCTTCCGGACATGGCTGAAGAGAGTACATCCCATTCGTAAACCGGCCTTTAGGTCCCAGCCCTCGGCATGGGCTCCTAGACCTTTTCCTCGGACTCGGTCCCAGCCCGCCACAACCCGGGTCACCAATCAGCCCATCCATCGGACCAGACATCCGGCCCGGATCGGTCAGCCCACACTCCTCTGGGCCAATACCCCGGCCCAATGCCTCGTCGAGTCGACCCTGTAATAACCCCAAAATATTTTTTTTATATAAAAAGGGATAGAATAGTCCTTTTCAATTAATATAAGGGGTAAAATAGGAAAGAATCAAAAGATAATGGCATAGTTGTAGATGCATTGAAGTGGTAAGGGTAAAATTGGAAGGAATCAAAAGTTAATGGCATAACGGTAGATATGTTGAAGTGTTAGGGGCAAAATGAGAATTTAATAATATTAAACAAAGGGTGAATAGTGTTTTGATGTGATTTAATTAGGGGGTTTGTGTGGCTTTTGGATGGAAACCGAGAGAGAGTCACAGGGGAGTCTCAGACGGACAGAGAGGAAGAAAAAGAAGGAGAGGAAAGGAAAGGAAGAAAGGAAGAGGAAAGGAAAGGAAAGGAAGAAAGGAAGAGGAAGGAGATCCCGGTTGCACTTCTAGCTGAAGGGAAAAACGTAGATCTCCTTTCCCTCTACGCAAGGACCTCGATTTCCAAAAAGAAAAAGGTAAATATCCATCCCTATCTAGTCTTTGGATGACATTAGGCTATACAAAGGGTGGATATAGTCTAGAGGGATCGGATAAGGGTTGTAGAGGCGGTTAAAAGAGGAAGAATCAGATTTTGACAAATTTTTCCGGCACTACGGAAAAACTGTGCCGAAGTCCCAACTTCGGCGAATTATTTAGGGGGCCAAATGGCCTCCGATGATGATGCATGTTATCTCTTTGGAATCCTCTATGAGTGTAGAATGTTAGATAAAAATTTCATCAAATTTGGAGTCTGAAAAGTGGATCAAACCCGGGATGAAGTAACCGGCTGTCGGTCCGGGTTACTGTTCATCCGGGTGGAAATAAGGGATTTCATGCTATAATAGAGTATTAAGCCTAGATCAAGCTAAAAGGGACCTTGTACTCATGCAAGGGAATCCCTAGTATACATAAATGATGAGTTAATTAATAGAAAAAGAAAAAAAGAAAGAAAAGAAAAGATTTAGGGAACGGGGGAGTTGAATCAATTAAAGTTCCCTATATTATAAATGGCACGTAGATTATAGCCCTTGATACAGGACTAAATGTATTATAAATGCATGTCACAGTTGGGCAAGAAGCTAGGGAACAAGAGGAAGAAGTTCCCCACTGCCTGCTGTAGAATTTTGGAGGCGTATCAGGGCTGTGCCGGATTGACAGGTGAGTGGGAGTCATGTACTTTGCACCATGAGCATCCTTAATTCATTTTCATGAATGTCGCCAAGTGTGAATTGATTCCACTTGAGCATATTGGTTGATATTGTAGTAGATTCCTCTATAATCTTGATTCTCTATGCTTGATTATTCTGTACATGCATTTGAGGAAACATTGAGAGGAATTACGAGGGGTTGATGAGTAATCAAATTGATTCTGAATTGTGAAATGATTTCTTTTGTAAATTGATTTCATTTCCTCTATTTCAAAGATTTGTAGAGCCTTTTTAATGGTATATTGAGTTGTATTGCACTTCCTTGACCCTCACTCCTAACCCTGATGTTAGTTTATGATTGGGTCATGATCGAGTGAGTGGTAGTCTTGATCATACTCCTTTTTAGCAGAGTATTGGGAGGGTGCATTATGGCATTTATGCATGGCTTGGCAGTATCTGCAGGACACCTATAGTCGATGGGGTTGAACATCGGCCTTTGTGCACATAGTAGCCTTCTGGGTGGGCGGAGCCCAGTCCCTTCCTAGGGGGGACACGGCCCTAGGCGTAGGATCGGCCGGTCCTATGACTTATATTCTGCTTGCCGCCGGGCATAGTAAGACCCCGCGAGGTGCAGTATGGCTTTCCGCGGATGTAGAATTCCCGCGAGGTGCCGTTTAGTATGTAGATGTGAGATGGATTTCTGTTCTGGATACTGGCCAGCATTTATATGATTAGTGTGGTGTCTTATCCTGCATATGCATGTGACAGTAGGGAGTTGTTGCTGGTTCGCCTGGGGCGTAAAACCCACCTTCCGACAGCTGTTTAGCATTTACATTATCGATATGGTGTCTTATCCTGCATATGCATGTGACAGTAGGGAGTTGTTGCTGGTTCGCCTGGGGCGTAAAACCCACCTCCCGACAGCTGTCTAGTGATGATTTCAGCATATTGACACCTGATTTGTATGTTCCAGCATTATGATCTGTTGAGCATATTCATGAGTAGCATATATGTTTACTTGATTATTCCATATATGCTTCAGATGAGTTGATATTGATTGTGGTGATATTGATGATTTACTCCATATTCTCTATGTTGAGTTCATGTTCATGTTGTTATTGATCTTGAGATTTCATCTCGAGCCATGATTATATTCTGTCTCATGTGCATAGTACTCTCTACTCCACTCACTGAGTATTTATATACTCACTCCCCAGTTTAATATTTTTGATTGCAGGGCAGGTATTGTATAGAGAGGAGCAGGATTAGTGGTTGCCTGCTAGCTGTGCCGCTCCATAGTATAGTATAGTATAATGTAAATAGAGGTTTATACCTTTTGGTGTATTATAAACCTTCTATTGTATATAGTGCATAGTTACAGTCATAGATCCTGTTGTGGATATGGGTTTGACCATGGATGGAATGGGAACCAGATTTTTATACAGATGAGTTATATGCCTGAGATAATGTATTGATATATATTGTCCAGGTTCATTATGTGACGGATTATGTGATTGCTGCTCTGACAGGTAGTGTGTTGTATGTATTGAGATAATCCTGACAGGTCACTATAGGAAAAGTGATCATTTTGTGCATGTATCATGCCAAATTTTTCAAGATCTATTGATGATTGATAGGTAGTAGGGTTCTACGCGGTGGCTGGTGGCCTTATGCCTACCCGCACCCTAGGACCGTCGCGGCGGCCCGCCGGGAATGGGGCGGGGGTCGTGACAAAGCTTGGTATCAGAGCAAAGGTTAAGAAGAGTCCTGTCAGAGCAATAGGATGAGTCAGGATTAAGTATAGGATTATACTATGGAGCATAGGATTTTTCTGTATGTTATTTTATGAGTCATTTACAACTCAGTAAAATATATCATGACTCAGTGTGTAACGACCATCCTCTCTTTTTGACTTTTTTAGAGAGATATAAAGAATACCTCCAAGGAGAGGACCTGCTCGTCCTGGAAGGAGGATGGAGCCAGATATAGCATTGGATGCGGGTTCTGCACATGTCGAGCCCCAAAGAGAAAAACCTCCTCCTGCTGATAGACGGAGGGTTGATGATCAAGGAGAGGTAGGAAGTAGAGATGCATTGATGGAACAGTTACTGGTGGAGAATCAAGCTCTGAGGGAGCAGATTGCTCGGGGGAAATCTCCTGCCCCGTCAGTAGTATCCATCCCACCTCCTGTACCTGTGCCAAGAAGTTTGGCCAGGCGAGCTCTAGATGATGAGGAGATTACTGTACAAGAATTTCTGAGGCTCAGAACCCCGGAGTTTAAGGGGGAAGAAGGTGAAGATCCTCAGAGATTTCTGGAGGAGACTGAAAAGATGATACGGAGACTGCCCTGTTCTGATGCAAGAGCTATAGAACTTGTAGGGCTTACAATGAAGGAAGATGCCTGGGACTGGTACCAGAGGCATATGGAGGACAGATTGTACAGTAGGAATCCTCCAACCTGGGAAGAGTTCAGGCAAGCAGTGATGGATGAGTTCTTGTCTCCGGCTGAGAGGCAGAATCGGGCTCTTCAGTTTGAGAGGCTGAAGCAAATGCCCGGAATGAGCGTATCTGAGTACGCTCGTGAGTTCACTAGATTGGGGAAGTATGCTCCTTACATCATCCCCACTGAAGCTGCCAGGATAGAAAGGTTCAGACGAGGTCTGATTTCCCCGCTTTATAATGCAGTACTGGCAGTAGAGGTCCCCACCTTGTCTAGGCTGATAGATAAAGCAAAACAGTGGGAGACCAGAAACAAAGAGGAAAGAGCTGAAAGAGAACAGAGAAAAATGAGTGTGGGGAAGGAGCAAAGCAGTAGAGGTAGATCTGAGGGAGTAGATCTCTCGGAGGGCCCGACGGAGCAGTCTGTATGCTCAACTCCACCTGCCCCACGTAAGAGGAAATGGAGGAAAAGAGGTCAATCACAAGAAACTTTTCTACCATCAGTACCTCGTCCTCCAGTCACTATAGCCAGAACTGAATCTGAGTTCCAATCATGGCCAGTGTGTGGCATATGTGGGAAGCAGCACCCTGGCAGATGCAGAATGGGCCAGGGAGTGTGCTACAGATGTGGACAGCCGGGTCATTTTGCCAGAGAATGCCCGCAGGGTGCCACCCAGCAGTTTGTGCCTTTGGCATCCTACCCTTCTGTGCAGATGGACAGGCCTAGTAGTAGGGAGCCTGTAGGCAGAGGTAGAGGTCAAGCACAAACATCACAGCAGAGTGCTGGACCATCTCAACTGTCAGCTCCAGTAGGCAGAGGGCAAGGAAGGGTGTTCACGGTAAATCCACAGGAGGCACAGACATCGAATGCAGCTATGACAGGTAATTTACTCTTTTAAATTCGAGGACGAATTTTATATAAGGGGGGGAGGATGTAATAACCCCAAAATATTTTTTTTATATAAAAAGGGATAGAATAGTCCTTTTCAATTAATATAAGGGGTAAAATAGGAAAGAATCAAAAGATAATGGCATAGTTGTAGATGCATTGAAGTGGTAAGGGTAAAATTGGAAGGAATCAAAAGTTAATGGCATAACGGTAGATATGTTGAAGTGTTAGGGGCAAAATGAGAATTTAATAATATTAAACAAAGGGTGAATAGTGTTTTGATGTGATTTAATTAGGGGGTTTGTGTGGCTTTTGGATGGAAACCGAGAGAGAGTCACAGGGGAGTCTCAGACGGACAGAGAGGAAGAAAAAGAAGGAGAGGAAAGGAAAGGAAGAAAGGAAGAGGAAAGGAAAGGAAAGGAAGAAAGGAAGAGGAAGGAGATCCCGGTTGCACTTCTAGCTGAAGGGAAAAACGTAGATCTCCTTTCCCTCTACGCAAGGACCTCGATTTCCAAAAAGAAAAAGGTAAATATCCATCCCTATCTAGTCTTTGGATGACATTAGGCTATACAAAGGGTGGATATAGTCTAGAGGGATCGGATAAGGGTTGTAGAGGCGGTTAAAAGAGGAAGAATCAGATTTTGACAAATTTTTCCGGCACTACGGAAAAACTGTGCCGAAGTCCCAACTTCGGCGAATTATTTAGGGGGCCAAATGGCCTCCGATGATGATGCATGTTATCTCTTTGGAATCCTCTATGAGTGTAGAATGTTAGGTAAAAATTTCATCAAATTTGGAGTCTGAAAAGTGGATCAAACCCGGGATGAAGTAACCGGCTGTCGGTCCGGGTTACTGTTTATCCGGGTGGAAATAAGGGATTTCATGCTATAATAGAGTATTAAGCCTAGATCAAGCTAAAAGGGACCTTGTACTCATGCAAGGGAATCCCTAGTATACATAAATGATGAGTTAATTAATAGAAAAAGAAAAAAAGAAAGAAAAGAAAAGATTTAGGGAACGGGGGAGTTGAATCAATTAAAGTTCCCTATATTATAAATGGCACGTAGATTATAGCCCTTGATACAGGACTAAATGTATTATAAATGCATGTCACAGTTGGGCAAGAAGCTAGGGAACAAGAGGAAGAAGTTCCCCACTGCCTGCTGTAGAATTTTGGAGGCGTATCAGGGCTGTGCCGGATTGACAGGTGAGTGGGAGTCATGTACTTTGCACCATGAGCATCCTTAATTCATTTTCATGAATGTCGCCAAGTGTGAATTGATTCCACTTGAGCATATTGGTTGATATTGTAGTAGATTCCTCTATAATCTTGATTCTCTATGCTTGATTATTCTGTACATGCATTTGAGGAAACATTGAGAGGAATTACGAGGGGTTGATGAGTAATCAAATTGATTCTGAATTGTGAAATGATTTCTTTTGTAAATTGATTTCATTTCCTCTATTTCAAAGATTTGTAGAGCCTTTTTAATGGTATATTGAGTTGTATTGCACTTCCTTGACCCTCACTCCTAACCCTGATGTTAGTTTATGATTGGGTCATGATCGAGTGAGTGGTAGTCTTGATCATACTCCTTTTTAGCAGAGTATTGGGAGGGTGCATTATGGCATTTATGCATGGCTTGGCAGTATCTGCAGGACACCTATAGTCGATGGGGTTGAACATCGGCCTTTGTGCACATAGTAGCCTTCTGGGTGGGCGGAGCCCAGTCCCTTCCTAGGGGGGGACACGGCCCTAGGCGTAGGATCGGCCGGTCCTATGACTTATATTCTGCTTGCCGCCGGGCATAGTAAGACCCCGCGAGGTGCAGTATGGCTTTCCGCGGATGTAGAATTCCCGCGAGGTGCCGTTTAGTATGTAGATGTGAGATGGATTTCTGTTCTGGATACTGGCCAGCATTTATATGATTAGTGTGGTGTCTTATCCTGCATATGCATGTGACAGTAGGGAGTTGTTGCTGGTTCGCCTGGGGCGTAAAACCCACCTTCCGACAGCTGTTTAGCATTTACATTATCGATATGGTGTCTTATCCTGCATATGCATGTGACAGTAGGGAGTTGTTGCTGGTTCGCCTGGGGCGTAAAACCCACCTCCCGACAGCTGTCTAGTGATGATTTCAGCATATTGACACCTGATTTGTATGTTCCAGCATTATGATCTGTTGAGCATATTCATGAGTAGCATATATGTTTACTTGATTATTCCATATATGCTTCAGATGAGTTGATATTGATTGTGGTGATATTGATGATTTACTCCATATTCTCTATGTTGAGTTCATGTTCATGTTGTTATTGATCTTGAGATTTCATCTCGAGCCATGATTATATTCTGTCTCATGTGCATAGTACTCTCTACTCCACTCACTGAGTATTTATATACTCACTCCCCAGTTTAATATTTTTGATTGCAGGGCAGGTATTGTATAGAGAGGAGCAGGATTAGTGGTTGCCTGCTAGCTGTGCCGCTCCATAGTATAGTATAGTATAATGTAAATAGAGGTTTATACCTTTTGGTGTATTATAAACCTTCTATTGTATATAGTGCATAGTTACAGTCATAGATCCTGTTGTGGATATGGGTTTGACCATGGATGGAATGGGAACCAGATTTTTATACAGATGAGTTATATGCCTGAGATAATGTATTGATATATATTGTCCAGGTTCATTATGTGACGGATTATGTGATTGCTGCTCTGACAGGTAGTGTGTTGTATGTATTGAGATAATCCTGACAGGTCACTATAGGAAAAGTGATCATTTTGTGCATGTATCATGCCAAATTTTTCAAGATCTATTGATGATTGATAGGTAGTAGGGTTCTACGCGGTGGCTGGTGGCCTTATGCCTACCCGCACCCTAGGACCGTCGCGGCGGCCCGCCGGGAATGGGGCGGGGGTCGTGACAGACCCAGACCCAACCCGTCGCCTGACTTAGCACCTGCACCGGGTTGACTCGCCACACCAGCGGCCACCCCCACACCAGCCAACCCGACATCCTTCTCCGGCGTCTTCCTCCGGGCCACCTTAGAGGGTTTCTGCCACCCTTCAAGGTCGACCGGCGAGGAGACCCCAGAAGAGTTGGCGCAGGCCCGGGAAGGAGTGATCGCCGGGTCCGACCGAGATCCCTCAGTAGTCGTCTCCTTCCTTTGTGCCGCCTTCTTGGCCACCGGCTTGTGCCAGGGACGACTCATCACCATCCATGGCCCATACACCGCCGGCTCCTCCACTGCACCAGCTCCCCCACGCTCCGTCTCAACATCCCCCTGATCATCCCCCCCGGAACCAGGCGACTTCCTCCACCCTGTCTCTGCCGTCTCCCCTGAACCCGCCACCGGAGTGAAACGACCACACCCCGGCGCCGAATGCCCAATCCGGCCGCATTTGGAGCACGGGGCAGGCATATTCTCGTAAACAAAGCTTTGCCAGAAAGTTTCCTCGACTCCACCTGTTCTTCCCCTCACCGTCGTCCCCGGTTTAAGAGAGCCAGAGCAGTCGAGCTCGATCTTAACTCTCGCGAAGCCAAACCTCCGCCCCTGCTCCGTGAACACGTCCAAAGCCAACGGATTTCCAGCCCTCGCCGCGATCTTATATATGGTCTCCTTCCTCCAGTAATCGACAGGCAGACGAGGGAGCCGGAGCCAGACGACGACCCTGCCAACCCCCTTGGCGCCAGGCACAAAGTTGGGTTGCCATCTATCCATCGCCACAAGTTGCCCGGCCACTGTCCAGGGGCCATTCAACACAGCAGCTTCGCGGTCCTCCTCCTTGGCGAACCGAAGAACAGTGAAGCCGTCCATAAGCGGGAAAGCCTCCACATTGTAGGCCAATCGACCCACCCTCTTGATCTCCTTCGCAATCCACTCACCTGGGACTGTCCTCCCCAAGCTTCTAACGATGACCGCCGAGCTCCGCCACTCCGCCCGTGCATCCTCCAGCTCCTCTTCCGTGATGTCAACCACCTCGTCGGAGAACCTGTTTTGCATGAGCTCCACCTCCCGGGAAGATGGCTGGTGACAGGTCCACGCCGGTTGCCGAGCGGGTCCCTTTGCAACGTCCGCCCAAGACCGCTCCTTCGTCGCTTCCCCCACCCCCTGCACCGCAGGACCCCCATCCATCCCCGGTCGAACCGGAACCCCCTTCCGAGAATCCATGAGCTGCTCGCCCCCACACCAGATGTTTGGGAGAATACCCCACCCACCGCACAGATTTTGGCGCACCTAGGTACGCTTCCCGAGCCACTCTGCCCGGCCACTGTCCAGGGGCCATTCAACACAGCAGCTTCGCGGTCCTCCTCCTTGGCGAACCGAAGAACAGTGAAGCCGTCCATAAGCGGGAAAGCCTCCACATTGTAGGCCAATCGACCCACCCTCTTGATCTCCTTCGCAATCCACTCACCTGGGACTGTCCTCCCCAAGCTTCTAACGATGACCGCCGAGCTCCGCCACTCCGCCCGTGCATCCTCCAGCTCCTCTTCCGTGATGTCAACCACCTCGTCGGAGAACCTGTTTTGCATGAGCTCCACCTCCCGGGAAGATGGCTGGTGACAGGTCCACGCCGGTTGCCGAGCGGGTCCCTTTGCAACGTCCGCCCAAGACCGCTCCTTCGTCGCTTCCCCCACCCCCTGCACCGCAGGACCCCCATCCATCCCCGGTCGAACCGGAACCCCCTTCCGAGAATCCATGAGCTGCTCGCCCCCACACCAGATGTTTGGGAGAATACCCCACCCACCGCACAAATTTTGGCGCACCTAGGTACGCTTCCCGAGCCACTCACTCTCTCTCCCCCCGAGCCACTCACCTTGTTTTTGAAACTATCTAGTGAGGCTATATTAACAACCAAGATTCTCTCCATTCAGATCGACATGAGGATCCAACTCCATTACATTGCTAGAATCCATATTGTATATTTGAAGCCAGCCGCACCTTAAAGTATCTTGCGACGCCTCTAAAATTGCACCGCATGAATGATCCGTGCTCGTAGGCTAATGCTGAATGTGAAATCGATCCGGTGCTTCGAGCTCGAGAAAATTAGTTTGCTCATCCTACACTAAAGCACTTGCTAAGTTCCTACGAGAAAGAATCATCCTACACTAAAGCACTTGCTAAGTTCCTACGAGAAAGAAAGACGTGCATCACAAAAAGTTTAGCAATGCTAGTAATAATATATCGTCAAAATAAATATTAATAGCATCCAAATAAATATATGGTTGCAATTTTTTTGTTTCTTTTTAATGCATCCAAATAAATATCAATATCATCAGACCCGGCCATATATAGGAGCTCGACCAACAAAAATTTAGAATGCAGGAGAAAAGGTTAAATACTCTCAAATTTACGCCAAATAAAATTTCTCTCTTCAAACATGGGCGCAAAATAAGTTTAGTCCTGGCATTATTTTTCGGCAGGATAAGCACCCACCGAAGCAGAACACAAAAGAAAACAAGGATACGATTCGAGCCGCCCACATTAAGTCGGCCAACGACACCACACAAACACGAGACAAACCACGGACGCATAACAGAACCAGACACGTGTGACCACACGAGACAAAACACGGACGCAGACCGGACGCGAACAGCTCCAGGACCACCAGATCAACGGCTGAGAATTCACATCCCACCGCGGAGGCGGAGCACCAGATGGAGGGTAGACTCCTTCTGGATGTTGTAGTCGGCGAGAGTCCGACCGTCCTCGAGCTGCTTCCCGGCGAAGATCAGCCTCTGCTGATCCGGCGGAATCCCCTCCTTATCCTGGATCTTCGCCTTCACGTTGTCGATAGTGTCCGAGCTCTCCACCTCCAGGGTGATCGTCTTGCCGGTGAGAGTCTTCACGAAGATCTGCATCCCTCCCCTGAGGCGGAGCACCAGGTGGAGGGTGGACTCCTTCTGGATGTTATAGTCGGCGAGGGTCCGGCCGTCTTCAAGCTGTTTTCCGGCAAAGATGAGCCTCTGCTGGTCCGGGGGGATGCCCTCCTTGTCCTGGATCTTGGCCTTCACGTTGTCGATCGTGTCCGAGGACTCGACCTCCAGGGTGATGGTTTTGCCGGTGAGGGTCTTCACGAAGATCTGCATCCCTCCCCTGAGGCGGAGCACCAGGTGGAGGGTGGACTCCTTCTGGATATTATAGTCGGCGAGGGTCCGGCCGTCTTCAAGCTGTTTCCCGGCAAAGATGAGCCTCTGCTGGTCCGGGGGGATGCCCTCCTTGTCCTGGATCTTGGCCTTGACGTTGTCGATCGTATCCGAGGACTCGACCTCCAGGGTGATGGTTTTGCCGGTGAGGGTCTTGACGAAGATTTGCATACCACCACGGAGACGGAGAACGAGATGGAGGGTGGACTCCTTCTGGATGTTATAGTCGGCGAGGGTCCGGCCGTCTTCAAGCTGTTTTCCGGCAAAGATGAGCCTCTGCTGGTCCGGGGGGATGCCCTCCTTGTCCTGGATCTTGGCCTTCACGTTGTCGATCGTGTCCGAGGACTCGACCTCCAGGGTGATGGTTTTGCCGGTGAGGGTCTTCACGAAGATCTGCATCCCTCCCCTGAGGCGGAGCACCAGGTGGAGGGTGGACTCCTTCTGGATATTATAGTCGGCGAGGGTCCGGCCGTCTTCAAGCTGTTTCCCGGCAAAGATGAGCCTCTGCTGGTCCGGGGGGATGCCCTCCTTGTCCTGGATCTTGGCCTTGACGTTGTCGATCGTATCCGAGGACTCGACCTCCAGGGTGATGGTTTTGCCGGTGAGGGTCTTGACGAAGATTTGCATACCACCACGGAGACGGAGAACGAGATGGAGGGTGGACTCCTTCTGGATGTTGTAGTCGGCGAGCGTCCGGCCGTCCTCGAGCTGCTTGCCGGCGAAGATAAGACGTTGCTGGTCCGGGGGGATGCCCTCTTTGTCCTGGATCTTGGCCTTGACGTTGTCGATCGTGTCCGAGGACTCGACCTCTAGGGTGATGGTCTTGCCGGTGAGAGTCTTCACGAAGATCTGCATCCCTCCCCTGAGGCGGAGCACCAGGTGGAGGGTGGACTCCTTCTGGATATTATAGTCGGCGAGCGTCCGGCCGTCCTCGAGCTGCTTGCCGGCGAAGATAAGACGTTGCTGGTCCGGGGGGATGCCCTCCTTGTCTTGGATCTTGGCCTTGACGTTGTCGATCGTGTCCGAGGACTCGACCTCCAGGGTAATGGTCTTGCCGGTGAGGGTCTTCACGAAGATCTGCATCTGTTTTCACGGAAAGAAAAACAAGAACAGGCATCAGAGGTAGTTCTACGAACAGATCAAACTTACTTGACAAAGAAACAGAAAAGGAGTTGATCGATGGTGGAGACCATGAGCAGATCGACAATAGGGCAAGGGGATTCAAGCGACGGACATATGTATCACATTAAAATCTAAAAAAATAGCGAGAGAAATTGCAACAACAGATCTTTATCTCGATTGTTACGGAGGAAACAAAATAAAAAAAAAATCCAAAATATTTTTTTTCAAAAAACAAAGAATCATATGTACTTCTAGCCAAGCAGAACCCATCGAAAATCCAAATAGAATTAGGATAGTTAACCGTTCTATGAGATCTACAAGAAATGAGACAAAAGAATATACCTTACAAGAACGAATTGAGAACTCTTCACTTTCAACCGAAGAAAACTGGATGGCAGAAGAAAGAGGGATGGGTCTTATATAAAGCTGGAATTGCCGACGCCTGGGGGAGAATGTGAACGGACGACGGAACCACCGAGAAAAGCAAGACCAATTATGGGCGAACACGTGTCGTCTATGAGCTGTAAAGACGTGGCGTGCACGGAACATGGTTTTATTTTAACCATTGTTCCCCCGTGACGAGGGATAACTTGATGAACGGCCATGATGTGGCAACCGATGTGATGATTAAAATTATCTACGGACAGAGTTGGTCGACTACTCGAATCTGAGCCGGAGCAGAGTCCGGATGTCCATAGCAGGTCTTCGAATACAAATTCGAAACCCTCTCCCTCCTTGCTCCATTACCGCCGAGCGGAGGAGCGCAGCTCAAGGTATGCCCCCATTTTTCTGCTTCTTTTGTCGTTCTCTGAGCTGTTTTTGGATAACCATTCCTCTGTTCAACGGCTTGGCCAAGGTTTGGCTTTGCTTGGTCTTAAATTTGGGTTGCCAGGATCCTCTTCGTGGTCCATCAATGGTGAGACAAATTCCGATCGGTTGTAATGAATTTTTCTGATTAATTTATTCGAAGGTTTCATAAGTGATGGGTTATACGATTCCCTCAGTTGTTCTTTTGGGATGCAAGGCTATATACCCATCGATCTTCCCCTTGTGTGCAAGCTAGGGTTTTGTTGAATTCTGAAGGGATTTAGGGAAAATTTGAGCCTAGTTGTTGGTGAATTGTTTGATTCGGCGTCCTGGGTGAGTTGCTATTATTGTTCGAGTCCTTTTGAGAGGTGTTATACAATGTTTTTATTTAACTGAAGGGTTGGAGATTTGGTTTCTTGAGTTGGGGACGTCCGTGAGATGGAAGAACAATTCATACTCCGAGTCCCCCCTTCTGTATCTGAACGAATAGAACGCCTTTTCAATGAGAACGCTTCCTCTTCCGAAGACGGGTCGTTGGATTTGTCCTTTTCAGGTATTTCCTTGTGCTTATGCTTCTTATTTTCTTTTTTGTAAAAAATAGTCCTGCAAGGTAATCTAGTTCATGCCTGATCGGTGCTGATAATTATTAAATGTCTTCAGTCGTGTTACAAACTGTAATGGTGTACTTGTGACAATCTCTTTTCTTTACCTACCGTTCCCTACTTTTCATGCAAATTTGTAGTTTTTTTCATGAACTTTTCATGAAGGAATAGTTGAGGTCAGAAGACTCCTCCGTGAAGGTGACGGTAATTCCTCTTTTGTTGACTAGGGCTGATGGCAGAGGGAGTTCCTCTAAGAAAATCTTTCACTCTACTATTCTCTTTGGAGAAATTATGGGGCCAATTGTGTGGGTTGTTGGAGTTTTGCATAGGCATATCTAGGAGAAAACTAATCAATTCTAAAAAATAAATCAGAGACAGTGAAGAAACCATTTAGGCAATAAAATTTTCTTAAGCAGGATATGTACATGTTTCAGTACAACAGCTTGGAAAATCCTGTTATTAGAACTTTTCAGGGATCTTGATAACATAATACTCCCTATCCAGATGCAAGGATATTTGGCCTGGAACCACAGTGAGTGAATTTTAAGATTGAACAAGCGATTCGCAATGAATGTTTGGTAAAGTTGAGCACGTGCATTTTAAAACTTCTTGAGTAGTATGCGATATGTGATATAAATACGATTATAGTTTAAGCATAAGCACTACAAATGAAGATATAGGTGTTACAATTGGAACGTTGATTGGAATAGGGAGGTCAATAGGTTAGTCGTGGGTTTGGGAAGGACGGACTGTGGAATCTTGGTATGATCTTCAGTTTAGAGGAGGGGATAGAGTTTCTCTCTGACATGATGGATGGTGTGGGAGTTAGCTTCAGGCAATTTAAGGCTTATTGCTACTTGTAATCTATTGATAGTTGCGTGTCATGTTGTCATGGCTACACGAGAACTTGAATATCATTTTCATCTAAAGTAGTTCTGAGTTATTTACCCTAGTTTAATGAGGTCAGTTCATCTTGACTTATTCAGAAGATTTATTACTTATTGATACCGTTGTCATACATTCATTAGGTGCAGCTGGTGTGTTTTAGGCATTGAAATTTGGATTTCCACCTTCCTTTAAATATATGACTTCTTTTTTAATTGCTTTGCATATTTTTGATTTCTTAGGCTATGTTCAGAAGCAAAATATCGTGGAATAGATATCAGCTAACCCAATCATTTTGCCAAACAACATAATGGTATTCTAGTTACTCTGGAGTAAAATTACTCCAGTCAAATTTCATCTTAATCCATTTACCCTAGTAAACCCAGAATAAACAACTCCATTGGGAGAGGTGGATTAGTTTATTCCATGTTCAAGGTCCATGACTTCCCAAAAACACCCATGAATCCCTCTTCCTTCTCATGACTTATCTTTCTCTCAAGATTTTTGACTGCGAACAACCACCTTGCTGACTTCCTGTGCTAAAGGTTCTTCTGTGGCATGACACCGCTGCCCTTATCAACAGAGCGACCATCATTGGCCTTGTCTCCAACCTCCACCATGGCATTGGCCAGGCTCTCAGCGATTGCCACTAGAGATCGATGACGACATCCTCGTTGACACCAGGCCACCATTCTTTGCAATGTTTGGATGGTAGAGGTGTCCAAGACCGAGGTTGAACCCATCATCCTTGTCACCTTTGATTGAGGCCATTGGTGATCCAGCCAAGATAGGTAATGGTGTCCTCAGTGGGCCAGAATTAGAGATGGGCACTGGGCCGGGCCGCCCATGGCCCGGCACGGCACGGCACGAAGCGGGCCGTGCCTGGCACGGCCCGCCAGCTACAGTGCCGGGCCGTGCCTGGCACGGCCCCTTTGATAGGGCCGTGCTGGGCTAGAGGTTCCTGGCCAGCGGGCCGTGCCAGGCACGGCCTGCTTCGGGCCTGGGCCGGCACGACCCGGTCTAGGCCCGCGGGCCAAGCACGGCACGGCCCGCGGGCCAGCACGGCACGGCCCATAAGGGCCTGGGCCGGGCTGGCACGCGAGCCTGGCACGGTCCGGGCCTGGGCCCGGCTCGGCCTGATAAAATTTTTTTAATAAATTAATAAATATTGAACACTAAGAAATCTTGATTTATGAATATAAAGCCACCTTAATGGTGGGGGATTTGGCATAGACCCCTACCAGTTTATTAATTTAAATCAAAATGGTACATGAAGGGAGGTTTGGACCTTGGTCTGACCTCTAGATTCTAGAATACAATAAGAAACTAAGAAAGGGCCGAGGTTTGGACCTTGGTCTGACCTCCAGAATACAATAAAAATGTACAATTATAAAAAATTAAGAAATCTTACTAATCATCAGTGATTCAGTGAATCAGTATTCACTCTTCAGTCTTCAGTCTTCAGTCTTCAGTCTTCAGTCTTCAGTAGTGTTTGTATCATCATCATCAGAGGATGTTGTATTATGTCCACCTTTATCTTGAAGTCTTGCCTCAGCATCCAGCCAATCCTTGAAGCAGAGAAGCATCTCCACCGTTTCGCCCGTCATCCTACTTCTCTTTTCGTCAAGAACACGCCGACCTGCACTAAAAGCGGATTCCGATGCTACCGTGGACATCGGCACAGCTAAAATATCGCGTGCAATTGCAGACATAACAGGATATTGATTTCTAACACTCTTCCACCAAGATAATACATCTAGATTCTCTATTTGATTTTCATCATATGCAGACTGAAGATCATTTCGTAAATAAAATTCTAGTTCACTACTTAAAGATGAAGAAGATGAAGAGGAACTTGAAGCATGTGTGTGTCTTCTCTGTGCAATGAATGAAAAAATAGATGACGAACGAGAACTACTAGAAGGAGGAATAGAGGTTTGTATTTGTGTTCTAGATCCACGAATTTTTTCATCATATATAGCATAAATATCATAAAGAAGTTGTCTTACCTCATCTTTAGCAGATTCAGCATCTTGATTCATATTTTCAGCGTATGCATCAAGTAAAATTAGCACGCCATTTAATTTAACTCTAGGATCAAATACAGCAGCTAAGTTATGCATAGGACATATCCTGTCCCAATACTCATTCCATTTAGATTCCATTAGGTGAATAATAGGCATTAAAACATCATCATATCTATGTTCTGCAAATTTTTGACTAATTATATATGCTTGTTGTAAAAATGAACATGAAGTAGGGTAATAAATACCAGAAAGAACATTGGTAGCATTATAAAAACTAAGCAAAAAATCTTCCAAAATTTTTCCTTTATTCCAATCAGTTTCAGTCAATGTAAATCCTAATCCACGATCATTAATATATGCACTTAATAAATTTTTATATGGGTATGCATCATGTATCATGCTATATGTGGAGTTCCAACGAGTAATTACATCAAGTTTAAATTTTTTAAAACGTTTACCATGATTTATGCATAATTCCTTAAATTCTTGAAGTCTTGATCTAGAAGTATGAATAAAAGAAACTGCATTTCTAATTTTTGAAATCACATCTTGAATCATGCCCATGCCAGCTTGAACAGAAAGATTTAAGATATGACATGCACATCTAATATGCAGTAAATTTTCATCTAATATGGGATGCAATGAGTCTTTTAATAATACAACAGCAGAATTATTATTAGATGCATTATCAAAAGTAATAGACATAATTTTATCATTAATATTATGTGAACATGCAGTTTGATAAATTATATTTGAAATTTGTTGTCCAGAATGTGGAAAATCAAAAGCACGAAAAGCAAGAATACGTTTATTTAATTGCCAATCATTATCAATATAATGAGCAGTAATGGCAATAAAACAATTACTACCTACAGATGCTGACCAAATATCAGAAGTTAATGAAATTTTTACATTTAAAGTAGAAAGTGTTTCAATTAAATTTTGTTTCATTGCTAAAAAATTGGTCATAGCTACTCTTCTAAATGTACGCCTATTAGTTCTTTTGTAAGCAGGTTGTAGGTTTAATTGAACATATTCTTCAAAATTAAAAGATTCACGTAAACTAAAAGGTAATTCATCCTTAACTATCCATTTTACAAGTGCTTTTCTTTGATTTTCATGATTATATGCAAAATTACCTACAAGTAATCCCCCTTGTATATTAAGGCTACTTTGAGTTTGAGCATGAGAATCATGCATCCTATGACTCTCTTGATGTCTTTTTAAATGCCCTGTTCCCCCACTACTACTACAACTATAAAGTTTGGCACATTTTTTACATTTAGCTTTCCAGACTCCCTCAACCATAACTCTATCAAATTCATTCCATACAGTACTAGTCCTCTTACGAGAAGAGGTTTGACCTTCACTCGGTTCACCAGTTCTAGAGGAACTAGGAACAGGGGGTTGGGGATTAGTTTCTTCTCCGTCAGAAACAGGAATGCCAAACTGACTTTCCTCAAAAGATGACATATCTATGATTAATTCAAAAAATAAAAACTAACCGCAAGGAGGAATTGAGTAGAGGGTCGGAGGGCAGAGGCAGAGCCGAGATTCCGAGCTTCCTCTTGTGCTCTCAACAGAAGCGACCTTCTCTTCTCAACAGGAACCTCCTCTTGTGTAGCACTTGAACAAACTAAAAATTAAATTGCTAGAAGAGCACTTTAGAGGAGAGAAATAATAGCAGTAGAGAAGGAGAGAATGAGAGGTTTGGTGTGGTGAGAATGAGGGAGGAATGGGCTATTTATAGAAGCCCAAAATTTTTTTTTCCCAAAATACCCCTCCATTCAGCCGTTATTGGACTGTTGGGAGGGGTAAAATCGACTTTTTTTCCGAAAATAGCCGTTGGAAACGGCTATTTTCCCTCCCCCTCTCCAGACGGCCCGTCTGGAGCCGTTACGGGCCGTGCCAGGCACGGCCCGTCTGGAGCCGTTACGGGCCGTGCCTGGCACGGCCCGTGCCGTGCCGTGCCCGGCCCGGCCCACCAATAGAGGGGCCGGGGGCCGGGCCGGGCTGGCCTTCCGTGCCTCACGGCACGGCCCGCTTAGAATTTGGGCCCGGGGGGCCTGGGCCGGGCCGGCCCGGCACGGCCCGTTGCCCAACTCTAGCCAGAATTCATGGAATGTTTAGATGGGTGTGGCTCCAAGATGATAGTTGAATCCATCATCCTATCAATGCCCTGCATGGGACCATCATTGTTGTCACCCTGGGAGGGCACCAGTGTAGTCCATGGATCACCATTGTCATAGTGTTTTAATTACATCTAAGTGTATATTTGTAATAGTATGAAGATAATATGGTGCTCCCTCTTATCTCATCTCTACTCTCTATGTGCTTCTTCTTCTTATTGGTATGTTTTGTATTATTATTTTTTAAAAAAGTAGAAATTGTAATCCCCAATGATTGAACTTTGCTAATGGCTTGAACTTGTTTAATTGGGTGGGTTTACATTTATTAAGTATCATTGTATTTGAATGAATTAAAAAATGGTTATACTTGTGTAAGTATTAGTTTTTGATCTTAATCTTAGAGTTCCATGGTTAGTATGGATTTTTTTTTTTTTTTGATTTTCTAATAATTGCATTGCTATATTGTTCAATCTTTAGTGCATATAATATTATTTGAATTTCCAAGTAGAAATTGATGCTGATCTTTTTTCGAAGTGACGTGGTTTCCAACTAATCACAAGGAGAGATACCTGATTAGCAAAGGAAGTGATTCCAGACTGTCAAAAAATGTTATGTTTCTCCACTAAATAGATTATATTGAAGTAATTAGTCAAATGAAAAATTGATAAGCAAGGGCAGCGTACTAGATTCAGCTCCTTCCGAGCTTCATATGAGACTTTCTAATATATTATTGTTATTTTTATTAAAATAATATTATCATTGTCGTAGCTTGAAAAATTATTTTAATAGCATTTTGATTCTCTCTATATTTGTCCAATTTATATTCCTATGGGGCAGGGACAATTTTGTCCAATTTATGAGAAGTTACCATTTAACCTTCTTATTCCAGTTTTTCCAACCAAGCAACATTCAGGTTTAACATCAGGAATAATAGATCATGAATCAAACAGAATTTAAGCTTATACCATTTAATCCATGGAATAACTGGACATAGAGGGTTAGGAACAATTACTGTTCTGCTTCCAACCGCAGCCTTAGGGGCTACCCTCTATATCCTTGCCTACCAGTGAATTTATGGCAAACAGTTCTAAATGTGTCTACTTATACACGTTGCACTTCCACTTTCTTGTGTCAGACTTCTGGGAATCTGTTAATTGTCAGTGACTATGTTGTGCTACTGTGGGAGCCAGCATGGCCAGTGGTTTGGAAGCACATATTCATAGAATTAATGGGGAGCAATGCCAACTTCCCAACTTGTGCGCCTTATGCAGCCAAAGAGTTGAAATTTGCAAGAGACCTAACACATGTAGAGGATGGTAGTTTTTGGTCCTCCCTCAAAATTATTTACCATATGGGCTCGTTTGGTTCACAGGAAAAGGAGGGGGGAAAGTGTGGTCAACGGGAAAGTAATGAAATGCCTCTTGTTTGGTTGGAGTTTTCAAAGGAGAGAGATGGAAAAGTTGTATTCCCATGGGAATATGATTCCCACATTTCATGGGAAAGTCTTTCCCATGAGAAACATGGGAAAGTTACTTTCCCATGAGGTGGGAATCACTCCTTTTTTATTTTTTTCCCAAAAAGACCCTTCAGCATTAAAGAAGCATTAAAGAGGCATTAAAGACCTAATTTTTATTAAGGGCATAATAGGAATTATACATAACTTTCCTAGGAAAGTGGATGGTCAACCAAACATAAGCACTTTGGAAATTTGTCACTTTCCCATGGTTAACCAAACATGCCAAAAGTACTTTCCTAGGTATCCTCTTCCTAGGAATCTGATTCCCAGGAATCATATTCCTAGGAGGGAAAATACTTCCCGCGAACCAAACGAGCCCTATGTGTATTTGCATGTGTGTTTTTTCTCCTTGCAACTATCCTATTCTGCTAAGATAGGATTTGGGAAAAAAATATTTCTCATATGTATGAACTCTAAAAATGGTATCTGATATAGGTTTTGAAGGGTCAGGCTAGCATGAGATTTTGTTAAGGCTAGTAATGTTATCGGGAACTTTCCATGTTCCCATGTATTCTGTAATTTCAAAATATTAAACTAGTTACTTTGCC
Organism: Phoenix dactylifera; assembly: GCF_051530095.1. Taxonomy (NCBI): domain Eukaryota; kingdom Viridiplantae; phylum Streptophyta; class Magnoliopsida; order Arecales; family Arecaceae; genus Phoenix; species Phoenix dactylifera. The sequence continues at coordinate 37,599,744 of NC_143190.1, read as the reverse complement.
CATCGAGAGTCAGAATGTGCTCGAAATTCTGGTATGTGGAGTGGGGTTTAAAACGGGAAAGAGATCTTAAGGGATGAAGTTGCAGGGGAAGATAGTGCAGATAGATTGTGAACCTCTTATTTGAGCATGATATGGGTAGAGAGAAATATTTTAACTAGAGTTGTGCTAGTTTACTTTGATAGCCTCATAACGAGCCCTCCCAAGCACTGAGTTGTCCTTTTTAGAGGGAAACCTTCCAATACTGTAAAGGAAGGTTCAACCTACTAATGTTATTAGTGCATACATCCATCTGATTTTCTTCTGGATGTAGTGTCTTGTAGTTTACAATTTTAAAAGAAAACTTGGTTCCTTCTGTGGATTTCTAATGCCCACCAATTCTTTTATCTTATGTTATTTATGTTGCTTTTTGTATGCACCAAGCATTTTCTTGTATGACGTTTGGTTTTGAGTTGATGTATACATTGTTCTCTTGATTGTTTTTTTGTGTACTTCTAACAAGTTCTATTTCATTGCAGAGGATGGAAGAAATGGTACTTTTATGATTGGCAATGAAAGATTTCCTGCCTCCCTCTTGGATCTTCCTTGCATAGTTGAATCTTATAAAACTTATGATGATACTGTGTTAATCAAAACCGCTGATGTTGGTCAGGTAATTGATGACCGTCCTCTGCTTTGCATAGTTAAAGATTGATTAGAACTTGACCTATTGAAATGGAACAGATTATTATGGTAAGAGAAGAAGGTGATCCTGCTCCAGAAGGGATTGAGTTCAAGCATGGGCTTACCCCACCAATGAGGGATGCTCGCAGAAGGCGGTTCCGGAGAGAACCTGATCTCAATGTACTTAGCTGCGACTTTTGTCTATGATTTCTTTGGTAGTTTCTCACATCTTTTTGCATGTGCAGCCAGAGTTCGTCCAGCGGGTTGAAAGAGATCTACTCAACATTATGTCTGGCGGGACAGTAGAGAATATCCTTTTTGGATGATAATGTTGCAGAGATATTATTGCTTTCGTGCAACTGGGAACTTACATGTGCCGATGAATTTCTGGGAGGTTGTTTGATCTATGCATGCGACCTTTTGTCTTCATTTTTCCATGTTGTTTCCTCCACCTTATTCTCTCACAGTAATAACCATGGAACAAACAGTGCATTTCTTTTCAATCTGATTCTAGTTCCCTATCTGGAGACCTCTTATGTCTTGAGTTACATGTTGGAACTGAAATTTCTCTGTAGGTCTTGCTGTGTAAGACACGGATGTATGAATTATATTTATGGTGAAGTGCTTCCTTAATTCCTTCCTAGGCTCGCGTGTTGAAATGGCTGAAACTGAGGCACGTGGCGCACGCAAGAAACCTGCTGAGACACCCGAGGCAAAGCCAGAAGATGTTCCCTTGGAGGTTGCTACTAATGGGGGCGGTGAACGTGAAAAAAGCGACTCTGATGATTCAATGGAGCCTGAAAGTTAGGGCAGCAAGTACCGACTTGGTTGGTAGGATGTGCACTACTATATTAAGCCTCTGGTAGCTTTAGTTCAGCCCTCTGAAGTGCATGATAGAGGTGCTAATTGGGTTCATCTCCTGCAGGCTTTGGCTGCAACAAGAGGAGGCTGTAGAAACAGGCCCATCAGATTCTAATAAAGGTTTTACAAGTTCTTACATTGTCATGGAAAAAACTCGTGCTAAATTCTCTTTGCCTGTCTTAGAACTCGAAAAATCTCATTTTGGACATGATGTATATACAGCCTGCGTGATATCTCCTACAGATTCACAGTTTATGTTGAAGATCTTAATCAATAGTTGCCATGGCCGTGGAATTTTTGTGTGTTCCACATATAGTGATGTGACTGTAGAAGTTCCTGGTTTATTTAGCCTGATGGTGCTATCTCTAATGGCCGAACTTTCTAGCTTTCTTGTCGATAACGACAACGAAAATGAATACATTTAGCTCTTCATTTTTGGGTCATTTTGCTTTCATTGGCTGTTTGATCTGCGGCTGGGCTAAAATCCCGGGCTGGATGTGATGTTCTCTTCAAGTTGTGTTGTTGTGACAGATAACCAGCTTGCCGCACCGGGTTGTCAGAGATTAGCGTAGCCCTGAGAAAATCTCGACATTTATAGCGTAGCTCTCTCTCAGGCATCCACGGTGGATTGGTTTCACATATAGGCAAGTTCAGGGAGTGGACCATATCGGTCATAGAATTGAATTAGATGCGAAAGGCTCAGTTAAACAAACAAAATATTGGAGACTTTACATGGAAGACTCAGCCATTAATAACAACGTTCGAGTAGTATATTTATGTGTCCAGGATGCAAGATGGTAGTGTACTACGAATGACATGGGAAGGAAATTAAACTAACCACCAAGATGAAAATAAATGGTCGATTGATCTTCTTAGACGTAAGTAAGTTGGTAATCTTGTATTTCTTCAAAAGGTGTGTTTTTATCAATCTTTTTGGCAAGTTCCTATGCCATTAGATATCATCATGCTTTGACGCATGATACTCGAGATTTATTTTCCATGAGCGAATGTATATAGTATCATCCAAGTCCTTCATCAAAAAATATCTCAAACTACAGTAACAATATTTTTCTGGGTATTGAACAAATGCTGAATCGTTCATGACCTTTTCATTTGTCGAATTGTCTTTGGAATCATCATCTGTTAACCGAGCTAAAGAAGACTTGTTCGATGATTCACTAATATTTTGTTGGTGTTGTTTTGGAAACTAGCATGCGACTGCATGTATGATTTGTTATTTGAACTGTTCCTGAAATGTAATATAGTGATTCAACAAATTATAATAAATAAAAAACTCTAATAGTTAAATTTCTTTTTATATTGAGTAATAAATTTTAATGATAGCATTGTTGAAATACTCACCATATGAAATTTTTAATAATTAGGTTAAAGAGTGTGAAGACATGGTTCGAACTCAGAACCTCTCCTCTAATACTACGTTGAAATCACTACTTGTCCCAAAAGTTTAAATTGATAGGATAAGATAGATTTATTTATATATTTTATATTTTTTTATAAGCATTAGTATCGACATCATTAATACTGACATCCGCCTAAAACTCTATATAGTATTCTGTCATTAATACTTGCATCATCAATATTGCCCGTGTGTAGAAAATGGTTTTTCCTATTTTTTAACTATTTTTGTAATAAATAGATGTTTTAATAGTAGAATTCCTATTGCGTTTGCAATAAATTTTAGTAGCAGTCGAGCATATTTGATACCATTAATATTTGTTGTATATTAAATAATAAATTTTAATGGTGGCTGAACATGTAAATATTTATGTTATTAATAATGATACTCATATAGTAAATGGAGAGCTCAACGTAAGCCATTATATATATATATATATATATATATATATATATATATATATATATATATAAAAAATAAAAGTTTATCAATGACATGATGTTTCACAAATTTTGCAAACTTTACTTACACTAACTTTACTTATCCTTTACAATGACATGATGTTTAACGGAACTTTACCTACACTAACTCTTTGCTATTTTTTAAACTCCGTATCTTATCGTGGTCTTTTTAAAGTAGAGAAAATCTTTACCATAGTTTATATTATATTATTGTTAAATTATCACCTTGTTGCGTAGTTTTTTGTTGCAATATGGCGTCACCTTTCCTGATTGGTATTGGTTTTTTTATCTCGCATAAAGCAGGCTACGAGGTAGGTGAGTTGGGTTGGATTCCAGTTCACGACTTCAATTAAGCTGTTAATCTGCAGTAATCCTCGGACGAAGGACCGGTAAAATCAAACCAGAATCAACTAACGGGCTCGCTGCCGCTGGTTTTGGCTGTTGCGCGTTGTGCACCATCCAGCTAATCCGAATCCCGATAAGGGGTCCACCATAATGGGTGCGGGAATCGCGTCGCTCCAGCGCCAAGCCCGCAGGTCCCCACGAATTCGATTCCCACGCGTGATGTGGGCAAACGGACAGCCCCCACCGCGCGAGATCCCCGAAACCGACCTCAACTCCCGAATCCCAAAGCACCCACCCAGCAATCGCAGCCGTCCGCACCCTCCTACCACCGCCAGCGGACGCCAACTACCGGACAGCATCTAGAAGGTCCTATCGCGAGACGTCCGTACTTATTTGTATGCGCTTAGCTTTATGATTAGCAACCTACCACTTGTAGAGAACGTTGACCTTAGATTGGCCTTCTCGTATAGGATTCTTATGCGGGCGGTTGGATGGGATATGGAGAGTTTAACCGGACGAATAAAAGGCTCTGTGGTCAGAAAGAGAGAGAAAAAGAAGACCCCAGGAATTAAGATTTTTTTTTTTTAAATCTTCGTCTATAAATAGGGAACTGAGGCCCGACGGAGGAGCTCATAAAGAAGACCGAGAGCAGATCTCCCGTGCGACGTGCGAGCGATTTGGGGATCTCGACGACGTGAGACCAAATCCTCGTATCCGGCGAGGTAAGAAAGGTTCTTCTTCGTTTTTCTGTCGTGTTTTCGTTTTTTTTTTTGGGTATTCGTTTAGTTCTTGGATGATCTTAGGGTTTTCTTCTTCACTCTTTTTGATTTGGAGCTGATAAGGGGTTTTTTGTATCTTTTTTCGTATTCTTTGGTGAATTCTTTGGTTGTCGGTTCTGTTCTTGTTGGCGATATTGAGATCTGGTTCTTGATGGTCTCTGCGTGGATTACTGGTGGAGAGTTCTTGAAAGTCAGGGCTTCTTGATGATTATTACGGGTTTGTGTTGAGGGTTATTCAAGATCTCTTTGTTTTCCCCTCGTCTTTGTTCTCTGATATGTATAATTGCAAGACTTTCTTGAAAAGAAGGCTTTTTTTCCTTGGTTTATGCTGAGAAATCGGTACATCTTGGTTCTTTTTCCTTCAATTTTTTTGTTCATCGTTGGCATGATATTTACTGTATATCATAGCGTGATCTGTTTGTGTTCTAAATCTAGACGCAAGATGATATCTTTATCAGGGAAGGTTAAAAAAGGATTACAAGTCCAGAGGGGTGTATGTGAAGGTCATATTCGTTTTCCATGAAAAATAGGGGTTTTAATTTAACAAAAGTATCTGATCCTGGCTTAACATCCATTTTGATGGTGGTTCTCTTCCATCATCTTTGAAATATATGGTGGCTTTGTTCCTTTTTTTTGTGTGTGTGTGTTGGAGAAGGGGTGGATGGGGGGGATGGGGTGCTCTGTGTAGGAGAAATCCTATGCTTATTATGATTTTGTTTGTTCACTTGTTTGCGCTTATAAGCTTGTTATATATTGAATAATCTATGTAGATCTGTTGTAACCTTTAGGAGTTTGGCTTCAGTTATTTCTGATCCCAACCTTTTTTTCTAAGCTGTATCTGTCCATGCCTGCTGTTCTTTCAGATACTGATGGGTGCAAAAGAAATTGTTTTACTGCAATAATATGCTAGATTTTATAGACCAAGCTTTGAAAGCTTATTGAGTCTTGTTCTGTGATCTGTGTTGGTCTATTGTTGTCAAGACTTTTTTGGTTTGGTCTAAGATCCATAATAATTAATGGTGCTAATCTGATCTAGTGGATTCAAATTTGATCAGAATTTTTATGGGTATTTTCATGAAAAGGATCATGTTAGGACAGGATTAAACATGGTGATAACGTTTTGGGGGGTCAAAAGTTGATTTGGATTTATACCATTCATTTAGTCTAGATGTAAAGAGTTAAGATCTTAAAGAAATTAATTTAGTGGAGTCGTGCATGTTCAATCTTGGTCAATTGGGTGAGATTGTGGCAATGTCCTAGTTTGGTCTTGCACAATGCAAGGAGCTTCAACCTTCAGGTGACGAGATAAGTTTGCTTGTCCTTTGCCAATGCTGATGCAACCTTACTGATGAATAAAAATTTGGGCATTGAATGTTACATATTCCAGGTTAGGCTAATAAAATAGTCTAGTGGAATCTACAGTTCCTTGACTCGATAAACTTCCATGCATTTGTTTGACCCTTTTGAGTGATCAAGTTCAGAGGTTATTTGCTTCATTTGTTATTGTACAAGTGTGGTTCTGCCTCTGGCGTGTTTCATGGATTCATGCTGTTGATTCTGGATATATATAATCTTCTCTTTTCATTTTTAATTATCTGCTTGGTATTTTGTGTGCGTCCTTCCGTAGGATATGTTGAGACTATATAGTGTGTAAGATCGTATGGATAACATTTAGTCATTTGAATGATAATATAACTGAATGGATATACATATAAATTTACTTATATTTATGTACATATAATGCATGTATATATTTGTCATCCTTCTGTTAACTTATATGATTTATGGGCTAATACATTGAAATGTCACTCTGCTTAAATGCATAAGGTCTTTTCATTGCAGAGGCTGGAGTTAATTGCCTCTTAAACTTTTAAAGGAAATTGCGGATATTATGGTAAAAATCTTGGGACATAATTTTAACTAGATATGTATTTTTTTTAATAATTTAGAAATAATGATAGTTGTGCTGTTGCTGAGAAAACACCATGCTGATTTTATACTTCATTCGCCTTCAATGAGATCTGTTTGTTTGCTTTTGGTAGAGTCGCTGAACAGATGATATGATCGTTTGCTGGTTGTTATGAATTACATTTTTTTGCCTTATTTGTCCACTGAAATCTAACAAACTCATGTCTTGTGGCTTTCAGCTTGAGCATAGCTTTCTAAAAGCAGGTAGTAGTCATCTGTTTGTTTGATCTCTGTCGATTTTCAACCGTCAAGTGTTCATGTCTGATCTTGACGTCCAGATTCCAACTACATTTGGTATGTTTGCATGTTCTTGACTTTGTGTATATATGTTTGATCGTTTGCTTGCATTCACAATCTCTTTGTAGCAAAACATTTATTATATGAAAGCATGATATACTACTTTCTGAATCTTTTAGTGCCCTGATTTCTTTTGGGCGCAGATCCGTTTGCTGAGGCAAATGCTGAGGACTCTGGTGCTGGAGCAAAAGAGTATGTGCATGTGCGCATACAGCAGCGCAACGGCAGGAAGAGTCTGACCACCGTGCAAGGATTGAAAAAGGAATTTAGCTATAACAAGATCTTGAAGGATCTCAAGAAGGAGTTCTGCTGCAATGGTACTGTTGTCCAGGACCCAGAGCTGGGCCAGGTATGATATTGCATGTATTTAGATGCTCACATTGCAAGAAATCTGGATAAATTTGTAGTGCACATGTTATTACCTCTGTTTCATCCTCGAATGCATTGTGGTTTGCAGGTCATTCAACTTCAAGGTGACCAACGGAAGAATGTGGCCACTTTCCTAGTTCAGGTATTCTTTTTGCCATGTTTCTTTTATGGGAAGTGATTTCCTATCGTGAGTTCTCTAGGCTCCGAATAGAAATTGGTAATCTCTGCAACGGTCGCTCATGGAAACTTTCAGCATCATTAATATGGTTGATGAGGCTTAGGGTGGCAATTGGTGGGGCTGGGTCATTTTTTTGAGTCAGGTCAAATTTGGGGTGGACAATCAGGTTGATAAGGACTGCAAGACCGAACCAAATTATGTTAATATAGAACTGCACCTAATTCCCCAACACAAAAAAAGCATCCCTCGTTAGTCATATTTAAAAATAAAACAAAAAAGAAATAAGAACACAAGGAAGGGAGTTAGGATTGGTCTTCAGAGAGGGAGGGGAGAGTAAATGTGATGAAGAAAATGCGGTAAATATTGAATTTTCCAAGTGGTCGGAGAATATTCGACAAAGTCTTGATTAACTTTGTGGGCAACTGCAATCTTTCCACCATCCCAGGGTAGCTGAGTTTGATTAAGAATTTATCAAAGCCCATTTTACCTGTTAGTGTAGGAGGCCAGCCAAATCTTGAATTTGTTATGCTAGATTCAGGTGGTTAGAGAATGTTGGACAACCGCTATGTTTCCACCATTACAGGGCTCTAAAATTAGGTTTTACAAATTTATCAAGCCTATGGAACCTGTGACTGCAGGAGGCCAGACAAAAATGTTGAATTTGTTATACTTGGTTCAAGTGACTAGAGAATATTGAACGGTGTCTTGATTAGCCTTGCGGCCAACTGGAATCTTTCCGCTACCCCATGGGAACTGGAATTAGGTTTCAGAATTTATCAAGCCACTGGAACCTGTCTGTGCAGAAGGCTTGGGAAAACCTGTTTATGCAGAAGGCTGGGACCCAATTGTAACTGGGTTGTTCTGAGATAAACCAGATCTAACCCATTTGTCTTCCCTGATCCCTTCGTTTCAGATAGATGGGTCGGGTTTCATAATGCCTCCCTTTTCTGTCGCTACTGTTCTCGACGAGCCCAAGTGTGCTTGTTATTTCTGTGTATGATGGCTTGTGATGAAGAGCATGCTGGCTGTTCTAAGTTTTATTTATGCCTGCTAATGACATGTAATGCTTTACTTGTGGTGCAGGCCGGCATCGTAAAGAAAGAGCACATTAAGATACATGGTTTCTGAGTAGCTGCAAATCAAGGCAACAACAGTGTTACTAGACGGCAGTTGGACATAATATTATCTTCTTAGCTATTTCTCTTCATGCTTGATATAATCTGTCCTGTGAGACTATGGGAACACTTCTTCAGTTGCCTTGTTTCTGTGACCTGTCTTGGACTGAGGACGTATGCTATGTGGTGTTTTTTGTTATTAACGACAGTTTGAAGTCAGCTTGTTTGAGTTTGAATGACAGAACTTGTAGTTTGGGTACTTGGTATTTTACTTTACGTGCTTCCTTGCTCTAGAGCATTTCCATTTTCATCTAGTCATCGAGAAAACCAGCAGTTGGCCAATTGGCATTGTCCGGACGTCATTCAAGGGAGAGAGGGACGAGGGGAAGTGCTGAAAGCCGAGTCTCTACTTGAGGGAATGACCGGAAAACAGTAGGGGTGGCAAAATATGACCCGACCTGCCAACCCGACCCGTGTTCGACCCGCCATAAACAGGTTTGGGTTTGGCCTAAACAGGTTCGGGTCGTAAACAGGTTGATCCGTTTAACCTGTTTATTAATTGGGTCGGATACGGGTTTTAGACGTCCAACCCGTTTAACCCGTATAACCTGTTTAATTGTTGGGCTGGTAGATAAAAGGCCAGGAGACAATGCCCAGGCCGGCCCAACTTTCTGCCGCACGCGCACATGGGCCGTATGCACATGGCCTCAGCCCGATTTCACACGAATACGATCCCTCTTCCCTAGTTCCCTCACTGTTCCTCTCCCGTCTTCGCTCCCGTCTTCCCTCAAGACCCTCGCAGAGCCGCAACCGCGCTCAAGTCCTCGGAAGGTCAAGGATTGCACATCAAGGGAGTGGAGAGAGGAAGAGATGGGAAAGAAGGCCATTGCTCCGTCGGCGGTGGCGGCAGACCTTGCTCGAATCGCTGACTTGCCGACCTCGAGCTTTCCATCTCCGCTGTCGTCGATCTCGGCCTCACCCTCTCCGCTGAGATCCAAGGATCGCCGCCCCCGACCTCGTCGCCGATGACTTCAGAGGCGCCCTCTCAATCGGTATGCCTCACTCCCTCTATCCTCCCCCCACCCCACAAACCCCACCACCAAACCCTCCTCCGGCGCCACCACCACCAGTCCATCCTCCTCAAGCCCTAATCCCTGAGGCAGGCCTGATCTATCGAAGCCGGCACCTCTCTCTCTCCGTCGAACCCTCCACCTCTCCGTCGAACCCCCCACCTCTCTCTCTCTCCGTCGAACCCCCCACGGCCCCACCTCTCCATCGAACCCCCCACCTCTCTCTCTCTCTCTCTCTCTCTCCGTCGAACCCCCCACGGCCCAACCTCTCCGTCGAACCCCCCACAGCCCCACCTCTTCGTCGAACCTCCCACCTCCCACCTCTCTCTCTCTCTCTCCGTCGAACCCCCCACGGCCCAACCTCTCCATCGAACCGTCCACGGCCCCACCTCTCTCTCTCTCTCGCCAGAGGCAACCCCACCGGCAGCCGTGTCTGTCGAGATCGACGATAGGGTGAGCGGGTGACCGGCCCACCCTCCCAGCTCTCTCTCTCTCTCTCTCTATTTGGTTAAACAGGTTAGAAGGGCAAATCCGACCTGTTTAATCGACCTGTTTATTAAACAGGTTAAACGGGTCGGGTCGGGTTACCTGTTTAATAAACAGGTCGGATTCAGATTTGTAATTTCTAACCTGTTTAATAAACAGGTCGGGTTCAGATTTATATTTTTCTGACCCGTTTAATATCTGACCCGACCCGTTTATGTCCGACTCGATCCGATTGCCACCCCTAGAAAACAGCCAAATGTAAAGGGCCGAATAGTTTAGCTGCTCCCGACGGTATAGAGGAGCACCTGTTATGGAACCTAGACCAAGAGCGCTTGACCACTAACTTCGGTCTGGTTTGGACGCCCCCTGGCTCTGTAAGAGGTGTTACAGGTGTCCAAGTCCCTGTCTTGATCCCGATAGATTTGTGTGTGATATAGAGGGGAAAAGGGGAAAAAAATTCAAGCACTTGCAATACCCAGTTGAATACCAAATGCTGGAAGGTGGCGAAGTAATTTAGTTCAAGATGTCTTTTTTGGTGTCTATGTCCGTAATCTGATGATGGTGTTGAGAATAACAAAATCTGTATGTTAGGGCTCACTGAAAATTTATAGACTTTCGCTTGATCATTTTTGTTGGAAATTTTATGCCAACTTCTGTAATTTATGGTCCTAAGATAGTTTTTCAGAGAGGATTCTCGACGCTCGATTGGTTGGGGGATATGTTGTTAGATCACCAGGTAAATTAACTTAAAGATTCCTAAAAATTAATTATTTAAAAAGGTAATGAAAAAGAAAATATATTTTATTATATTGTGTTTGTAAAAAATTATTTTAAAAAATAGTATCAGACTATTATGTTGGATTGGAGATAATCAAATTTTCAAGAATGCTTTTAAATGAATAATTTAATTAATATTTTTTTCAGTTTATTTTTTGGTATGCAATTACATGAACGCCGTCAATATTGTTTAATTATATTTATATAAGTTAATAAATATTTTTAAATTAATTATATATATATTATAAAATTTATTTTTATTATAAATAAATTTTAGCATTTTCAATGAAAGAGATTTATTGAAAATGGTTAGCTGGCGATATGTTTTGAGTTGGGATTGTTGGGAGATTGACAATATTAAAAAGAGGTATCCTGTGGGTTTCAATAAAAAAAATGAAAGTATTTCCGTTAAGGATGATAGTGATAAGTATGTAGTTTATAATTTATTTTTCCATCTCTTTCATTATTTTTTTGTAACATAGGATTTTTGCCTATACTAGACTACCCACAACCCAATGAATCCTCATATAAGAACCTTTAATGTACAACAGTATAAATTTATGTTAGTTTTTCAGAGAGGACTATCAGATATGAACCTTTGGTGTACAAAAACATAAAATTGTAAGTGATGAAAGCCTCTTTTAACTTAATTACTATTTAAAGGATCACTAAACTGTTTACTTTAAAAAAAAAAGAAGTTATATTGCAACTCGAAATCTAAAGACCGTATCAGTTCATTTTCTCGTAATCCTTGCCATACCTGCATAGCTGGTTGTCTCAGATAAAAAATTAAGTTGGTTTCTGATAATGAAAAGTAAATACACAAACAAATGAATGAATGTTATGCATCATTCTCTTAAATAATGTGATCATATTATCATCTGCAGCATGCTCAGGATTTGTTGCAAGGAAACAAAACCATTTTCTCTCTTGATGCGTTGGAGAGAGCTTCTTATATATTGCACTCCTCTGGCAGCGTGGGATATCGTTCTTTGTCTGTGCAGTAGTCGTATATGACGAGGTTCCTCCCAACCCAGCCAAAATCCTCAAGCTGGTTGTCTGTGAGGCTCCACGCCTCATACTGGTCCCACCAATGCTCCGTGGTGGTGGAGACGCAGGCCGGGTAGGGATCCTCCCATGGGCAACCATCAGCATGGAAGTCCTTGTAGGAGGACACGAAGGGCGCATTCTTCCAATCGGTCTTCTCGAGGCCTCCCCTCGTCGCCCAGTCATCAGCATTCCAGATGCTTGAGAACATATACATCGGCTTCTCGTTTGGGAAATAGTTATTTGGCTTGCCGGAGTTCTTGTGAACTCTAATGGGAACTCTGTCCACAAAGAACCTGCAGCAGAGTTGCATTGAGATGTTTGTAGGCATGTTTAACTTGAACTAGTGATAGAAAACTTTGGTACTGAGGTCCATGACTTGGTTTGTCTGATGAAATTGGTCTCGACTTCAAACAGGCCTTTGTGTATCAAAGAACTTACTAAGTTCAGCAGATCTAATCTGATCAAGTTGGATGCAAATTCTATATATATTCTACTAGGTTCGAGATCCAAAGCTTGCCATCTTTTCCTTTAGTAAACTTGGTCCTAGCATTTAAATCTGGTGCTTGGGGTCAAGTTGGACTTTGTTTGGAGTTATTGCTTATTTCAATCTACCTTAGGCTTGCCTGGATCTCGAAGTGGTGCTAACGAGGGAGCTGAGGGAGAATTTTTGAAGGGAATACTCACACGATGTGGTGGCTATTCCAAAGGATGGAATAGGTGTGGAAGTCTTCAGTGGGATCAAACCACAGGATGTGCCTCATCTCCCTCCCACCGATCCCACTCTTGTACACATTGGTCTGAATGGTGTATGGCTGCCCAGTCCTGTTCCCCAAGAACTCAAAATCCAACTCATCTCTGTCCGGCCCTGCTCCCAGGTCCGAACACATCTGCAATCATCAAACACAAAGATCTAATAAATCCAATCCAAATCCTTCAAAGATACTGCCATCTGTATCTCATCTATATGCCACATACATAATAAGCCGTGACAACTCCAGCCGAGTCGCCGCCGACCAACTTCAGCTTCATGCTGAACCACCCAAATCTGAATCTCTGACGTGTTTGGAACCCGCAACCTATCGTCCATTTTTGTGTTCTTCTCATTAGAATTCAAAAAAAAAAAAAAATGAAAGATACGTGCATAAAAAAGATTGATTGCAGTATCATATGTTTCCTGCTCTAATCTTCAATTTCTTATTGCTAGATTTAGAGCAGGAAAATAGGAATGTTATCAACCGAAGAACATCATGCAAGAATGCTGCTAAAAGTTTAAGAAGTGCTGTCACCTGTTTTCTTGTCCAAAAAGAGGTACCACACTTGCCCATCAGGCGATGTCTTGAAATGGTCTTCCGCCCACATTATGTGGAAGTTATCCTTGAAGGAAGAAGAGGTCGGCGGGTTCTTCGCCGGAGCTGCCCATGAACGACTCATGGAGCTTGCAAAGCATAGAAGCAGCAGCCATGAAGAAGAAAGCCATGCCCCCCCCATATTTGCTCCTTGGAAGCAAGGGAAGAAGGAGAGATGGAGTCCCAGAGCGTACAACGCACCGAAGCTTATAGCAGCAGCTTTGATTCCTCTCACATTCCGTGTGACCCACAATTATACAATGCTAAGCTTATCACGCCAGATCCGGTCCTTCAAAAAAATACATTGTTAGGTGTGCATCCACCACACCAGGCTAAGTTGTATACTATGAAACTGGCCATGAACATGCAATGAAACTGATGGCTTTCAAGACTGTTCCCTCAGCTACAATTGAGCTCCATTTCGGTGTGGAAGACTCGCAGTGAAGTGCTCGATTTCGTTGTCAAGAATACAGAAATCCAGGCTGCCTTGGGCTGGCCTTTGAGCTTGGGTCAAAAACAGACAGTTGCAAGTGGGGGCTGCATGTCCCGTGTATAATATGAATGATTGGCTGTTAAATAATGGGAAGGTTCCTTTGGGCCACGCAAAAGTATTTCCCTTGGGTCACGGGAAGCCACTGTTAAGGGCTGTCCTTAGAGCTGTTCTTGCGCGTGAAATCTGAATTTGAATTGGGTAAAGCAAAAGGTTAGGAACTGATTCTTTTCAGTTTTAAAGTGAGTATCTGACGTGCTCCCATATGATGTGATGCTGTGAATTGGTCTGCTTTTGGCCCCGTTGCTCTTCTCAAATCGCCAATACAAGTGCGTTTCCTTGTAGGTGCTCTGCCGACACAGAGAAAGAAGACTTACAGACCTATTTTCAGGTTAAAATATAGTGTAAAGCCTCTTCCATTTCACATGTTGAACGTGGAAGGAAAAGCTTGTTTCACTTTGCAATCTGAGTTCTATGTTAAGTGTGTTATGTTTGAGGATTATAGAACAAAAAGATTGAATGCTTTAATAATTCAGTAAAATCTTCAGTGGCATGGAGTGAAAAAAGAAGGCATTACAAATGAGATGAATAGATCGAGATTTGAGCAAAAGATTTTTAGCAAATAAACCAATAATGTGGTGCATTGTAAACGGAATGCTTTTTTGCCTGGGTAAGATACAGTGTATCAGCCAAAGCCAGCTCTGTACTTTGGGTTGTCAGGAAAGTTTGACAAAATTTCTGAAGGCCTCTGTGGAAAAGCTCCTAGAATCTCTTGAAGTAGCGTAGGTAGATTTGGTTCTGCAAGCAATAAAAAAAGGACTTATGGCCGGGAAAAAAAAGGAAGGTTGTAAATGTCTTGCACAAAGCTTCTAACAAAGCTTCTTAGCATTAACGTAAAGTTGGATGACACGCTTCTCAGCATTCCTACCTTCCCAATAGCAATAATGCCCACTCTTCTTATGAATTCTAACCTCTGAACCCAACCAAAATCCAATCAAGACTGTAAACTTTTACATTGATACGAGTAGAAAGATAAACCCGTAAAAAAAAGCTACGGATCCAGGTCTGGCTTTAGATAAAACATAACCGGTCTCAACCAAATCCAACAATCTACCCAACAACTATCATGCATGCATAAATATATATTTTACGTATTTTACACCTAATTATTTTAAGAAACCCGTAAAAATAGCTTTCATATGTTAAAGAAAATTTCTATATTTTATAAAAAAAAGTTTATACAGGATATAAAAAAATTACTTTTTCATCACTCGAGATTGGAGGCATAAGGCATAATTAGGACATTGCTATCTCGCTCGTACTCTCTAAGGACGGGTATGTCTGCCTCAATGGGAGTTGCACAAGCTGTTTTTTTTTTTTTGGCACAAGGACACCATTTATACCTACTTTTTATTTTTTATGAACAAAAGTCATCATTCAACAATTCTTTCAAAAAAGTACTATTGGATATTCACAAATGGTACCCAAAAAAAAATTGGCATAACTCAGCATAATTATTTCCATAGGAATAGCTTTTGCTATTCGTAGTTTTCTTATTCCTGAACCAAATGCAACATTATTATGTAGGATTAGGTTGGGTTATACGTGGACCATAAAATCTAGTTCTGATGAAGAATGCGGAGCTCAAGTCTGGCCAAACCTTAGGATATTTTTTAAAAAATTAAATTATATATCTTTTTTTTGATAAAGCGAGAAGCAAAGAAATCTGGCTTTTATTAAAAAAATAAAGTTTACAGTAATTATTTATAAAGAATTTGTAAAAAAATAAAAAAATAATAATTTTTTTTACAAAAAGTAGTGCCCTATAAGTAGATAATTTAAATTATATAATCATGCATGCCTCAATGTGTGAATGACGGTTTTGATGTTACAGCTATAATCAGGTACGTTTGAGGGAAAAGAGAGGAGAAGCAAGTGATAGGTTAGAATTTGTTCAGTCAAATTAGAAAGGGAAAAAATCCAATCTTTTTGAGAGTTTTATAGAAGGGTTCTAATTTGATTAGGGAGGGAGAGAAAGCATATACGGTAGTTACCGTAAGTCACAAAGTAATCGGGTTAAAAAATACGTTTTTGAAAAAGATTTACAAGGATTTTCTAGACATAGAAAATGATAGATGAAAGTTTTCAAAATTTATCATTTTTGTATATTATAGATAACGAAGGGATAAATACCCTATCCCCATATTTATCCCATCTATATTGTTAAAATGATCAGAAGTATCACTCATTAGCACCAAAAAAATAAAAAAGAGATGACTAGATTTGTCTTTAATCGACAACTAACCAATATAATTCAATGACAGTATGGTATAAAATAAACATAAGTAGGGATAAAAATGATTTATCCATTACCAATCTTATTCCAAAATTAATTATGGAGTGCAATAACTTATCCCCGAATTGCTGTCATTCAGATTCGAATCCAGGCCTTATGATCATGCCGAAAGGCTCTTCAAAATTTTGTTAAAACTTTGGGAGAGCTTGGGCGGCATTGCTGAAGATTTCACTCGAAAAGTTGGACTGTCCTAGATTTAGCCATGAAAAGGAGTGCCGCTGGTGGGAGTGCTTTTTCCAGCGGACAGTGGAGTACTGTCAGAGCCGAGCCTGAAATCGACCTTGGGGGCAGTTCAATGCTTGGTTTGCAGCATCAAGTTCTTTTTAAGTGCAGGATATAGCGGGTGGATGGCTTTTCTATCATTACGTTTCCCAATGACATCAATTCCTCAAGATCATAACTACAGTGTTCCATGCTCCTCTACATATCCGAATTTGAAAAATTAAACTTTTTCTGCTCGATCGCTTTTGTTCAACTGCTTCTGCTGGGAGTCCATTGCTTGTCATAGCTGAACTCAGATCCTATTTCTAGTTTAATCCGGGCTATTCCATTGTTGTCCCTGGGAGAATAGATGGTTTTGTTTGAGCGTAAAAAGTCCGTCACGAGTGGGAGAAGTCACCCAATGACACGGGGAAGAAGTCTTTGTACTATCGGAACTAGATGTCATCGTCTTGCAGTGAGGTTGGCAGCTTTTAATATAAAGCATTATTAGCTTGCCACAGCGTGTCCACGAGGTGTGCTGGATCAGTGAAAAAAAAAAAAAAAAAAAGAAAAGGAAAGAGGACAAGAATATTCTTTAAAATATCAAATTTTATATTAATATTTTTTAAAATTAATATTTATATGTATACTTTCAAAAATATTTGTTTTGTTATTTTATTTTTTTATTTTTGCTTCTGCATATGTAACTACATCATCTAACGCCGTTAAAAAATTAACGATTTTTAAATTAAAATAACAAAATATTCTTAATATGTAGATAAGTAAAAAAAAACATTTGTAAGACTGAAGGATAAAAAAAATAATTTTAAAATTTTATTTTATTTTTAATTAAAATAAATATGATTTTTATTAACGTTGTTGGAAGATCCGTTATATTAAGAGTATTTGTGCAAAAATAGTATTTTATGAAGGTACGGAAATAAATATTAATTTTAAGTAGGTATTTATGTAATTTGAATTTTGAGAAGATTATTCATAAAAAAAATCAAAAAAAACAAAAAAGGCTTAAGTAAGTGTGATTTTATTTTTTTTTAAAGAGAGAGACGCCACCAAGGTGGTAGCCTAGTGGTACTGGGCAGCAATTCTAACCACAAGGTCTCAAGTTCGAATCGCTGCGGCGACGATTAAATTGTGGACCGAAGCTCACTACTTTGGCCACTGCTTGGACTTGTGGTGTAGGACCGCTCTTGAACCGCTAGTAGCCGGGGTGGTGCCGGGTGTGACGTACTCACACGTGGGACTCGAGCCAGAGCTCAGAGGAGTAGCTGAGCCGGGCCCACGGGTGGGGAGGGTATGAGTAAAACCGGTCGGGGTGCCCAACACACGGCCATTTCTGCCCGCATCGAACATTCTCCTGGCGGGGCGGGGGCCCAGTGGGGGCTGCTACGCGGGGGTGGGCTTGTCCTTTCCTCCCCCTATCCCTTTTCTTTAGCAAAAAAAAAAAAAAAAAAAAAAAAAAGAGAGAGACGTCCTTTTAGAGTTTCACGTGAGGCATCCCAGTTCAGTGCTTTTTTGTGAGTCTTTTGGAGAGTTTTCTTTAAATGACTTCCCTTTTATGAGTGAGAGAGAGAGAGAGAGAGAGAGAGAGGCGACTTTTGGTTTTGGACGAGAGGCCTTGAGGCGTTTCTTTGAAAGTGCCCTAACTCGAATTATTCACGTGAAGCGCTATGGTAAAAGAGACGAGCAGAGGTTTTTTTTTTTTTTTTTTTTTTTTTGTGAAAACGGCAATTCATATAGCTCTAAGTTGAGTACATCCAGCCATATCAAAATAAAGTAAAGAGTGCAAGGTGGGAGAAATATCTCCTAACGATGTCCAAATGACCTCTCCGGAGTGCCGAGCGGCAAATGAGGCGACCCAGTCTGTTGCACTGTTCGCCTTCCGAAAAACATGTGAAGCCTGGAAAACAGTCGACTCCTGAGCCAATCTCTGAATCTCACGGATGAGAGGATGATCATCTCCATATCTGTCCACTCCCCGAATCCACTCTATCACCACAGAGGAGTCTCCCTCAAGGCATATGTGCTCAGCACGAAGTACCCGCCTCGCATAGGATATCCCCTCCCAGGCTGCCCGCAGCTCCGCACCGACTACAGTAAATCCCGACGCGCGGCAGTCGCCGGCTGCTATCAAACTGCCGAGATGGTCCCTGATAACAAAGCCAACTCCTCCTAACACCCCGTCCGCCGACCTACTACCATCAAAATTCACTTTGAGATGACCAAGGGGTGGGGGTACCCAAGAGACTAGGTGTCACGACCCCCGCCCCGTTCCCGGCGGGCCGCCGCGACGGTCCTAGGGTGCGGGTAGGCATAAGGCCACCAGCCACCGCGTAGAACCCTACTACCTATCAATCATCAATAAATCTTGAAAAATTTGGCATGATGCATGCACAAAATGATCACTTTTCCTATAGTGACCTGTCAGGATTATCTCAATACATACAACACACTACCTGTCAGAGCAGCAATCACATAATCCGTCACATAATGAACCTGGACAATATATATCAATACATTATCTCAGGCATATAACTCATCTGTATAAAAATCTGGTTCCCATTCCATCCATTGTCAAACCCATATCCACAACAGGATCTATGACTGTAAATATATACTATATACAACAGAAGGTTTATAATACACCAAAAGGGTATAAACCTCTATCTACATTATACTATACTATACTATGGAGCGGCACAGCTAGCAGGCAATCTCTAACCCTGCTCTTCTCTATACAATACCTGCCCTGCAATCAAAATGTCACGACCCCCGCCCCGTTCCCGGCGGCCCGCCGCGACGGTCCTAGGGTGCGGGTAGGCATAAGGCCACCAGCCACCGCGTAGAACCCTACTACCTATAAATCATCAATAGATCTTGAAAAAAATTGGCATGATACATGCACAAAATGATCACTTTTCCTATAGTGACCTGTCAGGATTATCTCAATACATACAACACACTACCTGTCAGAGCAGCAATCACATAATCTGTCACATAATAAACCTGGACAATATATAGCAATACATTATCACAGGCACACAATTGATCTGCACACATATATATATATATATACCTGCTTCCCAATCCATCCATGGTCAAACCCATATCCACAACAGGATCTATGACTGTAACTATGCACTATATACAATAGAAGGTTTATAATACACCAAAAGATATAAACCTCTATCTACATTATACTATACTATACTATACTATACTATACTATACTATACTATACTATACTATGGAGCGGCACAGCTAGCAGGCAACCACTAATCCTGCTCCTCTCTATACAATACCTGCCCTGCAATCAAAAACACCAAACTGGGGAGTGAGTATATAAATACTCAGTGAGTGGAGTAGAGAGTACTATGCACATGAGACAAGATATAATCATGGCTCGAGGTAAAATCTCAAGATCAATAACAAGATGAACATGAACTCAACATAAAGAATATGGAGTAAATCATCAATATCACCACAATCAATATCAACTCATCTGAAGCATATATGGAATAATCAAGTAAACATATATGCTACTCATGAATATGCTCAACAGGTCATAGTACTGAATCATATAAATCAGGTGTCAATAGGCTGAATCATCAATAAGACAGCTATCGGGAGGTGGGTTTTACGCCCCAGGCGAACCAGCAACAACTCCCTACTGCCATATGCATACATCGAATATGACACCACACCAATATGTAAATCATCACTAGACAGCTGTCGGGAGGTGGGTTTTACGCCCCAGGCGAACCAGCAACAACTTCCTACTGTCACATGCATATGCAGGATAAGACACCATACCGATAACATAAATGCTAGACAGCTATCGGGAGGTGGGTTTTACGCCCCAGGCGAACCAGCAACAACTCCCTACTGTCACATGCATATGCAGGATAAGACACCATACCGATAACATAAATGCTAGACAGCTATCGGGAGGTGGGTTTTACGCCCCAGGCGAACCAGCAACAACTCCCTACTGTCACATGCATATGCAGGATAAGACACCACACTGATCATATAAATGCTGGCCAGTATCCAGAACAGAAATCCATCTCACATCTACATACTAAACGGCACCTCGCGGGAATTCTACATCCGCGGAAAGCCATACTGCACCTCGCGGGGTCTTACTATGCCCGGCGGCAAGCAGAATATAAGTCGTAGGACCGGCCGATCCTACGCCTAGGGCCGTGTCCCCCCTAGGAAGGGACTGGGCTCCGCCCACCCAGAAGGCTACTATGTGCACAAAGGCCGATGTTCAACCCCCATCGACTATAGGTGTCCTGCAGATACTGCCAAGCCATGCATAAATGCCATAATGCACCCTCCCAATACTCTACTAAAAAGGAGTATGTTCAAGACTACCACTCACTCGACTCCGACCCAATCATAAACTAACATCAGGGTTAGAAGTGAGGGTCAAGGAAGTGCAATACAACTCAATATACCACTAAAAAGGCTCTACAAATCTTTGAAATAGAGGAAATGAAATCAATTTACAAAAGAAATCATTTCACAATTCGGAATCAATTTGATTACTCATCAACCTCTCGTAATTCCTCTCAATGTTCCCTCAAATGCATGTACAGAATAATCAAGCATGGAGAATCAAGATTATAGAGGAATCTACTACAATATCAGTCAATATGCACAAGTGGAATCAATTCACACTTGGCGATATTCATGAAAATGAATTAAGAATGCTCATGGTGCAAAGTACATGGCTCCCACTCACAAGTCTTTGAAATAGATGAAATGAAATCACTTTACAAAAGATGTCATTTCCCAATTCAGATCCATCGTAATTCCTCTCAATGTTCCCTCGAATGCATGTACAGAATAATCAAGTATGGAGAACAAAATATAGAGGAATCTACAACAACAATTAATCAATAGGCTCAGGTGGAATCAAGTCACACTTGGCAACATTCATGAAAATGAATAAGGAATGCTCATGGTGCAAAGTACATGACTCCCACTCACCTGTCAATCTGGCACAGCCCTGATACGCCTCCAAAAATCTACAGCAGGCAGTGGGGAACTTCTTCCTCTTGTTCCCTAGCTTCTTGCCCAACTGTGACATGCATTTACAATACATTTAGTCTTGTATCAAGGGCTATAATCTACGTGCCAATTATAATATAGGGAACTTTAATTGATTCAACTCCCCTGTTCCCTAAATCTTTTCTTTTCTTTCTTCTTTTTCTTTTTAATTAATTAACTCACCATTTATGTGTATTAGGGACTCCTTTGCATGAGTACAAGGTCCCTTTTTGCTTGATCTAGGCTTAATACTCTATTATAGCATGAAATCCCTTATTTTCCACCCGGATGAACAGTAACCCGGACCGACAGCCGGTTACTTCATCCCGGGTTTGATCCACTTTTCAGACTTCAAATTTGATGAAATTTTTACCTAACATTCTACACTCATAGAGAATTCCAGAATAGTAATATGCATCACTATCGGAGGCCGTTTGACCCCCAAAATAATTCGCCGAAGTTGAGACTTCGACACAGTTTTTCCGTAATACCGGAAAAATTTGTCGAAATCCGATTCTTCCTCTTTTAACCACCTCTACAACCCTTATCCGACCCCTCTAGACTATATCCACCCTTTGTATAGCCTAATGTCACCAAAAGACTAGATAGGGACGGATATTTACCTTTTTCTTTTTGGAAATCGAGGTCCTTGCGTAGAGGGAAAGGAGATCTACGTTTTTCCCTTCAGCTAGAAGTGCAACCGGGATCTCCTTCCTCTTTCTTTCTTCCTTTCCTTTCCTCTTCCTTTCTTCCTTTCCTTCTTCTTCTTCTCTTTTTCTTTCTCTCTGTGTCGTCTGAGAACCCCCTCCCTCTTTCTCTCGGTTTCACCAGCTCAAACCCTCCAATTAAATCACATCAAAACACTATTCACCCTTTGTTTAATATTATTAAATTCCCATTTTGCCCCTAACACTTCAACATATCTACCGTTATGCCATTAACTTTTGATTCCTTCCAATTTTATCCTTACCACTTCAATGCATCTACAACTATGCCATTATCTTTTGATTCCTTCCAATTTTACCCCTTATATCAATTTTAAAGGACTATTCTATCCCTTTTTATATATAAAAAAAAAAATTTGGGGTTATTACATCCTCCCCCCCTTATATAAAATTCGTCCTCGAATTTAAAAGAGTAAATTACCTGTCATAGCTGCATTCGATGTCTGTGCCTCCTGTGGATTTACCGTGAACACCCTTCCTTGCCCTCTGCCTACTGGAGCTGACAGTTGAGATGGTCCAGCACTCTGCTGTGATGTTTGTGCTTGACCTCTACCTCTGCCTACAGGCTCCCTACTACTAGGCCTGTCCATCTGCACAGAAGGATAGGATGCCAAAGGCACAAACTGCTGGGTGGCACCCTGCGGGCATTCTCTGACAAAATGACCCGGCTGTCCACATCTGTAGCACACTCCCTGACCCATTCTGCATCTGCCAGGGTGCTGCTTCCCACATATGCCACATACTGGCCATGATTGGAACCTAGATTCAGTTCTGGCCATAGTGACTGGAGGACGAGGTACTGATGGTAGAAAAGTATCTTGTGATTGACCTCTTTCCCTCCATTTCCTCTTACGTGGGGCAGGTGGAGCTGAGCGTACAGACTGCTCCATCGGGCCCTCCGAGAGATCTACTCCCTCAAATCTATCTCTACTGCTTTGCCCTTTCCCCATACTCATTTTCCTCTGTTCTCTTTCAGCTCTTTCCTCTTTGTTTCTGGTCTCCCACTGTTTTGCTTTATCTATCAGCCTAGACAAGGTGGGGACCTCTACTGCCAGTACTGCATTATAAAGCGGGGAAATCAGACCTCGTCTGAACCTTTCTATCCTGGCAGCTTCAGTGGGGATGATGTAAGGAGCATACTTCCCCAATCTAGTGAACTCACGAGCGTACTCAGATACGCTCATTCCGGGCATCTGCTTCAGCCTCTCAAACTGAAGAGCCCGATTCTGCCTCTCAGCTGGAGACAAGAACTCATCCATCACTGCTTGCCTGAACTCTTCCCAGGTTGGAGGATTCCTACTGTACAATCTGTCCTCCACGTGCCTCTGGTACCAGCCCCAGGCATCTTCCTTCATTGTAAGCCCTACAAGTTCTATAGCTCTTGCATCAGAACAGGGCAGTCTCCGTATCATCTTTTCAGTCTCCTCCAGAAATCTCTAAGGATCTTCACCTTCTTCCCCCTTAAACTCTGGGGTTCTGAGCCTAAGAAATTCCTGTATAGTAATCCCCTCATCATCTAGAGCCCGCCTGGCCAAACTTCTTGGCACAGGTACAGGAGGTGGGATGGATACTACTGACGGGGCAGGAGGTTTCCCCCGAGCAATCTGCTCTCTCAGAGCCTGATTCTCCGCCAGTAACTGTTCCATTAATGCATCTCTACTTCCTACCTCTCCTTGATCATCAACCCTCCGGCTATCAGCAGGAGGAGATTTTTCTCTTTGGGGCTCGACATGTGCGGAACCCGCATCCAATGCTATATCTGGCTCCATCCTCCTTCCAGGACGAGCAGATCCTCTCCTTGGAGGTATTTTTTATATGTCTCTAAAAGAGTTAAAAAGAGAGGGCAGTCGTTACACACTGAGTCATAATATATTTTACTGAATTGTAAATGACTCATAAATTAACATACAGAAAAACCTTATGCTCCATAGTATAATCCTATACTTAATCCTGACTCACCCTATTGCTCTGACAGGACTCTTCTTAACCTTTGCTCTGATACCAAGCTTTGTCACGACCCCCGCCCCGTTCCCGGCGGCCCGCCGCGACGGTCCTAGGGTGCGGGTAGGCATAAGGCCACCAGCCACCGCGTAGAACCCTACTACCTATAAATCATCAATAGATCTTGAAAAAAATTGGCATGATACATGCACAAAATGATCACTTTTCCTATAGTGACCTGTCAGGATTATCTCAATACATACAACACACTACCTGTCAGAGCAGCAATCACATAATCTGTCACATAATAAACCTGGACAATATATAGCAATACATTATCACAGGCACACAATTGATCTGCACACATATATATATATATATACCTGCTTCCCAATCCATCCATGGTCAAACCCATATCCACAACAGGATCTATGACTGTAACTATGCACTATATACAATAGAAGGTTTATAATACACCAAAAGATATAAACCTCTATCTACATTATACTATACTATACTATACTATACTATACTATACTATACTATACTATACTATGGAGCGGCACAGCTAGCAGACAACCACTAATCCTGCTCCTCTCTATACAATACCTGCCCTGCAATCAAAAACACCAAACTGGGGAGTGAGTATATAAATACTCAGTGAGTGGAGTAGAGAGTACTATGCACATGAGACAAGATATAATCATGGCTCGAGGTAAAATCTCAAGATCAATAACAAGATGAACATGAACTCAACATAAAGAATATGGAGTAAATCATCAATATCACCACAATCAATATCAACTCATCTGAAGCATATATGGAATAATCAAGTAAACATATATGCTACTCATGAATATGCTCAACAGGTCATAGTACTGAATCATATAAATCAGGTGTCAATAGGCTGAATCATCAATAAGACAGCTATCGGGAGGTGGGTTTTACGTCCCAGGCGAACCAGCAACAACTCCCTACTGCCATATGCATACATCGAATATGACACCACACCAATATGTAAATCATCACTAGACAGCTGTCGGGAGGTGGGTTTTACGCCCCAGGCGAACCAGCAACAACTTCCTACTGTCACATGCATATGCAGGATAAGACACCATACCGATAACATAAATGCTAGACAGCTATCGGGAGGTGGGTTTTACGCCCCAGGCGAACCAGCAACAACTCCCTACTGTCACATGCATATGCAGGATAAGACACCATACCGATAACATAAATGCTAGACAGCTATCGGGAGGTGGGTTTTACGCCCCAGGCGAACCAGCAACAACTCCCTACTGTCACATGCATATGCAGGATAAGACACCACACTGATCATATAAATGCTGGCCAGTATCCAGAACAGAAATCCATCTCACATCTACATACTAAACGGCACCTCGCGGGAATTCTACATCCGCGGAAAGCCATACTGCACCTCGCGGGGTCTTACTATGCCCGGCGGCAAGCAGAATATAAGTCGTAGGACCGGCCGATCCTACGCCTAGGGCCGTGTCCCCCCTAGGAAGGGACTGGGCTCCGCCCACCCAGAAGGCTACTATGTGCACAAAGGCCGATGTTCAACCCCCATCGACTATAGGTGTCCTGCAGATACTGCCAAGCCATGCATAAATGCCATAATGCACCCTCCCAATACTCTACTAAAAAGGAGTATGTTCAAGACTACCACTCACTCGACTCCGACCCAATCATAAACTAACATCAGGGTTAGAAGTGAGGGTCAAGGAAGTGCAATACAACTCAATATACCACTAAAAAGGCTCTACAAATCTTTGAAATAGAGGAAATGAAATCAATTTACAAAAGAAATCATTTCACAATTCGGAATCAATTTGATTACTCATCAACCTCTCGTAATTCCTCTCAATGTTCCCTCAAATGCATGTACAGAATAATCAAGCATGGAGAATCAAGATTATAGAGGAATCTACTACAATATCAGTCAATATGCACAAGTGGAATCAATTCACACTTGGCGATATTCATGAAAATGAATTAAGAATGCTCATGGTGCAAAGTACATGGCTCCCACTCACAAGTCTTTGAAATAGATGAAATGAAATCACTTTACAAAAGATGTCATTTCCCAATTCAGATCCATCGTAATTCCTCTCAATGTTCCCTCGAATGCATGTACAGAATAATCAAGTATGGAGAACAAAATATAGAGGAATCTACAACAACAATTAATCAATAGGCTCAGGTGGAATCAAGTCACACTTGGCAACATTCATGAAAATGAATAAGGAATGCTCATGGTGCAAAGTACATGACTCCCACTCACCTGTCAATCTGGCACAGCCCTGATACGCCTCCAAAAATCTACAGCAGGCAGTGGGGAACTTCTTCCTCTTGTTCCCTAGCTTCTTGCCCAACTGTGACATGCATTTATAATACATTTAGTCTTGTATCAAGGGCTATAATCTACGTGCCAATTATAATATAGGGAACTTTAATTGATTCAACTCCCCTGTTCCCTAAATCTTTTCTTTTCTTTCTTCTTTTTCTTTTTAATTAATTAACTCACCATTTATGTGTATTAGGGACTCCTTTGCATGAGTACAAGGTCCCTTTTTGCTTGATCTAGGCTTAATACTCTATTATAGCATGAAATCCCTTATTTTCCACCCGGATGAACAGTAACCCGGACCGACAGCCGGTTACTTCATCCCGGGTTTGATCCACTTTTCAGACTTCAAATTTGATGAAATTTTTACCTAACATTCTACACTCATAGAGGATTCCAGAATAGTAATATGCATCACTATCGGAGGCCGTTTGACCCCCGAAATAATTCGCCGAAGTTGAGACTTCGACACAGTTTTTCCGTAATACCGGAAAAATTTGTCGAAATCCGATTCTTCCTCTTTTAACCACCTCTACAACCCTTATCCGACCCCTCTAGACTATATCCACCCTTTATATAGCCTAATGTCACCAAAAGACTAGATAGGGACGGATATTTACCTTTTTCTTTTTGGAAATCGAGGTCCTTGCGTAGAGGGGAAGGAGATCTACGTTTTTCCCTTCAGCTAGAAGTGCAACCGGGATCTCCTTCCTCTTTCTTTCTTCCTTTCCTTTCCTCTTCCTTTCTTCCTTTCCTTCTTCTTCTTCTCTTTTTCTTTCTCTCTGTGTCGTCTGAGAACCCCCTCCCTCTTTCTCTCGGTTTCACCAGCTCAAACCCTCCAATTAAATCACATCAAAACACTATTCACCCTTTGTTTAATATTATTAAATTCCCATTTTGCCCCTAACACTTCAACATATCTACCGTTATGCCATTAACTTTTGATTCCTTCCAATTTTACCCTTACCACTTCAATGCATCTACAACTATGCCATTATCTTTTGATTCCTTCCAATTTTACCCCTTATATCAATTTTAAAGGACTATTCTATCCCTTTTTATATATAAAAAAAAAAAAATTTGGGGTTATTACACAAAAACACCAAACTGGAGAGTGAGTATATAAATACTCAGTGAGTGGAGTAGAGAGTACTATGCACATGAGACCAGATATAATCATGGCTCGAGGTGAAATCTCAAGATCAATAACAAGATGAACATGATCTCAACATAGAGAATATGGAGTAAGTCATCAATATCACCACAAACAATATCAACTCATCTGAAGCATATATGGAATAATCAAGTCAACATATATGCTACTCATGAATATGCTCAACAGATCATAATGCTGGAACATACAAATCAGGTGTCAATATGCTGAAATCATCACTAGACAGCTGTCGGGAGGTGGGTTTTACGCCCCAGGCGAACCAGCAACAACTCCCTACTGTCACATGCATATGCAGGATAAGACACCATATCGATAATGTAAATGCTAGACAGCCGTCGGAAGGTGGGTTTTACGCCCCAGGCGAACCAGCAACAACTCCCTACTGTCACATGCATATGCAGGATAAGACACCACACTAATCATGTAAATGCCGGCCAGTATCCAGAACAGAAATCCATCTCACATCTACATACTAAACGGCACCTCGCGGAAATTCTACATCCGCGGAAAGCCATACTGCACCTCGCGGGGTCTTACTATGCCCGGCGGCAAGCAGAATATAAGTCGTAGGACCGGCCGATCCTACGCCTAGGGCCGTGTCCCCCCTAGGAAGGGACTGGGCTCCGCCCACCCAGAAGGCTACTATGTGCACAAAGGCCGATGTTCAACCCCATCGACTATAGGTGTCCTGCAGATACTGCCAAGCCATGCATAAATGCCATAATGCACCCTCCCAATACTCTACTAAAAAGGAGCATAATCAAGACTACCACTCACTCGGCCACGACCCAATTATAACTAACATCAGGGTTGGGAGTGAGGAATCACGGAAGTACAATGCAACTCAATATACCATGAGAAGGGCTCTACAAGTCTTTGAAATAGAGAAAATGAAATCAATTTACAAAAGAAGTTATTTCACAATTCAGATCCAATTTAATTACTCATAAAGGAGTATAATCAAAGCTACCACTCACAAGTCTTTGAAATAGAGGAAATGAAATCAATTTACAAAAGAAGTTATTTCACAATTCGGAATCAATTTGGTTACTCATCAACCCCTCGTAATTCCTCTCAATGTTTCCTCAAATGCGTGCACAAGATAATCAAGTATGGAGAAACAAAATTATAGAGGAATCTACTACAATATCAATCAATATGCACAAGTGGAATCAATTCACACTTGGCGGTATTCATAAAAATGAATTAAGGATGCTCATGGTGCAAAGTACATGACTCCCACTCACCTGTCAATCTGGCACAGCCTTGATACACCTCCAAAAATCTACAGCAGGCAGTGGGAAACTTCTTCCTCTCACTACAAGAAAAAGGAGCTTTGGCGACGCTTTTTGAGGCTTTTACCGACGCTTATAAGCGTCGGTAATTTTCTTCCCGACGCTTTTAAAAGCGTCACCAAAGCGTCGGCTATGTCGGAGTGGAAAAAAAATTACCGACGCGTTTGAAAAGCGTCGCTAAAAACTTTTAGCGACGCTTTTAAGCGTCGCTAAAGCTTCAATTAGCGACGCTTTAAAGCGTCGTCATAAATTGTTTTTATGGAAAAAAAATATAAAAATACCCAAGAAAACCTTGCTGTCCCCTGCAAAAAAAAAGAAAAAAGAACGGTTTCCTCGTTGCAGAGGAACTCCTCGCTGCACGCCCGTTCCAAATCGACGGCGTCAAGGGGCAAACCGACGGAATATTCTCCTCCGCCGACTCCTCCATCTCCGGAGACCTCTCCTTCTTGATCGGCCTCATCTCACCTTCCTTCGCCTCCTCCGCCGCGGCCGGCGCCCTCTTCCTCTTCCCCGCCGTCGCGAGCGGCGGTGGAGGGGGCGGGATGCAGCGGCCGGAGCTGCCGATCTCGTTGGGGAAGTTGAGGATCGCCTTGAAGCCGCGCATCTGGAAAGCGGCACGGTCGTAGGCCTTCGCGGCCTCGACGGCGGTGTCGAAAGTCCCGAGCCATATCCTGGATCCCCGCCGGTTGGGATCCCGGATCTCCGCCGCGAACTTCCCCCACGGCCGCTGCCGCACCCTCCGTTACCGCCGCCCGTCGTTGTGCTCCGCCGGCCCTACGGCTGCTGCCGCCTCCGTCCACTCGATCTCGAACTTTCGGACCGGGGGTAGGGAGATGGTGAGCGACGGGAGGCAGAGGTCGGAGGCCTGCTGCGAGTCGCCGCCGAACCGGATCATGGGGTCGACCGGCTCGGCGAAGCGGTAAGCTTCCAGCACTCCGTAGGGATCGATGCGGCCGCTGCCGGAGAAGGGCTGGGTGGTGTCAAGGTAGTCGGAGACGGCGATGCCGTGGGGGGCGGAGGGCGGGGGAAGAGGGGAGAGGGGTAGGTCTCCGAGGAGATGCTCGCGGATCAGGTCGAGGGTGGAGTCATCGTCGACGATGGACGCCATGATAAGAATCCGGCAAAGCAAGAAGAGAGATAAGATAGAAGAGCCAATATTGATAAAAAGAGATTTGTAAGGGAGGGGGTTTGAGGGATCGGGAGAGGGGAGGGGATTGACACGGTGCTTCTCTACTCTCCTTGCTCATCTCGGCTAGCTTCTACTTGTTTCTTCTTGGAGAAAGCGGGCAAAAACAAGCACAATACCCCGCATTTGAAGTTTTCTTCCGCTCGAGGATCAAGCTCTTCAGAGTCCTTACACTTGCAGAGGAACTCCATTTTCAGGCAGCTTCATGCCGGGACTTCTAAGAATGTCGAACTCATCTGATGGCGCAGAAGATCTCCCCTCACCACAAGACTTGTGGATCGCTGGCGAGCCAAGGAGTGGAAAGCAGGGTGGGGCTGTTTGTGCTGGAATTCTCCATTTCTTGAAGCTCTTCGTTGCAGCTGAACCAGATTGTGGCGACGAGAACGCTGAAATAGGAAGACTGCAGCTGATGACTTTAGGCTTTCGGAGCAGCGGCAGAGTCAGTGGTGATTGTGGCAGATGATCTCCCACCTTTGCAGGGGGAGGGGGCGAGCGGCGGAGAGAGAAGGGGAGGGGGGCGCCGTTGGGAGGAAAAATATCGGGAGGAATTTGCAGGGAGGAGGGGATAATGGCCTCCGACGACGCTTTCTAAAGCGTCGTTGGGAGGAAAAAATTAAAAAAAAAATGATTTTTGCTTCTGCCGACGCTTAAAAGCGTCGGCCCAAGCCACGGGTTGCGACGACGCTTATAAGCGTCGGCGGAAGCCAGACTTCCAAAAAAATTACCGACGCTTCTACTTAGCGTCGGCAGACAAAAGTCGGAAAAGCTCCTTCTTCTTGTAGTGTCTTGTTCTCTAGCTTCTTGCCCAACTGTGACATGCATTTATAATACATTTAGTCCTGTATCAAGGGTCATAATCTACGTGCCAATTATAACATAGGGAACTTTAATTGATTCAACTCCCCTGTTCCCTAAATCTTTTCTTTTCTTTCTTCTTTTTCTTTTTAATTAATTAACTCACCATTTATGTGTATTAGGAACTCCCTTGCATGAGTACAAGGTCCCTTTTAGCTTGATCTAGGCTTAATACCCTATTATAGCATGAAATCCCCTATTTTCCACCCGGATGAACAGTAACCCGGACCGACAGCCGGTTACTTCATCCCGAGTTTGATCTACTTTTCAGACTCCAAATTTGATGAAATTTTTACCTAACATTCTACACTCATAGAGGATTCCAAAGAGATAACATGCATCATCATCGGAGGCCGTTTGACTCCCTAAATAATTCGCCGAAGTTAGGACTTCGGCACAATTTTTCCGTAGTACCGGAAAAATTTGTCAAAATCCGATTCTTCCTCTTTTAACCACCTCTACAACCCTTATCCGACCCCTCTAGACTATATCCACCCTTTGTATAGCCTAATATCATCAAAAGACTAGATAGGGATGGATATTTACCTTTTTTTTTTTGGAAATCGAGGTCCTTGCGTAGAGGGGAAGGAGATCTACGTTTTTCCCTTCAGCTAGAAGTGCAACCGGGATCTCCTTCCTCTTCCTTTCTTCCTTTCCTTTCCTCTTCCTTTCTTCCTTTCCTTTCCTCTCCTTCTTTTTCTTCCTCTCTGTCTGTCTGAGACTCCCCTGTGACTCTCTCTCGGTCCCCATCCAAAAGCCACACAAACCCCCTAATTAAATCACATCAAAACACTATTCACCCTTTTTTAATATTATTAAATTCCCATTTTGCCCCTAACACTTCAACATATCTACCGTTATGCCATTAACTTTTGATTCCTTCCAATTTTACCCCTTATATCAATTTTAAAGGACTATTCTATCCCTTTTTTATATAAAAAAATAAAAAAAAATTTGGGGTTATTACACTAGGGCAAACCTGGGCGCTGTGACAGCAGAAAGAGTACCCCAGGTGTCCCTGGCCATCTCAGAAGAGAAAGTAATAGCAGTGGTAGAAACCTCCCTGGCAAGATGCATGGCTCTGTCCACCACCATCCGCGGGGGTAACCGCCTGCCCTCAAAAATACCCGCGTTCCTGTCCAGCCAGATAGAATGAGCCAAATATGCCCACCGGATCCCGGCCTCAACCGTGCTGGGCCGCCGCATGGCCACTCTCAACCAATGAATCAAATCCTGTGTCGACTCGACTGAATGGGGCAGCAATGTGGGCGATCGGCTTCAAATGCCCCAAGCTCTGGGGCACTGCAAAAGAACATGATCCATCGTCTCCTCTGTCTCCGTACACTAATCACAACACTGAGTGATCCTCACCCCTCGCTGTGCTAGTAAGCTCTTGGTCGGTAGGCAACCCCACGCTACCTTCCAGATGAAGAGCGCCACACGCGGGTGAATCCGCATCCTCCAGATCCATCCTCCCTCTATCTGTCGGGCTGGCTCTCGGCTCAATAATGTGTGGATATCCCTGGCTCGCACCTGCGATCGCCCTGTCGGCATCCAGACTAATCTATCCGCCCCTCCCTGGGCAAAAATAGGTAGGGCCAGGATCCTCTCCGCCAACTGCTCCCCGAAAGCCTCCCTAATCAGCTCCACCCTCCAGCGGTCCCCCCCGGCTCCATCAAGTCACTGACCCTGAGACCGGCTAACCTCGATGTGTCCACTGTAACCGGAAGTCTACTCATAGGCTGCTCCGTCACCCAACGGTCCTCCAACACATCAATAGATCGACCATCACCAATGGCCCATCTAATCGCAGGAAACACCAACCCTGCTCTAGCACAAATCTCCCTCCAGATCGGTGAGTGGCGCCGCCCAGACCGGGCACCCGGCACTGGATCGCCATACTTGGCCCTCATAAGTGAAGACCACATGCCATCAGGCTCCAACACCACTCTAGCAGCGTGTCGTGCAGCTAGAACCTCACGCCTCGCCACCAAAGACTGCACACCCAAACCACCATATCTCGTCGGCTGACATACAACCTCCCAAGCCATAAGATGGATACCCCCTCTGCCTCCAGTCCTCCCCCAAATAAAATCCCTGAAGATCTGCTCAATATTCCTAACTGTCGCTACCGGTATAAGAGAGTTAGATAATAGGTAAATCGGGATCGAGGAAAGAACTGACCGTACCAGTATAATCCTGCCCATCATGGAGAGAGAATGTATCTGCCACCCCTCCAACCTATGCCGGATACTGATCTCAAGAGAGGTGCAATCACTGCTACGCAGACGCTGACCAGAGATCGGGACTCCCAAATACCTTAACGTGCCCTCCTGCTCTCCCACCCCCAAAATCTCCAGTATAGCGGTCTTCACATCTGGTTTGGTCTTCGGGCTAAAACAAATTGCTGATTTAGATGAATTAACCCGTTGACCAGACATAGAACAATAATCCCGCAAGATCGTCCAAATGATCCCTGCTGCCTGTCTAGTCGCACGTACTAACAGAAGACAATCATCGGCAAATAGTAGCTGAGAAATCGGTGAGGCATCCAGCACAAGCCTATAAACCTCCAGCTCCTGGGTGATCACTGCATGCCGCAAGGTCCTGGAAAGCGCATTTGCACATATAATAAACAGTAATGGGGAGAGGGGACAACCCTGACGCAGCCCACCAGAGGACACAAAATACCGTGATGGCGTTCCATTTACCAAAATGGCAAAGGAAGGGCCTCTGATACATCCCATGACCCATCTGATCCATGCCTCGGGAAATCCAAACCCCTGCAAGGACTGCTGTACAAAATCCCATCTCATCCTATCGTATGCCCTCTCCATGTCAAGCTTGACCCCCATCAGACTCCTCCTGCTCGACGCCCTGCCAAGATCATACATGAACTCCTGGGCAATAAGAACATTATCTGTGATACTCCGTCCTCCCACAAAAGCCCCCTGCTCCGGACTGATCAATCTCGGAAGTATATCCCTCAATCTGACAGCTAGTAACTTCGCCGTCGCTTTGTACAAGGTAGTACAGAGACTGATCGGGCGAAAGTGACTAGGCTCCGAAGCATCCTGTCGCTTCGGTATCAGAGTGACTAGGGTCCTCTGCCAATCTGTAGACATCACTGCTGTGCTGAAATACTGCTGTATGGCCGCCGTCACCCCCTGACCAACAATCATCCAGTACCTCCGGAAGAATAACAGTGGAAAGTCGTCCGGACCCGGCGCCTTGTCCCCCTCAAGGGACCACATCACCTCCCTAATCTCCCTCTCCGATACCGGCCTAATCAGTGCGACCATATCCTCCTCTGCCACCCGTGCCATTGGCGATACGATACTCCCTGAACTCCCAGTACCCATTTGCTCAGACCATCTGGCCCTGAAGAAACCCTCCAGCACCCTCCGAATCAAATCTGGATCCTCCACTAACTGCCCATCCTCATCCCTAATTACCCTAATCCTGTTCCGATGCCTCCTGATCACTGCCGACTGGTGGAAAAACCTAGTATTCCGATCCCCCTCCTGGATCCACTGCACCCTCGATTTCTGTCTCCAAAAGATCTCCTGCTGTCTCAAGAGAGAATCATGTAAGGATAGTAGAGATCTGAGCTCCCCCATCTCCTCCTCTGCCAAACTCCCCCCCAA
The DNA here is from genome assembly GCF_051530095.1 of Phoenix dactylifera. Lineage (NCBI taxonomy): Eukaryota > Viridiplantae > Streptophyta > Magnoliopsida > Arecales > Arecaceae > Phoenix > Phoenix dactylifera. The sequence continues at coordinate 37,565,251 of NC_143190.1, read as the reverse complement.
GGCCTCCTGAGCCTGTAATCCGGCAATAGCCTCCTCGGTCTCCTCAATCCTCCTGAAGATATTCCCTACCTCCTCACGGTTCCACCTTCTCAACCTTCTTTTTGTCAGCTCCAACCGGCGAGACACACGATACATAGCATCCCCTCTCACTAGTACATCCCAAGCCTCCCTCACAATCTCCCAGGACCGAGGGTAACATGTCCAGAACTTCTCAAATCTAAAAGGGGGATGAAAAGAGACAGCTGCATCAGTACTAACTAGTAAGGAACAGTGGTCGGACGCAATTCTCGGCAAGTGATGGACATGGTAGTCAGAAAAACACTGGGCCCACCCCGCTGTGGCATAGACTCTGTCCAATCTCTCCCAAACCCGGGCCTGCCCCTGCTAATTATTGCACCATGTGAATGTTGGTCCCGAAAATCCCAAGTCTATCAGTCCATTTGACGCTATGAAATCTTGGAACTCACGGATTTCCCTCTTATAAGTGAAGGCCCTCCCCCCCATCTTCTCCTGGGGATCCGTGATACAGTTGAAGTCACCTGCCACCAACATGGGATAACCCTGAGTGATAAGCTGAGACGCCTCCGCCCACAACCGCCTCCGCACTCTATAATCTGTACTGGCATACACAGCTGCTAGAACCCACGGGCTCCGATTGTCCTCTGATATCACTACGATGACCTCCTGTTTACAAACATTGAAAACATCAATTTGGTAGTCACCCTGTGCCCAAGTCACTATAATACCTCTCGACAGTCCTTGAGATTCCACTGCATAAAAATCCCAAGACCTCGGTATCGTCGCACGGGCCTTCTGAAGGCTTTACCCGGAGAGCCGGGTCTCGAACAAAACACAAATTTCAGGTTTATGCTGTTGCACCAACCTGCGAAAAGCCGGGGCAAAGGAGGGCTTACCTGCACCCCGACAATTCCAAAGGAGGGCTCTCATGGTGCACCTGGTGTGTCGACACAGCCCACCTCCCCAGGGCCGCTACCGCTTCTAGGTTCCAACTCCAATTCCTTACTACACAGCACAGCTCCTCCCTGCTCCAAGTCACTGTGCATCACACCCTTAGCAGTGGCCAACAGCTGCTGAACAGCTTGATGGTGTGACCCCCTATGCACCTGTGCCATTTGGCACACGGATTCCATCGACATCAAACTAATTTCTTCCCCATTACCAGCACCGCAGTGTGCCTTCTCCTCCAATCTTGGGCCGCAGACCCTGCTTCCCACCAGAGTGTCGAAGGAAAGGGAGCTCCCAGCACCCTTCGTATCACCTTGTTGGTGTACCAAACGGCACGAGTCGTCTTCCTCCCTTTCCACTGAAACCCCCATGGCCATGGATCGTACCACACCGGAATGAGTGACCTCCACCTGTTCACTGGCTTCCCCGGCTCCCACCTGAACTGACGGTCCAGCTACAACTCTCGCCGGCTCACCGGTCACCGCCGCCAGCAGTTCCGCCGCTACCGACGCCGCTCGGGCCAGCCCCTGCCAAGAAGGTATGCTCTCCCCATGCCGTCGGCCCCCTCCTTCCTCCCTGCATGCCTCATCGTAGCCGTGTCCGCCGCCACAAGGGGTGGCGGCGAACTCTTGCTACGCCGGCAGCCACCTCCGGCCGAGCGGAACCCATCTCCCCGGGGGGTGGGGGGAAATCTCGTCTCGGTACTGCATTCGGGCCGGCCACAGATGGCGTCCCGGCTGCCCGATTTGGCCCACGCGTTGGCAGCGCCCGGTGGACCTTAGACGGACTCCGGGCCCTTTTAAGCGGACTTGGGCCCGGCCCAGCCCTTCCCAGATCCATCTGGCCCAACGAGGGCGGCCGAGTCCCCCCACCGAGTCCCCTCACCGAGTCACAACTGGGTTAGTCCTGCTCACCTGGTTGACTCAGGCCTCCGTCCATCTCCACAGACGAGCCGCCTAGAGCTGACTTCTCCGGCGACTTCCGTCTGGCCACCTTGGTTGGCTTTTGCCAACCTTCCAAATCCTGCGGTGAGACGGGCAGTCGCGGCCCCCTATCTCCCTCGCTCGGACTCGCCGCAGACGTCGCCGGAGCCGAGCCCACACTGGTGCTCGCCCCTGTCTGCATCATCTTCCCTTTCCCCCCTTTCGGAGCTCCGATGCCCTCGTTCCAGCTCATGGAGAGCCAAGGGCCGTAGATCAGAGGATCCTCCGCTTCCCTTGACATCTTCCCAGTATCTGGACATCGAGCATTACTACCAGTTTCGGCCTCCATTCCAACCGTCACCGGGGAAGAAAACTCACAAGCCGCCTCCCCATGACCGATTCGGCCGCACCTGTAGCAGTAGACGGGTAAGTTCTCGTACACAAACTCCTGCCAGATCTTCCTCTCTAATCCCTCCTTAGCTCCCTTCATGAATATTCCCGGCTTTAAAGGAGCTCTTATGTCAAGCTCCACTTTAACCCGTGCAAACCACCTCTTCCTCCCTTGATCGGTAGCTGCGTCCAAAGCCAAAGGTCTCCCCGCCGTCGCTGCAATCTGGATCAATGTCTCCTTAGCCCAGAAATCCAGCGGCAGCCGTGGGAGGCGGAGCCAAGCTACCACCCGTCCAGCACCACCGGAGCCGGTGATGAAGTTTGGCTTCCACCGTTCCATCGTGAGAAGTTGGCCGGCCAATAAACATGGCCCCCTCACCAGCATGGCCTCCCGATCCTCCTCGCAGGCGAAGCGGACCGCCAAGACGTCGTCAGCCATTGTAATGACCTCGACATTATAGTCCAGGTTCCCCATCCTTCTCAGCTCCCGCCCAACCCACTCCGCCGGAACCTTCCGCCCCACACTTTGCATAAAAACAGAGGTACTCCTCCACTCCTTCCTGGTCATCTCCAACCTCTCCTCAGGGACCTCCAGGACTTCCGTGAAACAAGTCTTCAGGGCTCCCAGCTCCCGCTTCGAGATCTGGTGGCGTGTCCATCGACCTTGATTCGCCGAACCCCTAGCCACCGCCGCCCATGACACACCCTTCGAGTCGGCCCTAAGGGGCTGGCGCCCCAACCCCCCGGACCTCCCACGCTCCCCCGTCTCCCTCTCCTTAGCCCTACTGTCGGCCATCTGAGCCACCCCACACCCGTTTGAGAAAAACCCCCCAAGACCGCACGACTATTGACGCGGCTCTCTCTCACTCCTCTCTCTCACTCCTCTCCCCCTTCGTACGCTCTCCTATCATGGTGGGATTCGGTTGCTGCCCTTTTTTTTCGATTTTCATATGTTGTTCATAAGTAATTTTTCTTTTTTACTTTCTTCAACTTTAAATTAGGTGATCCTGAGCCGACTGATCATATTTTGGAGGCGATGATGTGGTTCTACATACCATCTAATAATGCGTAGATTTTTTACAATAATTAGACTTTAAATTGGGCTCTATCCATTGTATATACTTTGGGACTCGGGCAAATTAGGTTAAACATTGAAACAAAAGACATTTCAGAGAAGCAACACCATGTCTACCAGCATTTGGCATGCTTCTTCATATAGTGTAAACTTATGGATAGTTGAGTTATAGCATATGATTTTGCTGTTGATATATTGGTATTATTTTCTTAATAAATATTTTTTAATAAAAATATATTTTTTACATAAATATTACTTTAGCATAAATATCATGGTACATGGTTATATGGACTATGATGACCCAAATTTATGTGTGTGATTTGATGACATCCGGTTCTTGAACCTTACTTTAGAGTACTACATCTTGCCCTTTAAGCAAGCAACTGCGAGTAGTGTCTCGGCTTGTCCAGCAATCTAGGCTCGTAGTTGGGGTGTAGGATACGGTAGCGAGTGGAGATTGATTTCTATTTTTCTTTTTCCTTTCTTTTATCCATTCCTGTGTTAAAATAAGAGAAGTTGGATACTTTTTTTCCAACCAATCTTGGCTTGGCTTGGGATGGGAGAGGGTAGCGAGAACTAGCTTTTGCTAGTCTTAGACTCTGTTTGGTAAAGCTATTAGTAATAGAGCTTTCGAAAGTAGAATTTTTTGAAGTAGAGCTACTTCTATTCCATCTAAAAATATTTTTGAAAAGCCAAAAAGCATAGAAAAGTATCCAAACGGGGCCTTAGTAATAACTCTATAGCTATATTTTTTTTTTCCTTCTTGTCTAAAAATAAGAGAAGGAGCAAAAAAAAAAAAAAGAAGCAACCAAACACCTACTGCTCCTGCAAATTGTGCTTGTAGCCTAGAGTTTCAGCTTCAACGAGAGGTTAAATCGTGGCCCAAGCAATCAGTAGGAGTCAGAGGGGCTTAATAAAAAAAAAGCAACCAAACACCTACTGCTCCTGCAAATCGTGCTTGTAGCCTTAATAAAAATTAGGTCTTTGATCCCCTTTAATGCTGAAGGGTCTTTTTGAAAAAAAATAAAGATGGAGTGATTTCCGCCTTCTATATTTCTCATGGAAAATACTTTTTTATAAAATATGGAAATTATATTTTTATGAAAATACAATTTTTTTATTTATTTTTTTTGAAAATTCCAATCAAATAAAAATATTTTATTATTTTTTTGTTGGGTTTTTTTTTTATTCCGATAACCAAACGAGCCCTAATTGTAGTCGGAATCCGGATCGATTTATTTTTTATCAAACTCGGCCCGTAGTCACCCTTAGTGCGGTGAGAGCGTGTGATGAAGGAGGATTTTGCTAACATCGAGACCACTAGAAGGCCAAGATGGAACGTGACGGAAGAGAAAAGTATTTCGTCCGTTCTTCCACGGACTTAAGCATTAGCATGAGCTTTTCTCCGTCTTTATGCGTGGCCGCCCATGCAATGGCGCCCAAAGGTGACAAAAAGCAGAGACCCGGAGGCATTTAAAAAAAAAAAAAAAAAGACTGGAGAAGATTCTGGAGAAACGAAAGCGATAGGTTATGTTCACCTTCCGGTGAGTTTAAGAATCCGGCATAAACTTTTTGCTGTTCATCAACCGTGATTTTTTTTTTCGCCGTGGCTGCGCGCCTCCGTAGTTCCCAACGTGGGTGCAGGGAAGTAGCAGGCCGGCACCGCGCGCTCCCGTGAGGAATCTTGTGGAAGCCGACGAAGTTCGCTGCTTGCACGGTGCCCGTGATGAATGAGCTTTGATGAGCAATTGAGAACAGCATGACAGGACATTATCTATCTCAGATTAATTTTGAAGGTAGATGGCGATGCAGCCATGGTAACCTATTAGATTCAGAAGAGTATTGATAAGTAATCGTCTTGACACACATCCATTACTATAGATCATATATGTGAGTTTGTAAAAAGATTTGTAGCTTTGTGGGCCACTCATATCTATCAAAAGACCAACAATATATTGTCTCTTTATTGTGCATCATTCAGATGAGTTCTACTAGAAGAGTCTTGAGTTTGCTCCCTCCTTTCTCAGACGACTTCTTCATTTTGATTTTTATGAATATACCAATGTGCGTATAGTACGAGTTACCACTATAATTATGATTTAAAAAAAGAGCACATAAAACCATTGTAAAAAAAGGAAAAGAAAATTTTATTTTAAGTAAATTTTGAACCTCGCAGCTAGAGCCAAACTGAAATTTATTAATTTAAGATTTAATATTAAACTAAATAATATTTCAAATTCTAAAATTCTTTTTAGACTCGGAATGAGGGATAGTGGGGGGGCCAGTTTTCAAATTACAAACCCCTCGATCCATAACAAACTTATTTATAATTTGGTTGAAAGATATTAACCCATTTCCAACCATTTCCGTAATTCATACATCAATCCATTTAAGTTTCTAATCATCAATCGTGTATATATACTAAAAAATAAAATAAAACACCATATAAAAAGATCATACTTAATAAAATCGAATTCAAATTTAAATATATCATCAAAATTATAATAAATTTAACTCGATTTAATAGGGTTGAAAGTAGATTGGATTTCACTTACCACGATCCATTTTTGTGTCCAAAATTATCCAAATATGGATATAAATTAGAGCATCTGACTCATACACTTATCCGTATCTGTATCTATCAAAGATTAAAAAAAAAAAGATTACATATAATATAACATAGGGTGAAACTAATAGATATTATGATCAATTGGATTATGCCAAGCTTCGCAGGAGCTAGCAGATTCATGGGAGAAGACATCAACAAATAAATATTTAAAATTTTTGCTGGATTTTTTTTTTTATTAAGGATAACATCGAATTTTAGCCAGGTTTCTATATTTACGGTAGAATATAATTTTTTATTGTCAAGTTCTATTTTGAGTATGATTATATATCAAGTTTGATACTCGAATTTGGATTAGGGGATCATGACGCATTTATATATGTCTAATATATTGTATGGGGTAGCTTTTTTTATTATGTCCAACTAATAACTAGGTGGCCTCTTGTGTGGCTAACTATTCTGGCTCTATTAGCTAGTAGTTGGCTCAGTTAGTTTCATCTCAGTTGCATGATGTACTACATGTTGATGTCATTGGTTGTGTTTATGTTAAGACCATGTAATCATGCCATAATATCCAAAAAAAAATAAATATAAATATAGAAAAGATAAGAGTTAATACATAATTATGAAAATTTTAGGGACTATGCTACAAAAAACTTTCAACTATTTGATTTGAATGACTCTAGTGACTCAAATTTAATTAGTTAACTAATTGTGCATGGGATTTAGTATGTATATATAGAGTTTGTAAATACTGGTAAGTTTTGATTAAGTTGCATATCTTGAGATTATATAAGAATGGCCTTTTACTATAAATTATATGTAGTGTAATGGCATTTTTCATTATCCATGAAATGCTGCATATGTCATTCCAATAAATTTGCCAAATGTCTGATTTTTTCATAGTCATTAATTAATTCTTGCATGGTCATGGCCATGAGTAATTTTAATATCAAAGAAGATTTGCCAGTTCGACTCTACAATCTCATCGCTACGGGTGTGGAAAAATTGCAGAGTTGGAAAATCAGAAAGAGTGTAATTAGTATAAGTTCATTATCAAGAAAATGCAATTGAGTAAGCCAAAATATATATGTTACCTTCTAGCAAGTTGAATGGAGAGAATCATAGACAATTGACATCACTTATTGATGATTATTTCCATGATGGATTTATAGATTGTTGAATCAATTATTAGTGAGAAAAATCAGAAATTTGAAATCTCTCTCTCTCTCTCTCTCTCTCTCTCTAACATGTCTCTTAATTGGTATTTTCATTATGCTTCTTCAAGTATGGACATAATATTATTTTTCTAAAATCTTTTTGGAAACTAATCTATTTTGACAACCAATCCAACAAAATGAAAAGTATTAGGGTAGAAGAATTTTTCCAGAAAAAAAATTCCGGTTTCTATGCTGTGATTTCAAATTGCCCCATCACCTTTTTAATAGATATAGTTAGCCAAACATTTTGTTGCGTTCCTCTTTTTATAAAAGTTTTGATCCCTACATTGACTCTTTCCTCATTACTTTCTTTCCCACGTCCTTTCTCTCTCTCTCTCTCTCTCTAATTATGCACCAAAATCTTTCTTTCTATTGCCTCTCTTAGTTGGTATTTTATTTAGGCCCTGTTTGGAGGAGCTGTTAGTAGTAGAGCTTTTGGAAGTAGAGCTGTTGGAATTAGAACTGTTTGAAGCAGAACGTTTATAAAAAAAACCTGTTTGCTGTTTGGTAACTACATTTTTAAAGTATTGTGGCACTTTAACATGTGTTTGGTAAACAAACTGAGAAAGTACTTTTGTTTGACAAAATGACCATAAAGGACATTACCAGTATTATATAATATATATTAATGCATAAATATATGATATAGTATAATATTAATGTAATGTAATATAATATTATTATAATGTAGTACTATAACATTATGTATTATAGAATAATAATTTAATATAATATTAAATTATTTAGCATAACATATGAATGTATTATGATATAATATTATATTTATAGTATAATACAATAATAAATATATAAAATATTATAATTATTAGTGTAAATTAATTTTTTATCATTCTAATGACCATTTATCTCTCTAACAAATAGAGAGAAAGGAAGAAGAAGATTGAGAGGGAAAGGGAGAAAGGAAGAGGCGGAATAAGAATTTTGGAGGGAACAAGTGTGATTTAAATAGAGATATTTTGGTCCAAAAAATAGCTTCCTGACAAAGCTGAAAATAGCATTTTCGGAAAGCTCCAAATTGGAGCTTCTCTCCAAAAGCTGTTTTCAGCTTCCCATAAAAGTTGAAACAATTTTTCAAAAATTTTACCAAACACTATTTTTTATCTAAAAGTACTTTTGGAGGGCCAGAAAGTACTTTTTGACCCTCCAAAAGCTCCCCAAACAGGGCCTTAGGCTTCTTGAGATATGGACATCAGATCCATGCCTGGACACAACATTAAATATTCAAACTTTGAAATCATCTTAAAAACTAACCTAATTCTGACGACCAATCCAGCAAAATCAGATCGTCATGCGTAGAAGAATTTTTCTAGAATTTTTTTTTTGATCTCCATGCTGTAATTTCTCTATGTCGCGGATCAAAGGGTGGTCTCTCACCCCTCGATCTCTTCTGAATCCACTTGATGTGGTGGCCGAGTCGCCCTCCAAAATAATAATGCTTGTATTCTTTAAAAATTAAATTATGATTAAAGACATACAAATGGAATGATGTAAAATTCATGCATCGAAATGCATGCAAATGCAATGATGGAGGTATCCTCACCGGCACCGCTGCCTGCATCCATCACAGCGGTGAAAGCGAAAGTGGGAACTGGGCCCCCCACCCCAAATGTGCATTCCCTGGAAACGATTTTAGATTCTGTCACGTTGTAGTCGTGAACTAAAATTCCTGACCTCTCTCTTAATCATAACTATCCACACTTGATACTAACCTTTTCTTAGATTAGTAAATTTTATTTATTTTTTGGTACAATTTGTTATTTGTATTGGATGTTAAAAATTTTTACCTAACAAACCACTTTATATATACAGAGAGGCAACCAGTATGTAAATAGATGGCGTTATTCATCATTTCAAAAATTTTATTTGAAAGAATCATATTTCTATTTTGTATTTTTTTTTTCATAATTTTATAGATGGTACTCATACTTATTGTGTGTGAACAGCCAGTGGAAAAAAAAAAAAAAAAACTCCGCCCAAATATCTCTCCCAATTAGTTAGCCAATTATTTTAAATCAAAAACAGAAAAAAATAATTTCTCATAATTAATCAAAAAATAATTAATCTAAAACCACACGGCTAAATTCAAATAAATAAATGAAAAAAAAATTTACATCATCCACAGCCACTCATTTACCATTCTGTTCTCCCCCAAGATTTTTTCTCCCACCGCCTCGCCTTCTGCCTAAAACCCTCCATCTCACTTCGTCTCGCCTCATCCCGAAAATCACTCTAAAGCCTCTGAACCGCGTGAAACCCTGAACCTAGAAGCTCTTATTCTCCTCAAAAATGGCGACTATGGCCACCTCCACCCTCGCGGCGAAGCCCAAAACCTCCTTCTTCGACCACTACCACTCCTCCTTCAGCGGCCTCATCCTCCCCTCGCGCGTCTCCGCCACCCGCTCCCACAGTTCCCCCAGCCTCTCCATCTCCGCCTCCGCCGCCGCCCCCAGGTATGACCTCAACTCCATCCGCTTCAACCCTATTAAAGAATCGATCGTCTCCCGGGAGATGACCCGGAGATACATGACGGACATGATCACCCACGCCGACACCGACGTCGTCATCATCGGCGCCGGGTCCGCCGGGCTCTCCTGCGCGTACGAGCTCTCCAAGGACCCCTCCGTCCGCGTCGCCATCGTGGAGCAGTCCGTCTCCCCCGGCGGCGGCGCCTGGCTCGGCGGCCAGCTCTTCTCCGCCATGGTCGTCCGCAAGCCCGCCCACCTCTTCCTCGACGAGCTCGGCATCCCCTACGACGAGCAGGACTCGTACGTCGTGATCAAGCACGCGGCGCTCTTCACCTCCACCATCATGAGCCGCCTTCTCGCCCGCCCCAACGTCAAGCTCTTCAACGCCGTGGCGGCGGAGGACCTCATCGTGAAGGAAGGGAGGGTCGCCGGTGTGGTGACTAACTGGGCCTTGGTGTCGATGAACCACGACACCCAGTCGTGCATGGATCCGAACGTGATGGAGGCCAAGGTGGTGGTGAGCTCCTGCGGACACGACGGCCCCTTCGGAGCTACCGGTGTGAAGCGGTTGAAGGACATCGGAATGATCGACTCAGTCCCGGGGATGAAGGCCCTCGACATGAACTCGGCGGAGGATGCCATCGTCCGCCTCACCAGGGAGATCGTTCCCGGCATGATCGTCACCGGCATGGAGGTCGCCGAGATAGACGGCGCCCCCAGAATGGTCAAATTTCCATCTTTTCTCTTTCTTCTTCACTTCTAATGGTTTTGGTTCATGGAGATAAGATGTTTGCTGATTTGTTTCTGGTGTTGCAGGGGCCGACGTTTGGGGCGATGATGATATCTGGGCAGAAGGCGGCGCACCTGGCGCTGAAGGCGTTGGGGAGGCCGAACGCCTTGGATGGGACCAGCGGGGCGGAGAAGGCGCACCCGGAGATGGTGCTGGCCTCGTCGGAGGGCGGGGATGTCGTTGATGCTTAAGTAGGAGTGAGGAATGGAAGAATAGTAGTAGAGGAGAGGAGGGGAGGGGAGGGGAGTGGTGAGAAGTGAAAGAAAAAAACACCAGAAACCTCTCTTGTGGTTTTTCCGTTTTAATAATATTAGCATGTCTCTTTCTTGAGTCTATAAATAACTCGGGATTTTTCATGTGAAATGCTCTCTTTCTAACATCAATTGATAGATTTGCATGTCCGCATATTAGCGACATATATGATATATGCAAAGGTTATGAAGATTTTGTTGGTTAAGTAAGTAGGAAATTAGTAAGTACTGTTCTTGTAGTCTGTTGTCCGGAAAATGCAGGGCTAAAAGACCTAGGTTTATTCGATTTATTATTCTGCATGTACTCCTGCTTGCTCTGTTTTTCATCGCTCGCTGGGGTTTCGGTAACTATCAGAAGATCGTCTTTTAGAAGGGTTTACATAGATGGTTCCGTGGAAATAAGGAAAGGACTCGAACTGAATGTTCGGTGATGACACAGTGGCCGTTTTGGTTCTGAGTTATATGGAACTTCTTTCAAATAATATCTTTAAAACAGAAGCATACGCTCTTGGAGTAGGAAGAGAAGTAAAGTTGAAAGACCAGCAGCTCCATGGAAGAAAAGGGAGGAAAGGATGACATGGACGGAGGAAAAGGAGATAAGGGAAGGCAGATGAAGACAGAATAAGGGAAGGGTGTGTGAAGATTCGGTTTCTGGTTACGGTACAGTACAAGAACTGTTTTGAAAGAATGTTAGAAGAGGGGAAAGCAAAAGCGCTTAAAAAAGATTACAACAGCAAAAGCGCTTAAAAAAGATTACAACTTAGCCGTTGTGAAAGCAACAAAAGGCAGAGAGAAGGAACTCAGATGGTCTTTACATCCCCAACATGATTGGAGATGGAAGGATTGCCTCGCCCTTCCAGAGAGTGACGGCTTGTTCATCGTTAATTGACGGACAAGATGGCTTTGTCATCAACGCCTTCTTCCATTTGTTTAGTCTACTTCTAAGGGCAGATAAATAAGTAGCGCTTCCAACGGACAAATCAAGTGGGGGGCATCCGGTTTCTACATTTAATCGACGTCTGCGCATTTCAAATCTGGGTCACTTCGTTAGAAACAAAATCTCGTACCAACTTGGTGGTATAAAAGATCATTTTTGCTTAAAACTTTAACTTGCATTATAAGTAAGTATGGTTTAGCAAAATCCAACAAAAACTAAAGTTTAAAGACTTGCTTTGTTGAGGCGTGGGAACCAAATGGTCCCAAGTTCAGCATCAGACGCTCGCACTGTAATGAGATTTCGAAAGTTACAATCCTCATAGGTTATACCATCTTGCACTGAGATATGCTATATGTTTCATCTGCTTGGGGACCCTATACCATATGACAGCAAAATCTCCTTCCATCCAAATTGATGGTGATCTTGCATGCTGCTTGAAACTCAGTCGAAGGAGTTGAAGATATATTGGGTTCTGCGTTTTGAGTAATAACGTCTTTTTTTATCACCACGATAATACAAATCTTGTGCTTCTTCAAAGTAGAGCAGGATGCCAGCCAATTCGGGCTAAAGGCCGGCAGGCAAGAGATAAATATAATACACTGTATTGCTATCATCATTATTATATTCAAATATTTTGATCATTCTGATGGATTTGACATCTAGAGAAAAAACAGAGCAAAAGGTAGGGGTTCATCAACTACAACAAAGAAACGGATACATGGTGCTATGGTTGAATGAATGAGGTAAGACAATAAAACCATTTCTTCACTCAATCAATACTCAGTCAATCACACTGCGGATAACGCATAACTCTGCATGGACTCATGAAAAAAGATCCACTCATTTCGAGCCCCCTAAACCACTAGCCCAGCCAACACAGCTTAGGATGTTGTAACATCTTGGTGGCATAGTCAGCCTCACGCCAAAGCAGTAGGGTTTATTCTTACATGCAAAGGAAAAAATATTGGTGAGGGGGCTGTTTTTTTTTTTTTTTTAGTATATCGGCTGCTCACACTAATCTCATATGAGTACAACCAGCTGAATCACCAGAAAGTAGACTGCACAGTGGCAAAAAAACAAAAGCATACCCAGTCCAGAAAAACTCTTCTGAATGGTGGGCAGCAAAAGAGACGACCCAATCAGCAGCTTCATTCACCTCACGAAACATAATATCCCTTAGCAGTTGCCGGATGTCGCGCAACAATGGATGCTCAGCCTCCTGCCCTGTCTCTTGGATATGCTCAACCATCCTGGCTGAGTTCCCCTTGATAATGATGCACTCCGCCTCAAGCATCTATCTTATATAGGAGAGCCCTTTTCATGTTGCCTTAGCTCCTCCCTAAAACCTAACATCTTGAAGGATCCACGCTCTCGGCAGTGACCAACCTGGAGTTCTAGTTTCTGATCATAAATGCCACTCCAACTCTATCTTCACCAATAGGTATAATACCGTTGAAGTTCATCTTGGGATGGCCTGGTGGTGAGGGCTCCTAAAAAAATAAGAATATATCTGGGTACGGGCCTGTTTGAATGCTTGGACGAGTTCTAGAATTAACTAGGAGTAGCTGACCAAAAGGGTGTGAATAGCGGGAGAGTAAAATTTTCTATTATCGGGAGAGCAAAACAACGGTCAAGAGGACCAGAGATAATGAACGCGCATAGATTAGTGAGCCAAAAAGTAGAGCTACATGCTGTCAGCCATAGACAAAAATTATGGGGGAGCCATCAGAGAAAAAAAAAAAGAAGCTATGTTTTTATTTTGCTATATTTTCTTTGGTATATATTTTAAAGAAAAAAATGAAAAGCCAAAAACTTCCCTTACTAACAAAGTTATTAGTCCCGTGATTAAAAAAAATATATATCCTCTTTCTTTCTCTTTTTTAGAATATATTTTTTATCGGCACACACTATATGGTTAGGTATAATACTCCAAACAAATTAATTATTTAGCAAGTCAATATATACCTTTGGATAACTCCATACACATCTTTCAAAATTTGGTATTTATCATAACACAATACATGGCCAGGTGATATATACTTAGCAAATTAGACAAAGCTAGAAAATTGTGTATTGTGTACCGGTACTGGTAAACACTATATTCTGAAAACTGTGTATATATTTACTTGAAGGTATGTATTGACTTTTTAGATAACTAATTTGTTTGATGTGTATTATCTGGTTATGTAGTATGTACTGATTAAAACGTATATTATAAAAATTGTGAATCGATTTACTTGAAAGTATGTATTGGATCACTGTCAAGTGTGTATCAAAGAGGCCTGCAGCATGTATCAAAAGTCGATGAATGTGTATCACCCAGTCATAAAGTGTATACTGGTGAATATGATGTTCCGGAAACTATGTATCAATTTGTTTGGAAATGTGTATTAGATTGTTAGATGACTAATTTGCTAAGTATGTATCATCTGATCGTGTAGTGTATACTGGTAAATACTATATTCTGAAAATTATGTATCAATTTACTTAAAGGTATGCAATAATTTACTAGATAATTAATTTGTTTGGTATATATCACTTGACGACGTAGTATGTACCAGTAAAAAGTACATCCTGAAAATAAGGAAGAAAGAGGATGTTAGGTTTTTTATTTGTAATCACATGATAACGACTCCATTAGTAAGAAGAGTCTTTGTGTGAAGGTCCGTGCAGGCGTGTGTTTAGTTCCATATTAGTTATTTATTGGGTAGATCTTGGGCATTTATACAAGATGAAGAAATCTAAATATTTCTTTTCGGCTAGCCATTTTAGGTGAGATCCTGGATCGTGATAAAATGGTATTAAAGCGGACCGACCCATGACCTATGTAGGCTATGGGCCACTGCAACACAGGTAATATTCGTGCTAACCACGAGCTGGTCGTAAAATTTGGGATTGAATTTGAATGGATTTGGATCGGTGAGGACACTTAGGCTTAAATGGATGAAGTTATACTATTTGTCATAACCGAGGACCTTACCCTCAAAGGCTCACCATATGGTTTTATTTTGGTTTCTTGATCTCGTTCGTATAAGTACCCAAGATCTACCTTGCAAATAACTGATGTGGGATTAAGCATATGCCCGCATGTGTCCTCACATTTGATTTTTTGATTTTTTTTTAAGATAGGCACTATGTGAACATGGCAAAATAGAAAGCCAGCCCATTTTTTTTTTTTTTTCCTCGGAGCCCGCCCCATATGCTTTTTTTTGTTCATCCACCAAGGCATGTTCGTTTAACTTCCCGAGTAATCGCAGATTCCCATTAGCCAAAGCCACGCAGTATCCTTGAGTGATAAATTAAGCACTAAATGTAAAATAAAGAGCCATGCTAGGACTGAATGTTAAATGGCGATCAAACGAGGACCAGTTGTTCTTTGGATATTAGTATTGCGCATGTGCTAAGCACACGTTTTTTGGGAACAGCGGAAGAGGATAATGGGAGAAGGGGAATGAGAGTTATTGTGCGTGGAGATCTTCTCTCTTTCACTCTCTTAATTATAAAAATTCATGTGGTATTTGTTTCTCAAAGGCTTCCACCTTCAATAATTATCTAGTTTATCTAAGAGGGTTCGTTGTTGGGGTAGTCCCATGCGGCCAATTTTAGGGATTTCCATTATATAGCAGATAGAAATAGATTTTCAATTGTCACTTAAGAAGAAGCCACAAAGAAAATTATAGCCCTTAGTATTGGGTTGCTTCCTATGCTGCGAATCATCTAGAAGAATTTTTCTAAGAGTATCTCGAGGTTGTTCCCTCTCCTCTTCGTCAATTTCTTTTTTCTGATTTTTTGAATGTATTCAAGTTCGGTATGAGTTGCCGTTGTATTAAAAAAAAAAAAAACACTATAGCCCTATATATATATATATATATATATATATATATATATATATATATATATATATATATATATATATTATTTTTTATTTTTTTGTTTTGGCAGGTTTTTTATACAATGCGTATACGAATACATTCAATAAAATCAAAAAACACTAGCTCGCAAAGTGCCTGTGGCAGCTCCCTCTCTCCTGACCAGAGAATGTACCCTGAGTGGTGGGCCGCGTAGGCAGCCATCCAGTCGGCCACCCCGTTGGCTTCTCTGAATACATGCTTAGCGTGGAAGACCACCTCATCTTCCATCATCATCCCTATGTCTCGGATCAGGGGATGGTCCGTGCTCTCACCTCTCGCCCTCCTGAATCTGCCTGATAATTATGGTCAAATCGCTCTCCAGAATGATCGAACTGGCCTGCAGTACCTGCCGCGTATGTCGGAGACCAGCCACCTAATGGTACTTTTTGAAAACAAGGGACATTGAAGAGGTGGAGTGGTAGCTTTCAGACTTCAGTTGGAGTCCTAGAGCCGTACAATAATAAACTGAAGCTTATGACAGCTTCGATTCGATCTCTGCGACACAATTATACAATGCTAGCTAGCACGCTAGATCTGGTCCGCCGTATAATAATACACCGAAGCTTATGGCAGCCTCGATTCCTTCTGTGACACACAAGTATACAATGCTGTCCATCACTCTAGATCTGGTCTTAAAAAAATTGGTAGGTGCCCATCGACCACACCAGCTAGGTTGTGGCAGTTCAGTCAAATGGCCCAATGGAACTCTGAAAACTGGCTATGAACATGCAATGAAGCTCATAGCTTTAAAGGCTGCCCTTAGCTTTAATTATGCTGTGGGGATTGCAATAAGCAAGACATGGTGGTTCAGTGCGGAAGACTCACATCGAAGTGCTCCATGTCAATGCAAAGAATAGGCAGAATGTGAATTCCCGGCTGCCTAGAGCTGGCCTTTGAGATTGGATCGAAAGCAGACAATGGTCCACAGTGAAAACAATGCTATAGAAACAGGGGAAGACTAACAGAGAAGAAGATGAAAAGTATATATATCTCAGATGACTCTCAGACGATAGCTTTATATAGAGCTATGTCTGAGAGTTAGTTGGGTTTGTTAGAGTCTAACAGACTCTGTTGTAAATCCCGTTACATCACCAGGTGTCCGTTGGGGTTGTTACAGTTGGTTTGAAAACGTTTCACTGAAACGTTCGGGAACGATGATATGGTGGAGTGCCTGGGAGATTCGTCTGGTGATACTAAGCTTCAAACCTGGTGAGCTAATATCCCCTGTCAAGCTGAATGATCTGGAAGAACATGAAGCTTGGAGCAGATGAGAGAGTGTCGCAGCATTGGAAGAGCTTTGGTGAAGATGTCAGCCGGCTGGTCTAGGGTGGAGATATGAGCTAGATGTACCTCCTTGGATTGAACTTTCTCACGTACAAAGTGGTAGTCTACCTCAATGTGCTTTGTACGTGCATGAAATACCGGATTTGATGCTAAGGTCATGGCTGAGATATTATCACAGAACAAATCAGTAGGAGAAGTGACAGGAATCTGCAGCTCTTGAAGAAGTCGTCGAAGCCAGATGAGCTCAGTGGTTGTAATGGCTAAAGCCCGGTATTCGGCTTCGGTGGACGACCTGGCAACTGTTGGTTGCTTCTTTGCATACCAAGAGATGAGATTGGTGCCTAGAAAGATGCAGTATCCCGTTGTGGACCGGCGATCCATATTGTTTCCTGCCCAGTCAGAGTCACAATATGCAGACAGAGTCAGCTGGCTTGATTTGTAGAAGAGAGAATGATCCAATGTTCCTTTAACATAACGGAGAATCCGTTTTAACATGCTGTAATGGAGCTGCAGTGGACAGTGCATGAATTGACATATGTAGTTGACGGCAAAGGAGATATCTGGCCGAGTGATGGTAAGGTATTGTAGAGACCCTGCTAGACTTCGAAATAATTCAGGATCTGAAAACAAAGTTGAGTCAGGGGTGTGTTGCTGCTTTGAGGGTAATGGTGTTTGTACTGGTTTGCAATCCAGCATACCAGCCTTATTCAGCAGAGCAGTGGCATAGGTTGATTGGTTTAAAGCAACACCAGATGAAGAGTAAGTGGCCTTAATTCCCAAGAAATGAGATAGGATGCCAAGATCTTTAATCTTAAATCTACCCTGCAGCTTGAGAAGGAGCTCAGTGATAGCCGTATTACAATTGCCGGTTATGAGGATGTCATCAACATAGATCAAAACGTAGACTGCAGTGTCGCCTTGATGAAGCAAGTACAGGGAAGGATCTGCTGTGCTTACCCGAAATCCTAAAGTTCTTAAGAAATCAGAGAATGTGGCAAACCATTGCCGAGGAGCTTGCTTCAGACCGTAGATAGCCTTCTTCAGTCTACAGACATGATCACTCCGTAGGGGATCAGTGAATCCTCTGGGTTGCTCCATGAAGACTGTCTCATCAAGGTTGCCATGGAGAAAGGCATTAGAGACGTCGAGTTGGCGAATGTCCCACTGAGAAGAAAGAGCAAGTGCGATCAGCACGCGGATAGTTTGGAACTTAGCAACCGGACTGAAAGTTTCAACATAATCAATGCCATATTGTTGCTGAAAGCCCTGAGCTACCAAACGAGCTTTAAATCTGGCTAATGAACCATCTGAATTGTGTTTAAGCTTATATGTCCATTTGCACCCAAGGACATGCTGTTCTGGAGACCGTGGAACCAACTCCCAGGTTTCCTGATCCAGTAGAGCATTGAACTCCTGGGACATTGCTGCTCTCCAATGAGGATCAGTATTTGCAGTAGAAAAGCAGGTTGGTTCAGTTGGGGAAGACACATTGGTTAGTAAAGAAAGAATCCTTCGCGGGTGAAGTGAACCAGTTTGGGACCTTGTAATCATATGATGACGAAGGGAAGGACGAGCTGAAGATGGCCGTACAACAGGAGAACATTGATGTATGTTGGTATTCTGTTGTGGAGATGAAATAGAGCTGGTGGGAGAAGGAAGAGAATGGGAAGAGGAATGAGATGTAGTAGAGGTGACAGGAGAGGAAGTGGGCAAGCGTTGTGTTAAGGAAGCTGGGACAAGTAGTGGATATGGAAGAAGTGATGGCTGGGAGGAAGAGGTGTCCTTGGTGACTGAGAACGGAAAGAAGTTTTCATCGAAGGTGACATGACGAGAAATGATGATCTTACCTGTGAGGGGATTATAGCACCTATAGCCTTTATGTTTAGAGGAATAACCAAAGAAGACACAGGGAACAGATCTGGGTGAGAATTTGGTAGGAGCTAAAGGCCGAAGCCAAGGGAAGCACCGACAGCCAAAGGTTCTTAGAAAACTGTAGT
This sequence comes from Phoenix dactylifera, assembly GCF_051530095.1. NCBI lineage: Eukaryota > Viridiplantae > Streptophyta > Magnoliopsida > Arecales > Arecaceae > Phoenix > Phoenix dactylifera. The sequence continues at coordinate 37,546,455 of NC_143190.1, read as the reverse complement.
CAGGGTGCCGATGGAAGAGTATCTCATAAGGGGATTTGTGAAGAAGTGACTGAGAAGGTAGTCTATTGATAAGAAAAACGGCAGTGAGTAAGGCTTCAACCCAGAAGTGATTCGGAACAGAGGAGTGAAGAAGTAGACTTCGAACAACCTCAAGGAGATGACGATGTTTCCGTTCGGCTGCTCCATTTTGTTCGGGAGTGTAAGGGGAAGACATTTGATGAACGATGCCAGAAGTGGAAAATAAGTTGTGAAAGCGCTGGTTGTTAAATTCCCCACCCCCATCAGAGCGGAACCTCTTTATTTTGGTGGAAAGTTGATTCTCAATCATTGTTTTAAAATGTACAAATGTAGAGAATACATCAGACTTTGACACCAGAGGATATACCCAACAAAACCTTGAAAAATCATCCAAAAACAAGACATAATACTGAAAACCTGTAACCGATGGTGAAGGAGAAGGACCCCACACATCCGAATGAATGAGATCAAGAGGCTTCGTAGAAGAGATGTGAGCTGGTTTGAAGGGGAGCTTGTGACTTTTGGCCATGCAACAGGTGGAGCAGAGTGTAGATGATGGGTGAATGCCTTTGAGCAAGGAGTTCTTAGCAATTTGAGAGATAACAGAGACAGTTGGATGTCCAAGACGTAGATGCCATGAGGGGACAGGAGAAGATGTTGAGAGCAACGCTTTGGCTGGTGATGTAGAAATCGAACCATGCTGAACAAAGGTGAAGGGAATGCGATAGAGTCCCTCAGTGCAGCGCCCCTGAAAAAGGATCCGATTGCTTTGTTTGTCCTTTATAACACAGCCAGCAGAATCAAATATGAGAATGCAGTTATTATCAGTAGCAAGTTTGTGGACAGATAGGAGATTGTGGGAGATGTGAGGTACATGAAGAATTTGAGAGAGATGAAAAGAATGAGCTGAAGTGTGGAGTGTACCGTCCCCTATATGACTGATGGGAATAGAATCCCCATTACCAATGGTAACCTGATCATGTCCCCGGTATGGAGTTGAGTGTTGAATGGCAGAGGAATCAGCGGTTAGATGAGTAGTCGCACCACTATCAACTATCCATTCAGTCGAAGAAGGAGACCTGGAGGGAGCTGTAAGGTAAGCTTGATGACCAGAAGAAGACTGCTGATTTCCCATATAAGTGGTATCCAGACGATACCAACAAGTTGCTGCCGAGTGCCCTCGCTTGCCACATATTTGACATTCAAGGAGGCCTTTGCTCGATCCCCCACGTCCAGAATAATGCCAGACGTCTGGTCGGGAGTCAGATCTTGCCCGACCTCTACCTTTATGTGGATAGAAGAAGCGTCCACCTCGTCCCCTCCTACGTATAGCAGATAAGGCGAAGGAGGAGTCAGTGGCTGACTGTTGCCTTTCTTTGTTAGATAATATGATTTCCTCACTGCATAGGAGAGCATACAGTTCATCCAAAGAGAGTGTAGAGGGACGCGTTCGAATTGCTGTGGCAAACGAATCATAGGAAGCCGGGAGTCCATTAAGAACATGAAGTATAATATCCTCTGGATCAATTAAGGAACCAGCAGCTGCCAGAGCATCGACTTTGAGACGAATATCATGTAGATATTGTGACATTGATACTCCCTGTTTCTTGATATTGTGAAGCTCATTTTTGAGCTGGATAATATGAGTTCTTGTTGCAGAATTTAATCTGCAATCCAAGGCTGTCCATATTTGATGGCAATGCTCTAGATTAATGACATAAGGTAAGATGGTGGAGGATATAGTAGAGTTTAGAGCCGTGGCCAGATATTGATCTATTAATAGCCAAGCCTCATATGCAGAGGAATCAGAGGTATCAGATGACTGGGTGTAGGTAGTAGAACCATCCAAGAAACCCAGATAGCCACTGGCCTTAAATATTCTTGTGATTTGAGCTTTCCATGTAAGAAAGTTATCAGATGTAAGTTGAGTTGTTACCAGGGCTTGAACTCGATTCATCAAAAATTTCAGCTTAGGTGGAATGTTGTAATCTTCCGCTGCTTGTATAGCTTCATTGGATCTGGTAGCATTCACCGATCCTGGGGAAGTCATGGTAGTCAAGTTTCTAAATCAACCAGATGATCACTCATGGGTTGCTGAACTACTATATTTGGAGAAGAATGAAGTTCAAAGTATCAGGCAGGATCTCCCGCTCTGATACCATGAAAACAATGCTATAGAAACAGGGGAAGACTAACAGAGAAGAAGATGAAAAGTATATATATCTCAGATGACTCTCAGACGATAGCTTTATATAGAGCTATGTCTGAGAGTTAGTTGGGTTTGTTAGAGTCTAACAGACTCTGTTGTAAATCCCGTTACATCACCAGGTGTCCGTTGGGGTTGTTACAGTTGGTTTGAAAACGTTTCACTGAAACGTTCGGGAACGATGATATGGTGGAGTGCCTGGGAGATTCGTCTGGTGATACTAAGCTTCAAACCTGGTGAGCTAATACACAGGATCTACTTCGTCAGCAACAAAAAGAACAGAGGCCAAACTGGAGGGGTTGGTAACTTGGTTTTGTCATTTGTGTCTCTAGGTCATCCTTGGTGGCAGTGGGCCGGTCGTCATTCTATAGATGCGTTGAGGGCTATATGGGAAGATTTGGTTTATACTACTTTTATATAATAATTTTGGAAGGAGACTCCATAATTATTATCTCATAGATTTAAACACTCCGATTTGCTCAAAATGAATTTCGACGATAGTATCACGTAGCGGCACCGAGTTTGTCATCAGAGATCAGCATGCTAGATTAGTGGCGGCTGGGAGGCGACGCATCTTCAACCAGACCGTTGTCGAGACCGAAGCCAGAGTCGCTTGGGAGGGTGTCTCCTATATGAGACGAGTGCCAAGTGCGATCTGCATTATTCTTGAGGGGGATACTACCACAGTGATCGAGAGGATCCAGAGTCCCAAGCGGTCTGCGAGGGATGCAGTTGCTTCACGACATTCGCCATCTTTTAGGTGAATGCATTGCTTTTCGGACTATTTTTGTGTACAGAGAGGCCAACAATACTATAGATTGGGTGGCTTCTTATGCGATCCATTATTTCGGATGTGTAATCTGACTCTGTACCCTTTTTTTGCATTTTCTACTTCTTTCTGACTTTATGGACTACACTCACATCCATTGAGTCATCGATGTACCAAAAAAAAGAAAAAAATTCTAGACACTCATTTGAAATATCACTGCATGTGGAGCCACGCATGCCGCGAATAGTGCGGCGTTACTAGGTAGCTATCTATGTAGTTGAATATAGTGGCACTTTCTTTTGAGAGGCGACTTCAACTATATTTGGGTACCTCAGGGACATTACAATTTACAGGGGCCGATGCGATGGGTTGTTTATATATCAGGGTTTTGTAGAGCAGCCGTTACAACAACAGAAAAAAAAAGAGAGAGGCATAGATTTGCAAATGGGTTCAGCATATTCTGTGTATAATATTAGGAATATATGAATGATTGGCTGTTAAATGATGTGAAGGTTTGGTTGGGCCTGAGGAGACTGTAGCCTTGGGTCAGGAAGTAGACTTGTTCGCGAGCCGGGCAGTGCTCAACATCAAAATTCGTTAAAACGGGTCTGGCCCAAGGTTTCTGGTCCGACGGCTCAGCTCAGGCCTACAAAATAAGCCCGCTTTTCCCCGTCTCCGCTCGTGTCTCCTCTCCTCCTCTTCTTCTCCCATTGCAGTCGGCAGTCACCCCTATCTTCCTCTTCTTCTCCTCCCATTTCTGCCTGCAACCACATCTCTCTTCTTCCTCTTCTTCTTCTCCCATTCGACCACGCTCCATTCTCGCATCCTAACTCCAAGGCCTCTGTTGCTGCTGTCAACGGCAGTACCATCATGTCAGTCCACCACCACCAATGGCTGTTCCCTCCTCCTCCTCTGTTGAAACATTGTCCTAAAAGCTTAAGCTAATAGGATGAGATAGAGGTAGATTTATTTATATATTTTATATTTTCTTAATTACATTTCTTCTCATATGTAGGCCGAACTTTTCTTTAATGGGTAAGTTGAAATTACCGTTTTGTTTTAAAAGCTTAAGATGATAGGATGAGATAAATTTATTTATATACTTTATATTTTCTTACATCCTTTACGTCGCCTTAACTTAAAAGGAAACCCATCCCTTCCTAGGCCAACCGCTCCGACGGTCTTTAACCCAGCTCTACATGGATCTTTTGTCAACAAAAATAAGCTTGAAAAAAGTCTTCTGTTTTTTCCTCCCCAAATTCTACGTGGTATCTGTGAGAAATCTGTGGGTTTTGTTAATGGATATTGGCTGGTTTAGGGCCTATGACTTTCAGGATTTTACAAGTATGAATCGTACTGATCCTATAAGCCTTTGGGTTCGCAGCTGAACTTTTCCTTCAAGTTTGCTGCATCAGTGAATGCATGTGCTTTGCTATTAGTGACTGCTTCTTCTATGATGTGCGTCAAGAAGAGAGAGCTGTCATCATCACTTGAGTTGGAGAGGGCGTAATATGATAGAGGATTATAGCTTAACTGATCTTGAAGATGGCACCTACAATACATGAGAGAGAAGGGCACCCATCTTAAAAGAAAAAACCTAAAAGTCAAATAAGAATAAAACTCTTGCTACTAACGGAGCCTGTGAATCTCATAACTTAAAAAAAAAATAAATGCAAAATAGTTAATTACTTGGTGTGTATCATCTGACCACACGTACTAATAAAAAGTATGTTCTGAAAATTATATATCGATTTATCTGAAAGTGTGTATTGGATCACTACTAGTTGTGTATGAGATAAGCTTACAGTATATATCAAAATGTCTATAAATAACTTAATATTTCATACGAAATAACGTCTTTGACATCAATTGATAGAGTTGCGTGTTCTAATAGTAGCGACTTATGTTAAGGTTCTTAAAATTTTGTTAGCAGGTGAGAAGGAAATAAGTTGGGTTCCTGCATTCTATCCAGAAGATGCAGAGCTTAAAAACCTAGGTTGCCTTGGTTTATTATTCTACATGTATTTATGATTCTTCTAATGTACCCTGTTGTAGGACTATTGTGCTGTTCTGCCTGCTCTTTCTTCGCTGGGTGTCAGTAAATTCGGGTGGACAAGTTCTGTTAGAAGATAGCCTTTTAAGAGATGGTTCCGTCGGGTTAAAAAAATAGAGGACACCAACTGAATGTTCAGTGATGGTCGCAGTCGCCGTTTCCCAGTTCCATCAAACTTATTTCAAATAACATTTGGTCTTCAAAACACGCTTGGAGTAGGAAGAGAAGGAATGGCCTAGAGGGTTATGTTTCAGAAGACCACGCTCAGATGGTGGAGAGAGAAATAAAATTAGAAAGACAAGCAGATCCATTGGACATGGCGGGTACAAAGAGATAGGGTTCGGGTTGTATCTTTCGCGTGAACGAATGATTGATCTTTTTGGGCATGCCAAGAATATTGAGCTGTAGACTTGATGCTTAGGATTCTATTCATTTTAAATTTGTTTGGTGCATGAAATTCTTTTTTTCCTAAAAATTTGGTGCTTAAAAAGTAGTTTTTGCATATTTGATTGACCATTAAAAAATGATACATTCCAAAGTACGTAGAATACTCGTTACGCCTTTAATAAAGAGAAAGATCTTATCTTATTATATCTAAAAGCTTAAAAAATATTGTTATTTCACCTACTCAGTATAATATCATTTATTTCTCTCATGAACCAATATAATATAATCTACAATTTAGCTACAACTTGCATTCATAACCCAGGCAGTTAAATTCATTTATCTGCTGTTTCCCTGCTCATCCACTTTGCAATTTGAATAGTATATAACAATTAAGCTTGCTAGTTCCCTGGTGATCTCAAATTTATACTAGACGTTCTTCCAGATTTCATCTCCTGGAGACTGGGAGAAAGTTAAAAGATTCTCTACAGCGAGTGAGCGTTCAGCAGAACATGGCCCTACCTCTCCTCATCTTGCTAAACCAAACTCAACCCACATACCAAGCACGCCCAGCGCAACATAAAATATTTTTTTTTTTTTGGTACATCGGCAGCTAATATTAATCCAGAGAGTCCAAAGAAAGGGTACACTCTAAGAATAGGAGAACAGATACATGGCGAGTCCAGAAAATCTCATCGAAGTAGTGAGTAGCAAAGAAGGTGACTCAATCTGCAGCTCTTTTCGCCTTCTGGTAGACATGCGCGACCTAAAAGGCATTACACTCCGCCGATAGCCTTCAGATGTTGACTAAAAGAGAATGGTCTGCTTTTCTCAGCTTCATCTGTAGAATCCGCTCAATAAGTAGAATCCGCTCAATAATCTCCACTGAATCGTCTTCTAAGATGATACTCCCCTTCTCGAGCACCCTGTGGCATGGGAGATTTCTCCCACGCCGCCCTAAGTTCAGCATGAAATGTTCAGGCCTCGAGCTTGGGATATCGACAAGCCCGAGGGATGCCTCGGATCCCGATCCATGACACGTAATCTTCCAGAAAGTTTGGCACCTTATCCTACGTCGCCTCTGACGATAAGCCTACGCTACTCTGTTCTCTCGGCCTTATCCCTCTCGTTCTCACGTCGGGAGTCCAATCTCTTGTAACCGTTTCCTTCGTCACCACATAACAAATCCAGACTCTCGAAACACGGAACCCGGACACAAAAAACAAAAATATTATTAAATTCACCAACTGAAGCAGCCAAGAATTATCTCAAATCCAGTTGACTGATATATATATATATATATATATATATATATATATATATATATATATAAACAAAACAAAAACTTTGGCACCCAATTCACAATGCTTGGAATGAAAAGAAAAGAATTTTAATTTTTGGCCTGCCGAGATTGTTGAATCTTTCTTTCTTCAACTTGTTTGTAGAGGATATGTTTGTGCATCTAAGATTTCACATTGGAACAAAATAGCAAATTGGTTTGTTTTCCATGATTGATTCTATTATTTTCTGCCATGCAATGCAATTTCTCTTTAATGTCTGTGGGTGGGTACATGAGGCCCATTGGATTTGCTCCTGTGTTCTCTCTAAAACTTCCCAATGTTATAGGACTTACCAGCAGTCTAGTTAGCTAGCTCGTTCATTGCACAATGCAACCTAATTTTATAGAATGCAAGTTTGGATAAACTTGAGCTCAATATTCCTCCAATTTGATGAGTGTAATTGACCCAAACTCATCACAAGATTGACCGTGTGAAAAAAAATATACAATGGATGAATCCACTGCTTCACATTTTGGATAAATTTGGGCTGAGGTTTCAAATCCTTTTGGAGTAGATTTGGATTATTCATCATGATCAAGTTTGACTTCATCAAGTCTTGGAAGCTGCTGATGAGTTTGTCTCCACCAGAAATGGACGCGTGGCCATTGATTGGACGGCTATGATCTGTTGAAGCACAGGTGTCCATCTTGCTAGTTCACACGCAGTTCATACGCAAGAAGACACGAATCCAAAGCGTTAACTTGCATGAGCTGATGAACTTCCAAGTATTTATGAAACCTTTTGGAGGTATGGTCTCGTGGAGATAGCAGCCAACTACAGCCTAAAAGAAAGAAGAAATAATTACATCATAATAACCATGTTAGAGAGATGAACGTAATAAGTTGTCATCACCAAACATATTGGAAGAGGCACCAGTCTGAAAGTTTTTGTTCTTTTCTTCTTGGGAAAAATGGGCTGTAACCATGCCTACTTTTTTCCGAAAGGATATGGATCCTTTTTCCTTTATAAATGGAGAGAATGGAGGACACTTCCATCCATTAATTCGTTGCAGCCCTTATGCAAGCACCACCTCTCCGGGTTTCCTCCATGGCTTCATCTTTTTCTGTGCCTTCAATGGTTAGTCTCTCATAACTAATTTACGATATCTCCATTCTTACTTGTTTCCTATAGCTGATTTAGTTTTTGTTCAGAGATGGCAGGATTCATCACTTGCTATGAGTGGCAGGACTGGGTTTCTAATTTCTGATTTCTAGTTTTGACATCATGGCATGTATCAAAACTCAAGGAACTTAGAACCAATTGCTCAAATGGGATTTTGATCTCTAGATTCTTGGCTTGGCTAAATCATTCCTGCATTAAACAATGAACTATCGACGAGTACTAAATTCATCTTGTTGATATGCAGTGGGGGATATAAGGTTTCTTATTTAATTTTTTGGACATGGTACCCATGCTTGTCTCCAAAACCATGGGTTCCAGCTACTCTTGTATGTCCTATGAAATGGCTAGGAATTTTGTATGCATGAGGTATGAAACTTCTCATACGACGACGATGAACCTTTTATGGGTCGGCTTTTGTAATGTGAAATATTCTATGGCACTTGACAATATTCCATCAGATTCACAGAATACCAGTCGTTTTCTTTCTTCTTCTTTTCTTTTTGGTGATAAGGATACCAGTCTTCTACTTATTTGGCTATTTGCAAGTTCACGAATCGCTCAGTAAGAAATTTTCCCCATCACCTTGCTTTTATCAATAGCTTCAATAATTCCATTTCCAAATAGATATTAGAGAATAGCTGACAGTGACCCATCACACTATCTCAAAAAAAACAGTAACGCATCAACCTAGTTTATGAATTTTGTTTTTTCCTATAAAATGTATTTGTTTTTAATTTTACTTTTTTTGAGCAAAGAAAAGTATATTTCTCAGCTATTGCTTTTCCTCCTTCTGTTCTTCAGTAATTATCTCCCACCAATGGATGCTTTGCATTCCATGAACAGGCACATTTTCCCCTTGTTTTAATCATATTTTTTGGTGTTATATAAAGCTGATATATATAGTTTATTTGAACAAGAAATAAAAATGATTTGAGTGTTGCATTCTATATCATACATATACATAAGTACATTTATATTTATGTACATACATACATACACGATCATTAAAAAAAGACATGTTGTGATGTAATATATCGTTACTTTAGAAGAACACAGTTCTCTAGTTTCAGTTACTAGCACATTATATAGATACTTGATGTGAAAGAAAACGGTGCAAGCACACAGCATCTGAGTTATCGCATCGCAACCATAACACGGAGGGGTGGCGCAAAATTATGAGCTTTGCCTCGGTAACTTACTATTTTCATGGTAGACCCTAACCCATTCTCCCAGAAAAACAGGCCAGATGAGAAATTATATTCTACTCCTTGTGCACCAAGCCAATCACAGCTGCTCGATTCTGCAGCAGTATACTGAGACAAACGCTTGATGAATAGAATCCACAGAAACAAGCAGATATAATAAATTTCTCCATTGAGTTCTGCTAGGATGGCAATAGCCTGACTGACTGGCAAGACCCAGATCTGGTGTCATTTGGAAGAGAATTGATAGGGCCAATCCATGATTGGATTTCTGAACTTGAAGAAAAACCTCAGATGCTTCATGAGATAGATAGATAGATACAACTATTCTATGATCAGACTTTTTGTTTTGTTTTTTGGATGCATATGATCAGCATTCAGTAGCATAATTTGTCAATTGGACTACTGCAGATCATGGAGGAAGAAAGCCGGTTGGAGGCCGAGGTCGCCGAGGTGCAAGCATGGTGGAACAGTGAGAGGTTCAAGCTCACCCGCCGCCCCTACACCGCTCGTGATGTGGTCTCCCTCCGCGGCACCCTTCGCCAGAGCTATGCCTCCAATGACCTTGCCAAGAAGCTGTGGCGCACCCTCAAGACTCACCAAGCAAATGGCACCGCCTCCCGCACCTTCGGCGCCCTCGACCCGGTCCAGGTCACGATGATGGCCAAGCACCTTGACACCATCTACGTCTCCGGCTGGCAGTGCTCCTCCACTCACACCACCACCAATGAGCCTGGCCCCGACCTTGCCGACTACCCATACGACACTGTCCCCAACAAGGTCGAGCACCTCTTCTTCGCCCAGCTCTACCACGACCGCAAGCAACGGGAGGCCCGAATCAGCATGAGCCGCCAAGAGCGAGCTCGTACTCCTTATGTCGATTACCTGAAGCCCATTATCGCCGACGGCGACACCGGCTTCGGCGGCGCAACCGCCACCGTCAAGCTTTCCAAGCTTTTCGTCGAACGGGGTGCGGCAGGGGTCCATATCGAGGACCAGTCGGCGGTGGCCAAGAAGTGCGGCCACATGGCTGGAAAAGTCCTGGTTGCTGTCGGCGAGCACATCAATCGTCTCGTCGCAGCGCGGCTGCAGTTCGACGTCATGGGTGTCGAGACTGTCTTGGTGGCTCGAACGGATGCTGTTGCGGCCAATTTGATCCAAACCAACGTGGATTCTAGGGACCATCAGTTCATACTGGGAGCCACCAATCCTAACCTCAGAGGAAGGAGCTTGGCTAGTGTGTTAACTGAAGCAATGGCAGCCGGAGCGGCCGGCGCGGAGCTCCAAGCCATTGAGGACGAGTGGCTGTCAATGGCCAAACTGAAATCCTTTTCTACCTGCGTCAAGGATGCAATCAGTAGCCTCAACATCAGCGAAGACGAGAAGCGGCGGAGGCTCAACGAATGGGCCTATCATTCAAGCTACGAGAAGTGTCTTTCGAATGAGAAAGGGAGGGAGATAGCTGAGAGGCTGGGTGTTAAGAACCTCTTCTGGGACTGGGACTTGCCTAGGACCAGAGAAGGCTTCTATAGGTTCCAAGGCTCGGTCACGGCAGCAATCGTCAGGGGCTGGGCCTTTGCACCTCATGCCGACCTGATATGGATGGAGACGTCGAGCCCCGACCTGGTGGAGTGCACTAAATTCGCCGAGGGGGTGAAGTCCATGCACCCTGAGATCATGTTGGCCTACAACCTCTCGCCATCCTTCAACTGGGATGCGTCGGGGATGACCGACAAGCAGATGACGGACTTCATTCCCCAGATTGCAAGGTTGGGTTTCTGCTGGCAGTTTATAACACTGGCTGGGTTCCATGCTGATGCACTGGTGATTGATACGTTTGCGAGGGACTATGCGAAGAGGGGGATGCTGGCTTATGTGGAGAGGATCCAAAGGGAGGAGAGGAACAATGGGGTCGACACACTGGCTCATCAGAAGTGGTCAGGGGCAAACTACTATGATAGGGTACTGAAGACTGTCCAGGGTGGGATCTCTTCTACTGCAGCCATGGGCAAAGGCAAGACCGTCGTCCTCCCTTCTTTACTTCATATTCTTCTGCGTAGTTTTTTTTTTTTTTTAATTTTTTTTAATATTAATATTTAGATATATCTACAAACTAATAATAAATTAACTTTGATCCTCATCTATGGCCAAAGAAAATTAAGCATTCCATCGACAAAGATATAAAACGAAGTTTTGCACTTCAAAGCACATTCAGACAGACATATGCATGTATATTTGCCAAAGAGCAATAAGTCTTCTTTTTTTTTTTCTTTTTCTGTTTGAATGGTTTACTTATTTAGGATAATTAATTTAGCTATTATAGGAAGAAATGATGAAAAAGATTATTGAAACTTGAGCCTACATGGATGGAATTGCATATTTTTGTTTTGGTTATTGTATTTTAATGGCTTAAACTAATAAAGTTTATTGACAAAGACTCCAGTGAAAACAATAAAGCTAAATTTACTTTAGAAAAGTGAAGGAAATGAAATGAATAATCAGGATTTAAATCAAGAGTCAAGAGGAATTGTCTCTCTTATATTTTTTTTCCTTCGTAATTCATTTAAGTGTTCATGCGAGAAATCCACACATTTTATGTTGTTTGTTGCTCACAGGAGTTACTGAGGAGCAGTTCAAGGAAACATGGGCTAAGCCTGGAGGTATGAATGATGGTGGCAACATGATGGTTGCCAAGCCAAGAATGTAAGGAGGATTTGCTCATGATGCAATGGTTCTCCTTGGATTATGGGGGCCTCGCTGGTTTTTTTTTTTTTTTTTCAGTTCATATAAATAATAACCTGTAATATCTCCATGGAGATTGGGCTGGTTGTTTTTGATGTTAAGCCTTTAGGACCTGTGGTGGTTAATTTACTGCATGGAAGAAATATGTCTACATGTCTTTATGCAGAAGTTTATGCTGGCACTTGATTGTTGGACATATAATCTAATATCACCTTGATTTATAGCCTTCATACGATCTCCCATGTGTTCCCCACATCATTTTGCCATGGTTTTGATGACTATATTATGGTTTACACCTCTGAACTTCTTGTAACACTTATTCCTATTATTTGGTGCCTGTCTGCTCATAATGAACGTCACCTTTCTCTCAAATGTGCAACTGTGAATAAAACTACTAATAAACATCATAAGGGATGGAGTTCTCTAACTATCAAAAATAAGAACAAGAGAAGAAAATATAGAGCTTTCAAAGCAATATATATGTGTTTAAGTTTTCTAAATTAAAAATATTTTCAAGATCATTTTGAAGACATGCAAGAATGTCTATGTGGGTGTTGAGTGTGTTATCAGCTTTCTTCTCTATAATAAATTCTATTTGTCAAGAGACCATGTAATCATGTCACTTGAGCATCATTGAAGATTTTAATAACACTAATATTCCTAAATAATTGAGCTCTTTCAAGTCTTATTTACTCAGTTTAGCTTTTATAAAAACTATTCGAAATAGAGTATTAGCCGTTACACTAGTTGTAATAATGGAAAACAAAAACTAATATGAGAAAATAATGATATTATTTGCTCAAGCTGCTGCTTTTCAAAAAAAAATTATCTACAGCTATTATTTTAATTTACACACACAGAGAAAAAGACAAAAGAAAGAAAGAACGTTGCGACAACGGCCGTTTCTGCAATTACGGAACTTTGTGGCACCTTAACGCCACTTCCCCTTCTTCTTCTGCTCCGGCGGCCGGCGTCGCTTCCCCTGCCTCCTCCGAATGCCCCCCACGCCTCCCCCACCTCCTCCTCCGCCCCGGCCCCTCTCTTCGAGCGCAGGTGCCCCGCCGCCTTCGATGCTGTCGTCGGCCCCGCCTTACCCGTGTGATGTAAGGTAACGTCTGTTCGACGGTCCAAACCTCCCTTCACGCAGTCCGTGCTCTTCTTCCCTGACTTCCACCGCCTCTCCAATCCCTTTCCACCCTCATAACCTCCGCGCAATCAATTCCGCCGACGAGCGCTCGCCTCCCAGATCTCCTCGTCCAGCGCAAGGACTGGATCCCTCTCCACCGATCTAAACCCTGCCTCCTCTCCCCCGATCTCTTCCTCCAAGTCCTCTCCTTAACCCAGCCCTACCCCGAGATCTCCCTCCACTTCTTTAATTCGGCCAATTCCAAGCTAGGGCTGCTCCCTGACCTCCGCTCCCTCTCCAGGATGGTCCAAATCGTCGTCGAGTCCGACTTCCTCGACCCCGCGAAGCACATTCTCTATTCGGTCATTCGATCCGAGCCGGCGCCGGCGGTGATCGGTTCGATTCTCCGCGCCTCCACCTGTTCTAAGTTTCGTTCTTGAATCTTATGCTTGTCTGCATCAATTGCCAGTTGCTTGGAGACTTTTAGAAACAATTAGGGTTTTGGAGTGTCAGCTGTCGGCCACCAGCTGCAATGCGCTGCTTGATGCATTGTGCTCGGACGATAGGACCGGGACGGCAGGGTGTTTCGACGCTGCCGTCGTCAGGACTGGGAGTTTGCCGGATTCCAATCCGTGGACGCGACTTCTTATACTGCACCTCTTGGGGCACTTTTCAAGAAAAGGAGGGTTGAAGAAGGCCATGAATCTGTTGAGATGCTGAGGTTGGGGCTTAAACTTGATGATGGCCACTTTCTGGATTTGTGCAATAAAAAGTTTCATTATTTAAGTTCCATTCATGAATCAAGTATGAGTGGCATGTTGCAGGGACATCATTTTTGGATTTTCAACATTTGCTGGTTTCTTATTCTGGGTATTTGTATTTAGGTTGGATTAAAGTGCAGGTGGGAGAAACTTTTCTGCAATCCACAGGTTTGATGCATAGACTTTTCATTTAACCATATCTACAATGAATTATAGCTGCCAAGGATGAGTTTTTCATGTAAATGTCCTTAGGCATGATTTCTGGAAAAAAATTATTGGACAGAATAATTCCTAGCCATATTTCTTGACTGATTGAGCTGAGAATAGCTGTTTGCTAAAAGTGCCCATTATATCTAGAATAATTCTTCCCTCTTTGAAACTTTTTCCAATCTAGGAAAACACACAGTCCAAAAGATTGAAGTCACTCAATTGAGGTGATATGAAGTTGAAGGGTTTCAAAGCAGAGGGCAGGACTAGGGAGACTTGGATTAAAGTTGTGAGAAATATTATGACTGCGCTTTTTTCTGTTAGTGAACTTGTTGGAGGAGAAATGTTGATGAACGAACTTAATGTTTATATTGAGGGTTGCATCAGAAATGATGAAAATTGTAAATTGACTAGAATCAATCATGGTGGGGACATGATCCTAGCTAGTGAGCAAAGCACTTGAATTGTAAATTATCTAAAACATGAAGATCAATTCTGGAAGTGTTGACTTCCTTTTCACCTCAAATTTCTCTGTGGTTAGCTATATTAACCCTCTTTCCTCAATTCAGTAGCTTGTCTAAATCCAGTTGTTTCATGGGTTGCTATAGTGGAAAAAATCAAATGCTTTTGCTATTGTTTTGTCAAAGAATAATGCTTTGGCATTGTTTATGAGCATCATTCAGATGTTCCACAATGCAAAACTCCACGTGCTTTGTATGTGTTCGACCTGAAAATTTGAGCGACAGTTGTCATATAGCCTCTCAAATGAAATATAGTCTTTGCTGAAAGACATCACATGAAATTTTTATTAGTTACAGGTTTAGAATTATTTTTTTGTTCCCTTGGTAAGAAGAGTTACGGCTGTGATTACTAATAGCATGCACAATATAGCGAGGACACAGAGCTCTTGCTGACTTCTACAAACATCAAGTGACCGATTCATAGAATCAAATATTTGCAGGAGAATTTTCTTGGGTTGATGCCTTGCAAGTATGACACCATATGAAGGATTGTCAAGTTGTGGAATTCTTGTTGAAATGTTTCTGGATGAAATTCACAATTATTATTATAGACATTAGAACTGATAGGATGCAAAAACATAATTGTTTCCTTTGTATTGTATTCATGCTTTGATTATGCTATTTTATCATGAAGATGATGGGAAACAATATCAATTTTATTTTGTTGGAGTATGAAGAGAATAACATTATAGTTGCTTTCTATTTGCAGACTTCGAATCATGTTCACTGATTAGAACTGACGTGTGCATTACCTCTTCTGCCAACCATCATATCCAACTCAGCACTTTGAAAGGGACCAGGCAAATGTCTGAACTTGAACTCCTGGCTGGCATTAAGGTTGTAGCCATTTATTTCAAGAACTAGAGGAATCTGTGCTTTGGAATGAAAATTATTAAGTTCTATCTAGCTACAAAATGAATTCGATGACATATAGCAAGGTCATGAAGGTTTGCTTTCTTTCAGTCATTTCTTCCATGGTTTCAGGATCGAGAGCACAATGATTGCAGCAATTACCAGAAGGATAATTATAGCAATCATCATACATTTCCTTGAATTTTTCTGAAGATTTTTTGCAGTGTGGAGGGCTTCTGTTCCAGACTGTACATGGTTCACAGCATTTGACACCTGGAAAGACAATAGCAATGTGAGTAAAGTAGATAAAAACAATGAGAGGGGTGTACTTAACTTTGCAAGAAATTAATAAAATTAATGATTGGGCTTCCCTAACAAACTAATGCATTATAATTTATTCAACTAGAACTCCGATTGACTGTATAATTAATGTGAGTATAATTAATGTGCGTACAATTGATTCACGGTGTCCTTGGAAAGCTTTTCAGGGAGTGAATAGTATTTGGTCACTCTGTTTCTGCCTGCTACTATATTGCTATACTAGATTAATCATCTTGATGATGGAACTAAGAACTAACAAACCTTTCTTACTGTAAAAAAGGAACTGAAATGAAAGTTACTACAGCATCATCCAAACATCATAGAGACATAAGGAAATGCCAATACCACGGCACATTGCCATTTCCCCTGAAAATTTAATGCAGACTGCTTGAAGGAGGATTTTGGTGGAAATGAGTATAGCATCAGTACTTAAGATGTTATTAGAAGTGAAACCAAAGACGCCAACCTTATGCGACGTAATCCAAGCGCTAGGTACTTTGTGCTTTTAGACCATGAGTTTGAAACCTATTGAGGTGAGTGAGGATTTTTGGATCATAATCGGTAAGAGTACTGGTGGAGTGGTGTAAGTTTGTGAAGCACTTTGGTGAGGCAGTGTTTGGAGACTTTGGGGCCTCGCATTCTGGTTAAATGCCCGGTCCCTCTTAGCTGAAGTTGTTCTGTGTGGGCATCACACAGGTGGTGAGGCAGGGGAGAAACATGTACAAGTTAAATAATCGAATGATAAAGAGATATCAATGGTATTCAATTTTGTAACGATATGAAAAGCAAAAGCAAAAATTTGCAAAGTTGCTATGCCTACATGCTAGTGCAAGCACTAACAAGCATGTTAGAGGCAATAATAGAATTGTTGAGTAAGGCCTGTTTGAAAGAATTGTTGGCGGTAGGATTTTTGAAAGTAAAGTTTTTATAAAAAGCTGTTTGCTATTTGGTAACTACATTTTTAAAGTACCGTGTAACTTTAGCATGTGTTTGGCAAACAAACTGAGAAAATACTTTTAGTATGACAAAATGACTATAAAGAATATTACATAGTATTATACAACATAGCATAATAAAATATAATATATATTAATATATAAATTTATAATATAGTATAATATTAATGTGATGAAATATAATATTATTATAATATAGTAATATAATATTATATACTATAGCATAATAATTTAATATAATATTAAATTATTTAATATAACATATCAATGTATTATGATATAATGTAATATAATATTATATTTATAGTATAATATAATAATAAAGGTATAAAATATTATAATTATTAGCGTGAATTAATTTTCTATCCTTTTGATGACTGTGGTATAATATAACATCATATTAAATTATTTAACATAACATATTAATGTATTATAATATAATATTATATTTATAGTATAATACAATAATAACGATATAAAATATTATAATTATTAGTGTAAATTAATTTTTCATTCTTCGATGACCATTTATCTCTTTATGTAATTATTATATTTTATTATGGATATTTTGGTCCAAAAAAAATATTATAACTTAAAATAGCTTTTCAACAATTTTTAAAAGTGCTTTTTCCGAGATGCTCCAAAATTGAGTTTCTTCCAAAAAGTTGTTTTAGCTTTCTAAAAAAGCTAAAACAACTTTTCGAAAATTTTATTAAACATTTCTATTTTATCTAAAAGTACTTTTGGAAGGCCAGAAAGTGCTTTTTGGCCCTCCAAAAGCTCCTCAAAGAGGGCTTATCCAAAGTTACTGAATAGTTTGAGAGTAAATCAGTTAATGATATTGCACCTGTCCTTAGTAAATTTCTGAATATAGCATCCTCTTGGTTAACAGTAAGTAGAGGGAAACAATTGTGTCAATGGGCTCCATAAGAAGGATCAAACAAAACCTGAATCATAATTGACATGAAAAGTACATAATAAAACCAATTCAGATTCAGATTAGGTTTAATTTTCGATATTAGCCTTGTTACTGTTGTCAATTAGGTATGATTATCATTCAAGGGGTGAATTGAAGTCAACTTTTAGGAGTGAAATATAATTCATCAAAGTTCAAGTCTAAAGTGCTGAAAATCTGACTGAACTGTCCATGCTATTAGAGGAACTTGGTTGAAAAGAGGCCAGAACTATTATTTAATTTCTTGCTTGTGATACAACCACAAAAGCAGGAGATGCAACTTTCTGCAATTGCCCTGTACTTGGATTAGGA
Source organism: Phoenix dactylifera (assembly GCF_051530095.1). Taxonomy (NCBI): domain Eukaryota; kingdom Viridiplantae; phylum Streptophyta; class Magnoliopsida; order Arecales; family Arecaceae; genus Phoenix; species Phoenix dactylifera. The sequence continues at coordinate 37,528,608 of NC_143190.1, read as the reverse complement.
AATTTGAAAAACAAATCGCCTGGTTTGGCGAACAAGATTTTTCTTCAGGCAATAGATTATCAGCCAAGGAACCAAGTCGTAACACAATCCCATGTCACACATGATTGGAGAAGGAATGAAAATATTGAACCTGTTAAATAAAACATTCAAGAAGGGGGTGCTATTTTGATCCAACTACATCAAAGATGAACTGATCATCGACCTTGAAGTTTCCAGTTCTATAAAATCTAGGCCAAAAATCTGGTTCCAGAGCTCAAGGAAGTGAGTCTAGATCATACCGATTCCAACTTTTCTGCGGTCCTGCCTATGATCGGCGATAGCACAGTGTCATCCATCCTCTATTGCGAGATGAATGAAAACACGGCAGTGCAAACCAAGTTTGTTGGAATTGTTTTATGGGGCTTTGAAGTGATTAGCAAGGAAATGAAAGGGGATAACAAGCTGGCTGCAGATGCTACCCTCAGGAGCGGCCCAATGTATTTGTGGCCTAAGACCGTTTTGTCTTTAAGGCCTTCCTTGCAGTAAGACGGCCTAAGGCTAACTTACAGGAGGACTTTTTTTTCTTTCTATTCTTTGAGGTTTTTCTGGGCCTTAAGCGACCACCTGAGTCGCCTAAGGGTTGGGCTGGCTCTGGCTACCCTCAGACCAAAACATGGATAAAAACTATCATGGTGTGGTATCAATGAAACTGTTTTTATGCAGTGTTAATAAAATGAACGAATGAGAAATGAAGGTCGAGGACAGTAGAGTTTTTTCCATTGTTTGAATCATGGTGACCACAATAATGAATGCTTTGGTCAAAAGAACTAAAACAGCATAGCACATCCATTTCGGGACCTATGCTGCAGCGTTGTTCTAGTTTGGACATGATCAACTGCTTTTGAGACCTAAGGAAACCAAAATCATTACATAATCTATACAAGATAACCCGTCAAACATTTTCAACAGTAGCAAGCAAATACGTCCAAGTAAAGGAACAGGGCGGTATGCACCTTATAATAGAGATAAGCTCACTCTTATGCAAAAACTCCACAATAACAAAAAAAATTCAATCCATAGATCATAACATTCTGCTGCAGAGTGGTTACCACACATGTTTTGAGCACAATGGCTAACCTGACATTCAATGTTGTCTAGTATCTCTCCCTGTGCCTCAACTAGTACTGCCATATCCATGAAAATCTGGAAAGAAAATAATATTAAACCAAATAATTGCATGAATAAGCTTAATTATCTGGACATCGACAGAAGCTACCTGATGTAGTTCAAGTAGTTTTTTCTCAATCTCTTTGACAGCATCATGCCTTTCTTGAATTTCTTCCACAGTGCCAATCACCTGCAGAGCCTCATTATCAGTTATCAGATCACTAGTAAAAATCTGGAAGACCATGTAAAACCTCTTGGAACAGGGTTGAAGACATTGGGTAGTAGATGACCAACATGGTGTGATAAACATATTGTTTGCATATTCTCCATAGCATACAGTGGAAATTGGACATACCTGCCCTCGACCCATGTCCTGAATTGCCTTTTGAAAGATTTGCTCACTGTTTCCAGTCTCAATCAGATGGTCAATCATCTATACAAGTTTGAGCAGTCACTAAGTAGTGTAATAGAGAGGCATGATCATGATGAAAATTCTGCATTAGGTGTAAGGCTAACCTCTTCAGTTGGCCGTGCTCCTGTGACTGTTCAAATAACAAGATCTTGAGCCGTAAGTCCAAGGACATAAACGCTGACGAAGAATGTAATATAAAGGGAACTACAGAACATGAATCTATTAGCTAAGAAGGAAAATAGAGGAAAGGTTTTGAACCTGCAAAGATCCTTCTTTCGACAACCTCTCTGTATTCATCTTGGATAGTTTGCCGAAGGTTCTGCAAAAGATATTCACTGATTAGAAAAGATACAATAGCAAAGGCAAAGACATTTTTTGTGAGATGGATTGAGAAATAATAGCTGATATACACCTGAAAATCATTCATTTTATCCTTCAATTTCTTTTTCAAGGCACTGCATACAAGGGAAATAATAATAATTGAAGTCAACAATTGTAACAACACAATCTTCTGGCTCAGTTGACTTTTAATAGAAATGATAGAAACGTCAGACAAATAGCTTGTAAAACTCACGCAGTCATAGTCATCCTGGAGCGGTCGACGCCTGTTCCCTTCTCACAGCCAGGCTTACTTCGGTTTATTAAATTCTACAGAGGAAGCAAGTAAGTACTGCTGAAACTAAAGTCATCATCCTCAAAAAAGTAGTGACACAAAATCCAGAGAATGAATAATACATCTTTGTCAATTTCTTCTAATCGTGTTTTGATGTTACGCACGATTTTTCCCACTTCATCCACATATTTCTCCATTTGCTGCTTGATTGCTGCGATGAATCAAACATTAATTTTTGGCAACCATCTTGCTTGATATTTGACAAGGAAGATCATGATGGAACATAAAAGTTAATAAAAGAGAACTGCACCTTTCATGGCAGAGGCTTTAGTAACATATCTAGACTCTTCCTTAGCTTCCTGGTATAGTTTAGAAATGATTAGTTAACATCACATACTGTACATGTTATAATTGATTGCTGCTTGTGCCTTGGCCTTGTCATTGCATAACTTCATAGCACAAGATAGACATACCTCAAAAGAAGCCTTAGTAATCTTTAAGAAATGCAGAAAATATAAGTATAAAAGAGACAGGAACAAAATAATTTGCTCTAGGCAACTCAAGCGGACATATTACCAGAACTAGAAGTGATTTTTTTTTTTTTAAAAAAAAAAAATGCAATCTTCGTACCTGAAGTTTTTGAAGGTGTTTAGATAGCTTTTCCATCAGCTTTTCAACATCTTTAACCTAACATCATAAGAACCAAAATTCTTGAGAAGATACAAGAAAAGATACATTCTGACGTATAATCTAACATCTCTGTAAGTACTAATTAAACTATGCATGCCAAGGCAAGTGCTAAAAAGCGTGAGAGAAAAGGAAAGCAAAAGAACATGCAAGCGAACAAAACCAACTAGAAAATGAATTAACAGTACATTTTGTATGGTAAACAAGAAAGAAGAGATAGAGAAGATAATCAAGCCTTGCAAGCTAAACATATAGGCCACCACATTTACATCACATTAGATTCAAAAATAATTCATGACTCCTGCGTTCAAATACATGATGTATTGTCAGAACTAGACAGAACTGAGGTCATAGTAAGAGGTACCTCTTTAAAAAAATCTTCCATTCCATAGTCTGATTTTCCTTTTGGAACCTGAATTCCTAATTCCATATCTTTCTCCTTAGGAGACTGATCTGAGCTCATTACAAAGGAATCCTGCATTGGAATGCACCATGGTGAACAAAATATTACTGATGAAGCAGCAGGACAAAATAAGTGCGTATGTGGTCTGAATGAAGATAGTAAAGATAAAAACAGAAGCCTAGGAACAAAATATTAGTGATGAAGCAGGAGGACAAAATAAGTGCGTATGTGGTCTGAATGAGGATAGTAAAGATAAAAACAGAAGCCTAAGAGTACATAAATTACAAAGTACACTGCTTTGCTTTGACGCCTTTTGATGTCTCGTTGACTTCTAGTCATCAGTCTATACACTGATGGTAGGGAGCACCTGTCACATGAAAGTTGTCCCCAAATTTTGCCATACTAAGGGAAGCCATCCAACTTTAAAATGTCTTGCTAGTTACTGAAGAGATGTACCCCTGTGGCCATATTTTCTTCCTTTTTTTAAAACTGCAATTCTAGATTTTCATAAAACTGAGTTCTCATAGCTCTATTCCAACTATATATTCTTGCAGCCAATTGTTCAGCTGGTTGCCGCTTTTTTTTCTTTGCTTCACATTTCATGAAATAGAACAAGATGAATCTACACCTTTCCCCAAGAAAAGTTTCATAATGCTTAGGAGCAACCTGAATCAGTTTTTACTTGCAATTCAGGTCCCTAAGTTTTAGCTACATGTCAAATAAAAATAAGAGTATCCGACATATGAACCTCTTTTCAGTTAAAGTGTCTGATTTATGACCCTTGAAACGAAAGCCATCAACTTACTAAGGTATATGGTTTGTTAGACTCTTCATGGTATATTTTATGAATCGATTCCAAGTCCGATCCAATAATCTAATTCAGTGTCAACTATATCGAAAGTTTCTGAGCAATTGTGGCTGTACTTTGTAACCATAGCCAAAGTACACTTTTGATGACTATGCTGCACGCACAAGCAAATCCTCAACTCAAAGACACGTACCTTTTTCAGCCAAAAATAATTAAAAAAAAGGCATGTACCTTAATTTTAGCAACAGCAAATCGAGCAAAAAAATGGATTCAAATTAAACTAAGCTGTTTTCTTGAAGAAGTTAATTTCCGTGGGTGCCAACTGGTTCAGTTGGTAAAAGTGGGGCGAAATTCATGTATACAAGTAGCAGCTTACGTATATAAAGAAGTTTAACCAGTTCCAAACCCTTGTAACCGGTGCGAAATTTGTGTAGACAAGCAACAAAACTCCCTTTAAACAAAGAATTCTTTTATATTTGGACACGAAGCCTGGAAGAAGTCTCAAAATTAAACGCCAAAATTTTAAAGCCCCACAGGAATAAATGCAAGACTATGCAGTTTATATATAAGATTATATGATCAAAAAAAGAAGAAGAAGAAATAAGAACCTTTAGGCCATGAAAAGATCATATATGGGGAAAAATTGGAACAGATTAACTCTACTTTTGCTTGCAACTACAAAAAGGAAGGAGATTATTACAGAAAGAAGGTCGTTCATCTTGTTAGTATTCCACAAGGAGGGGGTGCCGAACGAGCCTTAGGAAAGTTGAAGAGGGGTTTGGAAGGCAGGGAGGAGAGTCGAGAAGAAGTTGGCCGGCAGAAAAGAAGCGAGAGGAAGAAAAAAACGACAAAAGGAGGCGATGCCTGGCGTTAAGAAATACAAGCATTGGAGGCCTCCTGCATATAAAAATTAGAAGCATAGAAGACCACGTATCGTATGGAGCTTCCCACGTCCCAATCCTGTCGACTCGTTTGGCTCCGGGAAGGGAAGGAGGAAAGTATGGACAAAAAAAAAATAGAAAAAATATTTTATATTTGATTTTTTTAAAAAAAATAGAAAAGTGATTTTTTCTGGGTTTATATTTAATAAAAAAATTAATATATGATATAAAAAAGTCCAATTTTTACGGGTTAGAATTTAGAGTATTTTTTTTCAAAAATATCCTTAAACTTTTGAATAGAATGAGATAAGATTTTTTCATTTATTTAATGCATAACATATATTTTATATATATATTTTTAAAAAAAATTGATCCACAATCAAATATAAACTACTCTACAATATGCCATTTTTCATGATTAACTAAATATACAAAAATTATTTTTCATCACCCCCTTCTCTCTGAATCAGATTAACACCATAATTATATAGTGCTAATCAGATAGAGTTATGGTTAACTGTTGCATTAAGCTTGATTATACTATAAATTATTTTGTTCTTTAAGTCTTTAATATATCTATTGCTGCAGATTCGGACCGAGGTCAGATTGCAGCTCGGACGACTCTAAAGCTAGCTGGAATCGAGCTGAGCATGCTAGTTGAGGCATGCTAGAACCGGCTTCCTTCAATGATGGCCTACAAAAAATCCACTTGACGGAGTATTTCCCGATGCCAAAGTCAAAATAGAGAGGCAATAATATAGAAAGAAGAGAATTTCAGCTGAGTTTGTTCTCTTCTCTCTGAGTAATATGGCATGCCTACGTGAGGTTTCTCGGGCTGTCCTTTTATATAGGAGAGTCAGATTTGTTGTTATCTAGGTTGATGTGGCGTCGCTAATATAAGACGCTTCATCACTAATACTTTTAAAAAGCATCACCGATTAGCGACGCTTATAAGCGTCGGCGTTTATTATAACTCACCACATGAACTAAAAGCGCCCTAAAGTTGGTTTTCAGCGATAATATAGCCGATGCTTTTACAATGCTTTAGAAAGCATCGAAAATAAAACTATCGATGCTTTACTATATATATTAAAAAACACCGGTAATACCTGATTTTTCTATAATGTTCATATGCAGCCTTGATGGATTATTTTTTCGCCTTCTTTCTTTTAATCACAAATAAGAATATTACTAATAATAAAAATTATAACAATTATCATGATTTCTGAATAGTTCTTACATAGTAAAATAATAATTACTACCATAATATCATATATATTACAAAATATTATATATTTATCTTATAGTAATATAATATAATTATAATATGAAGATATACAAGTATTATAATTATTATTAGTGTAATAAGATAATATTTATTATAATATGTTATCAATGTTAATCAACTATTAAAACAAAATCAATGATAACTATATGGATTTTATTATATTAGAATATTTATTATGTATATGTATTATACTATAATTTTGTGTTATACCATAAGATTATATACTATACTAATACTACACCATGTTATATCATATTATACAATATTATATAATATATTACAATATTCTATCACAATATACTATATTATTATAATATAATAAACTATGTTATGCTATACTACATTATATTTTATATTATGATATTATAAAATAATATCAGTAGAAATTAAAAAGAATGATAGAGACTGAATGTATACTTGATTATATCAAATTATTTGGTGCTACGTTTTAAACAGATTTATACACCCCCGTTCGATGTGGATATAGGCAGCCGTCTCAGCTCCTCTAACATGGTTTTCTTGTGTTTCATCGTCTGTCCAGCAGTCACAAGGGCCTGAGGCAGACCTCCACATTCCTTGATAACATCCCTTGCGATCCCTTCCAACTTTGGTGATTCCATCGCATTCCCTGCAACCTTCTTCAGCAGATCCCATGATTCCTTCTCCGACAGAACTCCCACTTCAATGACCATTTGGCACTCCATTGCCCTGCAAATATTGCTGCTCCGAGCTGTAATTGCAACTTTGCAACCCTTTTGCTCACCTCCGCGTGGAATTCCGACATTGCTAAGATCCAACCAGTCCCATAGATCATCCAAAATTATGAGGATCTTGCTCGTATCTTTCAGTCTGGCTGAAAGTTTGGCTGCAATTGCTGACTCACTCTCCTCATCAGACTTCAATCCTAATTTCTCCGCCATCTCATTTTGTAATCTTTTCATGCTTATAAGAGTTTGGGACACAGTGATCATCACCACCTCATCAATGAGTCCCTGGACCTTCGCTCGCATTGCAGCTTCTTTAACTAAAGTCGTCTTGCCAACACCTGCAACGCCATATACTCCAATTATCTGAACTTTATCATCTCTTAGCGCATCCAGAATTTTGCTAATAGTTGATTCCGTAGATGAATGGTCCTCAGTTAGTTGAGTAGAAGGCATGGGAGGACCACTAATCGGAGGAGGCGGGCTATGTGACACCCTATCAAAATTCCCTTCGCTTAAGAGCTTCTTAATTACAGCCATCTTCTCGTCAGCTTTTTTACCTAGCTTGCAACGGAAGCACAAGTCCGGCAACAATCCACTGCAGCATTTGGTGTTATCCACCGAGTCCACAAATCTTCTCATATCCTGATGGATGGTATCAGAGTTTTTAAGCCATTGCTGCACTTCATTATTGATGATATCTCCTCTCTTAGTAGCCAAATCTACCTTCTCTTGGTTATCTTTTCTTCTTGCCTCCAATTTTTCGAGATGGTGTTCAAGATTTTCAATCCTTCGATCGTAACAAAGTGCATAGCTCATACGAAGCTTGAGAGAATTCCATAAGGTCTTTCCAAGATTCATGATGGACGAACAGTTTAGTTTCATGTCCCCTGCCAACCAATGAAAATACACTGAGAGTGATGTAATTAGAGGAGAAGCCGGGTGGCTCCTTCGGGTGGCTTCTCGAAAAGAGAAGAATGAAACCGGGTGTGCTTTGGGAGAGAGCCATGAGGAAGGACGAGGAGTGCATATTAAGCCAGAATCTTCTAAGAAATCCATGCATGTCACGCAAAGAAGCAGAAGGTAATTGTAGCCCGAAGCTTAAGCAAGGTAGAAAAACACGCTGGGCAAAAATTTTTAAAAAAAATCCACCGTCAAATAAGGGCGATTGGTCTAGTGGCACGTTCTGCAAGAGGTCACAAGTTCAGTTCTTGCAGCGCCCCGTTGGAGGAGGGTTCATTGGAATTTTGTCGACGTAGCTCGATGCTGGAAACGTCTATATTTTGAAACTGTTTGGTAGCAACCAAATGCAATGGCATCGGAATTAGCAAAACGAGGGATGGGTGCCACATAATCGATTAATTATATATATGATAACTGCAAATTATATTTGATCACTGGTGCAATATATGCATGGGCCCATAAAATTTTATCTGACACCTCCAATCTATTGTTCTGATTCTCACTTATTGTAGTGGGAATGGGTTGTGATGTAGACCTATCCCCATCTTTAATCGTACCTCATGAGTCTCACAGAATAATCAATTTATATGAATCAATATACAAGCTTGCGAAGGAAGCAGTGCTAATGTTACACAAAAAAAAAAACCATAAAAAACTACTCGTCAAAATAAAATTTAAAAAAAAATGTCCTCCAAGATGATGGTTGCTGAAGGCTGCTAGATTTTTGACATTTCAGTTTCTGGAGCAGAGTTGAAGATAGCATGGGCCGGCTTAGGTCATGCTCGGCGAGTGTTGCGGGCTAGCTCAGTCATGCTTGAAGATGATTCGGCCATGGTGATTGGCTGGATTCAGGATGGTACTGGCTGCGGTAGAGAGTGCCATCTATTTCTTCGGAACATTCGGACTAATGATCAGTGGCGATGTGGCCTTTCAGATTAAGCACATGTTCAGAGATGCTAACGAGGCTGTAGACTAGGTGGCTTTTTATGTGGACAGTCACTTTAGAAGTATCCTGTGCGTTGGAGAGACGCGTTGCTAAAAGTATTTTAAAATTTATTATTTTCTAATTTTGTACGATATACCCGTATTAGAATTGGACCAGAAAAGAAAAGACAAGACCAGGCAAGAAAAGAAAAGTAGAAGCAATCAGCATTCAAAATGTATGTTTTTTTGGGGATCCAGCGCATAACATTCGGCAGCATGGCAGTTGGGTGCAAGGCGTCAATCACTCGTGCCTTCCTATTTTGGGTCCCACGTGCGAACTGCAAAGCAGCATGGCGGAATCAGGAATCTCCTCTTTTATTAAAGCAATCGCCGACTTCCACGTGTTGCAGCTACTTTTCTTTTGCGAGCACCGAAAACACTCGCCATGCCGTTCTCGACTTGGAGAGAGAGAGAGAGAGAGGGAGGGAGAGCGGGGGGCGTCCGTCGAAGGGTTGGAGTGCTGTTTGCGTCGCCCTTCTTTTTCTTTTTTCGGTGAAGACGTCCTTCTTTTACTTTGATGGCTTTCTTTTTTTCTTTTTTGTTTCGTCTCTCGCAGCCGGCTGAAGATTCTTTGCGTGGAAACGCCGCGGGCAGGCACCCCTTTTCTCACCGTCTTTGGATTGTCTTTGAGCAACCTTTCGAAATGGCCATCTGCATTTGAATTTTCACAGTACTGCCATTTTCTATACTCGAATAGAACACGAAAAGCATCAGGGAGGGAAACTATTATCCTCTGAAGTTATGGTAATGATCATTAATGAAATGGCATTTTCTTTGTCCATGATGACCATCATTAGGAAGAGATATCATCATTTTTCATGGAATGATCGATTAGTGGTGCTTCCATTGTTGTTTTTAATGCACACACCAAGTCACTCACTCACACAGAATAAAACACTATTATAAGTTTGAATGACAAAAGAAAAAAATGAAAAGACGATTGGAAGATCAAAGGCTTTTGTTGCTTGCTTTGGACTTAAGCATGGTACATCGTTTACATACAGCAAATAAAAGGTGCTACTGGTAATTTTCTTTTTCCAAAGCCAAGGGGTCTACTATATTAGAAGGATTCGAAGACAGCAACTAAAGTTGTTCCGCTGTATATCTTTTACACAAACATGAGAGCATAACATCCTCATACTAGGCTCAGCACCAACATTAAAAGAGAGGGAGAGTGGCGTGGGAGGGAGATGGACAAGGAGGAGAAGATGGGCGTGGAAGACCAGCTTGAGATGGTGGCGAAGGCCTTTGTGAACCACTACTACCACCTATTCGATACCAACCGCGCCGCCCTTGCGCCTCTCTACCACCACACCTCCATGCTCTCCTTTGAGGGCCAGAAGATCCAGGGCGCCGAGGAGATCGGTCAGAAGCTCGCACAGCTCCCTTTTGAGCACTGCAGACATTTTATCTCTACCATCGACAGCCAGCCCTCACCGTTCGGTGGTGGCATTCTCGTGTTCGTCAGTGGCAATCTCCAGCTACAGGGGGAGGAGCACCAGCTCAAGTTCAGCCAGGTAAAATCTCTTGGTCTTTGGTTATTCCTGTCAGTCGCCTAGAAGACGAATTGGGAAGACATGTATGGACCCAATTGGACGCTATGTCTATTTTGAAGAAGGTTTGGGTTGTATCTTTTCTCTTGAAAGGGTGATTCACTTCTTTTGCAACATCGACTGTTGGATCGCGCAACATCCATCCAATTGCGAGAAAAAAAATCAATCATTCATTCATGCGAAAGATACAACCTAAATCCTTTGAATAAAATTTGGACAGTTTAGCCTCCTTTTTTTTTAAAAAAAAAAATAAAATCTATAAAGCATGCATGCATGTGCTCCCCGCAATTTTTTTAAGAATTTTAGCTATTTTTTGATGACTTTTTAATCTAGGAATGCAAACTGATTGGGTCGACTTGTGACCACCAGTTAGAACCCAGCCCGATCCATTTTTGAGGGACTTAGATATGATCAATATCAAAATTTGGATCCCATTAGAAAACCTGGTCCACTATGGGTCTTGCGATTTCTTATCCAAGTGCAATTTGGATTGAAAAAGAATATGTCCGATTTATTCTAAGCTCGATCCGACTTAACTGAAAAATCCACATCATGTAAAAACACTTTTCTCCTCCTCTTTCAATATCTTAGCTAATTTACTGAGTGAATCTTCACCTGAACTCATCCAACTCAATCTCTCACACAGTCTCACTTGACTATATTTGTCTATTAATTATCATATTTTTAGCTATAAAAGGGTAACTAAATGTTTAAGTTGAACTCCAGACTCAATCCAGTTCCAATATGAAGCCGAACATTTTGCATTGAGCTTCATCATGTGTGACCCCAACTTGGCCCTAATAACCCACTGGGTCTATAATCTTTTTCATTAGCCCAATGATGCCAGGAGAATAAATGGGTCGGTTTGGGATCCAAGACCCCAAATGAAAGCGTGTCATATTGGGTCTCACGCAAGCCCTCATCCAACTTGATCCATTTCCACATTCATTAGGTGTTTTGCCTTAAATTGGAAACTAGTATAATACTCTATTGATATTGTGCAAAACTCAGTATGAGTGAGATGAAATGTATATGTCTAATACTTCTAGGGCTGTAACTGTTGTTCCAAAAATATTAGCAACTATTTTTGAGAAATTATAGGATTTTAGATAATATATGAAAGAATTTATTTATTATGATTGCTGGAGGCTTGAAGGAAGTCTATAATTTGAAAATTTTGCTTGATTTTGCTTGCAGATGTTTCAGTTGATCCCTACACAGCATGGGAGCTTTTTCGTGCAAAATGACATGTTCCGCCTTAACTATGGTTGATTGCTCATGAGCCTAGAAAAACAAACGAATGAGATGGCCAGAATGGTGGTGTACACACCATTTAATTGTCCAGTCTCATATTTTAATGAGTTGAATGAAGCATTCATATGCCATGGTTGTTAGATTTGCTAGTTATTTGATTTTCAAAATGAAGTTTGATTACTTTAAAGTATGTTTGGCTGGAGGGAGTTGGGCTGTGAAATGAGAATGAGGATGAGGGACTTTTATTCCAATCACTTAGTTGTGAAGAGTCCCATTTCAAAACCAATTTCAGGAGGAAATCAAATTGCCCCATTCCTCCAAATCTAATTCCAACTTTTCTTTAGTATTCAAATTCCATTCTGATTCTGATTCTAATCACGAACCAAACGTATCAGTAAATATGTCCATTCCGATTGTCATTCCAATTCTTTCTAATTCCAATTCCGATTCTGGTTGCAAACTAAAGGCATCCTAAGATTGAATTTTCTTTCCAATTTCAGAAGTTTTTTGCCTCTTACTTTCATCATCAAGTCCTATATGCTGAAAAATGCTATTTGTTAGCCTGAAATCAGCATCTCCTGAAGAGACGCAGCACAATGAACGCCATGCTTCGGTGTTTGTAAGGATCATCCAATATTTGTAGAGAGGCTTCAGAACATGTTCACGCTTCTAGCTAGTTTTCCCAACAAACTACTCTGGCCGTTGCATCTCTGGATCGAGTACCAAACATGATGAGAAGTAAACTCGAATGGGCTTGCATGTCTAAAATTCAAATCCAGGCAATCTACTATTTATTTTTTCTTAAGAAAACTGAAAGTAAAACTGCAACAAAAGAGTCAGACTATTTGACAATGTGATTGGCACACATTAATGGATCTAAACAGTAACCAACAAAATGGCAAATTGATGTTATTATATATGGACATCAGGGAAGTGCCCTTAATTTCTGATACTTGGATCTCACTATGCTCCCTCGATTAGAAAAAACTACTGTGTGTACTTGATGGTTTCTCTATTTTTCATCTCTCTATCTCAAAGATGAATATGAATAACATAAATCTACTAAGCAATTTCCCTAGCTCGATATTAGAGCTCAATGCCAGTACCCAACCGATACACCCTATACCGAATATCAATAATATAAATACCTCAGTGTCGATACTCTTAAGTGTGCATACCGAATATTAATAACCTATCGGTACGATATGGTATTACCCCATTGCAGGCGTTACGGTCTGCTATAGAAAATGCGACAGCTTATAAGACACTTTTAGATAACTACTAACCCTAACTTTCTGTCTCTCGAAGATTACTTGCATAAGAACATAGGAAGGATCGGAGAAGATGGGCCACATGTGCTTTTACCATATTGTATATATTTCTTATCTTGTGTCCACATGTAAAGCAAAGTTTTAGAAACCAAATAATAGCATAATTTCTGAATTAACAATCAAGCTCCTGATAGCCCACAAGGCCTGCATGATACATACAATGTTCTCCAAGCAAGAAGAGGGCATGCATGTATCCTAATTCCTAACAACAAAGAAGACAAGATCCTAGTCCTTTCATTGTCCTAAGTAACTCTAGATAATTGTGTGATTTAATTCAGACTATCTTTGGGAATACCGCAACATGGCTTAGAAGCCCTATTTCCTACAAAAGATGTAGGTGATATCAAGTAAGTAAGGGCAGAAAAGAACATTGGAGAATTAATACACTATAAATAAATGCTCTATTATATCTTCTTGCCATGCCTGCAAGCCTCATGGCTCGTCACAAGTACTCTAGCTGCCTATCTATGAGCAAATTAAATCAAACAAAAGGCACATATCACAGTGAACACTTTGCATGATTATAGATAAAGAACAACAGCTATGAAATAAGCATGTAATCACATTTTCCCTAATATAACAGCTACATGGTATAGAAAGAAAGCAGTACTCAACAAATATGGTGGACTATGGACATGAAGGATTTATTCCTGATATGTAATCCATAGTATACATGGTGGACTATGGACATGAAGGATTTATTCCTGATATGGTGGACTATGGTGGACTATAGAAAGAAACCGTTGTATATATATATAGTATACATTGTGTATCATCACAAATCCATCACCAAATATTCTCGGTGGTGTGACTTATCACTTATTTATCATTAACATGATCTATCTTTTAGTTTTAGACTAACCATGATTATGCTCCAACCCGTGATCGGCAAGCTCAAATTACTATATTCTTGCTCGTAGCAAGGCTATCCGCAATGCCATATTTCTACCCATAGCGAGCTTTCCACAATGCAATATTTCTACCCATGACGAGGCTATCTATATTACCATATTTCTGCCCCTGATGAGGCTATCCATAGTGCTGCATTCCTTCCGGTGATGAGGCTATCCATAGTTTAATTCCGAAGGAGTCTATTTATAGACTCTATCCGTAAAACCAAAGAGTCGTAATGATTTTGAAGATATGTCATATTTCGGAAACACCGTATCTTTTCGGAAACTAACGTTCTCTTTCGAAGAGTCACAACCCTTCTAAAAGTGGCGTTTGACAAAAATGTATTTTAAAATATTTAAAACAACTAAAATTTAGGAGATAAAAAAATTTATTTTTTTAAATTAAAACCCCAATAGTCGACGCCACCGAGGAAGTTGAGAGAAGGAGCAAAGAGGATGGGTAAACGAGTGGATGGGTCGCTCAAGAAATCCAAAGAGAGAAACAACACAGCTAGCATGCCTCCTGTTGAGTTTCCTTCTACTCAATCCCACTCATAACAAGATTCGTATAATAGGTAATGTGGGATGATTTGAAAACCTATGTATATTTAGAGCTATATGACATTGCATGGGATTTTTGTTTAGAACCAATATACTCCCATTTAACATATACATAAAAAAAAAAAACAATTGCATCATCATACTGGAAATTTATTCGTCTTCCCCTTTTCTAAAAGGAGATATTCATCCACTTTCTAGAAACTGTACTTCTCATAAAAAAAAAAAAGCCATTATTTCAACGAAAAAAAATAATAGACCACATTCCAATTACTATGTTCTTCAATATAACCCATCTCATCAGAACCATACCTTGTAAGGCACCCCACTATACTTCAACCAAGTGTCTCCTTGTATCAGTCGTGCCACTGTGAAATCCTCTACCTCTGATGAATCTGTGAACGAATGACATCCGGGCCACTTTACCCGGTCTTTAGTGTTGGCCCCTGGCCCCCAATTCTGATACTCCCCATAGTACACCGTATCAGGCCCCGCGTTCCATGAAATATACCCCTTAGGGTCGATGTGCTCGGCGAGGAACGATTGCATGAACACCACCCTCGCATACGTCCTCCATGGCCGGCCGAGGTACGTCCGAACAGAACCCATAACAGGCTTGAGGTCGTCGGCAGGCAATACCTGGCAATCCTGGAACGACATGCCCGAGTTTTGGGTCGGGCAGATCCGACCTTGGGCGGTGATGGTGTTCTTATTGTGGCCATTCAGGGGCTTGCGAGCAAAGATTTGACAGTTCTGGAAGGCGGCTGCAGCGTTCCCAAAGATGACGTCGACGGTGCCCGATATCCAAGAATCACGGTAGAACTGGCGATTGCTATGTGCATAGAGCGTGTCATGGTAGCCTTCGATGCCGCAGCGATTGATGACACTCTGGTCTCCCGCAACAAGGAGGGCTACCGCCTGTACGCCATGAGGCCCTGCCGTGTTTTCTATTTTGAGATCCTGAAGGATGAGGCCAGCACCGAAGGCAGCTGCGGAAGTGTTAGTATAATGGTAAGACATCTCCCAACCTTTCTCTGAAGTAGATATTATATAATGAGAATGGTGTGAAATTCTCAGCATCTATACGATATTTCTTAAGGAATTCAGTTGAAAGTAACTCTCGGAGTGCGGGTGGTGAGTGGGTGCGGGCGGTGAGGGCCGACCCCGTCCAGGGTCCACGGCGGCAGACGCTGGGGTGGTGAGACGGACGGTGGCGGAGTGCTTGGTGTGGGCGCCGGCGGTGAGGAGGGTGTGGAGGGTGTGAGGTGTAAGCAGCATTTCATCGAACACTGGGCGAGTGCAGTATTGATGGCGGACCACAAAGTGCTTGCGCCGGCCGGAGCGAGAGCGGAGGGCTTGGCGGGGCAGGGCAGACAGCCGACCACGAGGGGAAGGTCAGGTCGTCCCCAAGATGGTGTCGGAGTCGTCTCCGTCGTGGTCGGAGGTGGCGAACGGAGTGCCCCGGAAGCTGATCTGGAACACCAAGCCGCATCTCGACAAAGGAGTTGGCGAAGATCCAGTCCTAGTTTCCTGATGTGCTGCAACCGCCGATCGACTGACTGGAGAAGGCTCAGAGTTAGTGATGGGCATCGGGCCGTGCCGGGCCCGACCCGGCCCAGGCCCACCGAGCCACAGAATAAACAAGTCGTGCCTGGCCCGGCCCGCTTCGTAAACGGGTCGTGACGGGCACGGCCCGCTTAGCCTAAAAACTAAGCCCGGCCCGACCCTAGGCCCGTGGGGTGGCGGGCCGTGCCGGGCCCGGGCACGAGATGGGCCGTGCCTGGCACGACCCATCACGGGCCGCGAAATGGGCCGTGCCTGGCACGGCCCGTAACGGGTCCAAACGGGCCGTGCCAGGCACGTTGCCTGCGTGCAAACTACCTACCCCTTTTCAAAAGAAGGTCGATTTCAATCTCAACAAAGAAAGAACTAAAATGAAAGCAACATTGCTGGTTGTCCTATTACTCTTTCTTTTTGCCTGCCTTGTGGAGCTTTGGAAAGGAGAGAATTTGAAGAAAGTCACTCTCGGAAACTCTTATTGGACGAGAGAGAGTCAATATAATATTGGCGTTGGTTCTACCAACGAAACGAAGCACTTTTTGGTCTTTTTCATTCGGAACCCTATTAGTAAGTATTAGTAAGCCCTGACAGATGCACTATTAGATCCATACACCACAGAAAGATTCACATCCATCCCAATTGTTGGCTAAAAAAACAAGTTAACATCTCTTCGGATTCCAGGACTTTAGATACATTCCAGATATGGGGATCCCAAAGCAGCCAAACTCTACCTCTCGGGCTGCTACTATAATTGAAAAGATAGCTACAATCCTTCCAGAATTTCTTAGCAACCCTACAACACTTGTTTTCCTTGACTTTTGTTTCAACAAAACCCACCAAGTCCACTTTCTGAGATCTGATAAGAGATCTTATTACCCTCTGTCTACTTCTTTTATTCATTCCACGGACATTCCAGATAACGCACTTCATTGAGAATCCGGAAGGTTGGTAGAATTACTCCCCTTAGGTTTTTACCCAAAATACCCCTCCCAACAGTCCAAAAACGGCTAATTTGAGGGGTATTTTGGGGGACGGGCCATGCCTAGCCCGGCCCAGGCCCGGTTCAGGCCCTTATGGGCCGTTCCGGGCTGGCTCGCGGGCCGTGCCGGGCCCAGGCTCACGAATCGTGCCAGCCCAGGCCCTTATGGGCCGTGCCGGGCTGGCTCGCGGGCCGTGCCGTGCTTGGCCGACGAGTCGTGCCAGCCCAGGCCCTTATGGGCCGTGCCGGGCTCGGCCCGCGGGCCAGAAATTGGTAACCCAGCCCGGCCCCCTTTTATGGGCTGTGCTAGGCACGACCCGGTACTGTAGCAAGCGGGCCGTGCCTGGCACGGTCCACGTCGTGCCGGGCCGTGCCGGGCCATGGGCGGCCCGGCCCAATGCCCATCTCTACCCAGAGTGCATGGGAGACTATAGCTATGCTAGTCCGGAGCCTGGGGAGGCGTGTGCCAGGGGAATGGGTGGCGCGCGAATTCCGGGCACGGGGCAAACTCGCCTACGAGGTCGAATACATCTTGATGAAGGAGGACGTGATCACGGTCAGGTTTCGGAGTGAGGGCGACCCAGCGGCGGCGATGGCTGGCGGGCCATGGCAGGCGGCCGGCCAGCTACTGGCTGTGGAAGAATGGAGGCCGGATTTCGTCCCCGACATGTGCAGTGTGAACCGCACGGTGTTATAGCTCCTGATACCAAAGCTGATGCAGGACAACGTAGAGAAAAAAAAGGAGGAGGAAGAAGAGGAGAAGATGAAGAACTAGGCTTCGCACCTAGCCCCGCTCAGAGTTTCACATGCCAGAGCTAAAAAGAAAGGGAATCATAATTTCATTCAACCATTCAATAAATCCTAAATAAGTGCATGAACCCCTATATATATATATAGTCACAAAATAACAAAAAGATCCCTACAAAGAAAATAATTTTATAAAAGTCCTAAAATAACAATAAGCAAACAAGCTCCTAAAATAAAACAAAATAAAATAATATAAAATCAATCCAAAATAAAGTCAAGCTGGCTGGACCCTCTGAATTGGCTGGACCCTATAGCGATCGTAGACTCGAGCGCTGACTGACCTGGCACTGGTGTTTGCACCACCAGGCCTCCCATTGGAGTTTTGGGAGAGGGATTCCCTCCTCGACATCGTGGCATTGGTAGGGAAGCCTTTGGAGCTGGATGGAGTCTCGAAACGGATCCGGCGAGCGGGCTATGCTAGGGTAAAGATTGAGCTTGACACGACCAAGCCTCTTCGGTCGGACACCTTCCTATAGGGGAGGAATGGGAGGCTATGACAGGAATTCATCTACAAAGACCTGCCGATCCTCTGCTCCTGCACCAGGATTGGGCATCATGGAGATTAGTGCCTGTTCTCAAGCTCGGGGGAAGGCAGCAGTGGCAGTAAGGCCTCAGTAGAGCCTGGAGAGATGGCCACAACAGTGGCGACAGAAGGTTTGCCCGAGGAGCTCCCGGAGGGGGGACCTGGAATGGTTGGCTGACGGCTCTTCGGATCCTAGATGGCGGCGAGGCAGATCCGTCAGCCGAGGGTGGCCGAGGTCAAGGGAGGGATGAAGAAGAAGGGCGAGTCGCCCCCGGAGTCAACTCAAAAGGCGAGCATCTCCGATCCAGTGCCAAGTTCACCTAGGAGTGCGCCGAGTCTGGCCGCATCCTCGCTGGATTTGGAGGGCTGGCAGAAGCCCAAGAAGGTGGCGAGGCATGAATCGCCGAAGAAGAAGGCCCCGGGTGGTGACATGGTGATGGAGGTGGCAGACGTGGGGCTCTTCCACCCGAACTTAGGGTTGTGAGGTGAAATGGCAAGTTAGACTTGCCTTGTCCTGGGTCCGATTCTGGGTGGACCGAGCGGTAAGCAGCTTGCGACCCGACCACGAAGCTGGTGGACTGGAGCCAGGCCCACAACGGCGGGACTGGCCTAGGAGGGGCGTCGGGCGGTACTGGGCCTAGCCCATTGAAAAAACAGGCCAGGAGCCCATCGATGAGGAAAGCCCCCAGTGGGCCAACAACCCATGGAACGGGAGGGCACAAGCTGTCCCTCCCGTGTCGGGGAGGGGCCATTGTGCTAAGGCGGCGGTGGCCGCAGGTTCCGCAGCTGGAACCTCTCTCTGGCGGTGCGAGGGGGGGGGGATGGCCCGGCTCCTCTTGGGGCAGATCGGCTAGAGTTGGAGGAGCTAGGCAGCGGGCCACCAACGTCCCTCTCCCGCAGACGCAGGAGATGACTCGGGTGGAGGCCGACATGGAGGTTCAGCTGCAGCTAGAGTCTAGGAAACTAGTAGCCGGGGAGGACCAATTGCGGGGAGAGGAGGAGACGAAGGGGGAAGGGCGTGACCTCAAGAAGGCGACAACCCCTTCCACCTATAAGATTGGGGAGTCAAGCCGTGTGATGGGCATGGCCAATTCTAGGGACGGCTCGAGCCCAAATGGACCATCTCATGGGGAGGTGGCCCAAATGCTGAGGCAGGTCCTGAATGGCTTGGCGTGCAGGTCAGCCAGGTGGGAAGCGAGTTTGGTGGGGAGGTGGAGCCGGAGGGGGCTCACGGTTTGCTTCTTCACAGTTTGCAGATGAAGATCCTGATGTGGAATTGCCGAGAGGTGGGAAAGCCATCCTTCGGACCGGCTTTTTGGAGATTGGTGCATGTACACGACCCTGACATTTGTATTCTGGTCGAGACCTGCTTGTCGGGGACCAGTTTGCAGTGAGTGCAATAGTCGATTCTCAGAGGCCGAGGAAGCTATGCAGTGGAGTCACAAGGCCTATCAGGGGGTATTCTTGTTGTTTGAAGGATTAGGGAGTTCAATTTGGATATTTTCCATAACTGCAACCAGCAAGTGGTCATAGGTCTGTCGGAGGGGAGCGAGCCCACGTGGGTCCTTTTAGTAGCTTATGCAGACATGGATTATTGGGTGTAGAGGAGGTTGTGGGTTGAGGCCTCCAGTTTGATTCAGTTGGGACACCTAATGGCGATGATAGGTGACTTCAACTGCATCGATGTCCTGAAGGAGAAGAGGAGAGGGAAATCCTTCACCAATAAGATTAAAGTTAGGGAGTTTTAAGAGTTCATCCACGACAATGGATTGGTGGACCTAGGGTTTACCGGCCCAAGGTTCACTTGGTGCAATAACAAACTGGGGCGGGCATGCATCTGGGAGTGGATTGACAGAGCATTTGCCTCGGCCATCCAGACTCAAAGATTTTCGGACTTTGGGGTGTGCCATCTACCTCGGATCGCCTGAGACCACTGCCCTATCCTGGTAAGTACCTCATTCCTTTTTCTAGTGCATAGTCCTTTTTGATTTGAAAATGTTTGGCTCTCCTACCCTCAGTCTTGAGAAATGGTGCGAGAAGCTTGGCGGACACCAGTGCCGAGGGATGTGATGTATAGGGTTACCCGCAAACTAGATCTGACTAGGCGACGACTAGTCAGATGGAATTGGAAAGAGGTGGGGAACATCTTCAGGAGGATGGAGGAGACCGAAGCTGCCATTGCTAGACTACAGTCACTAGATGCCGATGGGTCAGGGCTCTCCGACACTGACCTAGGGGAGCTCAGGTCCCTTCTATCCAGGCACCATTTATTACTCAAGTAGTAGGAGGTTTTTTGAAGACAGAAGTTATTGGTACAGTAAATTGCAGAGGACGACAGGAACACAAGGTTTTTCCACCAATCCACTATCATCCGGAGGCAGAGAAACAGGGTGAGCAGGATTAGGGACAGTAGTGGCTAGATGATAGAGGACCATGAAGCTATCAAAAGGACCTTAAAGCATTTCTTTAGGTCGAGATGGACCGATTCAGGGGGTTGTGATAGTGTGTCGGGTGAGCTAGCTTCACTGTTGGAGGTTTTGAAGGAGGAAAATGCAGCCTTGGTCAGCCCAGTGTCTGAGCTGAAGGTTCAGGATGCCTTGTGATTTCTGGATGAGGATAGAACCCGGGCCCAGATAAATTTCCTCCCGTCTTTTTCAGGAGATACTGGCAGATTATTAGGCAGGAGGTGACGACGTCTATTCAGCATTTCTTCTTGTCCTCGGCAGGGGCGGCCCAAGCCTTAGGCGACCGAGGCAGTCGCCTAAGGCCTCGGCCGAAAGGAAGGCCTCCGGGAGTCTCCTACGAGCCAGCATAGCTGCCTACGAACCAAGTCGAAGTCGGAACTCGGAAGCTTACGAGCTGCTCCAGCATGGCAGCATAGCTGTCTGCTGCCTATGAGGCTACGATCCAGACGTCTTAGCCCGTTCTCTGAGACTGTCCTCCAGCCGGCTGCCGTCCATAGCCCATAGGACCACCATAGCCTGTCTTCTCCATCCACTGTAGTCACCAGAATCCCAGTCTTCCCAGATAACCAGAGTCCAGGGCCCTCTAAAGTTCTAAACTCTTCTTCTTCAATCTTCGGTTCTTCCTTCCTGTTCCTACTATCTAGTTCTTCGGTTCACAGTTCACTTCCTCCTCCATCCTCCTTAGTTCTTCACTTCTTCCGTCCTTCGCCCGTTCGCCGTCCTCTCCAGCCTCTAGGTGGCAGTGCTCTTCAGATATTTCCCTGTAAAGACTTCAGTACATGCTTTCCTTATTGTGCTACAGTAACCCAAGTTCCTTGATTAACTTGTTTCATGTTTATGAAGTTCAAGGTTTTTTGTTTTTTTTTTTTGGTTTGAATTTCATATGCGTGTACTGGTGGTATCGGAATGCCTGTTGGACTTTTTTGGAGCTTGTTATCTGTTAAGTTGTCGTCCCTGTTTAGTAGTTTTGATGGCACGCCATCTGTTTGATAGTTTGACTGTGAGGATTTGGAGCTCGTTATCTATTAGGCTGTTATCCCCATTCAGTATTTCTGATGCCACGCCATCTGTTTGACAGTTTGACTGTAAGGATTTGGAGCTTGTTATCTGTTAAGCTGTTATCCCTGTTTAGTAGTTTTGAAGGCACGCCATCTGTTTGACAATTTGACTGCGAGGATTTGGAGCTTGTATGAACATGTGAATGTGATGTTATCCTCGCTGTTCTTTATGAACCAAAAAATAGAATGCTAGCTTTGGAGAAAGTAAAGAGCTTCATAGGTTATGATGTTGGTTTTTCGTCATAATATAAATTGCTACTGCCACTCATGCAATACTAATGCAGATCCAACAAGAAGGTCCTTGCTGATTGAGAAGCTAGCTAAAGCTCCCAAAGTTCCTAATTACTCTAGATTTCACTTAGAAATTAGGACCTTAATCTTCATCCACACATTAGCAGCTTCAGCCATTATTTGACACTATGATTATTGTCATATATTCAATAGGTTCTGCAATTGCAGTTAAAACAATTCTTCTAGGTTATAGCAAAATATTTGTTCCAGTTTTGGTTTGTAGTTCTGACTTGCTTATCTTGTTTAGGTATCTTTAAGGCCCAGTACTTTGTCATCTAAATTTGGATTGTGGTGCACTGTTATTTTCTAGTTATTTTCTAACTTCTAGTTATGAAAGCCTGCTATCATTTAATGACTTCACATTTTGTTAATGAATCCTCTCATTTGTTAAGGTTCGAATATCATCAATATTGTAAGATTCTTCTGTTGCACTTACAATCTGTTAAAGATTCTTCAAATATCATCAATATTGTAAGGTTCAAACAATCTGTTAATTTCTTCTAGAGTCCTAGTCTGCTCTTTCTTTTAAAGAATGTTATCCTTTCTATGTTACAGTTATAACGGGTTGTAAATATGCTTGTAACTTGTATTGCCAAATTTTGTAGAATTAAGTGTAGTTGGTAGAATTAAGTTTGGTTAGTAATTTTGCATCTCAAAAAGCTTGAAGAATTATTTTTAAATAAAATTTTAAAGTATTTTATACTTATTAAAATTTTTTATTATTTTTTTTAAAAAAGGCCTTTCTTACTGAGTTCGCCTTAGGCCTCCAAATGCATTGGGCCGCCCCTGGTCCTCGGCGATGCCTAAGAAGTGGAAGAGGACCTTCACCACCCTAATATCGAAGCGACAGGATCCAGTGGAGCCGTGTCATTTTCGGTCGATCAGCTTATGCATAACCCTATACAAGACTGTGGCAAAGATCCTGGTCCTGAGGATGAGAGCGATTCTTCTTAGATTGATTTTCCCTAAGCAAGGGCTTTTGTGGGTGGCCGATCTATTTCCGATAATGTGCTGGTTGCACACGAGTTTATGTGTGACCTCCAGAGGGCGCCAAGGAGTAGGAGCTTGATGCCCGTCAAGCTTGACATTGAGAGAGCTTGTGACAAGATGAGGTGGAGATTTGTGACTCAGTCTCAGTCGAGCTTTGGTTTTCATCCGACTTGGGTTAGGTGGATTTAGCATTGCATTCAGTCCCCATCCTTCGACATGTTGGTGAATTCCTCCCCCTCGCAGTTCTTTGAGTCCTTAGTCAGCCTAAGGCAGGGCTACCCCCTATTGCTGCTGTTGTTCATCATTTGTACCGATTCTATGTCTAGAGCTCTTCGCAGGGCCGCGGCGTTGCAAGAGGTAGAGGCCTATAGACTAGTGTCGGCGTCGCCTCAAATTTTGTACTTACTTTTTACTGATGATTGCTTGCTGTTGGCACGGACAACCAAATGGTCGGCTCAGGGCATTTGGGGGGTTCTGGAGAAGTATTATGTGGCCTCTGGTCAGCAAGTCAATCTATCAAGGTCAGCAATCTTCTTCAGTCCGAAAGCTCACCTTGGGGTGAAGATGGAGATCTTGGGCATTCTAGGGATTGGGGAGCAGGAGGGTACTCTAAGCTACTGGGGTTTCCAATCACGAGCAGACGCCTGCGTAGGACAGAGTGCATTCAGATAGAGCAGGGCATTAGGCGCAAACTGGAGGGATGGTAGGCCAGCGCTCTTTTCATGATGGAGAGAGTCATCCTGGTACGTTCAGTCCTGAGCTTGACCCCTGTTTATTTGTTGTCCCATATTATGGTGCCATTGGCTGCGTTGCAATGTATGGAGAGGCAGTTCAGGAGCCTCCTATGGGGACGTCAGGGTGGCAGGAGTGGAGTTCATCTTTTGGCTTGGGAGGTGATCTGCCAGCTGACCAGGTGTGGAGGTTTGGGGATTCACTCCCTGATTGAGAGACAAGAGGTTCTCGTGACCAGAGTAGCAGCCAGATTTCTTTTGGAGCCGAGCAGCCTTTAGGGTGCCCTGATGAAGACTAAGTACAGGGATCCAGCTAATGCATCTATATTCTGTACTAGCCGTCGTAGCTCTTTTGTCTGGAGGGAGATCTGCACCGTGCCCCGGTGGTCCTACTGGAGATCAGATGGAAGATTGGGGATGGTCGGGGTATGGATATTTTGGAGGACATCTGGTTCTCTGAGGTCCCGCTCCGCGGCTAGTCCACTATGATTGATGTCAACTGTCTGGAGGGGCGCAGAGTTCATGATTTACTTACCTCGGGGCAGGCATGGGACAAGAATCTTGTTTGACAGGCCTTCGGGGAGTAACTAGCCAAGCGCATCCTCTCTATACCAGTTCCATCTATGGGGCGGTAGATAGGAGGGTGTGGAGCACGACGAAGAGGCCGAAGGTGAGGGCCCGCACTACAGAAAAAGAGAGATTTTCCGATGCTAGGAGAAAGCATCGAAAAATTTTGGTTCAGTGCCAAATTTTGCCGACGCTTTTTAGAAGCGTCGGTAAATCTGGACCTAAGACGACGCTTAAAAGTGTCGCCGAAAGTCTGACCTAAGACGACGCTTATAGCATTGTCGGAAGCTAAATCCCTTTACCGCTTACCCCCCTCTCGATCGATGCCCTACCCCCTGCGCCGACATCAATCCCTTAAAATCTCTCCTCTCCTCTCCTCCTCTCATCGTCAGATCTCTTTCCTCTCAGTCCCAGCCGCCATGCCCTAGCTACCCTAGCTGCTCCAGATTGACTCCTTCTCAGTCCCAGCCGCCATGCCCGACTCCTCCCTCCTTAAGCTCTCCCTCTTCGTTGCTGGTGACCCCACTGACCCTCCAGCTGCCCGCTCCCCCCGGAGCTTCGCCGACGGTGCTGTCGGCCTCGACAACTCCATCAGGAAGAGGGCGTACTTCGGTGACGGTTCCGAGATCGTCACTGGGGCCATCCACAGGGTTCGTGTGGTGCTCTTTGAGATGCCGCTGTCACTGGGGCCTTCCTCCTTTTGGGTGAGCACATTTGTTCTTGTTCTTCATTCTAGAATTGTTATGATAGTGTTTGGAAAGAAGATTCATCTTTCCCATTAACAGGTACATGGGTCAAGTCCCATCTTTGCAAGCGGTGGTTCCCATGGATGGGGCTTCGGGAGCTTCCAATAGCCTATAGGTTTCCTCAGGTCCTCTCTCCAAACTCCTCCCTTTGTCAAAATCTATTCCCACCCTTACCAGGCCTCTTTCCCTTCCCAGCCTTCTTTGAGCAGAGAAACACCTTCAGTTGCTTCAGAAATGCCTTCTCGGTTTGCTCGGCCAAGATTGAATCAGACGGAGGAGGGCCTTCGAGCGCGGGAAGGAGACGCGAGCAGCGGCGGTGGCTGTAGCGGAAGAGAGGCGGCAATAAGGAGACTCTGGTGTTGCAGCCTCTCGAGTAATCCATGGTGGGTTGAGGTTCTCATGGTTACTTGATAACAATCGCATGGTGAGTTGCAGCCTCCCGAGTAATCCACTTTCTTGGCTTCGATGCCGAGGTTAGGGCAGCTGCTGAGGGATCGAGCTCCGGCTTGTCTTCGTCCTCACCGGCGGCTCGCCTTCGTCCTCACCGGCGGCTCGCCTTCGTCCTCGTCGGTGGCTCGTCTTCTAAAGAAAATATTTTTAATTTTTAAATTTGAGGCTTTTAGCGATGCTTTTAAGCGTCGCTAAAAACCGACTTTTTACAACGCTTTCCCAAAGTGTTGGAAAAAAATTTTTCCACTCAGGTATCACTGACGCTTCGGTGACGCTTTTGGTAGCATCGGATGGATCTTTACCCACGCTTATCAGCATCGGTAAAGACCTTAAAAAGCGTCACTAATGCCCCTTTTTCTTGTAGTGCCGGGACTTAGCCCGGGTGCTTAAGAGGGTTCTGACCAGATAGATTGAGAGGAGCTAGATCTGAAGGTTGCGCATCAATCCACAAGTGGCTATGTTTGTCTATAAGGTGGCTTAGGGATGCTTACCAGAGGTACGCTAGTTCGGCGTGGGGTGCATGTCCCCTCCGAGTATCCGACGTGCCCGGAGGTGGAGGAGTCCATCTTCCATACTATCTTCGGATGCCGAGATCTACCCAAACCTGGGGATGTGCTTGGGTCCCCTATGATCCATGGCTGGGTGGTCATCGATTGAGGACTTCCTGCTCTTCTTGGAGACTTTAGTGAGAAGGCTGGGCCTGGAAGGATCGAGGATTAGAGCTGCCTACTTAGCCTACCGCTGTTAGCTAGATAGGAATGCCTGGGTCTTCGATGACAGCAGAGTTCATCCGAGGCTGGTTGTGGACAGGGCCCTTCATCATGCGGAGGAGATCTCCCGCGCCGTCACGCCATCACCCCTTGGGATGGTCGAGAAAATCTGAGGTTCCCCTCTCACTCCTGTAGCGTCGAGGACCGTACAGGTCTTCTGCGAGCCCCCACCCCCTCGTTTTTTCAAGATAAATTTTGACGGCAGTGTCGAAGAGGGAGGGTGTACCAGAGGCGTTGGTTTCATTATCAGGGACCACGAGGCTCGACTGGTTGCGACGGAAGGCCGGCGGATCTTCGACACATCTGTGGTCTGCGCGGAGCTCCGGGCTACATGGGAGGGAGTCACCTATACGAGGCGGGTGCTGGGTGCGGACCGCGTTCTACTTGTGGGAGACTCGGCCATGGTGATAGAGTGAATACGGGTCTTGGTGAGAGTTCGAGCCTGCTGCTTTGTGATATTCGTAAACTCTTAGGTGAGGATGATTTCTTGTGGGCCACTCACATTTATAGGGAGGCGAACAGTGCGGCCGATTGAGTAGCCTCATTTGCAGCCCACCACTCGGAAGGATTCATCTGGGGCGAGGGTGCATCAGTGCCCCAGTTCTTTGTCATCTTTTCTTTTCTGATTTTGTTGGCTGTACCCACGTCTGATGTGTGTAAGTTGCCGTTGGACCAAAAAAAAAAAAGTAACTCAAAACACCTCCACAATACAAGTTGCACCTCAAGATAAGCACCGTGAGTGACATTGGCAGTAAGGTTGCAGTGATACCATTATTCTTTTATAATGGTTGATCAGATCACAGTTGAACTTGAAAAGGTTTGGTCTCTCCATCATGGTCATTTGAGTATCATCCAATGGCTGCGCGGGTTTAGGTGTGTTGTGCAGCCCAGCTTGATTAGGTCGAGTTTTGCTCGATTGGTTTACCACTCACAATTCAAGCTCAATTTTGAAACTGGGCCAAAGATGTGCCTAATTAATCAGCTTGAAAATCTCCAATCAAGCTAAAAATCAGTTCAAGCTTGAACTAAACCTTGGCATGAGCATGGTTCAAATCTGAATTAATATTTAATAGGCTCGAAAAGTAAACAAAACATTTGGACTTGAAACATCCTCATACTATGCATAATTGGATCTAAGATCCAACAACCACTATCTAAACCGATAATATTATATATATGTTTGAGCCTAATTGAGTTGAGTCTGATTGAGCTAGGTCTATTTTCGGCTCGGCTTGGCTTGAAATGAATTTCAAGCCTAGATTTTTGGTTCCAGCATGGTTCGGCCAGCTTTCAGTCGAGCATGAACCAAGCTTTTTCCAATATGAGCCCGAGTTGTTCGAATCACCCCTAGCATTACTGAGGGGCGTAATCAATCAAATACATGATGCAATGCCTGATTGGCTCCGATTCAGCATGGTACTAGAGATTATCTCAAGACCCTAATAATAAAGAGGATGAGGGGGACCTTTACCTAAGGTGGCGGAATGAATGGTGCGTACTCCACTAGCATTACTGAGGCTTCCACTGATGATTGTTGAATCGAAGCCTTCGCCAACTATCATGATGTTCGTCTTCGTTCGATGGATTCTCACGGTTTCTTTATACACACCATTCTTCACATGAATCACGTACCGCTGCGCACTTGAATTTGGGGCTGAATCCATGGCTTGCTGCACTGTTTTATAGTTTCCACTTCCATCTGCAGCCACCACAACATTAGGTTGAACTTCATTTTTGAACGGATGTCGTAGAAGCTTCTTGTCATGGTGTGGTAGCCATGATGGGACGTCGACAGCTGAACTCCTGAAAAAATCCTCGGAGGAGGGGGAGATGGCTTTGAGAGCACAAAGAGAGGTGGCGGTAAGGGTCGTCAAGCCTTTGAGAACGGATTCCATGGCCGACCTGGCTGGCCCCTTGAGCCAATCTAGGCAAGTATTGTGATTTGTGAGCACAGCACTCATCCATGTCTGAGCATCGATCCAAGCTCCTTTAGTGATAGCCAAGGCTGAGTTGGTAGCATGATCGCGGGAGAGATCCATCAAATGCATGCAGTCAGCGAGCGCAACTCGTTGTCGGGTTTCGTTGCTCTGATCGTAGATGTAGGTGGCCATGGCGTTGGCAACGTTCATTTCATCAAGGGATTTGTTAAGAATGGTGGTGAGGACTTGCACCGGGCTAGCTTGAGATTTAATTCCTGCAATGAGGGCAGCCTTGGCGAGGCAGGAGGAAAGGTCGACTGTTGAAGAACATGGATCAGATGTTGAAAGTTGATGGGAGAGAGTGGTGGAGGAGGAGAGTTGAAGGGTGATGAGAAATGTTAGGCATACTAGAGAGGCTAAGAACGGAAGATGGGGCAAAGAGAGGAGGCGATCATTGGTTGGTGCCATGGTCGAAGTGTTTGTGTATGTCTTAGGACAGATGTGGATCCTTTATGACCATTTGTAGGCAGAGATGGAAGACATTAGTAGATAGAATTGATGCTCGCACTATATCTCCTGCCAAAAAAAAAAAAATATTGTGGCGCCATTGTCTGCAAAGAAGCAAGAGAGATCATGTTTATAATTTGTCTTCTATCACGAAAAAAAAGGAAAAGAACATGAAGAAGGAAAAGAAGATGGTGGCATCTTACTGTATCTGCAAAAGAAAATTGGAAAATGATATAAATGCTTATGGTATGTTTTTATATGTTGAGACTTGAGTGATATGGCTTGAGTTCGCTGATATATATGATTTCGTAATATTGCAAGTATTTATGCTCCGTTTTAAGAGAGACGTACCTCCTCCATTGCAAGTGCATATTATGCAGAGATCGATGGAGATTTCAAAAGCAGCACAACAATTTATGGTTTGCTTTTACGAGGCTTAAAGATTTGGCTATAGGAATTGTAAACATTCCAAAATTTGCTCAAAAAGAAATTACGCAATCTAAAACTGCAAATAAAACGGGAGAAAGCTTTTCTCGCTCGTAGGGGTCTTGAGACGCCAAAATTTTCTTCAGCTCGATTTAAGTTCTTAAGTATTCGTCATAATATCTATAATATTTGAAACAATAATTAAACGGTGCTTCTGGAGGACGGTGATAAGTTAAAAGCACTTCCGAAAGAAAAATTGTGTGCCCATACCGTAGCTCCAAAGGGAATATATTGCATGTATATCCTTCGTGGGCATTGAAAATCTTACATCTATGGTCATCATGACTTGGCTTACCGCATGCTTGCACCCCATGCAATTGCATCCACATACGGACGCGAGAGAGAGAGATACTCCTGGAACAAATAGCATGGACCATATACCATGTCCTCCATGTTATTCCGTATGGCAAAAGTGTTTCAACCCATAAAACAGGCTAGTTGCCAGACGGGGCTTGCCTTGGAAATTTGGTACAAGATCAAATGCTGGAGTTTTAATTTAGTAAAAAGATCTAAATTTTAAAAAATAAATAAATCAGCCTTATCCTCCAAATTTTAGCTAGTTTAAAAACTTTAAAATACTTATAGGAGGCGTTTGGTATGGGGTGATCGTCCTAGGATCAAGGGTGATGTGGGTGGAGGTGATAAGATCACCGCATTTGGTTGCACCACGGTGATCCTACGTGGTGGTGATCTTAAATCACCTTCACTCCTCAAATCATCCCCCAACTCGGTGATGGGATACTCGTCCTTGAGGTCGGAAATCCAAGATCACCCTAGGGCAGTGATCCTGGGTTGAAAGTTAAAGACAAAAATACCCCTCAAGTTAGAAAAAAAATTGATATATCAATATACCATCAATATATTATGTCAATATTATATATATATATATATTATCTTGATATTATATATATTATATTAATGATATATATTATATTATAATATATTACTAATCATATTATTATCCTATTATTATTTAAGAATAATTTTAAATTCTAGTAGAAATATATTATTAAATTTTATATTTATATAATGAAAATATTTAATATATTACTATATTACTCCTATTTACCTTATTTTTCTAATCAAAATAATTATTAGTATTAAAAAAATCTATTATAAGTATAAATAAAAATATTAATTCTATAATAAAAATAACATATTTTTATAAGATTAATAATTTATAGGAGTAATAAATAAATTTTTATAGAATATATTAATAATTAATATATTGATAAATATATATATATATTATAATATATTTTATATGATTAATAAATATATGATAAGGGCTACTAAAAGTAGAATATGTGACAAAATTATGGAGCTATTATAGGAATTAGTATATTGACTTACATTTTTAATTCATGAGAATTAAAAATACATAAAAAAATCCATCTAAGATATATCAAGGGTTTTGTGGTATTATGTAGTTAGTGATCTTGGATCTCCGTACCATATCAAACAAGTTACTCATGGATATCCGAGGATTTTTAATCATTGGACTATGGCCTACCAAACACATTGATTTTAGATCACCGGGATCAAATCACCCCAATATTCGGATCACCGGGGATCTTAGATCACCGTGGTGATCCTGTTGGGGTTACTAAACGCCCCCATAAGAGTTTTAGTTTCATGGGGATGCAATGTTTCTGAAATATCGCGTACCTCGGAAACACCGTACTCTATCGATTACCGGATAAAGTCTATAAATAAACTCTGTCTTCAATATGTTGGATTACTCAATCCACATTTACTAGTTCTCTGCTTTTTGAGACAAGATAGAGAATTCTTCACTTATTTTTTCTTTTCTCTTCTTCCAAGCCTCTTTCAAGTTTTCTTTTTCATCTGGGCATCTGAAGGAGTCGGTCAGGTCAAACCTCCGTAAACCTACATATAGGAGGCAAATCACTTTTTTAGGGCAATATAAAACACACAGCTCGATCGAGACAAGCTCTTTTCAATGCTCTGATTTTATTTTAATAGATTATTTATTTATAATATTTTTATGAAATAAACATATAGCAATTTTAGGCAAAATATTTCTAACATTAAAAACCTCCTGACTATCCTTAATGAGGATTAAGGAGATCTGCAAGAGCTAAGTAGCCTGTGGAAGATCTCCACGATGAAGTGGGCAAGTAGCTGTTGGTGTTACTCTCTAGCTAGGCTAAGTACTCACTCCCTTCCCTTCTTCCTCATATTTCGCTTCTGCTCTCTCGTACATACTTTTTTCTCCATTTTGATAAATTGGGTAACTTAACCTCCTCTTAATCAAAAAAAAAAAAGAAAATTACTAACGAAATTTGTGCATTGTATTAGTGACAACCTTTGGGGGTTATCCCCTAGTGAACTTTATCTTGTTCTTTGAAGCCCGTTATCAGTACCCGTTATGGGCTCCCAATTAGAGGCCCATGAAACTTAGCCGTTATGATCGGGCGAATCTGGCGTTCTTTCCCTTGGGCAGAGTGTGATGGGATGGGTTCCCAACTATTGAAGCCTTCGGGCTCGTCGGCGAAGCCCACCTCTACCCAAAAAAAGAAGCCCACCTATATTAAATTCGGCAATGTATTTGCGGTCTTCTCCTCTATGCTCTAGGCCCGAGCACCGCGTAACCCCAAAAGACTTTTGTTCGGCGCAAGAATCACCGGACGAGAGATCGAGGGGGGAGCGAGAGAGAAAGAGAGAGGGACAGATGGAGGAGATCATAGTGGGCGTCCTCTGTATGCTTCTCGTGTTCGCTCTCTTTCCTCTTCTTTGGTGGAGGCGCCGCCTGATCGCTCGATCCCCTCACGAGCACGATGAAGAACCCCAACGCCAACAGGTGAATCCAATCCCGCACCTTTTTCTATTCTTTTGATTTGCCCCCGAATCTTTGCTTTCTTTTGTAGGTTTTAGGGTTTCGATTAATCTTGTAAAGTTTTCATGCAAAAACACTTATGGAGAGAGATTTGCCCTCGATGTGTGATAAATTTTTCTATTCGAACTGAAACCTAGAAGAGCCTGATCACATAGCCATTGAAATTTATGATTCAAATTATGTCGTATAAACAAATCAAAGGCGAAAAAAAGAAGACGTCGAAGTCAGAATTTTTAACAACGCAAGAATTAGAAAAGAGATCTTCTTTTTATTACAATGCCAAAATTAAATATAATAAGATTCTTATTGATAAGAGAAATTAAAAATATTTTTTTTTATTTCCTTTCATCTAGAGGCTTTGGAAGTTCTAGAAATCTTGAAGGGTTTCTCTTGCTATTGATTAGCTTCTCATCTTTGTAAGATCTTCAAAATTTCATGGAAACTCTCGCTTTTCCCTGAGGTTGCCATGGAAAATTCGATATTCATACTTAGAGTAGAAATTAACCGAGAGCAAGCCCTACAAAATTCTCAAACTCTAAGGAGATATATTCATAAAGCTTCAACGGGCAAGGAAAATATCAGTTATTCCCACAGATGTTGGAGCTTCTAAAAGGTAAAGTTATGGGAAAGAACTCCAACAAAGTTTTATAACCATGATAGATTAATTTGTCATAAATTATATAACAACAATGAATATGGACATGATTTTTTAGGACATGTCTATTAAAGGAAATTGCGGGAGCTTGAAAATAGGCAGTAAGATTCTTCATTTATGGGATAAAAAAACAAATCCAAGAAATTCAGTATCATGGGTGGAGTAGTCACGCAGGCCATCGATGTTGAAGGTTGATATTATGACTTGGCATATGGGGTCTTTTCTTTTAAGGCAGGGTTATCTTGTAGCAGTCACAAGATTCTAAATTAGATGATTGAGAAATGTGAATAACCAAAGCAGAAGAGTTTATTCTAATCTCATTCTAATAACGTCGGTATTAGCATCTTTCTTGACACTTGAAACAAGCACAGGTAACATATGGAAATTTATAAGGGAAACAACACAAAGACTAAAAAAGTGGATACTTTGGCATTTATATTTTGTTTGCATTAGACAAATGTTGATAATTCATAATGCAGAATTGGAGAAGGAAGAAAAAATTAATCAAATGGAGGGCTATAAAGCAGATAAGCTCATTTCCCCTACTAACTGATTTGCCATATGTTCATACCCGATGCTTGTTGATTTTGTGAATGTAATTGTAATAAATGGTGGCGTGTGTCTTTTCATTTGAGGTTTACAACAATACCTTTTCATTCTTTCAGGTTTTTAGTTGTTAAATGTGTGATGCCATGTTGTGAGTATCTATTAGGGTCAGCAGAACCATCCCGAACTAGACGGTTCCTGTTGTTCTGAGTCGTACCGGTGGCTCACCGGTACGGTTCTGGTAACGAAAATGAAAACCGTTGCCGGAGGCAGAGAAAGAGAAGGAAAGAGAGGAAAAGAGAGAGCGAGTGGGAGGGGGGAGGGAGAGGGAGGAAAGCCGGTGGAGGGTGGTGGACGCCGGCAGAGGCCGGCAACTAGGTGGGAGGGGAGGCCGTAGCTGGTTTTCCTGTTTCAAACGAAATAGGGGTCCGGCAAATTTCACAATTTTTAAGTGAATTCGGCAAGCGATTTGCCGACTTCACTTAAAAGTTGTGATTTTTTTAGTATCCAAACCTCTGTTTCGTTCGGAATAGAAAAACCGGCTGCAACCTCGCCTTCCGCCTAGGCGCCGGCCTTCACCACCGTCCAACAGCCTCTTCTCTCCCTCCCTCTCTCTCTCTCTCTCCCACGGTCTGCGTTGCTCTCTCCTCTGTCGGTACAGGCCTGACACGGCATAGCGTGGGCCTATACCGACTCGTGCCGCCGGAAAATCGGTACGGTGCCCGGTATTGGTTCCGCCGACCCTGCGGTATCCATACTTAAATTAGGAACCTCATCAATTTTTTTATTACTTTTGTATTTTGAAATGCATATTCCACAGGTAGAAAGAGTAGTTCACCCTGCTAGGACTCGTCGCATGCATCGGAGGCCAGCCGCTGCAAGTTCATCTGCTGCCTCAACAAGTGCAGGTCCTCTTTGCCCCCTTCTAGTGATTTGCTTATACCAATTGATTTTGTGCATCTGCTTATACCTTATTAAGAAGCATTTTTTTTAATAGTTTTGCCTGTTTTTCCTGATTATTCTCCTATTTTCTATATCCATGATTGTTCTTTTTCTTAGTCATTCATTTCACTCTTGTTTGCATAAGTATTGATATTGGATCTGGCAACTTTAAATTTTTTAATAAAATTTTGCCTTTTGGTATCATCAACAAGAAAATAGTGAATTTGGTTGAATTTGAAAATCTTTTAAAGTTAGAATCACAGAATTCCTGGGTGTGAGAAACTAATGCAGTTTGATCCCCTAAATCTGTGCTGGACAATGCCTGTCAATGTCCTCAAGTCTGGGTTGCTGGAAAGATGCCTTATTAGGTAAGGATCGTGAGAGTCCTTAATCACACCGGGACTTTTGTTTTCTCTTTTTGTGTCCTATATGGCTGTCCTATAAGAAGAATTAGAGGCTAACAAGTATAGGAAGTATTAGAGATCAGTTTGGCAATATTTGTTAGTTCTATTTTGAATAATAATATTATTGAAAAATATTTATAGCAAGTTTATATACACCGGCTATCATGCTGATTTTGAAATCTTCATTGTTAGCATGTAGTGGCTACTGACCTTTTTTATAATCAAAACTACCTTTCCTCGGCTTTTGCTTTGTATACTAGTTTCACAGGTCATTTATTGGGACCCATGTGTTAGTTTGTGGGCCATAGCCTCTTGTTAGAGTTCTTTACTAGCAACAAGTCTTTACTCTTTGGTTTTCAGGTTTCCTTGAGCTTCCTTCTAGTTTTCTTTAGGTTAAACATTCCTGTTTATGTCCCTTCTCTCATTGTCCTTTCCCCACTTCTAGCAGACATAGACTTAGAGTGTTCCAGCCTGATTGCTCTTTTCTTTTTTGGAAGTTGTGGTTTGTGAATATTAAGCACTTTATGAATAGCAAGTACCTCCTATGTTGTATTTCTTGCTAGTCTTATACTCTCGTAGTATGGCATCCTATGACATATTGCAACATTTACACCCACAGTATGCTCATGATACCTATTCTTCCATCAACTTTGTATGCATATTATATCTATAGTAGTGATGTGTATGGTATCACTAGTGTGATTTCTAGCAATTTGAGTGCAAGATTTGTAAATGTATATGCTAACTTCTTTGCCTAACAAGATATTTAGCTTCACCTCAAATTGCAGATTGTGACAGTATGGTGCCTGGCACTTCTAGGAGGTGCCTTGGTTACCATCTATTCCAATCTCTCTCCCTTTCTCTAATTTTTTGTAATCTGGTGGTTCTTAAAAAAGTAACTTGTTTTTATCACCTTAAGCTTGAGATTGATC
Source organism: Phoenix dactylifera (assembly GCF_051530095.1). Taxonomy (NCBI): domain Eukaryota; kingdom Viridiplantae; phylum Streptophyta; class Magnoliopsida; order Arecales; family Arecaceae; genus Phoenix; species Phoenix dactylifera. The sequence continues at coordinate 37,492,942 of NC_143190.1, read as the reverse complement.
ATATTTTCAACTTTCTCTACGTTTGCGAGTTTAGACAACTTCTGCTGAATTTTGAGTTGATATTCAGAAGCTCTTGTTGAAAGTGATGAGGAGGTGGCTGAGGGTGATTATTATGTTGCTAAAGCATCTAAGAAAAAGGAAAAGAAAAAACAAGAGCGTGAAGCACAAAGACAGGTGGATTATCTTTTGAATTTTTTCCCTTCATATCTGGTCTTTGTTAGGTCAATGCTAATGTTGAGACACTGGCATATCTTTTATTAGGCTGAGGAAGCAGCACATGAATTAAGAACGACAAAGCAAGATCGCTATGCAGAAATGCGTAGGAAGAAGGATGAGGAGCGTGAAGCACAAGAACGTTTGATGGTTGGTGATAGTATTGTTAGCATGCTTTTTGAAATTATAAAATACCTATTTCTATACTAAAGCAGCATGTAAGTTGATATAGGAGGAAGAAGCTAGGGCTCGGCAAGCCAAGGAGGAAGAAGCTGCGGCTCTAGATTTTGAGAAATGGAAAGGAGAATTTTCAGTTGATGCTGAGGGTACAACAGAAAATGAACTGCAAGATGAGAACCAAGGTCAACTCTTTAATTTTGTGGAATACATCAAGGTAGGTGTCTCTTTTCATTTTATATGAACAATCTACTCTATATTTCTATATATGCATCTCCTGTAAGTTGTTTATCTTGGCTTTATTTTCTTACATTTGACTTAACTGACACCGTGGTATTATTTTTTTTCCTGATAGTTATAATGTGTTGATTTTGGTTGGATGATTGATTTCTGTAGCAGTTCTACCATCATTTACAATAATTGATGATTTTTGAAAAGAAAATAAGTGAAAGAAGTCTTGATAATGAACAGATACAAGGTTTGATGATAGTCATGGTAACTGAGGAGTTTTGCAATATTATTTGCCTCATGAGGAATTTGATTCCCCTAAAGATATAAAGATAGTTCACATAACTTAGGGAACCGCTCCCTCCTCCAGAAAAGTCCTGACTTTATCACCCCACCCCACCCCCTCTCTCCCTTGTGTTTTTAATGCCTGACTTGTCTAACTGTACAGGAGGTCATCATTCACTTGCGTACCATGAGAAAAATATAAGAAAAATATACTAATACCCTTACTATAGATGTTCTTCATTCCTTGGTTTTAACGCCCTTGCTGGTGCATATACCATGCCATGCGAAAAAGTGAATGGTTAACCTTAGGTCGAGAACACACCAGGATAGATTTCTGACTATGAAATGAACTCTCATTTGACATATTTGCCTAGTACCAACCATAAAGACCGGGGTTAAACTTAATTGGATGTCAGAACATAAATACAACTGTTGATTCACCTTAGCATCCTTTTATTAACTCCAATCTTTATAGGGTCCTTGATTACCTTCTAAGCTAATTTAAAATTCAAAGTTTGATAGCTCTAGACATTCTTCTCTGAAACATATATAAGCATAAGCATGATTGCTTTAACTATAAGAATTACAGTAATTAGTTGTCTAGGTTTTCTTCACTCTCTTGGCTCTAGCACAAAATCGAACATTTCTTTTGGCAGGATATCCTCATACTCTTATGGCATGGACACATAACATCCGAATCAAGGTCCGCCGTACCGGTACCGGTCGGCGTACCGGTGGCCGGCCGGACCGGTACGTACCGGCCGGACCGGTACCGTACCGGCCGGTACCGCGAGCCAAACATTTTGTTTTTTTTTAAATGTTGTCTCTGTTGGATCTTAAATTAAGTGAAGATTTATGTTTTTTTATTGCTTTTTTCATGATTTTTGATGTTTTTATATTTAAATTTAGGGTTGAAATTTGAAACATATATGATGCATGATTGCATGTTATGTTTTCCTCCGTTCCAAATGATAAAATGATACACATAAAATATCTTCAAATTAAGATACAATCATTTACATACATTTCAAGTACTGTAGGATATCTATAATCAGGATGAGTGCCGATGGCTCTCGTAGATATCCGGATCATAAGTATAATCAGGAGGAGGCAAATCAACCCAATCAGAAGGAACGCGCGCCAGGTTATAAAAACTGTCGGATCTCTCGCTCACGCTCTGGCTCTGAGAGGTGTCCTCTGATTGTGTAGGGGCCCATCCAAATATGGCGGAAGCAAAATCCAATGCACCATATCCATATTCGTCAGGCTGAGGCTGTGGATAATAGAATCCGTATCCGTATGTTGTCGGATCTGCAGTCGTATCCTGTCTTCCTGAACGACCTCGAGGAGTCCGTCTTCTATATCCAATGATATCCTCACGAAATCTATCAGGTGGTCGACCGTGGTCCGTATCCTGTGTAGCACCCGTAAATTGGGACTCACCGGTGAAATAAAGACCACCCTCCGGCTGTGTCTCATGAGTACCATACTGTCCTCCGCTCCCTCCATGGCTAGAAGATCCATCACTACCAAAACCTTCATCGCTGCTAGTCCAAGTCTCTTCCTCGACACTCTCCATTGGGACCCTTTGTTTTTCTTTTCTGGCCCTCTCTGTCTGGCTCCCCTGTGCCTGCGGCTGATCAGCTCTGGGAGTGCGTGGAATATTGCGCTCAGCCCATTGCTCTGGATCGACCCTAGCTTCGGTGGCTATGAAGGTAGCTGGTCGTGGAGGCGATCCTGGCTCGTCAAGCTCGGGCTCCTGCTGCTGGCCTACAAGCCAGCCGAGTAGTGGATCATCGTCATCAACGGTGAAGGTCCCGTAAATCGGATCTGTATACTTGAGCTCCACTTCCTCCTGGATGCACTTTAGCCTCAACCGCAAATTGTAATGCACATAAACAAGGTCGTTGAGGCGTTTTTGCGTCAAACGGTTTCTTTGTTTGCTGTGGATAAGGGCGAAGGTGGACCAATTGCGCTCACATCCACTAGAGGAGACTGTTTGGGAGAGGATCCGGATAGCTATCCGCTTTAGATTTCTCGCGGATCCGCCAAAATGCACCTACCATTCAGCTGCAAAAATATTTATGAAAATTATATATATGATAGTTCTATAATAGTAACTAAGTAACACCAGGTAAATGTTTTCCTGATGTGTCACGTACCTGGATTCATATTGTGTTTGCTGACGACAGCCGCTCGTTGGCCAAAACTGTAGCTGCCCTCTCTAAATAATTTGCTCTGTGAAAAATAAGCATAAGAAAACCATGTTAATAATTGAAGATGCCGATATACTTACACATGCTGGTAATTACTAAATCATAATTACCTCTTCAAGACATAGGGCCGCTTTTTCTGGATCATGCTCCATCTTGTAAATCACATTACGCAAAGCATCTAGAAGTGTTTCATCCATACCAATTCCATCTATGCTGTACTGAAACCGGGGGTTTAGGTAGTATGCTGCACATATACGAAACTATCTTAGCATAGTTATATAATTACATCACTATAATTATCAGTATAATTATATCTTAGCTTACCTGCTAGATGTAATTCCGTACCCATTTGCGCTCCCCACCGTTGCTCAATGATGTTGATGTACGACCGGCCATGTGCTGGATCTGCCTCCATAATCTGATCCTTTGCTTTGACCATCATGTGATACAAAAACCCCATCTGGGGGTAGATCTCGCTATCTACGGCCCGCAGCACTTCATATAATGGTTTGATAGCCTTGACTATTATAGTAGCTCGCTGCTAGAATGGCTGTCTCGTCACCAAGTCTTCTATCTTGCTCCCTTCAGTGCCGGCATAAGAATATCTACTATCATACCACTCGGAACTGGCAAACATCTGACGTAGGGCTCCTCTCTTCTCGAGGATGCTATTAAGTGCGATGAAGTTGGTAGCAAACCATGTGTCTCCTGGTCTCAGAATCTCTCCCCCTGCATACTTTCTCATCAGTGAAAGGACCTAGTTATGGTTATAAATATACCTGGTAATGCGTTAGGCTGTCTCCACCGTTTGTTGCACCCTACGGATCTTTCCAATGTCCATCAACATAAGATCGATACAATGTGCTGCACATGGGGTCCAGAAAATATGTTGTCGCCGCTCCATCAAGACCTGCCCGACAGCCTTATATTGCGGTCCATTATCAGTGACGACCTGCACGACATTCTTCTTTCCTACCAGATCAATCACATCCTCTATAAGTTTCAGCATGTACGAGGTGTTGTGCACATAAGCCGAAGCATCAACCGACTTATGGAAGAAGGTCTTAGCATCACAGTATGTCAGAAAGTTGATGATGCTCTGCCTGGTTGGACCGGTCCAACCATCGCACATGATGGTTAGTCCATATATGGGCCACTTGCTCTTGTAGGAGTCAATTCAATTCTCCAGCTCCTCCTTAATGTTGTCAAGAAACTCACCGTATATGTCCTTCGGGCCTGGAGGAGCTACACCGAGATCGGCAGCTTGTATGGCGGCAATGGCAGACCTGTAGTATGTATTGTCTGCCACATTCGCTGGGATGTGGCTGAAGTGAAACCAGGATCCAATAGCTCGCCATATAGTTTTCTTCTTATCCTTCATCCACATTGTGTCTACCCTCTGCTGCCTTGAATCTCTACTGGGGAGAGCATGCGGATCTACATCATGAATTGTCGCTCCTTGTGGAATTCCTCTAGATTACTTCTTTCGGCTACCAAAACTACCCATCATAGATGCAATCCGGCCACGTTCTTTGCCGACGTCCTCCCTGACTGAAGTTGTCCTCAAGAACTCTGGATCTTGTCTAGTGCTCCTAGAACCGCCGCCCGACTCGTATGCAGAGGGCCCAAATTGAGCTCTATGCCTGGCCACCGCCTCCTGCTGCCACTGATCATCCAAGCTTGCATGCATGGCCGCCTGAATATCTGCCTCCTCCTCATCTAGATCCTCGACCTCCTCTGGCTCCCTAGAGTGATAGGAAGGTGGCTCTGCCGCTCGGCGATCGACCTCCGCCCTCTTCTTGGAAGCCATCTCCTTCGCTTCTTTGACCTCAGCGAGATTCTGCCTCATCAGCACACGAATCTCGCTAGGACAATTTGGGTACGTAGCAACCTCACCGGAATTTGCGGCTAAGTGTTGCTTCAACCTGGTTACCCCTCCTCCCTTGAAAACCTTGTCGCAAAACTTGCATTGAAACTGGTGTCGTTGCCCCTCAGTTCCAAGTCTTCGCCCATAAGACCAGCCAATATCACGCTTTGCAGGGTTCGTTTTTCTTGATGGCTCCATTTCTATCATAAAAGGACAACTTATCAAAAAATTAAGCTAATAAAGTAAATTTTTGCATTATCTTATTATTTAAGTAATTTATAAACTATTTTTTTAAGTTACTTATTAACAAATTAATGAAATAACATAGGAAAAAAAACGCACCTTAAATAGTCTCCGCTGGATTTTTTGGGTAGGACCTCCTCCTCAATTTGTGGGCTATCTCTCAAATCTTCCCGTCTCTAATTACTCTCCAGAGGCTCGCTCCTGGATTTTAGTTACTCTGGAGTCTGGACAGAGCCTCTCGTTCGGTTTTTATAACCGAACGAGCGAGAAAGAAGTGGCCGAGAGGCCACTTCGTTTTCGTATTTTCAACTGATGGGAAAGGAAGTGGCCTCTCGGCCACTTCTTTTTTTAAAACAAAAATAACAAAAAAGAAGTGGCCTCTCGGCCATCCAAAAAAAAAAGCTGTGGCCGACAGGCCACAGCTTTTTTTTTTTTTTGTTTGAAAGAAGTGGCCCGTGGGCCACTTCTTCCTTGAAACCACGCGAGGCGTTGTGGTTCCGAAAAAAAAAAAAATCGTGCTCCGTACTGGCCGGTTCGCAGATGAAAACTGAAAAATACTGGTTTTCATCTGTTTCTGGTACCGGTCAAGGACTGGACCGGTACGTACCGGCCCGTACGTGCCGGTGCGGCATTCCTTGATCCGAATGTTAACACTTCCTCCTGCACTACTTTCTAACCCCATGCTTCTGAGCTTTATGCACATCGACCTTTTCATTCTCATCCTTGTAGATGCAATATTTCTACATTTCATCTACCATATTATTTATATTTGTTTATTATATTCTTCCATATAATAGATTTTTTTCTCTCTTTAATGAAATTTAGATTTTCAGAGGATTTTGTTCGATTCCTTTTAGTATGACCTTTGATTCTCTTATTAAGATAGATGTATAGGCATCTATGAATTTAATATTGAAGTAATGTAAAAGAAGAAATTCTTTTCCCCCCTTTTTCTCCAGACTAGTGGTGGAACACCACTAATTAAATCTTTTGAGTCAGACTCTTGGGAAAGACTTCTTAAGGTTAGGGGCTAGAACCTCCTTGCAAGTGGGGGATTCAAGCACTAGGACCCAGTTTGTGTGAAATAAGTAACTCTTAGCAAAAGCATTTGTCAGTCCAAATGTAGTCCTATCTCTCATTATCCAACTTATATAAAACTTCCAAGTTTAACCTCAATGTAGGTCTTAATTTTGCCAATTTCTTTGACAGGATCTCCTTTTCATATGGGTGCATGTAAAACTACCTCCATCAGAATGCCAATTTTCCTTTTCCCACTTGTGCAATATAAATATGATCTCCCTAAAAGTTATGTAGCTTTGTCTCATGCTGACCTATGAAAAGCCTTGGAACCATACCCACCCCATCAACTGAGAATTATGTCTATGACCTACTTCGTTGGCGCATATTATATTAATCATGTTAAGAGGAATTTATTATTAATAAATTAATGAAACTACTGATAGATACTTGATAAGAATATCTTATCCTCTCAATCATTACAACTAGCTTTGAGATGTAAATTTTATTTTCCTCCTTGCTATTTTACATTTGCTGGAGAACCTATAAATAAGCTGGTGAAAGTTAAAACAATAATCTTTGACCTGGTTTAAGGTTGGAGCTTTTGATTGTAGGGTTGCATTCAGAAGGGAGATTAGTTTAAGTTGGTAGATAAGGTAAAATTTTCGGAGTGGCTGAGGTGTGATCCTACTCGTATGAAAGATTCTGGGTTTTATGTTTTTATCTTACAATGATTCTCCAGTACATGATTCCTCTGTTATAACAGGGAATAAGGATGTCTGGTATTCATCTTCCTTTAAATGACACTTAGGAATTATGAAAGTGGTGACTTAACCTTCTTTCTAGTGCTATATAAGGGCATATGTACTTTCACAGGAAGAACTCAAGTTTGACATGCTGTATAATAGAAAAGGATGAGCTTCCACAGTACATTGATATAGTTAGATACAAGTTAAGGGATTTTGCATGTCCTTTTACCAGGGTTTGATGAAAGAAATCAAATTGATGAATAGTTGTGCTTTAATATTCGGTTGTCTTTCTTTCTGTTGGTTGATATTTCTTGAGCATTCAAAATTAGGAGTCCATTGGACCATGGGAAAAAAGGTAGTTATTGGCCTGTGGTCTTTGGTGAGATCCCAACATGTGGATATCATTTAAAAAAGGGTAGAAAATAGACAAAGCTTGTGTAAAAGGATCAGGACAAGTTTTCGGCCCTAAATGCAAAAACCCATGGTTGGAATGGCTTGAGCTCGTATTTTTGCTTTCTACTTGTCATGAGTAAGATTTGTATACTTATTTCAGATTCATTTTCAGCCGAGCAAGATGAACTTCACTTCGATAACTTCAATGGTTTGGGCTCTAGTTTTGGCAGTTTTGTTAAAAAGATCCAGTTAAGCTTATGATATGTAAATTGTGGAGAAAAATAAAATGAGGCGAGTTAATGTACTATGTGCAATTTAAAATTATATTTATATTGTTTGGGACCTTTGCATGTATTATTTTGGCAGTCTTGCACTGAAACAAGCTTTTTAACTGTTCACATGACCTTGTTAAAGTTGAATTTGATGGAAACAGTATGGAACATATGAATATGAATGTCTATGAGATCTTCCTTCATTGTAATTTAGCCTCTCTTTAATAAAATTGGGTCACTTTTTTCCTCCCTTTTCATCAAAAGCAAAAACTATGAATATCTATGAAATTTGAGCTCTTGGATATTTTGCCCATGTTAGAAGATCGCTTTTCCTTTAAGTCTCTTTTGAATTTAATGTTCGGTGCTTCCAAATTGTCTCCGAACTTGAAAAATCTAGATTAATGCTTTTTGACATCTGAAGAATTCAAGAAAACGATACCATTGTCAGAACCTTACATATGGCAAACTTGATATAAGTCAGTTTGGTAGAAAACAGACCTCAGTTGCACTAGCTTCAGCTTGATATTGAATTGTTTCCGTCAAGTGTGGATTTCTGGAGAAAATTCAAAACCATGGATGGGAGTTTTTTCCTCCAAGGAAGATTCCATGTACTATACTGCTCTGTGGTTTTGGAGGAAATCTGATATAGGCACTTAGATGACATATAATGTGTTAAGAGGATCTGCAAAAATGTTTATGCTGCAATTAGAATTGTTAAAATGGATAAAGTGAGCTCTTTAGTGTTGGCTCTTTCTTGCCGGAATCTTTCCCCATAAGTGTCACATCATGGCTTGAAGTTTTGGTTGAAACTTTGAAACTAAAGTCAAAGATTTTTTTTTTTCACTTTCAGTCTGAGCTTCCAAAATTGGGTCTCAGTTGGTCAAATTCACTTATGGGTGAGTTCATGCTAATCTTCTGTTATTTCTTCACCTTTTCCAGTCCCAAGAAGTATTTCCTGAAGAATAGCTTGAAATTGTGAATTTCGAGGCCTTGTTTGGATTCTAAAGAATTTTAGACAAGTAAATATTTTGGCATAGGCTCTGCTATCCTATAACTTCCCCTCCATTTCTTCAAATACTTCAGTACCCTGTCATACTGAGCTTAGTATTTGAAACCACTCTTCTCTTGTTTTTGTTCATCAATTGTGCAGTTGTAACAAATTTTTCTGTTTCTTCTTTCCTTTAACAATCTTTATTCTCTTTTCATGTCAACACTACTACAAAACTGAAACAGAAAAATGAGGATTGCTTTTTTAGGGAATCTATCTTGCTTTTTTTTTTTTTTAAAGAAATACTTTTTAGGGAATCTGCCATAACATAACAAATGGTTCCTTATGTGGCATATTGATAAATTAATTTATCAGTCCTGATACAATTCCCTGTATTGATATGATTCTATTATAATATGTGGGTTTCTGCTGGCAGGTTCATATACAGTATTTTTCTGTGTTATGACAATGTGAATTTATTGTTGTATGAGGTGTATGCCTTCTCTTCTATTTCTAGTTCAAGAGCTTTATTTAGTTAGGCACTTGTCTTAAGCTGTGCTTAATGAATGTATATCCTAATTTATTTTGTGGATTGAATTGGATAAGTTAATTGGACTTAAAAAGATTCTTTGCCTAATACTTCAGGTGGTATGTAATTATATGTCAGGTTGGGTTCAAAACTTCCTTTGTTTGTTTTGATGGCTAGATGATTATTCTTGTGTTTTAATAGGAATCTTGCCATATGATGCTTTGGCTGCAATCACCAACACTATGCATCAGCATTTGGTTCCAGATTCTGAAATAATTACTCCCGGCACAGAGTAGGCATTCATGAACTATGTGTTGCTGAACAACTAAATCAGTGCATCGGACAGTTAAAAGCCCTAGGTTTGCTTTCATATTGGCCTATTAAGAAATGTTAAATTTGACAGAGAGTAAACAAACTTCTTATCAGTTAGCATGCTTGTGAATAAATGCTTGCTGGAAATACATGCTTTTGTTGCTGTTTGAGCCCTGCTCTAATGCAAGCAAAAGTAACCAGGCAGGGTTGCATGCACTCTTTTCTTTGATGAATGTGGGAGAAATTTTTTGTTGCATAGCATATGCATGAGGTGTGGATCAATATTGATCTTGGTGGCGTCCATGCAACTGCATGTCCACGTTGTTTGTTGTATGTTTGTTCGTCTGTGTATTCTTGTGCTCGAGTACTTTGCTTGTAACATACAAACATATGCATGGACGACCGGATTTATGATGAAGTCACACCTATGAAATGAGAACACCACAAGTCTAGTACTAATGTTTTAATTTTAATTGATTCAGAAACAGAAATGTGTCCCATTGGAAGACCTTGCAGCAGAATTCAAGCTGCGCACTCAGGTATTGTCAGTGGTCTGCCAAGAATGGATGTTTTCGGTGTTATAATTCTGATTTGAAGTCATTTTGACTTTAAACATTTTATATACAAATTGCATGCTCTTTTACTGTTCCTTTATTTGCCTTTACTATAGAAAATTAGCTTAGTTTGTTAATCAGCTCTGCATCTTATCCACCATTCCAGTGATGCATGCATGGCCATATTATACCTGACCTTAAAAATGATTACACCTCTACTATTCCTATTTCAAAAATGATTATGCTTATACTGTTAACATGCAACCCAACCAAATACATGATCAATTGTTACATAGTTATGATCTTTAATTCATGTTAGAATCCTAGTTCATCTGTGTTGACTTCCATGAAAATGCATGTCTAATGTTTTATTCTTTTAATTGCCTGGTGGTTTTGTAGGACTGCATCAATCGAATAATATCACTGGAGAATATGGGTATGTGTCATGAGCTCTCATCATTCCTAGTTGGTCCGTTACTGCTTCATAAGATTAAAATTGTATTTGGAGAATCACCTTAGCACCGGCAAACTACTAAATTTATTCTGGCTTTTATCTGTTTGGCTCATTGTCTTCCATCTTGGGTATTTCTAACTGTTGTTGCACCCTTAATTTATCATTGTTATACATGGTGATGCCACATTGAGTGACAATGCTTCAAAGATTTTCCAGATCATCTCTTAATAACTAACCGAAGATTTAGTTGCTGACTGTTGCTCGCCAGATGAATATTACTTCGATGCTAGAGAATCATTGGACTTTTATGTCGTGCAGGGAGATTATCTGGTGTCATGGATGATCGTGGCAAGTATATATACATCTCACCTGAGGAAATGAAGGCAGTTGCAGATTACATCAAACGGCAAGGAAGAGTCAGCATTTCACATCTTGCCAGCAAATCCAACCAGTTCATTGATTTGGAGCCAAAGCCACAGTTTGATGAACAAAATTCAGATGGGATTGCTGCTGCATAGGCCTTGTCTAAATATATGTGACTATATCTTATGTTGGCTTCTGTCACCTCTATGCTTTTTCGTTACCATGATGTATATACCGCACTCACAACAGGTTTTTCAACTTTTTCCTTAAATACAGTAACCTAACCCTCCCCCTGTATGTTATTATTATTATTATATTTTTCCCCCCGTTGTTTGGGCTTGGGGTATTGGGATAAAACACCCTGTATGGTATGTTGTTTGGAATGTTGCTTTCTTAATGGTGAATCTGTACGCATAGACTGTATTGACCCACAAGGTCTCGTAAGTTTTATTTGGTTAGACTTACGAGCTTCGGCACCCAGTTAGATGTCCACCCATCAACATGGTTGTTGTAAAATAAGAACCACTTGACGTAATTTTTCACGCTATTGCATCACATTCGAACAGTGCTGGTTACAGGCCTCTGGGTTTGGCTGCGGGGAATTTGTGAAACATCCTTTTATATATATATATATGTTTAATTGAGGCAAAAGTTTCTTCTCTTATTTTGAATCATATAAGGATGGTAATGATTTCATATAATAGAAAAGAAAGGCTCTCCAATCTCGCCTGAGAAAAATAAATAAAGAGGGCCCTTTGACCTCCCGATTGGACAAAAAGAAAAAAAAGAAAAAAAATCTTGCTTGAAAAAATTTAACAAAGTTTTACGATCACCTAAATGTTGAGAAGTCTGAAACTCAGGACGAAGGCAGAGAGTTCGATCCGCTGGCCGCGTTAAGCCTCTGTCATGGGCTATGTCAGTATTAGCAGGGTCACAAAATTTTCTGAGGCTAGCGAGAAGATCCGACCTGCCTAATCTACTGCAGATTCTTGGGTGCAAATATCAACGAGTCATCTATACGACATCGAGGGAATTAGTGACCGTTGCGTCCTCCCTATAATTCCGTCAAACCCAGCGGAGGACGTCCAACTGACTAGGCCTTCCTTCTCCCCCTGCTCTCAATTCAAACATGAGCGAAAATTTTTCCGTACAAAAAACTAACAAAACAAAACGAACTAATTTTACCACCATCACCTCCTCGTTCTCTGAACTCCAAATTCCCACAAAAATCATGCTTAAAAATCTTATTTTTCATTAACGTCGACCCATCGCTCCTGGGTTAAAAGAGGGCAAATCTCTGCATCAATGCCGCGGAGTCCTCCTCTCCGCAGTCTTCTTCAACTCCTTCCTGGTCCCTACTGGAGTACGAGCGTCAGCATGCGCCTGGGGCGGGAATATTGATGCCGAAGACAATTAAGCTGGAAACTGATGGGGTCAAATGTTCTGCACCCACTCGCCAAGGTAAGAATCATACTTGGTAATTTGCACTGTTTTAAGATAGGCCCTTTTCTTTTTCTCCAAGTAGAAGGATGTATATGTTAGCATTACGACAGGTGATGATGGAGTAGAAGAAATTTTTTACATGGCTGACAGATGCTTTATGTAAGGTAACTTTCATTCTTTAGGAGGTTTTAGAAGAAAATCGAAAGCCATTTCAATATATTAGAGATAAGATAAAAAAATCGATTATTATCCTATTTAATTGGAATGTGAATATATGGAAGTGGCAATCTTTTATGGGGTCTGCATTTAAAAGTGGCAATCCTATAATCAGATATCTCCATCCATCTGAAGTAATAATTTCCAAGCATATTACCATACAATAAAAACCAAAACAAAAAGAATTAGGCTTTCATTTTTCCTAAAGATAAAAACCATGTTTGTCACTTTAATTCTTTCGAGGAAAACCAACGTAATTGGAAGGACAATTGCTGTTTGTAGTTTCTACTCGATTTTGAAGCCAAAGAACTTATTTTGTATGCATTTGAATGCCAATTACCTGAAAATTTTACCAACATATACAAATAAAGACAGCTTCTTCGTAGCCAGATATGCCCACATGAAAACAAATGTAAGGTTCCAACCGAACAGAAGTCTCTCTGAGGAAGAAAAAATGGAGAAGATTTCTGCTGAAACTACTGAATCTTGATTCTTCTAATAAGCAAGAATATTTCCTCCTCTTATATCACATGCTATTTATTGAAATTTCCCTTGTAATGAGACATCTGTGGCATGCTTGAAAGCATTATGTTTCTGGAATAAAATGTTCTAGAACAGATCATTCCTTTAGTATGACCAGTGTACATGAGATATAATAAGAACTTATATCAGCAGGGAGCCAAATGTATGTATGTTGTATCAAAAACCCTAAATTCAAGGCCCATAAGACTGATGCCACCAGGTTCCTTCCTCGAAGGAAAGGCGGCCTCCTCATCACCTACGATGTTTTCCGGGCCTCTGGAAACAAGTACCCTGCCCAAGCGACCATTGAAAACAACAATACTATTGGCCGGCTCAACAATTACAACCTCACATGGGAGTGGAAGCGTGGAGAATTTTTTTACAGCTTGAGGGGAGCCTGCACTTTGAAAAAAGACACCTCTGACTGCATCTATGGAGAAGCTGGAAACTGTTACCAGAGCTTAGATTTCTCCCAGGTCATGAACTATGAGAAGAATTACAGACTTCCCTCCTGAGAGAGACAAAGACAATGCCATCAGAAACATTCCTGATTGCCGTAAGTGGATTCTCTTTACGTCCATCATGGATCCCAGCCAGTCTAAGGCCGTCTTCCAGGTGCAAGTATATAAGATTCCACCAGATCTTAATGATTATACCCGCCTCAGAACTTCAGGTCAATGGGTTCCTCCCTTGCAGCCAAAGATGCTACTTTGTCTGAAGAAGAAGACCACATTCTTAGGATCATTGCGTACTTTGACAACTTCAGGAAAAGAACGGAGAAAGAAGGGCTTTCTTTGATGACAAAAGTGCAAGGACAAGTTATAGAAAGCTTATTGCCTGTTCTAGACAATTCTGAAAGAGATAAAACTCAGATAAAGGTGGAGACAGGGAGAAGAAAAAAAGTGCCCAACAGTTATCAGAGCATCCACAAACAGTTTTTGGAGATCTTGAGCTCATTGGGTGTTGAAGGGGTGGAAACTGTCGGCAATCCATTTGATCCTTTGGTAAGTTGTTGTTTATAATGTCGAGTTATGCTCCCTTTATATGTGCTGCCTGCTATGAAGCTTTAGAAGTTTCATTTCCTGCCTAATCCATGAATAAACCTGCGTGCTATTCAAGCTGTTCTAGCTTTTCTCAATTTTAACCAGCAAGTCTCTAATTACATGCATAAGTTGCAAGAATTTATTGTTAAAAATATGAAAACTTGAGGTTTATGAACATTTGACTGACTCTCAACAAGACAGCAGCTCTGCAATTGTCATTGCCAAATTGATGTTTGATGCAACATTTGGCATAACCATTCAGTTATGCAGTCTAAGCTCACTATGGACGCAGCCATTTAATTGAAGGAGCTGCATTTATCTTGGAGGCACAGGTTACATGCCAAAGAACCTAATTGAAGCAGAATGGTGCAAACAGCTAATCTTACTTGTGCTCCTGATCTAACAAATATATGTAACTTTTCTTTTTACAATGATGGGAAAAGAATTGTCTGCAAAATATTTTTTCTCTTTCCTTCTTATTTTTCTGTAAAATTTGAAATACACACGCATCTATGTACGTAATCTCTACATTTCTTATTCACTTATGTTGTTACTCTTACAAACTTTCATTTTTTTGTAAAAGCTTCATGAGGCAAGAATGCGTGAGGAATCCATGGAGTTTGAAGAAGGCATTATAATTCAAGAATTTCGTAAGGGGTTCGAACTCAGTGAAAGGCTCTTGCATCCATGGATGGTGAAGGTATCGGCAGGACCAGGCCCTGCAAAGCCTGACAACGGAGGCTCATGGAGGCTCACCAGCAGATGAAGACAATGGAGAAGCAAGTCAAGAAAGCACCAAGCAAGGTGGAGATTCTGATTAATTTGAATTGTCGAGTTCTTTAGTTCTCGAATCAATTTTGTAAGAGCACGTGTCCTCAGAAGATCTGAAAATCTAGACATGGCTGCACTATACTAGTAGTTATGTTCTCAATATTGCAGATAGTTTCTGGAGAGGGAAACTCCAAGAGTCATTGTTTGAGGCCATGCGAGATTTGGATGTAGTGTTTAAAGTCATGTTGCTGAACTAAAATAGATCGATAGATACAAAGTCTCATATCCTGACATCTTTACAGAAAGCTGCATTACTTTTCTTGCTGAATTCACTTTCTTACTTTACTCCTGGGATTTTGAGAATGAGATGAAATTCAGCAAGCTGGCCATGGAAAATCAGTAATCTAGGCCATTGTCAACAAATGCTATGTCGGCCTATTTGTGTCAATACATCAGCAGTTGGAGGTCCTGGAAATCCAATTTCAATGGCTGCTTAGGACTTAATGTTTGCATTCTTCATTATAATGCTGCAGCTAAGGTCCTGCATTCACATCTAATACTTACATTCTTAAAGATCTGAGATATTTTCGCTTCTATCATGTTTGAATTAGTCCCAGCACTAGCCACTAGGTGTGTCAAGACTAGTTTATTTTGAACATTGTGTAGAACAAAAATTTTCTCATCTTTATTACTAACATCTGTTCAAGGGTTTATATATAAGATTACTTCTATTTTATTTTAGCTTATCTCAACACTTGGCATGTCAAGACTAGTTCAAACTAGATATTGGTATTCTAATACTAATAATTGTTGAGGTACTATGTTTAAGGTTGCTATATCATATATATATATATATATATATATATATATATATATATATATATATATATATATATATATATATATATATATATATATATATATATATATATATTTATACAAGCATCCTTTACTTGGCATGCCGAGACTAGATCAAGTCCTATATGCATGATTCTACAATTTTTGGGTGATATGATAAACATGATTCTATTTTTGATTGGCACGCTCCTTTGGCATATCATAGAAGGCAAAGTTTTCAGTGTAGATATCAAATACAAAAGTGCCTATATAAAGGTCAGTACTTCTTGACTCTACTGGTAGTATTCATGCTAGACTGACATAAGCTACCGTTGTACAAAAAAAAAAAAAAAAAAAAAAAAAAAAAAAAAAAAAAAAAAGGAAAAAAAAAGAAAAGTAGGTAATGCAAGCTACATAATATCGGCAAGTCATGCCGACTTATATGAAAAAAAGATCTCGCTAGACGCTCCAGAATAAGTGGTCGCATAAGACGTAAGCTGCGGGGTGTTTGTAACGGCTACATGACCCATAGCTATATAAGGATCCGCAGCGCTTTCCAATGTCCCACCCGCTCGGTTCTCCCTCCGGCTTCTCCTGATACCCGGATGGTTCTTGGCGTCTATGGAGATTTCTTTTGTTACCCTAGCATCGTTCCTCTCTTCTTCTTCTTTTTCACATTCTCCTTTTCTTATTCCTATCTCACGCCATCTTGTTCTTGAAATCAAACCCCATATCGTCTCTCCTCTCCTCTGCTTGTCTTCTCTTCTTGAACGATGGGCGAGGCAACTTTGGAAGGCCTTCTGTACCGTAGGCAACCAGTATGCAGCCATTGTTGGATGGAGAGGTCGCAGGAGGAGAAGGGAAGGGGGATGTTTCGGCTTTGGTCTCATCCATTCAAGAATCTGACAGAGCGTCTTTTTCTCTCTCTCTTCTTCTTCTTCTTAGCTTCTTTTCCTCTTTGTTTCTTGCTTTTCTTCTTCACTTTTTGTTCCCCGAATTGGGAAAGTGGCAGCGGTTTAAGCTTTATCTGAAGAGGCTGTAATGATTCCTTGGCGAACGTTTTGCTGCATTGTGAAGTAAAAAACGGCTATTTCTAACGGCAAGGCAATCTTGGATGGTCTGCTGCTGTTCTACGGGCAATTTAGATGCGGAGACTTGGTGACTAACAACACAATACGAGATTAAGTGGTAAATCTGAGCCTCTTCCTCCTTTTGCTTTTTAATTTCTTTTTCTCCCTTCAAAGATTTCGTTTTTTCCAAGAGTTCTTTAATTTCTTCACCAAAATTAAATTTTTTCGGATAATTTTTTTCTTTGGCTCCCCAAGAATTCATACAATTTGGAGACCGTTGAAAGATTGGGGTGGGGATCTTGCATTGATAGTCGCTAGGGTTTGGAGAACCCAAATTCCGAAATCTTCTATTTTGGTTGTTCAAGATTTGGGATTGTACGCTGTGGATTAGTGTTTATTACATATTTAAGGGTTTTGAATCTACTCCCTTCCAGCCGCATATTCTCAATTTTCGTTACTCATCTTTTCGGCTTCTTTTTTACTTCAGTAGCAAAGGCTTTGGCATTGCATAGATTCCTTTTTCCTCCCTTGCTGTCTATTCTCTTGTTTATATGAACAATGATAACATACGAGACAACTTGAAAAATCTCCAATGCTATCCTCCAGACCAAATTCTATGTTGCTGCACCAATCTGGTTCCGTAAGCTGGTTTCCCTGGCGTTGCTCTTCTAACGTTGCTAGCCCAGGAGTTGACCAGGATTTATGACAACTTTAAGTTGCTTCATTTTTAGAGCCTCTTTTACGCAAGAGTTTCACGAGCATATAAATTTTGCTGCAGACAGTATTAAACAAGGTTATCCACACTAACTTTTCCTTGATAACGTTGTTAATCTCATTAATATCCAATAGAACCATTCAACTATTTATTCTGCTGATTTATCTGCTTTTCTTTTTCTTAGTCTTCCTACTTATCTCTAACGAGGTAGCAGTAATCTGTTTTGCTCTATGTTTTTATGCTTCAGGTACCTGGATCATATTTCATATTGCTATCAAGTGATGTACAAGTGCTTCTACAAGAATTTCTATACAACATCTTCGAATTTGATATGAACTCTGTCCATTACAACTATTCTTTGCTCTTAAATATGTTAGTATTGCTTGTCTAGGGGACTTATTCATGAAAGCAGTTACTCACCATACATTTTTATATTCATTTCAAGCAAAAATATATCTTATATCCTTTTGAAATTGAGGATTTATACTTGTATTTTGGCTATATAATTTACAGATTAGTTGGGAAAGAGTGGAAATAAAATGTAAACATTGTATTATTTGTAATTCGGAAGGTCAGTTGTTCTGCAGGCTACTACTGCAGAATATTGGAGACCAGACAAGATTGCTGGTAGGCAGGAAAAATGAGCCTTTTCTCTTATTCAGCTCCACATAAGAACACTTCTACTTTAACTCAATCTCCATTCCTGTCTTTTCTAACAATGTTGGAGGAACTTTTATGGTCTGCTAAGGTTGTTTGGATCTTTCAGCTGCATGGATGGGGTCTGTTAGATGCAGGACTCGTGAAGGAGCCTCAAAATCCTATTTCACAGCTCTTTCCCTAATCCATATTCATTGGACATGCCTAGTACTATTATTATATGTGGAAAATAAGGTGCCTTCAAAGACTTTTGTTGATTTTTATTTTGAGGATTTTGGAAGAACTTGGATGGTTGCCTCTTCAATGGTTATTGTTGCATGAAAAGAGATGCATGCACATATAATTCTTCTTTCATTTTTCTTAATTCTAATTATTGAATTTTTTTGTGAAGCTTTGGTAAATTCTTCCCAATGGGCAGACATATATTTTTGTTGTTTTCTCTTAGCAAGTCTATTGGAAATGGCAAAGCAAGACTATACTGCAAGACATAGAAGGAGTCACAGTGCTACCGACAGCTGTCCCATTACCCGCCCGCTCAGTTCTTCGGTTCTCCTGATATCAGTGCAGTTCTTGGCACCTATGAAGATTTTTTCGTATTCCTGTAGCACTCCTCTCTTCTTCTTCTTCCTCTTGTTCACCTTCTCCTTGTCTTATTCCTACCCTGTGTAATCTTATTTTTGAACCAAACATAGCCTTTCTGCAGCTTAAAGTTGTTCTTGAAATTAACCCCCATCCCGTGGCTCCTCTCCTTTGCTCGTCTTCTCTTCTTGAACGATGGGCCAGGCAACGCTGGAAGGCCTACTGTTCTGCAGGCAACCAGTATGCGGCCATTGTTGGATCGAGAGGTCGCTGGAGGAGAAAAGGAGGGGTATCTTTTGGTTTCAGTCTCATCCATTCAAGAATCCCATGAAGCCTACAAGCCCTGGGTATTATTCTCTTTCTTCTTCTTCTTCCTCCTTTGCTTCTTTTTCTCTTTCTTTCTTTTCTTTTCTTCTCTCTTGCTTTTCTTCTTCATTTTTTATTCCCCATATTGGGAAAGTCTCACCGGTTTTCGGTTTATATGAAGAGGCTTTGATGATTCCTAGAGGAGGGTTTTGCTGCATTGCAAAGTGGAAAATGGCTACTTTTATGCAAGGCAATCTTGGAACGTCTGCTGCTATTCTGCAGGCATCTAGCTGCGGCCTCTTGGCCTTGTCGTTTCAGAGACTTGAATACTAACAACACAATGCTGGATTAAGTGGTGAATCTGAGCCTCTTCCTCCCCTTCTTCGCTTTTAAATTTCTTCTTGCCCCCTACAAAGATTTGGTTTTTTCAAGATTTCTCTAATTTCTTTACTATAATTAATTTCTTTAGATGATTTTTCCCTTGGCTCCTCAAGAATACATACAGTTTGGAGACCATTGAAAGATAGCAGTGGGAATCTTGCATTGATAGTTGCTAGGGTTTTGAGAACCTAAATTCTCATCTTCTATTATGGTTGTTCAACATTAGGGATTGCACACTGGGGATTAGGGTTTATTACTTTTTTAAGGATTTTGCATCTACTCCCTTCCAGCACATATTCTCAATTTTCTTTACTTGTCTTTTTACTTTTTAAGCCTCTTTTATGCATGAGTGTCACGTGCACATAAATTTTGCTGGAGCTGGTATCAAATAAGGCTATGCAATTATTATAATTGCTTAATCTTGTTAATATTGAAAACAACTATTCAATTATTTATGCTGCTGCTTTATCAGCATTTATTTTTCTTAGTCTTCCTACTTGTCCTTGCAGAGGTAGTTGTAGTCTGTTTTGTTCGTAAGTTTTTATGCTTCAGACACCTGGATCATATTCCATATTGCTATCCGGTGGTGCACAAGAGCGTCTCCAAGAATTTCTATACAACTTGTTCTGATTTGATTTGGAATCAGCTACTCCGCATGCAAGGCTAAGGTCACATATGTCTGGGATGCCGTATTTATATTT
Source organism: Phoenix dactylifera (assembly GCF_051530095.1). Taxonomy (NCBI): domain Eukaryota; kingdom Viridiplantae; phylum Streptophyta; class Magnoliopsida; order Arecales; family Arecaceae; genus Phoenix; species Phoenix dactylifera. Next base: position 37,472,841 of record NC_143190.1, on the reverse strand, counting down.
GATATGTACTCTGCTTATTACAACCATCCATATATTTTGTGCTCTTAGATGTGAGTATTGCTTATCTAAGGGGCTTATTCATGGGAATAGTTACTCACCCATATATTTTGCTAGTCATTTCAAGAAAAATATTAAATTTTTAATCCTTTTGAAATCGAGAATCTATACTTATCACAATATTTTGCAATATTATTTGCAGATTAGTTGGGGAAAAGTGGAAATAAAATGTAAACATTGTATTATTTGCAAATTGGAATATCAGTTGTTCTACAAGCTACTACTGCAGCATATTAGAGAGTGGGCAAGATTTCTCTTAGGCAGGGAAAATAAGCCTTTCCTCTTATTCAGCTCCACATCATTTCTTCTTCTATTTTTGGATGGCATGGAACACTATTAATTTAACTCCATCTTCTCTCCCCTTCTTGTCTTTTATAACAATGCTGGGGCAACTTTTTATGGTCTGCAACCTAACAGGCAACCTGCTGCCATTGCTGGTGGGGTTGTTCTGGTCTTTCAGATGCATGACTGGGGTCTATTAGATGCAGGATTCGTCTAAGCCTCAAAATCCTGTTTCACAGCTCTTTCCCTAATACATATTCATTGGACATGCCTAGTACTTGTTGCCCAAGGTGACAAGCCAAGAGGGGGGGGGGGGGGTGAATTGGTTTCTCTTAATTTTAACTATCTTACTTATGTTAATTGATGAGTTAGTGGAATTAAACAAATCACAATACAAACAACAAGAAGTATAGTGGTTCGGTGCTCTCCTAAGCACCTACGTCCACTCCCCAAGCGACCCCTTGGGAATTCACTATAATCCCGCGGATTACAGTTGGATTGTTTTCCGGGCTCACAATCCAAAAACCTTTACACTTTGGTTTTTCGGGTTCACCAAAAACCTAAGTTGGTTTTCCGGGCTCACCAACGAATCTTTACAATTGGTTTTACGGGTTCACTAATCAACCTACACCGTTGGTTTTGCGGGCTAACCAACTAACCTTTACAAGGAGTTTAATAAACAAAGTAAGAAGATTTAATCTCCTAGATGAGCAAATATAACAATATAATCTACAAAGAAGAGTTTAGAGAATAGTTATCGCTTGATGTGACTTCTCTCTTCTTTGTCAAAGATGCTTCACTCTTCAAGGGTGGATGGAGCTCTTAATGACTCTTGGAATCTGCTCAACCACTTTCTTTTGACTCTTGAATGAAGCACTTGGATGAAGAAGATTAGGGCACTTTGTCTTTCTTGTGTACTCTTTGATATTTTGCAAAAGAATGTTCTCTCTGATGAATAGTGCCACTTTAAATAGTTTTTTTCATCCATTGGACAAGCCCCAATGGTTAGAATTCAAAAACTAGCCGTTACTCATTGTTGGAAGGACAAAAAGTACTTCTGCAGAACTAGCCGTTATGCTTCTGCCCGTGCTTGGGTCGGCTCAACCTGTCCTTGGGTCGACCCAACTTTCACTTGGGTCGACTCAACCTTTCCTTGGGTCGACCCTCTCAGAACCACAGAAACTTGCAATTCAGCCTTCCTTCACTTGGGTCGACTCAACATTTCTTTGGGTCGACTCAAGGTTCAGTTGGGTCGACTCAACTTCCACTTGGGTCGACCCTCTCAGGGTTTCCAGAGAACCTTTTCTGTCATGTATTCTGTCATTGCCTTTGGGTCGACCCTCTCAGTGTTTGGGTCGACTCAAGCTTGGGTCGACTCAACTTCCTCTTGGGTCGACCCTCTCAGTGTTTCCAGAGAACTGTTTTCTTGAGTCTTTGAGAGGCTTGAGGTTTGGGTCGACTCATGCTTTCCTTGGGTCGACTCATGCTACTGTTCATCCGTGCCATTTTTGCAGAAGTGTGCCAGATGCTTTCTTGATGTGCCGGGGTCGACCCAATCATCCTTGGGGTCGACTCAATCCACACTTTGCTGTAACTCAAGGTTAGATTCATCCAAATAAACAATGAAATGCATCTTTATCTTATTATACAAATATACTGAGAGTAACAGACTTATAAATGAAGTATCGAATTAACTTGTAACATACTCTTGATTATTGCTTGTTAATCATCAAAATAACACTATCATCCTCAATCTCCCCCTTTTTGATGATTACAAAATATAGAGTATGAGCCTATTGATACTTATCTTAAAATCAGTTTTAAAATGGCTCAAGTTGCTGAATTTCAGCTTTTCAAATATGAGAGTGAAGTCTCCCCCTATTTCATCCAAATGTTTCCAATTTGACTTTTTGAATTGCTCCCCCTTTCATTTATATTTCATTAAAGATGAAACTTCAAAAATTTGAGATAAAGCATGAGTTTCAGATTATGTATCGAGGTGTGAAAGGTATGTGCCAAATTCTGAAATTCTATATGCCAAATTCTGAAATTTAATAGAAATTTTAGATTTGATCATTTTCATTGTTACAAATTGCTCCCCCTTAAATGTATATGCTTTCCTATTATAATTTTCAACTTGTTTGACAACTTATTTCTCTTTTCTTGCACAACTTATTTCTCTTTCTTTACTTCTCCCCCTTTTTGTTATCATCAAATAGGTGCATGGGAATAGACACAATAAATAACAAACATTTAAACTTCATTGATCAAAATAGGAACATTTTAGTACAATAATGCCAAAAACAAAAACAAATACAATGTTCCTCAATCAAAGTTTAAAATACATGATCAACACAAAATACATATGAGAACTAGATACCTATCCTAGGCTCTAAACAGAAATACTAATATCAGCCTAGGGAGTATCTAATGGCTGTGATCTAGTCCTCATCCTCCTAGTATAAGTGGCGAGGGGAGGTCGAGCCTGATGAGACTGAGTCTGGCGTGGAGCACGGTGAGCTGGATGACTCTGTGCCGAAATCTCTGACTCAGCAGCCTGTGGCACAGATGGTCCATGAGTCTCTCTCTCTCTCCGTAGAGCTCCTATCTGCTCTCTCAGATCACTGATCTCAGCAGACATGATATCTAGTCGGCTCGTCAGCCCATCAGTGATAGTCCTCGCCTGAGCTGACATAAGCTCAGTCATCCTACTCCAGAACTCATCTGTGTCTCCCGCAGGAACAGATGACGATGGTCCAGCCTCTGAAGGTGCAGTAGGATGATCCATATGCTCCTCATCCTCAGGGATAGGGTCTCCAATATCTGGTGCATCACCCTCTGGTGCATCACCCTGAATCCCTGCTCCAGTACGAACCCACTGTCCGTTCACTTTCTCATAGCCCATGCGAATAAGTGATCATGCAGTGTATGTATCAGTATGAAGCAGATGCTTGGAGATCTCCCCCTCGACAGATATGTCGTGCTGTCGGAAGATCAAGGTGAGTATCATACCATAAGGCAGAGATACTCTGGAGTTGCAGATCACCTTCCTCATCTGCCTCAGTATAATGGCCGGGAGATTCAGGGGAATACCCTGAATAATATGCTCCATCACTACTAGATCTCGCTCTGTAATGAGATCAAATCTCCCGCTCTTCGGAAATAGAATCCTATCAATGATGTTGTGCAACAACCTCATCTCTGCAGAAAGAGAGCTCGCTATAACCTGCTCCGAGAAGTCGAAGTCTTCATTCTCAAGAATTAACTGCAGGGCTCTCAACTTGTTTTCTGGCTTTTCTGGAGTTGCTCCTTCGCAGGGGAGATGAAGCAACTCACTCAAACTCTCTTCGGAAACTCGAACCCTAACTCCTCGAACTTCCGATATGAGCCCTCCCATCCCAGTTTTGAGAAAGGCATAGAACTCCCGAACTAGTCCGGGGTAGATCACCACATCTAGGGAGCAAAGATACTCCCAACCTTGCCTTCGGATCCATTCCCCCAAACGGAACCCTTCTTGATCCAAGAACTCCGAATGGATCCTTCTCCCCGTTGTAACCGGTCTCCCCGCAAACTTTGCAAGTTGTACTGAAGGGGAGGGAGGAGGAGGTGGCTCTACACGTGTCTCACCTTGTGGAGACACTGTAGATGGCTCCGTAGCTTCTCTTTCCGCACGTTGGATCCGTGACTCTCCCGGATCGCTTGGCTACGGCTCTTTTGGGTCCCATTTCTCCAAGATCTTGAAGTAATCTACTGTTTGGAGATGATTGGAGGAGTTTTGAGAGTGGGGAATAAGGTTTTCGGAAGAGGACAAAGTGTAAACAGTGCCCTAGATAGCTCACGGGTCCCCCTTTTAACAGTGGGGTCCCGATGTTGGGTCGACTCAAGAATTTTCTTGGGTCGACTCAACGTTGGGTCGACCCTATTCTGGGTTGGGTCGACCCAAGTTCAGAAATTTTTCCTTTCTCTTCCTTTTCGCTTCTAAAAATTTTCCTTGCTTCCAATCCTTACAAATTCTTTCTGGGACAATGATACATGAGTAAAGAATCTATAGATGACAAGTTTGACTCATGTTTCATAGGTTTTTAGAAATGGGAGGAATGTATCATGAGACTGCTTGCTCCTTTTTATATCTCTTCAATAAAAAGGATCACATATGCCTAATTCCCTCCTTAGCGTGCAGAATCTATCTTCACTCAAGGGTTTTGTGAATATGTCAGCTAATTGTTTTTCAGTACATATATGCTCAATACATATGTTTCCATTTTGCACATGATCCCTAATAAAATGATATCTTATTTCTATGTGTTTGGCTTTAGAATGCTGAACCGGATTTTTAGCGAGGTTGATGGCACTAGTATTATCACACTTAATAGGAATGTTATCTAGCTTAACTCCATAGTCCTCTAGTTGTTGCTTAAGCCATAGTACTTGAGCACAACAACTGCCAGCAGCTATATATTCAGCTTCAGCTGTCGACAGTGCCACTGAATTCTGCTTTTTGCTAAACCATGATACTAAGTTGTTTCCTAAAAATTGACATGTTCCACTAGTGCTCTTCCCAAAGAATGCCGTACCGGCCCGTATCGGCCGGTACGGGCCGGTACAAACCGGTCCGGTCCTTGACCGGTACCGGAAACAGATGAAAACCGGTATTATCCGGTTTTCATCTGCGAACCGGCCGGTACGGGCCCCGTACCGGTGCCGGTTCGCACCGGTACGGTTTTTTTTTTTTTTAAGAAACCACAGCGCTTCGCGCTGTGGCTTTTAAAACCACCCCGCGGCGCGTGGTTTTAAGGGAGAAGTGGCCCACGGGCCACTTCTTTCCAAAAAAAAACGTTTTTTTTTTTTTTGGGGAACCACAGCGCCTCGCGCTGTGGTTCCTAAAACCACCGCGTGGCGCGTGGTTTCAAAAACCACGCGCCGCGCGTGGTTTTAAGAAGGAAATGGCCAACGGCCACTTCTTCCCATAAAAAAACAAAGGAAGTGGCCTCCGGCCACTTCTTTCCCATCAAATCAAGCCACTTCTTTTCTGTTAATCTTGGATTAACAGCACGAAGTGGCCGAGAGTTTCGGCCACAGCATCTTTTTTTTTTTTTTTTGAAAGAAGTGGCGGCCTCTGGCCACTCCTTCCCATAAAAAAACAAAGGAAGTGGCCTCCGGCCACTTCTTTCCCATCAAATCAACGAAAGAAGTGGCCGAAAGGCCACTTCTTTTCTGTTAATCTTGGATTAACAGCACGAAGTGGCCGAGAGTCTCGGCCACTTCTTAAGCCTCTCGTTCGGTTATAAAAACCGAACGAGGCTCTGTCCAGACTCCAAACAAATTGAGGTTCTAAAATCCAGGAGTGAGTCTCTAAAGAATAATCAGAGACGGAAAGATTTGAGAGATAGCCCACAAATTGAGGAGGAGGTCCTGCCCAAAAAATCCAGCGGAGACTATTTAAGGTGCAGTTTTTTTATCCTATATTATTTCATTAATTTTGTTAATAATTTACTTAAAAAAAATAGTTTATAAATTACTTAAATAATAAGATAATGCAAAAATTTACTTTATTAGCTTAATTTTTTGATAAGTTGTCCTTTTATGATAGAAATGGAGCCATCAAGAAAATCGAACCCTGCAAAGCGTGATATTGGCTGGTCTTATGGGCGAAGATTTGGAAGTGAGGGGCAACGACACCAGTTTCAATGCAAGTTTTGCGACAAGGTTTTCAAGGGAGGAGGGGTAACCAGGTTGAAGCAATACTTAGCCGGAAATTCCGGTGAGGTTGCTACGTGCCGAAATTGTCCTAACGAGATTCGTGTGCTGATGAGGCAGAATCTCGCTGAGGCCAAAGAAGCGAAGGAGATGGCTTCCGAGAAGAGGGCGGAGGTCGATCGCCGAGCGGCAGAGCCACCTTCCTATCACTCTAGGGAGCCAGAGGAGGTCAAGGATCTAGATGAGGAGGAGGCAGATATTCAGGCGGCCATGCATGCAAGCCTGGATGATCAGTGGCAGCAGGAGAAGGTGGCCAAGCATAGGGCTCGATTTGGGCCCTCTGCATACGAGTCGGGCGGCGGTTCTGGGAGCACTAGACAAGATCCAGAGTTCTTGAGGACAACTTCAGTCAGGGAGGGCGTCAGCAAAGAACGTGGCCGGATTGCATCTATGATGGGTAGTTTTGGTAGCCGAAAGAAGTCATCTAGAGGAATTCCACAAGGAGCGACAATTCATGATGTAGATCCGCATGCTCTCCCCAGTAGAGATTCAAGGCAGCAGAGGGTAGACACAATGTGGATGAAGGATAAGAAGAAAACTATGTGGTGAGCTATTGGATCCTGGTTTCACTTCAGCCACATCCCAGCGAATGTGGCAGACAATACATACTACAGGTCTGCCATTGCCGCCATACAAGCTGCCGGTCCCGGTGTAGCTCCTCCAGGCCCGAAGGATATATACGGTGAGCTTCTTGACAACAATAAGGAGGAGCTGGAGAATTGGATTGACTCCTACAAGAGCAAGTGGCCCATATATGGACTAACCATCATGTGCGATGGTTGGACCGGTCCGACCAGGCGGAGCATCATCAACTTCCTGACATACTGTGATGCTAAGACCTTCTTCCACAAGTCGATTGATGCTTCGGCTTATGTGCACAACACCTCGTACATGCTGAAACTTATGGAGGATGTGATTGATCTGGTAGGAGAGGAGAATGTCGTGCAGGTCGTCACTGATAATGGGCCGCAATATAAGGCTGCCGGGCAGGTCTTGATGGAGCGGCGGCCACATATTTTCTGGACCCCATGTGCTGCACATTGTATCGATCTTATGTTGATGGACATTGGAAAGATCCGTAGGGTGCAACAAACGGTGGAGACAACCCAACGCATTACGAGGTATATTTATAACCATAACTGGGTTCTTTCATTGATGAGAAAGTATGCAGGGGGAGAGATTCTGAGACCAGGAGTCACACGGTTTGCTACCAACTTCATCGCACTTGATAGCATACTCGAGAAGAGAGGAGCCCTATGTCAGATGTTTGCCAGTCCCGAGTGGTATGATAGTAGATATTCTTATGCCGGCACTGAAGGGAGCAAGATAGAAGACTTGGTGACGAGACAGCCATTCTGGCAGCGGGCTACTACAATAGTCAAGGCTATCAAACCATTATATGAAGTGCTGCGGGCCGTAGATAGCGAGATCTACCCCCAGATGGGGTTTTTGTATCACATGATGGTCAAGGCAAAGGATCAGATTATGGAGGCAGATCCAGCACATGGCCGGTCATACATCAACATCATTGAGCAACGGTGGGGAGCGTAAATGGGTACGGAATTACATCTAGCAGGTAAACTAAGATATAATTATAGTGACAATTATAGTGATGGATATAATTATATAATTATGCTAAGATAGTCTCGTATATGTGCAGCATACTACCTAAACCCCCGGTTTCAGTACAGCATAGATGGAATTGGTATGGATGAAACACTTCTGGATGCTTTGCGTAATGTGATTTACAAGATGGAGGCAGATCCAGAAAAAGCGGCCCTATGTCTTGAAGAGGTAATTATGATTTAGTAATTACCAGCATGTCTAAGTATATCAGCATCTTCAATTATTAACATGGTTTTCTTATGCTTATTTTTCACAGAGCAAATTATTTAGAGAGGGCAGCTACAGTTTGGCCAACGAGCGGCTGTCGTCAGCAGACACAATATGAATCCAGGTACGTGACACATCAGGAAAACATTCACCTGGTGTTACTTAGTTACTATTATGGAACTATCATATATGTAATTTTCATAAATATTTTTGCAGCTGAATGGTGGGTGCATTTTGGCGGATCCGCGAGAAATCTAAAGCGGATAGCTATCCGGATCCTCTCCCAAACAGTCTCCTCTAGTGGATGTGAGCGCAATTGGTCCACCTTCGCCCTTATCCACAGCAAACAAAGAAACCGTTTGACGCAAAAGCGCCTCAACGACCTTGTTTATGTGCATTACAATTTGCGGTTGAGGCTAAAGTGCATCCAGGAGGAAGTGGAGCTTAAGTATACAGATCCGATTTACGGGTCCTTCACCGCTGATGACGATGATCCACTACTCGGCTGGCTTGTAGGCCAGTAGCAGGAGCCCGAGCTTGACGAGCCAGGATCGCCTCCACGACCAGTTACCTTCATAGCCACCGAAGCTGGGGTCGATCCAGAGCAATGGGCTGAGCGCAATATTCCACGCACTCCCAGAGCTGATCAGCCGCAGGCACAGGGGAGCCAGACAGAGAGGGCCAGGAAAGGAAAACAAAGAATCCCAATGGAGAGTGTCGAGGAAGAGACTTGGACTAGCAGCGATGAAGGTTCTGGTGGTGATGGATCTTCTAGCCATGGAGGGAGCGGAGGACAGTATGGTACTCATGAGACACAGCCGGAGGGTGGTCTTTATTTCACCGGTGAGTCCCAATTTATGGGTGCTACACAGGATACGGATCACGGTCGACCACCTGATAGATTTCGTGAGGATATTATTGGATATAGAAGACGGGCTCCTCGAGGTCGTTCAGGAAGACAGGATACGACTGCAGATCCGACAACATACGGATACGGATTCTATTATCCACAGCCTCAGCCTGACGAATATGGATATGGTGCAATGGATTTTGCTTCCGCCATATTTGGATGGGCCCCTACACAATCAGAGGACACCTCTCAGAGCCAGAGCGTGAGCGAGAGATCCGACAGTTCTTATAACCTGGCGCGCGTTCCTTCTGATTGGGTTGATTTGCCTCCTCCTGATTATACTTATGATCCAGATATCTACGAGAGCCATCGGCACTCGTCCCGATTTTAGATATCCTAGAGTACTTTAAATGTATGTAAATGATTGTATCTTAATTTGAAGATATTTTATGTGTATGATTTTATCATTTGGAACGGGAGGAAAACATAACATGCAATCATGCATCATATATGTTTCAAATTTCAACCCTAAATTTAAATATGAAAATATCAAAAGTCATGAAAAAAGTAATAAAAAAACATCAATTTTCACTTAATTTAAGATCCAACAGAGACAACATTAAAAAAAAAAAAAAGTCTGGCTCGCGGTAACGGCCGCTACGGTACCGGTCCGGCCGGCCACCGGTACGCCGATCCGGACCGGTATGGCGGACCTTGGCTCTTCCTATCTAATTTGCATCCAGCAAAATCAGCATCTGAGTATGCAAGCAAATCTAGACAGGAGTCTCTTGAGTACCATAATCCTATGTTCGTAGTTCCTCTTAAATATCTAAGGATTCTTTTAACAGCACTTAAATGTGACTCCTTAGGATCTGATTGGTATCTAGCACATATTTCTACACTAAACACGATGTCTGGTCTACTAGCAGTAAGATAGAGCAAGGATCCAATTAGTCCTCTATAAAGCTTAATATCAATACTCTTTCCTTTCTCATCTTTGTCTAGCTTATTAGTAGGATTCATTGGAGTGCCTACTCCCTTATGATTTTCATTTCCAAACTTCTTTAGTATTTTCTTTGTATACTTAGTTTGATGAATGAAGATACCTTCTTTAGTTTGTTTGATTTGTAATCCTAGAAAGAAACTTAGTTCTCCCATCAAACTCATTTCGAATTCTCCGTGCATTAAATCAGCAAATTCTTTGCAAAGATTATCATTTGTGGCACCAAAGATTATGTCATCTACATATATTTGTACCACTAATAGATTTTCGTCCTTTCTTTTGAGAAACAGTATTTTATCTACATTTCCTCTACTAAAGTCATTTTTTAGTAGAAATTTGCTTAATCGATCATACCAAGCCCTAGGTGCTTGCTTCAATCCATATAATGCCTTATGTAGTCTAAACACATGATTTGGCAATTCATGATTCTCAAAACCAGGAGGTTGCTCTACATATACTTCTTCCTCTATAAAACCGTTTAAGAATGCACTTTTTACATCCATTTGATACAATTTGAAATCCATGAAACATGCAAAAGCTAGAAGTAATCTAATAGCCTCTAATCTAGCTACCGGAGCAAATGTTTCATCAAAATCTATCCCTTCTTCTTGATTGTATCCCTTAGCTACAAGTCTAGCTTTATTTCTTATAACTAACCCATTTTCATCTAATTTATTTCTAAAGATCCATTTTGTTCCAATTACAGAGTTATGCTTTGGTCTTTCAGTTAATGTCCATACATTACTTATTTTGAATTGATTTAATTCTTCTTGCATGGCATTTATCCAATTGGTATCTTTTTCAGCTTCTTCATAAGTCTTAGGTTCTAACTGTGAAACAAAAGCAAGATAATCATTTAAATTTCTAAGAGAGGATCGAGTTCTTACCCCTTGAGATGGATCACCAATGATTAAGTCTTTAGGGTGTCCATATGCATACCTCCATTCTTTTGGCAAGTTTTGAGATTGCGGTGGCACGCAATCATCTTCCTTATCTTGAATTGGCACGTCATCAATATTCAACTTTTCAAAGTTAATAATTTCTGCATCATCATCAAGAATATTTTCTTTCCTAGCAGACTCACTATCAGACTCATCAAATATGATATTAATTGACTCTTCGACTACAAGAGTTCTTTTATTGAATACTCTGTATGCCCTGCTAGATGTGGAGTATCCTAAGAAGATACCTTCATCTGACTTGGCATCAAATTTACTCAGATCCTCCTTGCCATTGTTTAAAATGAAACATCTACATCCATTTTTCTTGCCTAAATCATGAAGATCTACCATGTAAATATTTCTTTGCCTTTGTCCTACAAGTACAATGCTATTATCTTTAGGATTTGTGATTATGCATACTGATGCTTCAAATGTGACTTTAAACCCTTTATCACAAAATTGACTTATGCTAAGTAGGTTATGTTTCAAACCCTTAACTAATAAGACATTTTCTATGAAAGTAGATGGAGTAATGAAAATTTTACCCTTTCCAATGATATACCCTTTTCCATTGTCTCCATAGGTTACTACTCCACCCTTTTTAGATTCCAAGGTGACAAATTGATCTACGTCACCGGTCATGTGTCTTGAACAGCCGCTATCTAGATACCATCGTTTTTTCACTTTATTAGCTGCAAGACACCCCTGCAATAAAGATCAAGAAAGAGCTTTAGGTACCCAAACTATGTTGGGTCCTTTAGGGTTAGTACTTGATGTTCCTTTTGGAACCCAAACTTTCTTGAATTTAAGCTTACGATTATTACTCAATTTGTTTTGACTGGACTTTCTATAGTTACATTCATATGCTTTATGTCCTAATTTATTGCAGCAATGACAAGTAATATTTTCATTTTTAGCTTTTACAAAAATGTTCTTTAAGTATTTTTGTTTCCTATTTGTTTTATATCCTAATCCAGCCTTATCATATACAGCTTTTTGACTATCAAGAATCATATTTAATTTGGTAGAACTAAGTGTAAACTTATCTACTAAGGATTTATATTTTTCAGCATCTTCTTTTAACTTGACATTTTCAGCAATTAGATTCTTGGTTTCATTTGTGAGTTTCCTACTTAATGTTTCATAGTTATGAGATAGTTTTAACTTATCTTTGATAAGAGATTGATTTTCTTCTTTTAGAACTTTATTTTTATTGATTAGTTTTTTATGTTCTTCCATGAGTTCTAAAAAAGCATCATGTAATTCATCAACAGTAAAATCACATTCAAGTTCAGAATCTACCTCATCGTCATTGGCCATATGACATATTTGGGCCGTCTCTTGATGATCTTCCTCTTCCGAACTTGACTCCTCACTTTCACTCCATTCAGCCATGAAGTTCTTCTTTTTCAGTTTTCTTGCCATCCACTTTAATTCCGGGCAATCTATCTTATAATGCTCGGGCTTGTTACACTCATAACAAATAGGTGATTCTTTTTCCTTTTCTTTGTCCTTACCCTTTTCTTTGCTTGAGCTACCTTTGAAGAAGGGTTTCTTTTTATGAAATCTATTCTTACCTCTCATAAATTTTCTGAATTTTCTTCCAAGCATAGTCATTCCTTCTTCATTAAATTCATCATCATCATCTGAATCTTCCGACTCAGTTTGTTGTTTAGGGGTGGTAGACTTTAGGGCAATGGTCTTTCTTCTCTTGACCTCATCTTCTGAATTTTGCCTCATGGTCAACTCATGGGTCATGAGTGATCCTAGAAGTTCCTCTAATTGCAGTGTGTTGAGGTCCTTAGCTTCCTGAATTGCAGTTACCTTGGCTTTCCAAACTCTTGGTAGAGACCTGAGAATTTTTCGCACCAATTCAGAGTTAGTATAAGACTTTCCTAAACTCTTAAGCCCATTTATAATTTCAGTAAAACGAGTAAACATATCAGTTATGGACTCAGTGGATTCCATTTTAAACAATTCATACTTATGTACTAATATGTTTATTTTTGACTCCTTAACTTGATTAGTCCCTTCATGAGTGACCTCAAGTTTGTCCCAAATTTCTTTTGCAGAGATGCATGTAGATATTCTATTAAATTCACTTACATCTAATGAACAGTAAAGTACATTAATTGCTTTTGCATTTAATTGTGCTAATCTTCTATCACTTTCATTCCAATCTATTTCTGGTTTGGTTATGATAGTGCCCTCTATATTAAGTGTGGGTGTGTGAGGTCCTCTAGTAATAATGTACCATAATTCATAGTCTAAAGCTTGAATGAATATCCTCATCCTAGCTTTCCAGTATGTGTAATTTGTGCCATTAAATAGAGGAGGTCTATTTGTGGATTGCCTCTCACTCATAGAACATCCCACTTGGGTTGTCATGATCTTTAACTCTTGATTGTGAGATCAATAAGTACTATTGGAGCACCTTGCTCTGATACCACTTGTTGCCCAAGGTGACAAGCCAAGAGGGGGGGTGAATTGGTTTCTCTTAATTTTAACTATCTTACTTATATTAATTGATGAGTTAGTGGAATTAAACAAATCACAATACAAACAACAAGAAGTATAGTGGTTCGGTGCTCTCCTAAGCACCTACATCCACTCCCCAAGCGACCCCTTGGGAATTCACTATAATCCCGCGGATTACAGTTGGATTGTTTTCCGGGCTCACAATCCAAAAATCTTTACACTTTGATTTTCCGGGTTCACCAAAAACCTATGTTGGTTTTACGGGCTCACCAACGAACCTAAGTTGCTTTTCCGGGCTCACCAACGAACCTTTACAATTGGTTTTACGGGTTCACCAATCAACCTACACCGTTGGTTTTGCGGGCTAACCAACTAACCTTTACAAGGAGTTTAATAAACAAAGTAAGAAGATTTAAGCTCCTAGATGAGCAAATATAACAATATAATCTACAAAGAAGAGTTTAGAGAATAGTTATCGCTTGATGTGACTTCTCTCTTCTTTGTCAAAGATGCTTCACTCTTCAAGGGTGGATGGAGCTCTTAATGACTCTTGGAATCTGCTCAACCACTTTCTTTTGACTCTTGAATGAAGCACTTGGATGAAGAAGATTAGGGCACTTTGTCTTTCTTGTGTACTCTTTGATATTTTGCAAAAGAATGTTCTCTCTGATGAATAGTGCCACTTTAAATAGTTTTTTTCATCCATTGGACAAGCCCCAATGGTTAGAATTCAAAAACTAGCCGTTACTCACTATTGGAAGGACAAAAAGTACTTCTGCAGAACTAGCCGTTATGCTTCTGCCCGTGCTTGGGTCGGCTCAACCTGTTCTTGGGTCGACCCAACTTTCACTTGGGTCGACTCAACCTTTCCTTGGGTCGACCCTCTCAGAACCACAGAAACTTGCAATTCAGCCTTCCTTCACTTGGGTCGACTCAACATTTCTTTGGGTCGACTCAAGGTTCAGTTGGGTCGACTCAACTTCCACTTGGGTCGACCCTCTCAGGGTTTTCAGAGAACCTTTTCTGTCATGTATTCTGTCATTGCCTTTGGGTCGACCCTCTCAGTGTTTGGGTCGACTCAAGCTTGGGTCGACTCAACTTCCTCTTGGGTCGACCCTCTCAGTGTTTCCAGAGAACTGTTTTCTTGAGTCTTTGAGAGGCTTGAGGTTTGGGTCGACTCATGCTTTCCTTGGGTCGACCCAACTACTGTTCATCCGTGCCATTTTTGCAGAAGTGTGCCAGATGCTTCCTTGATGTGCCGGGGTCGACCCAATCATCCTTGGAGTCGACTCAATCCACACTTTGCTGCAACTCAAGGTTAGATTCATCCAAATAAACAATGAAATGCATCTTTATCTTATTATACAAATATACTGAGAGTAACAGACCTATAAATGAAGTATCGAATTAACTTGTAACATACTCTTGATTATTGCTTGTTAATCATCAAAATAACACTATCATCCTCAGTACTATTACTTTACGTGGAAACAAAGGTGACTTAATTTTGTTGGTGTTTATTATGAGGCTTTTGGAAGAACTTGGATGATTGCCTCTTCAATGATTATCTTTGCATGAAAAGAGATGCAAATACATTTCTTTTCTCATTATTTTTTTTAAAATTATAATGATCTATACCTTTTGTGAAGCTTTGCCAATTTCTTCACAATGGGTAGAAAAATATTGTTGGTGCTTCCTCTTTGCAAGTCTATTGGAAATGGCAACATAGGACAGTACTGCAAAAAATCAGTTGTATCCATTTATTTTGAACATATTTACTAGATGTTTCCCCTCAATAGGACAGTACCCCCCCACCTCCCCCACCCCCCAAAAAAAAGGTCAAAGTGAACTGCCTTCTTTCCTCTCTTAACATATGAGGCATTAAATCCATCATATATGGAAATTAACCCAAGAGAAAAGATCATGTAAGAGGGAGTATATATTTAAGTTTTATTTAAGAATATCTCCACAATTAACTGATTAAGTGAACTTTTTCTATGATAACTTTCTTAGTTTTCTCAATCTCTGTCGATTGTTTATTAATGTTCAGTCAAGCAATTGATATGTATGATACATTATATTCCAAAAAGGTATTTGGTTTTAGATATATAATGCTCATAATAGATATATAGATTATATCAGGTATAGTCTGTTGTGTTTTTTGACATAATAAAGATGAAAGCATCAACAAATATAACTTAATTATGGACTTGGATTTGTTTGGCAGACTTGAGTTGGTTATATGCTGAGCATTCAAACAATGGAATTACTGTAATCAGTTCTCTTAACTTTCTCTGTGATCTTTACTATAATGATAAGGTAAAGTGATAAGAGTTTTATCATGTTGAATTGATCTCTGTGAGTCGACACTTTTTCAGGTTTCATACACGTGAAGATATTCTAATCTCAAATTTATTGCTTTGATGGAAATTATTCAGTTTTTTTCTACTTACTCTTTTAATTTATTTGATATTTCTGTCTGCTTTGAAAGCTTATAATATTTTCAGAACCAAGGGAACAAAAAGGTGACTAGATATTAGAATGGCAAATGAGGTGGAGAACTAATATTGGTGGGAGTTAAAGATGTCTGCTGGTGGTTTCTTTTTCATCTAACATCTGCATCCTAATTCAAGCCTTTGAGGTGTATCAAACAAGCAAGGAAGCCTCTGATAAACAGGAGTTTGACTAACATACATGTTGTCGTTTATGCAGAAGTTCATTGTTCCATATATTTGGAAATGTGTGGACACACTTAGGATTTGTATTAATAATTACAAGCTTTATTTTGGAATAAAAGAGACCAGCTGATCTCTAATAGTTATGAAAAGGCAATGAGTATGTTCTAAGTAATACATTTACCCTTTACAGGTCTATGTTTTAGAGTGGATAACAGTGTGACCTTATGCTCTTATGTTTGCTTATGTTGACCAATTTTAGCTTGTGATGATGTTTATGTGACTCTCAAGATATTGCCTCCACTCTGATGGCACTTAGTGTAAAAATCTTGTGATCAGAGAGATAACTAATACAATGCTAAGCACTTAAGTGCAAGCTGCAAGAGAGTAATCTTGTGCCATTCTAATTTCATATTACAAATATCACAGAAGTTTACAACTTTTCATGATTTAACTTTGACATATTAAATTTGAATTGGTATTTTTGTCAGGTAATGGCTTCTGGATTTTGACAATCTTTATGTGCTAAGATCGCTGAGAGTGTAATGGAATGAGGACCTGAAGTAAGTTTTCTCCTGTTGGTGATTCTTGTAATCACTTTATTCATTTTAATTTAAAGCATGTGACACACATGAATAGAGTGAAGCTTTTGCATGGACAGAGATAAGCAGTCTTGATATCAAATTTTAGTAGTATATGACTATAGGTTAAGTATTTAAACTGCAGCTGAATACATTTTTTTTTACAACGGCTTAAGCAGGACATGGTTGTGTCTAATATTGAAAAATTGAACGGACAGATAAGTGCTTCTTGGTTATTGCATCTGTAAATGTTGTTTTGATTGACCTTATGAAAATAATAGCAGGGTATGAGAACCTTGACCCAGAGTCCATGTAGGTTTGAGACAACAGGAAATTAGTAAAATGAATTTAAGAATGTGATGAGGAACCTGCTGGTTCAGCTTTACTCATGGTTGGGTGCATTGCTCAGTTATTTCAGTCATACCAAAGTCAAAAGCTTTCGAGAGCATGCACCAAGAATGAATCAGATGCTTGGAGAACTTTTTGGAGAATTGTTTCATAAACTTGACATAAACTGGTGATGATAGAAAATGCAGGAAATGTGGCAAATAACTAATATAAGCATGCAAATTAGTTACAATAATACTCGCATAAAATTCAAACTAATTTGGATTACATACTCTTATTATGGACTTCTTTTATGTAGCATTGGTAGTGGTTAAACCAAGACTTGCTGTACCAATGGGTCCACCCTGCACCACCGGTGTTGAAGTGAGACTTGGTATGGGGGTGGACCAAGTCTAATACACCGAATTGACTCCTGTACCGGAACACTGTATGAGCATGATACCAGTACATGGTCTAGTACCGAGATGGCGAATCATGAAATGGTGTTGTGCTCTAGATAATAAAGGGTAGAAGAAAAGAACTAAATTTTGAAACAACAAAGTAGACAGAAGCATGCTGGTTAATATTTTTGCTGAAAAAGTATATCTTCATCTCTTAAGATCCTGTTTCACTTCCTTTTTGTTTTATCATACCACAATTTTGTATTGCATCTATGCCATCTACTACTTCAAGCATTAGAATCCTCTCTCTCTCTCTCACACACACACACACACACGCACACATACACGCATGCAGACATACAGTGGTTATTCACCAAACTTGAGTCCTCTCACTTGGAGAGATGGGTACCAACCAGCTGAGATACTAGCTATTGATGAATCCACTCTCATATTACACTTTTACAATTCTCAGATATAGATAGCTTGAGATTTCTAGTTGTCTATGTTGTCTCTGATTTATATTTTGCTTTTAATGAGTTCTTGAGGATGATAGTGTTATTTTGATGATTAACAAGCAATAATCAAGAGTATGTTACAAGTTAATTCGATACTTCATTTATAAGTCTGTTACTCTCAGTATATTTGTATAATAAGATAAAGATGCATTTCATTGTTTATTTGGATGAATCTAACCTTGAGTTGCAGCAAAGTATGGATTGAGTCGACTCCAAGGATGATTGGGTCGACCCCGGCACATCAAGAAAGCATCTGGCACACTTCTGCAAAAATGGCATGGATGAACAGTAGTTGGGTCGACCCAAGGAAAGCATGAGTCGACCCAAACCTCAAGCCTCTCAAAGACTCAAGAAAACAGTTCTCTGGAAACACTGAGAGGGTCGACCCAAGAGGAAGTTGAGTCGACCCAAGCTTGAGTCGACCCAAAGGCAATGACAGAATACATGACAGAAAAGGTTCTCTGGAAACCCTGAGAGGGTCGACCCAAGTGGAAGTTGAGTCGACCAAACTGAACCTTGAGTCGACCCAAAGAAATATTGAGTCGACCCAAGTGAAGGAAGGCTGAATTGCAAGTTTCTGTGGTTCTGAGAGGGTCGACCCAAGGAAAGGTTGAGTCGACCCAAGTGAAAGTTGGGTCGACCCAAGAACAGGTTGAGCCGACCCAAGCACGGGCAGAAGCATAACGGCTAGTTCTGCAGAAGTACTTTTTGTCCTTCCAACAGTGAGTAACGGCTAGTTTTTGAATTCTAACCATTGGGGCTTGTCCAATGGATGAAGGAAACTATTTAAAGTGGCACTATTCATCAGAGAGAACATTCTTTTGCAAAATATCAAAGAGTACACAAGAAAGACAAAGTGCCCTAATCTTCTTCATCCAAGTGCTTCATTCAAGAGTCAAAAAAAAGTGGTTGAGCAGATTCCAAGAGTCATTAAGAGCTCCATCCACCCTTGAAGAGTGAAGCATCTTTGACAAAGAAGAGAGAAGTCACATCAAGCGATAACTATTCTCTAAACTCTTCTTTGTAGATTATATTGTTATATTTGCTCATCTAGGAGCTTAAATCTTCTTACTTTGTTTATTAAACTCCTTGTAAAGGTTAGTTGGTTAGCCCGCAAAACCAACGGTGTAGGTTGATTGGTGAACCCGTAAAACCAATTGTAAAGGTTCGTTGGTGAGCCCGGAAAACCAACTTAGGTTCGTTGGTGAGCCCGTAAAACCAACATAGGTTTTTGGTGAACCCGGAAAACCAAAGCGTAAAGGTTTTTGGATTGTGATCCCGGAAAAGAATCCAACTGTAATCCGCGGGATTATAGTGAATTCCCAAGGGGTCGCTTGGGGAGTGGACGTAGGTGCTTAGGAGAGCACCGAACCACTATACTTCTTGTTGTTTGTATTGTGATTTGTTTAATTCCACTAACTCATCAATTAACATAAGTAAGATAGTTAAAATTAAGAGAAACCAATTCACCCCCCCCTCTTGGCTTGTCACCTTGGGCAACAGTTCTCAACATGAGTAGGTAGTAAATATGGATTTCAGCAGAATTTTGCGAAAAAATATGTCATGTGTAATTCATTTAGAAAGTTCTTGGTTATAATTTAGGAAACACAAATAAATGGTTCTCTGCTCATATTTGATGGCAAAAAGATATCTGGCAATTGTTGTTTCGTTTATGTGGCTCTACTAGGGAAAAGACATTATTTGTGAGGATATATTAGCACAAGGTATTCTTTGCCGATATGTGGCTACAAGATGTTTCATGTGTGCCACATGTAAATGATGCTTTCCAGCAGCTACTTTAACCTAATGAATAAGATCAACTGTCTAATGTCACTTGGCATATTAACCTATAATGACAGCACACCGAGCTTATCGGAGATGAGGATATTTAGGTGGAAAGTAGTAAAATGTATGTATAGAGAGTACAAGGCACAATTACCTGAGATGGTTTGCAGAGCTATCCATATGAAGGGGTGATCCAAGAAAATTTAGAACTTGTCAACAATGAATTTGAGGAACCTTTCAGGGACAGAGCATGGCCATATCTAGAAATATATGTAAAACTTTCATTTATAAAGCTTAAAGATATGCTTGCCTCCAAGATAACTGTTGCTGGAAACTGGACCCGGGGGTGACCGTGGACCAAGGAGGAGGAGCTCCGGCAGGGGATGCGGTGGCGGACTGCGTCCTCCGGGGAACCTGCAAGAAGCCGGTGCCCGAGGGTTCCGGTGCCGACCCTCTAATGCTTAAGTCAGAGGGGTTTTTTTGGTGGAGCCAGCAGAGAGGTTACGTAAAAGAAAAAAAGATCTCTCTCTAGAAGGAAGAAGTCTCTCCTTTTTATAAAAGGGGTGTATGGGTTACCTGTGACGTGATTATACGAATTAATGAGTTACCGTCATGATTGGACGTGATCGTGTGAATTAATGAGTTGCCGTGGATGGCCCGAGATTTTGGGCTGGCTGGAGGTCCGTTGAGATCGTGCACATTTAATCGTTGACAGTCGCTGGAACGAAGATCGCGGGATTGGACCCCGGATGAGGAGGAGAGGGGCTTGATTTCCGGTAGAGTGGAGGGGTCTACTTTGTCCTTTGACTGAGTCTCCTTTGGGCTTGAGGTCTATTGGGCTCAGCTTAACCGAGATTAAGGCTGCGAGCTCTGAGGTCGGACGCGCTGAGGTCGGACGTCTCGAGGTCGAGCGCCTTGAGGTTGGGCGCCGTTACGCTCGTCATCACGTGCCAGCGATATATTCACATGTTTTGGGCAACCCATTTTTTCCCCAATACTACCTTCAGACTTTCGAGTTTGAGCCATTTGCGAGCTCGGGCGAAGGAAGTAATTATCTTCATCACGTCGGTTGAATCCGACGGCTTTAAGTCGCTCCGCCGTTTCACGCGCTTCGTGGGCGTCTTTAACGAGAGTACGAGGCGACGGCCTTTCGTTTTTCGAGGCAGTTTCGGGCCACGAGTTCATGATGAGGCTCCAGTATCCGACGAGACGCCGCTTCGATTCTGCTTTTAAAGCGTCGATCCAAGTTGATACGTCGCTTCGATTTCCGAGGCCGACACGTGCCGCGATCTAGACGGGAGGCGCGATTGCCTCTGTCGATCTGAGCCATCGGGGGGTCTATATAAACCCTGGCCTGATCCTAAAAGCTCTCATTTGGCCGCCGCAGCTATTGTCTTCTTTTTTTCTTCCACCTTCTTCTCTCCTTTTTCTTCAATCGTTGTTTAGTTTTTTCCGGCGGCGTTCCGAGGTGTTTTCTGGTGATCGCCTTGATCCCTCGCTTTCGGTCGACAGCATTTTCGGTGAAACCCACAGTAGGTCTCTTACCCACGTTTGCTTGGAGGACTGTCGTTTTTCTTTCCTTCTTCCTCTTCCTCTTTCTTCGTTTTCTTCTATTTGGTGAGCGCGGCAATGTCAGGTGGTGTTTCATCTTTTGGTAGGGACCTTTCTCACAGGAGGGAGGTCGCATCGGAGATGGGCCATGGCCTAGATGGAGTCGGGTCGAACTTGGCCGAGGAGGAGTTGGATTTGATCCGCGTCCGATTTTTCCCCCAGCGTGGATTTCGCCTTGAGCCCGCGAGGCCGGAAGACCGGGTGACGAGACCTCCTCCGAATCGGATCGGGGTATACGTGGAGACACTCTGGGCCGGCCTGCGATTCCCCCTGCACGGGTTCGTGAACGAGCTCCTGGTGGCGTACCAGCTCATCCCAGCGCAGCTCGTCCAAACTTGTGGAGGACCATCATCGGCTTTTTATCTCTTTGCCTCGCGCATGGGATACCAGCCTCGGTGAACGTCTTTCATTGGTGTTTCATGTTGAAATCCAACCCCGCTGACGGAGAATGGATTTACCTTGCCCTTCAGAGCGGTAGGCCGTTCTTTCGAGGTGCTCCTTCCTCCATTCGTGGGTGGAAGGAGAAATTTTTCTTCCTCTCCTCTGAGCGCACGTGGGAATTTGACTCGTCGTGGGGGCAGCCCCGGCTTAAGGCCATCAACACGCCCCCCAAGATTTTGGGGACCGAATAGAAGATTCTCGATGCTCTTCGCAGTCTCGAGAGAGACATTCTTCTAAGCGAGCTCCTGAGCGAGGAGGCTTTGGTGAACGTTGGCTTGAGCTCGGCACGCCTCGAGGGTAAGGGCGGTTGCACTGCTTCTCCCCTGTTTCGTCATCCTTTGTCTTACTCGTTTTCTTTTTTATCATCATTTTTTTAGTACCGATCTGACACTTGAGCTCTTTCTCCTCTTTAGACATTGCAGAGATAGTGACCAGCAATGCGACCCTCCTCGCTAGGTACAAGAAGAGGGCAGCCAAGGCCGGCGGGGCTCATCCCGTGCCCAGGAAGAAGGCTAGGCCGGCCTTGACTCCTGCTCCCGCCGAGGTGGGGGACCCTGAGGTCAGGACTTCCGAGTTTATCCGAAAGAAAGCTCCCCCCGCCGAGCGCGCGAGCTCTTCCAGGTGCGCGAGGGATCCTGTGGCCCTAGCTTGCCCGACCCCCATTTCTCAGCGACCTCACAAGGTCGTCCACTTGCAGCGCTCGGGTCCCGAGCCGGGCAGCGGTCTCGGGGTCCCGAGCTCTTCTCTGCCGAGCTTAGCAAGGCCCAACCTCTCGAGCTCTTCAAGGGCTGACGTCCCGAGCTCGTCAAGGGTGGGGGGCCGCTTTGAGAGAAGGCCCTTCTGCCCGGAATGGTCGGTCTGCAAGGGCGATTCGGCCCTCCATGATAGCAACGTCGCTCGCGAGGTAGTCCGCTACGCGCTGCTCCCCGACCGAGCCGAGTTCGAGGCTGTCGTCGATTAGACCTACTGCTCCGCCATCCGAGTAAGTCATCTTCTTGCTTTAATTTTCATATCCTTTTGAATTTTTGACTTATGCTCACCTCCACTTTCTTTCTTTACTGCACCTTCATGAAATCGACATGCTGGTCGCCGTGGCGTCCGAGTGTCAAAACAAGGCTCAGAGGAGCCAATGGGGGCAGGAGGATGCCGAGAGGAAGCTCGACGAAGCCGAGGCTGCGCGGAGGGAGGCCACCGCAAGGATGGAAGCTGCCGAGGCCGAGCTACGATCCGCGGTTGAGCGCCTCGATGAAGAGAAGGCCTCGTATGCTCTGGCCGAGTCGGAGCTCCGCACCTCTGAGGCGCGTCTGGTCGATGCCCGCTCCGAGATCGCCGGCCACAAGTTTTAGGCGGGGGTCCTTCGGCTGAAGATCGAGCAACTCGAAGCTCAAGAGAGAAGGGCGTTGGAGTAAGCCCAAAACGCGGTGCAGATCTTCCGCGAGTCGGACGAGTTCCACGAGCTGATGGAGGAGGAGGCAGTGGACGGGCTCATTCGCGGCTTCGAAGACTTTCGGAGGCAGATGCGGCGGATTTGCCCCAAGTTCGACCTTAACAGTATTCAGCCCTATCTGGGGTCGTCGAGGACGAGAGCGAGCCCGGAAGTCCCGAGGACGACGGCGTGATTGGCAGCGCGCTCGAAAGCCCGGAGGCTGAACGGGGGGCTGTCGAGGCCGAGGTAGTCGAGCAAACCGCTTGGGAGGCTCCACTTGGAGAAGTTGTCGAAGGTGCTCCTAAAGGGGCTTCTGAAGCCTGAGGCCACTAGCGAAGCCCCAACCGAGGCCACTACGGATGCTCGCGGAGATGGATCAACAGAGGACCCCGGGGTGTCTCCTGCTGAGAATCTCGATGTGATTGTCGTGGATGACCTCGAGGTCGACGCCGAGGCTACTGCTGCTCTAGAAATGCCTTAGGATTTCATTTTTTTCTCTTTTCTTTTTGTAAATGAGGTCGGCCATTGCTGCTATTGTACGACCATGTGGGTCGGCCTCGAGATCAAATTTTGTACTCAGCCTTGGGGCTTCTTATCAATGAAATATATACTTTCTCGAATTTCATTGTGTGTTCGAGTTTGCTTTCACTTGCGCAATCAACGAACTCTTATCTTTGACTGCTTGAATTGAACTCCGCGCATCATTCGCTTTCACAGGTGATTCCGGTATTTTTTGGCGAAATCCTGCTAAGTCCTTGGGCTCAGACTCCGAAAAAATTTCGCCAAGTCTTTGGGCTCAGACTCCGAAAAAATTCCGCCAAGTCTTTGGGCTCAGCCTCCGGAAAAATTCCACCAAGTCTCTGGGCTTAGCTTCCGAAAAAGTTTCGTCAAGTCTTTGTGCTCGGGCTTAACAGCAGTGTAAACCGAGGCTGAGCTGCCATCGGAGCTTGCATGTCTCTTGACCTCGAACTCGGTCGAGGCGCTCTTAGGCGGGACCCGAGGTCGAGGGATACTGGGTTCGCAGCCAATGCGGCTGGGCGCCTCTAAGCTTGGTCGGGACATCATTAGGCAGAGCTTGAGGTCGTTGCAGCAAGCCATCTCGAACTAGGTTGAGGCATCCGAACTTGGTCGGGGCTTCGTTTGGAGAGACTTAAGGTTGAGGGAGATCGAGCTTGAGGTTGGCGCTGCGGAGCATCCCGAACTTGGTTGGGGCATCCCGAGCTTGGTCGAGGCATCCGAACTTGGCCGAGCATCCGAGCTTGGTCGGGCCTTCGTTTGAAAAAACTTGAGGTTGAGGGAGATCGAACTCGAGGCTGGCGCTGCGGAGCATCCCGAACTTGGTCGGGGCATCCCGAACTTGGTCGAGGCATCCGAACTTGGCCGGGCATCCGAGCTTGGTCGGGCATCCGAACCTGGCCGGGCCTTCATTTGGGGAGACTTGAGGTTGAGGGAGATCGAGCTCGAGGCTGGCGCTGCGGAGCATCCCGAACTTGGTCGGGCATCTCGAACTTGGTCGAGGCGTCGCCAGGTTTTCCTTAAAGACTCGAGCCACCTTGGGGGCATCCTGGGGTTCACAAGTAGATTAACATTAGAAAAAGTGTTAAATAATTAAGAGAAAACCTTGAAAAATACTTTATTGGTTGTGTTCTCAAATACGGAAAACCCCTGGGGGGGCTTTACTGATAATACATTCGGAGGTTCTCGGAGTGTCAGCTTCGGAGAATAGGGGTCCCTTCAAGAGACTCCAACTTATACGCTCCGGGCCGCTGGACTCGAGCGACTCGATATGGTCCTTCTCAGTTTGGGGCGAACTTTTCTTGCTCGGTAGGTTGAGAAGCTTTAGCTTTCCTTAGAACAAGATCTCCTACCTTGAAGAGCTTGACCTTTACTCTGGAGTTGTAGTATTGTGCCGCTTTCTGTTGATATCTTGTCATGCGGACTCGAGCAGTCTCTCTTGTTTCCTCGAGGAGATCCAAATTACTTCTGAGCTGGGATGAGTTGGAGGCTGCATCATAGTTCTCCACCCTTAGTGACGGTAGCCCGATTTCCAAGGGGATGACCGCCTCTGTTTCGTAAGCCATATTGAAGGGGGTTTCGCCGGTGGGGACTCGGAATGTAGTTCTATAGGCCCAAAGGACATTGTAAATATCTTCGACCCATTGCTCGTTGGATCGGTCAAGTTTGGCTTTGAGTCCCTGAAGGATGGTGCGATTTGTCACCTCGGTTTCTCCGTTCGTTTGCGGATGAGCGACTGAGGTGAAACGATGGTCAATGCCGAGCTCGGAGCAGAACTTCCTGAAGCGGGCGTTGTCGATCTGGCGACCGTTGTCAGATATGAGGACATGGGGGAGCCCAAACCTACAGATTATTGATTTCCAGACGAAATCTCGTATTTTTGGCTCGGAGATTTGGGCCACCGGTTCAGCTTCAACCCACTTAGTGAAGTAGTCGATGGAGACAATAAGGAACTTTCTCTGTCCCGTAGCCTGAAAAAATGGACCCAAAATGTCGATCCCCCATTGGGCAAATGGCTAGGGGGCGCTGATCAAGGTCAATGGGACTAAGGGTCGGCGCTGAATGTTGGCGTTTCGCTGACATCGATCGCACCTTTGGATGAAGTTCACAGCATCTTTTTAGAGCGTGGGCCAATAATATTCTTAGCATAAAATCTTGTGGGCTAGGGCCCGGCTTCCTAGGTGGTTCCCGCAGATCCCTTCATGAACTTCTCGCATAACATAATCCGCCTCTGAAGGGCGGAGGCATCTGAGGAGGGGAGAGGTGAATGACCTGCGGTAGAGCTTGCCTTCGTACAAGAGGTATCGGGAAGCCTGACACTTGATCTAGCGGGCTTCGAGCTCGTCATCGGAGAGGACATCGCTCTGCAGGTAGTTGACGAATGCGTCCATCTAGCTTGGTTCAATTTCGACGCAGAGAACTGGTTCAGGCTCCTCGGTGCTGGGTGCTTGGAGATACTCGAGCGTTGTAGTCTTCGAGAGCTTGCTCATGCGGGAAGTTGCCAATTTTGATAGCTGGTCCGCCCTCGCATTCTCTGCTCTAGGAATGTGCTGGATGTCGAAGGAGCTCAGTGTGGAAGTAATATCTCGCATCTTTTGAAGGTACTTTTGCATTGATGACTCGCTCGCTTCAAAATCTTCCAAGATCTGGCTCACGACTAGTTGGGAGTCACTGAAGACCTTCAAGCTTTCAACCTTGAGCTCCTTTGCCAACCTCAGCCCGACGATGATTGCCTCGTACTCCGCTTCATTGTTCGAGGTGGGGAATTCGAAGCATAGGGCCTGCTCTGTGACCACCCCATCCGGGCCAGTGAGGATGAGGCCTGCGTTGCTACCCCCCGAGGTTAAGGAGCCGTCCATATGTAGAACCCATGGTTCCTCCGGGGTCTCCTCTCTTGGTGTGAGCTCGGGCTCGGGATCGTCCGGTAAGGTGCATTCCACTACAAAATCAGCGAGCACTTGGGCCTTGACTGCTGGCCTCACGCGGTACTCGAGGTCGAATTGTCTGAGCTCGACTGCCCACTTTGCGATCCTCTCTGCACGATCCGACCGTTACAGGACTTGCTTTATAGGCTGGTCGGTCAATATGGCCACAGTGTGGGCCTAGAAATAAGGTCGGAGCCTTCGGGCTGAGGTGAGCAGTGCATAGATTGTCTTCTCCAGCTTGGAGTATCGGGTTTCAGCGTCCCTCAAGACTCGGCTGGTGTAGTATACCGGTCTTTGAGACTTCTTGGACCAGAACCGAGCTTACCGCCACCGGGGAGACAACCAAGTATACATAAAGGAGCTCGCCTTGTTGAGGCTTTGTGAGCAGTGGGGGGAGGCAAGATGGCGTCTGAGCTCTTCAAAGGCTTGCTGACACTCTTCTGACCATAGGAAGTTCTTCGGCCGCTTGAGGATCTTGAAGAACGGGAGGCATCGTTCGTCCGACTTGAAAACAAATCTTCCTAGGGCCGCGACTCGCTCAGTGAGCCGTTATACCTCCTTGACCGTTTGTGGTGGCACCATCTCTTGCAGTGCTCGGATCTTCTCGGGGTTCGCTTCGATCCCGCGCTGGGTTACCATAAAGCCGAGGAACTTGCCCGAGGTAATCCCAAAGGCGCATTTGGTGGGGTTAAGCTTTATTTGGTACTTCCTGAGAGTGGAGAACGCTTCGTCGAGATCGGTGATGTGATGCTCTGTTGTCTGGCTCTTCACTAGCATGTCGTCTACACCTTCATATTTCAGCCTATCTGATTTTTAAAGATCTGGCTGACTAGTCTTTGATATGTTGCTTTAGCATTTTTCAGTCCAAACGGCATTACTTTGTAGCAATAGAGGCCCTTGTCTGTGATGAGGGTTGTCTTCTCCTCGTCCTCGGGTGCCATTTAGATCTGATTGTACCCCGAGAAGGCGTCCATGAAAGTCAATAGCTGGTGTCCCGAGGTGGAATTGACGAGTTGGTCGATCCTGTGAAGGAAAAAAAATGTCCTTTAGACAAGCCTTGTTCAGGTCGGTGTAGTCCACGCACATACGCTATTTTTCATTAGCTTTCTTCATGAGGACTACATTGGTGAGCCAATCTGGATAGGAGACCTCTCGGATGAAGCCGGCCTCGAGGAGCTTGTCGATCTCCTCGGCCGTTGTTCGCTGTCGTTCTGGTGCTGAGCTTCGTTTCTTCTGCCTTATGGGCTTGTAGGTCGGTCTCACCTGGAGTCGGTGGACCATGACCTTAGGGTCTATTTCCGGCATATCCGTAGGTGACCAGGCGAAGACATCCATGTTGGACTGGAGGAACTTAATCAAACGATCCCGCTCGCGAGGGCTCAAGAGCTCCGGAGAGTCTCTTCTCAAGGGGATTTGGATGAGGAGCTCACCAGGTTTTGCCCGTTCACTCCTAGGCTCGTCCCGTACCTCTAGGGTTTCAATGGGCAGTGCCTGGTCCGAAGCTTGGGCTGACGCATCAATTGATTGTTCTGCCCGGCTCGATATTTTGGCTGGTTGCTTTGCTTTGAGGGTTGTCATGTAGCATTGTTTGGCTGTCGCCTGGTCCCCACGAACCTCGCCTACTCCTCGTTCGGTAGGGAACCGCACGAGCAGATGACATGTCGAGACTATGGCTTGGAGGGCATTGAGTCCTGGTCGCCCAAGGATGGCGTTGTAGACCGAAGGCAGGCGGACCACAAGGAAGTCCGTCTTCACGGTGCTCTCCCGCGGGGCGAGCCCGACCGTGACAAGTAGACTGACCACACCTTCAACCGGGATTGATTCTCCGGTGAACCCAACCAATGGAGCATTCATTCTCTGGAGCTAGCCCTCTGTCATTCCCATTCTTTGGAAAGCATCATAATATAAAATGTTTGCCGAGCTTCCATTATCAACCAAAATATGCTTTACATCAAATTTATTCATGACCATGGAGATGACCACAGCGTCATCATGAGGAGTTTCAACTCCTTTTAGGTCCTCGTCCGAAAACGAGATGGCTTCAGAGGTGCGTTGACGCTTTGGAGGGACTCTCCTCCCGGTCAGTTCTTCAGCTGAGTTCTCTTCAGTTGGGCCTCTCCCTATAGTGTTGATGGTACCAGCGATGGGCCTGTTGTCGTTTTGATCTTCGGGCGGCGCAGCATTTTCTACCGGTTTCCTTTCATCACGCCGGTTCTGCACGAACCGGTTGAGCACCCCACGGTGAATGAGTGCCTCGATCTCGTCTCGAAGTCGAAAGCACTCCTCTGTGTCGTGGTCGTGATCTCAGGGAAAGCGGCAATACTTCCTGGAGTGCCGCCGGGTTTCTGACTCCCGCATCGGAGGTGGAGGTCGGAAATAGTCTCAGCCTTCTATCTCCATGAGGATCTCTGCCCGGGGTGCATTGAGAGGAGTGTAGTTTCTGTACCTACCCGGGGGCATTCGTGGCCGAGGCGAGGATCTTGGTTGAGGCGGGGATCTCGGTCGAGGTTGCGCTCGCTGTCGAGGTGGACTCCTCAAACGAGGTAGATTCTTCTCTCGATGGGGAGACCGACTTCTCGGGCGGCCGCGCTCCTCGCGGCGCCTTTTCTGCCCTTTTAAGGCCTGCTCGGCCGTGCCCCGCCTGGAGGCGATGGCCTCCTCGGCCTTTGCATATTTTCGAGCTCGGGTCAGCATCTCAGTGAAGTCAGCGAAAAAATTCTTCTCGATGGAGAAGAGGAACCTGTATGACCGAGCTCCAGTCTTCAGCGCGGACATGGCAATCGACTGATCGAGCTCGCGGACCTCCCAGGTTGTAGCGGTGAAACGATCGAGGCAGTCTTTAAGTGACTCTTCTTCCTTTTGCTTGATGTCGAGGAGAGAATCTGACGTTCGCCGCTGGCGTCGGCTGGCAGCGAAGTTGGCAGCGAACTGCCTGCCGAGCTGCTTGAAGGAGGACACAGTGCTCGGCTTCAGACCGGAGAACCAAAGCTAAGCCGTTTCTCGGAGAGTTGCAAGGAAGGTCTTGCAGAGCACGGCCTCCGAGGACCCTTGCAGTGCGATAAGGGCTCGGTAGCTCTCCAAGTGGTCAAGGGGGTCAGTACTTCCGTTGTAGGGCTCTCTACTTGGGGCATTTTGAACCTCGGTGGGACCGGTTCATCCTCGATCTGGCGAGAGAAAGGTGACTTGGTGATGAACTCAAAGTCACCCTCACGCCTTCCCTTCTGGTTGTGGAGTTCCTCGATCTGCCGCTTGAGTTTCTCGACTTTTTTGTCGAGTTTCCCGCCTTGGGTGATTGCCACGGTGGTTTGTTCCAATACTGATTGACCCGGGGCCGACTCGGCCTCCGAAAGCTGTGGCCTTTTGTCCTGGTTCTTCTCTAGCGGCTCTCTCCGGGAAGACGCTCGGGTTGAACCCTAGTAACAGCGCTGCTCTCCATTGTTGACCCTCAAAGAGTCATGGGGATGTCGGCCTTGGGGCACCGGTCCATTTGAAGAGAGCACCGATTGGATCTGAACCTGTGTAGGCGGCATAGGAGGGGTCTCCACACGTTGTAGGCCTTGGACTGCTGCTGCCAGGGCTTGAACTTGCTGCACCAGTGTGTTGAATTGTTCTGGCTGGACGTGGAGGATTTGATCCGCCGGAGGCCTTGGCGGTGGGTTCTGGACTGAGTGTCTAGGACTTGGTGCGCGATGTCGGGAGGCGTTAGAAGCTCCTTTACTCCTTAGCCTCATAGTCATGACTCAGGCCCTTCCTCTAGCGTCAACTGTTGCTGGAAACTGGACCCGGGGGTGACTACGAACCAAGGAGGAGGAGGTCCGGCAGGAGATGCGGCGGCAGGCTGCGTCCTCCGAGGAACCTGCAAGAAGCCGGTGGCCGAGGGTTCCGACGCCGGCCCTCCGATGCTTAAGTCAGAGGAGGTTTTTTGGTGGAGCCAGTAGAGAGGTTATGTAAAAGAAAAAAAGATCTCTCTCTGAAAGGAAGAAGACCCTCCTTTTTATAAGAGGGGTGTATGCGTTACCTGTGACGTGACTGTGTGAATTAATGAGTTACCGTCATGATTGGACGTGATCGTGTGAATTAATGAGTTGCCGTGGGTGGCCCGAGATTTTGGGTTGGCTGGAGGTCCGTTGAGATCATGCGCATTTAATCGTTGACAGTTGCTAGGGCGGAGATCGCGGGATTGGACCCGAATGAGGAGAGGGGCTTGATTTCCGATGGAGTGGAGGGGTCTGCTTTGTCCTTTGCCTGAGTCTCCTTTAGACTTGAGGTCGATCGGGCTCAGCTTAACTAAAATTAAGGCTGCAAGGCTGCGAGTTCTGAGGTCGGGCGCGCTGAGGTCGGGCGTCTTGAGGTCGGGCGCCATTGCGCTCGTCATCACGTGTCGGCGATATATTCACGTGTTTTGGGCAATCCATTTTTCCCCCAACAATAACTATGGCTTAAATTTCGTTATCACCATTTGAGTCAACATTAGATGTTATTGGATACACTAATGTGACCCTACATTCTACCTTTTTCTAAATAGCATGTAAAAATGCTTTTCTTTGGGTTGTCATGCAAGAAAAATCAGTGCCCCTTATTTTGAGACCTTATTTTTTACTGGACTTCCTTTCAAAATATTTTATCCTTTGATATTCAATCATTTGGTAAGCATTCTTTTTTATATCTTGACCTTCTGTTTTTGATTTTCTGATCTATCTTTCTTTATCAAATGCTTTCTTTTTATGCAAATGGAGGAAGGAAACCTTCCCCCAGATTTAATATCAAATACTTTAATGCTGTAATTTCTGTAATGATGAATACATTTAAATGAGATCTGGTAAATTCCTACCTATTCTGATCCTCTAATATGTTTTCTCCCTCATAAACTACCCCTTTTTGGATACTGGGGAATGCAAGGATGCGCAATGAAAAGGTGTTCAGATAAGTTACTGTTTTCTTGCTTTCTTTCTTTCAATTATACCATGTTTAAATACCACCTGCCTGCTAAAGTTGAAAGATCTTAGCAGTTTCTTGCATTAATGAAAGGATGAGCAATCCTCTTTGGGCTTAGAAGGCCACCAACCCTCTGCAGCCGAGTCAGTAATGGGAGGCAGAATCATGTCATCTTCCCACCACCCATTTTTTCATACTAGCTACCGATAAAGTGATCATATGCATGATGGGTATACCTCTAGAAGCTAAATGGATTATGTGCTTGATTTGGAGAAACCGGTGCTATCCATCATTATTATAATAGTAAATTGTAGTAACAGAAATCTACAAATGCTGCTTGTCAAATATTGTATTGAGCGTTAATCACCATATAATTGGCTTTTTGAGAGGCTCTTCCTGGTAATATATTGGTGATATTACAATGAGATTGAATATCTGGATTTGTTTATTTTTTAAAGACAGGATTTGTTGAAGCTTGACAGTAAGAGTCATCACCCTAAACTAAATCTAGCTATATTATATTACTCAAATAAAAAATGGAAAAAATATCCTGGCTATACTCCTATAATATATCATGCTTGATTAGCGACTGCCTTAGGTGGCCCTAGTTATGTTTTGTTCTCTTTTCCTCTTTTTAATGTATTCCTGCCAAAAAAGGAAGACCAACTAGGACACAATACAAGACCAGAGCTGATCGAATGCCAGCCAAGGCTAGTCTCTACAGCATAAATTAGGACCAGTGTTTATGCTCAGGCACGGCCTGATCCGGACATTGGGTCTCTATTTTTTGTCCTGGCCCGCACATTCCTGAAAGGTCAATATCAAACCCGCCTAACAAGTCCGATTTTGATATATTCATTAGCATATAATATGAAACTTTATTGTTATGATATATATATTAGATATATATAATTATCTCAGGCCGGGATGGGCTAGGTTCATTTGTTAATTTTTCTAGGCCCGGCCCGATTTTTAGTTTGGGCTTTTTTTTTTTTTGCCTAGGTCCGTCCCACATTCGTAGTTTTAGTGTCCAAATCTGCCAAATGTCTGGCTGGGCTAAGCAAGCCGGGTGGGCCGTCAGGCTCATGATCAGCTCTGCATAAGAGATGTAAAAATCGGCCCTTTTTTTGCCTAGCACATTCATAATTTTCATGTTCAAATGTGCCAAATTTTGGGCTGGGATAAGCAAGCCGGATGGGCCGTCGGGCTCATGATCAGCTCTACATAAGAGATGCAAAAGTGGGAAGAAAAAAAAAAAATAATAGCCCAGATTCACACGGTGACTCTGTAAGCTGCAGGTCAACAAAGACGGTGACGTCCAATTCCGGGTCGGTCAGCTTTCCCCGTGCGGAAGCTTCTAAACTGACCAGCTACCCCAGTCCGCAAAGCATTGCTTTGGATAATTGGATCTAACACAGGTACTGCCTTACTCTAACCCAGGTTTATTCGACTCAACATTTACATATGGTATCACTTTATTCAGACATTTTTATAGGTTTAAGGTACCTTAAAGCTCCACTCAGCTAAAAATCACGTCAAACCAGGAAAGAGCTATAGGAAGGCAGCATATGAATCTCAGCACCATTGAGGAAGAGATGGCAGATTTGGTCGGGGCTTCCCAATTCCTCCATGGCGTTCCCGACAATGTTGGAAGCTGATTACCTCCACCATTGTTTCCATTGTTTCCTCCTTCAGGTACCATGTTCTGCCACTGCTTCTGCCATATCTCCTTTCTATTAGCTTATTAGATAGAGTGGAATCTGGACTATGGAGGAAGCCAGTCAGGTAGAATTCTGTCTTAATTATTTCACTAACCAAGATTGCAAGGGTCTGAACTGGCCCCTGGTAGATTGGTGGGTTTGTTTTGGTTGCAGTAATTGTTGATTGGAATTCCTCCACTTGGTTTGACCGTTTGAGCCTGAGCTGCTAATAAGTAGCTCAGGTCGGTGTCTGACCATGGCTAATGTGTTTCCACTCATCCCGCCAAGTCCTGACAGACTCACTTATAGAACAGGTCATCCTGTCACCTTTGATGGGTCTCAAGTATAAGTTGGGATTATCAAGAGATTAATCATATAAAAACCAATGACAAGGTGCCCAAACAAAACTAGCCCTATTCCTGACCAGTCCTCCATGCGTAGAGAGTAGTGACTCAATCCACCACCAGCCCTGGTTCAAAAACAAGATGAAACGGGCCTACCACCTGTTGCACCAACTTCGGATCCAGGGCGTATGAATATATTACCATTCCCTCACTTTCTTGTACCAAACCTGTACCAAAACGTGAGAAGGGAATGCTTCCATACAGAAATCTTAAAGTGCACCGATTCCCTACTCAAAGATCTTTACCTAGGTAGAGAGTAATAAAATGAAAAAATAAAAATGTATAAGAACCATACAAATATATTCGTACTGGAAATCTTATAAAACATACTATCACATGCTAAACCAAATCTATCGATGTAAAACTCACGATGCAAATACAACAGTACAAATCAATAACATATATATATTTTATAGCAGTAATTAAGTATAGGAATCTTTACCTCTACCGAAGACTGACTAAAAATAACAATCGCTGACCCACTTTATGGTCTATGAGCTAAGATGCAAAGTACCCTGATCAGAAATTTCTTGCGCATAAATTGCCTCATTTCAAAAACTGCCTTTTTATTTGCTGACATAGGCTTAGTGAAGATTGACTGTAGAATGGGTTTTACTTCCACATATCCATCTTGTTCTTTAGTATTCAGAACCTTGTTTGCATCCTCATCACCAACCAGCTCTATAATCTCTGGCACACACCTGAAAGCACATCCTTGAGCTCCTCAATGCTGACAAACCACAAAGGGCCTTGAAGTCGGTGAGGGCAATCGCCATCTCCGGCTTCTGCTTAGGATCCTTATAAATATATACTCGGCCGCATCGTGTGCAGCACCCTCGCCAATTCCTTATCTGGGTGTGCAGCGTGTGCTTGCATCGACAAAGCCTTCGCCACCGATAAAACCTCGAACAGGAAGGGGAGTTCACTCCCCCATCTGTCCACGACCGTCTCTCCAAGAAAGCCAGGGTTGTCCAGAATCCACTTCCTGAGAGATGACTCTTAGATTCCTAGTCATTCTGAAGTGATGGCTCTTAGATTCTGTTTCTTATCCAGCTCTTGAGAGTGCATGCGATTTGTTTTCCATCGCCTACGAGTTTCTGCTTAAAAGGTTTCCTGAAGCACAAAATTCTCTTTCTGACAAGTTATTATGAAAACAGCTAGTCGTTTTCAAAATAGTCTTTCTTAAATCTTAATGCAACCAAAGCCCAGAATTTTTCTTTTCAACTTTTATTAAAACTAAGAAGTCTCCAAGCATTTCCTGTTCTTCTTAAGTGGTACATGTTGCAACAATGGTAATTTACACCGTTTTGTGTATACAATGAGTTGAGATGAATACAACACTGACATATTGATAATCTTACAAGTTGCCAGCTCAACTCCAAAACATTTCTGGAGTGACGTTTCTTTGTTTGTAGAAGAAAATCAGATCCGGACCCTAAAAAATTAATGTATATGAAAGCACCTCCATCACCAGATCATTGAGCAAGTTATTTTATATTATTCAACTGATAGAAAGAAAAATTAGCCTTATTGAGGAGCTGTGTTTTACATTGGACGCTATGTTTTCTTGGCCTGCGTACATAAGAGAGAGGGCAGTAAGATAATAAGTTTATTTATCATACCAAAATAGACAG
Organism: Phoenix dactylifera; assembly: GCF_051530095.1. NCBI lineage: Eukaryota > Viridiplantae > Streptophyta > Magnoliopsida > Arecales > Arecaceae > Phoenix > Phoenix dactylifera. Next base: position 37,437,765 of record NC_143190.1, on the reverse strand, counting down.
AATAAGACAAATCGCTATCATCAAAGACAACCAAGTAACATCAAAATGTAAAGCAAAATCCTTACCTTTTTCAGATATTTCTTGTGAAGTTTCATTGCCCCACTGCAAGCTTTTTTTGCATCTAAATTTCCAGTTATGTCATTTAAAATCTGAAAGTGAAACAAATAGATAATGTAAGATTAAGTCACTGGGCAGGGGAGGGAGAGAGAGAGAGAGAGAGCAATATCTCAACATTTGATTATATCTATAAATAAAATTGTACATTAAAATATTTTCCCAAAAAATGCATCTCATTTTAGCAAAAAAAAAAAAAAAAATGCATCTCAAAATTTTATGTAACAAAGAGTATATTAAATAATACATAGACTAAACCTCATCCTGTCTATTTGTGGTTTGCTTTATCAATCCAATAGCAGTCTGTGTCCTAGAAATATATCTCATAATATCTGAGACCTCTTAGATATGAGTCCAAAAATATTTACTGTTTACATTTCATGAGTTATATTAAATAATACATAGACAAAACAGCATCCTGTCCATTTGTGGTCTGCTTTATGAATCCAATAGTGGTTTGTGTCCTAGAAATATATCTCGTAGTATCAGAGAGCTCTTAGATATTGGTCCAAAAAATATTTATTATTTACATTTCATAAGCACTAATAATTAAATGGTTGCATCCTTCAGTAACAGAAAAGTACCTAGATATTCTATCCAAGCTAGTTTTAAAGGACATGCCTTCTTGCAGAAGCAGGGTTGATTTTATTGTTTGCAGGCAATCATTTTTATTTATTTAGGTCTAGTTATAACTATCAATAGATCACAGACGATGTACAAATCATTATAAAAAGCCTAACTTGGTTTTTACCTTAACAACATCATCCAATCCACGTGCTTCCTGCATCAGAGCGCTTTTGTCCTTGAGAACACTAGCAACAAGAAAAACTGTAATGGGGAGAGGGGCTTCAGAACTTTTGCATCCATTTTTCATATTCTCTCGCTCGTACTTCCCAAACTGGCGTATCGACTTTACTTTCCCTTTAGATCCCTCATTTTTTTCAGTGGGAAACCCTGGTTCTTCATACATGGAGAAGGTATCAGGGTCATATTCTAGAGCCCACATCATCTGTATAGAAGTTTGAAGATAAAGCATCAGGTTAGCATAAGAAAAAAGGCAGGAAAGTGTTTTTTGTGCTTGCGTCAATGGATGTATCGCTCATGAAGCATATGAAAGATATGGCAGCACAAAGCAAAAATCTCAATGAAATATTTGAAGTTCAATGGAGTTAATGTTCTACCAGTATGCCCTCATACACCATTTATTTTCTCCACAAGACACTGTTGTCATTTTTTCAGACATTTTTTGCCTTCCTTGAACAATTAAACAACGTTCTTTGAACCTTTTAAGTATACAAGAATCAAGTACATATATTAATGCCAAAATATGGAGATACATTGACGACATGCATATATCCAGTCATAGATCAAGAGATAGTGACATTTCTTTGAAAGCAGAACTTCTGGAATCTGTCTGGTAAAATGGGTTGAGTGTTTTGAGGCATATTTAGTGAAGTATCATAAAAGCATTATATTGTTAGCAACTGAGTAAAATTTAGAACAACTGACTGAAACTTGCAATAATGTACTGGTCATTCAGGTCCATATGAATTTCATACCTCCCAAAGGTACAATGAGTCTCCAAATGACAACTCCCGGCGGAACAATACCATAAACATACGGAAAGCAAAGAGATAGTCGCCTCCACCTAGTGTTTCTGTGCTCAAAAGACAATACAATATATTAGCACCTGTCTATAAAAATAGAGATGCTATCTATGTTACAAGCATAATCAACAAGCCATAATGTTTAAACAACGAGTACAAAAAAAAAAAAAACAATAACTAGCATTTGAAAAGCAGAGGTAAAGAATTTCAAAAGCTGAAGGATGACTAAGACATCCATACAGGGCAAGCACTTTTCCCGGAGATCTATCTAGCATAATTGAAGCCCGATGGACCATGATTGGTACTACTAAACAGTTATCTCCATTTGAGAATGAACTAAGTATAGATACAGTAACTTTATAAAAATGAAATAAAAAATGATTATACAAACCAAAATAACAGAACAAACTTTGACTGAAAAAAAGAAGCTGGAGGACAAGAAAAAAGAACTAAAGAAAATATGGTTATTATCTGATAAACAAAGTTAAAATTTTAATTATAAAGACGGTGATACATGATCACAAAAATTGAAAATATACCTAGGTGTTGATGAAGCTTTGGGTCAAGAACTTGAGTGATGGATGCTAGAATTTGAAGTTGGTCCTCTACTCCAACAGATTTCTCTGTGCATCTAAAATTTCCTCGCTTTCAAATTTCAAATGACAATGGATTAAAAACCAGTTGATGAGAATAATAAAATAAAAATATTATCCATAAGAATTTAAAAAATCAATATATCAGGAAAGGTCATTATAGTATGCGGCACTTTTATTATCCAATAACGATCATGCACTAGTAGCATATAAATGAAAACGGACAATGAGAATAAGCGTACAGAATCTTGGATCTATAAAAGAATAGTTAAAATAATCAGAGAAAGAAATTACAGGAAAATTTATTATGAGAATCACACAATTAATTCTACCAACATGAATCACTCAACATTTCAGAAGCATTTCAAATGAGAATTGGAAGGGACCATATTCTCAAAGTTCTCATATGATTATCTTGTTATCCAGAGCATAAAAGGTACTAATGATGGCTAACCTGACATACAGAATCCAGTATTCATTAAATAAGGATGTCAATGAGCCTGGTCATGGTGGGCCTCGGCCAACTTAGTGTCAAACTTGAGGCCCAAGGATGAACCAAACCCCAAAATTCTGAAGGAGCCAGGCCCAGGCATGACCCATCCCACTCATTTAATATCCCAAAAAATTTAAGTCTATTAAGGTATATGTCGTTAACTTCTTGTATATGTAGAAAGTCATCTTTTTTGTTCTCCATTTACCAATTCTAAAGGCAAATAAGCATTTAACTTGACAAAGTAAACAATTAAAAACAGTATTATACAAATAATCATAAGCTGTTTGATGTAAAGACTTTATAAATGAGCTCCTGTTGACTCAGAGAAACCTACCCGTAGAAAGAGTTGTGTGCTTGTCAATATAGAAGGGTGTCTATGTAGGAGTTCCTTAGATATAATTATTTATACTCAATACATTTATTTGGAAATCTCAATGGCTGGTTTTGCCCGACTGCAGCCAATTCATGAAACAAGCCACTGTATCAGCCAAGGCCCAGGTGGTGGGTACTGGGTACTATTCCCATGTTATGCCGAGCCTGGAGTGGGTCAAGTCTATAGAACTTACTAGATTAACCTGGACTATGGACGGCTGTCATTAAATGCTAAAAGCAACATAAGTTACCAAATGTTAGGACTAGAACTTTGAAGGGAGCAGATTAGCATATAACCTTTCTCGAAAGAGCATCATGCTGAAAAGCAAGCAATATATTAGACAGATTCATAATTCCAAGAAATCTAGGCATGATGAATGACTTAAAAGCTTGTAACATTCTTGAGATGATCCTTGCAATTAATAACAATTTAGACCTCTAGTTCAATCAGTTTTCTTAAAAAACATACGGAAAAGCCATGAGTACATTTATTTATTTAGGCTGATGTTGTGTCAACTGATAATTTCCTTCGAACAACACTGATGGTGGAACAAAATTATCCTCAATCAGAACATTTCATATTGATTTCCATATCCTGTCTTGCTTACTGATCTATCGGCTATCAGTGTGTCTTCAGGCCATTCATACTCTTCATTAGATCCTCTTTAAATCCTTGCAATTAGATCCCAATGTCATGAGAGTGTTCATATTATTTGGTTCCTCCAGATTCTGTTCTCCCAAAGTGGGTTTGGTGTAAAACTCCAATAGTCTCAGAAGGAGCTTCCTGAGAAGTTGAGGCATCATTTTGGGCTGCAGAAAAGCTCAACCGAACCGAGTTTGTGCTGTTTAGGCTCTACTTTATCATATCAAGGGAGTTTTCAAGCTTAGCTCTAGCTTAAGCCAAGCTCTAATGCAAGTATTCAAACTTGGCCTGTGAACCATATAGGTCTTGCACACTCTTACTTGACCTTCCTACACAAATTTGAGCAGTCATTACTGAAACTGACTCAATACCTTGTAGCACAAGCCTGCACACTTTATCCTCAACCAGTGCAACTCCTAGTCCTACTTTATTATAATAAGTCATCAACCTTTACTTCCTATTTTTACCACATATAAACAATCTTAACTTTGCTACATTCATTTTGCTTGCTTAGGCCACCTTTGTTTGTCCTCCTAAAGAATTTCCTAATAATTCTTTTTTTTTTTTTTTTGAGTGAAAGGAGGGATGAAGCCTGGAAGTCATGAATACAAGAAGAGAAATAGTCTAAGTGGTGATTGCTAATTTGTCCCCACTTCCTCACAACTAGTGGAAGTCTTAGAATAACAGAGGATCATTCAGTAATAAGGATGTGGTGCATAACTGAGTCAGGGGATGTTCTCTTCTCGAGGAAGACCTGGTTGTTTCTTTCTCTCCAAATACTGGTGGATAACAGAATCCCCTAATAAGCCACCAAAGCATTCTTCTATTACTTAATGACATAAATCACCTCTACCTTCACTCACCCAGCTCTAATTCTCACAGAGGGGATGAACAAAAGAAAATTTTCAAAAGAAGATTTAAACCTCAAAAAGGATGAGAATGTTTGAGACTTGAGTGGATGCCTATACCCTGAGAAGAGAGGGTCGGGACCTGAAACCTTTAAAAGACATAGGAGTTGCTCAATAGAAAGAAAGTGAAGAGATGAGGACGTTGGATGAGAAAGTACCAAGAAAACAGCAGAGCATTATTGAGAAAAGGGCTTGGATTTGTTTGGAGGACTAAAAGGAAAGTGGAGCTTCTGAAAGGCAAAATGAGAAGAAGGATGGATTGTGATGAAGGGCTTCAAGGCTCTGTATAAATGCCCTTGATAAGAAAGAATGACCAGTTGGGTCAAGGGAAAGCACATTCAGAAACCAATAACTAATAAACGAAAGGATTTCTAAGCCAACTCTAAAATTAAGAGTTGAGGGACTCTGCTTGGTTATGTTTATGATTTTTTCAAGAATTGTAGCAAACTAGATACATGCAATCTCATTGAGAATATAATACTAGAACACCTCTAGTATGTAACTGATTAAAGGCAGACATAAATAAAAATTTCATTAAATTCTAATTGTTACCTTAAATGTTTGATAACAAATGACCAGCTAGCAGATGAGTTTAAGGCTCTTCACTTTAACTAAACTGTGAAGAACAGGAGAACTAGTCCGAAAGCAAGAAACATGTCAACCAGTCTACAGTTGCAAGATACGAGGCAAAATTGTAAGTGGAAAAGCTCCACTACATTAGTTAAAGAAATGAAATTTTGAACGGAGAAATAAAGTGGACAAAACAAAATACACTCGCACTGTTCCTATCCTATTCTTGATTCTTAAGTGTTAATAGAAAAAAAATTTAGGGTAGCCTCCTCCTGCATGATGTAGATTTATCACCATAAGCACGGCAGTCTCCCATTTTTCTAACAGACATCCACAGTGGCTGTTTGACCATATTAAAGGAAGAAGAGATACATGGCAGGACATGTCCAAAGCTGCCATGTACTCCTTCAAGGTAAGTCAATTTGCACGAGGAAATATTACTAACCCAGAACATAAAGTTATCTAGAAGTAATTTTTAAAGAAATCTAGGAATGGCTCAAAAGAATCAATTATTAAAACAACAGGTAGCTTGACAAAGATTATACCAGTCTGCGCATCAAGCGCTCAAAGCACCAAAAAGCATCTGCTTCATCTTCAAGAAGAATTATCATCGGGGAGCAAAGATCACTCATTCCTGATCATATATATCACAACCAATGCATGTTATCCAAGTTGTCACAAAATCCTAGTAAAGGAACATAACATTCACAGTGCTCCCTCTTGACCATAAGATTTATATATCTACTTATATAAGAAGACAGAAGGAATAAAAAAGAATTAAATATATTCCTTTCAGAGGAAGGATAAAAATGATGTCTTCAAATATGTAACACACCTTGACAATAGCCAACATCTTTGTCAATCCAAGCATAAACAGCTAGAATATCCCAGAGCTTTGCTAGATTCTCTTGCTTCTCATAAAATACCAGGGTCCTATCAGTGCGAAGCACATCGAGACCTACCATAAATAGTGCTTTTCTTGAAAAACTCGCTGCAAATTTAAGTAGCAAGAAGAATGAAAATAAGGTCATCAACTTAAGTCATACCAATTTGATGTAGTGTAAGCTTCCACTCGATTACTTCCTTATCCAAAGGAACTTGATCTCTATGTTCATTATTCTCAGCACCACCATTTGAAGTGGCTTCCATAAGCACCAGTGGGTCTTGAATAGGCTCACCATCTTCAGTGATTATTGGAGCTGTAATAATCTTGCCACTACCAACGTGAGAATCCCTCTCTCGACAATCTTCCTTCCATCTAGCATACTGTACTCTGCATGGCATATATACATGAATTTCTAAATTTGGAAATTTGTAGGAGTTTTATCATGGTTTTTGAGATTCAACCTAGAAATAAAAAGTGCAATATAAAAATAATAATGATGATGATGATGGAAATAATGATGGCGACGACAAAATGAAGATAATGATGATAACGCAAGGTAAAATTGTTGAGACTGTTTAGAGTGCACACTGGAGCATGAATCAACAGCGAATAGCAAAAGATGCAGATCAGAACATACCCTAACTTGCTCCCACTAAAATGATGGTTATCAAACAACTAACCTGTATGAAAGGGTTACTATAGAAACCGATCTTCTTATCATACCACCCTCATTTCCTTAAATTCTTGTAGTTTATGTAGGATGCACTAGGAATCTTGATCATAAATAGGTCTATCTATGAAAAATTGTTTGGAGATATTAGACAGCCACAACCTAGGCCAGAGATTCCACTTGTGGGAAGGGCTTCTTGGAAACTAGTTGAATGGGCATGAAAGAGGAATTTGAGGGCAAAGAAGACTTGAACAATTATCACGAGTAGAGATTAGAAGATGCAGGCATTTTGATGGGCAAGACCTTGGATTATGAGTCAGGACAGAGTTTTTCCCCAAATCAGGAAGGCCTTCATGTAATTCTATTCAATTATGTTCATTTCAATGTCTAAGTATATTCCTACTTCCATTTAATGTTTGACTAATAAATTTAATAACTCAATTGGGTTTGTTCAATAGTATTTTCTACGCTTTATATGCTTAACAAAATGTTCTTGCTACTTTGTTTTGTCGTATTTATTATTTGCTGAGCTAGGCTTTTCCCTAGTTAGTAGCTTCTAATGATAAACAACAACTATCCCACATATAGCGTGTTTGACAGTTAATAGCTGATAAAAGAAACCGTAGATGCTCTTATTCAAGAGCTTCAAATTTCAATTGATGCCTTGTTAAAATAGTTAATACCCACATCAAGATATATCATACAAAATTCTGCAATAAGATAAATAGCAACTATAGCATAGATTAAGCCCTGGGGACCAGGGTGATGAGTGCAGTTTTGGTAATATGGCAAATGGTGGAGCTACTCCAAGAAGTTCTTTAGGGAAATAATAAAGGATCAAGAGAGATCTATGTGATATTATGGCCAACTTCACATTGTAGACTCACTGGAGTCAAGAGATATTTTGGTTACATGAAGAAATTTATGGAAGCATACAATCTCAAAGGAGGATCTTTAAAATAATGTTCATATTCAATTGAATAATCTTCTTACATTAATGTGCACCACTCTTTGTGATATTCTTGAAACTAATAACAAAACCAAAGAAAAAAAAAAGTGTATTTACAGCATTGCAATATTTAGCTAAATATAACAAGCAGGTTTGCTTTGGAAGTATTACTACCTCCTACGCTGTCTCAGCTGCTCTCGCTCCTCAAAAGTGCTTTTAGGATCAAAACAGCCAAGCAGAAACTCCCAAACCTCTCCCCTTATTGAAGGATGAACACCCTAATCAAACAAAGAATTGAAATAGAAGAATCATTAATGTTGAAGATTCTCTAATAATCATTCAAAGGACAGAGACAATCTTGTCAATTTTTTCTTTTCCTTTTAAATAGAAAGGCCTCGTCACACCTGTTTATTTTGACAGTGAATATGATGGAAGAAGAAACTTCATCACACGAGATAAAAGAAGAAGCTGCGCTTGTTGACTTACCCCACGCTGTATCCGGCTAAGGACCGAGGCAATATCCAAGCGACCTTCTAGACTAAATGCAGCCTGCCATCTTCGTGTGCTCAGAGTTTTTCCAGCCTGCGTAAACAGATGAGAGCAAGACATCCTCAGCTCCTGTGCCACGCCTAATGGGAGAATTTATGATAAGGGGATCCAAGACCAAGTAACCATTAATAAAAAGACTGCCCTTCATGTTAAGATTCCCGTTTGATTGAAAAAAAAATCTCCATGCAAGTCAATTACTCAGACAACTCCACAATCCATACGTGAAGCACAAGTAGAAATGCCTAGACGTAATTCCAATTATCTTCACCTATCACCCAAGAACGAATTTAGGAAAAGAAATGGTGAATTTATAAAATCTGGAATTTTTTTGATAATTCCAAGAAAAACATGGTTGGCATGGATGGTCGGTCCTTGAGAAAACATCAGATAGTTCACTTCGCCTATGAATCCTAATCATCAGTTCATGTAATACGAGAAAACAATAAAAATCATCATGTTGTTCAACATGAACGTTCCAATCGAGAAAGATAGAAATAATAAAAAAATATATATAAAGGAAGATTGAGCCGGACCCTGATCTTGAACTTGCTCTTTGGAATATCGCTGCACTCCGGGCGGACCTCGTAGAAAGAATCCGCTGGAGCTTCAGTGTTCCTCCACATCCCTCGCCTAAAGAAAATCTAAAACACTGTCTCGAAACCACCAAAAATCCCCAAATCTCCGCGAAAAACCCAGTAGAAATCTCGGCAACGACGCTCGAGCTGGATCCCTTAATCACCGAATCACCCCAAAAGTTCCTTCCTTTATTTTCTGATGGGATTGAAGGGATCCAGATCGGGCGTCGGGCGGAAGAGAAATCGATTTGGGGGGAACTTGGAGGAAGGGAAGGCGTAGGGCGGGGGATGGGGAGAGGGCTAGTTTCGTAAAAAGCTTGGGTTGGAATGGTTCATGGCTCCGCATAGAAATGATTAATTTAGATCTTCATGTCTATTTAGCTAAATAATTGCCGCTCGAGGGAAGAGCCGCGGAGGACCAAGACGGACAGGGAGACCCGTTCCAACGCCCCCCTCCGACTCGGTTGGTCGCTTCAACGACCCCGGTTAGGTATGTTAGTTGAGTTCCTTTCTTTAGCCTCTGCGGATGGATTTGAGTTGCCAAGTTTCCTATATTCTTGTGATGCGTGGGGAATCCAAATATGTCGGAAAATTTTTTGTCCTGCTCTAGAATTGAAAGGTTCTAAATACTTACCACATTATTTCTCTTTTTTTCAATTTCAAAATCCTTCTACTTAAGCTTTTTCTTAGACGACCAAAATCTATGATCTAAATCTTGCAACCGTTAAATGAAGACAAGGAAAAAGATAAGATTTTTTGGATGGTGTCGCATTGATTTGTGCAAGGCGCTAAGATTTTCTTTTTTTTCCTCCTTTTTTTTTTTTTTTTTTTAACCCAGTAAGCCAAAGGAGGTTTTTCTGGACTCAAATTTGAAGATAACATAAACTATAAGCATCAGGCATCAGTAGTAGACTATCGAGGATGATATATTCTTTATAGGATTTGGAAAACTAGCCAATTTGTAGCTCCCGTTTAGTTGACTTGATCTGGAGCCTAATGATAAACTGGGCTTCGGTACGGCAAATATGAAATTTTAAATAGACCTAGTCTAAAGTCCAATTAAAAATGAATATAGTAAAGGTCTAAGACCCAGCTCATAACTAACTTCAGCTGGATGATGTTCTTGAAGAGGGGGAATACCTACACACCTATTACTAAAACAAATATTAATTCAAGAGATGATGGTAAAGGAATCACCTTCCAAAACTTTATATTCTTTTCAACAAGTGGTTTAAAATGATCATACGGAAAATATGAAATTCTAAATAGACCTGGTCTAAAGTCCAACTAAAAATGAATATAGTTTAGGTCTAAGGCTCAGCCCATGAGCAACTCTATCTTCAGCTGGATAATATTCTTCAAGAGAGGAATAGCTACAAGCCTAATATTAAAAGAAATATTAATCCAAGAGATGACTGTAAAGGAATCACCTTCCAAAACTCTAGACTAAATATATTCCTTTCAACAAGTGGCTTAAAATGATCGTACCTTTGGAATTAGAAAAATATCGTGGGACTTTGCCATTGATCATACAAAAAGTTCCGTGTGCCAAAATGGCACAACACATCTTAATTTGATTAACCTCGCATGGATTGCAGCTCTAGGCATAAAAAACTCTTCATGAAATAAGAAAGACCTACCCGCAAAGTATATTTACAAGATCATATATATTATGAATATGTAATTAAAATGAGGGATCACAACTACAATGATTCATGCTCTATGTCACACGCATTAAGATTGTCACAAGAAATTAACATCTTTTTCTCACTCTGAACTAGTTTATTTGAGATGTAAGTATATGTGGTTTTCTACAAGTCATCAACACGCTTTCTCCTATATATATTAAACTGCTCTAAACCAGGCCATCACCATAATTTCTCTATCTGCTTTCAACTGCTCTATATAGTTATTTGCATTTTAACAATGCCATATTGGAGTTATTCAATTTTCAAGAAGCTGTTGGAGCTTTTATATAAAATTGTTATAGGTTTAAATAACCATCGAAGACTATGCATCAATAATAGTTAAAATATAATTTTTAGGATCTTTATGTAATTTTTAAATTTCTTTATATAACAAGCCAAGCATATATTTTGAAGAAAAAGTAATTTGTAGGTACCAGTTCAAAATTTGAACTTTAACCTAACAAAGTATCCAAGAATTAGCTTAATGACAAATCCTCTCACTTTCATGTGAGAGGTCGAGGGTAGGAGTCTTGAAGCTGTGTTATTTCTCAATACTTCAGCCTCAGCTTGCCCCGAAATTTTTCCAGAGACTGTCCTGTAACAACTCAGGATCTCACCCAAAATGGCTAGCCGAAAGTTATTGTTTGGGTTCCTTGATCCTGTATAAGTACCCAAGATCTACTCAGCGAATAACCGATGTGGGACTAAACACACGCCCGCACGGATCCTCACATATTCCCCCCGTTCAAGCCCTGACATCCTCATCAGGCTAAGGGTTCAAATCCATTCAAATCTAATCACAAACACCACGATCGGTCCGTGATCAACCCCAATGGATCCGTGCTGCAGTGTCCTCCAGTCCACATAAGTTATGAGCCGGGTCCGCTCTGATACCATTTGTAACAACTCAGGATCTCACCCAAAATGGCTAGCCGGAAGTTATTGTTTGGGTTCCTTGATCCTATATAAGTACCCAAGATCTATCCAGCGGATAACCGATGTTGGACTAAATACACGCCCGCACGGATCCTCACATGTCCAATAAAAATGATTGTAGTAATTACTTCCTTGAGTATATTTCTACCTGAGTACCATGGTATTCTAGTATGAATTTAAAAATAGTGCGTGCAACCCACTAGCCGGCACTTGTTATATTACCAACTTATCTTGAATTTAATGTATGAAACTTTCATGTGAAGCAAAAGCTATACATCACCCGGTACTAATCACTGCTTAATCACATTTCAGATCAGTTGAGCCATGATGATTAGCGGTGATTGATAGCAGTACTTTTTCTGTAATAGTTTATAAAAAAATGTAAATATTAATAGATATTTTTTTTTTGGTGAATCGATTGCTTGTACTGCTCTAGTTTGAGCACAACCAGCTACATCACAAGTAAAAAGGCTACACAAAGCAAAAGAAATTGAAGAGTGCTGGTCCAGATAAACTCTTCCGAATGATAAGCAGCAAATAAGACGGCTCATAGTCAGCAACTTAGTTCACCTGCTGAAGGACATGACTGACCTGGAGAGCCCGGCACTCCCGTGGCATCCATCATATGTCGCTCAGAAGCGGATGCTCCACCTTCTTCTACCCCTCCTTCCAAAGGCACGCAATCAATGAGACTGAGTTCTCCTTAGGATGATACAACCAGCCTCCAAAACATATCTCATATAGAAAAGTTCTTCTTATGCTGCTCTGAGCTCCGCCTCAAATACCAGGGCTTCGAAGGAACGAGATCCTTCGCAGCAATGTGGCACCATGGTTTCTGGTCATAAATACCACTCCCGCCTAATCATCACCGGCGGGCGGGCTTCATCAAAATTCATTTTTGAAATAAAGCAAGAAGCACTGTGGATGGGCAATTCTTGCATATAACATTATAACCTCTCCTGCGGTGGAGCATCGTATTCTTCTTCCTCGCCGCCGCCGAAAAGAAAAGAAAGAAAAGGAAAAAAAATGATCTCTGTACGAAGGACAACGCTTCTTCTCATAAATAGTGTTTCTTCTTCTTCTAGGGTTCGAGCCCTTGCCGTCGCTGCCCATTCTCCGGCTGATCCCCCGCCCCACCGCCTCGACGACCTCCTCCGATCCCACCTCGACTCCGGCGACGTCCCCGCCGCCGTCTCCGTCCTCCGTCGCTCTTTCCACTCCCCCCTCTCCCGTCCTCCCGCTACCTCCGTCAACCTCGTCTTCGCCCATCTCTCCAAATCCCGCCAGTTCGAGTCCGTCATCTCCCTCTACCACTCGCTCCGCGAGTCCGGTCTCTCCGCCGATTTGGTCTCCCTCAACATCCTCATCCACTGCTATTGCCAGACGCGCCAACTGGACCTCGCCCTCAAGGTGTTCGACGAAATCCGCGAACGAAGTTACCGCCCCGATATTGTCTCCTTCAACACTGTGATCAAGGGCTTCTGCAATGAAAACCGAGTTTCCGATGCTTTTAAGGTTCTACGTGAGATGAGGGAGAATGGGCCGAGTCCAAATGGCTACACCTATGCCATGTTGATTGGTCTCGTGTCGCGAGGTTGCTCAAATTCGGAGCTGGGCTTGGGTTTGATTCAGGAAATGTTGCAACTTGGATTGGAACCGAGCATGGTTAATTGTAACTGTGTTCTGACTGCGTTGTCTAAGCAGTTTAAGATCCATGCAGCAAAGGCTCTCTATGGGAGGATGAGTAAATCAGGAATTGCGGGAGATGTTGTCTCTTATACTAGTTTTATTGATGTCTTGTGTCGAAAGAGGATGATAATCGAAGCAAAGATGCTTTTTTCCGAGATGCCAGAGAAGGGAGTGGCACCCAATGTGGTGACCTATAATACTATGATTCATGGGCTCTGCGTTAATGGGCAGGCAGACAATGCAATGAGAATGTTAGACCAGATGGTGATATGCGGTCTTCGGCCGAATATAGTCACCTACACAACAGTTATTAGTGGGCTTTATAGAGATGGGAAGCTAGAAGAGACGCTAAATCTTTTGGATGTGATGAGGCAACAAGGGTTAGAGCCTGACAAGCAAATGTATGGCACGTTGCTCGATGGGTTGTGCAAAGGAGGCAGAGTGGAAATTGCACTGCAGCTCTTTCGTGCAATAGAAGCTAGTGGATTCAATGATATCGCTTCTTACAATAGTTTGATCAGCGGGTTTTGCAAATTGGGGAAGATGGAGGAAGCCAGCAAGCTTTTTGAGGAGATCATGGAGAAAGGATTCAAACCGGATGTGGTTATGTATACCACATTGATGGATGGTTTCTGCAAGATTGGTAAAGTTGAGGCTGCACAAGGGCTAATAGGTGCTATGGAAAGGCGGGGCCTTAAACCTGATCTAATCACCTATTCGACCATGGTAGAGGGTTTTTGTGATACTGAACAATTTGATGCTGCAGAAGAGCTATTGTGTGATATGGAAAGGCATGGTTTTGAACCAAACTCAGTTATCTATAATATGTTGGTATATGGTTTGTGCAAGGCAGGGAATTTTGATAGAGCTGAGCATTATCTAGAAGAGATGAGCCATAAAGGGCAACAAGTCAATGCCAAGACTCGTCAAATTCTTTCAGATGGTAGGGCAGGGAGACTCCGGGATGCTGAGAAATTGGTTCCGTCATACGGCTGAGATAAGATGGATACTGATGCTGTCATAAATTAGTCTATCTGCGATTATCACTGCAGAACAGTTTAACAAAACTAAAGAAGATGGGTGATGGGAAAATGTTTCCGAAACCAATTTATAACTTGGAATACCAGCATTCAGATCAAAGGTAAAAATGAGGAAGCCATCAATATGTTTTATGAATTGGTTGTATTGCTTCATGTGCATATGCAGCTTTCCTTTTCCAGAGCATTTATGTATGTTGGCCAGCTTAGAAGGTTCTTCCATATGCTTCCAGTCACATTGGGAGGCAGGGAAAGGATGGAAGTTGATTTTCGTGCTGTACCGGACGAATCTCATGTGGAAGCCAACTACTTGGAATGTAAGAACTGGTTGCAAGGCACTTGCTATCAAACCTTATTTCATAGTAGAGCTAATATTGTCGGCTATTCATGTATTCTTATGATAGTTTGATTCTTTGAGCATAAATTACTTCAAATTCTGCAATATGAAAAGGCCAATCTATGACATGATTCTGTTGAACTAAGAAGTCATGATGTTCCTAGAAAATCATTCCTATGCAATTTGTAATACTTGATTTCATGTAATATGTTATAATTTCAGGAGTGCAGGGGCTTCTATTGTATTGTCAAAATGAGCATGTGCATTCTTCAAATCAAATATGCCCTTTTGGATGGTGACCAGAGAATTGTGATTTTTTGGGCAAATGGCGGAAGGCCTCCTTAGGAACTTGCCCCATCAATTCACTGCCGGAAAGGGTGGACTACTATCCAAGCATACCTTCCAGAATGACAACAACCAGCAGACTCCCTTGGTACTTAGACATAGTCAATCTCTAGTCTCTACCTAGGAATTTCTATACCGCGTGCACAAGTTTGTCAGGACTCTCAGGGTCCAGGCCTCTAAATTTTTAGATTTTCATGCTCTGATCATTCTTTTTATCTATATCTCGTCACTTATCAAATATATAATTTCCTGATAGGTTTCGCGATGAAGCCTTTACCCTGTTTACTTGCGCTATCATACTACCCTCACATTTAGTTTAATTTGCTCAAATTGCTGTTCTTTCAGGTGACTGCTGGAATCAGTTTTCATGGGTAGCTGGTGCTTTGTTTTCTGTTAGGTAACTGCTCTACTTACTGACTTGAGGCTATTGACACTATAGTGAATTGGCTAATCTTGTAGAGATGCTCTTTAGGCTGTCATGTTGACATTGAGATATACCAGGAGAAATGTTTGTTTTTAAATTTTAAATTTTCTTTTTTTTCCCTTTTAAGATGGATAGCAACTCGGAGATGCCAAGAATTTGATAGAACTCATATCGTTTTTGTATCATTTTCTCTGCCTCTTATAGACTATTTTATTGCTTTTCTCTGGACAGCCACATAGCTGCAACTTTCCTAATGATGCAAGAGCAAAATTGTATTCAGGCAATTCAAGTTTGCTCTTGGCTATTGGAAATTAAATTTTCTTTATTGTTGTTTGCACCATTTTATGGTCTGTGAGAAATGATGGTGTTGTGGAACTTATCCATTATGTCCTAAGGGCTCTCAGAGACAAACTCAATAACAGCAAAAGGGGGAGGACCCGATGATAGAGAAACTACATAGAAATCATGGTTAACACAATCCATTTGTAATTAATCCTGCTGAGGATTTTTGGGTGAATATTTTGAAACAAAAATATATCTAGAGGCAGCTGTTCAAATTACAGTTGACAATGCTGGATCAACTTGTTTGCATGCTTCATTCTCTTGAAAGGTTGGGTTAGAAGTTCTACAAGGAGCATGATTGAAAATAAAATTGCAATTAGTAAATTGCCTGTTTCTTCTGATTTTCAGGAAATTCATTAATGCAACTAAATGTGCAATTAAATGTAGATTTTTGAACCTAGGATCCCTAATAACTGCAGGAAATTATGCAATTATCAAACAAAAAAAAATAAAGAAAAAGAAAATTATGATGCCACTGGAAGAGATACCACCTTTCATTGAGGTCTTCAGCCTCCATGGCTAAGGTGCTTTATATATAACTTCTTCTTTATCAATTATCATCACTCTTTCTCTTTCTCCCTCTTATATATATATATATATATATATATATATATATATATATATATATATATATATATATATATATATATATATATATATATATATATATATATATATATATATATATATATATATATATATATATATACACATTGTGTATGTGTGTGTGTGTATATATACATTGTGTATGTGTGTGTATATATACATACATAATGTCTATATGTGTGTGTGTATAGAAAAAAAAAAGAGAGGGAGGGTTTCACTAGGATATAATCAAGTGAAAGTCCACTTAGATCAGTCAGATTAATAGTAGATGATGTGAGTCGAAGATCGATGTTCCAAGCTGTTGAACATGATCTACTATATTTAAAATTATTTATATAAAAAAATTTATGTGATTTAGAGATATGTAACCTATATATCAAGTAGGCAAAAATTGTATAGTTTAAGCTTAACGAAGTAATACATATTTTTTGATGACTTGATGCATAAACTTCGGTTTTCAAATTGCACAGTTTTTGTTGTAGAAACACCATAAAAGTAATAGATCATATACAATAGTTTGGATTATCAATGATAGATATGTTGGATCCCCATCATCTAATATTGGTTTGATGGAATCTGAATGGAGATCGATCAACTAGATCCTAGAAGAGGAGATAATGATCAAATATGAAAGGAGATCGATCGACAAGATCCTAGGAGAGGTGATGGTGTTTGTGCTTATGTGTGTGTATGTATACATATACACTTGCGTACAAGTGTTAACAAAAGGGAACAGAGTCCAGCACATGTTACGAAACCAGAAATCAGAGGCCAACCATATTGCTACCTCCTCTCTAACGATGTTTTTTGAGGCATCACGGACCCAAGTTTTTTCTTACGGCCATGGGCGATTGACGCGTCTGGCACTAGTGTACTAGGGAACATTTGTCAGTAGGGTATGCAAAGGTCTTCCATTTGCGCAGGACTCTTCTTTCTTTTTTTTTATTACAGTTAAAATAAATAAAAATTATACAAAATTTTAAATTATTTAAAAAAATTAGTTTTTTATAAATTTTAATTTAGTATAATTAGATCATCGAATTTTTACATTCGTTCAATTCATATTCTGACTATAAATTCTGTACGACTGTTACGACGAAACTATCACGTGATATCATGTGATATTAAATGACAATTCTATCACAGCAGCTAAATAGAATTTATAGCCAGAATTTGAGTTGAATGAATTTATAAATTTGATAATCTAATTACACTAAATTAAAATTTAGAAAAAAATTAAAAATTTATAAATAGTTTGAAATGTTTTGTATGATTATTTGAAAAAGAAATATCATCTTACGTCAAGTAATATATTCTAGAGGTTTTGTTTGGAAGGAGCGCGAGATAGTGCTGAAGTCTTTTTCTGCTTTGTTATTTTTGGATTTTGTTGGTCGTATCCACACCCGTAGGACCTGAGCCGCCGTTGTACCAAAAACAAATAATATTTCACCACCGAATGTTAATGTGTCGTCAAATGGATTTGGCTTTGTTAGCCAGAAGGGATGTTGGTATGGACTTTGCATATAAAATCAAGGATCCGAAACGGAAAAAAAAGAACAAAAAAAAAGAGAAGATGAGGTATGGTCTAGAATCTAAGATACTTGGATATAAAATGAATTCCAAAATACAAATAAAATGCTTGTAACAAGGCCTGGTCCATTAACTTGGTACATTGATCAGATCTACCACTCTACTAGTTTGAGGCTTTGTGCCATGGAGTATAGATCTGTAATTTCCTTTTTAAATTTTTTGAGAAAAAGGGGAACAAATTTTCTCCTACTTCATTAAGACTGTGAATGAAGAGCAAAGAAGTATGGATCCGTAACATTGAGTCGGGGTTATGTCAAGTCCAATTATGTCAGGTTCGATATCGTTTCAACTCATGAATATGGAAGAATAGAGTGGACCTAGTGTTATGGCTAATAGGATGAGGATACCAACACAAAAAGTATATTTGGTTGGAAGAAGTTGAACTTTTAGAAAAAATAGAATTGGAAATAAGTAATTTTCATTCCAATCATTTAATTAAATTCAAATCTTATCTTGATTTTAATTATAAACTAAATATATCGAAGAAAGGATATGATTATTTCGATTTAATTTTTGTTTCGATATCTAGATGGTGGACCAAATGTGCTGCAGGATTTGGTGCCCGTAATTGAAATTCTCAGCATAGTGGTTTTCAGACTATAGCCCATCTTTTGCCGGCTTTACCGACCACACCCATGGGCTGCTTTGGGCCGGATGACGCCCGTATTGACTTGTGACTTGAGGAAAGCCAGAGGCAATGCTGGGCGAACTTTGTCTTTTCCTTGCGCCAACGTGGAACGAGAGGATTGGTGCAGTTTGTCGTAGCCGGGGTGACTTTACGATTTATCGATCAAATCATGAACAATACCCAAAGTAAAAAAAAAATCATGAACAACATGACAAAGTTTCGTATTTTTTTTCCTGCCTTTTTCAGCTGTCACCGTACAGATTGCCAGCTTGATCACCAATGAGAATCCTGGACATCAACGTCAGTTCGGGTATTTTCTTTCGTTTTTTTTTTCTTCCGGAAGATCGCGAGCATAAGAAAATGGGAATATAAAAAACTATACGAGATATTTATGCTAAAATCTGTTTAGTCATTAAAAATTTTGGAATAGTTGAAAAGTAAAGTTTCCAGTAATATTGATATTATTATGTTAAGAAAATATTATAATATAATATAATTAATATTATATTGTATTAATATTATTCTAATATTAGTTATATAGGAATACCATAAATACTAGATATTTATTTTAGTATTATTATAGAAATATTGTTATAGTATAATCATATTATTAATAATTATTATACAATACCATGTTACATAACATAAAATAAAATATAATTATAATATTGTAATACTTTATTATAGCACTGAAATAATTATAATATTTTTGGTAGTAGTACCATTTATATTATATTGGTTGTCATAATATAATTTTTTTTGGTACAACAACGTCTCACACACGACGGGTGCAGCCAATAAGATCAGAAAAAAGAAGATTGCACAAAGGGGAAGGAGCAGACATGTGGTCCTCCTAAATAAAACTACCAGAGTGATGAGCTACGTAAAAGGCAACCCAGTCAACTGCACTATTCGCCTCTTTATAAATATGTGTGGCCCAAAAGAAGTCACACTCCCAAAAGTCCGAATATGTTGTGGAGCAGTGGCACCCCGCCGGTAGTATCGTGCCGACCCCGAACCCACTCGATTACCGTGGCCGAGTCTCATTCGAGGAGGATGCAGTCCGCTCCCAAGACATGCCTCGCATAGGTGGTGCCTTCCTATGGGGCCCTAAGCTCGGCACTAATAACCGAAGTATCGAAGATTCGTCGACCCCCTTCCGCTACCAGTCTGGCGTCTTAGGCTTTGATGACAAATCTCACACCTCCACTACTCCCTCCCTCACCAACACTACTGTTGAAGTTCACTTTGAGAAAGCTATAGGGTGGGGGCTCCCAGAAGACAAGTAAGATCCTGGACGTTGCAATGGAAGAATGAGAGTCCTAGATGTCCCTAGCCGTTCCTAGTGATGACGACGCAGTAGTGCCAATGACCTCCGCAGCATGAAGTAGGGCTCTGTCTGCCACGACCCTTGGATGCACTGTGTTGTCCTCGAAGATCAGGGTGTTTCTATCCAGCCAACAGTGGTAGGCTAGATAGGCAACATTGATCCTCTGTTTCTCAAGGTCGGGCCTCCGTAAGAAAGTTTGCAGGAAGCCAGGAAAGTCCCAGATTGACAACCATTCCTGTCGTGGCTCGGAGGAGGCCAAGGCACATCCCCAAATCTGAGCGGCCAACGGACATCCAATAAGGACATAGAATGGACTCCTTCACCTTCGGCAAGACCACACAAACTGGAGGAGTCCTCACTCCTCGCCGAGCCAGCACGCCTCTGGTAGGCAGGCACCCCTACGCCACCTTCTAGATGAACAAGGCTACTTTGGGGCGGATACGTAGCCTTTAGATCCAGCCCCCATCAAACCGCCGAGTCGAAGACCTCCTAACCAACTCGAGTAAGTCTCGGGCTTTCACCTCTGACCTCCTAATCTCCCTCTAGACCCTCCTGTCCACAGCCTCTCCTATGGGAATCGGCAGTACAGGATCCGCTCGGCCAACTGCTCCCCAAATGCCCGCCGGATGAGATCCTCGTTCCACTTCCGATCTTTTGGTACAAACAGATCATAGACTCTACACCCATCCAACCACCTAGGGTCAAACAAGGTGGGCCAACCACACTGCGGTACCTCAGACAACCATCTGTCCTCCAAGACGTAGATAGCCCACCCATCTCCATTATCCCACCTAATCGTCGGAAGAAAAGTCGAGGCACGGGCACAAATCTCTCTCCAGATGAAGGAGCTGCGCCAGCCTATGTGGAAGACTGTTGGGTCGGTCGGATCTCCGTACTTGGCCCTCATTAGGGAGCCCTAGAGACTCTACGGCTCCAGAAGAAACCTAGCCGCCAATTTGGTCACGAGGACCTCTCATCGCTCAATCAGGAAGTGGACTTCCAGCCCACTACTGCTGGTTGACTGACAAATCATATCCCACGCCAACAGGTGGACACCACTACTTCCCCCTTGCCGCCCCCAAATGAAGTTTTTAAACAGTCGCTCCATGCACCGCAGTGCTACGAGAGGCACAACAGTATTGGATAACAGGTAAATAGAGATCGAGCTGAGAACTGATTGTATCAGGATGACACTGCCCATCATCAGGAGCGGCCCAATGTATTTAGGGGCCTAAGGCCATTTTGTCTTTGAGGCCTTACCTGCAGTGGGCCGGCTTAAGGCAAATTCACAATGGGGCCTCTCTTTTTTTCATTTTATCTTTGAAACCTTTTTTGCAGTGGGCTTTCTTTAGGCCGGAGCCTTAGGCGACCGTCTCAGTCGCCTAAGGGTTGGGCCGGCCCTGCCCATCATAGACAGAGTGCTCGCCTGCCATCCTCTAGCATGCGCTTGACGCTCTGCTCCACGGAGGAGCGCTCCCTCCTGCGGAGACGCCGACCTGTGATCGAGACCTCGAGATATCTCAAAGTTCCCTCCTGCTCCCCAATCCCTAGGATTCCGGTGATAGAAGCCTTCACACTTGGATGGATCTTCGGGCTGAAGCAAGTAACCGCCAAGTTGACCTGCTATCCAGACACCGCACGATACTCCCTCAGAATCCTCCGGACTCATAATATAACTTTAATTTTAGAGCTACAACTAAAAGAGCGCATAAAGGATTAGGCATAAGCCTGTTTCAAGATGAATATAGAAATGGAATAGCCTACACTAGAAAAATGGACATACGGTAGTTGGACCAAGCATGGCCATTCTAAATCTGTGTGCATTTTATCACCAGAAAATTTTTTTTATAAAAAATGTTTGCATAGCATAAGGCTCCATCGTAGGTCATATGCTCCAATCGAACATCTCCTAAGAGAGTAATGGGGACAGAGTGTCTAAATTTTTTTATTAATTAATACAAAAAATGATTAGAGAAGAACAAGAGAACAAAGAAAAGAATAATAGCATCCCCCGAGCAAAGAATTAACATAAAAGAGACTTTTCGCTCTAATCTTCCTTAGAAACAATTGCCCGATGCTAGATTTCTTCCCTCTCTCTCTCTCTCTTCTCTCTCTCACGCACAGAGCCAACATTTGTTAATCTGTTTTATTTAATCAAATTATTTTTAATGGGAGGTTTGGCATGTTAGAGTGCTGCTGGTGGCTAGGAATCCAATCACTTAAACTTCCTTGTCATCCTTTTTGCACTTCCGGTCGGCCATCAAATTAGCTATCTATCCGAGAAAAGTATGATAAAGACTCTATCTCTCTTACAATAGATGAAAAAAAAATCAATATCCTCTGCAGAGCATAAGTGCGTCTTTTTTTTGGATGCTATGGCATCGAGCACCGCTCCCACAATGAAAGGTAGCCATTTGTTTTGTTTTTGAAATGAATGATGTGGTAACCATTCAGAACAGCACTCTACAGTGCAAAAGCATGCTATATAAAAGATTCGAACTAAAAAAAAATCGTTATATATATATATATATATATATATATATATATATTAATATAGATTATAATATATTTTTTATCAAAAATCACAATTTCGACGCACACATCAAATTATCCTTTTTGACTTAAATGTCCTCTCATTAGACTTTGGGTTGACGGTATTAATAAATAACTATTCTAAGTGCAAATGATTTGATTATCATTTTGCATTAATATTCTTAAAAAATTATATAAAAACATAGCGCTTCTAGATACAAACTGAATGTTAAATTCTTTAAAAATATTAATATAAAAGAGTAATAATGATGCTTAAAATAATTATTTATTAATATTATCGGCCAAAAAGCTAGAAAGAGGGGATCCATATTAAAAAAAAAAAGATAATTTGAAAGGTATATAAGTAAATAATAAATTTGAAGGGTAAAAATATAAGAAATTATTTTTGCAAGGATATGTATATATGAAAAATCTAAAATGAAAACTATAAGACAGAGCCTAGCCCACTCCTGCTGCCTCCGCTTTTTACTCCACCCGTTTCTCTTTAGGAGCTAAATTTCTATTTGGCCTCCGAACCATCCCTCTATATATCCATCCTTCCCGTCCAGATTCTAGAGAAGCTCTAACCTAACTCCAGTCATGAAGGATATGAAGGTTTATGCGGTCGCCTTTCTCATTAGATTCATATATGCGGTCATGCAGATTCTCACCAAGGCTGCCTTCGATGGAGGCATGAGCACGTACGTTTATGTGTTCTATAGACAGCTGATCGGCACTCTCTCTGTGGCACCACTGGCTTTGCTACTTGAAAGGTATTGGTTGCTCCTCTCTCTTGGATTTCGAACCTTCATTATTGATTGCTACTCTGTTCTTTAGGGAAAGGGCTCCACAACTATCAGTTAAGGTCTGCCTCAAGATTTTCCTGCTTGCTTTAGTGGGGTAAGTTTTTTTTAATCAAATTTCATATTTTAGCCAAAATTAAAAAAAAATAGTTTCCTTTGGATTCATAAGTGTAGCTATATTTTTTTCAGTAAATATAAATACAGATATAATATTAAACTTATTTTAAATTTGATATTTATATTTGTTCTAAATGGATACAGATATAAATTAGATATAAAGCATATTTATATTTATTTTAAATAATAAAGATATAAGTCGAATATTATTTGGATGCGAATTAGATTTTTAAGTAAAATTTAATAATAAAAATAAATATAAACAATATAACCATAAAGAATGAAAATAAAATCTACTATCAAGTAAATAGGATTCGGGCAATGGTCTAAAACTGGTTATTAAATTTGGATGGAGACTGGTTTCTTGAGCACTGCATATTAGGATAGTGAAGTTTGTTGTTTATGTGGCTTGAAGGTCCCTTTTGCCTATTACTTGCAAATTTAGCTGGGGTTCGTATCAAATTGATGACTGTGGCATTTCTTAAGATGCATTTAACTCTTGTTGTTGGCTATTATTGAGGAAAGTTTTAAACACTACATATTGGGATGGTGAAGTTTGTGGTTCATGAAGCTTGAAGGTCTGTTTTGCCTGTTACCTGTAGGTTTAGCATATGGCTGATATCAAATGGATGACTATGGCATTTCTAAAGCTACACTCAACTTTTGTTGTAGGCTATTATTAAGAAAACAACTTAGGCTAGTAGCCAACTTGGAGAGTACTCGTTTTATCTTGAGGATAGTGCTATCTCATTGCTTGCAGGATGAGTAAATTCCACATGTAGAGAAAGATGGTGGATTGATCGTCATCTGATATTTTCCTATGAAGCTTAGCTACATTTCCTTTTTTTTGAATCTTGGGAATCAGAGACATTTCTCCACGTATGTGACATTGGTGATCCTTGCAGATAGTCTCAACAAAAACATAAAAAGAAAAGAAAAGAAAAGAAAAAGATAAGTAAAGAAAAAACTCTTGCAGATGGTGCACACTCATTGTTATTCTAGAAAAAGAAGGAAGAGCAGCACTATATGCTCCTCCTTATGACCATACTGATGATATGTACATTGCAAGATTATATAACATTAATTTTTTGTTAATCTCCTTTTCTATTTAAATTTCCATTAAAATTTCATTCAGCATTATCTCCCTTAGCCTATAATTCATATGCCTATGAGTTGATCCTCCATAGCTAGTTTGGGTATAATATACTATTTCTCTACATTAAACAAGTCTAATGTCTAAGAAGTTGTACATTTACCCAATATATAAGATTTGTAATCTTTTTCTAACTACTTTTCTTTTTTGTTCTATCTAGGTTTGTTATATTCTTAAATACATTTTCCATTGGTCTTGATTATACAACAACCACATCAGCAGCTGCAATGATAAATTCTGTTCCTGTGGTTACCTTTGTTTTCGCTGTTCTATTTAGGTATGGCTTGATCATATTATTTAAAAGTCCTATCTTTTCTTTTCTTTTCTTTTCTTTTTTTTGGGTTGAATTGGTGTCTAAAACCATAAAAACAAAATATGGGGTACCGGCCTAAATCGGGTAGTATAGGACGTACTATGCTATACCGGTTCGATACCGGTACCCAGTATAGGTGTTGTACCGTATCGTATTGATACTATGCTAGAGTGACACCGGTACAGGATCCGATACCAAGATGCCAAGCCATGCATACAAGAATATAGACATCCAATGGTGTCAGCAAACAACAAATCTCTCAACTCAGTAGGAACATCAGATGTCATAAAACAAAATTAGTATAAGTATCGCGATCAGGTCAACTTCTGATTTGTGGCAAGTGCGTTGCGTTGCTCATATTGTGATTGCAGTATGAAACGCAAGAGGTGGAGGCAACCAGGAGTGGATTGCAACCCTAAAGATAGTTAAATCTTGTGTCTTTCTCAAGCTTGCTTGCTTTTTTCTAATGGGCGACAAGCTGAAGCATGACATGTTGTTGATAAATTAAAAAAAGTACGTGACACACTTCAAGCCCATATTTAGCACGAGCACTTTATTTACCAAAAAAAACACTAGTGCACTTTTGCCACCCTACCTTCTTTCCAAGCCTATCTCGGTGGACTTTATGATGCAAGCTGATGGAATTAATTTAAACCTTTAGGTACCATTTTGTTTGCAATTTTTTTTTACTTAAACTTTTTTTAAAAAATTAATAATTAAATATATGATATCTGAAAAGGTCATTTTATGTATGTTTGGTTGACAATGAAAAAGATGACCCATTACAGAGTATCTTATATTTGGTTAAGTATCTACTTTTTTTAAAAAGTTATGTAAAATATCGATTGTACCCTTAATAAAGAGAAAAAATCTTACCTCATTATATCGAAAAGTTTAAGGATACTTTTTTAAAAAATAATATCCCTATTTCCAATCAGGGAGAATTGGACTTTTTCTTTTTCATTAAGTATGGAAATCTTATTTTCATAGAAAAGCTACTTTTCTATCTCTTTTCTTTGAAAACTCCCACCAAATATGAGGTAATTCTCTATTTTTTTTGTTGACCATACTTTTCCTCCTCCTCTTTCTGCGAACCAAACAAATTTTTAGTAATCAGATTGCGAATATTAAATTTGTTGTGTTTATCCATTTATGCTTTGTCATTCAAGCTCCATAGTAAACCATAAAAAGAAAACCTTTTTAAATTTGTGAATGATCGTAACTAATCTTCTTCGTACTCTAAACACATCATTTTTTTTATAAAAAAAATTTAACTTTTTTTTTTAAAAAAAAATTCTCAGCTCACCACTTCTATAATTGGGCTACCTTGCTTGCCCTACTCTCTGTTTCAAAATGAATTGGACGAAGTCCACTCTCTGGAGCATCCCACCGAAAGGGGGAGGACCTAGGTTCCAAACTTGAGGCCTTCTTTTCCAAAGCATTTCGATCCAGGTGTTTCCAAATTATGACTCTCCCCTCCCCCTTTTCTCTATTCTTTAATTTATTGAGAGGGAAAGGGAGGGACGCATATCCATATAATAATTACTTATATCCTAATAATTTTGGAGATGTTCCACTAAAAGATTTGAACCTAGAATCTTTGGTTGCTAGGCACTACATCAAAATGAGACAACCCCCAAGTCATTCAATTAAATTTAGCCGAGCCTAGCAGCCCATAGTATGCCCTTCTTTTCTGAACAAAAAAAAAAAAAAAACAGAGCTTGTTTATCTTTCTTGGAAGAAAAAATGTTATCCTTAGATCTTTAATCATGCGTTATCATTGTTTCATGATAGACTAGAAACCATTAAGATCAAAAGGCTTCAGGGACTTGCCAAAGTTGCTGGACTTGCACTCTGCCTAGGTGGCATCCTGACAATGGCCTTCTACAAGGGACCCCAGTTAAAATCTTTCAACCATCACCACTTCCTTGGCCTTGGAACCAGTCACACTGATGGAGCTCGCTCCCATTCTACCAAGAGATGGGCCTTGGGGACCCTCCTTATGACCATTTCCACTACGGCAATGTCTCTATGGATGGTCCTGCAGGTATGCTTCTAAGCTCTAAGCACCAGATTTCCCAATTATCCAAGTCCTCTGTTC
Source organism: Phoenix dactylifera (assembly GCF_051530095.1). Lineage (NCBI taxonomy): Eukaryota > Viridiplantae > Streptophyta > Magnoliopsida > Arecales > Arecaceae > Phoenix > Phoenix dactylifera. The sequence continues at coordinate 37,410,865 of NC_143190.1, read as the reverse complement.
CTGCATTTTATCATACAAATTAGATTAAGGTAGTATAATTTGCAAATAGGACTAAGAACAGGCCTAAAAAATTTGGTTCTATCCTCTGTTCTCATGAGAGAATGATTTAACTTCCACTAGGGATATGTGTTGATGGAGTACCCTGCCAAGCTTCTATTCACCACTCATCAGTGTCTGTGTAGCACCATTCAGTCATTCTTCATAGCTCTAGCTTTCGAGAGGGACTTTTCTCGGTGGAAGCTAGGCTTCAACATGAATCTCCTCTCCGTGGCTTATGGCGTAAGTATTTTTCTTTTCTTTTCTTCTAAGAATTTTTTTCGTCTGCACTCTTTGCTCCATCATAGCGTAGAATTGCCAATCCTTCCTCACAGAGACCACCTAAAGCTTTCGAAGAATATCCAAATGGAGAATTGAATTTTGCAAACTGGCTCTAGCCTAGCTATTGCACCCCTTCATTTGAAATAATGCCTTTATATGTTAACACTTTATTCGATGTTCAATGTAGAGTTAAGCTAAAAGACTTAAATTTTCTGCAACATAGCTTGTTTACAATGTATCATATCAATTTGCTGCTCATGCCTTACTCCAAGAAATAAGAAAAAAAAAATCTGAACTACTTGTTTGGTGACAAAAAATAATATAATAATGGACTGATCAAGTGATGCATGACAGGGTATCGTGGCCACTGCAGCCACATATTACTTGCAATCATGGACTATTGAGAAGAAGGGCCCTGTTTTCTGCGCTATGACCTCACCAATAACTCTAATTATCCAAATCATATGCTCCTCTTTTCTTCTTGGAGAAATGATTAATTTGGGAAGGTGTCCTTCAGCTTCATCAAATCTTCCGTCCATTTTATACTATTATGCCTGAAAGGGAACTTTACTATTGTAATATGTCGTTGCAGCATTCTAAGTGGAGTTTTCATGGTTGGAGGCCTTTACTGTGTTCTCTGGGGAAAGAGCCGAGAAGAAAAAGACAGAAAAATGCAAATAAGGGAGAATGAAGAAGCTTGCCTGGAGGAGAAAGAAGCACCAATACCAGCATAAAAATTACAAGAGTAAATATTAGTATAATTTTAGGGATCACTAACAACCTGCATCACTCATAATATTTTTCTTTATTAATATGATTTTGTAATAACATATATTATTTTTATTTGTTAGATATTGTTAGAGTGATTTTAGGGATCACATAACAACTCGTATTAGTCAGTAATATTTTTCATTATTATGTGATTCTATATCAGTTTATATTATTTTTCTTATATAGAGTTAGTACACGAGTATATACAACTCCTGAGATGTACCGAATATGATAGAACAGAGATATAAAGCTGTTTTTTTTTGTTTTTTTTTCTTTTATTGTGATCTATCGATCTCTGTTTCCGAATGAATCAATATCCGAAAATCTTCTATTTTTTGGTGGATCCGCAGATCCTCTATTTCTCCACAGATCCTTTATTTCTCTACAGATCCTCTATTTCCTAATAGAACAATATTGATATCATTAGTAGATCAATACAAAGATGAAAATTTTCGGGGGCAAGGAAAAAGGCACACCATAATGAAGTAAAGTAACATAAAATTCATATCCATCTTTAATTTTCCGAGCCTTGGCTATACTACACCTGAAACAAAAGATCAATAACTCATTTGGTTTGTGGAAAGATTTTTTTTTTGAAAAATTGATTTCTGAGAATATGATGCCTGAAAAAAATTTTGGTATGTTTAGTTGACCATGAAAAAATGGTATATTTTAGAGTATCTTATGTTCCGTTGAGTTTTTTTTTTTCCTTGAAAAGTTATATAAAATATCTATTATATTCTTAATAAAAAAAATTATTTTTAATAAATAAAAATAGCTTTTTTTTTGCCCCTCATATACTTATTTCATAAAATATAAAAAAATTATTTTTATAAAAATGCTACTTACTCATCTTTTTTTTTAAAAAAATTTCAACCAAGTAATTTTTATATTTTAAGGCTAAGTCTCTAACAAAGAACCCAGAACGACATAGGACGACTGGGTCTAAAACAGTTGGGGATTGTCATGGTTTCAAACCCCCACTCGGTCCACCCCCTCCCTTCCCCACCTCTCTCCCCTTCTCTGTTCCCAAATCCCAACCCCCCACCCCCACCTCTCTCTCCCCTTCTCTGTTCCCTACCCCGCGCCCCCGTGTTCGCCTTAATCCCATTCCCCTCCCCCTCTCGTGGGAGGTGCGAGATCGTAGGAGAACGGCGGCCACTTTAAGACGACAGCCACATCTCGATGGCCACCATGATCGCCTGCTCTGAGATGGATCCGGCATGAACAGATTTGTCGGCGACGAAGCAATGGCCGGCCGACATTGTCGGAGAAGGCGGCCGCCCTGTTCCGATCGGCTGACGGAAGGTGGAGCGGATCGGCGAGAAAGACGGGGGGCTATTAACTAGTATTAGATTATTCAATTTTTACCCCATGAAGTCGCAAAAATTACATCACCACCATCACCTTCAAAGTTGTAAAAATTACATGAGTCATCGTCTTTAGATTAGGTCCAAACTATAACGCTTGCAATTCGTACCTGAATTTTGCAAGAATATAACCAGTTGCCATGGGAAAAAAAAATCAGGACCATTCATTTTACAAAAAAAAAGTAACAAAATATTAAATAAAAATTTCTATAAAAATTTTGGTAAGCACCACAACAAAATCCAAATGATTTATTTGGACTGCATTTGTGGGCTTCATGTATGGATGCTGATGTAAAGTCGGTACCATTGTTGAAATCATCACTTGTCCTAAAGCTTAAGTTGATACGAACTCAAAATCTCTATTCTGATACCATATTGAAATCACACTTGTCCTAAAAGCTTAAGCTGATAGGATGAGGTATATTTATTTATGTATATTTTAATAACTCTTTAGCTTCTTTTTCTCGCACCGGATGGCTCCTTTCTGCCTCCCCTTTTACATCAGAAAAAAGTGAACAAAGGAGCAAGACGGCGTCCATCAACCTTTTGTCGCAATCCAATGCTTGGTCAACACAAACCCAGCAATTGTTAAGTTATCATAGGAAGTAATCACGGCAGTATTGCTATTCATTCTTAGAAGGATAATATTGCTGGAAACTTGATCATCTTCCAAACATGGCATCCCATTCTAAGAAGATAACTATGGTTGAACCAAATTCGATTACCCTTATATAATGGCTGCGATTATCTTCCTATCATAGCTGTGATTACTTTCCTGTATTATCATTATATGATTCTATATTGTCATTTTATGATTCTCCATGGTTGTTGTAATTTTCCTATATTATTGGGATTTGATTATTTGACAGCTTGTATATAAACACAGCATTTCCATGAACATGATGAGAGATTACAGGTGAAACAATTCCTCTCATAGGTTTCTTCTTCATTATTTTTGGGAAAATCACAAAGGCTTGCTCCCCTCCATAGACTCTTGAAGGATCGAAGCTTTGAGACTCGAGACGACTGCCAGTTTGCTTTGCAGTGATTCAACAAGCCTAGCTAGGACATCATGAAAGGTAATCGAAGGTGCCTCATGATTTGTTGCCTTGTGACATCTATCAGCATTATACTCCTCATTGTGACTCTTGTGATCTTATACTTCGCCATGCTCAAACCAAAGCAACCGCAAGTTGTGGAGACGCCGGTGAATATCCGAAGCATAGAATTTGGACTCTTCCCCACTCCGACGATAAAGATATCGCTAGATATAGATATCTTCATCAAGAACCCGAACTATGCAGCCTTCGAGTACGATATCACGACGACTTCCATCTACTACCGAGGTGTATTAGTTGGGCTGCCACCATTGGAGGCAGGCAGCATCGATGCCCATGCAACAAAGAATATAACCACCGTGGCGGATCTTCAGGTCGAGAAGATCATCTCCAACCGCTATTTCTTGCCGGATATTGCTTCAGGGTCCTTAAATTTGACGTCCTCGTCGAACCTGGAGGGGAAGGCGATCCTTCTCAAGATCTTTAAGTTACACGCATCGATTCATGTCTCATGTGATATAAGCGTTTTTGTTATGACGAAAACAGCAGCTCTATCTGCAATTCAAAAATTAGACTTTGATTATTCTGTGGAAATTACATTAATTCTTGTTGGCAGCAGTTACTGGATTTTGTTTCTATGCCATTTTAGCGATGGCTTTGTGTATTATAATTAAACGAAGGGAAAAAAAAGGAAAGGAATAAATGAAGGAAGGAAGAAGAAAAAGGAAAGAAAGGATGCATGGAAGCTGAAGGAAAATCAAGGAAAGAAGAAAAGGGAAAAGGGGAAGGGAAAAACAGTGAAAGAACCTGAACCACCCTGCGGAACCAAGCGATTTAATGAGCATTTAAATTTAGTTGTGCAAGTGATTTAATGTGAATTTAATATATTCAGTTGTGGAGGTCAGGACGGTATAAAAATAATTAGATGCTGACCTGATATCAAGAGAAACAAAATAGGTATGTTGCCGAACCACATCTAACTTTTGGGATTATGTAAGCTTTAAATTCTTGACCTTTATAAAACCATGGAATTTTGTTTCAAAGGCGAACCCTTATGAACCACTCAAGCATCAAAATTTTGAGACTAAAGGTCTTCGAAATTTGCATTTGACATGCTCTAAGAAGCCTATGAACATGATGAACGCCAAATCTAGAAGAGGCCTCAAGCTCTGCTGCTTTCCAGCTTGCGTCGTTGTAGGCCTGCTCCTCGTTGTTGCTCTTGTGATCTTATGGTTCACCATCTTCATGCCAAAGGATCCCCAAGTTGAGGTGAAGCCAGCTGATCTCCAGCACTTAGATTTGGGAGTCTTTCCGTCTCTTACACTAAACCTAACACTAGGTTTAGATGTTGGCATCAAGAACTCCAACTATGAAGACTTTATGTACCATAACACAACAACTTCAATATATTACCGGGAGGTGTTTGTCGGGCAGGCACCGATCGAGGCAGGAAGAATCGATGCACGTTCAACAACGAACATAAGCACTGTGGCGGAGCTTCAAGCGCTGAAGTTGATCTCCAACAAGTGTTTCTCTCAAGATATCTTATCAGGTTCCTTGAATTTTACAGCATTATTGAGCATAGAGGGGAAAGTGGTCTTCCTTAAGATCTTCAAGAAACATGGGTCAATTCATATATCATGTGATATGAGCATTTTTCTTCAGACTAGCACTAGCGAATCTAATTGCAGATCAAAAATTAAAATTTGATATTGTTTTTCTTTTTGAAAGGACAACAAAAATGATGTCATGTTTTGATAAAAAAGATCAGCAGTAACTTGCTTGAATTTATGTGATCCTTTTGATGTGAACTTAATATTAGTGTTGATCAGTTGGAATGAAGCAGATTGCACTGTCTTTTGTTGCACCCTTTTCTTACCAAGTGGCCTGTTTTTTTTTTTCCCCTTTTTTTTCTTTCTGAGGATTTTGGAGCAACACACCAAGCATGTCGCTGTGGAAAAAAAAAACTCCGTCCTTGCGAGGGTGATGAACAAAAATACTTGAATTACAGGTTCAGGTACATGGCCCCATCTCACCTGATCCAGATGATTTTGTAACTGGACTCTAATATGATCTATACCTGATCCATTACTTAGGCCAAGAAATCCAAATATCAGAGACCAAGAACAATTGGAAACGAATCATATTGCGGACCAGGTCTTATGAAAATTCTGCAGATGTGACGAGTCTGAAGAATTTGATACATTATGTAGGTCTTTCCTACTTATGACTGGGAAAATACATGAAGCGTACTATAATCTATCCTCAGGTACTTTAGGCGAGCAGTTTTGTTGATTTTAGTTCTCTCTCGATTAAATATTGGACCATCGGGTTTACCGACCCTGGAATTTTAACTTGCTTTTGAAGGCAGGAGACATGGTTTAATGATTCACACAAGGATCATTCATTCTTACCAAGAGAACGTAAGTATGATTAATGGGTGATTTCTTATGGTGCTCGTAACTACTACAATAAGGTGAAATCAAAGTTCCCCATTTTAATACCGGACTCCATACTAGTGTCACATTTGCATAGTATCGGCGTGCTACGGTACGAAATTTTTTGGTATACTTACATTCTGTACCATTCGGTTTAGACCGATACTGCATACCATGGGTAAAATAGAGGACAACTTTGAAACTATGTCTTGCTCAGCCCACATTATACCTCTAGGGCTCGATATTGGAAGTGGGCTTTATATATGAATCCATGAAAAATAATGCCAATTCTCAATGTGACTATTTTCATTTTTTTATAAAAGAAAATCGTGAGACCTTCCAATACTTTTTAGAAAAGAGGCTGTTTCATGCCATGGGGCCTTAACGCAACCAGGGGCGGCTCAATACATTCTGGGGCCTAAGGCGAATCCAATGAACGAGGCCTTTTTTTTTAATAATTTTTTTAATAAATATAAAATACTTAAAAAAATATATAAAAATAGATAGCTATCAAGTACACTATTTTAACAAAAATACATGAACCTAACAAAGATAGACAAGAAGCCTTTTTAAATTAATATAATTCTTGAATGGAAGCACGTAAAAGTAATTATACTAAATGAAGGGCCATGAAACTGATTAAATAACTGAGATAATGCTTGGCAATACTGTTTACCATGTCAAGCAAGAGCCAAATAGGAAAAGGTCATCCTATGGCACTTCATGGTCAAGGTAAAGAAAATAATTTTTTCATAAAGAAACCTCTCTATAAGAGAAAGCAGGGTCATTATGGGAAATTCACCCCATCCCACCATCTCCCCTTCAAGTAAGTACCCAAGCGGCAACTGCAACATCCCAGCACAACAGCCATTAAACCCCCTCCCTCCTTTTCTCTCTCTACCACCCAAGAGGGGAGAAGAAACCGAGAGGAGAAAACTAAAAGAATCTCCACCCTCGAAGAAGTCCATCTCCAATCCCCCTATCTTTCTTCCGGATGGCCCAGCTGGATCAGGAGTAATGTGAGGGAAGGAAAACCAAGACCAAAACCAAAAAAGAGAAGCGATGAAAGATAAGAGTGGCTTCAGGCGTCTATCAAGCCAACCAAATCCCTCCTCTCTCTCTCTCTCTCTCTCGCTCTCCCCACCCAAAACAAAACTACCGTCCCCAACATCCCAAATTGCCCCTTTGCAGGCCAGAAAACTCTCCACCTCCTTTCCATCAAGGGAGAAGACTCGTAGCCAGCCCCAGATCGGGGCCTTTGCTTCCTTTTGGTCAGCCTCCCGGAGGCCTTCCATTGGCCCGGGGCCTTAGGCGACCGCCTCAGTCGCCTAGGGCTCGGGCCGGCCTTGAACGCAACATTCGGTACCGTGTTCAAGGTGTGATTGTGGCATCCATTTCTTGCCAGATATTGCTTTAGGGTCCTTGAATTTGACGTCGTCGAATCTGAAGGGGGACGATCCTTCTCAAGATCTTTAAGTTGCAAGCATCAACTCATGTCTCATGCAGTGTAAATGTTTTTGTTATGACGAGAAACTGCCGCAGCTCTATCTGCAATTCAAAAATTAGACTTTGATTATTTTGTTTTGTTTATTTTTGTTGAAATTATATTCTTGTTGGGCAGTAGTTAGTTAATTTTTGATAGAAAAAATATGCTTAGATTTTGTTTCTGCATCATTTTAGCGATGGCTTCGTGTCCTTGTTCAATTGGAATTGTAATTATTATATTATAATTCACTGAAGGGAAAAATAGAAAAAAATAAATGAAGAAAAGAAGAAAAAAAAGAAAGAAGGAAAGAAAGGAAAAAGCAAAATAAAGGAAAGAAGAAATGAAAGAAAGAAAAGTTCAAGGGGAAAGGTTAAGAGACGTGAAGCACTCCGCGGAACTGAGCGATTGAAAGAGCATTTAATGAAAATTTAAATTCAGTTGTGGTTTCTTTTAATATATATATATATATATATATATATATATATATATATATATAGAGAGAGAGAGAGAGAGAGAGAGAGAGAGAGAGAGAGAGAATAAGTGCATAAAAAATTAAATTTGTTCACGTACTTATCCTCCTAAATATTAAATTTTGCATAATTATCCTTCTAAAATTGATATCTACATGTATATCCTTATAAAATACTTGTTTTGTGTGTATACCCTTTTTTTCCTTTTTTTTCTTCCACATATATATATATATATATATATATATATATATATATATATATATATATATATATATATATATATATATATATATATATGTCCACACTATTTAACGCCGTCAAAAAATTAGCGATTTAAAATTAAAAATAATTGAAATATCCTTATATAATGGGTAGATATGCAAAAAGAAACATTTATAAGGGTATACATGTAAATAACATTTTGCGAGGGTATCATGCAATTTCACATATTTCGGGTTTACATGCAAAAAATTTTATATATTTATTAGAGCAATAGACAAGGAAAGAGTATAATAGCTTGTTCAAAGATCGTGTGACTAGATGATGACGGAGTCTCATCCTCCTCTCTATATAAACCAAGCGGGAAACCTTAGATATAAAACTTTTTACCTCGCTCTCACCTCGTTGCTCATCTCAGATTTTTGCCATTCCTTTTAAAACTCTGCCTACTTAAACATCGGATGGTTCCTCACTAAGCACATTTTGGCAACCCTTAATTGCTTCTTTTTACTTGAAAGGTAATTCTGAACATATAGAGCCCATATGCTTTAATCCAGGTGGTAAGATATCGGGGAAAAAACGAAGGGATCGGAACTTTAACGTCAGACTTCGGGTTGCAAAGAGGCCTACAAATACCTCAGACCGCTACAACCAATCTTTCAGAGCTCAACCTGAACCCTAATTAACATCTTGGATCCCTATACCGTCGAACCAATCAGCAGTTGCCACTTTAGTACACAAAAACTGATGGTTGAATCGGATACGGAGATTGGATTAGATACAGACAGGGAATAGGGTAGGTTTTTTTTTTGCTACAACTCTAGTATGAATACATCTAAAAAGTTAAAAAGTAACAAGTCACAGAACACTTTGAGAAGCTCCCTCTCACCAGTCCAGAGAACTCCCTCAGAATAATTGGCTACAAAAGAAGCCACCGAGTCCGCAGCTCTATTATCTTCTTTATAAACTTATTTAGCCCAAAAGGCAATGTCTCTGTTTGCCATGCCCCAGATATTTCAGAGCAAAGAATAATGGCCACCTATATCACTAGTGCACCTCGAATCCAGTCGAGTCACCTTTGTGCAGAATTGCGTTAGCCAGCAATATATACCGAGCATGACACAGACCAGCACAAGCTGCCCTCAGCTCCGCTCCAATGACAGAAACACCAAAAATTGGAAACCCACCGGCTGCAACCATCCTAAACTTCAGATCTAGAGTTCGGATCTCTGATCATAAAATCAACCCCACCCTTCTACCACCGTCCAAAACATATCAATGGAAGCTGACTTAGAAAACTTGGGGCGGGGGCATTGCTCTTTCAAAGCCTTCAAACCCGACGGTACCAAAAGTTCCGAAGTCACCGAGGGCCCAACCATAAGAGTCGTAACGTCCAAAAGAAATGAGCGAAACGCGCTGCAGCACCAAAACAGACGGATCCCTCAAAGAATGGCCACCTGGGAAACTCCATCCTCCCATTTCCTACCCCTCTCTATTTTGTTTTCATCTCCACAAACTTACTCCCAGCATCAAAAATTCCTTCTCCAAAACAAAGCATTTAAACATCCTTTTTCACCCACCTTGCAAGCGTCCTGCGAGTCCGAATGCCCTTCCCATCCATCAACCTGGTTTCTTCTTCATCAGTCCTGGGAAAGTCTCAAAGGCTTGCCCAGCTTTGAGACTCGAGGCAACTGCCAGCTTGCTTTGCAGTGATTCAAAAGGCCTGAGAGATCATGAGGAGCACTCGAAGGTGCCTCATGATCTGTTGCCTCGTGGCGGCTGTCATCATTATTCTCCTCGTTGTGACTTTTGTGATCTTATACTTCACCATGTTCAAACCAAAGCAACCAGAAGTTGTGGCGAAGCCGGTGTATCTCAGAAACATGGAATTCGGACTCCTCCCCGTTCTGACACTAAACGTATCGCTAGGTTTAGATGTCTTCGTCAAGAACCGGAACCGTGCAGGCTTCAAGTATGATAACACGACGACTTCCATCTACTACCGAGGGGTGTTGGTTGGGGTGGCATCAATCGAGGCAGGCACCATCGATGCCCGAGCAACAGATGTTATACCCACAGTGGCGGATCTTCAGGCCGGGAAGATCATCTTGAACCCCTCTTTCTTGCCAGATGTTGTTTCAGGATCCTTAAATTTTACGTCCTCGTCGAACCTGGAGGGGGACGTGATCCTTCTCGACATCTTCAAGTTGCACGCATCGACTCGGGTCTCATGCGATATTAGCGTTTTTCTTATGACGAGTAGCATCAGCTCTACCTGCCATTCGAAAGTTAAAATTTGATTATTTTGTTCTCTTTATTTTATTGAAATTACATTCTTGTTGGCAGTAGTTGTTACTTTTTGATCGAATAAAACGCACCTGGATTTTGTTTCCATGTCATTTTAGCGTTGGCTTTGTGTCAGTGTTTAGTTAGAATAGTAATGAAAGGTAAAAAAAAAATAATCCAAAAGAAATAAATAAACCAAAGAATTAGGTTGAATTCGGATCAGATGCTAGTATATCTATATCTATATTTGTTTTGTTTGACAAATACAGATATAGATAAAACGGATATGGATACAAATCGGATATCAACAATATAAATGTAAATATGGCTATAAATTAGATAATTAAACTTTATGACACAGAATCAAAGATATTTCTAAATGGATGATAAATCAAATTAATAGTATATTAATGTGGTTATTTATTTTTTAAAAAAATACATGAGCGTCATATAAAATTAAATAGAGTTGCAACTAAAATTGGATATTCGGATATGGATTAGATATTGTCTATCTATATCTATATCTATTTTTTTTTATGAATATAGATATAGATATGGATATTAGTTGGATACTCAAATTTCTATTCATATTCGCATAGATTCGGATACCAAAACGAATTCGAACAGATATTATCCGATCCACTTTTATTCTCTAGAAAAGAAGGAAAGAAAAAAAAAAGAAAGCTATTGAAAAATAAGGGAAAGAAGGGAAAAAAAAAGGGAAAGGGGAAAGGGAAAACAACGAGGAACCTGAACCACCCCACGGAACGAAGCGATTTAATGAGCATTTAAATTCAGTTGTGCAAGTGATTTAATGCGAATTTAATATATTCAGCTGTGGTTTCTGTATGAGGTCAGGACGGTATAAAAATTAGATACTGGCCTGATATCAAGAGAATCAAAATAGGTATGTTCCTTAACCACATTTAATATTTGGGATTATGTAAGCTTTAAATTCTTGATCTTTTTATAAAACCATGGAATTTTGTTTCAAAGGCGAACCCTTATGAGCCACTTAAGCATCAAAAGTTTGAGGCCGAAGCTCTTCATGATTTGCATTTGAAATGCTCTAACAGGCCTATGACCCTGATGAACGCCAAATCTAGAAGAGGCCTCAAGCTCTGCTGCTTACCAGCTTGCATTGTTATAGGTGTTGGAATTTTTAATTTAGAAGAAATTTAAATTTAAAAAAAAATAAAACCAACCTCACCCCCAAAATTTTTGTTAGTTCAATTGCTTTAAACTACTTTCTTTTTTAATCTCGCCAGATATATGAAAGTAAGTTCTTGTACTTAACTAGAAATCTCATCCTATGAAGCCCAAGTTAGACTTTGGGGGAAGTAGGCTGGTAAACACACACGTGCGAGCTCGGCATAGTGCAGTCAGCCATGCTATGCGCCTTGTATAACACAAATATTTTTGCCAGTGGTGAGCAGGGTCGACCCAACTCTTAGACGACTTAAACGGTCGCTTAAGGCCCCGGCCTAAAAAAGGCCCACCGCAGAAAAAGCTTCAAAAATAAAAAAGAAAGAAAAAAAGCCCTCATGTGAGTTCGCCTTAGACTGGCCCACTGCAGAAAAGGCCTCAAAGATAAAACAGCCTTAAGCCTCCAAATATATTGAGCCGCTCCTAGTGGTGAGGGCCAAGAGAAATACTAGTGCGAGGTTTTCCTCGTCAAAGCATAAATGCTCATAGGACTTCTTTTTGAGGAACATTCTTACTGAAATTTCTTGTCTTGGAAAGCTACAACTAGATGGACCCCAATATTGCTAAAAAGCTAATATAAGGTGAAAAATTTGCCTCATTTTCTGAATGGTGTTTGAGAAGTCTTTTGGTGTGATGGAGAGAGAGCCTACAATTCTCTGTTTCTTCTTTCCACATTTCAACTCTACTCTCTGTTGATATGTTGTGACACCTTTTTTGAAACCATAGCATTGGCAGAAGCCATCAGTATGCTAGCTCCAGAGGATGAACTCCATTTACGTATTTTGCCGGTGGGGTAGCTCATTTAAAACCGTTAAGAAATATCCAACATCTTAAGAAGCATAACAAGACGGGAAAGTGTAAATCTCAACTTCGAATGGATGCGTTTGTTTGTGTTGTGCTTAACTGTGCATTGATGGTGGCTGGAAATTAGTCCAGGCCTTGCGTTCAAAGATCCAGCGGAGATCACTAATCTACTCATACCTTGTTGAGGGATTCAATCTGCTCCACTTGAAAAGAGGTTGCCTCTCGCTTTCTGGAAGCCCCCACCATTTAGTTTTCTCAAGATAAACTTTGACAACAGTGTCTTGGATGGTGCAGACAGAGGAGGAGTGGGCTTTGAATGAGAGACCATGAGTCTAGGTTCATTGCAGTAGCCAGATGACGCACCTTCGAGGAGTTGGTTATCAGAATAGAGCTGAGAGCCGCCTAGGAGGGCTCACCCTAGGCCTGCGTTGGGCACAGGTAACATTTACTTGGAGGGCGACTCAACCACAGTGATTGACTGGATACATGAAAGTCATAGCAATGAAGGGCTACACCCGTTGCTTCACGACATACGTGGGATCTCGAGAGAGCTTGTTGCATTCAGAGTCGCGCGCATTTTTCGGAAGACGAACATGACAGCCGACTAGGTTGTATCCCATGCTGCGCACCGTTCAGGAGGTTTCCTCTAGGAGAGTATTGAGATGGTCCTGCCTACTCTATGTTAAATACTCACTTCAGATTGCTCGGGGTGCACTCATGCTCGACTAGCGTAAGGCGCCGATTAAAAAAAAAAAAAAAAAGAGCTATCATTTTTTCAAGCTTAGCACCATGTTTTCTTGAGAAGTTCATTTTGTTGTTTTTCGGCTCAGTATTGCTTCTTTCTTCCCGTTATAATGCTCTAACTCTGTATCTCTACTACCCCCCTCTCTTGTATCACTCTGCCAAAACTCTTGTAAATTCTCGTGGTCTTTGATCTTTAATAAAAGCCGGGTGGCTGCTCTTCCAGCTTCCCTTATCATCAAAAAACAAAAAGGAAAAAAAGAAAAAGAAAAAACAAGAGATTGGAAAGTTCATAAGTTCTATCCGTGAGTGAGGGAGAGAGGGAATCGAAAATTTTAAGCATATGAAAGGCAGCATATATTTTGGTCATTTTTCAAAATTGCCATGAATGAGCCGAAAATGTCTTGCACAGCCCACGTTACACCTCTAGGACTCAATGGAAGCAAGCTTTTTACATAAATCCATGAACGATAACAGCTAACTCGGGTTATCCGGGGGCACAAGGTGGCCCATATTTTGAGTGTTGCATGCCAAGCCTCAATCTGGCTATTTTCATTTACATTTCTTCAGAGAAAATCGTAAAACCATCCAAAAATTTGGAGAGCAGTCTATTTCATGCCATCCGGGCCTTAGCACAACATTCGCTGCTGCATTCAAGGTGTGCTTTTTTTTTTTCCTTTTTTTTTTTTGGCTGAAAACAGGTGCTTTATACAGTTCGAGTATGGATATACCTAATAAAATCAGAAAACAGTAAAGTTTGGAGTACTCTCAGTAACTCCTCCTCTTCAGCTCATAAGGTACCTCCGGAGTCCATGTCGTGCTTGCGTCCGACGCTTCACAACCACCTATTGGGCTGAAAATAGGAAATCTGATCCAAACACCAACACAAGGCCATCTTAATCTTCAATATAAAAAATGATAAACATTCGAACCCGACTACCTAAGTCTAGCCTAGTGACTTGTGATATGTGACGGGTGATCAGGTCGTGAGCTGGCCCATCCCAACTCAGTATGAACAGCTGGTTTTATGACACCGCTATCCTGATTTACAAGACATGAATATTCTCAAGGCTGGAAGCAAAGGATTACTTCCAGGGAGCAATGCCGCAGAATAGATGCAAAAGTCCTTGAAAGACAATGCTTTACTCCAGGTGCTAAGATATCGGGGACAAAAAAGAAGGGATAGGAATTTTAACATCAGACTTCGGGTTGCAAGTAGGCCTACAAATACCTCAGACCACTACAACCTTCCTTGCATACTTCAACCCGAGCCTTAGTTTATCTTAATCCCATTTTCCCACGACAGTCCACTCGGATCTTCCCTCATGGCAAACTTCCATGGTTCGGTGCTTCTGTGTTTCGTTCTCCTTGCATCAATGGCTGCCGCAGCACAGTTCAAGGTGGGAGGCTCCAAAGGGTGGGCTGTGCCATCCCCCAGTGCAATGTCACTCAACCAATGGGCCGAAAAAACCCGGTTTCAAATTGGTGACTCTCTACGTAAGTCGTCAATAAACCAATCCGTCTCAGCTCTTATTCAATTAGAAGACGGTTAAAATCTGTAGCTCAAGTTGACACTGGATATTTGTTAATGCTGCAGTTTTTGCTTACCTACCCGACCAGGACTCGGTACTTCTAGTGGATGCGAATGCGTACAATAGTTGTGACACATCAACATTCATTGATCGGTTCGATGATGGAAACACGGTGTTTACGTTCACCCAATCAGGTCCCTTCTACTTCATCAGTGGAAACAAAGAGAACTGCCAAAAGAACGAGAAGTTGGCGGTTGTGGTCATGGCAAGCCGTGGCAATGGAACAAGCCTGGCACCTTCTCCTTCACCGGTTTCTTCTCCATCACCTCCTGCACCTGCTTCGGGTGTGGTAGAGATTGTACCATTATCAGCTCCCGCCGGCGGGGAGTCCACACCTACTCCCCCTTCAAATGGGGCTTCCGTAAAGGTTGTGGACTTCATGGGCACACTTGGTGCTCTCCTCGTGATATTGTACAATGTTCTTTAAGTGTCTTTTGTTGAGAATTAATGTTTCTGAGATTTATTCATTTGGTTGGAGTGAGATTGTTTTGCTGAGAGTGAAGGTATGTGAAATTTATTTACTTGGCTTGGGTGAGAAATTGTATGACTCATCAATAAGCTCAGCTTGGTTAAATGACAGATTATTTTATTTATTTTTAAATTTCGGTAGCTTGGCTTCAATACTAGCCTTCACGGTTGTAACACAAGCTGCAGGCATCATTTGGTAGCTTGTTTTCAGTTTTCATTCTCAAAGTCCAAAAAGAAGATGGAACTAGACTAAACTAATATATGTTGTGAAACCTTTAAAGTTAAAACATTAAGAGCAAAGATTTATGACTTTGAAACAATAAAAATAAAAGTAAGGATTGGTAGTTCAACCTGCAGTATTTCACTAGCTAGCCGAGAAAGTCGAACAAAAAAAAAAGCAACGACAGTATCAAAACAGTCCACTGACGAACAGGTAAATTGTGACAAGCACCTATGCTCAAGCCTTGTCTCGCTTGGTTTTATTTTTTCCTATTTTCCATTTTGAATGTTCTCTCTAGGGGCGTTAACTAACTGATGAATAATTCCCGAGTCACAAGGTCCACCGATGGCAGCTGAAAGAACACAGGAGTATTGCCCCTGATGCAAGGAACGGTCTGGAATTCTTCAATTCGAAGGAATGGTTTTGGGAAGCAATATTTTCTATATATGCATTTGCCAGGTTTTAATTACACTAATGCATGCGTCTTGTGACAAAAAGCATCATCTGCTATGAGTGAAAGCATTCAAAATGGAATTGCTAACTAGGGGAATGAGCAAAACTTTGGACCCGTTGTACAACCAATATTTCACCTTTGCCCATCAAAATTGTTTTCCTAATTCAACCTTTCTCATAAGCCGGATCGTATTGTGCAGGATAGAATCCAATATTCCAGCAACCTGAAAGCCAATAAGGTCAAATTTTTCATACGCATTTGGCAGTACAAAACCGAAGATATCATCTAAAGAGATCGAGTGCAAACCGTAAAAATGCCTCCAATGATAGCACAAACATTTGTAATGAAGTGCGAGAAGGATTTTGGAACTTCAGTTACCAAGACCTGAAATTCAAAATAAAGATGAGCTCACAGATTTTGAATTTGGTAAATGTGTATCCAAGTGTCAGAAACCAGCCTGCATAGGAGAGGGCTCAAAATGGAATTTGGCAGCAGGAATATGCAGACTGTGCACCAAACTATTGTGGGCTGTATACTCATACTCCTCTAGCAATTTAACCTCCCGAGAAGATTTTCTTGATGCTATCTCAGTCTTTACCAATTGAAGGTAATGCTCAATCTGCAAATCCAAAGAGGGTACATTTAGATCTCTCTTCACAGCCTCTATTTCATAATCGGCATGGTACAAATAGGTAACTCCTGTTCATTGCTATCTGACAGGTGATTATCATTAGAAACATCAAAACAGTGTAAATATAGGAAGTCAATATTTCACTTCCTGTCCAATTCCTCGAAAATAAGTTATGGCTTGGTGTTCGTGCTGCTAATGCTAAACTAAGCGTCAACTACTGATATCATGATGGAGCATCAAACAGTAACAAGGTATCTGATCAATCAAACAAATTTAAGTACATAGAAATGGTTCCGAGACTTACAGTAACATTTGCATTAACATCATCAGCATGATTAGTGATGTATGATCGACCTGTTAATCGATCATGGCTTCCACCAACATAGGGTGATAGCCTCTTCGCTTCAGACAGCATCCGTGGGGTGAGCTTCTTACCAAATGAAAATTGTGAAATGACATGCGAGACATTTATTTGAGATGGATCAAAGGAGTGCGCTCCTGAGCGGGCTGAGATGACAAGGCTACCTGGAACCTGCATAATCAGAAAACAGGAAAAAAAAAAATTATACACTTTTTGCAAACAAACAAGTAAATTCCATGGTTTATTCAAGTTGATCACTGACATATTCAAGCCAACAACAAACACTCTAGATTTGTAATGAAACAGATGGTGATACCCAGATAAACATATAGCCAACAAGCTTCACCCAAGTAATCTAAGCTGGATTTAGTAATCACGTTTCATCATACATTACTAACATCTGGTCCTTCAGATCCTATTTCGGTATTTGTCCTCTTTCAATATAAGGTAAGCATAGTCCAATTCCCTCTTCAGACAGGAGATGTTCGAAGGCAATGTGCTCTAGGTTTGGAAATGCCAAAGAACTGACAAATTATTTGAGCTTCAAAGAACATCCTATTATTGCTTCGTAAAGCTGAGAAGACCGAAATCAAGATTCTGGGTTGGGGAAGCCATACACTGGTATGGAACAATAGGATGGTGTGCGTAGGTAGTGAAAGTACTGAAATTCAAAAATTCTAAATACCAATTGGTTAGGCCAACATGCATGCACGCATATATTAACTTGCCAATTGGTGGTGTAAAGATTGTTTTGCGTAATGCTGAAGCACCATCTCTGCAATGGCGTTGTTGATGCATTATCTCTAGAAACAGGTCTATGGATGCTCCTTCATTTAATAAATAGATATGTAAAAAAGGAGGGAGGACATATATAATACAAGTACTAATTGATAATAGGGTTTGAGGAGCTTATGAGATGGAAGAAGCACAACACTAGAAAACCAATGCTACCACTCGTGTCAATCTAATGCAAAAAATATCATGAAGAGGCAGACAGCTAACATCATACTAGTTTTTGATCTCATTAAATAGAACACGGCAACAAGTCACCATTTTGTTCCATCCACCAGACCTTACCTCTTTCTATCCTAGGTGTGGCCTCTTTAATTCTAATAACATAATTAATAAGAATTGTTCATATTAGGTACTCCAGCAATCTCATTCTTTATGCATTTAACATAATCTGAATGCCTCTAATTCTCCCTCATTTTTGTTGGTCTGCTCATGTCTTTCGCAACCTCTTTTGAGCTTGAGAAAGCAAATATATAACAATCTGCCAGTTTAGTACACCTAAGAAAAATGTATATGGAACAAGGGAATAATTAATTTAACAAGGAAGAATTTATATATTTGCTAAATCATCACATTAGTCTTCCAGATAACAAATTAAATGCCATGCTTACCATACTGAACATTTTTATCACAAAAATCAACAGTTGCATGACACTTGATGTCAATGCATCGCATCTTTGTGAGTGGAACTGTTAGTTTCATCACAGAGAACAGCATCGTACCTAGATGAGAAAAGGTTTAATGGTTCTAGTCAAATATACCAGAATATCTAAATTAAGAAGACATTAAATCATCTACAGATCATTCTGGCACATATTATACAATTTTCATTTCTGAAATTATCTCCCGAACAGGCCATAGTATTGTTTTTCTAAGACATATATAGAAGATTCTGCAAACTCAAAATGGTGAATGAATTCAGTGCAGAAGCTTATTTTACCTTTTTGACAAGCACAAAACCTTCTATTCTACACCCACTAGTCAATGGTGCAGGCCGTTTTGCTGTATCGATGGTTTGACCAGATTTGTCATCCAATGCTAGTTTATGGAACTCTCTTGAAACAGGTGCAACCAGAGTTTCCATTGCCTAAAATTAAGAACTCCAAACAAGCAGTTAAACCAGTTAACAGGGCTAACAAATAAAGTGACAATGCATATGCCTAACTCTTATGATAGACGAGTACACTATAAGGCAATGATGTGCAATGACAGTGCCGATGATTAATTACTGCACATCAAATTTAAATCGAAACAATAAGCATACCACAACTAAACTTTCTGTGTCCCGTTCTCCATGATAAGATTCATGTTCATGGTGGCCATGATTTTCCCTGTGGCAGATGATATAGTAATCACAGTTATTTAACTAAACAGCAAATAAGATATAACAACATGACCATTAACATTCTAAAAGACTACTTGCTAGCCCAGGAAAATGGAAGACAGCAGAAGTTAATTGACAACATCAACAAAAGCTAATTCAGCCTCGTAGAAAATGTAGTACTTGAAATTTTATAAGCATGAACGACAACAATTAAAAGCAACTAAGAGAATTTTAAACATATCAAAAGTACATAAAACAAATTTGCAGGCAAATTTTACTTATGCACGAAGCTCAGAGGACTAGGTTGCCCATAACGTCAAGTATTTACTCAATGCTCACTTGTTTCTTCCTTCATTAATAGGATTTTTAAATATCTATGTTGCATAAGGCTCACATAGAGGAATTTTAGCACAATTTCTTTTCAAACAATAGGAGTTCTAGAAGCAGAGGTGAGGCATATTAAAAAAGAAAAATATCTCAGGCTAAATATTCCTCCATTTAAGGGATCAAAATAGATGGTCGTGCTAAAGGAGGGTCGAAAAGAAACATATAGAATTTGAGCATGCTTAAGATAATTCAATGTATGACTAAAACTAAATAATATTCTCTCCCTGATACCCGTTACATCGAACCCTTATTTTTGGGAGACCTATTATGCAAATTACCTTTCAAGAAACAGTGATATAAATTACTAAGCAATATGAAGAGGGCTCAAAAGAGTAGCAATGTAGCTCAAAATTTTAAATAACAGAGCAGCAATAGGATAAAACTGGCATCTTGATTATTACTGGACTAATAATATAAGACACTAAAGACTTCTCAGAAGAGTTGCTTGGAGAGGCATGATGAGTCTCACATAGATATGAACTGCAATTTCTATTTAAAGGAGAAGACATAAGTAATAAAACTACACGTTATTAGATCAAAACTCATCAAAAGAAATGGCAAGTTTTGCTTAGTTTCCAGCTTACTTAATATCATTCCCCCTGCGGAAAATGCGAATAGATGGGTAGCCCTGGATATGATGCCTGCACAAATTTCAAATAACCAAATCAGCTCAATCTTCAACAAGAAGAACGATACAACGACAGAACTTATAAAGCAACTTGGAAAGAAACTTCTACAATAACATGCTATTGCATAATCATTTTAATGTTTGTGGATTGCAAAATCCAACTTTTATTCATAGAAGATATGGAGCATTGTCATAAATAAAAAACAATCTCTTGATTCAGGAGATTAAATAAATTTCTAAAGTTCTACAATGGGATGAAAAGTACCAGACTTTTGAAAAGAAACTTTCTATGTAATTCTTATCTAACAATTTCATAGTTTCTTTTTGAACTATCATCTTACATTCGTTCTTGTTGTTTTTGTTTATTCTTTTATTCTCTGCTCTTCTCTCGTCTTCTTTCTTCTAAAAAATTTCCTTTCCTTTTCCTTTAGGCATTCCAAATTAAATTCTTTTTTTAGAAAATAAAAGGCTAATTAACCTACAATAAATAGATTAAATTTATATTGAATATTTGCATAGGTATTCAATCAAATCATAATAACTTATTCAAAATGGGGTGGGTGGGTTTTCTTTCTTTGCTTTTTTTTTCTGTTGGGGAGGTGCAGATGAGGGGCATAAGAAAAACATATCTCTAAGACGACTTGATTTTAAAATAGGGCATTTCTAGACAGTCAACAGTATGCAGCATATTGCACAATAAAATCAGACTATCTGAAAATTGACATTTCCCTGTAGACTGAACGGCATGCTAATTCTTACTTCAACAAATGATTAAATTTGTAAGCATATTATTTCTTCTAGCACACTTTAGGACTATTGTCAGTCTTTTATTGACATAAAGCGCTAGGTTTCCTGTCTAACATTGATAAAAGGTGTTACTAAATACAACGGTCAGTATGATTTTATGTCATACGGTGAATACCCCTTCACAAGGTTAGTGACATGGGTCTGTACATGTATCGGCCCCTATCATTGACAGCCGGGTTGTGTTAGCCTATATTTCTGCATATCACCATAATGCATGACAAGTCAGCATGGTGTAGTACCCTATTAGACAACAAAAATTGATAAAATTTATCAATTCACTAAACACAACGCATATCAAACATAAAATATTTTTAAAAATTATTAATTATGAAATAATAAGAATGACAAAACTGGTAAATCATGCAAAAATTAGTTACCTGTCATTGTTAAGAATTTGGCTACCCTATAACATGATAGTTTGTGGATTATATTGCAATCATCAGCAGTAGCATGTTTCAAATTGTATACTATCTACTAGAAAAGCTATAAGAAGTAATCCAATAATCTAAATGCCAAAGTATAATTTTTATAGCATTTTATGGTGTATATTTTGCTATGTCATAAATAATTACGTGCTGTGCATGTGAATTATCAGTATTGTATCATCATGCTATAATTTGGAAAAGTAAAAAATGTAACATCTGGAAGTGCTTAGGTGGTGCATCTAGCAACATATCAGCTCTATATTTAAATGGAAAAGAGTTTCTAAGCCTTTGGTTATGAACAAAACCATGGAATGCCGTACCGGCCGGTACGTACCGGTCCGGTCCTAGACCGGTACCGGAACGGATAAAAAACCGGTATTTTCCGGTTTTTTATCCGAACCGGCCGGTACAGGTGCGTACCGGCCGGTTCGGGCCCGTACCGGCCGGTACCGGCCTCGTACCAGTGCGGTTCGCACCGGTACGATTTTTTTTTTTTTAAGAACCACAGCACCGCGCGCTGTGGTTTTTGAAACCACCGCGTACCGGGCGGTACGTTACCGGTACCGTACCGGTACCGTACCGGACCGGTACCGTACCGGTCCGGCCGGCCACCGGTACGCCGACCGGTACCGGTACGGCGGACCTTGAACAAAACCCTTCTTGCATGAGGTAATGCCAAGCAACAGAATAGGAAGCCTGCATCAAAATATTTGCATGTGATATCCTTTAAATGCATCCCAAACTGATTACATATTTCATCATTTCTCTTATACTACAGGGGGGCATGACAGCACAGGCAGACAAGCACAATGATCAGTGATGGTAAATGAAGCATCTATGTTGGAACTTGCACATGAGGGATTTCATTTCTGAACCTTGCCAGACACCTTAGCTAGACTCAAATATATAACACTGAAATTCGTCAGCAACACAAAAACCTAAAGATCTAAACAAGATTATCCCAAATAGGCCACTTTATCAAGTATAGAAGTGACATGGATGTGGCATATCAAGGGTTTCAATCAAAGCTTGATCACCATTCACTAGCTACATTGCCTTGTGATTCTTTTGGATCTTTACTTAAATTCTAGAAAGATTGCCACATCCAACTGTACAACATTTATTTTCTCTTCACATTTACAAACCTCTCTTTGTTGTGGTATGAGGCCAGTAATTTGCCTCAACAATATTATAACTTTTCATCAGTACTCTCCAATTTATGGTAATTGTAATAGCAACAGTAACATTTTTTTTCATATTAACCATAGTAACCTTGGGGGAGAAGACCTCTACTTAGGCATCAAGCAGATCTGGTTTCTCAAGCAGGGTCAATGTATCCAACAAAGCAAACTTGTTAAAAGGATTCCTGCTCATATAATATTTAATTATCTTCTGTGCTCAGTTTGCTAAATCTGAATTCCATTGCATTTTTTGCTAATAAAAAAAGTGCACTGACAAAACCTTTTAGCCAGACCTGGAGGCAGTTCTAGAACATGCAGAAAAACTAGTTAATAAGCATTATGAGTGGAACCAGTCACCTGCCTGCATGACTATAGGAGCAGCTTAATGATTGCCCTTTGGCAGAGGCAAGGATTGGGGTATTGCATGCTGGCAGGACGCCAGTCTCATAGTTGCATCAAATGTACCATATTATGCAGTGTTATGCCAGTGCTTGGCATGGAAAGGCACCACAGCATGCCAAGCACTGGCATGCATCAGCTTTTGTGCCAGTACTGGATGCCTGTAAAGCATTGGCAATCTGGCATGGTATGCATGGTCGCATATCAACCATGCAGACCAGCATTTTAATTCACAGGGCAAAGTACCATATCCAATCCTTTTTTTTGGTTATCTCATTCCTCCTAATTTTATCTCCTTTATCTCTCTTCTAAAGCATGTTCATGACATGGTGATCGCTAACAAGTAGCATGCAATGTGCAGTTCAAAATTTCTTGAGACATCTTCCATGTCTCAGGTTTTCAGCAGTCTATGCTCCATACTGCCTGCCACATCAATTTTCAGACTAGAACCATAGGATTACCCCTAATTTTCCTGCTCCTGCATCAAGAAATTCCGAATTAAAATCCAGACTAAAATACCAAGCTATTTGTCAGAAGGTGAAAGTTTCATATCAACTGAAGTAGAATGTCAGATTATTCATGCAGACATGAGAATAGCCACAAGATAAGGGTTCAGGAACAATCAGGATAGGAGAAAAGATTTGGAATATAAAGAATTTTCCAAGAACTTGGGAAGAAGTTCAATAATTAAAAATTAGGGAAAGAATAGCCACCAGCACATACACATGGGAGAAGTTTTATATTCAAACTTAAAAGGTAGTATTACCAATTTATTTCTTAAAAAAACAACGAAAATGAAAAAACAAGTGACCAAGAGGCAAGAACAATGACCAAGTGCCTGGGAGAATACAATGCCACTGCCAGAACAGAATTATCAAAACTTGTAATGGATGAAGTGTTTCTAAAATCAGTCATCAAAAATTTCACAATGAAACATGAAAATCATCAGCAATTAAATGGCTGCAGATCATACATTACAAGTAAAAATTTAAATAATCACTGAGACAAAAAATGACAATATGAATAAGCCAAACTTTTCCAATGTTTCAACAATAAGCACAATGTGGAAAAGATGAGGACTGCGCAAGCAAAGTTCCAAATGTAAGAATGAATGTGAAAAAATTAAATGGTACTCATCTCACATTGTGGACTTTAAATGTCAATGAGCACCTCTGTCTTCTCAGCTAGACTGATGATACTCAGTCAAGGACAGCGGCATGTATTCTCATTTTAACATATCACGCATCCTCCAAAATGTTGGACAGGATACAGCAAAACAACCATTTCAGCACGTTAAAACCCTATCAAATGATATGAAAATACAGAGTTGTATGCTTTAATGCATGGTCATGTGGAATTGTCCTGAACCGTCTGGTTCGGAGTGTACCAAGTCGTACCGGCAGCAGACCGGGATGATTCTAATAACCAAAACAAGAAATTGGGACGGAGGAGGGAAGGAGAAGGAAAGAGAAAAAGAAAAAGCAGGGAGGGAGGGAGAGGAGAGAGAGGTAGAGAGCGTGGCGGCCGGCCGACGGAGGGTCAGGGAGCTGCGTGAAGGGGTGGAGGAGAAGCTCCGCCTTTGGTTCCCCTATTTCGTTCTAAAAAGAAGTCCCGGAGGGGGCCCTTATTATTTTTGAAAATTTTAAGTGATAAATTTTTGAAAATAAAAAAGGGCTCCCCTCACCAGAGGCGAAGCCTCTCCTCCACCCCCCGCATGGCTCCCCGGCCCTCCACCGGCCTTCGCCACCCTTCTCTCTCCGTCCCTCTCCTCCGCCTCCTCTACTGTGTCGATACGAGCCCAGCATAGAATGGCACAGGGGCATACTGACCCGTGCCACCGGCCAACCAGTCCAAGTCCCAGTTGTGACACAACAATTCTTGTTTTAATGTAAATTATATATATAGAGGCGATATGGAGATGCTGAAATATGTTCATCTTCTCAAATATGTGGAACTTCGTCTTCTCAAATATGTAGATCTCATAAGAAGAGACATCTAACAGGCACATACAATCTTGGTATCAGTATCCAAACATCGAACTGCATGAACACAGTTACATCAAGCATGTTGAAGTTTCCAAAAATATTTCTTGACCTTTTATCCGAACATATGCACCCTTACAATTTAGAAAGGGATCATCATGCTCCTCAATCATGTCTTCCTACGTAACCAAAGTTGTCATTTTGCTCTTCTCTAGAAGGTAAAAGTCTATAACTATCTTATTAACACTTTATACAAAAGTTTGATGCACTGCAACATGCTCAGGCAAGGTACAAGGATTATGTCCATTACAAGCAGCAGGGTTAATTTCATAGCTAATCCAAAAGAGCATGAAATACATTCAGAATCTCCAATTAAAACCTTTCTTTGGGGGCCGAATCACATTTTGATCTTCGACATCAATCTAACAAAAGTTAAACATAAAGCAGGCTTCAAGTTTCAAGTTTAATTTCACTTGTTAATTATGATGAGTACAATAAAGCATTCGAGGTGACCTCGTTCTTCTTTTATGGATTCATAATTTTCAAATTTAAACAGAAAGAATGCATTGCTGACAAGTTTTATGGATGTTGTACTTGGTAGATTTGGTGCAGGTAATAGCAGAAATAGCTTCTCCCAATCACCGAGTTTCTGAGCACTCAAACCCCTGCCATACATAAAATACCCTAACCGCCAGATCTTCTCATGCAAGACAATGGGAAAGAAGTTGACATCTCAATTTCTAATAAGATAAATAATATAAGATATACATAAGGAATGGAGGAGAATTTCATGTCATCTCAAACTTGTATAAGAAAGCAGTGCAAGATATCAACTTAGCATCCAATTTACATGGAATTAATGCCACAATGAGTAAATGCTGCGATGGAAAATACCTCCTGCATAGTCCACCTTCTTCAGTACAATCAACCTTTCCCAAGAGAATACGTCCATCCATTTCAGGATCATATCTGTAGATATTCATAAATAAAAGTTAAAAAAAAATCCTCCCCAAGTATAGGTGAACAACATTCAATTTAAACAAAAGAGTAATAAAAGAAGATATTGCATGTTACCTTTGTCTCATTATTTTAGCAGTCCTCTCCCATGATGGTTTCTGGAGCAAATTGTCAAATTTAAAAACCCAAAATTGAAGGCGAATACAACTCAAAAGACTTATTTCATAATGATGTTTTTGTTTAATAATTATCTTTAATAATGTTGCATATTCAGCTTTTGTTGCAGCTGCTGCTATTGTTTTTTTGACCTACCCTATTGATCCAGGAAGTTTCTCTGATGGTATGCCTTTAATGATTGTATTTTACATGGAGTGCAATATCCTTATGCATCTATTTCACATGTTGGGTGTAGCCGGCGTATGTAGCGGCTCCCTATTCAGTGCTATCCATGGTCCCTTGGCAATCTCTAGTTTGATCAGAAAAACCACTAAAAATGAGTCTACTAATGAACGTTACAGATTCAGTCAAGAGGAAGAAACTTATAATATCATAGGTGCCCATGGTTATTTTGGCAGATTGATATTACAATATGCTAGTTTCAACAATTCTTGTTCCATACATTTCTTCTTGGCTGCTTGGGCTGCAGTAGGTATCTGGTTAACTACTTTAAGTATCAGTACTATGACTTTCAACCTAAATGATTTCAATTCCAATCAATCTGAAGTTGACAATCAGGGTCATGTTATCAACACTTGGACTAATATCATCAATCGTGGTAGCTTTGGTATGAAGGTAATGCATGAATGTAATGTTCACAACTTCCCTCTAAACCTAGTTGTTGTCGAGTTCCATCTACAAATGGATAAGAATTTTGTCTTAGTGTACATTGAAGGCAAAGACGTTCACTCCTATTGATTTGTGCTCTAGGAAATAGAATGAACAAGCTGCATCAACGCCCATGCATCCAGAAAGATAAGAGATAGTTGAGCAACTTCAAAAATGCAAATTATGAATAGTGTCAGCTTCTGGATTTTTATGGGGATGAATAACTGCCACTATTTCATTAACCACTACTGAAGAGCTTTAACTCAACTGGACAGTGCTTGTTCCCTAATTAGAACCAAGGGGGATGGACATGAAACGAAGTACATTAAACAGACTAGGCCTCAACTTGTAACTGTAAATTTGCTTCAGCCTTTCTACAACCAAAATCTTCCCATCTCCACACAAGATAATGGGACAGATGAAAGTGTTCCATGATTATAATAGAAATATTGAGCAAGAATCTTCTACCTATGGCAAGACGCCAGCTTTGAAAGCATGTTCCCTGTTCGAGCTCCCCTCCCAATTCAGGTAACTAAGCCGTAAGAGAGATGAAGTAAATGCAGTGCCTTGTCTAACAGTGTGACACCTAATTTTTGTAGCATATGTAGGCCATAAAGTGCTCCTAATCAATAGCAGGCAGGCAGCATAACTAGGAACCAGATGCACATGATAAGCATGCAGGCCTCTTTCCATGCAATTGCACGGACAGCCTAGCTACAGGATCAGAATAGATATTTTATTTTGAAGAGATGCTCTTGGTGTTCTATCTCCTCAAATGACTTGCAAATCTGGCGGGTTGCAAGAATTTTGAAGCTGATAACATAACTCTAATACCAAATGTCA
Source organism: Phoenix dactylifera (assembly GCF_051530095.1). Classification (NCBI taxonomy): domain Eukaryota; kingdom Viridiplantae; phylum Streptophyta; class Magnoliopsida; order Arecales; family Arecaceae; genus Phoenix; species Phoenix dactylifera. Next base: position 37,383,422 of record NC_143190.1, on the reverse strand, counting down.
TACACCACACTGAGCAACATGTTGCTACCATTACCATTGTTGCTTGATGAAGGACTGGAGCATCGGTACAGTGGCTCATACATGACATTGAGAAGATGCTAGCATCAATTTATCTACCTTCCACTAATTTATGATAAATAGTGGGATTTCACTACTGACAAACTTGTAATTGGAAAAAAAAATATAGAGACAATAAAGAACTGTTCATATAGAGACAAACCAAGTTGTAGTATTATTCAAAAAAATGGCAGTTTATGAACCATGTGAATAAGGATCAGAGAGATTAGTTACGTATTGTTGTTTCCATATAAGAGACCCTCAGCCTCTATGCATGAATCATCACGAGATATACTTTAGATCATGGGGTGGGAAGAGGAAATGACAAAAAATACAGGAAGAGCAGCAAAGGAAAACCGTTAAAAGGTGGCAGGTGGGGAAGTTCCACTGCCCATAAGGCACTGAAGGGAACGAAAACGAGAGACAGAACATGCATGATTGGTGTTAAGCATATTTTTGTTTTCAAGTTAGTGATTTGAGTGGTAGAAAAAGTTACAGTGAATATAGTCTATTATTGACAAAAGTAGAACACAAACGGGCCAATTTTGACATTCCAGGTTGGGCCATCAGGCCAGTGAAAGAAAATCTGGGATAAAGTTGGACCAGACATGGAGGTTTAAATGACTGTCCTTCTACCCTCCAACCGGTAGACCATACAAGTGATTCAAAAACCAGTGAAGCATGACTTAGAGTGACCAAGATATATTAAACCATACATTATATTAATTTTAGGAAAATGATGATCTTTTGCAAATTTTAGTGAAGAATAAGGCATAGAACACTTACAAAATAATATATAACCAGTACTGCATAAGGACCCAGTCATACATGCATCTAAATCTCTTCAAAAACTTGCACCATCACTCATGATCTCACAAGTTTGGCAGAATCAATTGTTTTGAACAATTAAACCCCAGAAATGGGCAGCTTGCCATTATGGAAATAATATTGATGCTCAAGTCAGCTGAATCAGAAGTGAACATGGTTTCAGCAGATAGGCTTGGGAATTCTATATATCCTATAGGTCAGGCTTAGCCACATCTACCATCTTATGCACAATTTGGGTTGCACATCTTATGATGGTCCTAGACAAGCTCTATTCAGCCAAACGCTAAAGAATTGTTGGGTCACTGAAGAATTTGATCCATGTTAAAAGATGAAGCTACCCTCACAGCGCTGTCATTTACTCTCCCCATGGTACCATAGGATAAAGGTATATCCTGACATTTAAACTTAGTATATGTACCAAGGTCCGGCGTAGCGGTACCGGTCGGCGTACCGGTGGCAGCCCGGACCGGTACGAAACCTGTCCCGTACGGGTCCGAACCGGTCCCGTACCGGTCCGAACCGGTCCGTACCGGTCCCGTACCGGTTCTTCAACAATAAACTATCGGTACCGGATTCCACGTTGATCCGGTACCGGTTCCAGGCAGGACCGGTACGTACCGGCCCATACCGGCCGGTATAGACCGGCACGGCAGACCATGATACGTATAGCAACAATAAAAATGCAAACATTACCAAGCGTTTGCTCCAATAGCACCAAGGTGCATAAAAATTGACCACCAAAATGGGATACCTGAAAAACAAACGCTTAATGTCAAATATAAGAAGATTGCTCATGAAATGCAGTAAGTAATTATAAAATGTCTATGCTCCTACAATATTTATTAGATGAAATGTTGAACTGCACAAGAATTTTCATGCCATAGGCCCATAAAGTATCAAAATAGAACCCAGACAAACAAGTATTTGGCTAGTGCATTACTTCAATTTTACAACTTCAACAGTATATTGCTCAGAGAGCATAAGTCTCAAGATGCATGAAATGCATCAAGCTAATAGCAAGGGCATCATCCTTGTGTATGTGTGTGTGTCTCATAGATAGATTGTGTGTGAGTGGGCCCGTGCAAGGGCATCATCCTTGTGTGTGTGTCTGTGTGTCTTAGAGAGAGAGATAGATAGAAAGATAGATAGATGCAAAAAAAAAAATAAGCTTGACTAGTATCTACGCAAGTCGTGTATTCATAAATGTATGTACAAGGAAAAAGAAGTTTAACTAGAACCATGCTATTGCAATTCAAGCTCAAATCCTAGTAGTGCCAAAACAACATTTTGCTAATTAACTGAACATCTCACAAATCATAATTGGGAATATCTAAAATGCCTCAAAACAAAAGGGCAAATTTGTTTAAGGTTCCTTGCCTATGAATTTAGTGGACACAACATAGACAAGGCAACAACATTCATGTGTCCAAACATATATTGCGCCATACAAATTAACAACCCACATTGCATAGACATCTTGAAAAAAACATAAAAACCAAAATTTAGTAGGCTTGGATGCTTATAAGCCATAAATCAAATCAAATGATTGCATCTTATCTCCAAATAACCACCGGATGCATGAGTTAGAAACATCCAAAATATTTAGTTTTCACATTAAGGCATAAGAAATATGTGATAATGTTTAATGATATCAATTTTCAAATTGAATGGCTCATCAATGATTTAATCAAATTTTAGTGATTTCTCTGTGTCTATAGATATAAATAGAAAGTGTTGGCATATGCTCATCCTTGTTTTGAGGGTATGCTTATGTTTATTTTGAAGCAAGGTGTCAAACATCCAAGGCATGGAGGCATACCATCAAGAGGTCAGTAGGATAAGTGTCATACTGCCTACCATACCAGCACACTGTACGAGCCGACACAGTACAAGCCTATTTTGGCCTCCAAAATTTTCATTTGTTTTTTTTTATTTTATTGCCTAAATGCCCAGTTTGTGCACAAATATGGTAAGTGTAGTTATTTAAATTCCCTAATGATCCTACTCAGAGCTGAAGCTTTTCTATCGCTATTTAACTTTCTTTTCTTAGGTAATTATAATTTTAGATAACTCATTATATAGAATACATTGAACAACTATCTTTGTGCATTAAAAAGTGAAGAATAATTAATTCACATTAAATCAGTGAACTAATGTATAACACTGAAGATTGTGAAGACAGAAGATTATAGAACTAGCATTAGTTTGACAAATGAACAAAGAATACATTGAACATATTATTGGACAAACAGTGACCATGTTTTGTTACCATCTTCTAGACTCTAATGGACAATTTTCCAGCAATCCTAGCTCCAAACGAACAAATCTTCATAACAAGAACCTCCCCACTGCCTCTCAGTGCAATTCCCACCTTCAAATTGTGGAAAACAGGGTGGAAAATCTTTAAAGGAAATCTTGCTTGATATTAAATGGCACTAAGCACTCCAAGCTTTATATGACACAATCCAGGCTGTTTGGACCTGTTTTGCCAAAACCAAAGCATACCAAGCCCCTGTGTATCAGCATCCAGCTAGCAAGGGGCTGGCATGGCCAGAATTTTAAACCATGATTTGAAGGTAATATATCGCATGACTTTCGAACTGATATTCAAATCAATGAGACTTGGTTGTGGTTGCATGCTGATTTAATGCATTTCACAATCATTATGTCTAGGAGAACACTAGCTCATGACTAGAAACACTTGGTAATCATCAATGCTTTTCTTTCTTAAGTGAACATCATGCTTGTGAGAGAAATTCACCCAACCTTCTAGGACACTACGTGTCCATCTTAAAAGCCTCCAGGCAATGTTTATGCTATAAAAAATATTAAGGGGCACTATATGAGTTGGTGAGAGTTGAGCTACAATCCTATCCGAGCTCCTTCATACCAACCTATGCTTCTCCGTATAAGGCATACCATACCAACCTCTTTTCACATGTATGGTACAACAGCTCAATACAGTGCTCTATTGATACATGGCACAGCTGCTGTCTTGTCTCCAGCGATGTACCAAATGACAATATAGGAGTGTACTGTACAGATCTGCTTACAGGAAGAAGTCCAGTAACGAGACTGAAAACCTTGATCGTATCCGTACCAGCTGAGCTCAAGCCTTAGTTACAACTAGAGCACACAGCACATCTCCACATACACTTTTGAAAAACAATAACCAGCTTCTTCAGTCAGCAACTCTGACCTTTATACAGAAATTCAGTTAATACAATTCTGACTAAATGCATAAAGGGAGATTTTTTCCTAGTCTAACCAAAATTGGTTGACAGGGTTATTGCAAAGACACCATATTAGCTTGCATCATATAGATGGCCAATTGGCCAATCACTTCAATTATCTGTAACATTAGACAATTAGCTGCATCTAAGACAAAGATTCAGATGCTATCTAGCAAATGCAAAATCCTACTGATGGATTTGACATGGAAATCAAAAAATATTTGAATGTCACATGGCCACACCAAAAAGAATTATGATGCCACTAATAAACTATGGTATCACAGGAACCGTGCATTAATATGGAGAGCTAAAGTCGCCTACTTACTGACGTGCAAATTTTTCAAAATTGTCAGCAGTTAAAGAAACTGAACCATCAGCATCTTCGTCTTCAATTTCATCTCCATGTCTATTAATTTTTGGGACAGTTCCAGGGTGGAATTCAGATCCTGTTGGTATTAAATTGGGATCTATCGAAAATTTGCGGACAGTTTTTGTAATATTCAACCTGCTCTGCAAATCATTGAATATGAACTCAAGTTAAACTAGAAGAAGGGATATCCCACATAAAAACGATTAGCATCCACATTTGGTAACAAAAATAAATAACTGTTTGGGAAAAACCATTTTACAGATGAAACTCATGAAAGAATAGAAGTGCAGAATTTTCTATTTACGTTCTTAGGGTAGGCAGATATTTACTTATTTTACTTGGAAGAAATATCAGCATAGATTTTAGAAGCAGGACTAATGAATGCTAAATTGATGGTGGATCTCAAGACATAAAGAATTTCCCACTATTTTTGCAGTATTTCCAATATAATCACAAAAAAATAGATTCTTCACAGTCACAAACACTTTCAGCTAATTGTGATAGCAATGTCTTGCCTTCCAAGAAATCTCTTGTGTCCTTCCAACAAAGTGCAGTTTTAGTAAAGCAGCATATAAATCAAGCCAAACATATAATTGATATAGATCATTTATACATCAGCACCATAATCGACTTATCATATCAGAACAAAACAACAAAAAATTGCAAGAGACAGACATGCACGCACCCCATGTGCATGATTGATCAAGTCTCGTACTATTGCTCTATTTCATAGCCATCATCCAATATATGCTAGCAGCAGCAAGTTCCTTAGCTTACCTTGAGAAAAGTTATTCAATGAATAAAACAAGTATGCACCCACATATAGGCATGCAACAATGCACCAAATGGATGCAAGACTCAATAAATTTGTTTACGACTGCTATGTTAATCTGGTTGTATTCAGTAAGGTTGCTCCATTGTGACTCGGTTTGAAACATGGAAACAACTTATTCGCAAGCGGAGGTAAAGTTGTACACATCTGACCCTTCCGAGATCCTGTGATGGCAGGAGCCTCATGCCCTACCCGCCTTTTTTTTATGTTAATATAGTTGTATTCAGTTCTGACTGGCATAATAGAAGGTTCCCATAAGTGCTGATGTTTCAATATTAAATGCCATCAGCAATTCAACAATATGTAGTTACATGCAAGGATAATCCGGATTATTGGATTAACATGAGTTTGAGTACACATTACATGACTGAGGCAATCAACAGCATTGGTGTTTGACATGCTGGAGCTGCCACTGCATCGGTTGGTCCGACATTATATGATCAAAAAGCTCAACATGGAATATCCTACTCCAGCAATACTCAGCAGGTGCATAGGCAGAGCATAAATGCACATTTCTGTCCCGATAAATTTGAAGCTTTAAAGACAATAAAATATGTTCAGAACTCATGAAATGGTGAATCATTTCATGTTATCACAATCCATTCCCTTGACCTATTAAAGCAGATTACAATAGCTTTCACTGGTTATGGATGCCTTGAAAAGTTAAACTGAGATGCAAACTGACTTCTTTGGGACATTTTGTAACCTTTTTGACAGTAATATACCAACCTAAGGGCCATTTTGTAAGGCAGCAAAAGACAATGGAGACACTGCTCTTCTCTGCTGACCAACAAATCCAACTCAGATCTACCATATACATGCCACTTGAATGACCAATACACCATCTGATTTTATCACATAGAATGGAAGAAATGTCATTTAATCAGACCAAATATGCACCGCAATGTGCAATGTAATCATACCTAAATACACAGTTACGTGTGCATATACTTGCACATGCTTGGCTTGCAAATGTATATTGACATATGTACGAGCATACAATTCTTATATATACATATACAAATACATATATATATATATATATATATATATATATATATATATATATATATATATATATATATATCCATGTACAATTAATTTTTTATATTTATTTACATACATATATGCATGCATGTATGTAAACACATACACACGCAAGCATGTATGCTCACACACAAAAAAAGAGAATCTTAACATAAGATATAATTGTGCCTAAATAGAACACATTTCTAGTAAGGTATAATGCTATGATATAAGCAAGGAAAAAGGAAGCAGCAGCAATATATGACAAAGAATAGCCACTTACTGTTCCCAATACATCACTCACGTCAACTGATGCAAATTCGCATGAGAGTGCAGGAAAACTACAAAATAGATTTTACTGAGTAAGATATGTGCACAAAATGCTGACAACTTTAAAGACCTGGATGACTATCTTTACACAACACAAAACAAAAGATGGTTTTACCTTATGTTAAAATCAATGCGTAAGAACTCTGTATCTGTACTTTTATCAACAATTATGGATGTAGATGTGCTCACTGTCAGGTAAGAATTCAACTCCTGAAAAACAAGAACCCAGTCAACCATTCTGGAAATTATTAACTCCATAACTACCAACTAAAATTAAAATTTTCTGTTGGAAATAATTGACCCTTACAACATTTTTGTGAAGATGCTGGAGTGGATTAACACATGAAAAGTGTGATGAAGAAGAAATGAAGGGACTTTTGCACGTAACCACCTAACAGAGTGCAATTCAAACCAGACCTCAGAAAGTCCGGCAATTTGCACAACAAAACCTACCATTTATATCACATCAAAAATATGAATCATTTAATAGATAATCTTCCAGCAATATCTCCATTTAAATTTTTAAATTACTGTTTCTCCCTTCCTTTTATGTTTTCCTTCTCAGACTTTGCATCTACTCAACCATCAAGAGCCCCTATTTAATGATGAGGAAGAGGCATCAGAGCCATTTTCACCTTAGCGGTCCAACTCGATAAACAAAAACTAACAAAATGTTTTTCTTTTTTTAATAAATAGTCCAATTGATAGGAGGTTCAGGTCAGTATTTAATTATCAAAAAGCGCAATATTTAATTGCAATATTGAAATTTTATATGTAACAGTACTCAAAAAAATGGAAGCACTAAAAAGTGAAAAATGTTTCCACAAATCACCTAATTATTTTATTCATGAATTCCTTAGTATTCACAAATTAATATACTATATTGTTCATACTATTATCTAATAAGACAAAGTAAGAAGGGAAGAAAAGAACCCACCATTCCAAATAAAAACATCATGGAAAATGCTGCAATGATAGATAATCCAGCACCTGAAAGGGATGCCTCCGTCAAGTCTCTAGGTATTTTCCTGTGCTCAATAAAGGGTGTTAGGTGCTATACATTCAATAGAAGCACTAGCAGTTGCTCTTTAAGGGGAGAAACTTACTTGAACAGACAAAACAATTGACAAGGAAAACACAAAATTTACAATTAAAAAAATTCACATTATAATAATCTCAGCATCAAACATCAATTATTTCTTTGCAGTATACTAATAAACATAATAAACATCAATTAAAATTCACATTATAAACATAATGTCTTCATTCCGAAGAATGTATGTAAAATTATTACAAACATCAAAGAAAAGAAATTTAAGTATTGGTCCATATGGTACCGTGCTATATGATTTGTACAGTAGCACACTACTGCTAGCATATATTCCATTGACCTAACTTTTTCTTTCTTTTTTTTTTCCATAATTTTAATTCGTTTTCTTGTGTTTTTATTCATTTTTTATCAAGACCGCTGAAAGTGGAGTTGAGACCACCAAATTTGAAGCTCATTTAGTCCAGGCAAGACCAAACTGAAAACCGAGTTTCAAACTTCCAGTCAACTTCAAGTCAAGTTATTCATATCGACTGCCAGAGAATGGTATTAGATCACCATTCAAATGGAAGTCCAATAAATTTAAATTGAAGATGACTTTAAATTGGTGTCACATAGACACTTGGCACAAGTGCCACATGTCTAAGTATACCAAATGAACAACACTTTTAACTTCCAAAAAACTTGACATGGAGACAGTTCCCTACAACATAATTTATCAAACTATGACATATAAATATGTCAAGAGACATTTACTGCTAGCATAAATAGGAAGGTTATTAGCACTTTTGATTATAAATTCATTACATGGTGACGATAAAGGAAAAGAAGATGGAGGCGTGGCATTTCACTATAGGTGTCTGGACACTTTAGACTGATATTGTTTATTTTTTTAAAGTAGTAACGTGGTCAAAAATTCAAGTGCCAATAATTGCCATAAAGTTTTTTGAAAAGATACTCCAAAGTCAGTAAGATCCTCCATTTTTTGAACTGCTGGAATAGTCATGTCGTCTCATAGCATGTCCAATTATCCAGAATTGTCAGCACTTAAACTTTAAAAATTAAGAGTCCAAGTAGTGCAGCCTTTAAATTTAATATGGAATGTATTGGTATATGTTAAAATATTTCTATTATGTAACATGCATCTTCTGATTTTTTAGCTATAAAAAACCAAATAATTTCAAGCTTTAAATAGTAAACTTCCAATACAAACTTTTTTGTGTAGGTTGCCCCCTTGACAATAAGTTAATTTCTTCTACTTTTACATTTATTGTAAGTAACAGACTCATGTTGGATATAAAGGAAGAAAGATGTTAGAGCTGATTAGCAAAGTAGGCCAATATATAGTACACATGGTAAAGACATATAATAACACTATGTTTTGTATGATGTCACTCAATCTGTTCTTTTATACTTTGCATGAGTCAATACATGAGTCATGTGTATAGATCTTGTATATACATGCACAATTAGTACAGAGTCATGCATAAAGGATGCATATTCTATATGCAGATATATATTAGCCTCGTGCCCTAGTCAGAAGTGCATTCATTCCAACATGTGCTTTCCCAGGTTATGGCATTTGAGCTCCAAACAAAAGGATCAAAAGCATTAAAGCTTTAAAAAAAATATAATAAAGAATCTTGTTGTACATGAGAAATCTCTGACACTGAATTAAATTACCACCACGAGGCTGCCGTAGCTAAATTCTTGTTGTCACCACTTGTCGCAGGCTTTGCTCAATAAACTACAATTAGTAAAGCGTGGTTTGTTGCCTTTATCCATGATCACTATAAAGGCTGAATCACATAAAGAAAACTTGTGTAGCCCTCTTGCAGCTTTCAAATAAACTTATTCGCCAATAAAGTCCTCACTAGATTATAGTTCCAATACAAAGGTAAGCTACCAGATTTTCCATTGAAGCTTGAACCCAATTCAACCTGTTGCTTGCCTCCTTTACACCCCCTTTGCCTTCCAAATTTCCAATTTGAGGTGTATTTAGACATCAGAGTCAAAATTGTGCCAAATCAATCAGCATTTTACATATGAACACTAATTGGGCATAGCCTAACTTGTCTTCCCAAAAAATATGCAACATTATTGTTCAGCAACAGTTGTTTCTCTAACAATCTCATAACCTTGGTATTGTTGCCAAACATTGCCATGAATACATGTTTGTTCATAGGGAATGTTTTCCTCTTTTTCCTATATGGAAAGAGCAAGTAAGGCCCAACAAGTTACTTTATGAAATCAATTGTTGTCTCCACACTATCAGCATAGCATGGCCCACAACTTCATGTTACTTATAGCCCCACCTTATATCGCTTTTCTCAGCCTGCCTACACACCTTGCTTGCCAGGCCTCAAGAACCGACAGCTTGGCTATGCCTTCCAATTTGCTCGAACTCTTATGACCCACTTGCCAAGCTAGCTTTCCCTCATGCTGCATAATCATGCCTACCTCCAGCTCTTACCCACATTCCAACCTCTCTCTCTCTCTCTCTCTCTCTCTCTCTCTCTCTCTCGCACACGCACACACATGCATGCAAGGTCATTAAAGTATGATAAGGCAAGGTCCAAGGCCATTCCTCATCCAACATTTTTTCACCTGGCCCATCAAAGTTCGATATTGGACTTAAGCTGATGAAAGCCTAGCTATACCTAGTGGGAATTTGGTTTTCCTATTTTCATCTCATGCAAAATTATTCATGGAACTAATAGTGTGGGATTAAAACATTCCCAAGGAAAAAAGGTAGAATCAGAAAAGATAAACCTACTACAAAAAGCCCATATAAAACTGGAATAAGAACTTGCTCTGCAGAGCTGTTAATTACCTTTCACAACACAAAATGCTCATGCAGGAAAAAAATAAATAAATAAATAAACAAAGAGTACGCCTTATTCCATCTCCTTCGTCCAACATGATGAATCCTACTTCACCACACATTACTCTAAACCCTTTTCCCCACTTCCACAAACCCTACTAAGTTTGCTTCAAAAGCTGGGCTTGGAGCTATATCCCCTGGTCTCGGTCTAGCGACTCTAACCGATGGCAGGAATTCTATCCTTTGTGATCCAGCCTATGCCTACTAAAAACCACCCTCCATCGGCAAAGTTTGAAATCTTATGTCAGAGGTTGATTCCTCAGAGCATCGGACATGTTCCAAAGCTAGAAGTTGATGGTTATCCTGTTTTGGCAGTGAGAAGTCAATTCTGAAAAGCTTTAGCCAGGGCTAACTCTCTTTCTAAAGCAGAAGAGGAATAAATAGGAGCATTACTGCTGCTATGAGTTAGGCAAGGCGTTGGTGTCCGCTATAGGCTAGGTCTGTATCTGCTGATGGCACCAGAAGTAAGAGGGGCAGTCGAATAGCTTGATGAATATACTATGAATCCTACTTCACCACACGTTACTCTAAACCCTTTCCTCACTTCCACAAACCCTACTAAGCGGTGTTGTCCATGGCAAACAGACAAATCAATAAAGCCCGCAGCATTAGCACCGTACAACCCTCCAAATCTCCATCACATTCTTCGTCTAAATCAAAACACTCGTTTCACTCTCCATGCTATTCAAATCCAGAGACTCCAAACCCAAAAAGAACAGTTGCCAATCACCAAGAAAACAAGATTCATGGAGAACGATCAAGAAAACAGCATTGAAGACAAATTCTAACGGAAGAAAAAGTAAAAATAAAAAATAAAAATCACAAGATCAAGAAAATCCGACAAGAACGCCACTTTCCACCGATTCGTCGGGAACCAAGGAGGCGGGGAATCTAGACTGAGATTCGGAGAGGGATCAGAGATCTGACCTGTAGAAATCAACCGATTTGAGTTTGCTGGAGGAGATCATGGTTTCCGGAGAGAGGATGAGAGAGACGATCCGCGGCTCCGCCCTTAGCCGATGACAGTTATTTGAATCCAAGAAGTAGGAGAGCGAGAGTGAGATGTTTTTTTTTTTTTTTTTTTTTGGTAAAAGCGGTTACTCATTTCATTTCATATTGCTCTAAATTGAGTACAACCTACTAAATCACGGAAAAATAAAAGATGCAACAAAGGATGAACATCAGAAGCTGACATCCAAGTAAAATCCCCAGAGTGCCGAGCGACAAAAGAGGCGACCCAGTCTGCAGCCCTGTTCGCCTCCCTAAACACATGTCCTATCTGAACATCGCCCAACAGTAGCACCATCCTACGGATCTCCCGGATGAGGGGGTGACCATCCCCAAATCGATCCGCCCCTCGGATCCAGTCGATAACCACAGATGAATCTCCCTCAAGGCATACCCGCTCTGCACCAAGTACCTGCCGCACATAGGATATACCCTCCCAGGCTGCCTGCAACTCTGCCCCAACCGCTGTGAGTCCTGGCGTGCGCCTCCCTCCGGCTGCTATCAACCTGCCAAGGTGGTCCCTGATCACAAATCCAACCCCTCCAGCTGCGCCATCCACTGACCGGCTACCGTCGAAATTTACTTTGAGATAGTCAAGGGGTGGGGGTACCCAAGAAACACAGGCAAACCGGGGCGCTGAAACAGCGTAGAGAGTACCCCAGGTGTCCCTGACTATCCCAGAAGAAAATCGGACGGTAACCGCTATGATCTCCCTCGCATATAGCACAGCTCTCTCCACCACCCTCCTCGGGGACGACCGGCTTCCCTCAAATAGGCCGGCATTCCTGTCCAACCAAATGTGGTAGGCCAGGTATGCCATCAGAATCCCCACCTCTGTAGAAAGGGGACTCTGCATAGAAGCTCTCAGCAGCTGAATCAAATCCTGCACAGAGACTATCGAGTCTGGTAGTAGGACTGGTGACCTCCTCCATATCTCTCTGGCTCTGGGACACTGCAGAAGAACATGCTCAATCGTCTCCTCAACCTCTGCACACTCCTCACAATACTGAGAGACCCCCATGCCACGCCGAACTAACAGACTCCTCGTAGGAAGGCAGCCCCAGGCCACCTTCCAGATGAATAAAGCCACACGCGGGTGAATCCGCAGCCTCCATATCCAACCACCCTCGATCCGACGAACGGGCTCCCTACCGATCAGTGCACGGAGGTCACTGGCACGTACCCTCGTCCGTCCCATCGGGACCCATACTAGCCTATCGGCCCCCCCACCATCAGGAATCGGGATCCCTACCGAGTGAGATGTTTTCGGCTCTCTCCCTTTCTTTTTTTTTCTTGCTTAAAGCGGGTGCTTCATGCAGTAATAAAGTCAAAATGCAATAACTCGCGGAATGTCAGTGGCAGCTCCTCCTCCTCTAACCAAAAGATATACCCTAAGTGGTAGGCCATGAGATAGCCACCTAGTCGGCTGCCCCATTGGCTTCTCTAAATACATGCTTGGCCTGAATGGCTTCCTATCTCTCATCATCATCTCTATGTCGCGGATCAAGGGATGGTCTATGCTCTTACCCCTCGACCCCCTCTGTATCCACCCGATAATTGTGGCCGAGTCGCCCTCCAGAATGATCAAACTGGCCTGCAGCACCACCCACGCATGTCGAAAACCCGCCCAGGCAGCACGCAGCTCTGCCCCCGGAACCGACGTATCAAACAGCTGGCAGCCACCTGCTGCAACCACCCTAGAGTGCGGGCCTCGTATGACAAAGCTTGCACCTCCTCGCGTACCGCCATCCAGCACCAACCCGTCGAAGTTGACCTTGAAGAAGCTTGGGGGTGGGGGCTCCCAAGTGAAAAGCACCGTCTGAGGAGCTGCCGGAGTAGAGAGGGAACCCATGGTGTCCCGAGCTGTCAAAGGTTTATCTGAAGAAGAGGTGGGCCTGATCTCTGTGGTCTGTGCTCGAGCAAACTCCGCAACAAACCTCGGTGACACCCTGCGCTCGCCGAGAGTACGAGCATTCCTTGCCAGCCAGATCTGATGTGCGGTGCAAGTCGCTTGATACCCTCCTGGCAGGTCCGCAAACTGGCCAGCCACTGCCATATCACCTGAAGGAACTGTAGCTTCGTACTCCGAGCCCCATGCGGGATCCCTGTCCACTGCCATGTCGTCCTCGCCCATGTATACTGGAAAAGCACATGGTCCACTGACTCCTCAGCTCCACATGTCCTACACTCTGCGGGGATCCCCCAGCCACGCCTGCTCAGCACTGCTCTCATCGGAAGGTGGTCCCAGAATACCTTTCATAAGAAGAGGGCTGCTCTCAGGTGGAGTCCGGACCTCCAGATCCAAGTACAATCCGGCCCCGGCTCATGCTCCGACTGGATAACACGGTAGAGATCTCCCAGTCTAACACTGGCCTGGCTTGAGATATCCCAAACCCTGACATCTGGCCCTCCACATCCTGGTAATGGAAGGGACCGGATCCTCACAGCTAGGTACCCCGAACAGCTGTCGAAGTCTGGCCTCATCCCACTCTGCCCCTCCTGGTCCTAGGAGGTTGCACACCCGTAGCCCTCCACTGTCTCTGTATCAACCATGGTCGGCCAACACCTCAGGGGAAGGGTGTCCACCCACGGATCGCTAGTCACATCAATACTCCGGCCATCGCCTATCAACCACCTGGTATTTGCCGACGCAATCGGCAAGTACCTCCCGATCTCGTGCCACATGAAGGAGACTCGATGACATCTCTGTGCCACCTCTGAAACCCCTCGACCATATCTGGCTACCATCATCTGACTCTAGAGGCCATGTGGCTCTAGCATAAACCGAACCGCGTGTCGAGCAATGAAAGTCTCACGTCTCTCCAGAAGGGACTGCACCCTTAGACCACCCTCACTAGTAGGAAGGCAAACCTGCTCCCAAGCCACCAGATGCACTCCATGGTCTCCATTGTGTGACCCCCACAAGAAGCTCCAAAGAAGACGCTCGATCCTTAATCGAATCATCTTCAGTACCACAATGTTGGCCATGAGATACATCGGTATGGATCCCAACACTGATCTGATCAATATCAATCTTTCCATCATAGATAGGGAGGACGCCCTCCATCCATCCAACCTACTCTGAACCCGCTGCACCAGGCCCGAACACTCTGCCACCCGTAGCCTCCGGCCAGTGATGGGGACTCCCAGGTAGGTCAGCGTCCCCTCCTACTCCGGTATCTGCAATATCCCCCAGATCTCCTATCTGACTCTGGTCTCCATGCTGGGGCTGAAAGAAATGGCTGACTTCATGAAGTTCACTCTCTAGCCAGATGCCGCGCAGTAGTCCGCCACCACCTTGCGAAGAACTCGTGCCTCAAAAATCTGTGCCCCGGTCAGGAGAAGATAATCATCAACAAAAAGTAAGTGGGAAATAGGTCGGGCTCCCAGTGCTAGAAAATAGGCCTCCAGCTCCCGACTGGCGCACACTCTCTGCAAAGCACGGGACAAAATGTCAGCACAGATAATAAACAAGTATGGGGATAAGGGACATCCCTGCCGCAACCCCATGGTGGACTCGAAGAACGATGACAGTGTGCCGTTGACTAAGATAGAAAACTTTGGCCCCCGGACACACCCCATGACTCATCCAATCTACCGCCCGTGGAAACCGTATGCCTCCAGTGCCCACTGGAGAAAACTCCACCTGATTCTGTCGTAAGCCCTCTCCATATCCAGCTTGACTGCCATCAAGCTTTGCTGTTCGGTGCTCGTTGAAGATCCCACATCACTTCTTGGGCCAACATGACATTGTGGAAAATATTTCTACCGGCTGCAAAAGCCTCCTGCTCTTGGCTGATGATACCAGGCAAAAGGAGCTTCATCCTGCCCACCATTATTCTCACCACAACCTTGTATAAGGTTTTGCACAAACTAATGGGCCTAAAGTGACAAGGCTCAGCCGCATCCTAACGCCTAGGTATAAGCGTGATGAAGATGGCCTTCTAATCCTCAGGCATTGCTGCCTGGTTAAAGAAGCATTGAATAGTCTCCACCGCCGCTCGTCGAATAATACCTCCACCAAGGCCCAGACTGCCTCCTGCACCTCCTGTGCCAACACTGGTTGGATTAGGGATGCACTCTCAACGTCACCAACACCCACGTCCACCCTCAGAAGGTGGTCTCCATCACTAGCCTCCTCATCCTTCGTACATTTGGCGCGGAAAAGATCAAGTAAGACCTATTGGATGGCAAGCTCACCCTCTACCCGATGGCCAGACCCATCTCGCAGAGAGTGGATCATGCTCCATTGTCTTCGAATAACCATCGTCCGATGAAAGAAGCTAGTATTACGATCACCCTCACTTACCCATTGCACACGAGATTTCTGTCTCCAGAAAATCTCATATTGTCGTAGCAGCGAATGGTGAGTCGCTAGTAGCCCCCGAAGATTGGCCATATCGTCCTCCGGAAGCACGCCTCCTAGGTCTTCCTTCCTTTGCAACTCAGCGATCGAGGTCTCTGCCCCCTCCAATCGCCAAAAAATATTGCCCACAATCTCGCGGCTCCAACGGCGAAGACGTCTCTTGGTCAACTCTAGTTTGCGCGAGACCTGTTGCATTGCATCCCCATGCACCGGAAAACGCCATGCGTTGCGAACAATATCCCAAGACTATGGGTACGACAACCAGACCTTCTCAAAGCGGAAGGGGCTTTGATGAGTAGGTCCCAATGAGGTAGAAAGTAGTAGAGGACAGTGGTCTAAGGCAATCCTAGGTATGTGACTGACCCGACAGGTAGGGAATCGAAGGATCCAATCTGAGAATGCAAAGGCCATATCTAATCACTCCCAAACCCTAGCACTGCCAGACTGATTATTCCACCAGGTAAACTATGGTCCGGAAAAATCTAAGTCTACTAGGCCGTTCCGCGACACAAAATCACAGAACTCCCTCCTATCCACTCTATCCGTGAAGGTTGCACCTCTCCGCTTCTCACTCTCACTCTGGATACAATTGAAGTCACCAACCACCACCATCGAGATACCCTGGGCAGCCAGGTTGGTGATCTCCTGCCAGAGGACTCTCCTAACCCTCTGATCCGTGCTCGCATACACACCACATAGCACCCACGGAGCAGCGTCAGGTTACGACTAAGATTACCTATTGGGGGTAGTTGTGGAAAACATCAACTATCGCCTCTCCTCACCTCCACAAGACCAAAATGCCTCCCGACACCCCTGAGAATCAACTGCATAGGTCTCCCAGTCCCTCTTCCGGCGTCGCCTCAGTCGTCTAAGCCCCTTGCTAGATAATCGAGTCTTACAGAGGAAACAGATCTCCGAACAATGAACCTGCACCAACCGCTTAAAGGAAGACATGAAGGACGGCTTGGCCGCCCCTCTACAATTCCAAGCGAGAATCATCATGGATCACAATTCACATAGTCGGCCTCAGACTCATCCTTCCCTAGGGTCGCGGGGGCAGCCTCAAGCTCGACGCCCAGGCTACCCCGCTCCTCCTCCTCGTCGTATGTAGTGGATACGACATGCATAACTGCCGCCCTGACACGCTGCACGATAGTAGAATGGTCTGTACCCCCTTCTGGCGACAGTGGCTCGGTCGTGCTCCCCTCCAAGTGTGGGACGCCCCCCCCCCCCCCCCCCCCCCCGCCTTGCACTTACCTGAGGTAGCGTCCTTCAGCATACCCGAGGTCGGGGGTGGAGGGCCAAACCGAAGACCCCATTTGGGCCACTCCCAAGGCCCTCATGAGTATCCCATGGCCGCGGCTCGCTCGACATGCCAAACATGGGGAGGTCCTGGCCAACAGGCAGGGAGGTCCCCAACCCTGACTCCAACTCCTGACAGGGTGGGCTGTACTGGAAAGGCCCTGCTGGTACCTCAGGGGGCCTAACCAGGGTCTGCTCGTCCTGGGCCAGCAAGTCCAGCTTAGTCAGAACCCCCGACCCCAAGGCTGACTGGGCCAGTGGGCCCACCACAACCTAGGCCCGTGGGCCCCCCATGTCCTGGCCCTATGGCCCCCCTACAGGCTAGGCCTAAGGGGCCTGGGCTCACGGCCAGCCCCAGGGCCCAGCACCACCAAGGCCTGCAGATGGGCTCGCGGGCCCTACGCGTCCAAGAGCCTCGCGCCCCAATCAGGGGGCGCGGCCCCAGCACCAAGCTCGCCCTTGGCGCGGTGCGCAGACCCAGCACTGGCACGGTACGCGCCGTCGACGCGAGGCGTGCCGTCAACATGAGGCTCTCTCCCTTCGGGCCTCGTACGCAGTGTTAGAGCACGCACCGTTCCCTTTATATAAAATAAATAAATAAAGTTATATTTTGACCTCTCAACTTCCTCAACGTCTCACATGCACCCTTATATTTTAACAAGTCTCAATTGGTTGCTTAAAATTACTTCTGTTGCAATAGATCCTGTCAGCTATCCCTGATATTAAGATATTACAGCATATGACCAACACACAATGACTTCAAATTAATTTAGAACTAAAATACCCCATATTTTAGGGTTTAGAGTCGTTCATGGGACTCCACTAAATCCATTCTTCTCCTTTGTCTCCTCTCCGCCACTACTCTGAATCAAGTTCAATATCTAGAGGTGATGAGATGGGAAGAGATAAATGGAACTAGAACAAATCCATCGTGACCTCGTGGCCCCATCCTCCCCATATCCATATTCAGCCCCCCAATCTCTCTCTAAGAGCTCGATCCATTGACTGGCCCAATGTCCTCCTCGCACGAATCTTAGAGCAAAGAAAGAAAAACATTATTTATGCCTCATGTGTCTTGGAAGAAGTAGATTTTTTCAGGAGTTTGTCTTCTTCCCAAACTTCGTCGGGCATGAGGAGTCTGGTGCTTCGTCGGAGATGAGGTATGACCACTAAACTCATTTCCCCCTTCTTCACAGTTCTAAGGCCACCACTATCGGCCATTTTTGAATCGACTGATGGCTAGAACTCCTTAAAATAGGGTCTCCCCTATTTTTTTTGTTTTTTTCCTTTTCTTCCACGTCGCCGTCAGCCACCGACTACCATGGATGTTGCAACCGTGATGGGCAGGCATGCTTTTATCGTTGACCGCCGGATTTAGTCGAACAAAGCCTTCCCGTGTTTCGACCTCTTTTCTGCTTTTTCTTTCTCTTCTTCTTCCCATCTGGCCAATCGTCACCGGTCATGGCTCGTCGTTTGGGTCGTTGCTGGTGTCGTTGCCGTTCCTAAAGCCTCTTCCTTTTTCTCTTTTGAGAAGAGAACCTGGGTTCCCTCTCTTTCCTCTCTTTCCTCTCTTTCTTTCTCTTTATCACTCTTCCACTCTCTCTACTCTTTCTCTCTACATGTTTTACTCTTTCTCTCTACATGTTTTAGTAGACCAATGATGGGTCTAAAGCTGTCTTTTGGAATCAAGCTGATCCTTGGAAGGGTTTCGGACCAATATTAGGGGTGGCAAAATATGACCCGACCTGCCAACCAGATTCGTGTTCGACCCGCCATAAACAGGTTCGGATTTGGCCTAAACAGATTCGGGTCGTAAACAGATTGAGCCGTTTAACCTGTTTATTAATTGGATCGGATACAGATTTTAGTTATTGGACCCGTTTAACCTATTTAATCTATAAATATTAAATAATTTTTTAATCTGTATCCCTTACAAATCAGTGAATCATGGCCATAGTGTTTTCAGAAAACAATTTTCCCCTTTGGGCCTTTTGATTTCCTAATCCGTTTCCGATATCCGGAATCCATCGCTCCCATCGTCACCGCTCGAAGCCTCGAATCCAGTCTCTGTTCATCATCACCTGCAAATCCGATATCCCGATCAGCGCTCTCGTCGTCGTCGCCGAGCCGCCAGGAGGAGGAGGGCTCAGTGGTGGCGACTCGGTGCGGCGCTGCAACGGCGGCACAGCGGCTGTCGCGGCAGATCTGGAGGCGATGGTTCGACCGGTGAAGCTCCGGCGGCGACGCGGCAAGGCGGAGGCCGTGGGTGGTGCGGGGTGGCGGCTCAGGCGCAGCTGTGGCGAGGGAGGCCGATCGGGGAAGAAGATGAGAAGGAAACTTTTTTTTTCTCCTTTACGGCTTTAACCTCCCGCCTCTCTCTCTCTCGTCTCTCTCCCTCTCTCGATCCACCAACGACCGACTCCTTGGAATCCTCGATCATCGGCGGAAGAGAGAGGAGTCGGTCGTTGGCGGGTCGACGGAAGGAAGGGAAGGCGGAGCCACGAAAGTGGGTTGCGGTAGCGTGAAGAAACTAGGGCTGGCTGCCCCAATTTTTTTTTTAATTAAACGGGTTAAATGGGTCAGATCGGGTTACTCGTTTAATAAACAAGTCGGATTCGGGTTGTAATTTTCTGACCTGTTTAATAAACAGGTCGGGTTTAGGTTTACAATTTTCTGACCCGACCTACATCTGACCCGACCCGTTTATGTCTGACCCGACCCGATTGCCACCCCTAGCCAATATTGCATGACCAAGGATTCGAAGCCGGTATTGTAAACTAGGGGTTCTAGGCCGACATTATATGACCATCTATTCATCCTTCTACAATATTTCAATATTAACCATGGTTATTTATAATTAATCTGAGGATGCGACCTAATTCTGTAGAGGAACAACCATTTAGGCAAAAAGTGTTGAACATGACACCGTATCCTCGAGTTCATAAATCGAGGAGTGGAATGATTACTCAATGTTTGAGTATATCATCGATAGAGGTAAGAATTCTTCAACACAATCATCTACACATAAAAAATTATAAATAGTTGCATTATATATCCTTTATTAAAATAAATAATTTATGTTATTGTCTGCATAATTACGAGTATTTTTTTATATGTCACTATGTGTATTATGTGTTGATGTGATGTTGCAAGGATTATGGTCTTAATTAGTCACTTTTTATGAAATTTATTAATTGGTGATTGATCATGTAGACTATAAATCAAGAAAAATCAAAACTTTGATATATGATGGGGTATGGACGGCATCTGAATTGGTTGGCCATGCAAGAAACGTGGTGTATGTGTCGGGTCAGTCTTGGCCTAAAATATAGCATTTTTTTGACCTACCATGGGCTAAAGCATGGCTGTAACTAGTCCAATACCAAAAAGTCAATTTTAGATAATGAACTATGTTTAATCATAGTTGTGACATAATTAAATTAAACTTTACATAATTATAAGGGTGGAAAAAAGGAAGGCATTTGGACTAGTCGATCATGTGTGAAACGTGGTGGGTCAGCCGTGGAATGTGATATTTTTGTCGGCCATGGGCGGAGCATGACATGTATTTAGCCTATCATGGGCTGGAGCATGGTTGTGACTAATCTAATGCTGAAATCAAATTAAGATGATAAATTATGTTTAATTATAATAAAATAAAATTTTTGCATAACTATATGATTAGGAAAAAGAGGGGCATTTGGACTAGCTGCCATGCGAGAAACATGGTATATATGATATCAACTGTGGGCTAAGATGTTAATTGGAACGATAATATTTCTAGGATCTGGAACATATTAATCAGTTAACGATAAGTACCCTCACTAAATTACTGTTGAATAGAATTGCTGATTGGGTGATACATGATGTGTTACATAGAACTATGGCGATATATGACATATATCTCGAGATTCTCATTTATGGTGATATGCATGTAATTGAATCGCTATTTGTTTAAACTTGAATTCTATGTTGTCATGGCTTATATGTGTGCTCTATAAATATAACCATTGGATCTGTTAAGCATTATTCAATCATTAGATTATTCATGCGCAAATCTTACTATTTTTTATTAGCTTTATATTTGCTAAAAGATATTCTCCATATTTATGCTAGTGTGCGTGCATGGAGAATTCTTACTAGGCTGAAAAGCTCATGTCTATCTATTACATTTTTTTTCCAGAGTCGCAAGATGCATAGTTTCGGAGGGGTTGAGCATGAAGTTCGAGCACTAGAGTTAGTAGTTAATTTATTTTCTAGTACCAATGAATAGTTGAAAATTTTGTAATCGAACAAGTTAGTTATTTGATCATTGTGGATTTATTTAGTTAGATTATTTTGTTTACTAACTGTTGATTTAAATTTATAAAATTATTGAAAATTATTCATCTTACACCTTGCATGATCTCTAGGGTATCGCCTTAGGGTTATGTGGCCGTGTCATGTGGTCGACCCAAATGATGGGTTCAGGGTTCGATACTCTTTTTCTCAAATCTCCTCCCAATCTTTGCCCCTCTCATCCTCAATAGACCACCCTCGATGCTTGTTCATCGAACTATCAATTTTGTAACATCAGCACCATTGCCATCTGTGGATTGGGTTGGGTTGCTGGACCAGATAGATATCTGATCCTAACAAATCTAGGACTTCCAATATGGCACGCACTTTAAACATGGTGGCAATAGAAAGTACTACTTGAGGAGAAACAAACAGGAAAAGATTTTGCAGAATCATAGATTTTGTTCAAGCACCCAAAAAAAATCTAGACACCATCAACCATTTTACTAATCTGTCAGATTATTAGATAGGTGATAGAGGAAAAAATGGATTGTCCAGCCCACAACTAAAACGCCGCCCAGTTTCGGCTCAGTAAACGTCAACGACGGTCGGCTGAATCTTCACTTCGGCCCAGGGCCAGCTCATCCTCGGAACTCCGCTGAAAGTTCCACCAACTCCAGACATTCGCCGACTCCCTCGACCAAGTTCGGGGTACCTCCAGACAATCACCGACCCGCTCCGACCAAGCTCGGGGCGCCAACCCTAACGATAAGCTTCGACTCTTGAGCTCGGGGCGCTCCACTAAGCACATCTCGGAATCCGGGAAGCCGAGCTGCTCCCATCACCCGCTAAGCCGACCTCGTCAAATGCATGACGCGACTACTTAACGAGCTCGATCTCGCCAACGACCACACTCATGTGCAGGCCTAGGCCCACCTACGTGGCCGTACTTCACCACACTACCGTGTCATGTCTCCATAACCAGCCAACAGCCGTCAGACAGGACCTTGACTACTCCGGCCATACCCTACCGTGACTATCAACACCCTACCATTTTCAAGAACGAGCTATACCACACGTCACCAGCCAGTCTGAGCTGCGCGCCATTCGATTCAGAGCCACGCCCCCTCATGATGAGGGCTGACAATACCTCCGCCACCTGGGCCACTCCACCGAGGCTATAAATAGCTCGGTCAGGTAATTTCTAAGGGATGTTTGGCTAGACCAAATTTACCCCACTCTAACTTGATCGTCGAAGGGCTCTCACCGGGAACACCAGTGAGGCTTTGTGCAGGTCCACGACCGTCGCGCAGAAAGTGGCTCCCGTCTCCCCCTTTCAACCACCGGCGGCTCCCTCGACTCCACCGGTGTGGTCATCCTCGGGCCAAATTCGAACCACAATAATAAGATATAATTACTTGGCTTGGAATCATATTTGGAGTGCTTCATATCTTGTCAGAACTAAATGCATGGACATACATATCCATAAAATGTTCCTAAGTAAGCTAAGCCTCTTTTTTCAGGTTTTGGCATCCCAACTCATTGCACAAGATTCAAACCATAGATGCTGGACTCAAAGGGTGATCCCCTACTAAAACCAATATAAATGAAGGAATCGCCAACCAGACAACTAGCTAATGCATATGGTATTTGAGAATGAGTAAGGAACAAAATCATGGAGCTAACCCTCATTTCAATATTCATAGATGTCATCATTAAGTGTGCAGGTAGACAACTTTTCAAGAAGTAAGGTACATACCTGAGCATTTCAACCAAATGCTACAGTTCAATCATCTTGAGTTGAGATTCCTTTATAGTATTTTCCAATGCACCAGGCTATAAAGAAGAGATGCAGCAATTCTTGGACTATAATTCTTACGATATTTACATCAAAAAGGTTCAATGCGGTTCAGTTTCGCCTCTAGTTCAAAACAACTGAAGCATTTAACATCCAATTAAGAAATTATATCAGCAAGTGAGCAAACTTCATCCTCTTTCCCTATGGCCAATTATGCTGTTGGAGTTTTAACTTAAAAAATAAATAAATAAATAAATATACCAACTTTATCTTCCAACTTCTAGATGAAAACTATCATCCTTCGTACTCTTCTTTTTTTGGTGAATCAATAGGAGAGGAGGGGGAGGGACCAGCCCACCCGCGTAACAGCCCCCACTAGGCCTCCTTTACCAGAGAATGTTCGACAGGAAAGCATATCTGCCAACAAGCCGTCCGGATTTGGGGCATCCGGTCCCTTAATTTAATCGACGCCCGCACATTTCGAACCCGAATAACTCGGATAAAATTATCGTCCCTTTATCACCAGACTACCACTTTGGTGGCTTCCTACTCTTCTTTCAAATGTGTCACGACTTTTCTGAAAAGAACATGGTTCAGCCGCTGAACCTTATTCCTCTCTACCGTATCCTTCACTTTTTCCGCTGAAGCCTTGACCAGCTCATAAATTTTCCTTCCAACGAAGTCCATGAGTTCTCATGCATATCCATCTCTTTTCATCAGAACAGAGTCCGACAAGGGCGTTCGATCTCCATATATATCCTTCTTCCGGACCTCCTTCCTAAGCCCTCGAGCTGTGACACCTTGATGGCAATCTCATAATTCCTCTGCTCCATCTGCTCCTTGGCTTGGTCCCCAGACTTGGACACACCATGCATCGATCTACTTCCTGAGCTCCTCAGCAATCTTGTGCTTCCGAGACTTGGGAGGCAACTGGTGTACTTCCGAGGCCTTTCCCCAATAGTGTCTTTGTGGGAAAGTGTTACCAACATTGACAAGGGCGAGGATGACGCGAACAAAGAACGAGGAGAAGGCGAAACAGAGTCAGGCATGGAGGGGCATGCATGGTGGGGGCCTGAGGAAAGGGTGTAACTTCAAGGATTTACTTGAGACTTTTTAAAGCCCAAGGATTGAACATGAAATATGGGCAAATTTGAGGGGTTCAAAATATACTCTCCTTTTTTTTTTCTAAAAAAATAATGCTGGAGACTTGCATGGTCTGGAGTCCTAGGAGAACACTGGAAATATACTTAGAGATCTCATTGAGTTGACGAGTGGGTGGGACCGTGTAAAAACATGGCTGAGAAGCATTGTCGCTATGTCCATTTGATTATGGTTCTTTTTTTAAGTCTTTTTTTTTTGTCATGGGACTCAATCAGCAGCGTATTCGTCTATTTTCTTTATTCCTTTTGTATTTCTATTTTTTTCTCTTGTTCCAATTATATAAGTTTTCCAATCCAACAAGTCTTCAAACTTATACATGTTGTCTCATGAATGCTTCCAAAAAACAGTTTTTCAGTTGGGGAAAAAAAATTAAAATTTCATAGGTTACTTGGTACATGTCACTCATATCCATTTAAACCTTATTTAGAAAGTGGATAGATGCCAAAAAAAAAAAAGCTTTGATATAGCTTGGATGTGAAATTGTCTTACAAGTAAAAAGGGCGACATATGGAGTCATGGTGTCACTCCGTTCCCTACTTGTGCACCAATCTTACATGGCGATAGGGGATTCGTGCGATGCAAAGAGGTACGCATATGTTAGTCAAAGTTCCACATACAATAAAGCCACTTATCGACTTTCACATAAGACTAATGCCAAAGGATTAGTTACACTTGCAAAGAACCAAGTTATACGACCTCGCAAGTGAAGAAATCGGGTACAAATTGCACTTGCACATGTTGGATTAGTTCTGTTTGCAGGGTAACACAGTAATAAGACCTTGTGATGGGGGGTAAAATGGATCGTCCAGCCCACAGCTAAAAGGCCCCCTAGTTTTGGCCCAATGAACGCCAATACCAACCGGTTGAATCCTCGGTCCGGCCCAGAATCAGCTCGGTTTCGGACTACGGCAAAAACTCCATCGGCCTCGGATATTTGCCGACCCGCCCCAACCAAGCTCGGGGCGCTCCACCGGGCACACTTCAGAATACGGGGAGCCGAGCTACCCTCAGCACCCGTCTAACCGACTTCGCCAAACGCATGATGCGACCTTTCAACGGGTTCGGCTTCGCCAACAATTGCATCCATGTGTGCACCCACGCCATTCTACGTGGCCGTACATTACAACACTACTGCCCCACGCTTCGATAGCTGGCCCTCGACAGTCAAAGGACGACACCATGACTACTCCGGCAATATTCTGCTGTGGCTGTCAACACCCTACCGTCCTCGAGATCGGACAGCACCACACGCCATCAACCAGCCTTAGCTGCGCGCCATTCGGCTCAGAGCCACGCCCCCCTCTCCTGATGAGGGCGGACAGTGCCTCTACCATCTGGGCCTCTCCACCGGAACTATAAATAGCCCGGTCAAATAACTTCTAAGAAACTTTTTGGCTGGACCAAATTTACCCTACTTTAACTTGATCGTCGGAGGGCCCTCACCGGAAACATCGGTGAGGCTTTGTGCAGGTCCGCTGCCACCGTTACGGAGGAGGTGGCCTCCATCTTCTTCTTCCAACCACCGGCGGCTCCTTTGACTCCTCCGGCGTGGTCACCCTCGAGCCAAATTTGAACCACAACATTTATGGCGCTGGAGAAAGGGCCTGAGTCATGATCATGAGGCTAAGGAGTCACGGAGCTCAGAGTGCATCGAACAGCCGGATCTCGCCACCCGGCCGCTCTCGTCAAAATCCACTCCCCGCAGTACCTGCACCAACGGACCATGTCCCACAAGTCCTGCCAAAGCGATTTGACCTGCTTTTTCAGCAAGTTCAAACACTGACCGCAGCTGTCCAGGGTCTATAATAAAGCGGAGCCTGGAAACTGACCGATAACAGGTGGTAGCTGAAGAAGTCGACAACCTCCTTAAAGCCAGCTTTATCAGGGAAGTCACCTACCCCGATTGGCTCGCCAATGTTGTCCTTGTAAAGAAAGCCAACGGAAAGTGACACATGTGTGTGGACTACACCAACCTGAACAAAGCTTGTCCGAAGGACAGCTTTCCACCTTCGAGAATCGACCAACTCGTTGACGCTACCTCCGGACATCAGCTCTTAACCTTCATGGATGCCTTCTTCGAATATAATCAGATCCAAATGGCATCCGAGAATGAAGAGAAAACTGCTTTTATTACTGACAATAGCCTCTATTGTTACAGGGTCATGTCTTTTGGGCTGAAGAACGCCAGTGCGACCTATCAATAGCTTGTCAGCAAGATCTTTAAAGATCAAATAGGGCGGAATATGGAGGTCTATGTCAAAGACATGCTAGTGAAAAGCCAGACAGCCAGTCACCATATAGTTGACTTGGGAGAAGCGTTCTGCACTCTCTAGAGGTACCGAATGAAGCTTAACCCTGCGAAGTGCACCTTTGGGGTCACTTTAGGAAAATTCCTCGGCTTCGTGGTGACACAATGGGGGATCGAAGCTAACCCCGAAAATATCCGAGCATTACTATAAATGACACCGCCGAGGACTGTCCACGAAGTGCGGCAGCTCGCTAGTCGGATGATAGTTCTTGAAAGATTCGTCGCTCGATCAACCAAGGGGTGCCTTCACTTCTTCAAAATCCTCAAGAAGCCCAAGAACTTCGTATGGTCCGAGGAGTGTCAACGAGCCTTCGAAGAATTCCGACGCTACCTCGCCACTCCCCCTTTGCTTACAAAGCCCCAGTGTGGGGAGATTCTCTTCCTGTACTTTGCGGTCTCCCTAGCCACAGTAAGCTCGGTGCTGGTCCGAGAAGAAGGTAAAATCCAGAAGCCCATATTCTATACTAACCGGGTTCTGCGAGATGCGCAAACTAGATATTCCAAGCTAGAGAAAACTGTCTACGCGCTCGTCACCTCGGCCCACAGACTTCGACCATACTTCCAGGCGCACACCATAGTCATGCTGATTGATCAACCCATAAGGCAAATTTTGCAACGATCTGATCGTGCCGGAAGAACTGCGAAGTGGGCAATTGAGTTCGGAGAATTCGGTCTAGAGTACCGCCCTAGACCGGCGCTCAAAGCCCAAGTGCTTGCCGATTTCCTGGTGGATTCCACCTTGCCAGACGACTCCCCAGCTATGCTCGACCTGACAGAAGAAAATGCCTCCGAACGGCCATGGATTCTACACATCGACAGCTCCTCGACATTAGGGGGCAGCGGCACAGGCCTCATCCTCACCAGCCCAGAAGGAGTAGTGGCAGAGCAAGCCCTGCACTTTGAATTCTCCGCTTCCAATAATGAGGCGGAGTATGAAGCTCTGATTGCCGGGCTCAAATTGGCTAAAGAACTCAACACCCCTAGCCTAAAGGTCTTCAGTGACTCTCAGCTAGTGGTGAGCCAAGTTTTGAGAGATTTCGAAGCTCGGAAGCTGTCAATGATGAAATACCTACAAAAGGTTTGGAGCATTACTTCAACCTTAAGCAACTTTGACATCCAGCATATTTCCAGGTCAGAAAATGCAAGAGCAGACCTACTGTCGAAGCTGGTGACGTCCACCTCGGCCGAGCTCCCAATGAGCACCATTTTTGAGTGCTTGAAGGCACCAAGCACAGAAGAGCTCGAACTAGCGCTGTGCACAGAAACCGAGCCTAGCCGGATGGATCCCTTAATAAACTTCCTACGGAATGGAACCCTCCCCGCGGACAAGCTTGCGGCTCGACCACTCGAGCGCTCGGCCGCTCAATATATCATGTACGAGGGCAAGCTGTACTGCCAATCTTTCATATCGCCGCTCCTCAGATGTCTCCGACTCTCGGAGGCGGATTATGTGATGCAGGAGGTACACGAGAGGATTTGTGGAAATCACCAAGCCGGCCGGGCCTTATCACACAAGATTCTGTGGCAGGGATATTACTGGCCCACTATGCAGAAAGACATGGTGGAGTTCACCCGAAAGTGCGACCGATGCCAACGCTACACCAGCATCCAACACAGACTTTCGGCGCTATTAACACTGATCAGCACCCCTTGGCCTTTTGCCTAATGGGGAATCGACATCCTGGGATCCTTCCCCCCGGCTACAGGATAATAGAAGTTCCTCATTATCTCCATCAACTATTTCACCAAGTGGGTCGAGGCGGAACCCGTCGCCCAAATTACCAAACCGAAAGTGCAAGATTTCATCTAGAAGATGATCATCTGCCGTTTCGGACTTTCTCGAGTTATCATATTCGACAACGGCCACCAATTGGACAATGCTTGATTTGGCGAGTTCCGTTCCAAGCTCGGCATTAATCACCGCTATACATCGGTGGCCCATCCACAAACCAACGGAAAAGCAGAAGTTACCAACCGGATTATCCTAGAAGGGATTAAAGCTAGGTTAGACCGGGCAAAAGGGCAGTGGGCGGAGGATCTCTACATTGTCTCTGGGCGTACCGAACGACTTTTCGAGTCCCCACTAGAAAGACCCCCTTTAGCTTGTCTTATGGTACGAAGACAGTTATTCCCCTTGAGGTCGGGTTGCCCTCCCATCGAGTTGAAAGCTTTGACACCACCACAAACTCAGCGCGACTTCGAGGCAACCTGGACCTACTTGAGGAAACAAGGGAAGCCGCCTAGATTCGCATGAAGAGATTACAGTGAAAAGCAGCGCAATACTACAACTCCAGGGTCAAACCCAAGTCATTCAAGGTCGGCGACCTCGTCTTGAGGAAGGCCGAAGCCTCCCGACCTCTGGAGCAAGGGAAGCTCGCCCCAAACTAGGAAGGGCCATACCGAGTCATCCGAATCCAGCGGCCGGGAGCTTACAAACTGGAATCCTTGGACGACAATTCAATTCCTCGGACTTGGCATTTTGAAAACCTTCGAATATATTATCAATAAAGGCGGCTTCTAAAAGCTACCAAGCATTTCCAGAATGCCCTGACTAGTTCGGCATATTGTAGGAATCTTTATGGAGAATTCATAATTATAGTACAAAAACGGCCCAGGACGCTCCACAGAGTCGACTAAGAGCCAAAGAGGCCCCGTCAACTGCGAAAGCAAAGCAATGCCCTAATCTGAGTGGGGGGCATCTACAAAGTCATCCCTTAAGCTCGGCTCGGAATGCCCTGCGGCATCAATGGAGAGCCGAGGAAGAGCACCCTCCCTCCGCAGGAGTCTACAAGCAAGCCCCTGATCTGAGTGGGGGCCATCTACCAAGTTATCCCTTGAGCTCGGCTCGGGATGCCCTGCGGCGGCAATGGGGAGCCGAGGAAGAGCACCCCCATCTGCAGGTTTTCTATAAATCACCCCAATCTGAGCTGGGGGTGGAAAGTCTGAATGCGGCCTAACTTGGTTCTAAGTGCCCCTACAAGACTTACGGAAATTTCGAAGGCTAAGAATCGTCAAAGCTCCCGACGGCCACCTATGTTGAAAGTGCCCTAAGATACAATACGAGAGCAAAAATAGGGCTAAAACTCGATCCAGATGCCTAGGGCACACCAACGGACGAGCTCAGGAATAGCAGACTACAAAATTAAAAGCAAACGCTGATCACAAAAACTTCGGCAAACATTCTACACAATTCCTGCTGTGCAAGCCAAGCACGGACCTGAGCTGCGCAGTTCAGTTTTTGGTAACTAAACATGAGATGGAACAAGCTCAAATGCGTAACTAGATTTCTAAAGGCAAGCCAGCATGAGCTCAAAAACTTGACAAAAGACACAATGTACTAAAGAAGGAAGAGTTTACTTCATTTAATATTAAAAGGCCTAGGGCCGAGTACAAGAAAAGCCGACCTCAAGGTCGGACAAAATACAAAGGGCCCCCAGGTGGCCGACTTTACAAAGAAAAAGAAAAAGTGATAAGCCAAAGGCTTAACCAGCCTGTTCCGCCTTGGACTCAACTTCAGGGGCAGCTTTGATTTTCGGCCTCGGCAGCAGCTGTCGTCTTGACCTCTGCAGCGACTTCGACAAGGTCCACTGTCCCAACAGTGGACTCATGCATCTCCGCTGACTCTCCTCCGGCTCCAACCTCCCCCTCGGCGTCACCGTCCAAACACGAGCATAAGCCGCTGAGGTCAACTCCAGGGTATAATTTCTGAGCCTGATCCCGACAGTTGTCGAAGCACCGGACCATGGCGTCAACTGCTGCCTCTGCCAACTCATCCAGATACTCCCCAGACTCGCGGAAGTTCTGGACGGCCACCGAGACCTGCTTCTTCGCAAGCCGACTGAGCTCCTCAGCCTTCAGCTCCAGAGCTCTGACTTTGTGCCCCTGATTGGCAAGCGTAGACTCCAGCTCCAAAATACGACCCTCGACGGTCGATCGCACCTGGAGAAGCTCAGCCTCCATCTCCCAAATTCGGGCGAGCTCAGTCTTGATGTGAGCCACAGCCTGCTGCCGTTCTCGCTTGGCGGCCGCCAACTTTTGCTCCGCCTCAACGGCTCGGGCCTCGGCCTCTTTTCTGCACCGCTCCTCGACGGCTACATCCGACCGCAAATCCCGAATTCTTTTTCGGGAGTTGGTCGTGGCGATCTCCAGTATATCAACCAAGTGCATCATCTCGCACAAGAAAACAAGAGTAAGCCGGGGTCAAGTACCTATGCAAAAATAACACCGCTTACCGAAATCATGGTGGTGTACGCTTCGTTGACGACCCCGGGTAATCCAAGTTCCACCAACTCGGCCTGGTCACGTGGAAGTGAGGCCCAGCGCATGACCTCATGTGCAACCTCGCTAGATTGCAGTGCTGTGTCATCCTCGAATAGCTAACAGTCGGGATGAAACGGCCTCCTTCCAAACTCCGAAGGAGCGGGCCGGGCCCCGGGCGAAGCTGCAACCATAAGAGAGGACCGAGCCTTTGGCTTGTCCACCGGCTCGAGACCCGGTGAAGGCGACCGGATGACTCTTTTGGCGCTACGAGCTTTGGCGGGCGATGTGACCGCCCGCTTCCCCGCACCCTTCTCCGCTACCTGCGGAAGCGGCCTTGCTTCAATCGAAGTAACCTGCTCGGGCTCAGGCTAAGCAGGCTCAGCAATGACGATTCCAAGCCAGCGCCGCTTGGCGCCAAGTCCCGAAGCAATTCAGGCTTTCTTATTCGGCTCGGGCCAAACTTCATTAGGGGCGATTGCCCTCTTGTAGTATTTGGCCATTAGAGCCTCGGAGTCAATGCACATCCCTGCAATTTCTGGCAAACGAAACTTAGTCAGAATTCGACATGAAAAGAGAGAAAGAAGAAAGCAAGGCGAATGTTTCACCCTTATCCTCGGGATGAGCCGAGCTCTAGCCGACATTTACCAGGACCTCCTCAGTAAGCAAGTTAGGGAGTCCTGGAGTTTCTTCCAAACCGAGCAGCGTATCTAGGGTCACCTGCTCGAGCTGCGACAACTTAGGTAGCCTGTTATTGACAGCAACCCGCGGCGTGTCCCAGGTTGACTCAAACCCCCATGGCTGCTCGGAGAAAATAAAAAAGAATTTGTGTTTCCACCCGTAAATGGAGGAAGGCGCACCTCGAAAGAGTGAGCAGCCTCTTTGAGGAGAAAAATACCACCACCCTTTGTCTACGGAGTTGGCCTTCAACATGAAGCACCTTCGAAAGACATTGACTGAGGAAGGTAGACTGTGAGCGAGGCACAGGATGAGGAAGCCTACTATTATCCTCTACGAGTTCAGAGTGAGCTGCGCTGGGACTAAGTAGTAAGTGGCCAGGAGCTCGTTCACGAACCCATGCATGGGGAACCTCCACCCCGCTCGGAGTGTATCCACATACACCCCGATCTGACTCTCAGGAGGAACATCAACTCGAGCCCTGGGCCCTGGGAGCTCCAAGGTGAACCCCGAGGGAATAAAGAACTGAGCCCAAATCTAGGCCAGCTCTTCCTTACCCACGAATGAGCTGAGCCCATACGGGTCGTGGCTCCCATCGAGCTCGGCTTCCTCCGACGATGAAGAAATCCGAGCTTGAGATGGGTCCGCACCAAGCGCAAGAGCTCTCAAGGGTGACCCCATCGCCTTGCTCTCAGTAAGGAAAGAGAAAATAGGAAAAAATCCCCTCCGAGCAACCGAAAAGAGGTGAGGACACCTACCTAAGGGACTAACCGAAGAAAAGAAACGAAGAAAAGCCACCAAAAGATTCATCGGAAAGCTCCGGAATACTCCACAAACCTCCCAAAAGGTTCAAAAGAGGAGCAACAACAGGCAAAGAAAGGAAGGGAAATAGAAATCCTTGAGGTCCCTCTCAGGGCTTTATATAGCTTACTTCAGCAACCTCGATCGACTTTCCGAAACGGTAGGGCAGCCAGATCTCACCACGCAGCAAGCCCCGAAGTCGTCATAGCAAATCTCTCCCAGATTGCCGCACTAAAGATCGGTCATTATAGCGGGCACTTTTGAAAGCGGGGCATTGATGAGGACCCTCGCGTTTCGCCCAGCAATGCTTTGAAAGAAAGTGCACACGCAATGCATTAAAAGAGCTCTCGTAACCGCTTCCTCTTCAGCTGATATGGCAACCAAACTCACCCAAGCTCACTTCGCGAAGTGCGTCCAGAAGTAATCGACCCTTGATAAGATATGCATACCTAGTTCGATGCGCATATCTACATAAGTGCTTGATTGGAGGGCGGACGATCAAAAGACTGGCTACTTCCTTCACCCGAGCTGAAGGGTGACTCGACCTCGGAAGTGGGGGGCAAATAATGGGGAGCGAAATGGATCGTCTAGCCCATAGCTAAAAGGCCACCTAGTTTTGGCCTAATAAACGCCAACACCAACCGGTTGAATCCTCGGTCCGGCCTAGAATCAGCTCGGCCTCGGACTTCGGCAAAAGCTCTATTGACCTTGGATATTTGCCAACTCGCCTGACCAAGTTTGGGGTGTCTCCAATATTCGCCGACCCGCCCCAGCCAAGCTTGAGGCGCCCACTTCAGTAGTACACCCCGACCCTCGAGCTCGGGGCACTCCACTAGGCATACTTCGGAACACGGAGAGCCGAGCTACCTTCAGCATCCGTCTAGCCGACCTCGCCAAACATATGATGTGATCTTTCAATGGGTTCGGCTTCGCCAACAATTGCACCCATATGTGCACCCACGTCCTACTACGTGGCCATACATTACAACACCACCACGCCACGCTTCGATAGCTGGCCCTTGACAGTCAAAGAACGGCACCATAACTACTTCGGCCATACCCTCGTGTGGTTGTTAACACCCTACCATCCTTGAGAACGGATAACACCACACGCCACCAACCAGCCTTATCTACATGCCATTCGGTTCAGAGCCACGCCCCCTCTCATGATGAGGGTAGACAGTGCCTCTACCACCCGTGCCTCTCCACCGGGACTACAAAGAGCCCGGTTAGGTAACTTCTAAGGAACTTTTGGCTGGATCAAAGTTACCCCACTCTAACTTGATCGTCGGAGGACCCTCAACGGAAACACCGGTTAGGCTTAGTGCAGGTCCACTGCTGTCGTTGCGCAGGAGGTGGCTCCCGTCTTCTTCTTCCAACCACCGACGGCTCCCTCGACTCCTCCAGCATGGTCACCCTTGGGCCAAATTTGAACCACAACACCCTGCAATTGAGGAAATCAGATGCAAATTGCACTTGCACATGTCCAATCCTTATACAATGGTTTCTTGTCAAGTTTTTTTTTTATACCGGCGTCTCACTATATACGACCGTGAGTACATCCAGAATAGTCGCAATATAAAATACGATCTAGTGCCAATTGCACTTGCTCCAATGCCTCCCATCTGACGGCTCCAGAGTGATGTGCTGTGAAAGAAGCGGCCCAATCTGCTGCTGCGAAGGAATCTACTGTACTTACTATTCGCCTTCCGAAATACATGCATGACACCTTGTCAAGAATTTTAGTGGACCATATGTGCAAAAGCTTTATTGCATTATGCAGTTTTTATGTAGTTTTATTCAAATATTCTCTTTATCTACTTCTTATAATTGGAAGGAGATGCATACAGTCAAATATTTTATGTAAATTTGTTGATTTATTTTTATTTTTTATTTTGGAGGAACAATTCTAAAATCAAGAGCCCGAGAATGGAATGGAATATGGAATATGGTGATTGTAGGGTTTTCAAGCCCTCAATTAATGTATTACATGACAAGCAAATGTACAGTAGCATATTTTCAGAAAATTGTTTAAATGAAGTAAAAGAAACGCATAATTCAACCAAGACACGTAATATGAAGGGAAATGAAGTTTTTGAGGAGTCACAAGGCCTTAACAATACCACATAAGAAAGATGTTACATTTCCCTTCACCACTCAATCATCCTCCAGGTATGCTAGGTTTTGACACAAGCCTGAAAGAGCTAAACAAGAAGATATCGATAAGAGAACTATAAGAGGGATCTCAAATCAAGAGAAACCAATGTGAGCGAAGTGCTGTGAAAAAGCTTACAGATAGATGCCTTTTGCGCTTACTGATGGCATGAACATATCAAACATTGGGGGATGCAGCTGAAGGGAGGCAAAAATAAAACTTTTTAGGTCCCAAGTCACCAATCTTAGGAATCAAAATCCTTTTAAGAACAAAGAAAGAACTTTGGAACTTCTCTTGCTTTATTATGGGTAGAGCTTATCCAAACCCGGGCCGGGCCGGGCTCGGGTCAGGCTCTACAACAGAAATTAGGCCCGATGGCTATGCCCAGGCCCGGCCCGACTGTCGGACTTAAATTTTTGCCTAGGTCCGATCTAACTTTATAAAGCTGATCCCAGACCTGACTCGACCCGACAGGCCCGATTTTTTCTTTGTTTGGAATCTGAAAATGGGCCAGAATGGCCTAACAGCTTAATGAGCTCTCTAAAACTGGATGTATTTTATATAAAACATGGGCCGGGCCGAGCCATTTTTAAAAATTTTTAGGCCCGGCCCGATTTTTTGGTCGGGCTGCTTTTCCTACCCAGGCCCGACCCATGGGCTTTTTTTTAATGCCCAAGCCTGAAAAATTTCGGGCCGAGCTGGGCGGGCCAGAAGGTCCGTGATCAGCTCTAATTATAGAATAATGAAGGAATACATTGAATAGGGAATAAAAAGAAAGGAGACGAAGCTAAAGCACTTTGGCCGAATCAAAATATTCCTAGGTTTCTAGGTGAAACCAAATCTTTCTAAAGGGTGAAAGAGTTCAAGCATGAGTACACTAATGAGTGTAATTCATGGTTTCTTAATAAGTTTCTAGTGTTCATTCACTTCAAATGCTTAAAAGAATTGACAATATTTGTAACGACTTAAAACCTCATTGACTAAAGACTAGCCAGAAAGTATTTCTAGAGTTTCTTGGCCTTGTATTAGTATCCAAGATTCTCACAACATATAAGTCTGCACGGATCTTTATATATTTTTTCTATTTAAATTCTGGAACTCTCGTCGGGCTAAGCGTCTAGTTTTAATCAAATTTTAACATAAACACCATGATTAGCTCATGGTTAGTCCGAACAGAACTAATGCTATAGTATCTCTAGCTTACATGGGCTACAGATCAAGTTTACTCCGAGAGCATTTAAAACAACCTAAGATCTCATCGAAAAGAACTAGTTATAAGATATTATTTGAATTTCTTAGTCTTATATAAGTACCAGAATTTATCTAATGCATAATCAATATGGTACTAAATACTGCTTGCATAAGTACTCATATATTTTATTGTTTAAGCCATGTACAACTACCACGTCTCGAATCTTATAACCGAGAAAACCCGAGAGAAGAAATTGAGAATTGAATAACGTAATTTTATTTCTGTCATACCATGATAAAAGAGAGGACGGGCCGGCCAAAATAAATAGGTTCTAATGCTTTTTTTTTAAATTTTTTGGTACAAAACAAGCAAGGGAAATTTACAGATGAGGAAAAGCTACTCTCCAGAAGCATCAGCCAAGACCGGAGACCAAATATGATGAAGGGGAAGAGAAGAAACTGAATGAAAAATATCTGAATCAGGGAGACTGGCTAAACAATCCGCTGGTTGATTTGCTTCGCAGAAAACAAAGGAAGTTCTGAACGAAAGCAAGGAGGCAGCCCATTGAACAATATCCAAAAGAAGAGGATTATAAGTTGAAACACATGATGGAAGCAGAGGCAGCCTTTGATGATACTTTTCAATCAATTTGATGACAGTGAGAGAATCACCTTCAACTACCTTTTTCCATGACCAACATAACTTTGCAGATAATTTCACGTTATAATTAGCCACTTAAAAAACAATAGACATGGCTAAAGTATAAAAAGTAACAAAAAAAAAAATACAAAGAAAATGCTGAAAAATTCTAAAATAATTAGCTAAACCAACTCAATATTTGACTTGGTTAAAATTTGACTGGATCTAATATTCAATGCATCAACGCAAGCTCTCGATTCAAGCCTCGTTCATTCACAAGCTTGTCAGTGCCCATCGTCAATGTCGATAGTAAGTCTAGGACTCACCATGGTATCTATCTACCATTTTGGGGGCTTTTTTACCAGGAGAATTCATAGGAGTGTTGGGTGATGCTGGGCACTTTTGCTCTTCTTCTTGCTTGTTTCCTTTTGTTCCCTATATACTTTATCATTTCAATGTAATGACTTGTGGTCTTCCAAACATTTTGCTCTGAGTTTCCAATTTTTTTACAGATTGAGGACCCAACCTGGTATCAAGAAAAAATTTCAATGCCATATATATATATGGAGAATTGATACCTTATACCAACTACCAAGACCTCCCAATTGATGGTGCCTATCTCATGCATTGCAC
Organism: Phoenix dactylifera; assembly: GCF_051530095.1. Lineage (NCBI taxonomy): Eukaryota > Viridiplantae > Streptophyta > Magnoliopsida > Arecales > Arecaceae > Phoenix > Phoenix dactylifera. The sequence continues at coordinate 37,346,238 of NC_143190.1, read as the reverse complement.
CAATCTCCTCTTGGCACATGTCATGCCTGCCGCGAAGGCTTCTACTTGGTAAACCATAAAGCTTTGTATATTTAGGGGTAATAATTTACTCTATCCTATCGAGTATGTGACCAATCGAACCCTAATAGGGCAGGGTTTTTTTTTACCATAATGGATCTGAGGTGGGTACAGATAATAGTAAAACTTGCCTTTGAGTACGATCTATATATATATAACTCTTCAAAAATTTTCTCTTTGAGGCCCAAAAAATAAAACGTATGCAAAAATCTCTGCCCCAAATTCGTCCCGTCTAACTCTACGTGCCTTATTTTGCTCCAAGGTAAATATGGGGAAAATAGGAGTAATGGCCTACTTGACCCATATATGACACATTGCCATCTCTATGTTTATTACTCATAAAAAGAATTATCTCAGTCATCTTTGGTTGACGGTGAGTGGAGCTGCGGAAGTATACTTTTCTTGAAAGTGGTCACTGTGGACAGTTTGATTGCCCCAAATGACCAAGCACATTTTAGTATTTTTGTCCAATTTAATAAATCATGACAATATACTCATTTTCCTAATTTCAACAAGGGTCCAAAGTAGTTTGATGTGAGGTACGTACTTCGATTTCTACCACTTTTGTGCAACCAGACAAATCTTAAAAGTCAGTTGTTACATAATTTTCTTAACATGGACTATTTTGAGATTGTGGTCAAAACCGTGACTAACTTGTCCAAATCTCTATCTTCCTTGCTTACTTTCTAATTAATATAAAAAGATCATCGAATTCGGTATAAACTATTTTAGCCACTACAAGCAGAGCTAGACAGGGTATATGAATGAGATCCGCCACATCGGAAAGCCAAATTACATATCAATTTTTTGGAGGCCATAACTTGATCATATAACACCGAATTATAATTATTTTTTTTTAAAAAATGGTAACTTTTCAAAATCTACAGGCTAGCATCACCTTTTATAGAGAGCCGCACAACTAGTGATTAGGCCCAAATTTCAACGTTTGGATCTCCAAATAGGCTCATCAAACCAATTTTTTTTTTTTTTTGAAAGAACTTTGACCGAACGTATCTTTCAATTAACGAAGAATTAGATAGAGTAACAGAAAACAAAATTGATGTAGGAGTTGAGATTTATCTGCTGTAGAAATTTTTTTTTTATGTTTATTTCTACGAGACATGTTTATTTTTGAAAAACTATATTCTTTCGAATTAAAAAAAAAATCTGATCCAAATTGTGCAAATGCGAATCTCATTATTATAAATAGAGAGTATGTACATCAATTTTTGAATATCAGTAAAAAAAACCTATACCCTACTTTTTTCTTTTTTTTTTTTTAGATTTAAGTTTAGTGGGTTGAGAAATTTTTTTAACTTACTGATCAGATCATTAATCTTATAGAAAATAATTCCCACCTTTTCTTTGCCTTTTTCTTTGTTTCCTTCATTATAGTGTTCCTTTTATTATAATTTTCCTTTTATTGCACTATTGTCTTTTAGTATAACTCTCATGTGAGCAAAACGTCCTAATTAGGCACCGGTTCCTTTTAAGAAATTCTAAATTTACACTACCATCATCCAAAGTTACTAAATTTGTTTGGTATCCATATTTGTATCTTCTATAATGCATAATTTCTATATATGTATCTTCCAATTTTGTAGTTTTTATTTTCTTACCATATTTTTTAACTTATTTATAGTATATATTTCTCATATATTGCATTCTCTATATTAGTCACTACCATTATGTCTTTGTTTTTAGAAACTAGTCATTATTTCCATCATTTTCTAAGTAAGATATTCTATAATTTCTTTTCATATTAGCATTAAATCTATCTATTTATTCATGAGCTTTCCATATTGACACTTAGGATACAGGCCCGTTTAGAATCATTTTCATCTTAAATATTTGTAGTTTAATTTTATTATTACCATATTTTAACTTACATATAGTATATATTTTCCATATATTGCACTCTCCATATTAATCACTACCATTATACCTTTGTTTCTAGAGACTAGTCATTACTTCAGTCATTTTAAGTTGGATCTTCTATATTTTCTTTTCATATGAGCATTTAAATCTATCCATTTAATCCTAAACTTTCCATATTGACACATAGGATAGATGACCATTTATTATTATCACATTAATTTCTCCCCTATATGAATTCATTTAGAATCATACATAACTATAATTTTGAGGATGGCTGCAAAAAGAGGAAGGTTTAGCAACAGTAATGAGTATATCTTTGATATAATGAGTATATCTACGAGATAATGTTTCTAGAAACTAGTAATTACTTCCATTATTTTTCAAGTTGGATCTTTGATATTTTCTTTTCATATTAGCATTTAAATATAGCCATCTATTTCCGATCTTTCCACATTGGCACTAAGGATATATGCCAATTTATAATTGTCACATTAATTTCTTTCCTATATGTATTCATTTAGAATCATACATAACTTTAGAGGATGGCTGCCAAAAGAGGATGGTTAGCTAAGCAAAAACAAAAAAAAGAGGAAAGCTTAGCAAAATTAATGAGTATATCTTTGATATAATGAGTATATCTACGATATAATGTTTCTAGAAACTAGTAATTACTTCCATTATTTTTTAAGTTGGATCTTTAATATTTTCTTTTCATATTAGCATTTAAATAAAGCTATCTATTCCTGATCTTTCTACATTGACACTTAGGATATATACCAATTTATAATTGTCACATTAATTTCTTTCCTATATGCATTCATTTAGAATCATACATAATTTTTGAGGATGGCCGCAAAAAGATGAAAGTTTAGCAACATTAATGAGTATATCTTTGATATAATGAGTATATCTACGACATAATGTTTCTAGAAACTAGTAATTACTTTCATTATTTTTCAAGTTGGATCTTTAATATTTTCTTTTCCTATTAACATTTAAATGTAGCCATCTATTCCCTATCTTTCCGCATGGACACTTAGGATATATGCCAATTTATAATTGTCACATTAATTTCTTTCCTATATGCATTCATTTAGAATCATACATAACTTTTGAGGATGGCTGCAAAAAGAGAAAGGTTACCTAAGCAAAAAAAAGAGAGAGGAAGGTTTAGCAACATTAATGAGTATATCTTTGATATAATGAGTATATCTACGATATAATGTTTTTAGAAACTAGTAATAACTTCTATTATTTTCCAAGTTGGATCTTTAATATTTTCTTTTCATATTAGCATTTAAATGTAGCTATCTATTCCTGATCTTTCCACATTGATACTTAGGATATATGCCAATTTATAATTGTCATATTAATTTCTTCCCTATATGCATTCATTTAGAATCATACATAATTTTTGAGGATGGCTGTAAAAAGAGAAAAGTTTAGCAACATTACTGAGTATATTTTTGATATAATGAGTATATCTATGACATAATGTTTCTAGAAACTAGTAATTACTTTCATTATTTTTCAAGTTGGATCTTTGATATTTTCTTTTCATATTAGCATTTAAATATAGCCATCTATTCCTAATCTTTCTACATTGACACTTAGGATATATGCCAATTTATAATTGTCACATTATTTTCTTCCCTATATGCATTCATTTAGAATCATACATAACTTTTGATGATGGCTGCAAAAAGAGAAAGGTTTAGCAACATTAATGAGTATATCTTTGATATAATGAGTATATCTATGACATAATATTTCTAGAAACTAGTAATTACTTTCATTTTTTTTTAAAGTTGGATCTTCAATATTTTCTTTTCATATTAGCATTTAAATGTAGCCATCTATTCCTGATCTTTCCACATTGACACTTAGGATATATGCTAATTTATTATTGTCACATTTCTTCCTTATATACATTCGTTTAGAATCATACACAACTTTCCAGGATGGATGAAAAAAGAGAAAAGTTTAGCTAGATTAATAAGTGTATATCTTAGCTATAATGAGTGTATCTACGAGATAATGCTTCTAGAAACTAGTCATTACTTCCAACATTTTCCAAATTGGATCTTTGATATTTTCTTTTCATATTAGCATTTAAATCTACCATATATTCCTGAACCTTCCATATTGATATTTAGGATATATGCCCATTTATTATTTTTGCATTCCTTCCTTATATGCATTCATTTAGAATCATACCCAACTTTTGAGGATGGTTACAAAAAGAGGAAGGTTTAGATAGATTCATGAGTATATCTATATATGGCATGTGCATTCATTGCTCATACCACTAGTCATATGTGGGCCAATCAAAGATTGGTGCGATACTATCATGCCCTAGACCCATCATCACTTAGGTGGATACATGACATGACTGCATATTCCATAAAGTATAACTTCCAGTGAACATGCAAGGCCTGCTAGATGAATAACAACTTCACAACATATCTCATTTCTAGAATAAAATAATTTAACTCAATAATAATAAAAATTTCAACTATATATAAATGATAATTTAGTGATATTAGATGCATTTATTCCTTTATCCATATTTAGTAGGAGACCCAACTTTAGCCAAGAGCTAAGAGTCTTGAGGCTCTGAAAAGAAAAATAGGAAACTGATATGAGCTTACTAGCTTAGTAAGAGATTCGCTCACACATACACTAATATATTAAAATAACTACTAGAATAAATGATCATAACATGTATATGCCAAATAATCAAAATTTGAATACTGACCAATAAGAAAGCTCAATATGCATCAACCATATGCCAACAAATCAATTTGTTCTAGTAATATTTTTAGATGAGTATTTTATTATCAAATTAACTAAGCTGGACCCAATGACAATACTAGAATTTCGTATTTTGTAATGAGGACTTCCAATTTTCATGTTGGTATTGGATTAGCCACGGTCATGCCCCAAACTATGACCGAAAAGTTAAAGTACCACGTTCTTGCTTGTGGCATGGCTATCTATAGTGCCATGTTCCTATCCATATTAAGCTATCCAAATTATCACATTTCTCTCCATGATGAGGTTGTCCACAATACCACTTTCTAGCCGATGAGGCTATCTACAATGTTATAATTCTGATTGTGAGGACGCTATTGACAATTAATGTGGCTAGTCCAAATACCTTTTTCTCAACTATAAAGTTGTTAAATCTTATTCTTGCCGAATAAAAATAATTTAATACTATATTTTTTCCAATTTTCAACCAGTATGGTATTCCAAGCAACCAAAAATCATCGATATTTGATACATGTATACAATAAAGAAAATATTACCATGAAAATCATATGTTAAACAACAATCATCCATGCCAAACTAGAAACCATTGGTACATGAAACATAAATACATAACCAAAAATAAACATATAGGTGATTATATATAGGGATTCTTACCTAAGCCGATATAAATTCAATAATGCTTCTACCGAAGTAAGTATATCCCTAATAATTTTTAGTAAATTAGATATAAATATTCATTATAATTAAGTTACCCAACCATCCAAGAAAACTGACCCTAAAATTTTCTCTTCCCTAACATTCACTAATTCAAATTCATTACCTAATCCAAGGGCTCAAGTACAAAACCCATGCTAGATGACTTCTTGTCCTAACAATTGCGCCCATACAAATTTAATACAACTAAATTAAGAAATAAGTAAATCATAAGAAGCAGTCAAAACCATGGTAATAAATATAGCAAACTATTGGCATAACTTATACAACAATCGGTAAACCGTATAAGAAAAACTCTCATATGTACATCTATACAAGGAACCAAACATAAAACTTCTTAGATTGTTACCCACTACTCAAGCATCTTTAGCTTCTAGTATGCAGTTATGGTTGGTTATACTTATTCAAAAATTATTCATATTATAAAATATATTTATTTGAAATGTATTATGGTATTTCATATTTTAATAAATAATTATTTTCATAAAAAATTCAATCATCTTCTTTTTCAAAGAAATTAAAAATAAATAACTTTATTTTATTCTGTATAATAATTTGAAAATATTTTTATTTAAAATATTTAAAAATAATTTCAACATATTTTTATTATGATATATTTTTTTGTAAAATTCTTTAAAAGTTGATATCTAATGATTCTTTTTATTTAAGTTGTAATTAAAAAGTAATGTTATTTAATATAAAATACTTTTAATTCCTTATATTATATATTTTGTTTAAATATTTTTAATTTTTATATATTTGTAATATAAATTAGATTGGATCAGTGATCCAAATCCTTAGTTAAATCACTCCATGCAAGTTTATAATAATTACGTCTTAGACCATTATCTGGTTATGGTGCATAACTTGCAATATTGATAATGAATTTCATACCAAAAAAATATTTTGTCTAATTATTAAACTGACTTGACTCATATAACTTGTTCATTAAATGGATCAGATCAGATCAAATTGAAAATAATAAATTTAACCCATCAAAAAGTTATAGATAAAAATATAATATATATTCAACTTATTAAATTTACTATCTCTCTAATGACCAATAATTTTTTTTTTCATGAGAGTAGATAAAAGATATTATACACCTTCTATATTAATAAATTATTTATAGTACACCTTTAATTAATTAATAATCACTAATATATATAAACTATTATGAATAGATTAAAAAACCCAAGCCGAATCTAAACTATATTTCTCTAACTATTTATCTGACCTGACTGATCGTGTAACTCGTTTAGTACGTAAATAGGCCTAACCAAATGAAGTTGAAAATAACATATTTTACCTATTAAAATTTATTAGATATATGTAATATATATCTAATAAATCGAAAATAATTTATTAGTACAAATAGTCCATATAATAGTCGGTATATGCATTTAAAACTTCATTACTTCTAAAATTTATTAGATATATGTAATATATATTTTTGAAAAGTTCAAATACATATTTAGTGTAATCACAAAAAATTCAAATCAGTTTGCCATGATAGTAATTTACCACAAAAATAAATCATAAATAATTAGCAATAAAAACTATTAGTTATGCAGCAATTAATATATAGGTAGTAAAATTATTTCATGGACAAATAGTCAGTATTCTAACTACATATATTGCCGATTAAATTCTATTTAGCGAGAAAAAATTATTCTTACAAGTTGCTTTTGTAACATAAAAAAAATTGCCAACATCTATAAAAAAAAGTTTTATAATATTATGGTCTATAAAAAAACATGTATAGCCTAATTAATTGAATCCTGGTGAAGCTTAATTAGATAGGTGTTACGTTAGGATAACTAGCCAACTTGATTGGTAACGGCATGCGCTGCCAACTTGTTATCGCCAGGGCAGCGAATTGGAGAATCCATCTTCAACAAAGATATATATCGACAAACTAGCCCCTTTGGGGACTACCTAAAAGGTTGACCCCATGATGCACTCCATTCATCGTTTGTCAACAAGATCCCTGTCATACCAAATCTACTCTTAACTCCTTTTGCTTGTAAGGAAGGCGAAAAGCCACCCATAATTAATTGAAGAAAAGAAAATCTAAAGAAGATTACAGAGGATGGCCAGAAAAAAGAAAAAACAGCCACCAAGATAAAGTCCTATCCAGGTATAAGCGTTGCAGAGAAAAGGATCGATTTTCGAGGATTAAAGTCAGGTGAAGAAACAGCTGTCTGAGATCCACAGAGAGCAGGGAGAAGAATGGTATGCAGCCAAATCTACTCGAACTCAAGTATATATCATAAGAATTATGTTACCTGCAGCCACATATATATATATATATATATATATCTGGTTGACCTGTTGACCTACGTGAAGATTGATTAATAGGGATGCAATGCCAAGACTGGAGCCACAGAGAGCAACATTTCGTAGCGCACCGGAGGTTGGTAGTTCTGTTCGTCATGCATGGAAGGACATGCTTTGATACCTAGCAGCACCGTAGGACTACTGTGCCCAAGAACACAGGGTCGTAAAGGGTTGGTTATGCCCATTAAAGCAGCATGACATCCCAACTAACTGGTGGTTTTCCTTGCTGTACGTGTTGCCACAGCTACCGTAGCAACCTTTTTTACCCCAAGTGTTGCTGATACCTATATTGTGGATTGGACGATCGATCATACGTGATGATTAAACTAAACCATTTAGTTTTCTGTCAATGTTCCTTGACACAGCTTGGATGACAGAACCAAAAGCAGTCCTTTTCTCATGCTTTTTTTTTCTTCTTGAACTCATGTTGCGATTACCATTTCAAAGTTTTAGTAGTTGAAATCCTGGGTATCTTCTTATCTACTTCAATGGCGGAACAGAAACAAATTGTTGATGATCGAAGTTTGAAGAGTAGAAGTTGCCATTCTTCGAGCAGGAAATTCAGCATATATGACACAAATATAGGTGTTGGATTAGGATTCATTGATGCCCGAAACTAAAATTCGAGATTGATGGCGGTCCGATTTGCGTAGACTTGAACTGCAATGCCGATATTTGTTAATGGCTTACCATTTACCCATTAGTTGAATATTGCAATATGGCTGGCACTAAATCATTAAGTGAATCTCCAATGCAGTGGAAAAGACTAGTGACGTACCAACTACTGGGAAATAGACAAAACACTTCAATGTTTTGCAACACAATGATTTATTATTTAGATTCTATTTTATTAGTCCTCCTCCTCCATAATTAGTAAGTAATGTCCTCAGGTTTATGAGCAAATAAAACCCACATCTAATGGCTGTAACCTGGATTGCATTGGTTTAGATGGCGCATGGATGGCTAAAAGCGTAGTGATTTTTTTTTCGCCTAAGAGTAAAACCTGGAAGCTTTTGCATGTAGAAAACCTTCTTTTGAGCAAAACTGTGGTAGCTCATGACTGCATGTAGAAACTTAGTGCAAAACAATATGTTACTGTAAGGCGACCATGCATGTTACTGTAATAACACCTCCGAAATCTATGTAGGCAATTCACTCTTGTGATTCGAGATTTCGTTCTCACACGTTTTTAGGAGGAAATGATTCTCTAACATTTGAACTCGAATAAAGAGTTTTTAATATTGATAATCAATGACACCAAGAAAGTATTCATATATATATCACACATGCTTTTTTTTTTTTGTGTGTGGAGTAGGGCAGAATCCTATACTTTTAAGCCACAAACATGGTCTTCACGGAGCCTACATATGTATCAATTATTTGGATGAAGGAATGATTGAGATGAAGTCACTACCTGTGTCTCCTTCCTACCTTCCATCTGCTTATTTATTTCCCTGTTCTCCTTTCCCATCTTTTTCTTCTTATTTTTTAAATTCACCAGTTCTCCTCCTACATCATTAAGTGCAAGCTTACCTACCCTTCTTTTTCTAATTTCTCCAGTTCCCTTGTTCCATCACCTCACGCTTCATCAATCATTTTGAGGCCCACTCTTCTTTTTGCCTTAGCTAAATGCTGTGGTTGCGAGCAGGTCTATCCGATGCACAAATTAGAACGATGACATAAAAGATTTTGTGGATCCTGTTATGTTTACACTTCTTTATGCAAACCGGGGCGTTGGTGCAGTCCCATCTAACTCAAAGAGATGAACGAAGGACCCTACTTCGAGGGATACACTCCAGAGGTAGTAGTCCCCACGAAGGCAGAGAAGAAAGAACCAAAGCCAGTACGGGCAAGGGCACGCCACGTGCGAATGCTCTGAGAGCACAAATGCAATGTCTTGCCATCAAAATCTACCAAGATAAGCACACGTGCTTGTCCCCGCCAAAGTCCTTCCTCCATGCTTTGCCAGCCAGGTCTGACCCACGCTGGTGACCACTCATGAGGATCTGACAAAAGATCATTGAAAGAAAGACAAAAGATATATATATTGATGGAGATCAGCCACAAGAATCCACTAAAGCAAGCTAAAGCATTTAGCTTCAAGCCAGTACGTAAAACCATGTTTTCAGTAACAATTAGAACTAATCATGATATTTAGATCCTCAGATATAGTTATATAATTTTAACCAATCTATCTTGTGGATATGTTGTGGGGGAATGCATCCAGATGGATGCGCACAGTCGCACTGGAACACGTCAATGAGCACGCCATGTGGTGCGCCTGGAAAAGTAATTCTAAGAGTGAAAAAGCCATCGTTTACGTTGGTAAATTCAAGGAGTTCCTTCCTGATGTCTTTGAAGGTTAAGACTGCAAAGTTTTAATATTTGCACTCGCCTACCTTAATGCCCCGCACATGGAGGGAGGGGGTCTTCTCTTCTGGATATCTCCTACCTGCAATTGTATATTGCGAGGCCTGCAAGAGGCTGACTTATTGATGTGATATTGTCATAAATTTAATATTATATTGATTTGGTTATGGGCAGAGAAGGTTTTGGATTCTAAGATATTCTAATAAGTCAGCTTGATTAATTCTCAACTGCAGCAGGGTATGCATGCCAACAATAGAGCAGTTAATTGGATAATCGACATCAAGGGAATCTGAACAAATCATCCTTAGATTTTGTAAAATAATATCACTTTCATCTAGAGATTTACCGAGGTGTAAATTCTCGCTTAAAACTTTTGTGGAGTCACAAGAAGATACTTCTTGTTATGATCACGGGAAATGTTGAGGTGTACTCTAGGGGGAAGAGAGGAAACGTCATACTAGAATCATACTAGAAATCTTCTTTAGCTTCGCCCTGTTTTTTTTTCCACTTTTAATCTATGTCGGATTTAAGACAAAAAAGATGAGGAATACCATTGACAATAAAGTTTGTCAATTAGTTTGCAGAAGCGCAACAGGACTTGGTGCTGTTGCTCAGTACTCCTCGCCTGAGCACTTGCACTGGGGATCGAGGTCCCGAAACCAAATCTAGGTGGTCGCGTTCCTGCTATATTTTCTGGAAAAAAATAAAAGGAAAAAGAGGTAGAATGTTTGTAGAAGCATGAATACTGTAAGCTGATGGTCACTTAGTGATGACTTTACTATGCTTGAGTGAATGATATGGCCCCCTACATGAATGAATTGCGAAAAGTTAAAACTCATAAATTAAGCTGACAAGAAGTTGATGAGATGAGGCCTGTTTTCATGACTAGTGCAGTAACATAATTCTCTTGTTTTAGGTGGTGAAGTCTTCATTATTACCAAAAGAGATGTGGTCTTCATCTCCATTGGTCCAGTATGCCAATGGCAAGAGGAAAGTGAAAGAGATAAACTATTGTAATCCATGTAGACTTGAATTAGCTATCAGGTTCTCAAAGTACCGGATGGCATTTAGTGCTACATTTGCATCAAAAGAAACATTATGGCCACACTTCGCTCGAATTGTACAGATTAATAAAGAAAATCAATGTAAGAAGAGCAAGGGAGACCCATGAACATGATGCTCACTGTTATATACGTAGAAATTAAGCTTTCGTGCCTTTTCATTTAAGTCATAGCGTTTCTTAACTAGTATTTTTGAACTACCTCCTACCATGTGGCTCCTTTCTAATTTCCATTATCCACCTTTTGTTCATTAAATAAGGGAGTCTCAAGTTGAGGGTTCAGTATATTATGCAACTGACGACCGCAGCTACTGCTATGTGATAATATAGATTACACTGCAAAGATAGAGATATTCGAACAAACCATATTGATCCAATCCTCACAATACACACGTAGAGAGAGAGAGAAAGAGATTCCATATATTTGATAGGAAGGTTTATCCAAGATAGTTTACTAACATGGACCAAGGAAGGAGGCAAAGCCCTCTTTTCTTCAGCTCTGTACATTCATTGGTTCCCTCAATAAAACCCAATTCATTTACATCTCTTTTCAGCTCCAAGTCATTCCCATAACCAACACCTTCCTCCTACAAGATCCAGAGAAAGAAAAACTTTGTGTTAATTTAGACCCTAAAAAGAAGCATAACAACATCAACCACCTCTCTAATTCTCTCTCTCTCTCTCTCACACACACACAAATACACAAAGGGGAAATATGTTTCAACACAAGCAAATTATGTTACCTGAGGAATCCCCTTATAATCGTCGTCTTTTTTATTTGGCTGCACATCTGAACGATTCAAATAACTAACCTACACCAATATGAACTAGAAATAACAATCTAAAACAGAAAAATAGAAGAATGATATTATTTTTAGATTCAGAAAGGATTGAGAAATTATTAGAACATGGGTTCCTCTAACCTTGGGACTGTTAACAGGAGAGCTAGCAGTATCTTCCAAAGAGTCATCATCCAAGATACCCTTTCCCTTCCTCTTCTTAAAGCTGAGCTTCTTGCAGCTCTTTGTGGTCTCAGCACCGGCAGAAGGCTTCCATGCAACACATGAAGCAGCATCAGAGATGACGGAAGACCCTCCTCCAATGCTAAAAGAGCAACCATCTTCTTCCTTCTTCTCTGATGCCAAGAAGTCCTCAAAGTACATGGTCCAACCACTCTCCTCGGAAGAGGGTGTCCCTTCCTTGGAGTAGAGAGCCCCGTTCAAAGAGGAATGGATTGACTCCTCCATCATAAGGGAGAAGAGATGGTTCCCTGAAGTAGTTAGTTATATATATACAACAAAGGAAAGAGAACAAATGTAGAGATAGAGATAGAAAGAGAAGGGTATTATATTGGTGTGGGGTAGGGGAAATTGGGGAGTTGATATCAGAAGTGGCAAACAAAAGAATTGTAAGGGAACCTGCAAGAAGAAAAGCAAGGGAGCCTTTGACCTCAACAGCTTCCGATAAAGTTTAATTGAAGTTTTCCTCCAAAGTTCCTTCTTTTTTTACTATATTTTTATCTCTTCTTGATGCTTGTTAATAAAGATTTCCGGTCATCCATGACTTTGGTCGGTCTAAGGCCGTTGTTACAGCTAAAAGACCAAGTATATATAATCTGGCTCCACGACCAAGTGGGAATGGGGTTTTTGGTTGCGCATTAATGCAATCTCGAGCAAGTGTTGTGATCATAATTGCTACGAAGATGATGCATGACATGCCTTCTCTTTTCAAGCTTCCCTTCAAGAAATTCAAAGCTACGTCCTGATCACAACCTAAGCACTTTTTTTACCTAGTAAAATTAAAATTACCCGAAAACAAGGTGCACCAAGCAAACTTATCGGCAAGATGGAGTGGATTGGCATGATGCACCACAAAACTCCAGTTGGCTGGACCCATTGAGCAGATTAATTGAACTTGGGTTCAAGTTCTATATTGGAGACTAACTTGAGTCTGGTCTAGTTGTAGCAATTTTTTTTCATGTTCATAATTTATTTTGAAAAATTAATGCTATAATATTTGGAGCACTCCTACTAACCATCATATCTAGTGCTACACATTCCGTAGAGCTAAAATTCAGAAGTGTCCAACATGTTGTTTGGTCGTGTTTTATCACATGAAGATTAGCATGTGAATATCAATATGGTTATACAAAATGTGTTTCCCAATACCAACCATGGATAGTGAAGGTTGCAGGAGTCAACCAATCAACCTATATACAAGCTAGAAATGCATTATATTATTATCATACTACTTAGAATTAGTTATGTTAAGCCTTAATTTACCACCCATTTCCTTTAGGTTATATCTATTGGCAATATTATCTAGAACTCATGCATAATATAGTCACTAGACAGTCTTCATAGAAGATTAATAGCTGAGATTAATAAAAAAAAAGAGATGTAGTCGATTTGCTGCAACTCTTTTCCATAAGGGAGGAGAATTTGAGCTCAAATTTTGATAAGTTGATTTTCAACCATCTAACTTGCACTATTACAATTGATGATACTCCTTTCTCCATTCAAAATAGAAAAATTACAATACATACAAGTTGCTCATTAATTGTTATATCTATTGCTATATATACACACACAAATACATATATCTATATATGTGTGTGTATATATATAGATATATAGATATATACATACATACACATATGTGCATATATAATGTATGTATGTATGTATGTATGTATGTATGTATATTGTGTGTGTGTGCATGGATAATATCAGTTGTGCTTAAATGAGCATTAGCTTTCAGTTCGAAAGGTGATAAAGGCCCTGGTGGTGACTGTACCCACATGGGTGCTGTTAGATCTTTTGATGTGTTGACAAATCCACGTGAACATCTGTTGACATCATTCGGGCACTGAGCGACTTCAGACCCGGAGTTATGAATGCGTCCTATTTGGTGGCCCTTGCCTGCCAATTTATCCCCAAAATGTCCCTTCAATACCCATATTTCAAAGTTTTGAACAGCTGTTTCAAAACCCTAGAAATCTATCCAATTATGGTCTCTCATATTGCAGCCACGGAGTTAATTATAGGAGTCCTGGAAACAAAGAACATTTTATTCCGTGATCAAAAATTTTAACAAGGTATTTGTCCTCTGTTAATTAATTACATTTTTTTTAATACTTTTGTTTTGCGATAACAAAGATAATGAGCTATATCGATTTGCTTAACAATTAATAAATTTGAATTTGGTTCTTGGACGGTGCATCCTGAAAACCTAGTTTCAACCAAATTGAGGCGGATGAATATATTTTTATATTGATAGAGATTAAAATTTTAAGTTACAATAGCCAAAGTGTTGAATGATAAATGTTACAAATGAGATAATTAGATGACAACATTGGCTACTTAAATTCTCCATCTACACGTGCATGACATAAAGAAGGGCAAACCTTCCACAAAAGGTTAAACAGCCATTATTCAAACTGAGTGTGATGTCGTTCACGGGTGCCAGCTAATATTTAGGTTATGATCTCTTGGTGGTTGCAATGGAGAGGTGGTCCAAACTCTATCATCGCTGAGCTATAAATACTTAGCAATTCTGGAGTCATATAATCCAAAAATTCCGTGAACCAATCATTGGGCTAGAGGTTGTTCTCCGAGTTGACCCCTTCGTGGGTCGTCCATTGCTCTAAGGCCAAAAAACCTCCAGCCGAGCTGATGGCGTCTTCCTCGAATCCATACCAAAAGGAATAGGCCGAACTCCTGGCAACCACGTCGCTTGGGTGGTTCCATTTCTAATCCGTTGAAAACAATAGCAGACCCCACCTTGGATTGACTTCAGTTGAGGATGATAAAGAAGGGTGCTTGACTTCCTTGGGAGGCTGCCAATGTGGGGCAGATCATGATGCTGCATGCCCGCAAGACTATGAAAAAGCTAGCTCATTTTAGAGGATGTGCCAATAAATCATTCCTAAGGACATGTTAGAGTGCAAGTGACAATCTATGTTGAACTTGATGTTCGGTTAACCAAATTTGAATCAGCAAGGGTTTTTTCCCGGTTTTTGTTTTTGATAAAAGAAGGGTGAGCCCAATTATAGTCCAAAAAAATAATGATCGGTAGCATCAATTAATCAAATAAAAGAAGAATATCTATGAGGATTCGTGCAGGCATGTGTTTAATCTCATATCGATTGTGCGTTACGTAAATTTTGGGTTCTTATATATCTGAATAGCATCTTTCAGCTAGCTTTTTTAGGTCTGGATCAAGGTTCGCGGTACCGATGGTACCGACGTACCGGTCGGCTCCGGTATCGGTACGGTACCGTTGCCGAACCGAGCCGAACCGAGGCCGTACCGATAGGGTACATTTAGCGACCCATCGTCTTTTTTTTTTTTTTTTTGGAGTTTTTTGGATGTTTTTACTTCCAAATGATTCAAATAATGAGATGAAGAACATAAAAAATTTTCAAATTAAGATGCAATCAATTACATACGTTTAAATCACTCTCGAATATCTAAAATCGGGTCGAATGGCGATGCTTCTCGTCAATATCTGGATCATCAGCATAATATGGAGGCAGATCAACCCATCCCTCTAACCAAGCAGCATTGTAGTCTTGTATGCTCAATCCTCGAGGAATGCGCGTTGGATCATAAGAACTCTCGGATCTCTCGCTGAAGCTCTGGCTCTGAGAGGTGTCTTGATAAGGGGCCCATCCGAATATGCCGGCACTAAAATCCGATCCGTAAGATCCTCCGGGCTGCGCAGGATAGTAGCTACCGGAAGATGACTCTGATGCACCATATCCATAGGCTGGCTGAGGCCGCGGATAATAGGAAGACTCGGAACTTGATACATCAATGGATTCGACTCCATATGGAAGGTCATCTGCAGCGGCATCCTGGCCTCTTGAACGACCTCGAGGAGCTCTTCTTCGATATGCAATGGTATCTGACCGGCCTATATCAGACGGCCTACCGTGGTCCGTATCTTGTGTAGCATGTGTAAACTGAGACTCACCGGTGTATCGAAAACCTCCCTCCGGCTGTATCTCATAACTAGTACCATACTGTCCTCCACTTCCTCCATGGCTAGTAGATCCATCACCACCAGAATCTTCATCGCTGCTGGTCCAAGTCTCCTCCTCGACACTCTCCATTGGGGCCCTTTCCTTTCCTTTTCTTGTTTGTTGGGATTGACGCCCTCCTGATCGAGTCGACTGGGTAGTAGAGCGTCCTCGTCCTCGTCCTCGCATGAGAGGATCATCTCTCTGAACCGGAGCATCGGACCAGTCATGCGGTGACTGGCTCCCCTCTAGCCACGTCATATCAGCTGTAGGAGTGCGTGGAATGTTGCGCTCAGCCCATTGCTGTGGATCGACCATAGCCTCGGTGGCTATGATACTGGCTGGTCGTGGAGGTGATCCCGGCTCATCAAGCTCGGGCTCCTGCTGCTGGGCCGCAAGCCAGTCGAGCATAGGATTATCATCATCATCTGTAAAAGTTCTATAGATGGGATCTGCATACTTGAGCTCCACTTCCTCTTGAATGCATTTTAGCCTCAACCGTAGATTGTAGTGCACATAAACTAAGTCGTTGAGGCGCTTTTGTGTCAAACGGTTCCTTTGTTTGCTGTGGATGAGGCCGAAGGTGGACCAGTTGCGCTCACAGCCAGTCGAGGAGACCGTTTGGGAGAGAATCCGGATAGCTATCCGCTTAAGATTTTTTGCGGATCCGCCAAAATGAATCCACCATTCAGCTGCAAAAATATTGAAGATAATTACATTTTATATATATGATGGCCTCATAGTTGAAGATAATTCAGATGCAAAAATGTCTTGCAGATTTGTATTGTACCTGGATTCATAGTTGTCTTGCTCACGACAGCTGGTCGTTGTCCAAAGCTGTGGCTACCCTCTCTAAATAATTTGGTCTGTGGAAAGAAGCTTGTTGTAGTATGTCAATAATATAAGATCTGATATATTTACATATGTTACTAAATCATAGTTACCTCTTCTATACATAACGCGGCGACTTCTGGATCAGGCTCCATCTTATAAATAACATTACGCAAAGCATGAAGAAGTTCATCATCCATACCAATTCCACTCTCGTACTGAAACCGGGGATTCAGATAGTATGCTGCACATAGATGACACCATCTTAGTATAACTATACAAATATATCAATCAGTATAATTATCAATATTATCGCTTACCTGCTAGATGCAAATCCCTACCCATTTGGGCTCCCCACCGCCGCTCAATGATGTCGATGTACTCCTGGGCATGGGCTACATCTGCCTCCATGATCTGAGCCTTTGCCTTCTCCATCATGTGATACAAAAAGCCCATCTGGGGATACCTCTCGCTATCCACGGCCCGCAGCACTTCATATAATGGTTTGATAGCCTTGACTATCGCATTGGCCCGCTGCCAGAATGACTGCCTGCTTACCAAGTCTTCCATCCTGCTTCCTTCAGTGCCGGCCTGGGCATATCTACTTTCCTGCCACTCGGGACTAACAAACATCTGACGTAGGGCTCTTTTCTTCTCGATAAGGCTATCAAGTGCAATGTAATTCGTAGCAAACCGTGTGACTCCTGGTCTAAGAATTTCTCCCCCTGCATACCTTCTCATTAATGAAAGAACCCAAGTATGGCTATAAATATACCTGGTGATGCGTTGGGCTATCTCCACCGTATGTTGCACCCTACGGATCTTTCCAATATCCATCAGGATGAGGTCGATGCAATGTGCAGCACATGGGGTCCAGAAAATTTGTGGTCGCCGCTCCATCAAGACCTGCCCGGCCAACTTATATTGCGGTCCGTTATCAGTGACGACCTGCACGATATTCTCCTCTCCAATCTGATCAATCACCTCCTCCATAAGTCTGAGGATGTATGAGGCGTTGTGCACCTTATCCGAAGCATCAACTGACTTGTGGAAGAAGGTCTTCGTATCACAGTATGTCAGAAAGTTGATGATGGCCCGCTTTGTCGGACCGGTCCAACCATCACACATCAGAGTGAGCCCATATGTGGGCCACTTGCTTTTATATGAACCAATCCAATTCTCTAGCTCTTCCTTATTGTTGTCAAGAAGCTCACCGTAGATGTCCCTCGGACCTGGAGGATCAACACCGGGACCGGCAGTCTGTATGGCAGAAATGGCAGACTTGTAGTATGTATTGTCTGCAGCATTTGCTGGAATGTGGCTGAAGTGGAACCAGGATCCAATAGCTCGCCACATATCCTTCTTCTTCTCCTTCTTCCACATTGTGTCTACTCTTTGCTGCTTCGAATCTCTTCTAGGAAAGGCATGCGGATCTACATCATGGATTGACGCACCTGGTGGAATCCCTCCGAAAGACTTCTTTCGGCTACCAAAACCACCCAGGATAGATGCAATCCGGCTACGTCCTCTGCCCTCGCCCTTCCTGACTGATGTTGTCCTTTGAAACTCTGGATCTTGTCTGCTTCCACCAGAACCGGCGCCCGACTCAAAAAACGAGGGCCCAAATCGAGCCCGATGCCTCGCCACCTCCTCCTGCTGCCATCGATCATCCAGACTCGCCCGCATGGCAGCCTGGATCTGTGCCTCCTCCTCATCTGGACCCTCGGCCTCCTGTGACTCCATCAAGTGATAGGAAGGTGCTTCTGCAGCTTGGCGTTCCACCTCCGCTTTCTGCTTGGCAGCCCTCTCCTTGGCTGCTTTGATCTCAGCGAGGTTTTTCCTCATCAGCTGACGGGTCGTCGGTGGGCACTCCGAGCATGCAGATATCTCACGAGAATTACCGGCTAAGTGCTGCTTTAATCTGGTTACTCCTCCTCCTTTGAAGCACTTGTGGCAATAATTGCACTGAAACTGGTGACGTTCACCGAGCATCTTCCCATGCTCCCAGCCAATATTACGCTCTTGGGGTTGCCCTCTCCTTGATGGCTCCATTCCTACGACCACATTAATTTTTTTCAATTTTTATTTTTTTGTAATTAAAAATTAATTTTTAAATTTATTAATTAAATTATAAATTATATAAATTCTGTAAAAAAACAGTTAATGTCATTGAATCATTGAATCATTTCCTAATTTTTGGCAATTAAATTAAATTATATATCAACAACATATAAAAATTTCAAAACGAAATGGAATCATTGAATCATTTCCTAATTTTTGGCAATTTTTGACTTAATTTTTTTAAGCAATTTAAATGAAATATTAAAAAAACAATGTAGGGGAATTTTACCTTATTTTGTTTTTGCTGGATTTTTCTTCAAGAAAAACGATGCTCTCCGACCTTTCTAATTTTTTTTCATGCCTTTGTCTTTTCCTTTCTCTTCTTTTCCTCCTCCTTTCTCTTTGCCTTTCCTTCACTTAGTCTTAACTCTTAAGCTCATGCACTTGTGGCTTCAGCCTTCAGCATTCGGTTGGCTTTTATAGCCAACCGTTGGGTCACTGTGGCACTTTGAAAAGTGCCACTGTGAGCCACAGCGCGGCACTTTCGAAGTGCCGCGCGAAGTGCCGCACAAAGCGGCACTTTCGGCCGCATTACCGTTCTAAACAGCAATTTAAACCTCGAGTTTTCAAAGTGCCGCACAAAACGGCACTTTGAAAACTCAAAGTGCCGCACAAAACGGCACTTTGAAAGTGCCACAGTGTGGCACTTTCAAAGTGCCTGAAAGTGCCACACTGTGGCACTTTGAACCAGTGCTGTGGCACTATCATAGTGCCACAGCGCTGGCACCTCATTGCCAGCACCGAACCGGTGCGAACCGGCTCGGTTCGCATCGGTTCGATCACGTACCGGTGCAAACCGAGCGGTTCGCACCGGTATGGGCATGTACCGGTGCGAACCGCCTCGGTTCGCACCGGTACGTGATCGAAACCATCGGTTCCGACCCAATATGGGTCGGAACCGATTTCCACACTGGAACCGGACCGGTTCCAGTCGGTACCGGTCCGGTTCGGGCTGAACCGACCGGTTCAGGTCGGTTCAGCAGACCCTGGTCTGGATTGTTACAAATGGTATAATTAAAGCGAAAGTAACCCATAGTTTATAAGAACTAGGGGACATTGCATCAAGAGCCTATTTGGGCTATCCATGAGCTGATCATATTATTTGTGATTGGATTTGAATAAATTTAGACTTTTAGCCGGGCGTTATGTGAGAATCAATGCAGGTGTATATTTAATCTTATGTTGGCTATGTATTGGATGGATTTTGATACTTATATAGAACCAAGAAATTCAAATAACACCTTTCAGCTAACTTTTTTGCATAAGATTCTTAATCATTACAATATCGATTGCACTTGGGAGGTTGCAAGGTTGGTAAGTATATATTGGTTTACTACCTTAGAATATAAGTGATCTAAAAGGATTGTTACCGAGAGATAGCAGCCCTTATATCAAGAAGGCAAGGACGTTGGGAAGTGGGTTAGTCATTCAGTCATGCAGTCACAATACGTGAGTCACCTTCGGTACATAATTTGGAAGCACCAATCACAATAACTATAACAACCCAGAACCTCACCTAAAATAGCTAGCCGGAAGGTATTATTTAGGTTCCTTGATCCTGTATAAGTACCCAAGATCTATCCAGCGAATAACCGATGTGGGACTAAACACACGTCCGCACGGGTCCTCACAATCGCTCCCCGTTCAAGCCCTGACGTCCTCGTCAGGCTAGGGTTCAAATCCATTCAAATCAAATCACAAACACCACGATTGGCTCGTGGTCAGCCTCAATGGATCCGTGCTGCAGTGTCCTCTAGTCCACATAGGTTATGGGTCGGGTCTGCTCTGATACCATTTGTAACAACTCAGGACCTCACCCAAAATGGCTAGCCGGAAGTTAATATTTAGGTTTCTTGATCCTGTATAAATACCCAAGATCTACCCAGTGAATAACCGATGTGGGACTAAACGCACGCCCGCAACAGGTCCTCACAATAATATCAATAGATAAACCTTGCCATTAAAATTTGACCATGGTAATCCCTGATGATGAAACTTGCCCTAGCATTCAACCAACGAACCGAGATATGACCAATATGCAAGGATGCTGTGAATTAGCATGCATGGTTGAATCCCTAAATCTCAAATTTTTAATTTTTAGAAGGACAAGGATAGTATATAATCAAGCATATGGTGAAGTTTTCTTGTTGTTGTGGAGCATGGACGATGATTTGATTACCTATAATGATTATGCCGTTTTTTTTATATGTAGTAGTGGAAGTGAGACACTTTCCCCTAACTTATTATTAAGGAGGAATTGATAATGTACAAATTATATAAAAGAGGGACGATTACGAGTTTGAGTTGATCTAGTGAGCGTAAGAAAGCATCAAAGATGCAGTAGGGATCCAAATCCTCCCATGACCATCAATCACCTTGTCATTACAAAGATTCTCCCAATGATGAAAGGTTTGGAAGAACTGTGAAGAAGGGACCTTTTCTTCTTAGGAAGATTCTTGCGTTCGCCAAGTTTCAACTTATACCAATCAATAACTGGTCCCATACTCTTCTAATGGACAGTCGGAATTATTTCCTTCTCCAAGAAGTCCAAAGTGTGTAGGTTGGGTGGCCATCCCCTCAAAGAATTGTCGTAATAGCAGATCAAATACTTTTGGTAAAAGGCCATTTTTAATGAACAAATGAGCAACAGACTTGGCTTTGGACTGGCATAAGGAGCAATCCTGACCCACCATCCAACCTTTTCTAGCAAAGATCTCCCTATGTGCAATGGCCTGCCACATGCATACTTTTAGCTGGCTCTAGCACCATGGCTTTCCGAATAACTTTGATTACTTGCAATGATTTTATTGGTTTTAATGTATATTTTATATAAGGATCTATGCGGGCATGTGTTTAGTACCACATCGGTTATTTATTGAGGAGATTTTGGGTACTTATATAGGACTAAATAATCCAAAAAATAACTTTTAGCTCGTATTCTTGGGATGAAGTCCTAGGTTGTTATAAATGATATTAGAGCGAACTTAACCCATAGCCTATGTGGACTAGAGGATACTGCAACACGGATTTATGAAAGTTTACCATGGGCCAATCGTCATGCTTGTGATTAGATTTGAACTCTTGGCCCGATGAGGATGTTAAGGTTTGAACGGGTAGAATTGAATGAATTTGAACTCTTAGCCCGACTAGGACATTAGGGCTTGAATGAAAGAAGTATGTGGGAACCTATGTGGGGCGTGTGTTTAATTCCACATCGGTTATTTGCCAAGGAGATCTTTGGTACTTATATAGGGCTAAGAAATCTAAAAACAATGCTTTTCGATTAGCATTTTTGGGGTGAAGTCCTAGATTGTCCCAATTAGCATTTTTAGGGTGAAGTCCTGAGTTGTTACATCTTGTTGTTATCAAAAATTATTGTGGGTTGTTACGTCTTGTCCTTTTCAAAAATTATTAGTGCCAGGCCCAAGGTTCCGCTGCCAACTCTTTCGGCCGGAAAAAAAGGCCTTTAAATGAGTTAAGCTTACCCTTATGATGCCAATAGTTTAGCCACCTACGATGCATTAGTTCAAGAGCCATTTGTATGAAGAAGAAAACCACTCTGATGGTAGGCCTAAAAATGTCAGATTACTGCAAAATATCACATAACACGATGAACCTAAGAAAAATTTCTCATAAAAAGCCTGAGATTATAGAGATATTTCTGAAACATTCCTCCAAAAGTTTTCGTACTCATTGCACATGTCACACCCGTGGAACCTCTTTCTTGTCCCTAAGGAATAGACTAATAGCCTCCTACGCATCAGACAAAGAAATAGGGTAGTATGCCCAGTAACCATCTCTCACCCTCTTCACCCTCTCGCCTTGCTCCTCCTCAAACATCCCATCTGACCAACGCAATGATTTAGTCCCTCATGTCTCCAGTTGTCACCAAATCCTCACCCTACCTTAACCCAACGTCCAATTCTCTATTCCGATTGTTCTCAACTCTTTTTAAGTCATGCTTCCCATGAAAGCTCTACGAAGAGGCTTTTTTTTTTTTTTTCTTTCTTTCATTAGATCACTTCAAATCATCGTTGTGTCAGTGGAAATTACATAAACTGGGAGTCAGAGATTGCATTGTCTTTGGCATCGTACATGAGAAATTGTTAAATAATTCTTGGTGGTGAAAACAAGAACATTTTGTCTACTAGAGTATGGGATTGTTGAATAATTCTTGGTGGAGATGACAAGAACTCTTCTGCTAAGAAAGCAACACGGGACGTCGGTGGATCGTAGTTAAGGTGTGGGCTCCACCTTGTCTTCCAATTATTCTCCAGGACTCTCCATTGAATTGGGTCCGAGCGTGGGGGGGTTGGGTTCGTACAAGAGGTTTCAAGTCCGTGATTACCGCGCACATGAGAGCACATGGTTTGATGCAGTTGCCTGCTGATAACGCTGTGATGTGATGTCTGGTGCTTGCACTGCTACTTGGCATCTAGCTTTGGGTCTGCTTGGCCCGGGGCGTATTGGATGTTGTCCTTCTCCTGCTTGAAATTAAGATTTTGGTCACCGTCTTGGCCTACTACGGGACCGTTGAAATAGAATTTACTATATTTTTTTTAAAGCAAAATGATGATAAAGCTTATCATAGATTTCAACATAGCAGGAGAAGGAAATAGATGTATTATTTGTGATTACATACCTCACCAGTGTGTTCTTAGACTTTTGTAACAGCCGTTTAGACCCTTGTATACTCTTCTCGTGGATGATACCTGGTTATTAAATTTGAGTAATCTATAATCTTGTTTCAGCTTGTCGAGATAATTTTTTAGTCTCTCCAACTCCGACTACTCCCTTCCTCTTGCCTCCGGCATTCGGAGTTTTTCATGAATCACTAGGCCAATGGACCGTAGCGATCTCTCCTCCATGTCTGTCTCTTCTTTGTCCGCATTGTCCCCTTCCAATCTGTGTCTTTCTCAAATTTTTCTTTTTATGCTAAAATTTTAGTTGCAGTGGCATGGAGGCAGAGGTTAGGCATTTACTATTCTTTTATTTTTTAAATACCTCAAAATCGCTTATCTCTTGCATTAACTTATTTTTGGTTGAATTTTGTTGTTTCTTCTTTCTTTGTGTCCTTTTCCTAATCTTATAAATTAATGCCCCCTAAAAATAATTACACCACTCACTTGAGTTAATCCTTGCTTATGCAAACTCTTCTGCGGCGAGTTTGACATTCTTTGTCGATCATTATGTACTAAATTGTGGTGGAAAATGGAAACAAATTTTGTCCACATTGCTTTCATAAGTTCAGCATAGGATATTAAATCTCGATATCTATTTTTGATTCATCTGACCCATTATTCCATCATAATAAAGTTCATTTACTTTAATCAATGATTTTAGGTGCTATTTGGTTTCATGTGCAGTTCTAGGAATGCCACTCTTAAAGCCTCCATGCCTAGATGATCCTCCGCAATATTAATGTCTGCCTTCATGTTGGCTTTGCTCTTGTCCTGCTCCAAGCTAGCTGGATTCTCTCAATCTTCGAGTGAGATCCTTTATCATGGTCTTGACTCTTGATGTCACTTCTTTTACGTAATGTTTTAAGCAATGTTTAATGTTTTGAAGGTCTTGAAGGGAAATCTTGTTGCGGATGAAAGCACTCATCCTTCGATCGTACTATTTTCTTTTCTGGATCCAAACTGCAGAAAAACAAATCGAAAAGAAGAAGTAGTAGAGAATAAAATCAAACAATCACAAAAACAATAATTTTACGTGGTTCACCCCAAAATGGGTTACGTCTACGAAGGCCACACACACAGATTCAATATATTCAGCAAGGGTTACAATGATTTCTCTTCTCCGTTGGAGATTGCACAACTAGGGCTTACAAGAGAAATCTAAATCTTTTAGGGTTTACAAGAGAGATAGGACTCAAAAAGAAACTCTCTACCACACCTACGATTCACAAAAAACCCCTATTTATAGGTTTCCAAAACATAATGAGACTTTTCTAACGAAATCCTAAGTCAAAAGCCCATCTTGCCACCGTTTGAATCAATCCCGTGATCAGGAGTCGACTCAGACATCCTCGGGTCGACTCCAAGTATCAGCACCGAAAACTGGTGCGTTCTGTCTTCCTGCGAGAGTCGACTTCTTCAATCTTGGAGTCGACGGGAGCAGATCTGAAGTCAACTTTTGCAGGGCTGGAGTCGACTCCTGCAAGCAACCCAAAAAATAGCTCTCTGTTTCTTCACTGTGGCACATAGCGAGTCGACCCTCTCATCCCTGGGGTCAACTCAAGTTTCACATGAGTCGACTCCTAGATGCTAGGGGTTGACTCCATTCAGTTGGCATAAACTTTTTCAAGCAAATTTGAGCCAAATTCAATTGCAGTCGTTTCGAGTTTCGAGGCACATTTTTTCAACAATCTCCCACTTGCCGAGAAACAAGCCTGAAGCAACTGTAACCCCATCAGCAACATGATCTCCAATCGTCCTCTATGTGTGTGAACCTCTATCTTCACTTCTAGTTGTGAAGACTAACAGAAGATGCACAGATGTGCAACTTCTCAAGAGTAACCATCTTTGTCAACATATTTGTTGGGTTGTCCGTTGTATGTATCTTCTCTAGTCGGAAAAGATCTTCTTCGAGGAGTGACCGGATAAAGTGATATCTGATATCAATGTGTTTGGTTTTTGAATGAAAAGCAGCATTCTTTGCCAAATGTATAGTACTCTGACTGTCGCTATACAACTTCGCATCGCCTTGCTCTTTGCCAAGCTCTTTCATTAAACCTTGTAACCAAACCATCTCCTTGCTCACTTCTGTAAGAGCAATGTATTCGGCCTTGGTCGTAGACAACGCTACAATCTTCTGCAGTTTCGAAACCCATGAAACTGCAGCACTTTCCAGCGTGAACACATACTCGGTAGTACTCTTTCTGTCATCAATATCTTCAGCCATGTCAGAATCCACAAAATTATGTAGGCAAACATCAGAACCACCATAGCATAGTCCTAAGTCTCTGGTTCCTTTCAGATACTGCAATATCCACTTTACAGCTCTCCAATGCTCCTGGCTTGGATCGCTCATGTATCTACTCACCACTTCCACTACATGGGCAATATCGGGTCCCATGCAAACCATGGCATACATAAGGCTTCCGACCATTGATGAGTAGGGTACATACTTAATCTCATCTCGATCATCCTGCGTAGTAGGACACTCCTGCTTTGATAACTTGAAGTGTGCGCCCAGCGGAGTACTCATAGCTTTAACCCCGTCCATATTGAACCGCTTCAGCACCTTATCAATGTACTCAGCTTGAGACAACTTCAACATTTTAAGCTTTCTGTCCCTGCTGATATGCATCCCAAGGACTTTCTTGGCTTCACCCAAGTCCTTCATTGAAAACTCCTGCAACAATTGTTCCTTCAGTTTCACAATCTCTCCTATGTTGGCTTTTGCCACCAACATATCATCTACCTACAGAAGTAGAATGATATATGAGCTCTTCAATCCGTTGAAGTAGCAGCAATGATCACCATTACATCTTTGAAAATTATTCTTCAGCATAAACTAGTCAAACTTCAAGTACCACTGACGAGGTGCTTGTTTCAAATCGTATAGACTTTTCTGAAGTCGACACACCCAATCTTTCTTTTCCTTCGCTACATATCCTTCTGGCTGCTTCATGTAGATTTTCTCTTCAAGGTCGCTATGTAAAAATGCAGTCTTGATGTCAAGCTACTCAAGATGTAAATCTTTGGTTACCACTATAATCAACAGCATCCGAATAGTAGACATCTTCACAATTGGAGAAAAGATCTCGTCAAAATCAATGCCCTCCTTCTACGGAAAGTCCTTGACAACAAGTCTCGCTTTGAACCTCTCGGAACCATTTGTTTCAAGCTTTAGTCTGTATACCCACTAGTTGTGCAAAGCTCTCCTTCCCTTCGGAAGTGGAACCAAATCCTACATCCTATTGGATGATAGAAAATCCATTTCATTATCCATGGCAAGCTTCCACTTGTCACTGGCTTCGACCTGCAAAGCCTTCTTGTAGCTTTCTGGCTCACCACCATTCGTAAGCAACAAGTACTGTAGGGAGTTAGTATATCTAGACAGAGTTTTTCTATTTCTTTTACCCTTGCGCAAAGCAATCAGGGTATCAGCTGGCGGTTCTTCTTCTTGTTGTACTTCTTCCACTGGCTCAGCAACTTCTTCATCGTCTCGAGACATTATTTCATCATCCAGTTCTGCATATTCCAATTTTACAACTTTGACGTGTTGTTTCGTCTGTTGCTGCAGGTCCTTATACAGAAACTCTTCATTGAATACAATATTTCTGCTCCTGATGACTTTTTGATCTGTCGCATCCCAGAACCGGTATCCAAAGTCATTACCACCGTACCCAATGAATGTACACTTCTTTGACTTTGCATCCAGCTTGGTTCGATTATCTGCAGTATCAAGCACGTAAGAGATGCAACCAAAAGTACGCAAGTGAGATAGTTTCATCTCTTTTCCAATCCATGCTTCCTCTGGCAGTCCAAGCTCCAATGCAACTGAAGGCCCTCTGTTGATTAAATACACTGATGTACTGACCGCTTCCGCCAAAAAAATCTTCGGCAACCCCGCATGAAGCCTCATGCACTGTGCCCGCTCATTGATGGTGCGGTTCATGCGTTCTGCAATGCCATTTTGCTGTGGCGTTCCTGGAACCGTCTTCAGTCTTCGAATTCCAGCTGAGGCACAATAAGCTTCAAACTCATCACTGCAGTATTCGCCCCCATTGTCAGATTGGAGACACTCCAATCTCCGACCTGTCCCATTCTCTAATAGAGCCTTCCACCTCTTGAACTTCTCAAATATATCGGATTTGTGCTTCAAGAAGTAGACCCATAGCTTTTGAGTAGCATCGTCGATGAACGTGACATAGTACCTTGCTCCTCCATGAGAAGCCACTTAAGTTGGTCCCCACACGTTAGTATGTACGAGTTCCAACTTAGAATTTTTCTTGTTACTACCTTCTTTTGAAAAATTGACCTTCTTCTGTTTTGACAGTACACAATCTTCACAGAATTCTAAATCCACAGATTTCAGGTCTCCCAATTTTTCTTTGGACATCATCACCTTCATCCCTTTCTGACTCATGTGACCGAGTCTCATGTGTCATGTCCTTGCATCAACAGTCGGATTTGCAGCACTAACGGTGGAATCAGTATTAGCTGTCATGTATAGTGTTTCCGACCTTGCAGCTCGAGCGATCACCAAGGCTCCCTTAGTGATCTTTCAAGCTTCATCATTGAAGGTGGTCAGAAACCCCAAATCTGACAACTGACTTACCGAAATCAGATTTTGAGCCAGTTTGGGTACATGTCGCACATCTCTCAAAGTTAAAGTCATCCCACTTGATGTCTTTATCTGAGCATCTTCTTTTCCTACGATGTTGCAACTGTTTCCCTCACCAAGATACACCTTGCCATGATCACCTGCAACATAGTTTGAGATGATTGCCTTATTCCCAGTAGCATGGAACGAGGCACCTGAGTCGACTATCCACGACTCCGGATGAACATCACAGGAAAGTATCAGGGCATCGTCTTCACTTTCAGTTTCGACTAGATTAGCACTTGCTTTAGTGTCAGAACCATCGTTGTTCTTTGGCACTTTGCAGTCTTTTCTCAAGTGTCCTTTCTGCCCAAAATTCTTGCACTTTTCAAGAGGTCTAAACTTGTTTCTAGACTTGGATCGTCCACCCCTGTTTCTGTCTCCCTTCTTTGAAGTTCTTTTACGTTCTTCAAAAGCCAGCGCATTCCTAGATGAACTCGCTGATGGATTCAAGGTTTTCTTTCGAGCCTCTTCACTCAGAATAAGAGCCACAACTTCATCAAACCTCGCTGTAGTCTTTCCCAAAGAATTACTAACAATCGTGATGAAGCCTTCTCAACTTTCATGCATCTGACCTAGAAGAGCCTACGCCTTCACCTCATCAGTGAATGTGATCTTCACAGATTCTAATTGGGCACATAGGGTATTGAATTCAATCAGATGTGAATGAACACTCTCATTGTCTCTCATCTTCAAGGTGAACAATCGTCGAATCAGGAATACCTTTTTTGCTCCTGTTGGTTCATCATATATGGAAGCTAGTGTGTCCATCAAATTTTTTGCAGTTTTTACTTTGGATATATATTGGCGAGGATCTCTGATGCCAAGAACAAATGGATAGCAGCGAGTGCCTTCTTATCAAGACGCTCCCACTTCTCCGATGGCATGTATGTCGGCTTCGCTTCTTCTCCACCTAGTAGTAGATCCAGATCCTTTGAGAGCAAGTAATCCTCCATCTGCATCTTCTACACACCAAAGTTCTATCCATTAAATTTTTCTATCCTCAATCTTCCTTCATCAGCCATTGGAACACAGGGAACGTAGCTCTGATACCAGTTGTTGCGGATGAAAGCACTCACCCTTCGATCGTATTATTCCCTTTTTTGGATCCAAACTGCGAAAAGATGAATCGAGAAGAAGAAGTAGTAGAGAATAAAATCAAACAATCACAAAGATAATAATTTTACGTGGTTCATCCCAATACGGGTTACGTCCATGGAGGCCACACGCACAGATTTAATATATTTAGCAAGGGTTACAACGATCTCTCATCTCCGTTGGAGATTGCACAACTAGGGCTTACAAGAGAAATTCAAACCTTTTAGGGTTTACAAGAGAGATAGGACTCAAAAAGGAACTCTCTACCACACCTAGGGTTTCCAAAACATAAGGAGACTTCTCTAACGAAACCCTAAGTCAAAAGGCCATTTTGCCACCGTTTGAAGCAATCCTGTGATCAGGAGCCGACTCTTCACTTTCAGGGGTCGATTCATGATAAGTTCGAGTCGACTCGGACATCCTCGGGTCTACTCTAAGTATCAGCACTGAAAACTGGCACGCTCTGTCTTCCTGAGAGAGTCGACTCCTTCAATCTTAGAGTTGACTCGAGCAGACCTCGAGTCGACTCCTGCAGGGATGGAGTCGACTCCTGCAAGCAACCCAAAAACAGCTCTCTATTTCTTCACGATGGCACATAGCGAGTCGACCCTCTCATCCTTGGGGTCGACTCAAGCTTCACATGAGTCGACTCCTAGATGCTAGGGGTCGACTCCATTCAGTTGGCATGGACTTTTTCAAGCAAACTTAAGCCAAATTTAATTGTAGTCATTTTGAGTTTCGAGGCACATTTTCTCAACAAATCTGATGGGGCAATGGACTTGCAAGCTGATGGAGATTGGCAAGCTTGCAAAAGAGAAGGTAGGGATGCTTTCTGTAGGTTGAAATAAGTGGTTGCAGTTGGCTAAGTAGCTGATTATCGATAGCCTAGTTTGGCTGCTAAATGGGACTTCAGTTTGCTTGGATGACAAGGGCTCCAATTGTTCGGACATATAATTGTACAGGACTGGAAGAATGACATGGTAGTTCACGTAAAGTATGATAGTGTTTTTCTTCTTAAGAAATAGTTTTTTTGGTTGTTCTTTTTTCTTCAATAAATTTAAAGTTTTGGTGACTAATTGATACTTTTTAAAACTCTTAAGTCTAGGTATAAATTGTTCAAACTTAGAAATATGTTTCTATAAATTTTTCTTACATTTTTTATAAATGCAGTCTGCGGGTGCCGTGATGGCTCAATAGGCTTAGAAACCAAGTACGCCCAACTTGAGCGATGTTTCGAACCATCAAACTCTTAGCCCAGGCCCAAACCACAGGCTGCTATGCCGAGTCATGTCTCAAAAGCGAGCCCGGTCTATCGAATCACGATTCTCTTTCAGCCCACTGACAGTCGCTAGTGCCAGATGTACTTAGGCAGCTTTTCCTCTCCTCTCTATGCAAAATATTACTTCTCTAAAAGTTTGGATAATAACTTACTATGTATCTAAACACATCAAGTCCTTCAGGAATAATAAACATGTAATCATGTATACAACATTTGGGAATTATTTATGTAAAAACCAAAAAAAAAAGAATGGACGGGCCGACCCGAAAAGACCGGGCCCATCCATCTATTACGATCGTGCCCTAGGCCCGATCGTGGAAGAGAGGGGTTAAGGGGGCGGCGGCGTGAGGTGGTTCGCCGGAGAAGAGGGCGAACGTGGGGGGGAAGGCGGCGGATTTTGCGAGCCGGCCGGTCAAGGAGGATACCATAAAGCCTCCTTCCTTCAACGAAGATCCCTCACAAATCGAGTGAAGAGGCCTTGGATCCGTGCGTGAAAACTCAAGATTTTCTCCTCCGATTCCTCGCCGGAAAGGTCGCTAGAACACCCCGCCGGACCGAGGTAAGCATGGCTCGCCCTTTGCATTTCATTTGCTTGATTTTTGGGTCATGTTGGTGGAATTTTGGCCGGCGAATCGTCGGAGAAGAGTCCAAAATAGGGTACCCCTGTTTCGGCCTCCCTCTTCCGGATTTTGCCGCCATCAGCCGTCGGTTGGCCGAGATCCATGACATATGGGGCATTGATTTGGACTAAGAAGGGATTGTAAGGGATTTCTAGGGTTTTAGTTAGGGATGGGGAGAGGTGGACCGAGGTCTCATTCCTCGTGATCCCATCCCCTTCTTTTTCCTCTCGTCGGATTGGCCGCCAGCCGGTGACAAAAGGGGAGGTCTGAGCCACTGTGTGGCTGTCGTCAGATGAAAGTCGAACCACCGTTATGATGGTCTTTGGTTGATGTTGGAGGAGGGGAAGGGTGATCATGTCGGTTCTTGGGGAAGAAGAAGAAGAAATCTCTTCTTCCCTTCCTCGAGGTTCTGCCGGTTCTTAGGAGAAGAAGAGGAAGAGACTACTTCTTCTCTCCCCCCTTGGCAGGCCACCATCGCTGGCAGTGGCGGCCGGCGATGGTTTGGCCAATGGTGTTGTCGGGTTGGGGAAGGAGAGGAAACAACCACCATGAAGAGAGAGAAATCAACCATGAAGATGTATTCTCAACCATGAAGAGAGAGAAATCATCCTTTTATGTTGGTCTCTTCACCAGGATCGGCCATCGTCGCCGGCGTGGTAGCGGCCACGGCTGGTGACGACGTAGGCCGGTGGTACAAGGTGGAAGTCGGGCCACCCCGACTATCCTGAGATCTGGAGGGATTGAGATATTTGGGGACTTGGTGATGGACCCCATAGCAGAATTGAATTATTGTTTAGAATATTTTAATATTAAATAATTTAGTTTGTGATTTGTAATTGATGTTGTAGGGGAGGAGTCAGCGGTGCCAGGAGATTTTGATCAGGGGACTCAGCACCCCAGCTCGTAGGTTGTGATTCGGATCCGTGTTTGTGTCAGTCTACAATTCCTGTATGAATTCTTAAATCTGAACACCTCTATTTATGCATGTATTGGATTTATCATTAAATATATTTTTATCAGTATGTTGTTATTAATTTTATGAGCTTGTATGACACACATGAGGTGTGCATTTGGTTTAATATGAAAGCATTCGAATAATTAAATTGAGAAGAATTATCATATTTTTGAGAATTTATGAAAATATGTGATGTGATTGAAATGTGATTAAACATGTAAAACTAGACATGTAAAATGGGTTGGACTAACCTTGTCATGAGATAGCCTCTACAAACTTATGCGTAGGATAGCTGCCACGAGCTGATGCGTGGGATAGCCTCTACGAGCTTATGCGTAGAATAGCTTCCACGGGCTTACGCGTGGGATAGCTGCCTCGAGCTTATGCGTGGGATTTGTGCAGTCTTGGACTGGGTTATGATCTTGGTTAGTTCAAAGCCAGAAGTGAAAAATCTTAAAACTTGGAAATCAGAGTAATACGAAAGTGGATCTCATAATGTGTAAAAAAGATTTATGTATATGTACTGGTTATATATACTTGTTGATTGTTGAGCTTTTTGAATGATGAAATAACATTTATTTGTTGCTTTGATTATTTTATTATTATTACTGTGTGTGGCTATTGGGATTCTTACTGGGTTGGAAAAGCTTATACTATACTTACTTTTTTTTTCAGAGGCATTGGATTCGTAGAATCTGTCGGGTGGGACAAGAAGTGAGATCGATCTGGAGTCAGACTGCTAGATAGTTAGAAGTAGCTTATCTTTTATTTATGGATATTTGAAATTATGTAATAAATCAGTATATTTTAGTTGGATTTGATTGAATTACATTAATCTTTGATTTTGGCATTTTTGGGAATATTGTACCTTTAGGCCTTACATGATCTCTAGGGTTTTACTTTAGGAATTATTTGGCCGTGTCACGTGGTCAACCCAAGTGATGGGTTTGGGGCATAATAGATTTGGTAACAGAGCGGAAGGTTTAGAAAATCCTAGGGTTTAGGCTCGAGTAAGCATGAGTGGGGAAAATCTTTAATGCGTAAGATATTAAAATAGTGTGTTTAGCATATTAAGGATGCAAAATTTGTCTCAATTTGATAATTTTGATGCTGGAAAAAATGTGTAGGTTGATATGGCGCGAGGGCGTGGTCGGGGGCGTGCCAGAAGGCCGACCCGATTTGCGGATGGCTCCACGGCTTGGGCACCCTCTGGACAGCAGGAAGGTACCTCATCCACGCCGACTCGGGGTGTGCCCCAGCAAGAGCACACTATTGACCCTACTGGCAGTACTCCAGAGATGGGAGCTTCGGAGATTGGAACATCCGAAGGACCAAGTATTCAGCTTGAGGAGACGATAAGTGCTTCACAGTTGATGCAAATGATGGTGCAACAGCAAGCTGCTTCCAGAGCAGACATGATAAGGATGGTAGAGGTACATCAACAGTTCTTGCAGCAACAGTTGCAGCAGCAGCAAGCAATGTATCAACAATAGCTGCAGCAACAGCAGCAGTTTTAAGGCACTACAGCTCAGCCGGAAAACCGAGTTAGTCTGTTGGATTTTTAGAGATATGCACCCCAGCATTTAAAGGTACGGCTGACCCGATGGAGGCTGAGAGCTGGCTGAAACAGATAGAGAAAGTCTTTCAAGCTCTGAGGTGCCCTGATGAGGAGAAAGTCTTTTTTGCTACCTTTATGTTACAGGGTGAGGCAACTGACTAGTGGGAGATGGAGAAAGAGAAGCTTGGTCCGGATGATGCCTCCTTCATTTGGGAAGAATTTAAAAAGGGTTTTCATGAGAAGTATTTTCCCCAGGGTATCCGATTCCAGAAATATAGGAAGTTTGACCGATTGGAGCAGGGTGATATGACAGTTGCCCAGTATGCAGCAAAGTTTGAAGAGATGTCTCAATATGCTCCGACCTTGATATCAGAGGATAGTGACCGAGCAAAAAAATTTGAAAATGGACTCAGGAGACGGATTCAACAACAAGTCGCTGCTTTTGAATTGTCTAGTTATAAAGATGTGGTTAACAAAGCCCTGGTGATAGAAAAAGGGCTTGACAATGCCCAAGCTGCCAGAGAAAAGAATATGAAGAAAAGGTTTCGACCCACTGATTCTCCAAGCTAAAATAGTAGACCCTTCAAGTCGAAGGATCAGAGACCGAATCAAGTTGTCACCAGAGACAGAGGTCAAGCTCGAGGTGCCATTAGATGCTACAAATGTGGAGGACCTCATCTCAAGCGAGATTACACTTGGGTTGGGGGGACATGTTTTTCTTGTGGACAAGAAGGGCATAAGGCTATTGTTTGTCCTAATGAGAAAGAACCGCAGAGGCGACATGCACCACAATCCTCTTAGAGAGCCCCTGTAAACCGAGCACCTTAGGAAGGACAGCAGCAAGAGGGAGGGCAGCAGAGGCCTAGGACCCAAGGGTGGGTCTATGCACTCATAGAGCAGGATTCCAAGGCTTCTAATTCAGTGGTGACAGGTAATAAATCCATTTCTAATACTCTCTCTTGTTTAGCATGTCATAAATGTTGTTAGGTTATATATGCTTGTGCATGTATGGTTAAAGATTGTGATTAGGTGCCTTGCGACTATGTTTACAGGAATGATTAGGTTATTGTCATATGATGTAAATGTTTTATTTGACTCTGGTGCTACCCACACTTTCATATCGGCTAATTTTGTTAGGAAGAATACTGAAATATCACCTGTGCCATTAGAATTTGATCTCTGTGTCTCAACGCCAAGTGGAGATGTTATATTAGTTAATTCAGTTTGCAAGAACTGTATTTTGGGCATTAAGGATAGGAAAATGAATGCAGACTTGCTGGTCTTAGAGATGAATGATTTTGATTTGAACCTTGGTATGGACTGGTTGGCAGCATACCATGCTATTGTTGATTGTTTTGAGAAAACGATCAAGTTTCAGATCCCTGGTCAGCCAGTGTTTGGTTTGGTGGGTAGCAAGTCACCTCATCAAATGAAGTTAATCTCAGCTCTACAGGCTAAGAAGCTTCTCGCAAAAGGTTGTGAAGGATTCTTAGCTGCTGTGTTAGACACCCGGAAAAAGGAGCCCAAGTTAGAGGATATCCCTGTGGTGATAGAATTTCCAGATGTGTTTTCAGATGAATTGCCAGAATTATCCCTTGATAGGAAGATTGAATTCTCCATCGACTTGATTCCTGGCACTGGTCCAATTTCAAAAGCTCCATATCGAATGGCTCCAGCTGAATTGAAAGAGCTGAAGGAACAACTACAGAAGTTACTGGATAAGGATTTTATCAGGCCTAGTGTTTCTCCTTGGGGCGCTCCTGTATTATTTGTGAAAAAGAAAGATGGTAGCCTCCGACTCTGTATAGACTACCAAGAATTAAACAGGATGACAGTACGGAATAAATACCCACTACCAAGACTTGATAACTTGTTTGATCAGCTGCAAGGGGCTCAGGTTTTCTCGAAGATTGATCTTCGTTCTAGCTATCATCAATTAAAAATAAAGGCAGAGGATGTGCCCAAGACAGCTTTCAGGACCAGATACGGGCATTATGAATTTTTGGTCATGCCTTTTGGTTTAACAAATGCATCGGCTGTCTTCATAGATCTTATGAATCGAATATTCAAATCTTATCTGGATCAGTTTGTGGTAGTGTTCATTGATGACATTTTGGTGTATTCAAGGAGCTCACAGAAACATGAAGAACATCTAAGAGTAGTATTGCAAACTCTTAGAGAAAATAAGCTTTATGCTAAGCTATCAAAGTGTGAGTTCTGGTTGGATAGTATTTCTTTTCTTGGGCATGTAATCTCCAAGGAAGGTGTCTCTGTTGATCCAATGAAAGTGGAGGCAGTAGTTAGGTGGTGTAGACCTACCAATGTAACACCGTGAGGTTTTCACAGACCACAAGAGTTTGAAATATATCTTCACACAGAAGGAGTTGAATTTGAGGCAAAGAAGGTGGCTATAGCTACTGAAGGATTATGACCTAACTATCAGTTACCATCCAGGGAAAGCAAATGTAGTGGCTGATGCTTTGAGCAAAAAATCCTCAAGTGGGCTGGCAGCATTGATCACTACGCAAAAGCAGATTTTATTAGATTTGGAGAGATCAGGGATTGAGATACGACTACATGATCCAAAGGTACAATTGGCTACCCTCACAGTGCAACCTACTCTGATTGAAAAGATCAAGATGTCTCAGAGAGAGGATTCAGAGTTACAGAAGATCAGAGAAACAGTAGAGTCAGGTATGCAGTCAGAATTCTGTGTGCATGAAGATGGCTCTCTAAGATTCGGGAACAGGGTATGTGTGCCGAAAGTATCAGAAATGAAGAAGAAAATTCTTGATGAGGTACATAACTCAGCTTATACAATGCACCCAGGAGGTACTAAAATGTACCGGGACTTGAAGAAAAATTTTTGGTGGAGCGGCATGAAGCGAGATATAGCTCAGTATGTTGCACAGTGCTTAGTGTGTCAGCAAGTGAAAGCTGAGCATCAGAGGCCTGCTGGACCATTACAGTCGCTTCTCATTCCTCAGTGGAAGGGGGAACACATCACCATGGACTTTGTGACTGTCTTGCCTAAGACCCCTCGGGGTAATGATGCAGTTTGGGTGATTGTTGATCGACTGACCAAGTCAGCATATTTTTTGCCTTTTAAAGTTGGATTTTCTCTAGAAAAATTGGCAAGTTTGTACATAGAGCAAATTGTGAGGCTGCACGGAATTCCAGTTTCACTTGTATCTGATAGAGATACTAGATTTGTGTCACAGTTTTGGAAGAGCCTTCATAAAGCCCTTGGTACAAGACTGGACTTCAATACAGCTTTTCATCCAAAAAATGATGGACAGTCGGAGTGCACTATCCAGATCTTGGAGGATATGTTAAGAGCTTGTGTCATAGATTTGGGTGGTGCATGGGATAGTCATTTGTCGCTGGTTGAGTTTGCTTACAATAATAGTTATCAGGCCAGCATTCAGATGGCTCCTTTTGAGGCATTGTATGGCAGGAAATGCCGATCTCCAATTTGTTGGGATGATGTGGGAGAAAGAAAAGTATTGGGTCCAGAGATAGTACAACAAACTGTGGATAAGATACAGATGATCAGAGAACGGCTCCTTATAGCTTAGAGTAGACAAAAGAGTTATGCTAACAATAGGAGAAGAGAACTGGAGTTTTCTTGAAAGTATCTCCTACTAAAGGTGTGATGAGTTTCGGGGTTCATGTCAAATTGAGCCCTAGATATGTTGGTCCGTTCGAGATCCTGGACAGAGTTGGAGAAGTGGCATATCGTTTGGCTCTACCACTAGTTTTATCAGGTGTACATAATGTATTCCATGTTTCAATGCTAAGAAAATATATTTCGGACCCGAACCATGTGGTAGATTTTGAGCCTATAAGTCTGCATGAGGACCTCACTTATGAAGAGTACCCGATACGGATTGTGGATAGAAAGGATCAAGTGATGCGACGTCGGACCATTCCTTATGTAAAGGTGCAATGGAGCAATCACTTAGAAAGAGAGGCCACTTGGGAGCTCGAGGAAAAAATAAAAGCCAAACACCCTCAACTCTTTAGTATTCCATGTACGTTAATTTCACGGACGAAATTTTTTTTAGGAGGAGAGAATGTGAGAACCAAAAAAAAAGAAAAGGGAATGGACGGGCAGGCCTGAAAAGATCGGGCCCATCCATCTATTATGATCGTGCCCTAGGTCCGATCGTGGAAGAGAGGGGTTAAGGGGGTGGGGGGCAGCGTGAGGTGGTTCGCCGGAGAAGAGGGCGAATGTGGGGGGAAGGCGGCAGATTTTGCGAGCCGGCCGGTCAAGGAGGATACCGTATAGCCTCCTTCCTTCAACGAAGACCCCTCACAAATCGAGTGAAGAGGCCTTGGATCTGTGCGTGAAAACTCAAGATTTCCTCCTCCGATTCCTTGCCGGAAAGGTCGCCGGAACACCCCGCCGGACCGAGGTAAGCATGGCTCGACCTTTGCATTTCATTTGCTTGGTTTTTGGGTCGTGTTGGTGGGATTTTGGCCGGAGAATTGTCGGGGAAGAGTCCGAAACAGGGGCACCTCTTCCGGATTTTGCCGCCGCCGGCCGCCGGTTGGCCGAGATCCATGGCATATGGGGCATTGATTTGGACTGAGAAGGGATTGTGAGGGATTTCTAGGGTTTTAGTTAGGGATGGGGAGAGGTGGACCGAGGTCTCATTCCTCGTGATCCCATCCCCTTCTTTTTCCTCTCGTTGGATTGGTCATCAGCCGGTGACAAAAGGGGAGGTCTGAGCCACTGTGTGGCTGCCGTCAGATGAAGGCCGAACCATCGTTATGATGGTCTTTGGTTGATGTTGGAGGAGGGGAAGGGTGATCATGTCGGTTCTTGGGGAAGAAGAAGAAGAAATCTCTTCTTCCCTTCCTCGGGGTTCTGTCGGTTCTTGGGAGAAGAAAAGGAAGAGACCACTTCTTCTCTCCCCCTTGGCCAGCCACCATCGCCGGCGGTGGCGGCCGACGATGGTTCGGCCAGTGGTGTTGTCGGGTTGGGGAAGGAGAGGGCACAGCCACCATGGCTGTTGCCCTTGGATCAAAAAGATTTGAGGAAGGAAGATGTATTCCCAACCATGAAGAGAGAGGAATCATCCCTTTATGTTGGTCTCTTCACCGGGATCGACCATCGTCGCCGGCATGGCAGCGGCCACGGCTGGTGACGACATAGGCCGGTGGTACAAGGTGGAAGTCGGGCCACCCCGACTGTCCCAAGATCTGGAGGAATTGAGATATTTGGAGACTTGGTGATGGACCCCATAGCAGAAGTGAATTATAGTTTAGAATATTTTAATATTAAATGATTTAGTTTGTGATTTGTAATTGATGTTGTAGGGGAGGAGTCAGTGGTGCGAGGAGGTTTTGATCAGGAGACTCAGCACCCCATCTCGTAAGTTGTGATTCGGATCCGTATTTGTATCACTCTACAATTTCTGTAAGAATCCTTACATCTGAGCACCTCTATTTATGCATGGATTGGATTTATCATTGGATATATTTTTATCAGTATGTTGTTATTAATTTTATGAGGTTGTATGACACACATGAGGTGTGCATTTGGTTTATTATGAAAGTATTGGAATAATTAAATTGAAAAGAATTATCATATTTTTGAGAATTTATGAAAATATGTGATGTGATTGAAATGTAATTAAACATGTAAAACTAGACATGTAAAATGGGTTGGACTAACCTTGTCATGAGATAGCCTCTACGAGCTTATGCGTAGGATAGCTGCCACGAGCTGATGCATGCGATAGCCTCTACGAGCTTATGCGTAGGTAGCCTCCACGGGCTTACGCGTGGAATAGCTGCCACGAGCTTATGCGTACGATTTGTGCAGTCTTGGACTGGGTTATGATCTTGGTTAGTCCAAAACCAGAAGTGAAAAATCTTAAAACTTGGAAATCAGAGTAATACGAAAGTGGATCACATAATGTGTAAAAAGGATTTATGTATATGTACTGGTTATATATACTTGTTGATTGTTGAGCTTTTTGAATGATGAAATAATATTTATTTATTGCTTTGATTATTTTATTATTATTACTGTGTGTGGCTGTTGAGATTCTTACTAGGCTGAAAAAGCTCATACTATACTTACTTTTTTTTTCAAAGGCACTGGATTCGTAGAATCTGTCGGATGGGACAAGAAATGAGATCGATCTGGAGTCAGACTGCTAGATAGTTAGAAGTAGCTTGTCTTTTATTTATAAACATTTGAAATTATGTAATAAATCAGTACATTTTAGTTGGATTTGATTGAATTACCTTAATCTTCGATTTTGGCATTCTTGGAAATATTGTACCTTTTTAGGCTTTACATGATCTCTAGGTTTTACTTTAGGAATTATGTGGCCGTGTCATGTGATCGACCCGAGTGATAGGTTTCGGGCGTGACAGATTTACTGTGAGGACCCATGCGGGCATGTGTTTAGTCCCACATCGATTATTCGCTGGGTAGACCTTGGGTACTTATACAGGATCAAGGAATCCAAATAATACCTTCCGGCTAGCCATTTTGGGTGAGGTCCTGGGTTGTTACAAATGGTATCAGAGCGGATCTGGCCCATAACTTATGTGGACTAGGGGACACTGCAGCACAAATTCATTGAAGTTGACCACGAACCGATCGTGGTGTTTGTGATTAGATTTGAATGGATTTGAACCCTTAGCCTGACGAGGATGTCAGGGCTTGAACGGGGGGAGTATGTGAGGATCCATGCGGGCGTGTGTTTAGTCCCACATCGGTTATTCGCTGGATAGATATTGGGTACTTATATAGGATCTAGGAACCCAAATAATACCTTCCGGCTAGCCATTTTGGGTGAGGTCCTGGGTTGTTACAGGATCTTGGAGTCGATTCGAGCAGACCTCGAGTCGACTCCTGTAGGGCTGGAGTCGACTCCTGAAAGCAACTTAAAAATAGCTCTCTGTTTCTTCACTGTGGCACATAGCGAGTCGACCCTCTCATCCCTGGGGTCAACTCAAGCTTCACATGAGTCGACTCCTAGATGCTAGGGGTCGACTTCATTCAGTTGGCACAAACTTTTTCAAGCAAACTTGAGCCAAATTCAATTGTAGTCGTTTCGAATTTCGAGGCACATTTTCTCAACAAATCTGATGGAGCAATGGACTTGCAAGCTGATGGGGATTGGCAAGCTTGCAAAAGAGATGGTAGGGATGCTTTTTGTAGGTTGAAATAAGTGGTTGCAGTTGGCAAAGTAGCTGATTATCGATAGTCTGATTTAGCTGCTAAATGAGACTTCAGTTTGCTTGGATGACAAGGGCTCCAATTGTTCGGACAGATAATTGTAGAGGACTGAAAGAATGACATGGAAGTTTGCGAAGCATATGATAGTGTTTTTCTTCTTAAGAAATAGTTTTTTAGTTGTTCTTTTTCTTCCAATAAATTTAAAGTTTTGGTGACTAATTGATACTTTTTAAAACTCTTAAGTCTAGGTGTAAATTGTTCAAACTTAGAAATATGTTTCTATGATTTTCTCTTACATTTTTTATAAATGCAGTCTACGGGTGCCGTGATGGCTCAGTAGGCTTAGAAACCAAGTACGCCCAAACTTGAGCGATGTTTCGAACCATCAAACTCTTAGCCCAGGCCCAAACCACAGGCTGCTATACGGAGTCATGTCTCAAAAGCGAGCCCGGTCTATCGGACCACTATTCTCTTTCAGCCCACTGACAGTCGCTAGTGCCAGATGTACTTAGGTAGCTTTTCCTCTCCTCTCTGAGCAAAATATTACTTCTCTGAAAGTTTGGATAATAACTTACTATGTATCTAAACACATCAAGTCCTTCAGGAATAATAAACATGTAATCAGGTATACAGCACTTGGCAATTATTTATCTTTAAAATTTCAAATGCAAGCAACTATGGAACTCCGATAAAAGAAATATATTCTACTACTAAAAGGAATCTTTTCCAATGCCTCTATTTATGAGGCTTCATTTCATGCATCCCTAATTTTCAATTTTGAGAAACATCAAACTTTTCAATTTTCAAAATACCTTTTATTCAGTAATTTTTGAACTCGTAATTTCATTGTGCAGGCTTTAGCATGTTTTGAATAGTCTGTCCCCAGAGCACATGCAATGGAAAGAAAAGAGGTAAGAGAGAGAAAGACCGAAATTCTCCAAGCTCTACAATCTTCATAACAATCTTAGCACTATGCATACGTGCATGACGACACGTGTTGAGCTTTAGCAATACATCAAAGTATTCACTCGTTTTGAATTTCAAATCTACGTAGCTCTTTTAGCAAATATGATGACAATATAGTGCCTCAATTCTTTAGCGAGATGGAGGCTTTTTCTGTGATTATTTACACGGTTTGATTGAAAAAGAAATCTTGCAAAACTAATTTTTTTAATAATAATCACTAATTATTATTATAAAAACATACTATTATATTTCTTTATTATACTTTTGTGCTGATGCAATGTTGATGAAGAAAGGGCATGGTGCTGACCTTTTTTTGTTTTTGCTAAAGGCCATAGTGCTGACCTTCACTGCAAAGGAACAGCTAAAAAACGTTTTGCGGACCACTTCTGCGATAAGTTCCACACCAAATGCTTGCGTTTAATTATAGCGGTATGTCATCAGCTTGGCAGAGGAAAGAGAATTCTACGAGCTTAGCTGACATCATGGTGATAAAAAAAGATACCACACGTTAATTATTCCACTTAGCATTATTCGGGACAAAATAATATATTATCTGGAATGAGCAGGATAACAGAGATATCGAGGTGTGATAGGGAAAAAACAAAGGTCCAAAGAGCTTTTCCACCTGACCAGGGCTCTCCGAGGCCAATTGGAGCTCGAACTTGGAGGGTAACCCAACAACTTTTGTACGAGGGCGAGAACCCCGAGGAATCGCGGGGTTGATATTTTAGGATGCAGTCCTCACGACCTCGATTTTTGTTACAGATAGGTCCCTGGATCTCGAAAACAAGGGGTTTGATATCTTCTGTTCAGGAGATATCCCAACGGTTACATGAACGATGGGCCCCACAAAAAGCCCCCACGCCGTTTTTTGTCCCCCTCAGCCCGCTCCATCCACGGTTATCTGACAGCGAGAAATTTAAAGTATCGCGTTGTGAGATGATGATGTAAATTCTCGCGCTCCATTACTTCTCTCCAGATAAATTGATAAAAAGATTATACTCCTCTAACATCCCACACCCCATATTTTGATAAATTTCAAATCCTGGACTTTTATGTTACTTTTCTTTTTCTGAGCAACATGGTGCCAAACAAAAAAATAAACTACTAAGTTTGTTTTCTTGATTTGAGTTATGCATTAACAATTAGATTTTGAATCAGAGTTACTGACTTTTATGGATATTGATGTAAATTGAGATTGATGCCCATAATATGGAGATCGAGACAGCATATATATGATATGCACTAAGTTAAACATTAATTAGATGCTGACCTTGATGCACACTTAACCTAATGAAAATGAGTTACTTCCAAAGGTTAAATAAGGAGCATCTTGTCCAACTATGTTTATTATAATAAATAGTAGGAGTTGGATGGATATATAAGATGTCAATTGTGATGCTCTAAGACTCTGTCCTCTGTGTATCTTCTAATAGAGAAGTTTAGAAAATATTAGTCAGTATCGATGTAGGTCTATGATATGAATGATTTTTTTGCAAGCAACTTGTCTTTAGTCAAAAATTTGATCTAATAAAGATTCGCCCAATTAGTAAATAGTTTCAATTTGGCATATGTTCTAAGCTCGAAACAAATTTTAGACTGAAATGGAGACTCAACTGGCTTGTTCATACTAGCTCTAGTTACTTATATATTTTTGATATTTTATTTTTTATTATTTAACTATCAAAATCTACTCTAATATATAACACCAAATCTTTCAATACCTTTGAGAATTCTTCCTTAGCCGCAACTTTCCTTTTTTTTCTATCTCTTCTCTTTTTATTCTTTTTAGCGTTCAACGCGAGTCAACACACTACATTTTCTCCTGTCCTTCTCTATTCTCTGCACGACTCCACATTTTCTCGTATCTCATCGGTCACGTACTTTGCACATGCATATAACATTCTAGTATAAATCTAATGGCTAAACAACTCATTAAAACATTTAAAGCACAAGGCTGGGGTCTAATGGCTAAGATGAACTCAATGTATAGAGAAAGTCTTAATTAAACACTTCAAACTCTCTTAAATCCCTTGAAGAAGTAATTTATGAATAATTAAGCTTAGTTCAAAATAAATTGATCGAAGGCTTAAGCCAGGACATAGTTTTTTGAAGTATAATAATGTTGAGTCAGGTGTCCTCAAAATTGAGTTGATTACATAT
Organism: Phoenix dactylifera; assembly: GCF_051530095.1. Classification (NCBI taxonomy): domain Eukaryota; kingdom Viridiplantae; phylum Streptophyta; class Magnoliopsida; order Arecales; family Arecaceae; genus Phoenix; species Phoenix dactylifera. The sequence goes on along the minus strand of NC_143190.1, from coordinate 37,301,890 downwards.
TCAAAAACCTTAGCTGTTACTGCTTGTCTATTGCTCATTTAGGTGACTTTGACCAAGAGTTCATACTTAGATACATGATTGCACGAATATTCGAAATAATTTGTTTTGCGAGAGCAATGCCCATGAGCCTATAAGATATTTTAGGAACATATCAGATTCTCCCTATTTCTTAGGTTCCGTTTGGGGGAGCTTTTGGAGGGCCAAAAAGTACTTTCTGGCCCTCCAAAAGTACTTTTGGATGAAAAAGGGTGTTTGATAAAAATTTTGAAAGCTATTTTAGCTTTTCAAGAAAGCTAAAAACAGCTTTCTGAGAGAAGCTCCATTTCGAAGCTTTTTGAAAAAGCTATTTTGAGCTTTGTCGGAAAGGTATTTTTTTAACCAAAATATCCATAATAAAATATAACAATTACATACTTTGCTCCTTTATAAATTTAAAAATTCGGTAGCCCTAACAAAGAACCCTAGCCATAGATCAGATTCCCTTCCATGCAAGAAAAGGTATTCTTGTTTCCTATTATTGTATTATACTATAAATATAATATTATATTATATTATATCATAATATATTAATATGTTATGTTAAATAATTTAATATTATGTTATATTATAAAAAATTAATGGATGCTAATAATTATAATATTTTGTACCTTTATTATTATATTATACTATAAATATAATATTATAGTATATTATATCATAATACATTGATATGTTATATTAAATAATTTAATATTATATTAAATTATTATGCTATAGTATGCTGTGTTATATTACTATATTATAATAATATCATATTATATTACAGATAATATTATACTATATCATATATTTATGTATGAATATATGTTATATTTTATTATGCTCTGTTATATAATACTATGCAATGTCCTTTATAATAATTTTGTCATACGAAAGTACTTTCTCCGTTTGTTTACCAAACACATGTTAAAGTGCCACAGTACTTTAGAAATGTAGTTATCAAACAACAAACAACTTTTTATAAAAGTTCTACTTCAGAAAGCTCTACTGCCAACAGCTCCCTCAAATAGGGCCTTAGCTTGACGTGCTGAATGTGGCACTTGGAAGAGTTCATGATGAATGAACCCAGTAAACGACTAATCACCATGCCACCTACTTGTGTGCGTCCCATCCCAGCTTCATCACCCCAGATGTTTGGGCCTTCAAGAGGGCATTTTGTAAGTGGTTGTCTACAGAAGATGGTTTCTCATGAGGCATATAAGCAAGCCATGAAGCCACTACATCCAATTCTTTGATGTCTAGCCTAAGATTACAAACTTCCAATTCCATTAAACCAGAACAAATGCTTAGTATAGGGTCAATTCACTCTCTCTTATTCATTTGGTTTTATTAACTTCTATTTGCGGGGAAATGGGATTCTTTGGCTATATTACTCTCATACTAATTTAGTACTATGTAGTTCAATGTATTAACTGAACCAAAAAACAGATTGTTTATTTGGCAAGTGAAAATTACTAGATATGCCTTTCATTTCTTAGGAACTTTGGACTCAAGGGTTAATTTAGACATTGTTTAAGTTCAAGTTCTCTTAATTTCAGTCATACAATATATTGTTCCAGTATGTCGCGCAGTATGAGACGTCTCATTAAGAATAGACCTAACCTGTACTATGAAAGATTAGCCGTAAAGGGCTCTACCAAACCAAAATAGAGTTAGTGCTACGTCGACCGGCAACAATTAGACATTAGCTTATATATTAAGTATTTAGTAAGTCCTCAGTTTCAAATATTATTCGACAAGACATTTCTCCCATCAGAACTGAAGGTTACCCTAATTGTAATGATTGAGTCTCTTTTTTCCTTTAACCCTTCTTTAAATTAATGTTTCCAAATTTGACTCCCTCGGTCCAGAGCAAATTCTTGACTATTGAATGTTCCTCTTATGTTCCTTTTAGGATTGAATCCAACTGTAGTAGTAGTATTGATGTCATCGTCTCATGTTCTATACATACTTGCAGGCAGGTTCTTATATGACTCAATTACATTGGAGTTAATATTCAAAGTTAGTTCAGTTTGGTCTAATCATTTAGAACTAATGTTGTATCGGTGAACCATTATTATCAGAGCTAGTTCTCCATTTTTCATGCTCTTCCTAGCTCTTTTGGAAAGAAATACTGTTAATTATTAGTGCTAATAGTAGATATTTAAAAGTTTGTGCATATCAAATTTGTGAACTGCATTGAGGTTTATCTTGATTGTTGTGCAGCTCATGCACATTGATCTTCAAGTCATGACTAATACAAACATCTACTAAGTTGCTAAATAAACAAACGAAATAAATAAATAAAAAATAATTAATGATCAATCACGTTCAACTACAAAATGTGTTATATAAAGGAGCCAAGCAACTCCATACACCAACTTACATAGTTTTTCTTAATAAAATAAGTAAATAATTAGAACATGTAGTCAAGTGTCAATTGAAGCTTTCCTTTTCTTTTTGAATAATGGTGGTACAACCACATATCTAAACCCATAATGTTTCAAACTCAGAATCTTTTTGCGTGCTATATTTGAGGAGGGGTGCCAACTAGCAGAACCTATCACTACAGGAAAAGTGAGATTTTACGATGCTTTTTTCCGACGCTAGGAAGAAGCATCGAAAAATTTTGGTTCAGCGCCAAACTATACCGACGTTTCTAAAAAGCGTCGGTAAATCTTCAGAATTGACGACGCTTAAAAGCGTCGCAGAAAGTTTGGACCTAAGATGACGCTTATAAGCGTCGTCGGAGGCTAAATCCCTTCACAACCGCTCACCCCTCTCTCGATCGATGCCCTAGCTGCCCCTGCGCCGACATTAATCTCTTAAAATCTCTCCTCTCCTCTCCTCCTCTCATCGTCATATCTCTTCCCTCTATGAAGCCCCAGATTGACTCCTTCTCAGTCCCAGCCGCCATGCCTGACTCCTCCCTCCTCAAGCTCTCCCTCTTTATCAGTGGCGACCCTGCCGACGCTCCGACCGACCGCTCCCCCTGGAGCTTTACCGACAGCGCTGTTGGCCTCGGCAACTTGGCGGAGGAGGGCCTTCAAGCCTGAGAAGGAGACGCGAGCAGCGGTGGTGGCTGTAGTGGAAGAGAGGCGGCAAGAAGGCTTTTGCTGCAATCTGAAGTGGTCTTTAAGGTTCAGAGAGAATTGAGCTGTGAAATGCTAATACTGTCCCCTCCCTGTTTTATTGTCTGATGGACTCTGGTGTTGCAGCCTCCCGAGTAATCCATAGTGAGTTGAGGTTCTTGTGGTTTCTTGATAACAATCGCATGTTTTCTTAGACGAGTCTTGGATCTCCACTTTCTTGACTTCGAAGCCGAGGTTAGGATAGCCGCTGAGGATCGAGCTCCGGCTCATCTTCATCCTTGCCGGCGGCTCGTCTTCGTCCTCGCCGGCGGCTCGTCTACTGAAGAAAATAATTTTTAAAAAAAATTAAGGCTTTTAACGATGCTTTTAAGCGTCGCTAAAAACCGACCTATTACAATGCTTTTCCAAAGCATCGGAAAAAACTTTTTCCATCAGGTATCATCGACGCTTCGGCGACGCTTTTGATAGCATCGGGCGGATCTTTACCGGACGCTTATAAGCATCGGTAGAGACCTTAAAAAGCGTCGCTATTGCCCTTTTTTCTTGTAGTGTATTAGCCAAAGTTGCCAATGTAAAATGACAGAAACCATAATCAATATCACTTGAAGTTTTGATTTTCTTTTCTTTTTAACCCTTCGACATTTTCTTAAGCCCTTCAAGATTAATTAATAGTGGCACCGCCACCTATCTAAACCTACTCTGATTTGAACTTAAAATCTTTTCTAGAGAAATATTTGTGGAGCAGTGCCAATTATTAGACTGAAAACCTATTAACAAAAACAGAAGTTATAAATCTGAAACAATCTTGATTTCAAAAATGACAGAAATCATAAGTAGTGTCATGGACATTGGAAGCTTTTCCTTTTTATTCTTTTCAAGCCTCTGAGAATAATGGTGGTATTGCCATCTATTTAAACCCGTTCTTATTTCAACTCAAAATCTTTTCTGAGCGCAATACTTGAGGGGATCTAACTGTTGGGCGGAGAACCTATTAGCCAAAATTGACAATGTAAAACAATTTTTTTTTGAAAAATGACAAAAATTATAATCCATGTCATTTGGAGCCTATTTTGATTCAATCGTGGATTTTTTTTTTCGAACACAACATTTGAGGAGGGTGCCAACCATAAGAGTCAAAATTTATTAATCAAAGTCACCAATCTGAAACCATCTCGATTTTTTAAAAAATGATAGAAATCATAAGCAATGTGACTTTAAGATTGTCTTTTTATTCTTTTTTTTTCTAACCGCTCGGAAATAATACTAGTACTACCACATGTCTGAACCTATTCTGCTTCGAATGCGGATCTATTCCAAGCACAATATTTGAGGAGGGGCACCAACCACCAAACCTAAAACACATCAGCCAAACTCACCAATTCGAAACGATCTCTTTTCAGAAAAACGACAAAAGTCATAATCTTGCATTGAAACTTTCCCTCCTTTTCCCTACTGATGATCGAATCATTTATATCCAAAGATACGCTGCATTTCAACCTTAGATTATACGTTATAAACTCTTTTAATCCTTGCAACAACCTGATGTCAATCCTAAACCCTAAACCCTAAAGTCTATCATGTTGGCTCGTAAATGCGACAGATGCATCACACGCTATTCAGTCTTGTCGTAATATATGTTTACGACTTAACATAATTGGTCCCACATGCATTGTCCCTCATTAACTAATTTTTGTTGTGCTATGTTAAAAACTAACCAAAAATATTTTTTCTAAAAATCAGTTTATGAAATGATTTATTTTATTTTTAATGAAATTTTTGTCAATTAATTTTGTTAATATATTTATTTAGTTTGATATATTAAATAATTTTATCTTGCAAGAACTCATTAGAACTAATAGCAATAGTAGCAACAACAACACTGAACTCACTATAGTGCTAAAAGAACAAAAAATTACCATAAAAACTTAATAATAAATAAAATGAGAGCTTTTTCCATACAATTTTGTAATCATTGGAGTTCGGTATCCGTTGTTCATTTCACAATAGATCCTTTTGGTTAACAAAAATAGAATCTCTCTTTCTTTCCAAAGCCATTTTATTCTTTTTCTTTCATGCAATAACCTTCATTTTTGTTTATTTGATTTTAATTTATTATATGTTTTGGTACAAGCAGTAGATTTTAAATTAAGTCCCTTAGTTGGTCTATGCAAAACTTTGAGGCCCTTGAATTTATTTTTCTTTTCCAAAAATAGAGGGAGAGATGGCAGATAGAAAGAGATATTGCCCGAGATTTCCACGAGATATGCTCCATAAAATATTAGTTCTCTCTGTTTTTGTTTTATTACTCAGTGTCATAGTCCCCTTTCTCTCTCTAAGCCTAGAGATAAAGATTTGGAACGTAAAGCTAACCCACCATTGCACCCAGTAGCCTTTCTCAGAATACAATAAAATATTTAAACCAAAATTAAGAGAAATTAAAATTTGTCGTTTTGTTTTTTTCTCTCATTTTTATCTTTCCAAAATTAGTTGTTTTGATTTTTATGTAATAATGCATGAGATTGTATATCTAAAGAAGAGGTGGCAGTGTGTGAAGTGTGCAAGGTGATAATGCATGAACTTGGCCTCGTGCGGCGGTCCTCGGGCCTCCGCTTGGCAAGGCATTTTCTATTTTAGGTGGGGATTAGAGTCTATATAAGCCAACGGGGTGAGGGGCGTTTGGGGTGTGCCAAGTGATCTGAGGTTGAGTTCTTGGTAGGGTTCTGAGGAAGGTTTGAGAGGTTCGCAATTAACTTTGTTGCCATGGAGTTTCAGGGAAGGAGGGTTAGTTCTTCCATCGTTTTCTTCTCTTTCATGTTGCATGCAGAGGCACACAGAGAGACATGCACGAGCACACCCACACAGAGAGAGAGAGAGAGAGAGAGAGCAAGTTCTTCTGCTGCTTTCTTCTTGTTGCATAGGCACATAGAGAGAGAGAGAGAGAGAGAGAGAGAGTTCTGCTCTCTCTCTCTCTCTCTCTCTCTCTCTCTCTCTCTCGCTTTTTTTTTTTTTGCTTTTTCTTAAAAAGAGTCTTTCTTCTTCGGTTCACACAGTGTGTTAATTTTTGTTTGTCTGCATCTGTTCCCTTGGTCACTTCTGATGACAGAGAGGGAGTGATGCTATAGTCTTTCTTCTTAACAGCTTTCTCATTGTAAACTTTTACTTTTAGTATGAGGATGATTTTCTTCTTAGCCATTTCTAATGATCGAGAGCGAGAGATGCCACAGTCTTTCTTCTTACAACTCTCTCATTGTAGTTTTTTACTTTTAGCGTAAGGATGATTTTCATCTTCAGTCCACATAGAGTGGGTCTTTGTTGTGTGTGAATTTTGGTCTGTCTTCATTTGTTCTCCCTTGGCCACTTCTGATGAGAGAGAGAGAGAGAGATGCTATAGTCTTTCTTCTTACAGCTCTCTCATAGCAGTTTTATACTTTTAGCGTAGGGATGATTTTCTTCTTCGGTTCACATAGAGTGGGTCTTTGTTGTGTGTGAATTTTGGTCTATCTTCATCTGTTCTTCTTTGGTCAGATGTCATAGTCTTTCTTCTTCCAGCAATCTCAGAATATATTTGTACTTTTAGCATACGGACGATTTTCTTCCTCAATCCACAAAGAGTGGATCTTTGTTGTTTGTGAATTTTGGTCTGTCTTCATCTGTTCTCCCCTGGTCACTTCTGATGACGAAGAGGGAGAGAGGCCATAGTCTTTCTTCTTCCAGCTCTCTCATGGTAGATTTTTAACTTTTAGTGTACAGATGATTTTCTTCTTCAGCCCACATAGAGTGGATCTTTATTGTGTGTGAATTTTCATCTATCTTCATGTGTTCACCCTTGGACACTTCTGATGACAGAGGGAGAGATGCCATAGTCTTTCTTCTGACAACTCTCTCATGGTAGATTTTTTACTTTCAGTATAATGATGATTTTTTTCTTCAGTCTATGTAGAGTGTATTTTTATTGTGTTTGAATTTTGATCTATCTTCATCTGTTCTTCCTTGGTCACTTCTGATGATAGAGGGAGAGATGTCATATTCTTTCTTCTTATAGTTCTCTTATGGTGGATTTTTACTTTATATAATGATGATTTTCTTCTTCAGTCTATATAGAGTGGATATTTGTTGTGTTTGAATTTTGATCTATCTTCATTTGTTCTCCCTTGGTCACTTCTGATGATAGAGAGAGAGATGCCATATTCTTTCTTCTTCCAGCTCTCTCATGGCTGATTTTTTTTTTTTAGTATAATGATGATTTTCTTCCTCGATCTATATAGAGTGGATTTTGTTGTGTTTGAATTTGATCTATCTTCATCTGTTCTCCCTTGGTCACTTCTGATGATAGAGGGAGATATGCCATATTCTTTCTTCTTACAGCACTCTTAATGTAGATTTTTACTTTTAGTATGATGATGATTTTCTTCTTCACTCTATATAGAGTGGATTTTGATCTATCTTCATATATTCTCCCTTGGCCACTTCTGATGATAGAGGGAGAGATGCTATATTCTTTCTTCTTACAGCTCTCTTATGGTAGATTTTTTACTTTAGTATAAGGATGGTTTCTTCTTCAATCCATATAGGGCGGATCTTTGTTCTGTCCATTTTCATCTGTTCTCCCTCGGTCACTTCTGATGATAGGGAGGGAGAGATCATGACATAGTCTTTATTCTTATAACTCTCTAATGATTGTTTTTTTTTTTGTGCAGGGATGATTCCTTGTTTCGGCTTTTTTTGTTTTTTGTTTTTTTTTAAGTTTTCTCCTTCACTTTAACTGATATTTTTTATATTACAAATTTGCATATTCTGTGACTTTTTTAGTAGATCTTTATTATCAGAGATGAAACTTGTATTTGTTTATTTTTTCTCTCATAGATCTTCAAAGTTACTATTATTTCCTCAGTCTCCTAATCATGCTTTTCCTTTTGTGTTACAGATGAACATGTTTGAGGGTCAAGCTCCGGCGCCTCAGCAAAATACCGATCCAGAGTCATTCCAGGCCGCTATGGAGATCGAGGTTCCGAGGCTGGTTGACGAGGAAGATCTTTCCGCCAACCCGCGAAGTGAAGTTCCTGTAGACGCCTCATCCGGCGAAGATCAACGACCGAGGGCTCCCAAAAGGAAGTACCAAAGGCACACACCTGACCAAATCAAAGAGTTGGAAGCGTGAGATCCCCGAAAGACCTTCTGGATCAAATCTATTTCCTTTTTTTTTCCATTATATTTTTGTTTCTCTCGGATCTCAGTCTCTCACCTTTTATCATTTTCAGAAAGGCATTATTTTTTCTTCTTTTTTTTTTTTGTACAGTGTTTTCAGGGTATGCCCCCACCCTGACGACAAGCAACGGAAAGAGCTTAGCCAGAAACTGGGTCTCCGACCACAACAAGTGAAGTTCTGGTTTCAGAACAGACGCACCCAGTCCAAGGTCAACAGCTTTTCCTAAAACTATCCCCTTCTGTCTCTTCTCTGCGTGTCAGCGGCTGACCACGATTCCTGGCTGACATCACATTTCGCATGCGTCCACCCCACTTTGTTTACTATTTTTTCTCGACCACGCTGCCGTTACTGCTTACGACCAGTGCTTATGAGTCCCTTCTCTTAAAAACATCTAACGCTTTCACCTCTTAATCCAACTTGCAGAACCACCGAGAGCGCGATGAGAATAACAAGCTTCGGAAGGAGAATGATGAGCTGCGCCGCGAGAACTTTAGGATGAAAGAGGCGCTGAATAAACCATGCTGCAAGAACTGTGGCGGTCCATGTGCTATTGGCGAGATGTCCACCATCGACGAACACCGCCTGACGTTGGAGAATGCTTGCCTTCAGGCAGAGGTACTCTCGAGAGTTTCGGTGTTTGTTTTTGTAGTTTATGTTAACAGGTAAAAAAGGCTTGTTATATATATATATATATGTATATATATGATGTTCTGCTATGCTTCTTGGATTTTTATAGATTGATACGGTGGTGGAGTTGATTTACAATAATGGGGATGAAACTGAGACGTTGTCGCCGGAACCCTCGGATCAACTGGTGGTCTCTGGGGTCGTTACTGGCATTGCCCAGGTTCCTGTGGATACGATGGGAGCAGAGAGTTCGAGAGGCGCGGAATTGCGCAGTTCGTCTCCTACCGTGCAACCTCGGGCTCAGGTGCAGAGGCCCTTCTTTGAAAGCCTTGCAGGGCTGGCCATGGAGGAGCTCTTTATGATGGCCCGCACTTGTGAGCCTCTGTGGATCCGTGGCCTCGATGGCTACTCTGAGATTCTTAACGAGGATGAGTACGCCGGGGCTTTCCCGAGGGGGCTCGGGCCGAAGCTGCCCGCGCTTAAGACGGAGGTGACCAGAGGAACTGCACTGATACCTACGACGCCGCTGTACCTTGTGGACATTATCGTGAATGTGGTGGATGATATATAACTTTATTACGGTTTCGAAGCCAGTAATTTTTTTTTATTACATGCTACTGCATGAAACGGTTATGATTTTTATTCTTCTCTATTCTTGGCAGAGCAAGTGGTCAACTTTCTTCTCTGGCATTGTTTCGAGTGCTGATTGTTTGGAGATACCTGAAACTAGCATCTGCACCAAGGGAATGCTGCAATTAGTATGGCCTGTTCCATTCTCTCTCTGTCTCTCTTCATTTTCTTCTTCTTCTTCTTTTGGCTTTTAGCATTCTACGTACCCATAATTTATTAAAATGTCGCCAGATTAATTATTATGGTTTTGATTAGTGCTATATAATCAATGAAATTTTCTTTTTCCAAAATGGAAATATTATTCTAGTCTATACTTGATTCTTTCATGAGACCGAAACCTAATTTTATGCATTCTCAGATCACTGCGGAGCTTCAAGTTCCATCACCTCTCGTACCACCCAGAGAGTGTGTGTTTCTGAGGTACTGCAAAAAGCATGCAGAGGGAGTTTGGGTGATCGTCGATGTCTCAATGAACAACCGTGATAACTCTGAAATCAGATACCGGAGAAGGCCATCCGGCTGCTTAATCCAAGAAATGCCAAATGGCTCCTCAAAGGTAACTCTGCAAAGAAAAGCAAAAACATTGATTACTCTATATTTTATATTTATATATATATAGCTACGTTCCCTTAGTTATTTTCTTATGCTGCACGAATTGTTACTGCCTCAGATTACCTGGGTCGAACATGTCGAAGTGGATGATTCGGGCGTTCACGACATGTACAAGGCAGTAGTCAATTCAGGTCTAGCCTTTGGAGCAAAACGGTGGCTGTCAACTCTGGAACGACAGTGGGAGCGCCTAGAAAGTATCTCGGCCATCAACAATCCGCGTTTTGGAATTAATGGTAACAATCCTCCTCCCTTTGTCGGTAAAATCCAATGGCGCCATGAATCCATCTCTCTCCTAACCTATTCATTTCGTATTCTGTGATAGCTAACCCTGAGGGAAGGCATAGTATTCTGAGGCTGGTAGAGAGGATGGTGGTAGGCTTCTGCGGTGGGGTAAGTGGATCAAGGGCTCAGGACTGGAGCCACATATCTGGAGTCGGTGCGGAGGATGTGAAGATTACAGCTAAAAGGAACCCCCTTGCTACTTGCGAGCCCCCAGGGATCCTTGTAAATGCCTGCATGTCCCTATGGCTCCCCTTGCCGCCGGGGAGAGTCTTCCATTTCTTGCGCACCTCACGCAATGAGGTCTTCAGGGCTCCTTCAATAGTGCGTCCTCTATTCCCCTACTCTCTCCCTTAAACGCTTTCAGCTATGAACTCCTTTTGCTTTTATGGAAAGAACCTTTAATGGTTCATCATATTCATTGAATCATTTTAGTCATAGCCGCTTAAAATATTATTCTTTTGCCAGACCCTTAACCTGTATTTCCTATGTTTATCTCATTCATTGATTACTAATTACTCCATTGATTGTATTGCAACGACATTGCAACGGTCCCATCAAGAGTTATAAACGTACGTGTAAAAATAATAACTCCCCAGTTATGTGTGAGAATGCCAGATGAATTATTCAAGCAATAATGTTTCATCTCATCAGCAATTATACGGGATTAACTTATTGTCCAATGATAATTCTAAGATTCTTTTTTTTGAGCAAACACTTCTTAGATTCTCGCAGTGATTGTTAGAATTTGGCATTTTCATTAGTTTATTGCATTTTACTGCTTTAAATTAGTTTCTAAATTCAAGCTTTAATGCAATAGCCAGTGTCTATTTTCATTTTTTCCATAAGAAGCATGTAATAAAATTCAGCGACATATTTAGGCACTCATAATAAGTCTCTATATATGGACTGGTGCTTTGTTCTCCAAATTCTACCTCTATTTATAGTCCATTTATTAGTTATATAAATGACATTTAATGCTAATAAATCCATTATAAGGCAATTTTCTAGACCATCTCCTCTTTAAGAATTTCCTTCGATACTCAAAAGTGAAATTGAAGCGCTAACTTAGAATATGATACTTCCCTTGCTTGCTCTTGGGATGACAGTGGGATGTACTCACCAATGGTGGGGCAATTGAAGAAGGATGCCACATAGCTAATGGCCGGGAAGAAGGAAATTGTATCTCCATACTCAATGTTCGCGTAAGCTTAACTACACCATCTCCATATGTCTCTTTCTATCATTACTGTTTTCTCCTCTTATTCAATATACATCTCTCTCTCTCTCTCTCTCTCTCTCTCTCTCTCTCTCTCTCTCTCTCTCAAATGTAAAAGACTCAACTTACTCATTTCTTGGATCATGGGGACTGTAGGGACCGGAGAACCCAAGCCATGTGATGATACTCCAAGAGAACTGCTCCCATGCAACTGGCTCGTATGTGATCTATGCTCCAATCGATATCGTCGCTCTGAATGCTATCCTAACTGGTCAGGAGGCGGACTATGTCGCGCTTCTTCCTTGTGGCTTCACCATATTCCCCGACTTGCCTCATGGCATGCAAGATGGCATAGATGGTGAGGGTGGCTCTGGAGGATCCCTCTTGACTGTTTCTTTTCAGATCCTGGCCGACTCCAACCCACATTCAAATATCTCTGCCGACACCATAGCGACGCTGACTGCACTTGTGACCAATACCTGTGATCAAGTTATAAGTTCTCTGTTCGGTAATAATGTCCCGTGAAGCTGAAGGAGGTACTCTCACATAAGTTAGTTGATCTTTTCAGAAACTCAAAAGTCTTCTTTGGGTGTTACAAAAATCATTTATGGTCTCCCTTTTCTGTAAAAACAATTGGTTTTTTATGCTTAAGGAATTTTAACGTACCTTTTGTCATGAATCATTTCAACAAGAAGGTCTACTTGCTCGGGTTTTGGGATTTTGAGATCGCAGTGAAATTTCTGATATAAAGTTTTTCCTCTTATTTTTCTTCTAGCTTTTCTTTATTTCTCATTTTACCTATACATCTATTTCTCCTTTCTGTTCCTAAACATATTCGTTAGTGATTTCGTACATCATACCGCTATATGTCCACTCTCCTGTCTAAATTGTTTAAGCTGTTTCGCCACTATTCTTTTACATCTTTTTTAACATGCATCACAAGATAACTAGTTTAACAAATGTCTGACTTCTACCTTTCCTGATATATTTCTGGTGGACAGGAGGGCAGGAGAGTTGAAATGGAAGTCAAGAACGCACCTTGGACTCTCCAAGCCATGCTGCTAGTGTGCTGGTTCGGGCATTGACTTCTTAAATAAAGTACCTAATAGAGTTTCTGGTATCCCATGGAAGTCTACCTTCATATGGGATATTTTTCTGTTTTCCTTCTTTCTGCACCTTATCTGCATCCTTTTGTGGTTCTTGTAATAACTGTGGTGGATAGAGATATCTAATCCACCGCGTGACTTTTCTCCCTTTTACTAAAAACATCGAGGGTGCTCCCTTTTAATAAAGTCAAACAGATTATATTCTGGTTAATTAGCCTGCATGGTTTTGTTCAAGTTGTTATGTTGTGGATGGAATGTCTACTTATCTTAATTGTAGCTATGGAATTGTGATGAAAAATGCCAGTGTGTGAGGGAGGATTTTTTATGAGTAATTCTAAGATTCTTTATGTTTGAACTAGTCCCATTAGAGAATGCTATGAATACCACTTTATTACAGTGATATGCCTAGAAACAAATAGGCACAAATCATGCTAAGTTCACCTTTTAATGTGTACAACTATCACATAAATATAACAAAAAAAACGTGGGAGAGAGGTCCACATTAGTTGATGAAGGAGAGGATTCATAGTGGAGGAGAAACATCATAGAATATCATTGACACCCTTCGAATCTTAGTGGGTTGCATATGCGACTATATATGGCTTGACTTATACAGGGTCGGAATAAAGAAAACCAGGGTTACATGACCCTCTGGATGTTGGGGTAAGTTTTTATATGTGAGGATGTGTGCGACCTTGTATTCAGTCCCACACCAGCTACATCTTAGATAAATCTTAAATATTCATGCAGGGCTAAGGAATCAAATTAACATCTTCTAGCTAATCTTTTTTATAAAATTTTAGAATATTGTTGCAAATGGTATCGGAGTGGACCTGTCCCATAGCCTATATGGATTAGAGGATGCTGCGGCATGGGCTCATTTGGATTGACTATGAATTGATCATAGTATTTGTAATTGAATCTTTAGTACTTTTTATTGGATTTGAATTTTTTGTTTAGCAAAGATACGAGAGCTTAAACGGGCTTGTGTTTTAGCCTTACAACAACTATGCACTAAATAGATCTTGGATACGTATATGATCACAAAGTTCTTGTCGACTTATAACTTTACTATTAACTCCCATGGAATTATAAAGTCCTTAACTTCAAAAATTTTCAAAACTTTGTCAACTCCATGAAACATTGAATCAGTTGCCACCATCTCTATCATGGTATACGAACCATTGGATATTTTGTCGAATCAATAATCATACCTTGTATATAGCCAATCCCAACCATTAGAAAATCCAAAGCTTTAAATTCTTCTTGCTTACCTGTGAACAACTAGTACAATAGAAATCATGAAAATCAAATAATGTAAGATAGTCATCTATATCTTTCACCATCCAACCATGATCAAAAGGTTCACATCTTTCTATATCTTTGTTAGTGAGGCCATTAATCGATGCAATTAATCTGGACCATACATACTCCCAAAATAGTAAATCTTCTTGATCATCAGCAAACCTTTATTGCAATACATAACATTAACTGGAATATCATGATTTACCTGTGAAGCTAAACCATGCATCTCTTGCACATGAACTTGCTCTTTTACATTGCTCGTCAACTGACTGATCACAAATCCAATATCTTTTTGCATCAATAATACTAAAATAACCATTTTTTTATGAGTTTTTGTATTTTCTTATTATTTGATGCCCATTCATCATCAATATCATATAATTCAATAATTTTCTCTAAATCTTCAGGTACTAGTAACGGAACCTCCAGATTACTAACTGTGACATTTTTTCTTTCAATTAAATCTTCATTCATTTTTCTTTGTGCAGACTATTGGTGTAGGCACTTTGATCTTCAATATTATAGATTCTGCATGATCTATATGAATAAAATTTTCTGTTCTAACCTCATTGTTAGATTTTCCATGTAAACAACATGCTCAATATGTGCATCATATATGGAATCAAATTTCATCATTGAAATCAATAAAGATAGAAGACATATTAGATATTTTCATCATCATGTGTTTTTATCATCACTTTTTGGGGTCCTTTGGTTGCAACTATGACCATGACTTGATTTGGTTTCTTTTGGTCCTTCTTTGGCATCATATATTTCCTCCAAAAGATCCCGAGCTTCTTTAACTGATCTTCACAAAATCATTTCATCTACTGCTTGATAGATAGATATAGGCCAAAGCTGTGTATTATTCTTGTGGTCTCCTTTTAGTGCATTCTTTGGTGCATGAGGGAGCTTCTCAAACTCTTATCAGTGACTTAATTTCTTGTGGCCATCCTCATCAGTGGCTTCCTCCAAACTTTTAAAAGTAAAGACGTTTCGCTTCTTGATTCTCTGAAAAATGCAAATTTTTCCAGCAAATCTTGGCAAGGCTAGGACGAGCAAATCCATACTCATGTCCATCTTCAAAAATTGGCACACACCTCACTGATCTCAGACTCTCTCCAAATTAGTTTGCTACAGATATCATTTTGTTACGACAAGCCTAGGATCAAATCAGCATAAAAACATATCAAGTATACCTATTAGTGTGTACAAGACCATCAAATAAATATATAATAATAAAAAATAGACATGAGAGAGATCCATGTTAATGGACGAAGGAGAGGATTCACGAAGTGGAAGAAGAAGCATTATAAATATTATTGACACACTCTAAATCTTGTTGGTTTGCATATATAACTATTTATTGCTTCTACTATGACTTATCTAAGGTAGAAACAAAGAAAATAGACAATCTCAAATAACAGAACTTTGATTTCTACCGTGACTCTTTAACCACACTATGATAAGACAAAAACTTTGGCATGTTACAAGAACCATGCAGTACAAAAGCTTTTAAATTCATCTAGCACTATCCTTCTTTAAGACATGAACTTGAACACGAGCATTGCCTTCGACTTGTTTTAGAGCTAGTTGGACTCGGCAAGAATGCCGACTTCTCGCCGACTTCTAACTTTATGACTATTCTCAACTGCGCACATGTTGGGACTAGTTCAAATACCATGAGTTCCATATTTCTAAATTTGGAGGTGATATTAACACCTTACAGAGGTTATAGCTAGCCTTTGCCATATTTGAGCTAGTCCTGGCTCGATACGCCGAGCTAGGACCACCTGAAGAAGGGAAAATAAGCTTAATATAATTGACAAATTATAATTTGCCCCCCTTAACCTTTGGCTCCACCCTTGGAGTTCAAAATTTTTTAATTGGATCATACAAGTCATAAAATTGACCCAAGATGATACTTCCATCCATCCCTCTTAACTCGAGTTCAATAAAAAACTAACACGATGGTTATGTGAGTCTTACAATTTGCTTAAATATCTAATATACCTTTCTCCATGTCTAAATTTTTTTAAAAAAATTCTGTCCATCCCCTTCACCCCCATTGATAACACTCACCGCATCTACGGATCTATTTATCGCCTCATCATCATTGCTCACCATTGGTATCCAGCATGGCCATCATTTTGGTCTTTGCCACTACTGGAACCTCCATAGTTGTCGTCTCTGCCCCCAGGAAACCTTGCTTTGCTGAGATGGTCTTGGTTTCCTCTATTGCCACTAGTGAGAAGATCTACCTCTAAGATCATGTTAAGTCTCACATTGTCATTGCCGCTTCTCTTTGCACTGTTCCTTCTTCTCTCTTTTCTTCTCCTCCTCCTCTTCCTCCTCCTTAGCTCATCATCACTAACCTATGATCCTCCCCTAGCTAATGGTTGCCATGACCAAACATGCTTTTAAATTTTTCTTAGCCCATATCCATTGTTGGGGGCCTAAGTTAGGCGAAGGTGCCTAGCTCCTTTGGGCATCGATCTTCCTCTCCTGTAATTTTCACATTTTTTTATCTTATTTTTATGTCAGAAATTCTATTCCTAATCAATTGTGGAAGTCTCATCCATATATATAACATAGCCTAGGGTTTTGTATGGGCAAACTTGAATTTGATTAATAAAATCATTGTGCAGTAGTTTCTTCTACCTTTATCCCTCTTGTTCTTGCACTTCACTTTCTCATCAACTTGCGGTCTCGTTTTGATCAGTATCCTTTACGTCAAGTTCTAAGCATATTCCTTCAATCTCGTCATTTTTCACAATAAAAACAAATCCACTATCTATTTTAGGTCAAGCAATACATGGTGTAACTCCCGCATTTTTTCACATTATTTTTTGCATTATTTGTTAATCATTTAACTCTAAAATGGAAACTTCACTACAAAATAATTGATATCTCCCGGCGCTATATTTCGTCTATACCGACGCTTTTAAGCGTCGGCGAATTTCTCACCCACGCTCCCCAAAGCGTGGCTCCGACGTCGGGCAGGTGGGCGTGGGGCCGGTTTAGGCCGACGCGTGAAGAAGCGTCGGCGGTCTATTCCGACGCTTTTAAGCGTCGGCGAAGGCGGCCTATGCCGACGTTTTTAAGCGTCGTTAACTATGGCATTAGCCGACGCCTCTAAGCGTCGGCAAACTTCAAAGGCGTGCCAGTTTTCCTAGTGTTGTGCCGGTCGCTTTTGCCGACGCTTAAAAGCGTCGGCAAATGAATTTTTTTAAAAAAAAAATTATAAAAGTAATTTTTAATACCCTGTACACATTAAATTCTAACAAAACAAATACACTAAATCACATATATAACAAAATACACGTCACAAACAAGAACTTTGATTACATTCATATTATAATATTTGATTACATTGTACTTCAAAAACATTCTAAAAATATACATCTCAAATTCCTAAGTACACAATCTACGATATGTATCAAGGATCGACGGCATCATCATCTCTACGAGTAGATGAAGTATCATCAACCTACAAGAAAAATACGAAAGTCATCACGCTCATACAAGAATACATTATAATTATATAAAATATTCAAATATATTTAGTTATGTACCGGAGGAGCAAATCTCTGCAAAAAAGATGAAATATGGTCAAGCTGATCCTGCAAAGATTGTATCTTCAACTCTTGGCTCTGCTTCAACTCCGCCATATCAGTCATATGACTCTGCCTCATCTCCTCTATCCTTGTCTCATATGACTGCTTTATCTGTGCCATCTCTGTCTTCAAACTACAAACCTCTGCAGTGCTAGTACCTTGTCTGGCATCTTGGGTATATCGGCTCACTGCAGACAGCTGAGTGGGGGTAACTCCGATACCGTAACCCCTCACGCGTCCATAACGTTCTGGGCCCATCAATTCTGCATAGACCTGAGCCTCGACGCGACTGGCCGCGTCGGATGATGATGACTCCCCGACGCGCTCTGAAATAAGATTTGTAGCTCTTTCCTATATCTCTCTCAAAAAAATAAACAGTCACATTAATAATTTAAAAGAAGTAAAATTAATAAAAAAATTATGGTCAAATAAAAAATGAATACATACAACTATATCTCTCGACTCGTCCCGGACAAAGCTGCTATCTCGGTGAGTGTGGGTCATCTTATAAAACTCTACCTCACCAGGCTCTCTTCCATGCTCTACTATCTACACATACGGAAAGTATATTGGTAAACTATATATCATGATACATGCTATATGTTAGTAGAGTTTCAAATAGTTTCAAAAGAACTTACGAATTCATTTCTACGTCTCGCATAACTCTTCGAGCCTGAAGTATGAGGAACTGCTTGAGATGCTCGTGCAGCTCTACCAATATTAGAATATGTCTGCCAAAATAAAAGCACACAGTATAATATGATTCAATGTATATATTTGCAATCTATATTAGTAATAAAGATAATAGAAGATATTGAAACAATATACATGACCTGTCCTCTTTCAGAAAACCAGTAGTGAACAAGCTCCCTCCACTGCTGAGGGTATACATCAGGAGGAGTCACACGAGCAACCTCTTCCTCTGTCATACCCTCACGCTTGAAGTCCGTCTTCAATTTTGCTTTATATTCTTTCCATTTGCGGTTGAGGGACTTTAGCACCCAATCATGGCTCTCTGGAGGGAGTACAAACTTACCCTACAACAAGGTACAGAATGTTATAATAATATTAAACCTCTAAAATAAAATTATGGTACAAAGCAAATTAACATACAGAAGGTGTCGAATTATAAAGAATAAATTCAATTCATTACCTCTATAAGTTTAAGAAGCTCAACCTTATACGAAGGAAGCATGTCATTCCACTTCGTATAGTTGAGCGGACACAGCTGACCCTTGCGTGCAACCGATCCTAAGAAGCTTGATAGAAGACTTCCAGCTCTATTGATGGGCTGCCCCAATTCGTTGCATCGGATGATGATCTTCTCACCCGGAGGAAGCTTCCACACATCCTTTGCTTGAGTGGGTCCCCGTCTCGTCCTCACCGTCCCTTGTCCATCTATTAAAATTAAATAAAATATGTCTTAAAAAGTTGAAGACAAATATGAACATAAAATATGAACTTTAAATCGAATTACCCTGGATCCGGAGCTCATCCTCCGGGCAATCAGCAGGAGGCTCGTGCTGAGATCCTGACTCGTGCTGCTGGTGCTCACATGGCTGCTGGGACTGTAGGGACTGATCAGAAGTAGATCCCACCTGAGAATGCTGGAACTCCACATCTCTAAATCGTCTCCCCCGGGGCATATTGTTACCTGGTATGCATAAAAAAGAATCAATATTTGGTTAAATAATAAATTTATACTAAATAAAGTTCCCCACCATCTTTTGCTCTTATTTTAGTTTAGTGAGTTCCCCACCATCTTTTGCTCTTATTTTAGTTTAGTGAGTTCCCCACCATACTGCATGCTGCAATGCAATCGATAATTATGTATCTCACTTGCAAAAGCAAAGTTTCATAACCAAAGAGCTATAACAGAGAGTACTTAGAAATGATTTGGAAGAACATGCAAAAGCAGTGGACGTAGCCATAAAAGGAAGTAATCAGTGGAGAATGATTCATAAAGCACAATACCAGAAGAATTCATAAAGTGGAGAAGCAATTAATGTCTTCAAGCTTATAGCCTCATTCTAAATTCCAAGTAAGACCGTTTTCATTACAAATGGGGATTAAAGATCTGATATGGAAATATGACATTATCTGTTAAGACCATTACAGATAATGTTGGTGGAGACACGGAGAAGGTATTACTTTGGATTCTCCTAATGAGATTTAGGTAAAAAGCAGACAAGCCCACCTTTTTTAAAGTGCAGCAAGTTTATAATCAACCGAATGTCACATCTAGAGCTACAAACCTTTCTCCTCCAAAAGCACTTAGAATTATATTAATGAAAAGATATCGAAGAGTAGCATGTGGGAGCATGGAGAATGGATATGGCACAAGCTTCACATTTTGAGGCATTTGGTTCTGCACTTACAGTTTCTTGTTGGATGCAGCTGGAACAGTTGATGCTCCATGATCCACTATCACAAGACCAGATGACAACAGTTCTTGCCAAGCAGCAGGCTATAGTCAAAGGAGGAAAAAAGTCCCACATGATTCAGGCCGGAGATGAGCTGATTAAGGCAAAAGCCCGTATATGGTCCTAATTTTTGTAGATGAGCTGATTTAATACCTTTAAGAAATGCCATGATGTATGTTATTAGCATATAATACAATGTTAATTGATGAAACTAGATTAGAATTAGAAATAAGAATTGCAGAGGACAGTTGATGATTACTCAAATTTGAGTTACTGCTTTTGGGATTTGGGAGAGGGTAGTGATGTGAAAAATGCTGGAGTGCTGAAGGATGGACTTTGAAGCCTACAGGAGGAGGGAACCAGTACAGGAACATGAAGACATTGGGGGAGGGGGATTTGCTGTACTTCTGTTTTTAAATGAGTCAGGAATCAGAGTGCTTAGGTTGTAGGGGTTATACGCAAATTTGGAGTATCAATTAGGTGGTTAAGAATAATTTATCTTATAGACAATGGGAACTTCATCTTGCCTGATGCACCTAATTGCTGTGATCGATCATATTCTACATCTGGGAGCAGTCCTTAAACAGAGTTCGGGGCCTTTGACTAACACATCTCTGACTGTGACAAGGTTGTATTTTTAGTCATCTTTGACCATCATAATAGTAAAATCTAAAGCGGCTTAGTCATCTCTGACCACCTGTATAGTGAAACTTAAAGCAGCAGCTATTACTGTGTCAGAGTAGCATTATGAAGAACTGCAGCTCTGACATAGGCAAGAATAGCATCAGATTGCAGCAACTACACTAGCATTGATAATGGTGGCACAATGCTAAACTATTCATAGATGGCCCATGGTTCAGAAACTTTTGTGATTGAGTTAAAATAGAGACCAAGACCTTGAAGCAACTTGAGGGAGAATACTCTTTCAAAACTTGATTTTACAGAAAGCATCTTACATCAAATGGTGATTATATCAGCCAACAACAGCAGAATGCAAGTGATGGCCGTACCCTAGGTTCCTAACACAAGTTTTCATCTTCTCCTGTTTAGGTCCAAACACCACTAGTTGCAATTGACATTCACATTCACATTCTGAAAATCAGAGTGTATTAAGTCATATATCTTTTAATGGTCCATGCTTAAGCATAAAGGAAATTAAATATTGACATGACACTTGAGTAACAGAATAAGCATCATATAAAGTAACATGCAGTTTTTCTTTTTAACAATAATGAATGGAAGGCAAGAATATCTAGTCCATGCCCCAAATCAGCAAGCATGCAATTGATGGTTTGATGTTACAAAACACAAAGCTCTTCAGCATTATAAGAAGTCAAAACTTAGATTATTGGAACTTGGTGGTTTTCCTTCCCATGTTTCTGATGGCCCGAGAAGACCTTTCCACTAAGTTGAATGTTGTCAACAGGCCTTAAAATACCTCAGGGAGGAGGTCAAATTCGATTCTAATCAGTTTTGTGCAACAACATAAATTTTTACCTGGAGAAATCTTGGAACGTATCCCTGTAGACTAAAGATCAAATTCTACAGATAATTCAAAAACTTTAAGATGAACTCATTTAAGAACAGCGGTATCACCCATGTCAGCAAAATTAAATTATCAAGGATTACAACTACAAAGAATCTTAAGAAAAACTTTGACAGAAAATGAAAACCCATTCAACTTTCCTTAACTGATGAAGCAAAGAATTTCTAAACGCCAGAACAAGACCTATCTTACCAAAATGCCAAGTTATAAATAGATAAAAACCGAGAAACTTAAAAACAAAAAGATGAAGTAGAAGGTTTATCCCAATAGAATTGTTCACAAAGCAGGATGACTCGATGGAAATTGTGAGGAAAACCCATACGAGTAGAACAACAAAACATCCAAATTGTAGCAAAATATAACAAACAAAGGGTGATCCATATAGTTCGAAGCAAAGAATACTAAGTCCAAGTAGCAAACATCACCAACAATCAATACAATTAGAAACCCCCCCAAAAAAGAAGAAGAGCACATAGGACAGATAGAGAGATGAGAGCAGTACTGAGAATAGGAGGAGAACAAGCAAGACGAGAAGGAGGGAGAAAAGGGAGGAGGAGAAAAATACCTCAGGTGGAGGTCGGGGTTGGTCGGTCGGCGCCGGAGAGGAGGAAGGAGGAGAGGAGGTTGGAGTCGAACGCTCGGCACCGGAGAGGAGGAAGACGGGTGGCAAAGGCAGTGCCGGAGAGGAGGAAGACGGAAGCCGAAGAGGAGAAATAGGGCAGAATGAGGGAGGGATCGATCGGGGTCGGGCACTGGGTTTTAAGGGTTTCTAGCCTTAGACGACGCTTAGAAGCGTCGTCTTTGATCGACGCTTATACGCGTCGTGTTTACTCGACGCTTATTAGCGTCGTCTTAGGCCGGGGACAATAATGACGCTTAAAAGCGTCGTCCTAGGTCCAGTTCCCATGCTTCGCAGCAACGCTTTCGCTAGACGACTATGACGACGCTTTTAAGCGTCGTTTATTCTTCCAAATGCCGACGCTCTTAAAAAGCGTCGGCAAAAGTTGGCACGGCAGAAAATTTTGCCGACGCTTTTTCCTAGCGTCGGCAAAAAAGGGTCGGCCTTTTCTAATTTTACTGTAGTGCTTGCTCAAAACTATCTTTACAGGATCCATCAGCCCTCAAAATTCTAAAAGAGAAAATGTGTCAAATCTACTTTAGTAGACCAACATAACCATGGCATGGGGCATTTAGCTCATAATATGGCAGTATATGTGGCCCGACCAGGGCTTGAACCGATAGCGTGCCTGAGCGGACCTAATCCTATCCAACTAATCGATCATCCCCAGGAAGCCGAAACGTAATTGAACCATTTGACTTTTCGCCGAATGCAAACGTCGAGCTAGGTGTGATATGAACTCGAGCCAGACATGCTTTGGTCCTTATGTTAGGACTTGGGCTGGGTTCCTTCAGACCATAGCTTGAACTAATGGAACATGGGCTTTGTCTATTTGGCCTTCTCGAGCAAACATGAGTTGAACTATTCGAAGGTAATACAGATTGTTTTTTTAATATCTCAAGAGCTTTTTTTGGATGTTGAGGATTATGTAGTACTTGTTTTTTATTCTTTTAATGATATGGATTAATTCATATATTCAGCATAGTCTCTTTTGGATGTAAGAAAGGAGAAAAAGATTTCTGAAATATGGTTCTGCAAAATTGCTAGCTATTTTTCTTTTCCGTTCAATAATAAGTAGAAAAAAAGTTAACTTGTTATCCTAATCTTTGGTAAGAAATTAGATAATGTTATTTGTTGAAATTGAAGAATTAGATAAGAGAATTGTATTTCTGCCTGTCTGTTACAATGTACAGGAGTAGTCTTTATATAGACTAGAAGGCTAAGAAAGTTTAGTAAGACCGACTAAGTTTGGCACAATTAATCACAAATCAATCAAGGTAAAGGCCAACTAAGTTTGGCACAATTAATCACAAATCAACCATAATCCTAACCAATCAAATGATTTTAACATCCTCCCTCAAACTCAAGATGATAAAGTAGACACCAACTTGAGTTTGAAAACAAGAGATCGCAAGATTGCTGGGATTTGAAGCGAGATTGCGCCTGCCAAATTTATCCATTAAATTTCTAATGGTACAGTTTGACGCGCCATTGCTGGGATTTGAAGCGAGATCGCACCTGCCAATTTATCCGTCAAATTTTTGAAGGTATGGTTTGATACGCCGTTGCTGGAGTTTGGAACGAGATCGCACCTACCAAATTTACCCGCCAAGTTTCTGACGGTATGGTTTGACGTGCTACTGCTGGGGTTTGGAACGAGATCGCGCCTGCCAAGTTTATCCGCCAAGCTTCTGACGGTATGGTTTGACGTCACTACAGGAAAAAGGAGAAACGCCAACGCATATACGCCGACGCTTCCTAAAAGCGTCGGTAATTTTCGTCGAGCGCCAAAATTTGCCGACGCTTTTAAGAAACGTCGGCGGTCACAACACTAGAGCTGAGAAGCGGGGATTAGACAACGCTTAAAAGCGTCGTCGGAGTCCCACGACGCTTCTCATTTCACCCACCCCCACCCACATATATACAAACCCCTCCCGATCCCTAACCCTTCTAGCCGCCCGCCGCCCTCCTTATCCCTAACCCCTGATCCGGAGCCATGGCCATGGTCCAGCTTCAAATAGGTGGAGGAGATGCTCCAACCCCAAAGAAAAGTGGCGGTCCTTTTCTTCTCTCCTCCTCCTCCTCTCTCTCTCTCTCACTCCCTCCCTCTATTTATATTTCTACTTCGTTTTAGGGTTTCGATCCGGCGGAAAGGAGATGGCGACGGAAGAGAACAGTGGATGGAGACAGAGAGGGGGTGTATGAGCACCGGCGGAGAGCTGCACGTCCTCGCCGTCGACGATAGCTCCATCGACCGAAGGAGTTTTCAGATTTTCCCTTGTTATTTATCTTCATTTCTTTTCTTCTTTTATTCTTTTTGTTCCTTTTTTTTCTTTTTCATCTTTTTTTCTCTTTCCGTTCTTCATTCTTTCTTTTTTTCAGGATAAAAGATATAGTTTCAAAGAACAAACTTTGATTGAATTTTTTTCTCTCTCTCTCTTTTGCAGTGATGGCTGTGGATAGCGGGAAGAGAGATCTGGAGCTCCTGGGCTAGGTATGGCTATTTATTTACATATTTTTAAGCTAGGTTGGCATGCGTTTAATTTTTCCTGAGATCTGGAGCTCTTCTCTCTTCTGAGATGCCGGCAATGATCAGGGCTAGGTTGCCTCTTCCCTCTTCTTCTTCATGTAGCGTCGGCAATGATCAGGGCTTATAAGCCATCCTCAAGGCCCCAGAGATTTGTAAATAATTTTTGTAAAAAAAAATATTTACAATGATGCTTATAAGCGTCGGAATAGACTATATTTTTTTTGTAGGAATAGAGATTTTCCGACGCTTTATAAGCGTCGGCAAATCCCTATTTTTGCCGACGCTTTCGTGTAGCGTCGGCAAAAACTTTTGCCACTCCGGTATCGCCGACGCTTTTGCGACGCTTTAATTAGCGTTGCTGGGACTTTAGCCGACGCGTATAAGCATCGGTAAAGATTAGAAAAAGCGTTGGAAAAGATGAGTTTTACTGTAGTGCGCACTGCTACTGGGGTTTGGAGCGAGAGGGTCATCGACACAGAGGAACAGGAGCACCAGAAGTGAGTGCTTAGTGAGCTTAACTCCCTCAACAGGAGCACTGGAAGCGGGTGCTCAGAGAACTTAACTTCCTCAATAGGTGCACTGGAAGCGGGTGCTCAGGGAGCTTAATTCTCCTATCTCCGTAAAATCGGTGACACGCTGCATGGCAAAAGTTGTAGGCCCACAGCCCCAGAAAGTTTTGACTGGAAGGTGCCTGGACAAGATCTCGTAGCTCAGCTTGTCAATCTCAAGGCTCGGCTCCATCCAAGCCGTCGGTGACTCCATTCCCCAAATAGTAACTCTAAATCTTAACTCCATAGGTGGGAGAGAGAGGCGGCGATGAATAGCTCCTTCTGATGCTTGTAGCGGAAGGGGAGGCGGAAGGTGACATGAGCCCGCGGGGCGCCGCGCTCGGGGTCGTGGATGATGTCCGTCACAACGCCCTTAAGATAGCCATTGCGCTCCCCATAGTCGAGGCTCCGGAAGCGAGCCGGGCCTTTTCGGTGGTGGGTGTGGAAGCGGAAGACCGAACCCGCAACCTTCCACTGAGCCCTGATCACTCTACCCATGGCGGCTGCGACGAGCGGCAGCTACGTGGTTATGCAGGAGAGCATGGAGTGGGACCACAAAAGCAAAGTCCCTAGCAAGATGAATGCATGTGGCCATGATGCCCATGTCGCAATTGTTGGTGCCAAAACAGGAATGTTGTGGAATAAACTAAGCTAAAACCAAAATCAACTAGAAGCAATATTCACATAGGTAATATATCAAACACTTGAAGAACAAAAAAAGAGCATACCAAATTTACGTGAAAAACCCTCCAGTGTAGAAAAAAACCACGGAGTAAATCTGATCAATCTACTATAATAAATATAGAGTTTACAATACTCAAGTTTATGCCCAAAACTTGAGTTCACAACAAATTGAAAAAATTTCAATATCACCTCCCTAAGAGTAACAATGATCTCATCCAAACCACTACAATATGATAAACCCAAGAATGTAATGAGATTCCTAATAATGAATACTATAACTACCTATAGCATCTAATACAACTCTTAGATAGAAACCTAAATTGTTAAATCACTTTGTGAAAAAAAAAACCCAATAAAAAGGACAAGAAAAAGAACTAGTTTCTTTTTTCGTACGGCGTGCAAAACTGATTCACGGCTTCCCCTTGCTATTCTACCGCTCTCTCCTTTTCTTTTTTTTTTTCTTCTTTTTCACTGTCGCACGCCGCTCCTCTTATTTTTGTTTCTCCGCCACAGCGCCACTGTTGGTGCGCCTCCTTTTTTTCACGCGCACTCCCATGCGGTTGTGCCAAAAAACAAGATGTAAGGCCCTAGTGGGTTATTAGGCCTCCTCAAGTGGATTGGACCCACTTACAATCTTTCCCTCTATGCCACAGAGGAAGGAGACTGTACTCTAACTTGCTAGTTAGGATCCATGCCGGCCAATCCGGCACAAAGTTTCAGCTTCTCTTTAGTCACAGCTTTCGTCATCATATCAGTTGGATTCTTATCAGTGTAAATCTTATGTAGTAGTATTAACTGTTCTGCAACTACCTGGCATAGCCAATGGTTTCTCACATCTATGTGCTTCGTGCGAGAATGATATGTAGCATTCTTGCTCAAGTCTAATGCACTTTGACTATCACAATGAACTACATACTCATCTTGCTTCAAACCCAAATCGTGGAGAAACCGTCTCATCCAAAGCATCTCTTTTTCTGCTTTAATAGCTACAATATACTCAATCTCAGTGATAGATAAGGCAACACACTTCTGCAGTTTTGTCTGCCAAGATACAACTCCTCCTGCAAAAGTAAACAAATACCCCGAAGTTGATTTTCTTCCATCGAGGTCACTTGCCATATCTGCATCTGTATAACCCTCCAAAATTGGTTTTGGAGCCTCCAAAAGTCAAGCACATCTTGGAACTACCTCTCAAGTATCTAAAGATCTACTTCACTACTTGCCAGTGATCTTTGTCAGGATTAACAAGGAACTTACTAACAACTCCAACAGCATGAGCAATGTCTAGGCATATGCAAATCATAGCATACATCAAACTCCCAACTGCAGAGGAGTAAGAAACTACTGTCATGCTATCTTTATCTTCCTTAGTAGAATGACAAGTCTTCTTACTCAATCTGAAGTGGCCACCAAGAGATGTACTGACCGATTTAGCCTGCTTCATGTTAAACCTTTGAAGTATCCGGTCAATATATTTCTCCTGTGATAATCATAGCTTTTTAGCTTTTATGCCACGAAAAGTCTACATATCCAAAATTTGTTGTGCTACACAAAGGTCTTTCATGTCAAAGGTTTTGGACAACTCTGCCTTCAAACTGCGAATCAACTGAACATCTTGTCCTACTATCAACATATCATCCACATATAACAGAAGAATAATGAATTTACCATCAAAAAATTTTCTGACATACACACAATGATCTGCCTCTGTCTTGGTATAGCCATGACCCACCATAAATGAATCAAACTTTTTGTACCATTGCCTTGGAGCTTGCTTTAACCCATACAGACTCTTCTTTAACCTGCAAACCATGTGCTCTTTTTCTTTTACTTCAGAATCTTCTGGCTGAACTATGTAGATCTCTTCCTCCAAATCACCATAGAGAAAAGCAGCCTTCACATCTAACTGCTTAAGCTCAAGATCCAAGCTAGTTGCCAAACCCAGAACAACTCGAATGGAACTCATCTTGACAACTGGAGAGAATATCTCATCAAAGTCAATATCTTTTTTCTGCTTGTAGCCTTTTACTACCAATCGAGCTTTGTACTTCACTAGCTTTTCACTATCCATCTTTTGCTTGAACACCCATTTGTTTTCTAGAGCCATTTTTCCTTTAGAAAGCTCTACCAACTCATAAGTGTCATTCTTCTGTAGGGAACTCATCTCTTCCTTCATAGCTTTTATTTAGCTCTGCTAGTCCTTGTGAGTTTGCACTTTCTGAAAACTCGCTGGCTCCCCCTCTTCAGTAATCAAAACAAACTCTGATTCAAGATATCTAATTGATGGACGACGCTCTCTGGTAGACCTCCTAACCTGAGACTCTACCGCAGTAGGCTGCTCCCTCTGCTCAACACTCTTTGACAGAGTAGACTGCTCTCCCTGCTCAAACAAATCATCCTCATCAACAACTGGCTCATCACCTTCGTTTTAACTTGCATCTCTTCTCCATCAGTGGCACTTTCTGGAGGCAAAGAGATAGAGGTAAGGTCAGGAAAACCTTGAACTGCTTGACTGGGCTTCTCTACTTTTTCAAAGTCTACCAAGGTCTGGTCTTCATAAAAAACCATATCTCTACTTCTGATGATCTTCTTCTCTGGATCTCATAGCCTATAGCCAAATTCTGCATCTACATAACCAACAAATATGCAAGGAATAGCCTTATCATCAAGCTTTGCTCGATGTTCCTTCGGCACATGTGCAAATGCCTTGCACCCAAATACCTTCAAATGAAAGTAGAAAACATCCTTCTCTGTCCATACTTTTTCAAGAATATCAAAATCCAAATGAACTGATGGAGACCGGTTGATTAAGTAGCATGCAGTAAGTACAATTTCATCCCAAAATGACATAGGCAGTTTAGCCATCCTCAACATACATCTGACTTTTTCTATAATAGTGTGATTCATCCTCTCTGCAACACCATTATGTTGTGGGGTACCAGGATCTGACCTCTCATGTCTAATATCATGCTCTGAGCAGTAATTCTTAAACTTATTAGATATGTACTCACCTCTATTATCTATATGAAGATACTTTAATTGCTTTCCTATTTCTCTCTCCACCAAAGCATGAAACTGCTTGAACCACTAAAATACCTGGTCTTTTGTTCTTAAAACATAAACTCATACTTTTCGTGAAGCATCATCAATAAAAGTAACAAAATATTTGCGGCCACCTAAAAACTCCACTTTAATAGGACCACACACATCAGAATATACCAAATCCAATATATAGGGTTTTCTATTAGAGGCTTTCTGAAAAAAAAATTCTATGATGCTTGCCAAGTAAACAGTAATCACAAAGATTCAATGATGTACCTGTATGAAAAGAAATGAGGAACTTTCTTTCCAAAATTTATAATTCCTTCTCACTCATGTGAGCCAGCCATCTATGCCATAGATCTGGTAAAGCATCATCTTCAGTCATATTCACTGTACCACCGTACAACTTTACTTGTGTTTTATAAAGTGTGCAACAAAGCTTTCTTCTAGTAAATACCATTGACCCACTACAGGAAAAAATAGCTATCCCGGCGCTTTGTTGGACCTTTAGCGACGCTTTTTAGCGTCGGCTAAAGTACCACCGACGCAACGCCAAACGTCGCCATAGCGTCGGAGATACCAGAGTGGAAATAGTTTTTGCCGACGCAGGAAGAAAGCGTCGGCAAAAACTAGGATTTACCGACGCTTATATAGCGTCGGAAAAAACAGACAATTGCGTCGGCAATAACAGCAAAAACAGCTGCTGTTATTTATTCTGTTTACTTGAGTGTGCACATTTGAAAGAACTTTTTTTTTATTGAAAATAAGAAAACATGGTGGGGGAAGAACGAATATTTACATCATAACAATTAAAAAGCCCACACAATCATGCCATGTCCATGTAACTCCATTTCAATGGGATATTCAAAAATACATTGATATACTAAGTAGAGTGAAGAAAAAGGATTTGGTTTCAGAAAACAAAGTAATTTAAACACATTTTAAGAATAATTACCTGAAGCAGATGTAGAAGGGTTATTCTATCTCTGAGATATAATGTCTAAAGTTTCTTATTTCTCCTACAGGCTGCAATTTGCAGTAATCTTGGTATGAAGAACACTTAACTAAAATTTATAATCACAATATATTAAGTTGAGATCATGGAAAAGAATCTCATAATTTTGTGCTAGACCTACCTCCAACTACAACTAATAGAGTGACAAATTTGCTGTACTCATTAAGGTGAATAGCTATCGCTTCTTCATTCTATATTTACCTATCAACTGATACAAAATACACATACAACATTTGCAATACTGAAGTAACATATCATGATTGCCTACACTATGCAAGTTCCTACTTTTTGGAAGAATGAAAACCAAAATGAACAGATTGAAAACTTAAAAAAGTTGTCTTAATTTATCTTTCTCCACTTGATTTTTTTTTTTTTAACATTGTTGGATCCGCATTTATCTTGTCTCAATGTCTCATGTTTGCTCCATCTCTTTATTAGCAAGTGCTAAAGATCCTTATTTCCACAAATGGTTCAGAAACTGTCTCCTAATCCCGCAAGTTGTTATAATAGCCTCATGCATAAACATTCTGAAAATGTGATGAATAAATAAGCAAGTTGTTATAATAGCCTCATACAAACAACTCCAGCACAATGGAGGATCTTATGCCACCTCTTCTTTTACTATTAAAAATGTAAAAGAAGAGGGGATTTGTATCTGCATCTCCCTCAACTGGTGAAGAATTTTCCTACAGGAATTAGGAAAAATTCCTGATACTGCCTGAAAAACAAAATGCATTCGGTGTACCAGGCTCGGACTAAACAATCAATATGCAATTAATAAATGTTAAAAGAGAGTATGAGGGGATCACTTACCTCAGACGACGGCCGAGTAGCTAGGGCTTAGGATGGAGGTTTGATGTCGGCGCGCAGCTAGGGCATCGACGAGAGAGGATGAGGAGAGGGTACCGGGCGAGCGTTAAAGACAAGAAGAAAACAAACAAGAGGAGGAGGAGGAGGAGGAGGCTTACCTCAGACGACGGCGAGGTCGACGATGGCGGAGAAGCGGAATCTTCGATCACCGATCGAGGCTAGGGATGGAGGTGAGATCAGTTTGATGTCGGCGCGCAGCTAGGGCATCGACCGAGAGAGTATGAGGAGAGGGGGCCGGGCGAGCGTTAAAAACAAGAACAAAACAAAGAATAGAAGGAGGACGAGAAGTAGGAGGAGGAGGAGGAGGAGAAGGAGGAGGAAGACGGCAGCGGGGAAGCCACGGATCGCGATGGAGCTGAGAAGTCGGCGCTTGCACAGTAGGGCATCGACTGATAGAAAGGGCCTCGACCGATAGAAAATGGAGGAGATGGGTTTTCTAACGACGCTTTTAAGCGTCGAAGTTTCTAAAACTTTGACCGACGCTTTAACGCGTCGTCGTTTGTTTGGATTTACCAACGCTAGGGAAAAGCGTCGGCAAAGGTTGGCGCTGAGCCAAACTTTCCCGACGCTTTCCCCTAGCGTCGGAAAAACTCTCATTTGTTGTAGTGACCCTCTCAATAGTTTCTATCTTCTGTTGCCAAAATAATTTTCGTACCCAATTATATCAAAAGCATTAGTATAGGTCAGATTCAGATGCATATCTGAAACATGTCGTACATCTTTGAGTGTAAAGGAGCATCTAACATTGGTAACAAAATAGATATCATCAATTCCCACAATATCAGCATAACTATTATTTTCCATTTTCACCCTGCCAAAATTATCTGCTCTATAAGTAGTGAAGAGCTCTCTCTTTGGAGTGATATAACGGAAACATTCTGAGTCAATTACCCACTCTACATCGGGATCTGCAACATAACAACACTAGTCCTCTCCCACACAGAGAACTGCCACTGCTTCATCTGAAACACAAGCAGTGGTGTCTTCATTGTTGGCCTTCTTCTGATTCTTTTTCTCTTTTAATTTTCTCTTCCAAGCCTTGCAGTGTTTCTTCATATGACCCTCTTTATTACAGTAGAAACACTTGATTTTTCCTCTTGCACTAGACTGTTTTCTGGAAGTTCTGCGCTCCTTAAAATTTCTGCTCTTACCTCTTCCTCTGTTTTCTGTAACAAAAGTCTATGCACGGTCCTTACCCATGTCTCTTCTCCTTATTTCTTCATTGAACAAGCTATCTTTCACCAGAGTAAGTTGTAGCACCCCATCAAGAGCAAAGTTACTGAGTGACACCACCAAAGTCTCCCAACTGTCAGGCAATGAACTCAATAATAATAATGCATGCAACTCATCATCTAGCACTATCTTCATTTGTGGTCAACTAATTCACCAAGTCTTGGAACTCACTCAAATGCTTAGCAACAAATCTTTCCTTTTTCAGCTTTAAATTCACAAGTCTCCTAATTGCAAAGGCTTTGTTCTGGGCCGTCTTCCTCTCATAGAGACTCTTTATCTTCATCCAAAGACTATAGGCATCTGTCTCTTGAGATACATGATGGAACACACTGAAATCAATCCATTATCTGATATACCCAATAGCTTTCCGTGCATCTTCTTTCAGTCACTATCACTAATGTTCTTTGGCTTAGCATTAGCACCTTCAATGGGCTTATGTAAATCTTTAAAGTAAAGGATATCCTCCATCATAGGCTTCCAAATAGAATAATTAGAAGCACTAAGTTTCATCATGGTACCCGAAGAATTCTCCATCTACTCCCATAATATCTTCACACCCACACAACCTCGGCTCTGATACCACTTGTTGGTGCCAAAATTGGGATATTGCGGAATAAACTAAGCCAAAACCAAAACCAACTAAAAGCAATATTCACACAGGCAATATATCAACACCTGAAGAACAAAAAAAGAGCATACCAAATTTATGTGAAAAACCCTCCAGTGTAGAAGAAAAAAACCACGAGGCAAATCCGATCAATCCACTATAATAAATATAGAGTTTACAATACTCAAGTTTATGCCCAAAACTTGAGTTCACAACAAATTGGAAAAACTTCAATATCACCTCCCTAAGACTAACAATGATCTCATCCAAACCACCACAATGTGATGAACTCAAGAATGTAATGAGATTCCTAATAATGAATACTATAACTCCCTATAGCATCTAATACAACTCTTAGATAGAAATCTAATTTATTAAAATCTTTTTTTTTTTTTTTTGTACGGCGTGCAAAACTGATTTGCGGCTTCTTCTTGCTGTTCTGCTGCTCTCTCTTTTTTCTTTTTTTTCATCACTGCCGCACACGGCTCCTCTTATTTTTGTTTCTCAGCCACAGCGCCACTGTTCGCGCGCCTCCTTTTTTTTTTTTTTTTTTTTTCATGCGCACTCCCTTGCGTTGTGCCAAAAAAACAAGACGTAAAGCTCTAGTGGGCTATTGGGCCTCCTCAAGTGGGCTAGACCCACTTACAGCAATGCTGCAAGGTGCTGCCAAGATCCTCGAGGAGTGTCGTGATGAGCTGCAGGGAACAGTTGTCCTTCTTTTCCAACCAGCTGAGGAAGGAACGCAGCGGGACTTCACGTGAAAGGGACTTTGGGACTTTGGGAAGGAGAATAGGAGAGAGGACGACGCCTGAGCACTCCACGTGAAGAACAGTACCCCACAACAGATTTTTTTTTTTTCTTTCTCAACAGATAATAGAAAAATAATAAAAAAATAATTAAAAAGAGAAAGGAGAGAGAAAGAAAGCTACGCTTCTAGAATTTTGATGAGAAAAAGGAAGCTTTGAAATCTGTCAAAGCCGGAGCCTCGGCTATCCCCCAAACGAGGTCGAAAAAATAGAGGATCTACGAGCGGCGACGACCACGGAAAAAACGGAAGAGAGAACGATAGGAAGTTGCATAATCGGTGGCTCTGATACCATGTTAAAATTGAAGAATTAGAGAAGAAAATTGTATTTCTGCATGTCTATTACAATATACAGGAGCAGTCTTTATATAGATTAGGAAACTAACAAAGTTTGGTAAGACCGACTAAGTTTGGCACAATTAATCATAAATCAATAAAGGTAAAATTTGATAAGGCCAATTAGGTTTGGCACAATCAATCGCAAATCAATCATGATCCTAATCAATCATATGATTTTAACATTATTCATTATTGCCAAAGTAAGGTGGTTTTGATAATACAATATATGCAAAAAAATAGTTTGCTTATTACATGCCATTTTCACCTTTTATATAATCTTTTATGAGATATGACTTTCCTGCCGTTTTGTTGGTTGTTTCTGCTATTGGTTTAAGGTTTACTTGATCACTTCCATTTCCATGCAAGGGTAATCTCCATACATCTTTTTGTTCATTTTAATAATTGAATTTTGTTAATTAACTTTACTAACTTCTTTCTGTCAATTTGGTCATAAAATATAAAAACCAAGTGAAACAATTATGAAAACCAAGCAATTGGACTTAAGGAGTGCAGTTTCGATCAAGCTTACAGTTTTCATACATACTTTTAATGACTAAATTGCAACTAGTATTTAAATTCACTTTCGAACACTATATATTCATAACCATGTTGACGTCCTTGGAAGAAGTCCCTGAAGAAAAATAAGTGAACACTATCCAACTTCCCATAAACTCTTCATGGTTGGGGTTTTCTTTGCATGAGCTTTCCATATAACCTGCTCGACTCTTGGTTCCATTGGATATTTGAGGCCAAATGCTGTGTGATATGGATTCCCTGTTAGGTTTGACCATTCCAATGCACTCGGTCCAATTTGACACCGAATGGGCTTGAGCAGCCAACCTGGACCCAACTGTCTGAAGTCGTGGCCGAATGCCATGCCCCAAAACCCCAGCAGCGAATAAGTCCAAACTGGCCAGGCCACTCTATTGGAAGTCAGTCCTTGATTAGAGCCTACAAGGAATCTTATCACGATAACACAGCAGACAGCCATTTATAGAACCGTTGCACACTGATAAAATATCAAGTGTAAAATTGGAGCGGCAATTTATAACCAACACATCAGTTCAATCCACGAACGATCCACTTTAGACAAGTTTGGATTTGATGTAAGTCGATTTGGATCATAAATAAATCAATTCATCTAGACCTATTTATTAAATAAATTAAGTTCAAATTTAAATTTTTAATTTATTTAATTTGTCTTCACCCATTTAATAATTAGACCGGATCAGCTTGACCCATTTAATCTATTCAAAAAATCTGCTTAATCTGTTTTTATTTTTTTCAACTCAATCCGTTTAATCTGTTTAAATCCATTTAATCCATTAAAAATTTATTTAGTCCGTTTAGTCTTAATAAATGAATTATATGGATTGAGTCGAATTATCTGTTTAATAAATAGATTGAATTCAGATCTAAAATTTTGATCTATTTCTTTCAAATTTGGCTGATAAATTTTTGATGCAACTCGCATCCAACTTAATTTGTATTTGATCTGATCGGATTGCAACCAAGCTGTTCGTTGTCTCTTTTTTTTTGATGAACCGACGTCTCACTTACATAGATATGTGAGCGCACCACGAAAAATCAAAAAACAAAACACCATCGAGACCCTATGGGATGGGCCAGCTGTTCGCTGTCTCTCGCTTTATATCTAGTGAACCCATCATAAGGAACTCGTGCAATAATTGAGAACGCCTCTACCTCGTGGACCATGCGGCGGTCCCGCGACGACACGTGACGTTTGTTCGCCGTGTCTCCGGGGAAAGCAGAGCCGTTCGTGGTGTCTGCTGGTGAACTGACCCGAGTAGCATGCCAACAAAACCAGCGACCGGTGGGATCTCGTCACCTACCCCGGCAGTGAAAGGTGGTCACGTGCTCTGCTCGTCGTCTCCTGCCCTCGCCTTCGACGTTGGAGACTGCATGCCTCCAAACTTGGCTTACGGGCTACCGTTGATGTTGCCGTCGGCCACGCCCAGGACTGTTCTCGGAATCTCCTGACGTTTTTTTCCCCATCATTCAGCCTTGGAAGAAGGCCTCCCCTGTTTTGATTCTTTCACCATGGTTAGCTGTTCTTTGGTTGTCAGTGCTTCCCTCCTAGACTAAGTCGCTGGGAGCTATAGGACAAATTAATGTGCAGGACCATCTCTGTGTCAAATTTTTTTTCCATGATGAAATCTCCATGAGCCACTGAAAGAGCAGGAGAATGAGGATTTTGCATGCAAAGTCTGGTGCAAGCTTCCGCATCAAAAGATTTCTTCCATCTTTGATTACACTACTGTAACTAGAGAGAGAAGGTGCTAAATGTTAGATTTAAGGCTAATATATTGTTGGTAGAATTATCATCAAAAAAGAATTATGTTGGTAGAATGTGTTGCTCCTTTATGAAGAGGCAGGGAGATGAGCTTGACCATAGTCTAAGGTAAGGTGTCATTTACTTGAATTTATATTAATTAATTATATGAATTAATTTAATGAGTAAAGATTGATTATATGGAATTAGTAATCGTAGAATTAGTAACAGAAAATAATTAATATGAATTAATTTCTATAGATTGTATATTTGTGTAAAATATATATGGCCTAGTAGATAAGAAGGCCCGCACGTGTTATATTTGCTATCGATAGCAAAACCCAAGCGAAGCATACATAACTCTAATGTGTCACAATTGAAGTTGATTATTAGATTCTTGAAGCTATCATAATGGCTAAATGTCATCCACAATATCGAAATGTGAGGCGGTTAGAAGCAAAATAATTATTTGAAAGGTCTTTCATGTACGTGAACTTACGAATTGAGCTAGATCCAATAGAAACAACTATCTACTTAGCAATCAAAGATTTTGCATCTAGTTCTTGGATCATACATCTCTAAAAATGTAAAGCATATTCAAAACACATGGTCATATAACTTAATATTTTTACTCGCAATAGTCTCACTAGGGAGAAAGCTAGTATTCTTATCTATTGCATTGGACATGTAGAAATGATATCATACATAGCCTCTTGTGTAAACATGCTGAAATTTCATTTTGGTGTTATTTAAACTTTTGTTATGGATTTCACTCATCATCGCCATTATAACTACTTGTACATACCAACTTATCAAAGAAACTTAGCGTTCAATATAGCGACGCCATACATACATAGATGGAATATGCTTAGGCAGCAACATAGAGATTCATGTGTACATATTTTATAGGTCGCATCTTTTGATAAAACATATGTCACACTCTAAATATATCATATATTATATACTAAATGAAGCAATCTTCCCATATTATTAACTAAACATGCACTGCTAGAAAAAAAATTATTCTATTTATCCTTGTCATTTTTAAGAACAGATTTAATATATTAAAAAACTAAAATATTAATTTTTAATGCAAAATTTGCATCATATCAACCCCAACAAACTTCCTGAGAATATTACCCGTGGTTAAAATTCTGTGTAAACTAAACCTGTTGCTTTTCGAGTTCGAATGACAAGATCAACTCAACATAGATTTTTCCTCCTCCGAGCGTAGGGATCGCCGATTCCTACTTTCGAAGAGTTCTATATATACCCATTCCCCTCGTTTCAGATAGGTGGAAAAACAAAAACTTCTTTTGCTTTCCCTCGCAGGGGAAATTCTTGTAACCTCCCCTGTTTCTGTTTTTCCCCTGTTTCTATTTCCCTCGCAGTTCGAACCTCGCCGAGGCTCTTTTGTAAGTCCTTCGGCCACTCGAATCTTAAAATCCTGCTTCTAGATCACTTGTGATATCTGTCTCGATCGGAAAAATGATTTGCTCAGCGAAGCATTCTCCGGCGGCCTTCGCCTTCATGCTCTACAAATCCCCATCTCTCCGGCCGCGATCCTGCTCTGCTCTTCCTCCAATCTCCTCCTCCTCCGAAAACCTCGATTCCGCCCGTTCTTCCCGAAAACGTCTTTGCCTCACCCCTCTCGGAAGCTTCGGCTTCGGATCCCGCGATGGACACGTCCACGCCGCCGAGCCTCGGGGCCTCTCCTTCAAGCGCACGGTCTACGAGGCCAACAGTGCGGAGGGAATTGCTCTCCCGAGCGAGGACGCGCGCACGGCCTACGAGGCCAACAGTGTGGAGGGCATTGCTCTCCCGAGCGAGGACGCGCGCCCGGCGGCGGCCCAGAAGCTCAAGATCGGGATCTACTTCGCCACCTGGTGGGCTCTCAACGTGGTGTTCAACATCTACAACAAGAAGGTCCTCAACGTCTTCCCTTACCCCTGGCTCACCTCCACCCTCTCCCTCGCCGCCGGGTCCCTCATTATGCTCATCTCCTGGGCCTCACGGGTCGCCGAAGCCCCCAAGATCGATCCCGAATTCGTGAAAGCCCTCGCTCCGGTGAGAAACTTAGCATCTTTGTTGCACTTTCTGGGTTTTGGGGCTCTTTTGTTTGGTTCTGTGATAAAAAGTTCTCTTTTTCTCGTGGCTCGATTAGGTGGCGGTGGCGCATACCATTGGACATGTGGCGGCGACGGTGAGCATGTCGAAGGTGGCGGTGTCGTTCACTCACATAATCAAGAGCGGGGAGCCGGCATTCAGTGTGTTGGTGTCGAGGTTTTTGTTAGGGGAGAGGTTCCCGGTTCCAGTGTATATGTCGCTGGTGCCGATCATCGGCGGTTGTGCTCTGGCCGCCGTGACGGAGCTCAACTTTAATATGACCGGTAAGTGTTTTAAGATATGTTTCTGTCTGATATGAAGTTTAAGTGTCAAGATTGGTTTTTGTTGATCAGTTGCTCTGTTCTTATGTTATGGACTGTACGAGCTTTGTTGCTGATTAATGGTTTATAATAATGTTCTTGTGATATCATCTTTGTGTGTGTGTGCGAGTGCGTGTTTTTTTTTTTTTTTGATAATACATAAAATTTAAAGTAGTATTTTGCTGAAGTTGGTGTCTCTCGGTCATTATGTTTCGCTTGTGCATTATTACTGATATTTAGTTTTTAAAGCACCTCCAAATGAAGGTGCTGTTTCAAGGATTTAATAGAAAAATTTATCGGATTAATGTCATGGTGTCCAAGATGGGTTTTGTGGAATTGTTGTCTTAGAAAATATGATTTGTTTTGTTGTTCTTGATCGTTTTCCTGGTAATATTTTATAAACATCTGTTTGAACTGAAATTCTGAATTGGATTTGAAACTTGGGATTGTTAGAGTAATTATGATTTGGTGCATCAGGTTTGCATATGGAACATTGAATTTTCACCTATTATTTCATACCTGCGATTTTTCAGAGTCCTTCTTGTTATCTTGCCTTTCTAGTAGTTTACTTCATTGTGCTAAATTATGTCAGCTTAATAACATCCTCAGCATCTCAAACTCTTCAAGCACTACTATGAGCATTTTCACATTGCTTATATCACTTTCATCTATTGTATACCTTGAATTTGGTGGTTGAGATGTTTGCCGTGGTTGCAGGTTTTATGGGTGCAATGATATCAAACCTTGCATTTGTTTTCCGAAACATATTCTCAAAAAGAGGGATGAAGGGGAAGTCAGTTAGTGGAATGAACTATTATGCCTGTCTCTCCATTCTGTCTCTGTTGATACTCACACCATTTGCAATTGCCGTGGAGGGTCCGCAGATGTGGGCTGCTGGTTGGCAGATGGCTATCTCACAGATTGGTCCCCATTTTGTCTGGTAAAAATAGTGCTTTTAAATCCCTTCTACGTAAATATATTCTACTGCTATTATGTTAGTAATTTAAGCACTCATAGTTATCATCTAGATGCAGTATGCCTCTATGAAGCTACTTCTCAATGGACTTTTAAGATGCTTGGGACTAATTAACCCCATATTCTCAAGATATATTTGTTTTTCAGAAAAAAGGAGGCCCATTGCTTGTTTTATAGATGCAGTATCCATTTACCTAGCCACTTCACCGCGACTTTTTAAGATGCCTGGCATTTGTTTTTCTGAAAGAGAAAAGATGATTTTCTAGATAGTTTTATGAATCCTTTTTATAGGACTCATAGTTCATTCTGGAAATTGGAAGACTCAAACGAATGCTGTTGTCTTTTCTTGGGTGATTTGCTACTTTCTTTTTTGTTTTGAAATTCATATGCTAAGGGAGCAAAGGTGCTGGCGATTTCTGGATCAAAAGCATTGTAACATTTATAGTAAAATAGGGTCGTATAAGGACATCATAAGGCAAGTCAAATTTGCAAGTTACTCTGAATTATGATTTCTCATCAGCCGAACCTTTGTTATTTCTTATCTTAAAATGTAGACATTTGATATTGTTTGTATTCGCTGATTATGTGTAGATTAGAGTATACTATTTCGACACTTGACTTCAGAATTCTAGAAGTGATATGATTGTTGAATATTTTATTTGACTATTGTTTTAGCTGATCGAGTTTGTCTATTTGGCTGTTGTACCATATTTGTGTAGGTGGGTAGCAGCTCAGAGCATCTTCTACCACCTGTATAACCAGGTCTCCTACATGTCACTAGATGAAATTTCTCCCTTGACATTTAGCGTTGGTAACACAATGAAGCGGATATCTGTGATTGTCTCTTCCATCATAATTTTCCATACTCCTATCCAACCCATCAATGCCCTTGGAGCTGCGATCGCGATTTTTGGAACTTTCTTTTATTCTCAGGTAATTTTTTTTTGATATGTACAGGAAGTCATATATGTTTGCTGCGTTTATATTGCACAGGACATAAGGCTGTGATTGGATGACAAGAGACTTTGTGCTTTCGCTTCTTCATATTTTCTGAAGAGTTTGAGATGCCCGCATTTACAAAAGTAGCATCGTAACTCCAAATATTTTGTTATACGCTCAATTCTAATCTGAATATACCACACAAACCTTTATTTTGTTTTCGAATATGTTGCCACACAAACTTTATTGAGCAGCAAAAAACATAAGAAATGACCGGTTGATATGAACAGTAGTAACAATCAGAGACAGATTGAATTGGAAATTTGTCACAAACCAGTACTTCTTGGTTATGTGCTGTATAATTTTATCTGCAACCATCTTAGATGTGTGCTGTGCAATTTTGATGGCTCACTAATTTTTCTTAAAACGGTTGTGCAGGCTAAGCAGTGAAAGCTTCAACTATTTAGAGGATCCTGTCACTAGATTGGTTTTCCATTTATTGTTCCTGAGTACCTTGTGCGGAGATCAATTTTGAACAGGCAGCAGCATTAGCAGCAGCAGCAGCCCATTGTAGATATACGATCTATGGAGAGTAACTATAATTAGTAGAATAAGTTTGATGTTCCGGTACCATGAGAGTAGCCGATCG
Source organism: Phoenix dactylifera (assembly GCF_051530095.1). NCBI lineage: Eukaryota > Viridiplantae > Streptophyta > Magnoliopsida > Arecales > Arecaceae > Phoenix > Phoenix dactylifera. Next base: position 37,260,636 of record NC_143190.1, on the reverse strand, counting down.
TCATGCAAAGATGTTTGCATTAGGAGTTATGTAGCATGGTAGCTTGAGATATATTGGTACTGTACTGTTCTTTTTGCACCATCTCTTTCCAATCCACTGGGTATGATTCCTTTTCTCTGTAATGAAAGGGCAAGTTGGAATGTTGGCCGTTGGCATGTACATGCCTGATTGCAGTATACTGTTCCTGGATTGGGACAAAGTGCTTTATCTCTGGGTTGGGCTCTGTACATTTTAGAGGGTATGATGTGATGGGTGCTAGATCTCAATTTGGATTCTTGTTGCTGTTGTTGCATCTGAGCTGCTCATGGCTTACAACTGGAACTGGAAATGTGGCCAGCATCAATTTTTTTGCTGTTACCAGCATGTCTGCTTTCGCCCATGAACCATGAATACCAGAATTTTCTTTAATGTTGGCATCTTGCCATCCGTTGGCAAGAGGAAGTATCTTCCCAATTAAAGTTTGGTGATAGGTTCAATCAAATAGATGTCATCTGAGCTAAAATTCGATGATAATTTATGTTGGCATTCAACAGGCTCTTGGTCGCTGGAAGACATGCGAACTGGATCGTGTATGCTATAATTATATGAAAGGGACAATGACTTTAGAAGAGCTCCTTGCTGTCAGAGACCCAACCTAAGGGGTTCTTGATCTTGGGTCTTAGCTCACGCCTTTCATGATCAAAACAAACAACAACCGCTTATTGATTTTGATGAACTTTTAGGGACAAAACGGGTTTGGTGCTGCTGTTAGTAAAGCAAGTTATTTTTGCTGGGCACCTGGTTGATCAAAATAAATTCCCTAAACCTTAATTTCATAGTAAAGGAAGATTAGCCAACTTTTAAAAATCACTATCAGAAACAAACAACTATCTTACTTATTGAACTCGGGGAACACACGGCATTGCATGGAAACAATACAGTTTATCTCATAGAGAGAACTCGGGGAACACACTGCAACTAAATATTCCATCTCCACTCTTTTGTCCCTTCACATGATAATTTTGACAAGAAACCTGCCATGGTAGAATAGAAGCACTGTGACCTGAATGACCAGCCAACGCTAAATTCATGATGAGTCCCGTAATCAACTTTAAAACATACTAGCAAGTTAGAAACAAAATCCCATAATCAGTCAAATTACAGAACCCTAGGTATCATCCAGTACCAGCATCTTCGCTGTCAACTAGGAAAAGAATTCTAATAAAACCACTGAAGAGATGCAGCTATTGCAGTCTTGTTCTGATAATTAAGCAAAGGAACAATTAACCATCAATAGATACAGATCATGAACTCATCTAAAACACAATATTGCCCATAACTAGTATCTAACATGAGATGATGAATTTCCAAAAACTTCTAGCTACAAATTGCAGCAAAACAGCATCCGACAGCCAGTACAAGTAAATTCCATTTTCCAACAGAACTACAGGAATATAGATACGACAACTAAAAAACAAGACTCCAAGACATTAAGAGAATAACAATGAAAATTCATCATTGATATGATTTTCATGTTAAAATCAAAATTCCATGAAGTAAAAAGGTTGCTACAGTTCATTTTCAACCAAACCAAAAAAAGAACAAGGCATTCAAATGGCAAACAAAGCAAATCAGAAGAGCGATGTCCCCTTCCCCTTCTTGTCTCCACCTATCTCAAAATGTTTGCATCTCTGGCAAAGAGGTGGGAAACATATTAACATAAGGAAAAAACATTTTAACAAGAAGGAAAAAAACACATATTAGAAGGCCAAATAACATCGTGTCAAGAACCTTGATTGGGTGCTGCGAATAATGCTTGCAACTCTGACACTGAAGCTTCAACACAATTTTCTTTGTTGTTTTTGCCTGGCATGAAAAATGAGTAATAATAAATATACCACGCTCATATGTTCAAGAAGCTACAATGTCACTACATTCATTCCAACTATGATCCGCCCATGGAAATCAAAATGCTTCAGTAATGTTAAGAATCGCTACTCACTGCTGTAGCTGGGATACCAGAAGATCAGAGCCGTTCATTATATAGGATAACAACATGCGCAGAAATACTGGCAGGTGCACTAAATGCCATGGTAGTGAGGAGCAGATATATTCTACCAATCAACATATCCTAGGCAAGTTTTTAAGCTCTCAAGATCAGGGAAGAGTACCTTCTTGTGGAACACAGGCTTTGTTTGTCCACCATAACCTGACTGCTTTCTGTCATAACGACGCTTCCCTTGGGCAGAAAGACTATCTTTACCCTTCTTATACTGTGTTACTTTGTGAAGGGTGTGCTTCCTGCACTCTTTGCTCTTGCAGTAAGTCTTCTTTGTTTTTGGAACATTCACCTGTAAGACAGTTTTTGATAGGGGTCTGCCTTCAAATAAGGTAAAAAAAGAGATAGAGGAAAATATTCCAAACAGCAGCTAGAAGCTACATTGTTGGTGGCATCTTGAAGAACAAAGTATTGCTAGCTAGTTGGCAACATCACCCCCTAATAATATGCAATGCATCATCTTCTTGATAACGGAAGAATGTCTAAAAATACATCCACCCTAAATTGTTTTACCAAGCTCCTTCATACCACTTTCTCAGTTAAAGCAAGACAAGTGGTTACCCAAGACCTCCTAATAAAGCCAGTCACAACTAATGACAAAATCAGGAAAAAAAGGCCAGCAAATTAATAATGAAAATGAACCTAAATCCTTGTCCCATTTATGTAGGGTCACATCACCATCTTTAAGCTAGATTTTGAAATTGCATGAAGAATTCAAATTGAAAGACTATCCCCTAACATTTTTATCATAACAACAAAAAAGCCGTTAAGTACTGATCTCAGATAATGTTTTAACCTCATGAACTACTTAGGACAACAGTGCACCTTCTAGAATTATGCTTGTGCCAGATTTCCACCTCTGCAGATATTTATGGCAATATTTCTGGTAAGAATGTTTTAATCTATAATATCTACAATAACCAGCAGTTTTCGTGGAGTCAATTTCTCTTATGGGTAATGATTTGATTACCTGAAGCTCAAAATTACAAGCTATAAATAGAGAAAACTATTTATGGTAACCATAGATAGGATCATTTTACTAAGATATGATGATTCATATGAATATAGATGTAAGTGCTGGAATATACTAACAAAAATATTACATAAAGAAATCCTAGTGGTTTCTTATATTCTGGCCTATACTAACAAAAATATATATTTTAGGAGGTAAAGCTTGCAACTTGAATGAAATGCCATTTATGATTTCATTCTGCATAGTACCAATCTCCATTCCATCAAGAAGAGCATCTAACAAAACCATATGCCATTAAATATACAATTTTAATCATTTAAAACCACAACCTTATAATAACTATCAAATTACCTTCGAGCTTATTAGCTTATAGCTAATCCAGGTTTTAAAACTGCAAAACCACTAGAGCACTCTAGCACTCGTATACCAAGACAAGCATAGTGTTACACTGAAAACAGGAAATTCCAACTTATGAGTCTATCCTTACAATTTCAAGTGTTTTGACATAAATTAAGCTTAACATTAAGCTCTAAGTTCGTTTAATAAAAACATGTGCTGTGAATGTCACAGGGTCCAAGCAATTTCTACAAAAGTGGTTGCCTCGAGCATCATCATAACATGTCAAATTCAATTATCAAATTATTCTCCACTACCTAGCACATCCAATGGATAGAAAGTAATCATAAAATGATGGCAACTTAAAAATCATAGGAAACACAGTGACTCCCCTTAAAATTACATCTCAACAATTTGTCAGAGACTTCTCCGAGCTACTCCTAGTCCATGCAAATAACCTAAGGTTCTATCTTAATGGATTAAACGGACGCCTCACCATCAAGCAATATACTCGAACTTCGGTCTTGTGACCAAAGGAAAGATAAAAAACAAACAAATCTACATAACAAGTCCTAGCCAAGAACCTGCGTCATAAAAGCGATCATTGGGTAAGCAGTTCCCACAAGATTTTCAAAAAAGCCTCCATGAATCATCAAGATCTCTCGCCTCACCATCAAAATCAACCACTGATTTCTCAAATCTAAAACCTAAGGCACTCAATCTCGTAAAGATCAACACTTTACATGCCTCTAAGCCTGAAATCTTGTAACCGGGGCAGCGTCAATTTGGAAACCATAGAAGAACACTGGAACGATAAACCGCTAATGCCCAATATACTTAACCAACGACTCTGCCAATGGCAAATAAAAAAAAAGAACTTCCTAACCCTCGAATCGCAGAAAATGCAAGCATCCATCCCTTTCTAAATCATACTTCTACATAGCTTTTCCAAAACTATATAAATCGATTTCCAATTTGATCAATGGAAGAAATCATACTGGAAAATAAGAGGAGATCCAGCTTGGTATTTACCATGGTTACAGCTAGGGTTAAGGTTCCAAATACTCCGAATAATCCTCCCCCTGTGCGAGCCGGCGGAACGAAGAAGCCAATCTAAGGGAGAGTTCGAGCCTTTTATGTTTACTCCTGCGGGTGGAGGGCTAGGGTTAGGGTTTTGAAATGTATATATTTAAATTCCAATTTTGCCCTTATGACATGGTAAGACTTGACGTGCTAGGGTTTAAGGATTAGTAAGTGGGCCAGATCTTGTTGTCGAACGAAATTGGGCCTCAACAACGGTTCTGATTAACATGAAATTTGTTTTGCTATTTGTAATTATACATGTAAAAAAATTATACTAATGATGGTTGATTTGGGTTTCATCATGGACTCACAAGAGCATTGACTAAGATTGGCATCATTTCAATCTTTAGAAAATAATAGTTCATCATGGATGGTGTTATTGTGGCCAGAGGTGTGCATGAGCTAGGCTGACCTAACGGACTCGAGCATGATCCCATTCGTCTCTAGCTTAAACAGTTTTATTTAGACTGCCCATTTTTAATTTTTGATAATTAGTACAACATACAGCTTACTCGGGCAAACTACTCTTCTGTAAATACTTGATACATGGACAAATAACATAGGCCTAATAATGCATCGAGGATTGACCTCCTTACAAAATCCCTCCCCCTTGAGTTCTTCCAATAATTGCTACTCAATCAGCTATCATATTTCCTTCTCCGAGCGTATGAACTATCTTAAAATCTTGAAAGCACCCCCAAGAAATGAAAATAATCTTCTAGCAAAGCTGATACACACCCTGGTCCCATGGATTTCGGTTAAAGAGGCAAACCAAGGCCAAACAGAAATTTTCAATGATTTTGAACAACTACGTTTGCACCTTAGCTATGCATGTTGCTTCTCTAGTCACCAATGCCTAACAGCCAACTAATTTGGTTTCTCAAGACCAGCCCAACCCCAGCCCTTGTATCAAAAGAAATAAAAGAACGATCAGTATTCATTTTGATATGGGGATAAGTAGGTGGATACTAAGGAACCCATGTTTGGGTAGTATCATGTTGGTAAAGCTGCCCCTAATTACTGAGTAATTCTTGGCCATGGCTCAAGTTCTTCGCTCTCTCCGAGCCTAATATGATCCACTGACTACTCCGAGCTCAGACAGCCCACGTACACGCAAAAACATAAAGGGTCTTAGTTTATATGCAATTTTGTTAACGTCCCACTTATTAGTGATCATAAGGTCATGAACGACACAAGTATCATCAGTAGTGATGAAAATAACAAGGAAATTGAGACAAAGGAGATTCAACAACCAAGGGATAATGCATGAAAGTAGAATCATTGTCATTACCAATGTTAACCTTCGATGCTTCTTTGACACCAAGGAATCCATTTAGGACCAACTTGGGAATATTCGGCTAGATCTAGTGGTATCCGGTCGGAGAGAACGAAGAAAAAGAGTGCTGATGGAGTGATGTTGAGTTTTAGGCTAGGCACGTTTACAGAGAAGCTAATGGGGTTGCGAACTGAATGGTCTCATACGTGGCTAATCACTCTGGGGGTATTCTATGGGTTGGAAAAAGAGAGTTGCCTAGCGTACTTCATGATGTATTATCTTTTGACTTTTTTGAATGTATCCATATTAGAGGTGTATGAGCCATTTACTGTAGCAAAAAAAGTAAAAGAGTGCAAAAGCGGGAGGGAGATCATGGGAGGGTCACAGGCATGGGATGAGAACAAAGATCTCTCAAGTTCCTTTTTTCCATACCTCCCACTCTTCCTCTCTTACATCCCATCCTCCTCGCCTCACATGCTTTTCTCCGCCTAATCTGCAGGGCCTAGCAGGATATTGCTAAACACAGCCTTATAAGGGAGGTTTTTCATGGATCAAGTATTTCATATGTTTTTCTTTTTCACTAACCTGACCCATAAACAATCTTGTCCTGAGAGGTATGCAGTCCATCATGGCTCACTTAGTCCATTCTCCAGGTGGCCCTCAAACTAACAGGCGCGGTTTAGCCATTTAGGTCCATTGCACTATACATAATAATAGTAATAATAATAATAAAGACTCATGATGAACCTTGAGATCGTAAGTAGATGATCTTTCCACTATCTAGCATAGTGTGTATTTCATTAATATGCTATGTTCCACATCAAATATGTCAAACCAGGGTCGCTATTGATAATTTGCCAATCTCTTATCAGGTAGAGAAATCATGGCAAGTTGTATGGCTCTATATAATAATAAATTGACAATTGAGCTAGTAGGCGGGGATGGCGGTTCTTTTTCCTTTTTTTTTACGAATATTTTTATATATTATGAGTACGAATATACCTAATAAAATTAGAAAAAGTCACAGAGTATTTTAGGCAACTCCCTCTCTCCGACCCATAGAGTACCTCCGGAATGGCAAGCCACATAAGCAAGCACCTAGTTTGCGTTGTCGTTGGCCTCTCTGAACACATGCTTAGCCTAAAAGATCACTCTATTTTCTCACCATCGCCCAAATGTTTCAAAGTAAGGGTGTCCTCCTTCACCATCATATGGCTCCTTTGGATCCAGCTGATCGGAGATTAGGATTCTGCGGCCAAGAACCAGATTTCTTAAGGTTGCCATGGAAACAAAGCAAGCCCAAAACCCAGTGGCCGAGATCAGGCCCAAGACTCACCCGACTGACACTATTTTTCTGGATCGGTTCCAATCCTGCGCCATGAAGGCGTCACCAGGCGCAGCAGAAATTTTTGAATATCTGACGTGAATTCTAAGCCCGGGCCCGTCCTGCAACCTGATCCTTCGCTTGTTCTTCAGGCCACACGGGCCCCGCTCTATTGACATCTCTGGTTGATATCTCGGAATTGAAGGGCCCACTAAGGGTGGCTTGGGATGCTTGGTTGCGGACGATACGAGGAGACGCCATCCCTCTTCATACAGTTCAACAAACTTATGTGCCAAATTACCAGAACTTAGAAAAAGGAGCCATCTGGTACTGCTCTTGTTTTTTCTTATTGTCATAAAAAATCTAAGAAGAAATATGAATTAGACGCTGTTTCTTTCAATAATTATTCATTTTGTGATCTCAAGAAAGAGTGAAAATAAAAGCAACTGATGGCAGAAAGCTTTTGGAAATCAATATCTATGTGATATCTCACTAACTTGTAGAGAAGTAGAGAATCAAAAACAGAAAGAAAGATAACAACGATGCCTAGCAGGCGCCGGAGTAGTAAAATTGTTTCATGTAATAACTCGCTTAAAGTCAGACTAGTGTGAAGCATAGTCCTCAACGTTTTATTTTGAGGTCCAAGGTGGAACATTGGCCAAATTGAATCCAGAATCCACAGGGAAAAAGGCTGGATTTTAATTGTAGTTTTGTAGATCTTTGCAATTGACCTGAAGGAGGTAGGTCCCATGTCTACCTAGAACCTCCTCCCCCAACTTAGTTCGGAGGAACTCGGCTTCGAAGAATTTAGTAAATAAAACCTAGCGAACCTCTGTATTTCCTACTTCCTGAAGGTCCGCAAGAAACAAAACAAATTTCATCGCCAAATGGATCATATTCTTATACACCAATGCCAACTAATCGGCCCTGCCCTTACTCCATAGTCCAGAAAACATTATGATAACAATATAACTTGAATATAATTAGGTAACATTAAAGAATAATACAACATGCTTAGATGCCTTTTTTCCTTAAGGTCACACTTTATTCGATCATTGATAACTGCTCAAATAAAGCGAAACATCATAAAATATTTGGTGAATAACAAGGCATATTGTAGACCTGAACAAAACTTCCAACAAGGTTTTTATTTCTGTTCAATGCAAGCTCTGAGATTGGATGATTAGAGCTGAAGGTGTTTTGCAGCAGTATGGACGTCCTTGTCCCCTCTTCCACTGAAACTGAGAACCACCTTAGCTCCATCAGGAAGGGTCGGGCAGAGCATTTCCAGGAAGGCCAAAGCATGCGAAGTCTCTAGAGCTGGAATGATACCCTCCAATTGTGACACGCGCTTGAAAGCTGAGTGCACATAAAACTCATTTAATAGAATCCTGAGAATGTTGATAACTGAAATCAAGTATAAAATATCCCATGCGTGTGAACAACAATAGAGCTGGTAGCACAACATGGTAGCAAGACTACAAACATATAGTTAACAACCTAGATACAATAGAATAAAGGTATGAAGGAATCTCGAATGACTAATGAATAATAATACACTTCAACCTTGAGCTATCAAGTTAGGACAAAAAGAATTGCTGTGAAAGTAAAACTGAAGCTCCATTAGGCAGAACATGGTCTATATGCTTTAAGAATTCCACCATTTTGACCACACTTTTATCTTTCGGTCAGATAAATTGACCACTGTAAAGGTTGCATCTGGAAGCATATTGCATGAGAGAGAGAGAGTTCAATTAAGTGCACAATTAATGAACAAGTGAAACCTCAATCCTGGGGATACAGCCTAAACAGAAAATTCACCAAGAAGCAGGGTAGAAGACAACTGAAGTTTTATCTTTCTTCCCCGAAAATATATTGGATGGATGTATCCCTACACATAGAGGCCATGGGAAGCTGAATTCTTGTCCTCAATCATCTTGATTGGCTTCAACATTGTTATCCATCTTTCAATAAAGATTAAAGAGGGGGCATATGGATAAAGACAAGATAAGAGGATGTGGTCTCTTCCTGCTTCCTCCTCTAGGAAGTGGAAAGACATATTTTATAGGTTTCAGCCACCCTTGTTTTGGACTTTTCTCTCTTAAACAATTCAGAAAAGTAATATATAAGAGGAAATTAAGAATTAGAAAATATATCTGCTGATGTTGTTTCCACCTTTAAAAAGAACATATATAACTTATACTTCGCTCAATGCTTAAGGCATCACAGCCAATCTAAATGAACATTGCTCCATACAGATCATGAAGTAGATATATAGAAGAATTTCTGCAGATCTGCATTGTGTTTCAGATCTAAAGTTTCTTTTCTTCTCTCTAATTTTTTCCTGTTGGTGCAGACTCAAACACCTAGATTCACAAACTACCATATTTAATCTTCTAGTTCATACCTACGCTATTCTCCCTGCACCGTGTCTTTTGCGGTATCCTACAAAATATTTGATGAAACAGTTCAACAATCAAGATTACCTTCCATACTTCGAGAGACAAATGATTTTTCTATGTGCATTTTACAGCATTACACTAAAATACAGATAGAGATTAACAAATCAAGGGGCTCAAAATTTACTTCACTCCTTATAAAATATAACTTCATATGGTTTTGCTTAATAAAAATTAGTATCAACAATCATATGAACTATGAGAACTATTGCTTCTATACCTTCCAAGGCCTCTTGATCGGTGATGCTATAGTATTCAGCACGTCCAGTATCTTTCAGAAAGCTGTGCTCTGGTCCAACACCAGGGTAGTCCAACCTAACACATTTAATATAGAACTATCAGAATTGACCTCATAAGTATAGATCAGAACAAAATAAATAGAAACGTCATGATTTGGATAAAAAGTTCCAGGAATATGTTATAGCATACTACCCAGCACTAATAGAATGTGGCTCAATTATTTGTCCATCATCATCTTGCAACAAATAGCTCATTGCTCCATGCAGTACGCCGACTTCTCCTTTTGTTAAGGTTGCAGCATGCTTACCACTGTTCAATCCATGTCCTGCAGCCTCCACACCAATCAATCTTACATCTGAGTCGTCAACAAACTCATGGAAGAGTCCCATTGCATTTGAACCCCCGCCAACACAGGCAACTAGAACATCTGGCTTTCCACCCCATTTTTCCATTGCCTGTCTTCTCGTTTCCTTACCAATCACTGCATGGAAATCCCTCACCATCATTGGATATGGATGAGGACCAGCAACTGACCCCAAAATATAATGGGTTGACTCAACATTAGTCACCCAATCTCGTATGGCCTCAGAAGTAGCATCCTTCAGAGTTGCAGTCCCAGAATGAACTCCTCTGACCTACATAAAGTGTCCACTACAACAGTTCAAAAATCAACCAATGATACTGTCTATATTAGTTTGGAGAAAGCAGTGCACCAAAGTGTCGGCCTCATAAAGAGTCATGCAAGACCTCGAGATATAGTACATTACCACATAATTGACAAGAGATGTAGCAAATGAAACAATATTAAAATTTAAAGCTCTATCAACTGAAGATCAGCAAAATAGAAAACAATGTTCTTCACTAGCTAATGAATCAGATTCTAAAACGTACTACAGAAAATTCCTCAATGTTTTTTTCCAATTTGTCATCTTATCTTAGCTATTTAAAAAATCCAAAGTACAACAACTTCATTATACTTCGTCACAAAATGAACCAATGTTAGAATAACATAATAATAAAATGAATGGTTTGAAGAGAAATGATGATCTTACTAGAAAAAGGTGGAGCAAATGAATACAATCAAGCTGCTTCAAACAGGAAGCAACTAATCTAGTGATTTTCTAGCATATCTACGATGCAAGAAGATGAGATTCCTTAAGAATTATTGAAATATACAAGACAATATAATACCTCAACCATGCTTGTTCTATATCACATGAATGTTAATTAACACCTGCAAGATCAGATATGCTACTAATTACAAACCTCTGCTCCAAGAAGCCTCATTCTGAAAACATTTAGGGCCTGCCTCTCCATATCCTGAGCACCCATGTAAACGATACACTGCATTCCAAATCTTGCACATACTGTAGCAGTCGCAACTCCATGCTGACCAGCTCCTGTTTCAGCTATAATGCGTTTCTTTCCTAAACGCTTTGCAAGTAAAGCTTGTGCAACTGCATTGTTTATCTTGTGGGCCCCAGTGTGGTTGAGATCTTCCCGTTTTAGGTATATGTGTGGACCCTCACCGTTAGACCGTTTGTAATGTTCTGTTAGTCGTTCTGCAAAGTAGAGTGGGCTCTCCCGACCAACATAGTCTTTAAGGATCCCGGCCAATTCTTTCTACAATAGAAGAAAATAGATGCAAAGACTTAACAAGCTGATGAAAAGATAAGAAGAAGTTGCAGTGTAACAGATAGTCGCTTTAAGTTGCAGGAATACAAAATATACAAGGAATCAAAACACATTTGAATGTCATCACACAAATTTTTGAAAAATAAACAGGGCGATAAACATGGGCTAAATTTCTTCTTTCAGATGCAACATCCCATTTCATAGGCCAGACTTATTATTTCCAGTAAATTTGCCATTATACATCAAAACTTCAGGTTACACTGAGTTCAATACTAGAACTAGGAACCTAGACATATTCATCAAAATCAATCATTCATCCATTTAGCATAGGAGCTTGGCAACTCATTGCCCAAAAAATAGGGTTGGAGAACAATTAGAAGTTAGGAAAACTCAGAGAATGGACAAAGTAATTTTATCAAGTGATCGAATTAAAATCACTCCCACCATCTACTCCCAGCATTTCTAGCTTACACCAGTTCTTGGGTAAGGGAGCATGCAGAGTAACCTCGATGCAGAAAGATAACACTTTTATATGATATCCTCCATAGAAAGCTTCGCAGTTAATTTACAAATCGTCCTTGTATTATGCTCGTCCTGATTGAAATCTTCGAACAAAAAGTTTTTCCAATGCAGTTTTCAAAATGTAAGCAACAATAGTCGTTTTTGATGATTTATTCAATTTATACATGATCTATGCCCTTCTATCTAGAAAAGGCTTGGGTTAGGGTTTTCATTCCCCAAAACATGCAAAAGTACAAACAAATATCCATAGATACAAGCATACTTGCACGCGTAATACATCATACGTTAGAACACATAGATGTTCACATAATCAGCCATGCATATATTTTAATTAGACCTCACTCGCAGGCGAGCATATCAATTGAACAAGTAGATCGACGTCTTCACAAAAATCACCAAAAACCGGGCCAACTAAAAGGGCGAGAACTTTTCCATGAAAAATAGTAGATACATCGAATCTATATTTCTTTTAGTTTATATTCATAAATATAATTCTTATAAAATACACACAAATTCAAGGCCAAAAAAAATCTTAAAATTTGCTCCGAGCAAAAGGGAACAAAATAGATCTTAGCAGAAATTGAAATAAAAATAAAAATTGACATAAAAATAATAGATTCTAGCTGACAAGTATAATTAAAGAGATTAAAACACATCAAATCCATCATTATCAATTTTAAAAGACAAAAACCGAATAGAAGGGGAAAGGAATCGAACCTGGAAATCCTCGTCCTGGGAGAGAGACCGGAAGGCGACCTCGAGCTCGGCCAGGGCGTGCATTAGGGTTTCCGGCACGTACTTCCCCCCGAACTGCCCGAATCTGCCGAACGAATCCGGCCGCGGGGCCGCGCCGGCCCGGCTCTCCTCCGTCTTGACGGCGGCCGGCTCGCGGGCGAGAGTACAAGAGACGGCACGGCAGGGCGGTGACCGCATCGCGGAGGGGCTCAGCCGGGATTTCTCCAATCTCAGCGGCATCCGGAGTCCATGGAAGGACGAGCGGGGAACGGTAGAATTTCCGTGGACGGAGCTCGCGGTGACGGCCATTGCGCGGTGACGGAGTTCGGGCTTGGCTGCTTTGGTGCTTCACTGCTTCGATGACGGGGGCACGGGGGCGACCCTTTAAACCTCCAGTGGGCGGTGAGCGTTCCAGACATGGAAATGGCCGACGGTCAAGATCCAGTGGATGTCGTTGCCAATAAAAGCAGGTGGATGACGTGGCAGTCGTCTGAATGTTTTTCAGGGCCCACGAGGATCGGACGAGAGGTTGGCGAAATGGTTCATTGTACAATCTCCTGCGGATTTAGCACTAGGATTACATGGTTTGGCTGGGATATATTTATATTTATATTCATATTTAAAATATAAATATAGATATAGATATTAAACAAATATTAAAATTAGTTTCTATTTATTTTAATGGGTACGGATATAAATTAGATATTAAGCATATATATATTTGTTATAAACGAATAAGAATGCAGTATATTAAACATATCCTTTCTTATCCGAATATGAATATAAATCGAATACTTTTTTAGATATTAATAAAATTTGAACAAAATTTAGATTTGATTATAAAAGAAAGATTTAATTAAAAAATATAATTTTAACAAGCATTTATCAATAATAAAAATTAACAATTTTATAAAAAAATACTGCTCAAGATTATTCATCACCGAAGTAGACGGGATGTATAGCACTTCCAAAGTATCTATGACTATAGCTGGTTGCCATTCTCCGATGAAAACTAGAAAATGGATGGAACCTTAGAAATCCTAGTTGCTTAAAGACGATAAAGAGGAAAGAGAAACGAAACGAAAGAACGAGAGGTTTGAGTCTTTTAGGCATGCGGGGTGATTCTGTATTTTTATGTCTGGAGCTTATTTGCTGCTCCCTAGATCTAGAGTGGGACATGGCCATGCTATCGAGGGGTACGACTCATGAAAACATGAAGCCAAATGTTTCATTTGTCTTTCAGATCCATCTCAAATATAATACAATATATCAAAATCTAATTTTATTATTCATTAAATAAAAACTAATATTGGTTCAAAACGTCTGAATCCAAATATAAATACCAAACCGATAATCTTTAATATTCAAAAAATCATTGATAACAAATTCATAGCTAATTTAAAATACCAAAATTCTTCTATAAAATCGCCAAGCTTGCTAGTGCGAACTCCAAGCCTGAACTAACCTTCGTCCTTACTGATTAGGGGTGGCAAAATATGACCCGACTCGCCAACCGATCTGTGTTCGACCCGCCATAAACAGATTCGGGTTTGGCCTAAATAGGTTCGGATCATAAAAAGATTGACCCGTTTAACCTGTTTATTAATTGAGTTGGATACATATTTTAGATGTCTGACCTATTTAACCCGTTTAATATATGGGTCGGGTTGGATCAGACAGGACCGACCCAAGCCTCGGCCCAAAGAAAAGCGATAGCTGCTTAGCTGCTCCAGTGTAGGCTACTTAGTACTAAGCTGATTTAATGAGATGGGACAGGAACCCTCCTCATCTCTCTCTCCGTCGAACCCTCCAGGCCTCCATGGCTCTCTCTCTCTCTCTCTCTCTCTCTGTCAAACCCTCCTGGCATCCCACGTCTCCCTCTTTTGTCGAAAGAAATCTCGAGTCTCAACCCCCACCTCTCTCTTGCTAGAACCCCAACCCCCCACCTCTCTCTTATTGTGGACGGCAATGTGGGTGGCGGCCGAACGGGCGAGCGGAGGAGTGAGGGCGGCGAGCGGCTTAGATAAGGCGATGGAGCATCCAATCGGAAAGGTAAGGGGGCATTGAATCCGAGCGGTGGAGCGGCAGAAGTGGCGGTGCTCGATGGAGGCAGCGGTGCTTAGCAGTGGCGGCTCGGTGCGGCGCTGCAACGGCGGCACAGTGGCGGTCGAGGCAGATCTCGAGGTGGTGGTCGACCGATGAAGCTTCGGCGGCGACGGGGTAAGGCGGAGGCCGCGGGTGGTGCGGGGCGGCAGCTCGGGCGTAGCCGCGGACGGTGCGGGGCGGCGGCTCAGGCGTAGCCGCGGCGGTGCGGGGTGGCCAATCGGGAAAGATGAGCAGGTAATCTCTTTTTTTTCTTTACCCTCCCACCTCTCTCTCTCTTATCTAAAGAAATCCCGACCCCCACCTCTCTCTCTCTTTCTCTCTCGCCAGTTGCCAGAAGGAACCCCACCCTCCCATCTCTCTCTCTCTCTCTTGCCGAAAGGAACCTCTCTCTCCATTTGGTCCGTCTTCCCGGCGTTCTCCAGTACTTGACTTCTCACAGGCGAGGCGGCGGCTACGGCGTTGCACTTCTCCTTGATTACCTACGACTTCGCCCTCGGCTCCCTCCACTGCTGGACGGCCAGCCACGAGAAGCTTAACAAGTAGTCAAGTAGGTATTTAGTTCTCCACCTCCTCTTCCTCTCTCTCTCTCTCTCTTCCTCCTCTCTCTCTCTCTCTCTCTCTCTCTCTCGTCTCTTTTCCTCCCATTCCTCCCCCACCCCACCCTTCCTTTTTCTTAAACGGGTCGGGTCGGATAACATGTTTATTAAATAAGTCAGGTTCAGGTTGTAATTCCTGACCTCTTTAATAAATAGGTCGGGTTCAGGTTTATAATTTTCTGACCTGACCTATATCTGACCCGACCCGATTGCCACCCCTACTATTGATCCTATTTGCTTGGAGAGAGAGAAAAAAATAGAGATATATAAGTGACACAGCTCAGTAAGTAAACCTTTCACTAATTTATCGGATCAAGCATAAGTTTTTTTCATGCCAATGCATCATTTAAATAAAATAACAGATATTCCAAAATAAGCATTTAATAATATGATATATTAAAAATATATCATAGAGCCAATCATGAATGCATAAATCATTCATATTTTATAACCATAACTTCAAGTTCATTTTGTAAATAAATACATAAAATGTTCTTCTACCATTTAGCCACACCATAGTTCAAAATATTACTAATAGATATTCGTGCTATAATCACTTTATACCTGTGACAGGGCTAGTGTTCGTAATCAACACATATTCATATTTGTATACCAACTTTATATCCATTGGTGAGGCTAGTGTTCGTATGGATGCTAGCTGTGGATGTCGATTGTCCTAATGCAAGGGATCATACAAAGCTATCTAAGAGTCTTTCGAAAACTTATATGTTTTTCTTAAAACATACACATAAATAGGTGAAAAAATACTAAATGGCATGACTTGATTCATAACAGAACCATTTTTCTCAAAACGTTCATGAAACTATTTTTCACAATAAAGCATGATTTTTATAACACATATGATGATCCATAATTTTAAGAAAAGCATGATATTTCAACAAGCAGATTTTATGCATAGAAGACATGATCATAAAAAATGCAAGTTCGAAATCTAGTAAAGAGTGTAAGATTTACTTACCTCTTTCGCCTTAAGCCATCAAACTTTACTAGGCGATTCAGTTAACCATATTAACAACATTAAAAGTGAGATTAACTTCCATTCAAATTAAAATAAATAAGAAAGGAGATGATTAGTTGGGTGACAATGTTCAGCAGATCCGGATGGGTCGAGCCTGAGCGATTTGATCAATAAATCATAGAGAATAAACTCGAGTAGGGCCAAGATTAATCAATCATGGTTCATCAATAGGAGTTTCAAGGATAATCAATGGGGCCAGGATGATCGGTCCAGTAGGTGGCCCGGGCACTAAGGCGGATTATGCCCTTTACAGGGGTTAACTCAGGTTCGTAGATCAGGTCAACAGGATCCGATACTGGTTCCTTAGACATTCTAGAGAGAGAAAGTAGAGAGAAAGTGGAGAGAGGAGAGAGAAGGTAGAGAGAGAAAGAAGAGAGAAGAAGAAAGAGAAATAAGAGAGGGATGGCTCTCTCTCTCTCTCTTTCTTCTTATTCTTCTTCTTCTTCTATTTTTCTTCTTTTTCTTTCTTCTTTCTTTCTTCTTCCTCAGCAATATGGAAGAGAGAGAGAGGACGGACGGTGGCTATGGTCGTGTGGTCTGACGAGGTGGTGGTCGGAGGTGGTGGATGGCAATGTTGGGCAGCCGATGGCGGTGGCCGGGCGGTCGAAACCAAGCCAAAATAGGGCCAAACAAGGGAGGTTTTGGGCTTGGTTGTTCTCAGATTTTTAGCCCACTCGCTGGCGGCTGGGGTCTAGCTCTGACTTGGACCTATGCAAGGAAGGGTTAAGGCCCTCAAAGATGAACGCCAATGACGGTGGCATTCAAAAGAAGGAAGAACTCAGCCAAAATAGGGGAAATAAAATAGGGTCTTCTTTTGGTCGATTTTCGGTCGATTACTTAACTAATGACCGTGATGTCGGGTCATGGGAAGAAGAGAAAACGGAGAGAAAGAAGGGTGGATTACCTCGGCTCCGGCGAGCTCTCCGGCCTCGATTTTTGGTGGGCATAGTGACAAGCAACCACGAACTTCAATGAGAAAAAGAGAGAGAAGGGAGCTCGATGATCGTCGATGGAGGAGAAAGAGATGGGAGGTTAAATAGGTGAGGTCTTTGAGTCCTAGATGAACTCAAATTGGCTTGGGAGTCCTCGATTCTTATCGGATTTGGAGGAGGAAGAAGACTCCTCAGAGTTTTCTTCTCAGCCTTCATCGTGCCACAAGCACGATGGCCATGGGCCTGGCCTATTCGGGTTGGCCCACAAGCCCAAAGCAAGTGTGGGCCGATCAATGGACCAGGCCCTCACAAAAGGACTATAGGAGTATCAGCTAAACCATAAGAAGAGGATAGAGGTCCTGAAGAAGCAGATGAAACATCTAATTCAAGACTCGATGAAGTAGACACTAGAGCAGCAACCTGAGAATCTGAAAAAAAAAATATATGACAAATTTTCTATAGCAAAGACGACTACGATTTTCAGTCGATTCCTTAACTAACAACCATGATGTTGGGTCATGGGAAGAAGAGAAAATAGAGAGAAAGAAGGGTGGGGATACCTCGGCTCCGGCGAGCTCTCCGGCCTCGATTTTTGGTGGGCATAGTGACAAGTAACCACGAACTTCAATGGGAAAAAGAGAGAGAAGGGAGCTCGATGATTGTCGATGGAGGAGAAAGAGGTGGGGAGGTTAAATAGGTGAGGTCTTCGAGTCCTAGACGAACTTGGATTGGCCTGGGAGTCCTCGATTCTTGCTGGATTCGGAGGAGGAAGAAGACTCCTCGGAGTCTTCTTCTCAGCCTTCATCGTGCCACAAGCACGATGGCCATGGGCCTGGCCTAGTCGGTCCGGCCCCCAAGCCCAAAGCAAGTGTGGGCCGGTCAATGGGCCAGGCCCTCACAAAAGGACTATAGGAGTATCAGTTAAACCATAAGAAGAGAATAGAGGTCCTGAAGAAGCAGACGAAACATCTAATTCAAGACCCGACAAAGTAGATGCTAGAGTAGCAACCTGAAAATCTTAAAAAAAGATATGACGATTTTTTTATAGCAAAGACGGCTACACCTCCCGACTTGTTAGGTATATTGTGAAGAATGGCATGGATTGGTAGGAAATACCATTCCGAGAAATACCATTCCGACACAATATATGAGGTGGGGTGGGCATCAGATTAGCAGGTATATAATTGTCGGGATTCCCCCAAAACATTTTCTGATAGGAATCCTTGCTGGCATTTTTAGCTCGACTTAATAATAGTTGTCTTACTCAACTTGCTTACTAGTTGCCTTGCTGACTAATATCATTATTTTACTTGTGAATTTAGAGTTCTAAACTGAGTACACTAAGAAAACAGTAGTTTCCTTTTTTCTTCCTTTCATGAATACGAAATGATCAGTATTGCTCCTTTGGTAACCTGACCATAAAAGAAAAGTGTTCAATTGGAACATAAAAATGTGGATGAATTGGTCCTAGTCACTCTTTAGGATGGAGTGGGCCATTAGGTGTAGGTGCCTTTTAGAGGTGGAAGATAATAATTCTTCTTATTTGACCTGAAACTGATCGATCCATGAGTAGGTTGAAGAGAGCTCTAACAGGCCTTGGAAGACCAAGCCTTTCTCGATCCATCTCGTTGGGTCTTTCTTTTTGGTTTTGGGAGGGCTCAAGATCTTCTTATCAACACTGTTGTGAACTGCATCTTAGGACTACCACGAGGCTTGTATTCTATAGAAAAAAGAAAGATGGAGAGTCTTAGACGGGGTTCCAGATAGAAATTACTTCTCAACAAGCTGAGAAAGTAGGATAATAGACCAGATTGAATTGATAAGTAGAATTGACATAAAATAAGAGAATGGTGAAATGGTTGTACAAAACTGGTTCGATTGCAGAAACATATATAGGGATAATGTTTCCTGTTGTGGTTCAAATTCGGCCCGAGGGTGACCACGCCGAAGGAGTCAGGGGAGCTACAGGTCGGAATGGAGTGGGACGCCGCTTCCAGCACGCCGGCGGACCTGCACAAAGTCTCATCAGTAGGATTCTGATGAGAGCCCTCTGATGATTAAGTTAAAGTAGATCTTAGTGGGTCCAGTCAAAAAACTCTTCTAGGCATTACCTGATGGGGCTATTTATAGTTCCTGTAGAGGTACCCAGGTGGCGTGCAGCCAGAGCTGGCTTGAGATGCACGATGTAGGCCGTCCTTGTGAATGGCATGGCGTCGATAGAGATGGCAGGGTATGGCCCCTGGTCGACATGTCGTGGAGTGGCCAGCAAGTAAAGCATGGTGCGGTGAGGTTGTAATACACAGCCACATATGCAGACGTAGGGCGCGCGTAGGTGTGCACGTGGATGCGGCCGTGGGCGAGGTCAAGCTCACTTAGAGGTTGCAACATTTACTTGAGGTCAGCTCGATGAGCACTGAGGTCGGGCCGACTTGGGAGCCGCGACATATGTTTGATGAGGTCGGTCGGCTTGGCGAATTCCGAGGTCGGCTTAGCCTTTCCAACTCTGAGGTTTGTTTGATAGCGCCCCGAGCTAGGGCTAGGGCGCATCATCGAAGATGCTTGGCGCATCGTCGAAGATGCTTGGCGCCCCGAGCTCAGGTCGAGATGCATCGTTGAGATGCCGGGTGCCTCGAGCTTAGGTCGGGGCGCGTCGTTGGAGCAGGTTGCTGCATGTCGTAATAGTGGAGAGATTTGGGCGAGGTCGGCCGATCTTTTGGTGAAATCCGAGCTCGGACTAGCTCTTAGTGGGGCTGAGGTCTGGCCTGGTCGGCGCTGAGGTCTGGCCTGGTTGGTGTGGGATGATCCCTATCCTGAGCAGGACAATCCATTTTATCCCTTATCATTTCCCAATAAGATTTACTTAAAAAAATAAAAATAAAAAAAAGGAGGTGTATTTACATCTTTTGTTGTCATTTATGCGTCCCTTAGTACGATTGGTTATTGTTTACTTTTATTATAAAAGTATTACTTACCTCCTTGCCTTCCAGGACTTCAAATTTTCTTTTATTTTTTCAGGTCACCCCCATGATTGCTTCTCCAGCTTTTCCCTCCACTTCCTCGACCTCAGACTCTTCTCTTCCACCATGGCATTTACCCTTGTCCACACGCTTTTTTATCTCTAGTTCTATTTCTTGATCAATTTCTTGTCCCTTCTTTATACTCTATAGATGGTGATTGGTGAAGTTCTACGCATCATGCGGTCTAACCAAAATTTTTTGAAAACTACTAACTTCTATGTGATTTCTTTGTAAATGGGCAAACCCTATGTCAGTACCTTTTCTCTTGCATTGTCTTTATCTTTCCTGACTCTGTTAGCTACCCTCACTCCCATCGGATATGAGCCGCCGCTGTACCACACAAAAAAAATAATAATGAGGTGAGGCTCGCTGTCTTTCTCAGTTTTTTCACCCCTTCTGGTAGTTGATTTCGTCAAGATTCCTCATCTTTAATGATTTGTTCTGTTAAAATTTGTTTTTGTCCTTGATATTATGCTAAGATCGCAGTGAAGTATCCCTATATTCTCCCGAGTCTTGGTCTTAATGTTTTCATCCACCCCTAAATTTCTCGTTGCAATAGTCTACCAAGTTCAAGAAAGAAGCTAATAGTCCATGTCTGTTTCTTCTTCTTGAGCTTTTTGGTTCTTTTATTAGTTTGGTTCTTTAATTTCTGTTTTATTAATGTGGGGTTATTTTTTTGTTCTCTCTTCTAGCAAGAAAGTAGATAGCTTTTGCTGATTTTGTCTCTATATACTATACAATCAGGTTTTCTGCATGTCCAAATTGAATGTTGTATATGATCAACTACTTATTTCTTCTCTGGCATTCTTTTTCTTTGAATTTCAAAGATATTTGATGCAGACTTAATTTCAATGTCTATTGTCTTCATTACATTGAGACCAGGATACTAAACAAAGCATCGTTCATATGCAACATTCAGACATGCCGAAAATCCAATTGTGAAGTATATAGCGACAGAAAATCACCAAATGCTATCTACTTTCTTGCCAGAAGAGAAAACAAGATATCAAGAAAACAGAACTTAAAGAACCAAACCAATACAGAAACCAAAAAAACCGAAGAAAAAAATAGAGAAACACTATTTGCTTCTTTCTTGAACAGGGTAAGCTATTGTATTGAGAAATCTAATAGTGGATAGAAACATGGTCCGCTTACCGGCCAGTTCAGTACGTATCGTATTAGTACCGACCCCCATCGGTATGGTACAGCCACATAAAATGGTACGGGGCCGGAACCAAGCGAGGAAGAAGAAAGAAGAGAGAGAGGAGAAGAGGAAGAAAGAAGAGGAAGAAGAAAAAAAAGAGGAGGAGAAGAAGAAAACGGTTCGACGTATCTCGAGCTGACCCCCTCCTGAGCACCCCGACACGCGCGCGGCCCTCCTAACGGTTCCTTCCTTGCTCGTAGGAGAAGGGGGGGAAAGAGAGAAGAACAGAGGAGAGAGCGGAAGAAATGAGAGGAGGAGAGAGTTCGGGAAGGAGGAAGAAGAAGGGAAGAGAAAAAAAAAAAGAAAAAAAAAATCTTTCCGCATGCGGGGCAACTCGTCCGTGCAGGCACGAGCGATCCCTTGCGCAATTCCACTAGCAGAGAACCTTGCTCCCGCGCGGTTTCCCGCGCCCGGGTGCGGTTCTTCGCGCGGAACAGCGAGCCCACGCAGCACCGTGCATGAGTGCGAGTCCACGCGGGGCCGCATGGGCATTTAATACTACAGAGTAGCATTTAATGCACTCTGTGGCTAAAATGCGGATGCGCATGCGCATCGGCCGTTTTTTTTTTTTTTTTTTTGTAGTTCCGGTTCGACACCAGTTCCAACGGGTACCGAACTGATACCAGAGCCCATCGGTATGCCGGTTCAGTCGGCTCGGCAGACACTGGACAGAAACATTGAGATCAGAATTTTGAATAATATAGAATTAGTCGTGATTGTATCACAATATCAAGAACATGAACAAATTGACAAAATAAATCACTAAAGATGAGGAATCCAGACGAAATAAATTTCTATAAGTAGTGGAAAAAATAGGAAGGGCGCGGGGGGGGGGGGGGGGGGGGGGGGGGGGAGGCTCACCGTGCCGAAGAAAGTATACAGCATTATCTTGATTAGATTGCATGATCCGAATGAATTCACGTATACAGCATTATCTTGATTAGATTGCATGATCCGAATGAATTCACTCCCCCTAGGGACGAGAAAGCCCAAATAGAGGTAAAAAAAAGAGAGAATTAGGGATCCAAGAAAGATAAATACCATGGTGGAAGAGGTACTTAAGGTTGGAGACAGATCACGGTGCCGAAGAAGTGATCATGGGGGCGACAGTATGCCCGTTCGAGCGACGGCGGCATCAAGATCTCCCAAGCTCCAATCCATGCATGGCGGAGCAAGCAGCAACCGAGTTTAAAGAGGTAATAAAAAAATGGGTGGGGCGCCTGCGTATAGGTGGTGTACATAGCTACCCATTGCCTAGAAATATCCAAAGGATGGCGAAAGATTGTGATTCATTTCAAGCTGCTCACGTGTATCGTAAGACGAATAGGACGACAGGCTAGGTCGCCCCCTTTGTTGCTCATCATTCTGGAAAGATTCTTTGAATATAATTTGATGCTGCCTTTCCACTTTTTTCTTGATTTTGCTGGTTGTACTCGTGTTAGAATTGTATGAGCAGTCTTTTGTAATAAAAAAAAAAAAACTCAAATTAATGCATATAAATAATAGTCACCTGCGTAAATTATACACGTGCGCATAATATATAAGTACGACCTTAGGATCTGCCATCCGCGTTAACTACGGGGATCCATCGTATCCGTTAATTTACGGGTGTCATAACTGACAGTTCTGACGCTAGTACTTGACGCTGTAGTCTGATGGGCTATCTGGATCCCGAGCCGGATTCATTGCTGCATGTGCGGTGGAACGGTCTAGGTTTAATTAGATTTGACACGATCGTAGCAAATCTGCGGTGGATTTCGGTGGTCGGACGAGCCAAGCTGAAAGGCTGCGTGGAAGGATGTTTCTCCAAGTGATTTGATCATCGCCCATTTCAAAATGAACCGCCTAAGGCCAGCGATTTGGTCTATTCAGCTGAGGTTGGTCGAGGTCGGACTCAAGTTGAGTACATTAAATCCAAGTCAAGTCTTGGAACCATGGTCTATTCGATCCATGTTAGATTTCAGCATATATGGTGAATTAGAATTTTGCTAAGGGTTGTGATATAATAACCTACCATCCTATTTCTTGAACCACTGATTTTTCTATAAGTTTCGGTTCATTATCAGAAGCCAATCTTTTATTGTAATGATAAAAGCAGAACAAATAATTTAGACTCGGAGTTTATTCTTCACATAATAATGATGGGTGTAGCACCAATTATTTTTAAGAAATAATATGAAAATTACTCAGACCAAACACTTGAATAAACACCTTCCAAGGTTTGATGGAATTTTTTTGCTATGTACAATCTTGCACTTACAAGACCATGGTTATGTAACCATAGAAAGCAAAAGATAGAGAAAAAAAAGGAGAGAATCCTAGAAGTCGATGATGGGTTCTCCGAGCGTCAAATTTCTCTCTATGGTCCATGGCAGGTTAAAGAGCTTGGCTATTACGAACTTGAAAATTTTGTTCACATTTATGTTGTGAGTGGCACTTGAAAAAAAGAGAGTAGCTTTCATCACTCTTGCATATGCTCTGGCCTGCCCAAATAACACCAGAAAAATCAAGCTTAGTTTCTTCTAGAAACCATAGTCATGCCATAATAAAGTTACAAGATAATTTTTTCCTTCAAAAAAGATATAAAATTAACAAGAAGCCTGTGTTCAGTGGATCCCCCACGACCCAGTTTGCCATTGGCCCCCACCTACGACCAAGATTTCCAACATGGAAGGTTCTATTAGATTAATCCCCGGTGCATGAATCCAAATAATATTCCTTTGTTACTTCTATCCAAATTGAATACAACTACGATATCAAAGTTTGAATTCGCTAAAAAGATGAACAATTATCGAAGAACTATGCCAAGAATGGAGATTGTGATCCGCATTCATTAAACCATTCGACAACAAATTGATCATTTCATTGACGGAGCGTAGTCAACTTGGGGATAAAGTGGAGCGAAAATGTGTGGTAATGAATCAAATTTGAACCCAAGCAAATAGGGGCACAGTTATTCCAAGAAGAGGCTCAGAACTGGTTCTCCATCAAGCTGGGGACCATTATTTGCATTCGGTGGTACAAGAAGGTCCATACTCCATGTTTAGTTTTTATCATAT
Organism: Phoenix dactylifera; assembly: GCF_051530095.1. Lineage (NCBI taxonomy): Eukaryota > Viridiplantae > Streptophyta > Magnoliopsida > Arecales > Arecaceae > Phoenix > Phoenix dactylifera. The sequence goes on along the minus strand of NC_143190.1, from coordinate 37,236,062 downwards.
TGGTCCATGGACCAGTTAGTGATTCTCTCTGTTTCAGGTGTCTAATTTCTAAAACAGATTGCTCTGGTGATATTAGGATGGCTTTGTCTCTGAAGCCTTTAGCAGGGGGTCTTCCAAACCAATACTTGCAGCATCACAGTATATGAAAGGCTAGATTGCTTTTGATATGGAAACAAGCCTTAGAGAACTCATTGAAAAAGTGCACTGTTTGGACAGAGGCAATCAATATGACAACCAAAAAAGGTTGTGATTCAATCTCCAGAAAAGAAGTTATGGCAATGTAATTATTTGTCTCAGGATAGAAACTGAACCATATAATATGTTTCACATGTAATTGTTCTAGGAAAAAAACCCAAATGGAAAGAGAATTTAAATATACTGGTAGAGGTTTGAGAAAATTAGATGGCATACGATCCGAACTATATATGAGGAGCATCACTCATGGAAAGTGTTACTTCTACTATAAAAAAGTTATTCTGGATGTGAATACAGAGACATAGCATTTCATGCACCTTTTCTGATGGCTACCCTAACACATCAGTTGTTTCTTCTCTTTTCTTCTCCCTTTTAATACAGAAAAGTATAGCTAACTGTGGCATAGTTTTTCAATTATTTTTCACTTTTGTACTGATTTTTCCCATCATTTTCCCATGGAGTATGGTTTGGGTCCAGCTGCTATCCATTGTCAAAAGTACTACACCTCTATGCCATTATAGTTCAGTTGCATGGCATGTGTCTGGTGTTATTGGAAGGCAGGAAGTTTCATCATCATTCTGAGATGAAAAGGACACATTTGTTCACCATGCCTACCACATACATAGGTGTTGCACTTCAATTCAGGTTTAAATCACCTAATGCTTTTCTTATTTCCCAATAGAGCAACCACTCAGGTAGAAAGGAAGCTTAGCTTCATGGGGCTTTTGCATATAACAAACATATTATCAGTCAACATAAGGGAAATGATTTACCTCAAATGTGACAAAAAAAAGAGAAAAGGCAAATGAAAATTTAGATTACCTGATTCACTATGGTCCATTGCATTTCAAGAGGAAGCTGAGCAAAGTCATCAAACTTCGTTCCTATTAAGATAGGGATTGCCGTCTGAATTCAGGATCAGGAGAGGAAAAAAATTAATATAATCAGTTTAAACAATTTACCAGAATATATTAATTAATATCTTTTTTTTTTTTTTGGCCGCCCTTATCCAAGCCTACCTAATCTCTTGGGCAAGGATACTTATAATAATTAGAGGAAAAAGATGATGAGATTTTAATACCTTATTCCATTTTCTTGCTCGTTGATACCAGTTGATAGCGCTGAACCAAAAAAAAAAAAGAAGACAAATCATAAGTGGCAGATCATAAAAAAACTTTTCTGCATCGTATCCATGACTTTTTTTTTTTGAAGTAATGACATAGGTTGGTTCAGATTAGTACATGTTTCCTGTTGCTATACTTAGCACCATAAAACAAGAAATATCATTAGTATATTGACAGAATCTTAAAGCCTTCTTTTAATTTCTAACCAAAGATCATTTCTGAATCTCATAATTTTCAACCACACCACCAAAAAAAAAAAAAGAAATCAGGTGGAACGAGAAATCCAAACTTAGAGATTAGTAATAAATAAATAAATAAAAATAAAGAATAGACTTACTTATTTAGTGTGCAACGGCTGGTTAGATCGAACATAATAAGAATCGCCGCAGCATCTTTACAAGCTATAGGGACATGATCAAGAAACTGACGATCACCTACAAGCAAGCATGAAAAAAATTAAAAATGGAAAAAAAAACCCTAAAGAACAAACTAAATAAGAAATAATAAAATTAAAATATTTGGAGGAAAAAGAGGGGAAAAATACCTCCAACATCCCAAATACTAAATCCAATCCTCGCACCCCTAACGGCTAAAATTTTATCCATTAGATTCAGCCCTGTCAGTTGTAACCCCCTCTGTTCCTCTATATCTCCCACATACTTAACCTGTCAATAAAAAACCCACCAAAATTAAGAGAACACAATAAATTAGTATTAATTGTATCACGAAATTTAACAAAAACAGAACCATAAAACTATAATTAAGGACCATGTATTTTTTAAAAAAAATACCATGAAGCTTGTTTTTCCGATATGGCAGTCGCCGAGGAGGCTAATCTTCAGCGGCACCAAATCGGTATCCACCTCGATATCGCTGCATGCGTCCGAAGGGCCTGCGGCCGCCGCAGGGACGTCCTCGACCGCCTTGAGCTGCGGCGAGAGGCCGCCCTCTAGCCGCCGGTACCGGGCGTGGCCGCCGGGCGAAGAACATGCGAGGAGGTTGTCCCAGAGGAGGCGGAAGAAGCGGCGGACGACGGCGAGATGGACGAAGCGAGCCCACTTATGGTCGAGACGAGTCAACGTCCGGCTGAAGTGAGTCATGGCGAGGTGGTCGTGGTGATGGTGGTGATGGTGGTGGTGGTGGTGGAGGAGGATGGTTGAAGGCCTGGCCTCGCCATCAACAAGGGAGGGGGGAGGAGGAGGAGGAGGAGGAGGAGGAGCTATTTTATTATTGTTGGAAGTGTTTTGTTTTCCTTTCTCTCTTTGTGGAGCTCTCCTCTCCTCTGCTCTTCTTTAATCTGGCCTTCTCAATCTACTATCCTTTGTTGTTGTGGTAACGACCGGATGGTACGAAAGAGACTGCGTGTGGACGGGGACGGTTGACCGATTATAGAAGATATCTTTGGTCAGTCCAATTTGCCGGCTTCTTGGGCAAGAGAGAGGGTTATGCCCATCTTTATAGCCATTTGGTCCTTTTGGTCATTTGGGTTACAGCCTCTGAGAGGTGATTTGCTCGCTAGGCCAGCCTTAGCCATGCTCGGTGTATTTTGAGAACCAATGTTGTCTTAACGAAGGGTGACTCATCCACAATGATTAGCTGGGTTAGGAGAAGTTGTGCACATACCTATTACTTTAGGATATCTGGAGTTCAGCAAAAGGATGCATCTTCTTTGGAGCGAGACATATCTACTGGAAGATGAACGGGACAATGAATCGGGTAACTTCTTTTGCAGCTGATCACTTCAGTGAAGTACTTTAGACTAGTGAGGCACATATATATCAAAGACTTTTTGGACCTATCGTTTCTGATTTTTTGGGATGTGTTCATACTACAGTGGTATCGAGTTAGGGTGATTTACTCCTTAGACTTATTGCTTGTTTCTGTACTACCGAGGAACCTCTTTTGGAAATGGGAGTTCTCAAATACAAATTTAAATAGGTAATAAACATGCAAGTAAAGTATAGAAGATCTAGTAAAACTCCAAATATAGAAAACCTAAGCAATTAACTAGATAATCATATAATAAGTAAAACTTTTTGGAATGAGGAAGTGGCAAGTACTATTGATAGCTGCTGCCAACTTTTCTTGAGAAGTGTTAGCTGCTAAGCAACTATCAAATGACAATTTCCAGAAAGAGGGCTATCGATGGTTGCCAATAGACCGGAATCATTGTTCGTTGCGCAGTGCATGTCAACGAGAAAATCCAAGTATGATGAAGATTTCATAACTTGGAAAGACTAAAACACATTGGTCATTTAAAAGTTTTAACTGACAGTTTCTGGTTGTTAGAGAGGAATAACCACATAATATTCAATTATGTTTTCCTTTGCTCTAGAATTCTAATGACGAGGATTCTTCTATAATTAGTTTATTGCATCAAGAATGTATATCCGGTTATTAGAAAGCTGATGGGTCTTTGTTAAAGAGCATATGTGTGTGTGGAAAGCTAAATAACAACTATAAACTAATTATAGTTTAAAGGATGGCTCTCATTTGCTATAGAACTTGTGCACTAGCTTAAGAGTGGCGATTTGTATTTCGATTCACTAACCCATACGAAACATCTGCATTAGTTAGGATCTTAGGGTATTTGTCTTTAGAGTCACTCCGCAGTTACTCACTAAAACACCTACCTTAAAAATAAGCCAGGAATGTTGCAATTCGCATCACTTATAAGGTACTTGCTCTACAATTTCATTTTAAACTTTTTCTATAATCTTATTATAATACAAGTTTCACTAAAATATAATGCAATCAATATGTCTACTGGAAGCTTCTTATGTTCACTTGTGACGAGCCAGATGCAAGGTCTATGGATATAACTTATAGATATACTTAAGGATGATTAAAGGAAAAAAAAAAACACTAACCTATAATGTTTAAGATTTAGTTGGTGTAACCTATTGGTATTTATAGATTGAGAAATGACCTTGTAGCAGGTCATGCTACCTTGAGTGAAGCCTTGCTCATTTCCTATTAGGTTGACCCACCAAAACCTAACCTAGAGTGACCTACGGAACATCTAAACCAAGAAAGTGTCAAAGATCAGTGTAGAACTCTGGGTTTTTCTTTTGTGTCCATGATGTTATAATAGCTTTTATGCTTAACAAAGATTAGTGGTCCTATAATTGTATGGGTGGTAAGGACCATAGATTAGCAGCCAATTTTTAGGTTTTGGGGTTGATGGGGCAGGGATATCAAAGAACAAGCGGATGAGAAGGGCCCCCTTTGTTTCAAAGAGGACTTAGAACTTTGGTTTATGTGGCGGGCTTCCTCTCCATCAAGACTCGAATTAGGTATTTACAAAGTTGATGGCTATTAGCATTGAGCAAAGCCAAGGATAGTGCTCGAGGGGCAAGATGTGAGCTGTCCTCGAAAATATTTTTGTGGAGGAACTATGGGTTGGCCCTGGTCCACCGCTGAGCTGATAGATCCATTCAATCGAAAAACAGCATGAACAAAGAAGAAATAAGAGGAAAAAGAGTAACTGAGCCATGTTGCTTTCTGGTTGGACTGGTCTACCAGCTTAGCAGTGGATCTGGTCCAACTAAATTTTTACCTTGTTACAATATCTTTACCATCACTCTTGAAGTCAGAGCCAGCCATGCCGATTAATTCAAGATAAACTAATCAGATGTGGGACTAGCCGTCCTAGCTAGTGATTTAAATTGTACACCTTAAAGTAGGCTAGGTTGTTACACTTCAGCACATTTAAATTTGAGTAAGGCACCGGCCTTGTGTTTATATAATTGATAAAAGATTGCTATTGTAAGAGATTTATTATTAATTAATGGTAGTTTTCTTTATAGGTCTATTTGGACATACCAACAAACATTGGATGAAGACTAATACTCGTCTAATTGAGTGCCAGAGTCATTCATGATCATGCCTTGAATTTGTTTGCCTGCATCAGATTCCATTACTGTCGCTGCCTAGAAAAAATTATCAATGAATGCCTCACAAGGAAAGTTGTTTGGACCGTCAGTTTGCATTCCTAATTTGACCCCATGCAAAATAATTGGGGAATAAATTGGTTGGCTTGCTAGAAGATAAGAACTTCAACCCTTTCAAGATTTTGATTTCGACAGGAAGAGAATAATATCTGAACCAAGATTGAATTGGAATCTTTGTCTGTCCATTTTAAAGAAATCTTATGGCAATGTGTATATTTTTTAAGAAAATGGCAGTATCATTCTTGACAAACAATAATGTTGCTGTAGCAGGATGTGGGCATCTGATAGGAAAGAGGGAAGATGCTATAGGGTAAGTGCATCTTAGGACCAAGCTAAGTTTCAAAAAGTTTGGGCATATTAGGTGCATCATGGTCGGTATTTTTATATTATCCTGCCACAAAACTACTAAGTTTCTCGGTCGATATTTCATGAACACATCATGGCTAACTATATTTTGTTCTGTCAAAGGTTTACATATCTCACTCGAAAACTTTATTAGTAGCATGGCATCTTGAGTTGATTTTTGACTTACTTAGGACTTGTTTAGCAAAATCCTGTCATATGCCCTAGGATATATAGGGAGGGGAGAGCATAGGGAATTGCAGGCCTAATCTTGATAGAATTAACAAACCTCCTCCCCTCAGCTTTCTCTATATCTATGAAACCAAATCTAGTGGAATTTCCAAATAGGCTCTTAAGAAAATAGTGAAGGTATACGAATGCAGCATTGGATCCTGTGTATTCGATCCGCAGCATAAGCGAATATTATATTGGTTGATTTTGATGCAGGTTTTAACAAATCAAAATTTGAATGCGTCTTCACTGGAAAACCACCCTCCAATTGTGCAGGATTACAGCTGAGAATTGCAATACAAACCCATTAGAGAAGCCTTGACCACTTGGCCAAGTAGAAGAGAAGAAATTTGCTACACTACGTAGTAAAGGATCCGAGCACACAAGTTGTCAAATGACAACAAAAATTCTCATGATGCCCTTGACTGTAAATATATAGTCTTCTTTTTGATCATATAGCATTAGATTCCTTCATAACACCCGCTCCCGTCCTTAGAAATGGTTATCTTCTTTCCAGAAAAAAAAAAAAAATCTCTCAGAAGGGGAACAATTGAACTCTGTTATGTGAAATTATAATACATAACTCTCACTTCTGAGGGGGAGTTCTAATTGCAAAGCCAAAGGAACGAAGTTACTTTCAGAAGAAACTGAGAAGTGATATGTTGTGCATCATGTAGTTTTATCAATGCCAAATCAACATAATATATGCATGCAATTTAAAATTGGACAGTGGTTCTATCTTTCGCATGGAAGAACAATACTCTTTTCTTCACATGAATTCATCGATGGGCTGGACAATGGTCGTTTCGAGATCAGTAGATAAATGAAAAAATTTAAAGTTTCAAGCCGTCTAAAGTTGCTTACTTGTTACACACATTTTTTATGCATCATAATAAGAAAAGTAGCATAGCATGTGGGTGAGTCGAAAGGTGCGCATTGGATCAAACGCCAATAAAAATCTTAAAATTTCTAGGTCAATATTGTATATTAATATCAGAAAGTTATAAAAAAAATGTGTTAAATAATTACATATGTAGTGGGTTTTGTATATAAAAAAAAAAAAATCAATTTTTATGCTGTATAATAATATAATTTGTCGTTAATAAATCATCCCATATGACGCCTACCCATTCTCCAAGGACGTAATTATTTTCCTTTTCTATCCTTTTCTCAACATTTCTTAAGCAAAGTTCCTACAAAAGATTCGGATACCCTGTCTCGCGCTTTCACTTTAACAAAGTAATGCATCATGATTCCCATTGGCCCATGTGAGTCCGTCCGAGAGAAGGGCTTTTAAAAGATCGCGCTTCGGAATCGAAGTACTTGAGAGCTTTTGGATCCTTAGAAAGGTCCTTAATGCAAATTAAACTGGCTCCCTTCTTGGGTTTGGTGGGCCCACATTTCACGCGTACAACGTGGGCCCACAATTCTCGAGATGGTGGGATATCAAACTCAGAAGGGACCCTTCCTTATGCGCTTATTTGGTGTACTTTGTTGTCAGTCCGTGGGCCGCCACCCAGCCCACGGATCAGCCCTTGAAGGCATATTGTAATAATTGTTAGCATGTCTGCCACTCGAATAAAAAGGAATCAGATACCACTAGCCCGGGATCATAATAGCACCACCTGATGTGGCGCTTTTATCCGCATCAGGAAAAAGGAGTAGGCCCCATCCTATGTTAAAGATGACCCATGATAGATATTAGATTATTAAGTCTCAAATTGGAATAGGAAAAAGGAGTAGGCCCCATCCTATGTTAAGATGACCCATGATACATATTAGATTATTAAGTCTCAAATTGGAATTAGTCCCATATAGAGTTGTAATTTGGAATAGAATATCTTTCCTTTTTTCTGTTTTAACAAACACAAATTGTATGTTAAATTTAAGTGATGGCTAGTTGGGAAGGGAGCTTGCAAGATGTCTCAGGACCTTGGAGTTTTTTTTAGTATTGTTACTCATAGTAAGGTATTTATTGATATTTTCTATTGTAACGTAGAATGCATTTTGATATATTCAAGGGTTCTTGATATTTCCATTTAGAGATAGAAGTCTATTCTGAATATAGAGCTTGAGGATTTTATGGTTTTTTTGCTGAGGTAACTTTATTAGTATATCCACAGTATACCATATCGTACTGAACCGGATGGTATGGGATGTACCAACTTAGTTCAGTACCGGTACACAATCTCGAAGCCGAGTACTGAGACGATGTATCTTGGGTATACCAGTAGCCAATGCTTCATCATTTTAAGTAATCCTCGATTTCCTACCAACAAAAAGAAACAAGATCCTAGAAGCTTGATGGCCACCATAAATTGCATAAGAAGTTATATGTTGGATGCTGCATCTTTCATAATCTTTTGTCCCTTCTATGCCATCTGCCTTCAAATGAGATCTAGTGATACCTATAACTTGAGCAGATGGAGTGTAGCATGAGGATATTATGTCTCTGTTTCTTTTCTTCCCCGGCTAACCTTTTCTTGTTGGGTTGTGGAAGCCGAAATCTCTCATTCATTGACCCATACCTAACTGCTTTGCAATAGAAAAAGAATGAACATATATAGTAGGGCAGAGAAAAGAATGAAAGGGATGGACACCATATTATATATTCAAAGATATGTTTGTTTGCATTCCATGTGGATGTTCCATTTAAAGACAATGTACATATAAATAGCTAAATCAAGGGTCTGAGGAGAGGGATGAGAGTTTGTGCGTACGCCAGCCACCCCCAAAATATGAGCAAGCTGAGGACCTTTTGATGAGTGGAGGGAATCAGGAGAACTCCATGGGCAACCACCTAATCCACTTAAGAAGGAGAAATTAGTAAGTTGTAGCCCTCCACACCAAATAATAGTGTGGTGCCTTGATGTAGTTGGAACAAAGACATGTCACAGTACTGAAATTTCATGAATGCTATGATCCGCTAGTAGCTGCTTGCTGAAGGCAACAACCATCTATAAATTTCAATTATTAGTGTTAATTTGTTACAGGGTCGCTCTGTAGATAATAGACTTGAATCCCATCACTGTATAAATTCCCCAGCGAATTGTCATTAAGTTGCTCATCAGTAACTCATCGTACTTCATTAAACAGAGAGAAAGGAAGGAGTGGTTAACAAATTAGAAAAGCTTTACTTAATATTGATGCGGGAATTGAAGGTTATCAGTTAGTACTAGATTAGTTAGATGTTTAAAACTATTCAGGGATTTTTTTTGGTTATCTTCTTGGGATGTGAGGTTCCTTTTCTAGGTTAAATGTGTGGAAGCTTGTGATTGGCGGAGTAGACCCATACCAAATCTACCAACCAAAAAAATAATTATAATATCTTCTCTCAGAGAAAACAAATTCCACCTTAAAAAAGAAGAAGAAAACAAACTTAGATATCATGCATCCATTCAACATAAAATGGGATTCTTCTGAGAATCTTGGATTGCATAGTTCTGACAGCGTCTCGGTCACTCCTGATTATCTTCTAGATTACTCTGCCAAGTGGTGTGATTGAAGCAGCACTCTTAGATAATATTGGACAAAGTGATCATGAATTGGTAGATAAGAAAGTCTAGCCACCAAACAAGACTTCAGCAACCAAACTCCTCTCCTCATCCAGCCATTTGGCTTGGTACCACAACAATGATTACACAGCGCATTTTAATTTCTAACGTTATTCATTCATTGATGACTGCCATTGTGTATGCAAGAAATCATCAAGTTGTGTCGCCCATATGTTTGTCTAAATTGTTTACTTGTTTGAAGTGCAGAAGGGGAAAAATTAGTCTCATAGTGGTGAGTCACTGGCTTAAAGAAAGTTTTCTTGAAAGCTGGCGATACACAAGGGACAAGTTTGAAGACCCTGGTGGCAACAAAAGTTATGGAGGTTTGTGGAACAAATGGTTTTTTGAGGGATTTGATTGTTGCCTTCTCTTTTTTTTTTTCTATCTTGTTAGGATGGAGCTGCTGAGGATTCATTAGATACGGCTGCAAAGAACCGGCCACAAGCCTCTCATGCTTGGATAAAAGTTTATTATTTTGGTCGTTAAAACCCAGTAGATAGGTTTCATGCAAGACACTTGTCGTGCTTGCCCCTTATATGAGAGATCTTAGGTTTGAATCAAACATCATCGTTAAGTGGCATATTACATCACGCATGCATTACGTATATATGAATGATCGATACCGATCATGCCAGGTGTAGAATGGCACCAAGTAGACTGCCTCCCCCTTCTCATATTAGTTGTGGAATTAATTGAGATGTATATATATTTCATAGAATAGATGATTCCACCTTTGGAAGTCATCTCCACCATGCATTGAACTTTCTGCTACATGTCCCAACTAGGATCTCACCTTTCTAGCAGCAATTTCAGTAGATATTTGTCCTTTTACGTAACGCACCCACCTTGTATAGTTCTTTTAAGCTAGCAATCAAAAGTGTAGGTATAAAAGAATCAAAAGTGTATGTGCAAAAGATCTTGCTTTAAATTCAATGCAATCCATCCTGCTTCTTCTAATGGATAAAGCAAATCCTTTCAATTCGACTCCTTGGATCACACGGCTGAACTTTTTTCATCTGAAAGTGTATTTGTAAACGGCAAGTGGCATCCAAGCTATATGCTTTCCACGTTCTAGGAACATTTCCCTCTCAGAGGCACTTGTAATTATGATACTGCATCACATGAACACATGTTATAAAGCAGCTCGGAATAAAGCCAAACTGTTTTTAACAATCAAGCCCTGCTTTAGAACCAGAACAAACCCACCTAGTCTTGGTTTGGTGTTGGTCCAAGCAAAGTTGGCTTTCTGGATGGGATTTATAGTTGAACCCACCCTCTCAGAGTCAAGTAATGAGGTAAACTCTCCAAATCTGAGATTAAGGAAGCTCTCAGAGTCGAGGCTTTCAGTACCTTTCTCAGTGGTACTGATCGAACATTAAGATTAAGGAAGCTCTCCAACCCTGAGAATCTAGTTTGGTAAGCATCAGAGAACCAAGTCACGATGATTCAAACCGTTGACCTTTCACTGAGAGGTGAAAGGTACCGACCACTGGGTTGAGTTGGACTGGGAACCTAAACCGAGTAACCTATCATAACCTAATTCTGAACCAGAGTAGATACAGCCTAAAGTTCATGCGAACAACTCCAGCGTTAGAATGAGAAATGATTCAGTCTCATTCTCAAGTGAGCTCTTGTACAACTGATTCATCTCTGAACCAGATTTCTCTTGAGCAACCTTGCTTGCAATTATATTGGTGGCGACAGGCAAACTAGCAAGAAAGCCTTAAAGGAACCATTTTGACCTACTCTCTAGCCAAGTTGGCCACTCACGTCTGTTATCAGTTAAAAACCGTAAACAAGGAGTAAGTTACCATGCCATCTTTGGCATTATGGAAAGTACTTGAAAATTAACATGGACTTCACCCTAAAACCTCGGGCAAAACAAGGCAGGACTCCAGTGCAAAAAAAGCAATTATAAAGTAAGGGCAGGTCTCAGAACAAATCCAAGAACACACACCAGGTTGGTTGAACTCCAGGTTATGATGGACTAGAAGCTGTCCTGATGCCCCTGCTTTCCCTGAATGCAAGATTCAGAGACAACCTGCAAATTGATGATTGCTCGCTCTGCTGATTTCATGCAAAATTTATCCAATTTGCAGCGTAGAATTGCAATTTTGAAGACTGTGATTTCATAGTAAATGTTTCATAAATGTTCAAACTGTTTATGGCATCAAACTCATTGCAACAATTTATCACCGCATTCTAAAGTTAATCGTAGATGACCTGTTAAAAAGCATTGTCCCTCTGTTATTAAAACACAGATCAGACCTAATGACAAAAAATGCAACAAAAACAGACAAATCTTGGGTGTCTCCAGTTTCTTCACCTACATTAAATTCCCATTATAATTGATGATTCCTGACTAATTTCTCAGCAACGGAATGATGCAAATGGAAAAGCACTAATTTGTTGATTAAGCTCTCTTCCTTCGAGCAAAAGGGGGTTGAGAGGTGCTTGCGCGGCGAGGGCGCAAGATAAGTCCTCGTAGGGTTGCAAAGAGGGCGAAAACCCAAAACAGAGAATACGTTTGAATTAACCTGTCTGATGCCTTGCCTGAAAGCTTCAGCTCTGCCATCAGAGCAGCCTGAATGAATAAACCCAGTATCAGATGGTGTAGAAATAACTGGAACAAAAACATTATCCAACTACATATATCAGGAACAGATATGATACAGATTTCCGGTCAGTATTTTCATCCATCACAGCAACCTAATAAAGCTTGCTGGATATTGCCACCATGACACCAGCCCATGTTAAATGGATAAATAGAATAACAGCCAATAGTCACTTATTGTTTACCAACCCAGACTGCTTGTGATTTATCAAGGCAACAAACTAACCCTCCCTCTAAAACTAATGACTTGTTAATTTCCTCCAAGCATAAGTGGAAGTATTGTAGGCATTCCTATCTTTTTATGCTAAGCTGGACCCACTCATTTCTGTCATTTTACAAAGGATAAGCCAATCTTTGTAGACCAATTCTTCTCAGGAAGTGGGACATGAATTTTACAAAAGAAGATGAGTTTATTGTCTATGCTGGTTTGTCTATTCATTTCTGTCATAAACTCTGAGCTGCAGAGGGTTTTGATTATAATGCACAAGCCTTCCCCACAAAAAATGAAGCTAATATGAGCATAATTTGATTGAAGTATCAGATTAACTGATAGAATTGGAGCTCATTTGCATCACCAGTAATAGTTAGTAATATCTGAATTTATGATTAGTTTCCCTTGAATTTAAGTTGTACTAGCACATGGCCTCTGTAATGCATGTTAAGTATAAAATAGAAAGTTTGGAAAAGTAATAAACTTTAATTTTAATGCATTTGAACTTCACTGCGAATAAGAAGCATTGTGACAAAAGGAATGAGAGAGGAAGCTTTTCTTTTTTTGAGACCGGACCATTCTCTCCAATTAGAGTGCAAATCTTGTTGAATTGAACTTATTAAATTGATAAGGATTCAAAATATGAAACAAATTTAGCAAGATAAATATGTTAGGGTTCCCATGTCTTAAGGTTGGTAAGGAGGGCAGGTATGTTCGAATGGTAAGTGGTTAAATTTTTTAAGGATTGGGAAGGGAAGGAGGAGACAATGGAAGTGTTTAGGGTGCAGAGCCGGACAAAGGTGACATATGGTTGTGTTAGAATCGAATCTTAAAGCCAAGAGCCAGATCCACCTCCTTTCATTGCATTTACAAGATATTGAGGGAATACCTAATGAATATCTCACAGCTGAATGAGACAGAAAATAAGGAGCTTGATTGGGTAGAAGAAAAGAATCTTGTTATCTTCTCGTTGTTTTCAAACAAAGAAGATAGAGGAAGAAGAAGAAGAGGAGGAGGAGGAGGAGGAGGAGGAGGAGGAGGAGGAGGGGGGGGGGGGGGGGTTGTTGGACGTGAAGTAAGTGAGAGAACAAAGGAATTATCTCTCTAGCAAGGTTTTACAACTAGGTTTCGGTTTCACTCTCAGTTTCAGTCCTACAGTTAAAGTTTCAGTTTCAACAGTTTCAACCAAGATCCACAATCTCGGTATCGGAAATCGTATCGATATCTTATCGGTTCGTTATGGTACGGTACACCTCTGTGCCGAAATAGCTCTCTAATCATTTCTCTCAATTTTTATCTCGATATACCTTGGTACGGATCGGTATGCAGCTCGATACGTCTCAGTACTGGCTTGTACCAACTTGAAAGTATTTCGTACCAATTTTCTCTCAGTACGGTATGGTGCGGGGTGGTACGACAGACCTTGGTTTCAACTCTCTCCCCTAATATTAGAGTTTCAAATTAAAAAGTCAGCAACAATTCAAAAAATTGAGAAAAGTAAGAAAAAATCAATCATTGCTTATTATGCACGTATGGTCTCTTTTAGCTTAAGAAAAAGAAAGAAAATCAATTGCAAATAGGTATTATATAGCCTATATACTTAATAAAGAAAAAAATGACTACAATATGATCGCAAACAGGGGTCAATTATGGTTCAAACTCCACCGAAACAGATTTGATCACGGCTGAAACTCAGAACCTTTCTCTCTAGGGTGACCTCCTAAGATCTCCAACCTAAAAGGGATAGAGAACGATCAAGGGAGGAGACAAAGCAAATCACCACCACATCATGCCTTGCCATCCTTGTCTTGATTCCCACTCTAGCACCGTGAAAATCAGCATCAAGTTCTAAAACCAGGCTCCCCCACCCCCTTTTTCTCATCCCCATCTAATCAAAGTATAAGATAGTTTTTAGGAATCCAATTGCTTTCAGAGATAATAATGATTTCTTTGATTTCTGACTGACATTATCTCCATCAGAATGTTTTCACCTTGACTGGCTTTTGATAACAAGAATTTTACAATGGTAAGAGACGGCAAGAAACTAAAAGCTTATAGTTATAAATTTCCAATAATTGCAAGTGTTCATTATCATCATATTGTTTTTGTGATATAGATATCACTAAAATATCATAGGAGGAAAAAAGAGAAAGAAAAGAAAGAAAGAGAACAGCAGCCTGTTCCAATATACTTGGATGAACTCTGACCAACAACGGTGCCAGAGCAGCTGCTGGTAACAAATAACAGAGCATATAGGGTTGCTAAAACATAAATCTAAAAAAAGTCTATGATAATATGGGATGGAGATGGAGAGAGAAAAAAGGTCATGATTTGACAACAATGGCGACAAAGTAGGATCCTAGGGGGCTGACAAGGAGGGGGCAGGCAGGAGTTGTGTAAGTACCTCTTGGGCTCGTTTGGTCTCAGTTTCTTTTCCCTTTATCGGTTGTGAGATACTTGTTTCATTTTTCCCCTCTATCTTGTAAGTGCAAAAAAGAAGATAGATAGAGTTTGTATGCGATGACATATGCACAGCTGTGCACACCTAGACGCATCCATTCTTGGAGATGGTATGTAAAAATTGGACAATCTTTATCTATTGACAGAAAGGTGCTCCAGAGTTAGGTGGAGAGTGTTACGCAAAAAGATGACATAAAAAATAAATGGAATATCCCAGAACTTCCAAACTCCTCTTTTTTTTTTTTAAATAGCGACAAATGGACTGTACCACAGTCATGCTTCTTGATGATGGGATATTATTTATTACATTAGTTTCTGCTCCACATAAGAGTTTGTGTCCTATTTTAGAAATTTTATAGCTTCTATAATTATGATAATATTTTGCAATATCTCTGGATCCTGTGGAAATAGTGTTGAAGGTCTTATTTTGGTTAGAGCTTGAGTTACTGGAGTTCTAATGTCATCAGAACTGTGTTTCGCATTGGTATAGCTGTCTTCCTATATGATGATCTATGCTGATCCAGATTTTGATACCTTAAAACTGGTTGCTACATAAAGATTATTTTAACCATGCAGAATTTCAAGGAGCACGAAACAGCAATTCTGCATATCAAGGGCGACTTAGTCACGTCTTATGTTTTGGTTTTCTAAGCATCTATCTAATCTCCTTTGCTAATTTAGATACTTCTCCAGTTGGACATCAAAGGCACTATATCATATAGTTCACAGAGACGAGGCATGATAAAAAGTAAAAAGATAGCATAAGAAAGATTATGGCGCTGCAGCATTGTCTAATTTAAAAAGACAAATCATAATGTATACTCAAAAAAAAAAGAAAATATTAAAAGAATATGTAAATTTAAAATTGAACTTTTATAGAGGCTCAAAATAGACATTGGTGAAAGCATGGAATGCCGTACCGGCCAGTACGTACCGGTCCGGTCCTAGACCGGTACCGGAACCACTAAAAAAACTGGTATTTTTCGATTTTTTAGCCGAACCGGCCCGCACGGGGCCCGTACCGGCCGGTTCGGAGCCCGTACCGGTGCGAACCGATTTTTTTTTTTTAGAACCACAGCGCCTCGCGCTGTGGTTTTTGAAACCACTGCGTACCGGCCGGTACGTACCGGACCGGTCCGGCCGGCCACCGGTACGGCGACCGGTACCGGTATGGCGGACCTTGGATGAAAGTATAACACCTTCAAACCCGATAAAAGATCCATGAAAGGGGATGCAACTCCCTGAACAATTGGCAGGTACAAAGTAAATAAAAAAAAAACATTTTTAGGTTCTATTTAAACAAGAAGGCTTTGGAAAGATTGTTTAAAATTCAGCTTCCCTGGGTTCTTTTAGAGAACCATTCAAAACCTTTAATCAAAGTTTTCTATACCGGTATTGGCTACCATACCAATACATTATTGGTGCAATATAATATGCACACTGTACCACACAACATTTCTCACACCTAGCCATAATACCACCTGTAACTTGAAGCTACAGGTTGGTACAACATAAACCAAGTATGGGACGATTCTACTTGATTCGAACCAGTTTTGTTCATTATACCAAACTGAACCTCAATATCATATTACCAGAACGACACGGTACGCCCTCTATGAAGCAATATGGCAAACATTAGTACTAATTTTAGTATCATGCATAGTTCTTGTTATTATTAATCGCCTAACTTATTTGAAATTTAAAAATATGATCTGGCGGCATATATCATTTTGTTGCATTATTAAAACACACCATGAAATTTTAATGGTATAAAGAAGTGTTAACAGACATCATAATAACTAATGTTGAAAATTTTCTCATATATCTGTTATTTTCATTGATCAGTTTAATCCATAACAGTAATAATTCATTTCTTTCATCTCCAGCTTTAAAAGGATAATGGGTTGGCTCCATTTTAACTGAAAAAATTTGAAAAAGAAATGAAACGAAAATCTTCTGTCCCAAGGACAGGGTAAAACGTGCCGTGATAACCAAATTTTCATCATCAGCCTAAAGCTGTTATATCAAGATCTTACCTACAGACCAATGACGAGATGGATATCCCTTCTTTGTCCGGTTTCAATCATTCTCTCACATAACTTCAAAATCTTTGGGGGTATATATTAATGAGAGAAAAGAAGAATCCAAGATTTGTCACAATGGGGACAGCTGTAACCTCCTAGTCCAATCTATTTTAGGATCTTCTCAGGATATCTGCGACATTATTCTTTCAGCAACTCAGTCCTCTCGAGCTAGCTCCGAAATACCACTCCATCTACTATCCTAAAAGAAAACGAGTCCCAGCATCTCAATATTGATAGATTATATGTCACCTATTTGTCAGGTTTCAACCTTTCCTTTCAAAAAATCTCACAAAATTTGCCGACATATATAAGAAAATAAGGCAGGACAAAAGGAATCAACAAAGTTCATCGTCTTGGGACCAACTGTCAAAGACTCGAAGGACCTACACTTTCCAGTTTTTTCTTCTTTTTTTTGGCTATTTACTGAATCACGAAATATTATTCCCCTTGCCATGCCTTTCAACGGCCACTCTCATCTACCAGCCCATAATGAAACAATTAACAAAACAAGAAATTGGGTCCATTGACGATCCAAGAAACATAACAGGATATCGGTTTATTCTATTCAGAACGTGACTGCTTCCTAAGCAAGAAAATTTTCCCCATTAACGGAATTAAATTAAAGAATCAAGATTCAAGAAAAAAGAGCTAAACGACAAGTCAATCCTCGAAAATTAACAAGTTTTTCAAGAAAATTAAGATATTTTCTTAAGATAAGGGCGGAAATCACACAAAACGGCGCATAAACCCAAGAAAAGATAAGATCTGTGGTTCTTTCGGTGGAGGCGACATACCATGGAGGTGGCGGTGGAGATGCCGGCCATGAGGGAGGTGGTGGCGGACCAGCGGCGGCGGGCGAGGATGCCGTAGATGTTGGCGAGGGACAGTGGCCAGAGGAAGGCGATCTCGACCCAGACAAGGCCAACGAAGAAGTGAGGCTTCTCGGCCATGAGGTAGTCGCCGTACTCCTCGCCGTACCACTGCTTGAGCCCCACCAGGGGCGCCGGGAAGAGGGAGCCGGGGAGGACGGTCTGTGCGTCGATCAGCGGCACCGCCACCGCCAGCACCGCCGAGAACAGCACCACCACGGCGTCGACGAGCCCCGAGATCAGCCCCATCTCTCTCGGCTTCGGCTTCTTCTTCGCCTACGAAGGCCTCGGAACAGTCGCAAAGGCCTCTTTCTTTCTTTCTTTCTTTCTTTCTTTCTTTTTCTCTCTCTCGGGTTCTTTCCTTCCGGGATGAGCGAGATGCAAGAGCGGCGCCCGTGAACGGAGCTATAAATATGTGATAACGTTCTGTTGTTCCGCGAGTTCATTCTATCGGGCGGCGGTGGCTACTTGCCGCCTGTAACAAGCGCATATGACCGGAGATGGTTGGATGAACCGAACCGGGCATGTAGACCGCAGAGCCGGGTTGGAGCAAGACCGACCGGATGATGTTTAAATGAACCAAAGTATTTTGCTGTGATGCTTCTGTCCATCTTTCCAAGTACGTATTATTAAGTCCATGGACCAAAGCGAGGGTTTGGGTGAGGTGACAGCGATATTGTTAAGTCAAGTCCAGCATAAAATTAATAGACTAATCAAACATAAGGAGACCAAGATCCGCTAGAAAAAGAGGGACTTCATTGTCTCATTTCTGGTAGGAAGGGTAACTTAGGATTTAATTTGTTAGGATTCATTCGACTTATTAAACGTAGATCATTGATTTTCCAAGAATTCATAAAATCTAAGAATATAATTTGTTATATTAGATAAAACAAAAAAACTGTGCACTATGCAGAAACATAATAAATACCATATTTTAAAAATTATGTATCGATTTATTTAGAGATGTGTATTATCTTATTAAATAACTAATTGCTTGGCGCGTGTCATCCGGTTATGTAAAATATATTGGTATAAAGTATATTCTGAAAACTATGTATCAATTTATCTGAAAGTGTGTGTTGGATCATTGCTAGATGCATATCAAAGAAATTTGTGGATGTATTAGAAAGTTAACGCGTGTATATCATCGACTATATAGAGTATATTGGTCAAATATCATATAGAGTATACTGGTCAACATGATGTTTTGGAACTATATATCAATATGCTAGATTTGCTATGTGCGTATCACCTGATAATATACTATGTACTAATTTGATTAATGTATATCATTTAATCATGTAGTGTGTAATGTATATTATTTGACCATGTAGAAAGTACCATACTTCAAAAATGAAGAAAAAAGAAAATGCTGCACATGATTTTATTTTTTTTTTCTAGTTTTTAAGATGGGCATTAAAAACTATGTACTGTGTACTAATTTATTTGATGTATATCATCTAATCATATAGTGTGTACTGGTACTAATTTGCTTAATGTATGTTATTTGATAATGTAGTATATACCATGGAGGAAGAAAGAGGCTAGTTTTCTTTAGTAAGAGTCCCTGATTTTTTGTGTTTCTTTCTTAAGATGGGCATTAAGAAAAATATGAAAAATTAGGAAAACTGCCTTATAAAATGTCACCCATCTCCACCAGGCCAGGCCAGCAGCGAGAATACCGAAACGACCTGAAATCAAATGTACTGTTCGAATTTTTTGGTTCTTATAAAATAATCATCATCTTTTTGATGAAAATTTGATGCGAAACTAAATCCGTGTCCGCATAGATCATATAATCACAAGATAATAACATAATCACAAGATAATAACTGCTTCTATCAACCATCAAAATTTTTTCTTGTTGATGGCATCTACATCAACAGTGGTCATGGTACAAATATTTTGAGTAAAAGGTTGGGCCGGTACTCTTAACTAGAGCTGGTGCAATCTTTGTAGGATGAGCCAATTGTGATAAACACAAAGCATTAAATTGTGGAATTAGCATACACTGCAAATCCCACTCTCGAAGATGTATGAGATGCACCAAAAATGCCTTTGGACTCTTTATCAGTCGAGAATATTAAGGTGCAGTATGAGATTGACATGAAATTATCAAACACTTCATTATATATAGGATTAGTACTTACCGATACAAGCAAAGCTCAATAATTAAGTCCTTGTATGATCATAAAACCAAGAACAAATGCAGAGTACTTCAAATCTAGTGAAGAGCCAACATGGCTTAAATTGAAGTTGGTTGGTTTTCTCTCAACATGTTCCTCTTTGTGAACTTTGAACTACCCTTGCTTGGGAATTATGAGCATTTTCTCTAACCTCTTTCCATTTGAGAGGAAAAACTTCACAAGTTCATGAGTGCTCGTCCTGCTTTTGAAGTGACGAATTTCAACTGACTTCAGGTTACCCAATAACTCAAGCTTACCAAAGAGCCTATCCGGGACTGGCCTTTTCTCCTCCCAAAATGTTCTTTCGAATCTAGCTTCCTGAACAGAAACAAGAGACAAATAGTACAAAAATCTAGAAAGAAAGGCGGCTGAAATCTGTAACTTTCGTACATTACCTTATAAAATTCAATTACTAGATTTTCAAGATTAGGTGATTGGTGGAGTAAACAAGTAATTGCTTCCAAGGGGGCATCGCTCATACATGTCATCAGCTTCAAATTCTTTAGCCTTTGAAGTCTTGTTGGAGCACTTTGTGAGAAAAGCATCTCTTTGAAAATATACTAAATACACACAGCATTGTAAAACGCAATAACATGAGATATGTACCAATGTGTATGATGTGATTTTTTTAATCCAAAATGGCTGACATTAGATATTAGCAAAGAAAGTTCATAACAGAAGATGTTTTACCTGATGCTGAAGCAAAAAAAAAAAAAAAAATCAAAACAAAAACTTGGCCAAACATAATATCTCAACTACATGGCTATTTTGTTTTAAAGACTAATGCCAATCAAATTTTGTTAATCACCAATATTATCATTACCATAGCTCGGGGCGGAGAAGAATTAAGTGGAAAATCTTTTTTTTTTTTTTATTGCATACAGGTGCTTATTCTTTGTCAAGGGTGATGAGAGTTTTTGAATGAGTACTAGTCAAAGGGTGACAGGATTGCTTGACAATTGGAAAGGAACGGTTGGTGAATGCATTGTTGAAGATATCGCATGACTTGAAAACTTGATAATGTGTAAAGCAACGTCTATTTATACTGCAAAATAAACTTGTCTCAGCCAGCCTTAGCGCCTGTGCTGAGAAGAGGTTCCAGGTTCAATCCTGAAAGATGGCACTCTCACCATCATTGTAAAAAATAAGAATTCTATATATTATGGCTTTTTTCTGAGTGAAAAGCTAAATTAAAAACCATTTGCTTCCACACCTTTTTTTTTCTGTTGAGAAAGTTTACATATCTTTTTCTTTGTTTCTTAGTGTTTATTAATGTAGTTAAATCCTAGCTCTCAGATTGCAGAAGGGGAGCAGGATTGATAAAAGTAGACCCCAAAACTAATCAAATTACATTAAAGGATTCCCATAACCAGTACCATCAGCAAAATGACCAGTGTAAACTTGGAGCTCTTAACTCTCTATTTTGAATGTACGGACAGCTAAAAATCATCATGTTAAGAGTAACTGTGGGTTATATAACCAGTTTGAGAATCAAAAACCTAAAAATCTTTATGCATGGCCACATCCATCGCAAGATGGAAGCTTGTTTTCAGAGTGGGAGTCACCAGAAATGTGCATGCATACCCGAAAAGCTTATCCAAGACACTATCAAATTCCTGTAGCTATGTATTACCTATGACTGCCGTTGTAAAGAGGACAGGGCATAGAAGTTGGAAAGTTATGGGCGGAATTGTATCTTTCGGAGAGAAAGAAGAAAGAAACGGGCAGATAATAGGATTATTGGATCACTTGATATCAATGCACATATATATCCAATTTCCTAGCATGAAAAGGTAAAGAAATGGAAGGACGTCAAACCTCCAAAGCCGAATCATTTAACTGGAGACTTGATACAGCATATAGGCTTCTAAAGACCCTTGTTTCACCATGAAAAGTAAGATTGCGAAGATCTGCTCTCTCCAGGGATGTCAAATGCTCCAGAGAAATTTCCTGTGCTTTCAAACTCCGAATGTCCAAAGACTTCAGGCCCGGAGCAACAACTCGAACTCTAGCACGACGGGAACCAGTCTCCAAAAGATCTAAATGCTTGAGTTTCCTAGAATTGATCTCCAGCACATAAAACTTAC
This sequence comes from Phoenix dactylifera, assembly GCF_051530095.1. NCBI lineage: Eukaryota > Viridiplantae > Streptophyta > Magnoliopsida > Arecales > Arecaceae > Phoenix > Phoenix dactylifera. The sequence continues at coordinate 37,214,152 of NC_143190.1, read as the reverse complement.
AGAACATCATCTTCAAGCACTCGAGAACCGGGCATCCGGAGATTAATTTTACCAAGGTGTCGCCTTCGAAAGTGGTGGCCGAGAGGTGCAAGGTTTCCAGCCTGGAGAGATTAATTGGGAACTCCATATCTCTGAGGTGATTATTCAGTGTCAACTTGAGGATTGACAGCGTTTTGCAAGTGAAGATGCACCGCGGGAGCTTCCCGTTGAGGGCGAGCGCGAGATCGAGCTCTCGAACGCTGCGTTGCACTGCATGGTAGATCCATATATCAGCATGGAATTGGTCGTAGTCTCGGTCCCAGCAGAGATGGAAGGTTTGGATGGCTGACGATGCATCACGGCAGAGCAGCACAGCTTCGGTAAAACGCTCGAAGCTGGTGATGCTGGGGAAATCATCAATGCCGATATGGACGTGGGAACAGGAAGCCCATAGATATCTCCATCTTTTTGACAGGATGCTAGTCTTCACGACAAGTTTGGTGGGCAAATAGGAGAGAATGTGGTGAAGGATGGGATCAGGGAGTTCGCTAATTCGGTCTGCAGCCATGCTGCAGCTAGTATCCCTGATATCAGAATGTCTCGGTGAGAGGAAAAAGAGTTCGGTGCCTCTCCTTTAACAAGATGGCAACGAGGCTACTACTAGAAGATAAGATACGGGGATTAGGTAGAGTTTAGAAGATATATAGGAGTTCAACCTTTCATGGGATATATCCCTTGGAAGGTTAGGCTTGAGATAAGTATGTACGTCGTTGGCCGCGGATTCCGCTCAACCGCCGCGAGCATCGCGGCGGTGAGCGAGAAGAACAATAAATAAAAGAGAGAAGAAAAGGAATTCCCGATCTCATCTCCTCCCTCACAGTGCCTCTTCCTCTTTCTTTCTAAGGCTTCCTGAACCCTCAACTGGAGGAATAGGGATACTTACCTAGATCTCCGACTGTGGACTCGGCATTGCGCACGATCGCTGCGGCAGCCGCAGCCGTCGACAGACGGGAGGATTCTTCCTTCTCCCTCTCGGTAGCAACGGCTTCTAGAAGCCGAAGATGTGGCCGCCGGTGGAGGGGTTCTCCTCCACCTCTGCTGCGACGGACCCGGAGAGCCGGAGCCTTGGTCGTAGCCGCCATTGGTCTCGGCCAGGGCTGCGGCAAGGCCGAGGGTCTCTCCTCTCCTTCGGGTGACAGGGTCCAGGGACCCTGTTTCTCAGAAGGGGGGGGACAGAGGAAGAGGAGAGGAAGAGGAAGAATAGGAGGAAGAAGAAGAAGAAGAAAAGAAAAAAGGGACTCAGCGTGGGCGCCGGCCGCGGGCCGCGAGCGCGGCCCCAGGCCCGGCACCGCGGATGCCGCTGACCGGCCGGGGGTGCCGCCGGCCGCTGCCCGGTCCTCCCGAGCTTGATCTCCCTTTTTTTTTTTTTTTGTTAAAAACGGTATTTCATATAGCTCTAACATGGGTATATCCTGCCAAATTAAGGAAAAGTAAAGAGCTTGATCTCCTTTCGCGGGAGAAGAAAGAGGGAGGGAGAACAACAAAAAAAAAAAAAAAGAAGAGGGAAAACTTCGGGGAGGAAGAAGAAGGGAGAAGAAAAGAAATAATAATAATAATAATAATAATAATAATAATAAGTAGTAGTAGTAGTAATAATAAATAATGATAATAATAATAATAAATATATAAGAAAATAAATAGGGAACTAAGATAATAAATAAATATATTGTAATAAAATAAAATAACAATAAATAAATAAATAAAAATGAAAAATGATGAATGAGTGGTAAATAACTGTCCTATGTGATGATGATAGATATAGTGAATTTGTCATCTGGGTCTAGAAATTCATAAGTGAATTAAGGTAAGTAACCCTAGCACTAATCTTATTAATTTAAAATCATTATTTAATTATAAGTATAAAATAATGAAGAATATATTTATTATGATGTATTTTCTCAAAAGTAGGAGCAAACATATGATTGCATATGATTCATAAATTTGATTAAATTGCATCTTTCATGAATATTTGAGAATGAATTATGGTTATGATAAATTGCATGAAAATGAGATTTGTGCATGATCATGAATTTTATACATTACGATGTCATTTGTCATTTTCCGACCTATTTATGAAGATATGATTTATGAAAAAGAATAATGATTTATGAACTCTCAGATAGCTATGCCTATCTCTAAAAATAAAGGTCAGTCGAAGCTAGCATCCAACGAATATCGCTCTCTGCCAATGGGTTAAAGTTAGTAACGAGGCTACTACTAGAAGATAAGATATGAGGATTAGATAGAGTTTAGAAGATATATAGGAGTCCAATCTTTCATGTGATCTATCTCTTAGAAGCTTAGGCTTGAGATAAGTATGCGCATTGTTGGAGAGTTTCATATTTATCCTATCTCGACTCTCTTAATTCTGGTGGAATTTTGAAAACTTGGAGAGTTTCATATTTATCATATCTCTACTCTCTAGCTGGCTAATTCGGATTGAATTTTGAAAACTTCAACTACGAAGTTTTGAGTTTAAATGTTGCAATTTGGCCCATCGCTCAATTACGTTGGTGCCTCTCCTCCAAGAAGATGGCGAACAGGATGCCAGTACAAAGATAAACTATAGATATTAGATAGAGTTTAGAAAATAAGAGTCCAATCTTTCATCTTTATCTCCCTTTTGGAACCTCAAGGCTTCAGACGAGCATAAGCATCTTTGGAGAGTGCATATTTACATGAACTAAATTGCTAGATATTTCTCAAAGTGGAGGGGGATGTTCTTTAAATCCTTGCCAAACACCAAAGAATAGTAGGGGGTATCCCATGCCATGGTAAGTCTATTCTATCAAAATGGTCGAGCAGAGTTGTAGCGTGAAATAGACTTATTCTTATTTCCTTCAATTACACTTTTGCTCTTATCCATTTTATAAACAATTTAAAAGTGAAAGGATAATTTAGTCTTTGCAGTAAATTTTAAATTGTCACGAAGTTTAATGCAAATTAAGTACAATCTATTCCCTCCACCTACAGCATGCACTTAGGCCCTGTTTGGGGGAGCTGTTGGCAGTAGAGCTGTTGGAAGTAGAGCTGTTGGAAGTAGAGCTGTCTGAAGTAGAGCTGTTATAAAAAGCTGTTTGCTGTTTGGTAACTACATTCGTAAAGTGCTGTGGTACTTTATTTTGTGTTTGGTAAACAAACTGAGAAAGTACTTTTATATGACAAAATTACCATAAAGGACATTGCATAGTATTATACAACACAACATAATAAAACATAACATAAATTAATACATAAATATACGATATAGTATAATATTATTGTAATATAAAATAATATTATGTTAATACAGCATAATAGTAATATAATTATTAGAGTAAATTAATATTTGGTAATATAACATAATATTAAATTATTTAACATAACATATTAATGTATTATGATATAATGTAATATATATTATATTTATAGTATAATACAATAATAAAAGTATAAAATATTATAATTATTAGTATAAATTAATTTCTCATAATATAACATAATATTAAATTATTTAAAATAACATATTAATGTATTATAATGTAATGTAATATAATACAATATTTATAGTATAATACAATAATAAAGGTATAAAATATTATAATTATTAGTATAAATTAATTTTTGATAATATAACATAATATTAAATTATTTAACATAACATATTAATGTATTATGATATAATATAATATGATATTATATTTATAGTATAATACAAAAATAAAGGTATAAAATATTATAATTATTAGTATAAATTAATTTTCCATAATATAACATAATATTAAATTATTTAACATAACATATTAATGTATTATGATATAATATAATATGATATTATATTTATAGTATAATACAAAAATAAAGGTATAAAATATTATAATTATTAGTATAAAATAATTTTCCATAATAATTTTCCATAATTTCTCATAAAATAATTTTCCGCGGTCCAGGGGCTCTTCTTCGTGGTCCACGCTCGAGGAGGACCTCAGCGTGGGCCGCGAGGTTGATGATAAAAAAAAAAAAACAATAGATTGATTTTGGAAGGTATGGAAAAGGATTAAAATTTTTTTCTTCTAAAATGTGGTTCAAGAGATGCATACAAAAATTGAAAAGAAAAATACCTTTTTTTACGGAAGGGAGTCTGACGGCTTGGGTTCTTGGCTCCAGCAGATTTTTAGGTTTATATCGGGATAAACTATGTAATTATGTTATTTTAATATGGGCATTTTTGTCAAAAATACAGCTTTCCGAAAAAGCTGAAACAGCTTCCTCCCAAAAGCTCCAAATTGGAGCTTCCTCCCAAAAGCTGTTTTCAGCTTCCCGCAAAAGCTGAAACAGCTTTTTGAAAAATTTACCAAACACAGTTTTTCATCTAAAAGTACTTTTGGAGGGCCAGAAAGTGCTTTCTGGCCCTCCAAAAGCTCCCCCAAACAGGGCCTTATTCCAATGCCGTTGGCTCCTCTCAGATCATGATTCCAGCCTTGGAACTTCGTATGTACGTACAATAGCGCTAAAACAAAACACGACTGTTCTGCAGAATAGACATATTTAAGACCGCAAACGGAGCAAATAAAAATCAAATATTAATATATTTATATTTATATTTATATTTTTTACCAATACGAATATAAATATCAATATTAAACGAATATCAAAATTAATATTTATATTTATTCTAAATGAATACGGATACGAATCGAATATTGTTATAAACAGTTACGGATATGAATCAAATATTAAATATATTCATATATTTTTATTTGAATATGGATATAAATCAAATATTTTTTCGAATATTAATCAAATTTGAGCAAATTCAATGATAAAAACTAGCAATAAAGACGTAATCATAAAAAAAAATTATTTAAAAAAATATAATTTTAACAATTATTTATCAATAATAAAAATTAATAATTTTATAAAGGATATACTGCTTATGGTTGCTCATCACCGAAGTAGAGGAGATCTATGGCGCCTCCAAGGCATCTCACGATCGTCGCTGGTTGCAATAGCCGAGTGAAAATTAGAAAATGGACAAGATCTTCGAAACCTTAGTTGCTCAAAAATGATGAAGAAAAAAAGAGAGACAAAACGTACGAACGAAAGGTTTGAGCTTTTCACGCGTTTGGGGCGATTCGAAGGATTTTATTCAAAGCGGGTATTCCGTTTTTGGATTACTGTCTTAAGTGACGGTCATCTAATATATGATTTTTTTTTAGTTTAGGTTTGATTAATTACTTAATTGGTTTTATGATTTAACTTAAACTCTTCTTTTCACTTATCCTTGTTATACGGATATCCAGATCTGGATCTGGAAAAATCATATGTATCCACAACCGTATTCGTATTCGGAAGATTTTTGAACTGACTATCTGAATTCGATCGGACCAAAAAAATGGTATCCAAATCCGATCCGAATTGGATATGGAAACGAATACGGTCGGATATAATCCAACCTGCTTTTAGCCTTACCTATTCTTAAACTAATATCCCTCCCCTCGCTCTAGCTAAGAGCCCAAGTTATTCACAATTTGAAATCTCTACATAGTTGATACCAAGTTCGTATCCTCATGGAGTTTATTTTAAAACAGTAATGCAGACTGACCATTATAGGTCTAGCAAGGCTACAAGCAATGTGACCTATTGTAGACCTCGCATAACTTTACCCTTTACCTCAACGTAATCTTAGCAATAATCGACTCATAATTGACGATGTGTCTTTTCAGTGATATAAGGAATGAAGCAAAATTAGATATGGTCTGATAAAAAAGAATGAAGAATTTTCTCAATGCGCATAACTCAGACCTCTTAAAAAATTTTAGAAAAAAAAAGGAAGAATTGAAAAAATAAGATTTAAGTCTCCTTTTCTTTTACTGATGTTCTAAAATGGTTGTACACAGTCTCTATTTATATTGATGAGATTCACCCTTACAGAATTCATCTTTTCAATTCTAATAAGATCATCTTTCCTAAAATAGCCATGACTAGTAGAAATAAAATTGAAATAACTAAATTTTTTCAGAAGGAAGATCTTGACTTCTGCATCGACTCTATCTTTTGATGCTTCTTTCGATTTTTCTCGAATTGAGAGATACGTCTAATCAAAGTTTTACATGAAAAAAAAATTCGATTTTGACTAACCTATACCAGACCTCAAACAATAGAATTTGGGCTTAATTGCTAGAGGTCCCATCTCTTAAAAAGCATGGTGTCATATCGTAGATTTAGAAAAGTTGTTTGATTAAAAACAAAAAAAAATCACCTCAATTGGACATCGTATAACTAAGTTATGGTCTCCAGTTCGGCTTGCAACTCGGCTTCCGATGTAATAAATTTCACTTGTAGACCCTGTCCAACCCTACTCGTAATGGCCAAAAAGGTCCACATGGAGTCTGAGGATTCTCCTGAAACAAAATAATATTATCAAAGTGGGGGAAAAAGAGGTTTTCCCTGCCAAAGAAAATGATTTGGAGGATGGAGATGTTTATACAAAGCAAATACAAAAAATTACAAGCACAATGATAAAACTAGCAAGGATGAAGAATTAGTGACATGGATTCAGCTTTCTTTTAGAACCATACAAAAAACCCAACTAGTGGGTTCAAGGAGATATAGAAACACAAATGTTGTTCATACTTCATATAACAAGTCAAATTCAGAAAACAATTTAGACTACTTACATAACATTCTTTAAATAAAAATGTACAGGCTCCAGAGACAAAAAAAAATACCCAACATATAATAAAACCCACTTTTTTGTTGTTCTTGGTGGAATAGGGGAGAACCCCTATCCAATATAATTATTAGATATTAGTAAATAGAATTGGACAAAAATTAATTGGTGCTTGAAGCAATTTGCTTGAGAAAAGAACAACTCGATGGTCGCCTTCTCTGTTGGCAGCTCCAGAGCTGTAGTTACGTTCCTTTTCTCACATTCTTCTTCCAAAACTCTTGGCGGAAGTTTTCATTCCGCAACAAGAGAAAAATTTTCTTACCGTCCACAAGGGGACGTCCTTTCAGCCTTGCATTTCCACGGCAGGAATGCTTTTGGAAAAAGAGTTGAATTAACTACCGAGGTGGTAGCCCAGTGAGAGTATGGCCTTACTTCCAATCAAATAGTTTCAAATTCGAAACGCACGGACGTTGATTAAATTGTGAAGACTGGATGCTCCCTACTCGGATACGGGATCTGAAAAGGCGTATCGCTCTGCTGGTAACCTCGGTGGTGCCAGGTGTGATATACTCACACGTGGTATTCGTGCCGAAGCCCAAAGGGATAATCGAGCCGGGCCCACAGGTGGGAAGAATATGAGTAAAACCGGCCGGGATGCCCAACACACGATCATTTCTGCCTGCATCGAACATTCTCTTGGTAGGGTGGGGGCCCAATGGGGCTGCTACGCGGGGATGGGCTTGTCCCTTCCTCCCCCCTTCCCCTTTTTCTTCAGAAAAAAAATAAAATAAAAAATGAGTTGAATTATTGGACACGTAAATGGAGATATGCACGGGTTTTCAATGCCGTTGAATTTTGAATAGCTGCTAAGGCTACACCTGAAGATTACATATCTATATATATATATATATATATATATATATATATATATATATATATATATATATATATATACATGCATACATACATGCATGCATGCATGCATATATTCATACTTAGCGTATATATAAAAGGTGATAGTATTGCAATACTTCATTTATGATTTTACTAGAGTTCTGCACATGCAATACATACAGTTTTTTCTTTTTTTTCACTTTTCAACCAATATTGAGGCTGGGCAAGTTGAAGAAGAAGTGAGGTTTTGTTGTTATTTTATTTTTGACTCTCAAAACCTTTTCCATTATATATTAGCAGATTAGTGGATACATTGTTTTGCAGATTACCTTGGTTGCCGTCCTAATTTCCCAATCCCAAGATCCACTCAGAGAAAAAAGAAAATCCATCTACTTCTAAGAGCTGAAGAATACATAGTAAAAAGCTAGAATAGGTGGATTTCTTGAGATTTTAAGGAGTGTACAATTTATCAAAACATCACGTATCTTCTAAATAATAATTGTCCCAATGTCATCTCTGTATACTCATAGCAGCAATGTAGTTAAAAAAAAACACGTTCTTATAGGAGGGTCTTACCTAATTGAGCACAACTCCAACATCTACCTTAGAATTCGAGCGTTGGCCATCGAGAAGGTCTAAAGGAGGATCTAAATAAATGCAACTTGTGTGCCTAGAAAAGTTCCTCACAAGCTCTATAAATCCAATCAATCAAAATAGAGCCATGCTACAGCATTTCCTAATCCAGATAGAAAAATAGACCCAGTCTGCTAACATCATTTATCATATCTCACCCATAAAATTTAATCTGAAGGTATTATTCAGATTTCTTAATCCTGTATAAATGAAAGTAAGAAATTAGGCACCTCAAAAACAGTTCGCAGCCGATATGACTGATAAACTCTTATTTTAAAGTAGGCAGCGTAACTGCCTCTTAACAGACCAGAAGAACATATGGCAATGTAAAGCACATCAACAGGGATGGCAACGAAAGTTTTGTATTTTTCCCCTTTTTCCGAGCAAACAAGCTCTTTGACTAATTTGAGATTTCACGCATTTGCAAGTTCATTAATTGATTTCATTATGAACTCCACCAATACTTATCCTAGTTTAGCATGGGCATTTCTTTTGGTCATATCTGTAGTACACCAGTTATATGACTCATGCAGTTTTCAAAAGCAAAATGATGACTGCATCCTATCTGCCAGATTTAGGTCTATAGCATGAAGCACTACTCTGCCTTGTAAGTTGAGAACAGGACTCGCATAGCATGAAGCACTACTCTGTATTGTAAGTTGAAAACAGGACTCATAATGAGCTTAGACAGCAACAGAAAGAGGACTCATATGGCATCCATTTTCTATCTGTGGTATCATTTGATGGACTTAAGGATACTAATTTTGCCCAAGTAATCTTATTTTCCCTGACCATTCCGGTCTTTTGTCTCATTCGCCCACCCTGATCCTGAATTAAGCCCAGCCTGCATTGTCACACTCAGCCTACATTATTACATTTGGAAGTTGGTTTCAACATTCTCATTACAGCTACCCCATAAATGAAGTCTTACATTATAGCTAATCATTTTCACACTGAACATTGATTTATGCAATTTTAATTCAAAGAAAAATCTTAGGTGGCTAAATAATTCTCTTCTCGAGGAACTTGAGGCTACAGTACTCAGATTGAGATATTTAACCCAAGCTGCTGCTTATATTATAGAGGTTTATAACTTTGTATGTTGAATTTTGAGTTTATGAACATACTTCAATGTATTCATGAGGCAGTATAGCTGTTATTTCTGTTTACCGAAAAACTAATAGCTGGAAACATCTTTTAGGTGAGTATATGCATATTTGAAAGAAAAAAAAGTTTCAAATAACATTAACTTCATTACAGCTCCTGAAATAAACATTAAATATGTTGCAGGAGATATTTTGCTCTAATTGATGCTAGGTCTGCTAAATTCTTATCATATTTGGTTTTTTTAAACAAAGTTGTTATCTTTTATATACTTTCTTTATGTTTGTATTTACATAAATTGTTAACACCCATTTCTTAGGTATGAGCTTCAAACTTGCATAACAAGGAAAGAAATTGATGCATTGAGGTTCTGCTCAAACTTAAATCTCATGCTGCATCAACTTAGTACCGTAAATAATCTCAATAATATTTTGGCAGTTCACTGGTTGGCTCCAAAAATATTTCAACTTAACTAGTAGCATTGAAATAAGTAGAGGATCCATTAAGCCCTTTGCAATCTGTAAATAAATCTCTGTCCATTTTGTTTTTACACAATATCAGATCAATCATCAATGTCTTTGTTGGTGCTTTTCGCAGACATTCATCTACAAAAAATAAAGAAGGAAAATTCATTCCATTGCATCAGTTCTGGTAAATATTCTCAGAGATATAAAAATAGGCAGGCAATTTATCAACTAATGAAGACATTAGAGAGAAGTAAGACTTTTCTTTAGAAAGTAGAAACTAATTCAGCAGTATGTTCAATCCTCATGACAGCATTATCTCATACAGTAAGCATTCATATAAGAGACTCTTAGCTACAGCCTTGATAACGTAAACCAAAGTATAAAGGAGCAACTGTAGCCATTTCCCAAAACAAACTCACCAGGAACTTCTAGCAGAGACTGGGTGCAAACCAAATAGGTTTCATCGAATCATTCGAAGGCTTTTCCCACCGGCAGCATATGAATTCATAGCTGCCATTCTTTATGTCCAGCACTTCTATGTGATGGAATTTGCTCTTGAATCTCTGGAAAATGTCATAAGGAGCTTCAAAATAAATGCAATCCTCTCTGCATCCAGGAAAGTCGCTCGCGCAGATCATCGAGCAGTGATCTTCTGCCGAGAACAATGCCTTATCATCGATGCTCTCGATCTTGGACCACCGGAGAAGCTGCCCACTCAAATCCAGCTTAAAAAGCTTCAAGTCCTTCCTGACATCATCATCCCAAGCAAGGAACCTGGAATCACGGGCAAGCAGCAACAGCTCGGTTTCAGATAACTTCACCAATAAAAATTTGGCAGCGATGATGGGCGCAGGCACTGAAAAGATCGCCGTGCAAGTAGCAGCGGCATAGACAGTAACAATTCCATTGATGTCCAGCGCGTAGAATCGCCCCTCGTCGTACACCACAGAATCAAGGGGAGCAGGTGAATCGGTTTTCAGCTCAGTCCAGACACTGTCTCCTGGTCTACAGAAGTGCACATGACGCCGGCCAGAACGCCAGTTGTGGACCATGATGGTGACGACACAGTCATGCGCCCGTGAGCTTGGGCTCGAGAATAAGGAAGCGTTCCAGATGAAGCTGATGCTTTTACGGACGCCGCTTTCGGGGGCGGAGCATCCCGGCCGGTAAAAGTCGGTCGGCCGGGGGAGCCGGATTTGAGCCCTGGTGACGGGGTTGAGCAAGGAGAGGGCGGTGCCCCGGAGCATCAGCAGCCAACCGTGGGACGAGGCGAGTATGACCTGGGCGTAGGATTCGGGGAGGGAGAGGATGCGGACGGAGTTGGTGGCGAGGCTGAAGAAGGGGCGGACGTCAGTCAAGCGGTAGTAGGGGAGCAGGAGAAGTGGGCGCTGCGGCCGGAGGTTGGCCGGCAGCGCGGCGGAGCGCCACGACTTGCAGACGGCACGGAAGTGGATGTAATCGCCGATGAGGGCCAGCTTCTTGGCGATCAGCTCAAGAAGATCGGTTGGGAGCTGAGACCATGGCCCTTCCTCTTCTTCTCCTCTTTTGCCACTTCTAGATGCCATTGGATCTCAGGAGGAGAACAATTCAAGCGGTTCTCGAAGACGCAATCAGGTTGGGTTCGGACGGGGATCAGAACGAATCTATCGAGAAATCTGTAGCAAATTTAGGGTTTTTTTAGGGACTAGGGTTTTACGAGACGAAGGGATCGAGATGGAGAGTAGAACTGGAAAATAATTTACGGTTAGAAAGGATTACCTTATTCCGAGTGAAGCAGGAACTCGTGGCGAGGGCTCTGGGTATGGAGATACCGGTGGTCGCCATGGCTTCGAGGAGGAAGGGGATAGGGCAGGGGATGGGCGTCAAAAGAAACTTGATAGTGTGGAGCTAATAACGATGGAAAATTTGGTTAAAGATCTCCGATTTGATCCCTACTTATAATTAGCAAGTTCCTTTATTTTGAAAGTATGAAAAGATTTTAGACGTTCAAAACTTCAGATTTGGGTCCATCACCGCCGGCGTCTTCGGTGCAGTGATTGTTCTAAGGTTGAGATGAACATCAGATGGAGGTTAAAGAGATGGCAGGTGGATACTCTCTCCATGATAAGTCGGATCATCCTAGTGCGGTCGGTTCTAAGTTTGATTACGGTGTACTTGCTGGCGAATACTCAGGTGTCGATCTCTTTGTTGAGGACTCTGAAGCAGCTGTTCAAGAACTTCATATGGGGCAGACGAGAGGGCAGGAGAGGTATTCATCTGGTGGCATAGGAGGTGGTCTATCAACCTCTCAGGCATGGGGACTTGGGGGTTCAGTCACCGTTGGCGCGGCGGGAGATTCTAGCAGCACGGCGCGCAACCAGATTTTTTCTAGAGCCGGACAGTCTGTGATGCGCCTTATTGAGGGCGAAGTATGGTCGCCACTCGATGCAGGAGGAGCTCCGGAGCGGGTGCCACTGTTCCTTCATTTGGCGGGAGATTTGCTCTTCCATGCCCTCAGTTCTTCCGGCGATCAGGTGGATGGTTAGGGATGGGTGATCCATTGACATTTTGGAGGACCGGTGGCTGGCAGAGCTACCGCTTTGTAGAATGCCAACGTTGGTTGACTCTGCGAGACTGGCCGGTCGCAGAGTCAGTAATCTGATGATCCCTGGTGAGGGCCGGTGGGATGAGGCCGAGATCAGAGAGGTTTTTGGGACACAGCTAGCGGAGCGGGTACTTGCCACTCCGATTCCTCAGGTTGGGATGGATAGGCAGGTGTGGGCAGCAGATATTCGGGCACTGGGGGGGGTGAGCCGGCCAGACGTTGTGAGGGCAGGTAGATTTGGAGGATGCAGGCTCACCCTCGGGTGGCATTGTTCATTTGGAAGGTGGTTTGGGACTGCCTGCAGACCAGGAGGATGCTGGCCAGGAGGGGGATAGGGGTCTCTTTGATGCATGTGGACTGCCCAGAGTCGATGGAAACTGCTAGCCATATGCTATTTGAGTGCCCGCGGGCAGCTCAGATTTGGAGGAGGGCATCTTTCCCCTTACCGGACCGTACTTTTGGTGTGGAAGAGTTTCTACGGCAAATGAGGATTGCTTTTCGATCGTCGAGCACTGCAAGGTGGGGTATTGCTACCGTCTATCTGACGTATCACATTTGGCTGAGTAGGAATGCCAAAGTGTTTGAGGGGAGGACGGCTTCCCCGAGGTCAGTTGTAGAACGAGCCCTCTGTCATGCAGTGGAGATCATGGAGACCGTTGAGTTGGATTCATCTGCGATGGCCAGGGACATCTCGGACCCCCTCTTCGCTACCACAGCGCTCGAGTTTGTCTTTGTCTCTTGGGAGCCCCCACCCCCTAGCTATCTAAAGATGAACTTCAATGGGAGTCTGCCCGGCGGTGCCGATCGGGTGGGAGTGGCTTTTGTCATCAGAGATCATGGCGCCATGCTGATTGCAGCAGGTGGGCACCGTTCTTTCAAGGCCTCGGCTTTTGGGGCGAAGCTCAAGGCAGCCCGGAAGGGGCTTTCTTATGCGAGATATGTTTTGCAGGCTGGTTGCATCATTTTGAAGGGAAACTCAGCTTCCCTGATGGCGCGCCTGAGGGAGGAGGGACGGGAGGAGGTGAAGCACCCGCTTCTGGGTGACATTCGTCGGATGCTACGGAAGTGCCAGGTTCTCTAGAGGCATGTCTTTCATTTCTTTTGCTTTGTGTTGTTTGCTTGATGCTGATGTAGTTGGTTGTGCTCATGCTAAGGTAGTGTGAGCAGTCGATTCACCAAAAAAAGAAAAAATTGCAGACAACTCACCAGCTACATAAAGACCATATGTTTGAAAGTTATTTTAGAATCTCTAACTATATCCAATATATATATATATATATATATATACAAACGAAATGCCCCTGCAGGGGATAAAAATAAATAAATGTAAAATATTTTAAAGATTTAAATATTATATAGAATATATAATGCCTCCGTTAATTTTTTTTATGCATAAATAATTATTAAAATAATATCAAAATATAATAAAGAAATTAAATAAAGCATATAAAATATCTATATTTATTTTATATTATTAAAATATTAAAAATTTAAATATCTCGTACCATATTGGGACTGGGCGATAATATCGCAGCCTGGATGATGGGAATCAATACTCATTTCCCGCGGCACCTGGTGGCTCCTCAAGCTCTACCTCTAATCTCCGGTCGTCGTACTCCTTGCCCTGACCCGCGACATGGTTGTCAAGAATGGCCACCCCCACGTCCACCACTCCGGCTTCCTTCTCATCTCCTACCTGATCCTAGATCTTTCCCTCCTCCAACCTTTTTGACCTCGTCTGCTTGCTCTCCCACCTCTTCGGCCTTGGTCCCTCCCTCAACACCTGCCGAAATTCCAATATTTCCACTACCCTTAACCCTAACCCAATTTTTCCAATTTTTTTTGAATTTTAGAGAGGGCTCTAACTTGCTCTCTCCTGTCCGTTTAATAGGCATGAAGATAATTCTTTTCACTTAGGAGTCAGCATTTTTTTTTCTGTGCAACGCACTCCACATTGACCACTCGACCTATGTCCTCATCCCCTATCTCCGCTCCCAAGTCTTCCCCTCCTCCAACCTCATTGACCTCATCCGCACCCTCTCCTACCTCTTTAACCTTGATCCTTTTCTCTACTTTCCATTTAATAGGTATAATGAGAGGTCTTTTCCTTTTCACTTAGGAGTCAGGCTTTCCTTGATCGCTGGTTTTTCTTAATTTTAATGAGACATTTTTTCACTTAAGAGACAATTTTTTCTCTCTCACTACAAAAAATTAGTATTTTTCCGACTCTTCCCCGCCGACGCTATCAAAAAGCGTCGGCAAACGACGACGCTTTAAAGCGTCGTCGTAGGTCAAAAGATACGACGACGCTTTAAAGCGTCATCGTAGGCCAAAAAGCCCAACTCCCCCAGATCCCTTCTTTAGTGCTCCGCCGATCTGAGAGACGACGACGCTTTAAAGCGTCGTCGGAGGCCAAAAGATACGACGACGCTTTATAGTGAGTGCTCGAAATCGCCTTTGCGTGGTTGGGCCAATCTTAGCTTATCGCGGAAGAGATTCCGGAGCTCGGCGGCACGCCCTTGAGTTGTCATTTTTCTAAAAGCAGCCAATCTTTGAAAGCCCAGCAATCTTCAATCGAATGGCTGATGAGGCGATGATATGGACAGTCATTTTCGTTTTCAATCTGTCCCACCTCATCAGGTCTCTTGATCTTCGGGAGGACAACCTTTCCTGCCTTCATAAGCTGTTGGAAGAGCCTCGCCACCATATCCCTTCGAAAAGGGTAGGGTAAAGCGTCGCCGGAGGCCAAAAGGGTCCCGACTCTCCCGATCCCTCCCTCACCCGATCTGAGAGACGACGACGCTTTAAAGCGTCGTCGGAGGTCCCTCCTTCTTCACCCAGCCGCTCCCCCGATCCCTCCATTTTCTGCCGCTCCATCCGCCCACCCCACCATCCGCTCCTTCTTCTTTTAATCCCACACCGGAGACCCCACCCGTTCTCCCCTAATTTCTTTATCTACTGCACCTTTGGCGTGGGGTGTTGGGAGGGAGAGGATGGGGATCCGTCGGAGGAGGAGGACGGGAAAGGCATAGTCGAGGGACGAGTCGTTGAGGAGGAAGCCGTCGGAGGCAATTTTGATGGGCCTCTTCCAGTCGCAGATGTCCCCCTCGTAGCTCAGGTTCACGGGGCTGTAGATGCCTTGGTAAGTCGGCGGCTTCAGAACCGTGGCATCTGCCGTGCCAGATTCCATCTTCTCCAAGATGGGATGGAAAGGTGGAGGCGGCCTTGGAAGAGGAGGATGTCTTTGAAAGAGAAATAACAGCAAAAAAAAGAAGAAGCTATAAACAGAGGAGAAGCGTGGGATTTGGATAGACGCGGACGCAGAAAAAGCTCAACCCAGCGCCCAGCCACAAACCCAGCGCCCAGCCACAAACCCAGCGCCCAGCTATGTTCTAGCCTTTGCAGAACCATGGCGGCCATGCCCTGTTCCCCTCTTTCTTTTTTAATTTTTTTTTTAAAAATAGGTTGCTAACGCCGACGCTTATAAGCGTCGGCGTTGAGTATTTTCCCCGACGCTTTCATTAGCATCGGGAAAGTTCTGTTTTTGCCGACGCTTTCTCTTAGCGTCGGCAAAAACCGGACCCACGCCCACCTGCCCGACGTTTGACCCACGCTTCTTGAAGCGTGGGCTGGGAATTCGCCGACGCTTATAAGCGTCGGTAGAGACAAAAAAAAGCGTCGGGATTTCATCCTTTTTTTGTAGTGTCTCTTCCTCCTTTAAAGGATTTTTTTAAGTCTGAAGAATCCAAATAAAATTCTAACTCCTTGAATATCTTTTTTCCAAATATTTTTCTTTTTTCCAATAGAGTCTTCCAATTTTTCCTTTTTCTTGTTTTTTCTATGAATTTCTTTTTTTTTCTGAATTTAGGGAAGGGTTCTAAACTTTCTCTATCTTTTCTATTTAATAGGTATGGATATATTAATCATTTTATTCTTTTTATTTAATAAAAAAAGGTCCAGATTTCCTTTTAAATCCTTTTAATATTGGATTTCCTTTTATGAAGGCTAAAAAATTTGACACCTCCTGAGAATAGGTGGAAGACGATGGGATTAGCATGATGGAAATTAACGGCCAAGTTTTTTTAGATAGGAATTAGCATGTTGGTGGTTTTGTTTTATATGGAAATCCAAATAGCTAATAAGATTCCAAGCGTTTTTATGTAAAAAACTTGATAAGAATTCAAGTTGTACATATTTTCTTTTTCACCTGATTTTTTTACGATTTTTTTTAATTTTTTCTGAATTTTGGAGACGGCCCTAACTTTCTCCCTCCTTTTCGTTTAATAAGTGTGTGTATATATGTGTGAATGTATATATGCATATATATACTAATATAGAGGTTTTACTTATTCAGAGCTCTCCATTGTCAGGTAAATACCTATATTAATGGCACTATAAATAGAGCTCTTTATTTCAAATAATGAATAAGGCTCTTATTTAATACGATTCTTTATGAAAATATAATAATGTTATTAATAAGAAGCTTATTGGCTTATTAAATCATATTAAATAAAGAACTTTTAATTAGTAGTAATAAATTAAAACAAAAAAAAAGTAATATTATTATTAACCATATTTGTTTAATGTATCTGATATTAATGAAAGATATTTTTTATTAGCACTGTATCCCGTCAAAATGTCACTAAATTACACTATTTAATGTTTTATTGATTTTATTATATTTTTGTGATTATTATCTTACTTAAAAATGAAAGTGCAACCATTGATGACTTTGTCGTATTATATTTAAAAATCTCCTAGTGCAATATTTTCTATTTCTCATTACATGCAGGTTGAATCATGACCTATTTTTTTTACTAAAATAGATTAGTTTATTATATCGATATACATATACTATTAGAATTATATATAGTCATAGTATATCATAATATTAATATAAAAAAATTATTTTAGAAAATAATTTTGGTCTTATATCTTTTATATTCTATTCTATTTTTGTTACTTGTTTTTATTATATTTATTCTATATTTCAAGAATAATTTTAAAAAGAAGGAAAATATGTATCTGGTGCACCATGCATGTTATATGCTAGTTACTATTTATTTTCCGATCCTATGTTCCACCGTACTATATATATCAGCATAATATATAAAGTCAGTAGGCCAGTAAAATTATTTTATAAGCCCTAAACGGATGGCTAAATATTCTTCAGTCACTATTTAATTGGGTTTTGTGGCACTCACTACCAACTTGAAACCAGGGTCAAAAGCTAGAGAAACTCAACAGAGAACAGTTCTGCAGCTCAGTTGGATCTGAACAAGGACAAGCATCATGTGGATCTAGATGAGTTTTCTTTCATATCATGATTTCAATAATTTAACTGATTGATTAATTGCATTGGATTGCATAAATCGAGTTAAACTTGGTCAAGCACCACAAATCCAAACCACTACATTGGAGTCTAGTCGATTATTTCTTAGATTCAGGTGCCATGCACATATTTATTTGATGTTTGGAAACATGAATAATAGAAGATGAGAGAATTAAAAAAAAATAATGCTAACACAAATCATAATTGCTAAAGTTATCGACAAGGATGCTCCAAGAACACTGGCCTGAGATGATTTAGGGCATATAAGCTAATGTTTGGCATGTTCAAGATCTAATTAATACAAATAAGTTGATCCAATTTCAGGGAGAAAGATATGCTCCAAAAACAGAACAAGAGGCATTAAAAACCCAAATTAGACTTGGACTAATCAGGTTGGGACCCATTTGCTAGTCTTGAAGAGACTGGAAGGGAAAGAAGCCAGCTTGTTGGAGGGTATGGCTTGCCCTAGCAGTAATAACCCTCTACTTTGCAACCAAAAGATTTGGATACAATTCCTGAGTGATAAATTTTCAGAAATCTGGACCTGCATGCTTACAGTGTTGGTGGATGCCCTTCCCTTTCTCTCAAAAGACTCTGAAAAGAAAACCTCTCAAGAGCAAGCTAGATCAGTCTTCTATTCCAAACACATTAGTCTGTCTTCTAGGCTAAAACAAAGGAAGAATTCTTGCTCGCCAGGGATGCTGGACTAGTAGCATTTTTACATGACATGCTCTATCTCCACTTTGACACCAGCTTGCAGAATTCAACATCCACGCTGGTCCCATGACATGCAACATTGCCCAACGTCTAAGCTACGTTTTATATCATAACATCAAAAGATCTACAGCTTAATGCTGAATCCTGTCTAAAGACAAGCTGCTTCAGTGCACTCTTCCATTCCTTCTGTGATACTGATAGATAACTTTTTTGATTAATAAAAAAATACAAGACTTTGCCAAGAGCCGAAAACCACAATCCCTCTCATGAATAGGGACGCCTCAGTGTCTTTGGCTCTGACGAAGAACGGCTACGATACCCAACCACACGTAACAGGCGAAGAACCAAAAAGATGCCTCTCTCTATATCATCAACAGGGGATACCTAATAAAGGGTGCTTTCCAAAAGGCACACAAGAAGGCACTGGTTCTCTCTCTTTTAATCAAAGTAGGAGTGGAAGTCCTACGTAAGTTCAAAACAGCCCAGCTACATTTGGCTTAATAATCCTAAAACTCTATATATCTTAATCAAACTAGGATTCACATGTTAACTATTTCTATTCCAGCTAGTCTAATCACAAACTGCCATCCTTTATGTTAATTACTTTCATGTTATAATTTTGGCACGAGCAATGATCGATAGGATTTTCAAAATAAATGCACTCTTCTCTGCATCCAGGAAGGTCCCTAGCACAAGCCATCGAGCTCCAGCATTTTTCTCGTATAAAAAACAATCCTTTCTCGCCTATGCTGTCCATCTCGAACCATTCAAGCAGTTGGCCACTCAAGTCCATATTCAAAAGTTGGAAAATCTTTCCAGCAAATAGCATCCAAGAATAGGCAAAGAACAACAACTCGGTTTCTGATGCCTTCACTAAGAAATATTGGAGGGTGAAAGTAGGTGCAGAGAGTGAAAGGATCTCCATGGAAGGAGCAGCAGTATCACAGAAAGTAACAACTCCATTGAAGTCCAGCATATAGAATCGCTCCTTATTATACACGACGGTGTTTTCAATTTTGTCCCGACTTCATCTCCTGGTCTATAGAAGTACATATCAGTACAATAAGACCTCTAGTGACGGCACTTGACCGTCATCACAATGCAATCATGGTTAGCTGAACTCGGGCTCGAGGAAGATCGATAAGCTTCTCCCATCAATTCTGGTGTACGTCTTCAGTTCCATAAAAGCCAGGTAGTGTAGGAAGCTAGATTCGTGCCTTGATGACAGGGTTCAGCAAGGAGACGACCTTGGTTATGGTGTCGTCGAGCAACAGTAGCCAACCGTGGGATGATGCGAGAATTTTCTTGTTGCAAGCCTCGGGGAGGGAGAGGGTGTGGATGCTGTTGGTGGAGAGTCTGAAGAAGGAGTGGGGGTCGGTGAAGGGCTCGTAGGGGAGAAGGAGAAGTGGGAGCCGGGGATGGAGAATACTGGCGGCGGTCAACTGCAAGACGACGTGGAAGTGGATTGCAATCGGAGATGAGACGTACGGAAAGCATGATATTTGGCATGGCGGTGGACTGCCAAGACATTTGTGGATACTCGAGGATTCCTCTTGGTTGAGGAGGGGCATAGAGCTTTGGCTGTGTGAGGACCCGTACGGGCGTGTGTTTAGTCCCATATCGATTATTCGCTGGGTAGATCTTGGGTACTTATACAGGATCAAGGAACCCAAACAATACTTTCTGGCTAGCCATTTTGGGTGAGATCCTAGGTTGTTACAAATGGTATCAGAGCGGACCCGGCCCATAACCTATGTGGACTAGGGGACACTGCAGCACGATTTATTGGGGCTGACCACGGGCCGATCGTGGTGTTTGTGATTAGATTTGAATAGATTTGAACCCTTAGCCTGACGAGAACGTCAGGACTTGAACGGGGGGAGTATATGAGGACCCGTGCGGGCGTGTTTTAGTCCCACATCGGTTATTCGTTGGGTAGATCTTGGGTACTTATACAGAATCAAGGAACTCAAATAATACCTTCCGGCTAGCTATTTTGGGTGAGGTCCTGGATTGTTACAGGCTGCATTTCCAACACTTGTACTCTACGACGGACCGGCTCCTATGGATCCCCATGAAACATCACCCACAATGCTCATGAGACTTGCATGCCGGGATAGACCAATCCCTTGTCCGATTAGCCCTCTATCATCTCTTCGCTCCATCACATAAATCAAAAATGCAAAGAGTAACCTGAACAATTCCTCGGGGACCAACCTCTCGGAAATTCCTTTCCCGTGCAATGTGGCTAGCCCGATAGACAAGAGATTGGCCAACTCTGACAAGCAAGTCTCTTGTGGGGTGATGCCTCGTGGGGATCCACAAGGGCCGGTTGGCCGTGGAGTACAAGTGTGACTTATAAAATCTCGGTCAAATTATATGCCTTGGAGATGGGCCAAGGACCAAAGTCCGCCAAGAGGGTTGTGCCTGCCAAGGAGGGGACAGCTTGATGCAAGGGTCAACGGGTCGAATTCTTGGAAATAAGCTCTAAGAGATCTATTGGGAGTTCAGGCCATTGTTATTTTTCTCTTTCTTCTTTCAGAATTGGATGCCATGGCTAAATCGTTGAAGTAACACATGACCGGGAGAAAAGACCTCTTGTGGGTCGTATTTATAGTACAGCACGGGTGCGGCGGCTCAGCAAGCCAAGAATAGCGAAGGACAAACCATGGCTCTTGCCCATTGGAAATAGGAGTCCTACAACTCCCTTAAAAAGGACTATTCATTTTCCTTACCGAAGGCAACTAGAAAAAGACTTTCACTAGAAGTAAAATTGCCATATCCTTGACTGTGAGTCCGTTCCTTCCTAATACCAAATATTGCTTGGCGACTTGTATTAATGCGATGGATAGTTTTGAAGATCTCGAATTATGCCGTACATATAGAGAAGCTAATGATGGTGCAGATTAGACTGCTAATCATACTTGGAGATGTGGCACTAATTGGGTTTTAGTAATTTGTGTACTAGTGGACCTCGGGGATCTCTAATCACTTTATGTTTGTGACGTCACAGTGCACCAAGGTATCGGTGCCTGTTTTGGCTGTCGGGGGCGAGGAGCGGAAGACGGCGGAAGGAGAGACCGCCAACTCCTCTACTAAGAAATGGAACGTTATCTATCCACACGAGGATTTCGATCTCAGCAGCCTCGATGCACCCTTCTCCCTTGATGAGATCAAAGAGGCAGTATTCAGCTTCAAATTAAGGTGACCGGAGTGCAGTGCCAGATGAATTTACCATGCGCTTTTTTCAACGTTTTTGTATCTTGTCCACAAGGATCTTCTACTACTTTTCTCTCAGCTCCATGAGTAGTCAACATGGAGATCAATTTTGTTGTGCTTACTCTCACACCTAAAAAGGAAGCAGTGAAGGCTCCCTCTGACTTTCGGCCCATTAGCCTTGTCCCTAGCTGCATCAAGATTTTTACTAAGGTTTTGGCCAGCAGAATCCAGCCTTTCTTGGAGAAGCTCATTGATCCTGCGCAGACTGCTTACATTAAAGGAAGAGCCATCCTCGATAATTCTCTTTGTGCTAACGAAATTCTTCACCATTTTAGAAAGGCGGATTGATAGAATTCTCCCTAGCTATCTACTCAATATAACCCATCGCAACTTCCCTCCGAGATGGATTGTGTGGATCAGTAATGTTCTCTCCCTTTCTAAGGTGGCAGCAATTCTCCCTCGCAGATTTGCGCCCGCCCTCCGGAGCCTGAGCATCCCACACAAACTTAAATGATTTCTATGGTTGGCGTGGCGGAAAAAACTCAAATACCAGGGGAGGCCCTCGGTAAAAATCCTGGTCCCTGTGTTAACTGCAGTCAAGCACCGGAAACGGTAGATCATAATTTTTTTTTTTAAAAAAAGAAACAGGTTTGGAAAAGACTCAGATCATAACTTCTTGGTTTGAAAGAATGCAGTTTTGGGGTTTTTTTAAACTCTTCAGTCACCATTTGGTCTTTCAATGTTATCTATTTTCCTCAAAATATGATTGCTGCTGTATTTTAGAGGAAAGGGATAATCATATCATATAGTGGGTCATCTGAATAAAGAAATTAGACTCGGGAAATTCTGATTTCATATTAGAATGTAGAATTATATATATCTCATCGAGCACTACATGGTTGCAAACCGAAGATATGGCTCATAGGGAGCTTTGTTTTCATGTTGTCATGATCCAGACTTAATGGTACTGTCTTTGTCAAAATACAGTTACTTGCTTCGATCATTTTGGTCTATACGCTTACTGCATTGCCCATGAATGAAACACAACCTACAATATTGTGGTCGATAGTTGGTTCCAACATACTCGTTTAAGGTTATCCGGTAAACAGAGTCCCAAGGTATGGCTACTCATTATCACACTGAAGGATGATCATGCATTTTCAATTTAGATGGGAATCTGAGGCGGCCAAAGAAACACAGGCAATGACACCAAGGTTGATAAATAACTGGAGACATCTTTTAGGTGAATTTATACGTGCATACTCTAAACTGAAATCTTAGTTACAGTCCTTGAAAAAATTACATATATTTTACAAGATATTTCATTCTTTTTCCATGCTAAGTATGCTAAGTTCTTACAATATTTACTTGTTCTTTTGCTTGAGGAAAAATCCTTGTATTTATATGTCTGTGTGGCTGTAATTACAGAGTAGTTAACGTTCAGTTTCATATATATGAGCAAGCCCCAGACTTGCACAACATAGAAAAGAATTGATACATTGAGGTTTGCTTCAACTTAAACTGCAAGCTTCAGCAAATTATTACCAGAAATAATCTTAATATTATGTTGAATGTCTTCTTCTTGCCATAGTTCCAAATATAATTCAATTGAATAGCACCAAAGTAATTAAGTAGATGATTCATTATCTCTTTTCTAGTGTATATATGCCTATCTATATTGTTTTTGTAAAATATCATTTCGATCATCAACTCATGAATTCAAAAACCGCCATAAGAGATCTTATGATTGATACAATACTATTTCGATACAAAATCAGCAGCCATAGAAGTATCAACACCGTAAGTTTAGTCCCATAGAATCCTTCTTTAGCGCAAAAGATGCAACCCGCGTTATATGCTATGGAATCAAGATTCATAGGTGACTTGATTTTCAGCTCAGACCACACTCCCATCTTCTGGTCTACAAAAGTTAACGTCGCAATTCCGAGAAACCTAGGCAAGTAGAAGCTTTAAGCATCACTTTCACTGTAGTCCTGCGGCGAATAAAATCCGGGTGGCGGAGGGAGCTGGATTTGTGCACTGGTGATGGGGTTCCATACAATGGCTTTAGTGTCGGGCATCAGCAGCCACCCATGGGACGATGCAAGGATATTCTTGCTGCGAATCTCAGGGAGGGATGGGCTAAGATCACTCATGGGAGTTCAGACCATTGTTGGCTTTCTTCTCTTCTTCCTACTATTCTCTCACCGGATTCCATTCTTGAGCTAACAACAGAGGGCGAGATGGGGAGACTTGGGGAGGCTTCTGTTTCGCTGCTTGGTAAAGAAAGCGAGAGGCATCTGTTTCTCTCCACTGGTTGCATGGCATGTACTGTCACTCAACAGGCAAGCTGCTTCAATACGTTGTTCGATTTCCTCTGCATGCTAAATCAGTGCATTCTTTGAAGTTGATCATGTTGCAAGTGCATTAACTCGAGCGCGGTGATAGATTAGCTGGCCTCACGACTTTGCACCTTGAACTTATCTTATGCTATCATTCAGTCCTCCAGCTTCTCTCTGGCTGTCCTGCCCTCAAAGGTTTGTACTTCCAGATGTGTAATTTTCATGAATTATCATTCATGGGAGTCAAACTGTTTATTTTCAGTTGTAATTCCATACATTAAAAGATGGGTGTGACTGCCGAGTCTCACCTCCTTCTACTCTCTTGGTTTAGCATGGAATTGTTCACTGCAAAATATGTCAACTTTGGTCACTGCATCATTCAACTTAAACTTTTGCCTCGATAAGATTAGGATTATTCGTGAGCTTCGTAATGCATAAGGTTTTCGCTTACAGGATATCTAGTTCTGTTTCTGTGGTATGCCTGCCTTTTTTCCTGTTGTTTTTCTGACCTAAGTTCCTGGGGGTTAATTTTCTCTATCTTATGTTATACCAGTTTATGTAAGAGAAAAGCAAAATCTGCCAACATTATCCGAGCCCAAGCATCTGATCCTAAAGCTAAATGGGATAGTCTTCTAGCTTGAAGCAGAATTAACAGCTCTTTCAGTCTCTTGGTCGCCTAACTTGGAAATGTTTTATATACTTGGGGCTTCATCGATCTGAATTTCTTAAGCTTTCATATTGCCGAATCTTAAGTAAAAGACTTCTATTTATGTAGGAGTCCCGTCTTTTAGAACAAGGGTCATGAAACATGGTTTGGAACAGATGCAGCTGATAAATTCTTATGTTAGAAGTATGTATGAAATGCCTTCTATAGAGTGAACATATGGCAATGTATGGCCACCAATATGGATGACACTGAAGTTTCCCTTCATTTTTTTCCTCTTTTCTGAATAAACAAGCTCTATGATTAATTTGAAATTTCCCAGATACAAAAGTCCTTTGAAGCTCATTGTGGATTATGCAGACATCTGATGTAGTATACTGAGGACATTTCTTTTTGTCTTCTGATCTTATCGGTACTTCATCGTTTATAAGATTTATGCTGTTTAAAAGCAAAATGCTCTATAGCGAGGAACAGTTGAATCTATTTAAGCTTACTGGAAGGAGACTTGGTGCTAAAAAGAAGAATGAGATCCAGGAAACTCTGATTACTTATATCTCTATCTATGTCATTGTTGCACAATGACACTTAAATCATCTATGTGTTGGATGGTGATCTTTGCAACGTTTACTTAAAAAAAAGACACAAAAGAAAAATCGTCCATTCTCACAACATCAAAGAATATTTTCAGATGATTTATCAACTAATCCAGACATTTCTCTAGGAACACATCCAGTTATATTGACAGCACCACAAGATACAGATCATTCACATAAGAGGATTTTAGGTACATTATCCGATAAAACAAAACAAAGAACAAAGGAGCAGCAGCATCAGCCGAAACCTAATTAAGCCCACATGCAACATCTAACAGAGACTGAACGAAACCCAAATAGGATCCGTCAGACCTTTCGAAAGATCTTTCCACGCATGCCAAACTGATTCATAAACACCGTTCTTTAAGTTCAGCGCTTCCATGTGACGGAACTGGCCATCCCAATACTGGAGAAAATCAAAAAGAGCTTCGAAATAGACACAATCTTCTCCGAGCCCAGGAAAGCGCGCGGGCCATCGAGCAGCGACCCAGCGTCAAAAACAATGCCTTACCATCGATCCCGTTAATCTCAGACCACTCGAGCAGCCGTGCACCCAAATCCAGCTTAAAAAGTTGGAAATCCTTCGAGACACCATTGTCTGGATCGGCAAACTTCGAGCTATGGGCAAACATCGAGCTACGGGCTAACAGTAACAGCTCCGCTTCGGATGCCTTCCCCAGGTAATATTTAGCAGGAACAGTGGAGGGAGGAAGCAGCGAAGAAAGGACTCTGGAAGGAGGTGCAGCTTCAGCAGCCGCAGCAGCAAAAGCAGCAGCATAGATGGTGAGATGGCCATGTGAGGACCCGTGCGGGCGTGTGTTTAGTCCCACATCGGTTATTCACTGGGTAGATCTTGGGTACTTATACAGGATCAAGGAACCCAAATAATACCTTCCGGCTAGCCATTTTGGGTGAGATCCTGGGTTGTTACAAATGGTATCAGAGCGGACCCGGCCCATAACCTATGTGGACTAGGGGACACTGCAGCACAGATCTATTGGGGCTGACCACGGGCCAATCGTGGTGTTTGTGATTAGATTTGAATAGATATGAACCCTTAGCCTGACGAGGACGTCAGGGCTTGAACGGAGGGTATGTGAGGACCCGTGCGGGCGTGTGTTTAGTCCCACATCGGTTATTCACTGGGTAGATCTTGGGTACTTATACAGGATCAAGGAACCCAAATAATACCTTCCGGCTAGCCATTTTGGGTAAGATCCTGGGTTGTTAGAGGCCATGCCGATCCAGCACAAAGAATTGCCCCTTGGTATATGCGACGGAGGAAGGGACGCCAGCTGAATTGGCTTTAAGCAAACTCCAGGCTCCATCTCCTGGTCTACAGTAGTGGATGTCCTTGGAGCCATCATGGCACAGCACCATCACCACCCAGTCGCGCTGAGAGGAATCGGGGCCCAAGGATAAGAACCCTTCCCAGCGGTAAAACAGGTAGGAGCAGTCGAGGCCCGGACGCTCGCGGAAGCTGGTCGGTGGGGGGAGCTGGATTTGGGCGCCGGTGACGGGGTTCCGCAAAGACACGCCGATGGCGGCGATGTCGAGCAGCAGCATCCATCCGCAGGACGACGCGAGGATCGTCTTGTTGCTGGTTCCGGGAACGGAGAAGGTGCGGGTTTTTCCGGTGTAGAGGCTAAAGAAGGAGCGGGAGTCAATGAAGAGGTTGTGGGGGAGCAGGAGAATCGGGGGATGGGGACGGAGGTTGCCGGGCCACGCGGCGGAGTGCCACGACTTGCAGACGGAGCGGAATCGGATGTAATCGGAGAGGAGACCCACCTTCTTGGCTATGAGCTCCAAGAGCTCCTCCGGGAGCTGGGACCATTCTGGCCCTCCTTTCTCTTCTTCTACTCCTTCGGTACGAGTACAAGATGATGCCATTGCCCAATTGAGAAATGGGGAGGACTTCTATGAGATTATGTGACAACCCGTCACCTTGCTGCAGAAATCATTGGCCCAACAACTAGATCGAATCAAGATGACTCTTTTCAAGATCTTCCAGAGATTGGGGTTAGCGTTTATAAGAGGAACGGATCGAGACGGAGAGCGGAACTGAAAAAAGTTAGGGTTCGGAAGGGTTACCTGATTCCGAGAAGAAGCATGGCAGCGCCGGTGTCACCACGGATTGAGAAGAGGAGGAGGGGGAGGAATATGTGACCCGATCTCTCTCTTCTTCTTCTTTTCACCATACATCGATGGAAAGTTTGCTAAAGCTTTCGCAATTCAACCTTTTTAATTACGTAATAAATAACGTCGATTTTTTTAAACAGTTAAGTGACACGTTTCATGTTAAACTGCAAACATGTGGCAGACTTCTGTTGCAACAATTATTTCGAAGTCCCGAACGAGATTGCTAATTATTTTTGGTAAGTTGCAACGTCGGCAGTTGCCTTGTACGAATACGGTAGATAAAATTAAGTCCCCGAAAGGATGATAATTATTTTTCAGTACTTATTTTACTACTGCATTTGGCCTCTAATCTGATCCCAATGATTTAAGGTGATCGCATTTGGTATTCTATGTTCATGTGATTAAAGATTCTCAAGTATCTATGAGTAATCTGTCTTGTATTCTATAAGAACCAAAGATCATTCTACTTATAATATATTATTTTTAATATTAATAATTATTTTGATTAGGAATATAAGACAAATAGAAGTTATATATTAAATTCTTTCATTATATAAATATAAAATAAAATAATATATTTCTACTATAATAAAAAATGATCATTGAATAATAATATGATTAATAATATAATATAATTTAATATTATATATATATATAATATTGCTATAATATATTAACCGTATATTGATTTATGTCAATTTTTTCTACCGGACTAAGGAGCATTTTTTTCTCAACTTTCATTCTAAGATCACTATCTTGGAATGATTTTGGATTTCAGACCTTAAGAACAGGTATCCCCTCACTGGGTTGGACGGTGATTTAAGAAATGGGGAAGATTTAGAATCACTGTCACTTGTGATCATCATAGTGCCACCAAACGCGGTGATCTCATCACTTCCAGCCATATTATTCTTAATCTTAAGATGATCATCCCTTGGTGTTAACTTGCCATCCCCAATAAATCTGCGAATAGTCTATTCGAGTTCTGCTCGGAAAAAGAAACTTTTCTTCTTTTTTTTAATGTTTTTTTGGCCCAAGAAAATTTTCCACTGCCTACATCAGACCGGTTTAAAGGTCTACAACAACCCAGAAGACTATATAAGTATGGTCCTCGTTTTAGACAGAGACACTAATCTACTAGTTAACTAGATGGCATCTGGTTAGTTGGGTCAAGTCAATGAAAAAACCTTTCACCCCCATTAGATCATTCAGACAGACCCCTGCAAGTATGATTGGAACCTATAGCCGCATGGAAATCCAAGCTGGTCCATGTCTTGATTCAGCCATAATACAAGATAAAAGAAGATTATACTATTCATTTTGTCTTTACATGAAAATTTAATAATGGCATGAATAATAAAAAAAGATAATTTGAGAAAATATTATTATGAACTATTGTCATTAATTTTATCAACAAGAATGAAGTACAACCTTAATTAAACTTTCATTTCTCAAATAAATAACCTTAAATATGTGAACCAAAAATCTAAACTTGGTATTGGACTGATAACAAAGCAATTAGGGGTTTTAAAGTCAGAGGTTTTCTATTAAGTTGGATTGAGAAAATTGAGACTAGATGGAGGCATGTAATATTTAACCTATTTTTGACCTAATTATCATGCCTGTCAAGCTGAGCCAAGTTGAGTAGGAAATAACATGCGACGAGTTCGAAAAAGATATATCAAACCTAACCTAGATGGGCTGGGACCGGAATGAATCAGCTGATGTAAGGCTATGGTTCTGCTAAAGGAATGACACTAAAGAAATCTCTTTAAATTCTTGTAGTACAAGTTCAGTCTTTTATACTGGAAATGGACTTGTTCCAGGTAAACAGGGACAGAAATTGGTTGAGGGATGCTGTATTAGAGGTGGTAATCGGAACAGGTTGGTCAGATAAAGCTCGCATTGGATGCAGATCGGATCAAAAATTTGTTAACCTGAATCCGACCTTTCTATTAAATATGTCAAAATTTTAGATCTAAATCCAATCTTGTTTATTAAACAGGTAACCGACCGCAACCTACATAACTTCTTTATTAAATAGGTTAAGTCAGATTAAATAAATTTTTAATGGATTAAATGGATTTAAATAGGTTAAACAAGTTAAGCGGGTCGGGTTAAATAGGTCTAAAATATGTTAAACAGATTTTAAATAGGTTAAATAGGCCATTCGCGGGTTGGGTTGAAGGATCAGGTCATAAATTGCCACCCCTATGTTATATTGGTGGTATTTTGTAATGGTCAAATGGATCTCCACCATAATCTCCAGAGAGATTTCCAAGATATCAATAGATTCTCAATTGATTTGGATCTCTAATCAGACCTCCTCCACCCCCTTAGAAAAAAAAAAGAGAAGAAAAACTCCTCCCTAGCTTCCATAAATACCTATCCAGGTTATTAATCTGTGGATTTCTGCAAACCTTTGTTGCTTGTGTTACTAGAAAACTCTTCATTTCCTTCTTCCAAAGTCCCTTCAGTGGAAATTACAGCCTCTGTTATCCTCATGGAGCCACCAAGAAAGCAATCCAGCACCATTGGTATTGCCAAAACCATCAGCAATGTTTTACACACATATGGCTTTGGCTGGTCTGTTTCTTGAGCATTTATATTACTGCACAAAGTGCTAAAGGTAAGATTTTCCTAATGATTACTTATTTCTGCAGGAATGCGGAGGCTCCATGTCGAGAAGGTTTTCTTAGAAGTGTCACAGTAATCATGTGACAATCGAATTTGGGGACTTTCAGAAAAGTTTGAAATAGAAACAGTTAATATATTCTTATTTCAGAAGCATGCAATGCAATGGCCTGAAAAAACAAGCAAATGGCAATGTATTGAACACCAATAAGGGCAATATTGGTGTTTCTTACCCCCTTTTCTGACCAAACAAGCTCATTCATTGATTAGGAATTTCATTGTTTTGAAATCTTATTCTGTTAATTGCTTTATGAACTACTTAGGAACCAAATCTAGTTTATGAAGAGCATGTTTTCTTGGTATTCAAATGTTAGACATACTTCATCATTTATGTAATTCATGCTCAGGACGGGGTTCAAGAATGTCTGATGAAGTCTGCATGGAGGTCGACACCCAACCTCGGATCTTGCTTACCGTCGGGCTGAACCATATATAGAAGAGAGAAAGAGACAGAAGAGAGAGAGAGATAAAAACAAAACCCTTCGTGTTTTCATATAAGAACACCCATCAATATGTTCAGGTTTCGTCCTTTAGAGAGGCACAAAATTGTGAAACTTTGTCTTTCAAGGTACACCAGGAAGTGGAAACTGATTTGAATAAGTGGGATCTTCCAGGAATTGCCTGTTTCCCTAGGAACTACCATAATGTCGAGCGTCTGATTATTAATGTCAGTGATCTAAGACCATCTTCTGCATGTTCTCAACCCATACTTAACACATTTTCATTTTTCCCTCATTTGATAGTTTCATGTTGACATTTCAGAGATTCTGGGAACAACATGGATAGTTCGATGAGAGTGTGGATTGGAAAAAGTACCTTCTTCTTAAATGTACTATCGTAAGAATCCAAAGTTGGTTACTTGATACTTTTTCCTCCTATAATTGTTAAACTTTGGACAATAGATCTATATCCTTCAATTATGAAGATCAAATAAGTGCATTATTTTTTTTTCAAAAAATTAAGTGTTATTATATTTGTGCAGCTTTCATCATCCAACAAATAAGCCGACCATGAAAGGATGATGGCCACATTTTCTACTACAAATATATTTCCGCTATATCGGTACGCCATCTGTACCAAATACCAGTGCCAAATTGATAAAGTACGGTACATTTTGTACCGTCCGATTCGGGTTGGTACGGCGTATCTCGTTGTAGCACGTAGGAGGGTCTCTGGACATTGTTTTTACATGAATAGATGAGCCAAACTACTCTCAAACGCATGACTTCAATTAGGCTTGCCAACAAGGGTTTAGGAGGTTCTAGCATGATACCTCCAATTCTGTTGGAGTAACACCGACCAGAAAACTACTAAAATACTGTTTAAAATTTTCTATAGCAAAGAGGTATTGTGATTTAAGTTTGAGCAAAATTATTTTCTGAAGTCGTAGAAAGCAAATGCACTTTGATTTCTTTCCCTGCTGTGCCAAAATTCATTTAACATGAAATTGGATGCCTTTTTTCTAGAAAAAAAAAAAGCAAAGATGGTAGCAAACCACCACATTTGATGCCCCTATGCACATCAGTATTTAAGAAGCACATAAATAACCACAAGGAAAAACTAGCATGATAAATTCCTCCTTGCATTCTTTCATAGGGAAATCACATTACCAACTGGTTAACAAATATAAAAAGCATTTAGCTGACTTAGCAGCATGGAATGGAGCAAAATATTTCTGTAGAGAAACAAAAAGTTATGTTACATTAGGACATGTACTAAAACATGTACCAGCTAAAATCAACAACAGAGTTACAAAACCTCTAAATATAAGAAGCATGTAGCCACCTAAAATTCCAAAATGAATTAAAAATATGTAAATCAGCTGCCAACATGAAAATAGTGTGGGACTTCATTCATGGAATAATAGCCATAATGTATATGGTAAAACTAACCTCCAACTCTTTTACTATGGGCTTAGCATAATTTGAGTAAAATGATTGTGGTAACTGAATAGTTAATGCAAAACCAGTATCACTTTATCTGGATTATAACCATACTAATGACAACAAATTGGCTTCTTCTCTCTGCTGTTGGTACTCTAAGCTCACCATGAGTCCCATCTTCAATTTACAGTATAACAGCGTAAAGCTTCTGCCATGCATTGTTCTCTTTCTAAGAATCTTAAACAAATAAAACAGATACCATACTGTAAAACATTGAGATCATTTTGTTTGACAACAAAATATCAAAAATCCAAATGAAATGTCCTTCGTAAACTACATTAGGTGTTCCAAAACAAAAGAAGGTCGCATTGAAATTGATCAGATAACTTTCAAATGTACAAAACTTCAAATCAATCAAACAGTTTCTTTACCCCAGAAACAATAGAATCTACAGAACTCTCCTCTTGTCCCTGTGTATTCTTTTAAATAAGAATTTATCAGCTCCATCTGTTGTGCACTTGCTTCAATGTTCCTAAATTCAGATTTATGATGATGACACGAAAACCTTCTTGCCATCAAATGTCTCAGTTTGCTTAAAATCCATTTTGTAGCAGGTGAAGAAAATCTGCACCTGTTACCCTTTGTTCGACAGTCGAAAATGCTTATGAAAAGAAATCAGCCAATACCCTGCATGAAGTAAGATGGAGAAAAGTGATGCCAGGACGTTCAAGATGACACAATTTCTAAAGACTACCATCTTTATAAAAAAGAAGGCATATCTGAGAATGAAAATTAGATAATGCAAGAGTCCTTTCTTTGTAAAGATCCTGAGGAACCTTGGCCATATCAGGTGAAGTACCAAAGACTTGGCGTAGACACATGCATCTTCTCGCCAAACCAGAAACTATATTTATGATTTCGAGTTTATTTCCATCAATGATGAATTCATCAAATGTACATGCAATCAAATACGAAACGCGGAGGGCAGGACACAACCTGACAGGAGTTTGTGCAATGAGCCAAAGCAGAAGATTTTCTCAACCAATTTGGAGTGTGACACCTTGAACATTGTGTTCCAACGCATAGCGGATCCACTGGTTGATATTGCATGCAACAGGTCCATAAGTGGAATCCCTGCAAACTGGAATTGTCATGGTGGCGGATTACATAGTCGATGAGATGATGAAACCGATGCATGACACCAATGTTTGTGAAGGGGGATTACTGAATTGGAGAGGATGCGGTGAGGATTTCATCCGAAAGTCGGCTAATTCCTATCGATGCCAATGGCCTCAGATCGCTTCCATAATGGCTTAGAGGGGCGACCAGAGGTTCTCGGTTTTATTTTGATGTCATATAACATAACAAAGATTGCAGGAGAGAAATTCTCACTATAGTCAGCAGAGGCAACCGAAAAACGATGCCTTTTTGAATTCCGATCATCCATGGAAGAGAGAGAGAGAGTCTGGCCTTTGTCTTTTGGCTCGTTCTTGGCCATATTTAAGGGTGAGATCTTATTGAGGATTTAAATAAAAGATACACGATCCTGGAGCGCGTATCCTAGATTTGAAAATAGGATGTGCTCTTCTTTCCTCATTCCTATTAGTTCTAAATAAAATAAATAGATTACTTTTTTAAAAAAATAAAAATCTAGACCTGAAGGCAAACTTCCTCACATGGTTTAAGTTCCTTCCTCTTCCCTGTCTAGGATTTGTTTGAGGGATCTGATGGGACTGGAAAGGTCTAGGTTGGAGAAGAAATGAGGCAGTAGGTGATTTTCTTCTTGAAGAAGGGATTGAGAGCAGAAGAATTAATATCATCTATAGCTCCTTTTTGCCAAGATCTTGTCATTACCTGGGAAAATCCTTCAAACAACACAAAATTGGCATACACGTGGCAGCAACTACTACTTTTTTTCCTTGTCTTTTTTTTAAAAAAAGAAAAATTAAAGGATTGAAACCCAACAAAAAGCGTTAAGCTCATGAAAAAGAAAGACCATAAAACTCTCTCAAAAGAACAAAAAAAAAAGAGGAGGAATCCCAATTTACTCACGGGTTTTTTCTTTTTCTCCCTTTTTTTTATGGTGAACTAGATGAATCATTCAACTCTAGTGCTGACTCATTCTAGGAGGTCAAAAAACAAAATTTTTTTAAACTGAATTGTAAGATTGCTAGAAGACTCATAATTTGTTGTTCGTATATGTCCAACAATAGAAGATGTGATCCAGTCGGCTGTACAATTCGTCTCAACTCTTGAAGAAAACACTCTCACTCATAGATAGAGCTGACAAAACCTGGGTTGGGCTCTACAGCAGAAGTTAGGCCCGATGGCTATGCCCAGGCCCGGCCCGGCCCGACTGTCGGGCTTAAATTTTTCTCTAGGCCCGACCCAACTTTATAAATCTGGTCCTAGGCCCGTCTAGCCCGACCCGACCCGACAGACCCGATTTTTTCTTTATTTGGAATCTGGAAATGGGACAGAATGGCCTGACTAGGCCCAGCCTGATTTTTTTGGTCGGGCCGCTTTTCCTGCCCAGGCTCGACCCATGGGCTTTTTTTAATGCCCAAGCCCGAAAAAATTCTGGGCTAGGCTGGGCGGGCCAGAAGGCCCGTGATTAGCGCTACTCATAGAGTTTTCGTTAGATTTCTATCTTGAAAGTTAGGCCTCCTAGACAAACATCCCTTGCATTTCAAAATACCAATAAGCATAGTGGAATTCATATTTAAATATTAGACTATCAACTCAACGATCCCAAATGTTATTGCCTCTTTGTAACTCTATGAACTTACGGGGCTTTCTATACTGCGCCCCGTAGGCCAAAATATGAATCTCATAGCAGAGTGCAGAAAACCAGTTATGGGAACTAGCTGATTCCCCATCGGTCCATCTTTGCTTGCTCCTTTACTATCCCTTCACCACCTCCGGTGCTGATTTGGCCGCCAATATCACCACATTAAGCGTTCTTTCTTCATGGGCCTCCTACACAACGGAATTAGCAACCTCTGCCACCCGTGACATGATACGGTACGAAATTTTTTTGACACACCGAATACGACGCGTTTACCTATTCATTTCATCCCTTCTACGTTCTGGTTAGCCCCTCTTCAACATTTCTTTTTATAATAAGGATATCATCGATTCCGCGTGAAGCCGTCCAATTAGGCCTGTTAACGAGCTGAGCTGCTCGGGCTCGGCTTGGTAAAAGCTCGGTTCGGGCTCGACTCGTTTGTCAAATAAGCCCGAGCCCAAGCCTAAAATGAGACCTATTTAAATTCGAGTATGAGCCCGAGTTTGAGCCTGAGGAGCTCATGACCCTAAACAAAACTCGTGACCAAATGAGTTCAGAATCCGACGATTGAGATCAGTCCCAAACCTTGCATCCGACGGTTGGGCCAACGCCCTCCTTCCCTACCCCTCCTCTCCAACCATCCCCCTCAGTCCTCCCCCGACATGCTGCGGCGCTGCCCTAGCTCCTTCTTCTCCAGTCCCCACCTCCTTCTCCGTTTGCCCTAGCTTTCGCTCTCTCCCTTTCCGACGGGGGCGACGATTTTCCGGCAGTTGAAGAAGAGCCGGAAGAGCTCGTTGGCGGGGAGCTCGACGGGCGGCGCGGTGCTTCTCTTCTTTCTCATCGTCCTCATGCCTCATTTCCTCCAGGTAGCACGACTATTCCTCTTTCCTCCTCAGACCTCATTTCCTTAAGGTATCATCGTCGATCGGTTCTTGATTTGACCCCGTCTCTTAGTTTTCTTTTTTCGATCCGGGCTCTCTATGTGGCCGCAGATTTCTAATCGGTTCCGGCTTGCTTTGCTCTCGTGATCTCTGTTGGCGATGGTTTTGTTTTTCCTAGCTTGGGTTTTGTAATGGATGGATTTGGATGGGTTTTTGTTTCGATTCATTTGTTATAAAGTTTGGGGATTTCAGTCGATCTGGAGTTTAGGGACTGTGGTTGTTGAAGCGCCATTTCCCCATTTTTATTCGAGTTTGATGGGGCTTTGATATGGGTTTGAATCTTGATGGGGCTTGCCGCGGAGAAAACTGAATGGCTTTGATGTGGGGTATGAAATGCTCCGTTAATGAGAGCTTCTCCAATCAGCAAATAGTATGGGTTGGGATTTATTTTTTTAATCTGTTGAGGGCCAAGTTCCCTGTAGGTATTTGTTGCTGCTGGCTTGCTGCTGCTGTTGTTGTTGAGGGCGTAGCCGGTTGCCTGTGGGCTGTGGGTAGAAATAAATGTCATTTTCTTCTCCACCCTCTGTTTCTCAGCAAACAGAGACTCCCTCTGATTAATAATAATTTGAGGCTCTGTCCCTCGCCTCTCTTCCTCTCTGATTAAAAATGATTGGATTTTGGTTTTTATTCGAGTTTTACTGAAGATTTTCATTTTCTTTTTGATAATTATATCGTCTCACTTGCTTGCTTACATTATCAAATAACTAGAGCTTCTGTTTTGGATAGTGAAATTTGTATTGTATTTTTCTCTTCTCACCGGTGATCATGTTTTAATTTGGATAATCAATGTTCTTTTTTGTAATAATCAGGTTGATGTTATCCTGGTTGTGTAGTTCTTTTGTTTGAAAACGTCAATAATATTGCAACAAAAATG
Source organism: Phoenix dactylifera (assembly GCF_051530095.1). NCBI lineage: Eukaryota > Viridiplantae > Streptophyta > Magnoliopsida > Arecales > Arecaceae > Phoenix > Phoenix dactylifera. The sequence goes on along the minus strand of NC_143190.1, from coordinate 37,177,593 downwards.
GGACTTGCATAGGTTGTCCAAGTTATAGCATGGCAAAAATGAGTTGTCTTTAAATCAGTTTTGATAGTTTCTATCTGTTTGACCTACCTACATACTTCTTATGTAATGAAAATTAATATTGAGGATTCTTTAGTCCGAAAGTAGTACATCCAGTGGACCTTTGTGAATTGATCTCAACTTTTCATGTCTTATGTTAAAACTCTCTGACTCTTTAGCTAGTATTTAAACAGCCTAATTTTTTGTTTTTCCAAAAAAATAAATAGTCTGGTTTCTAAGGATATGAAGTACTAACCTCTGTTTCATATGATTATAATCTCTAAGATACATAAATGTCATCATAATACCTTTACAATTTCTCTGGGATTTCAATTCATAGTAATCATTATATGACTATTGTAATTGTTGCTGGAATTTGGACCCGGGGGCGGCCGCGAACCGAGGAGGAGGAGCTCCGGTGGGAGAATCGGCGGACGGCGGTTCGTCGTCTGGCGGCGTCCTCCGGGAGGTGGCCTGTGAGCGAGAACGGCAGGCGGTGGATCGTCGGCGTGCGGCTCCTTCCGGGGGAACCTGCAAGAAGCCGGTGGCCGGGCTTTCCGGCGCCGGCCCTCCGATGCCTAAGTCAGAGGGGGGCTTAATTTTGGAGAAGAGAGAGGGACTGTATTTCCCAGTCCGAAGCCTCCCTTGGGAGGAAGAAGCCTCCAGCCCCCTTTTTAGAGGGAGAAGCTCCCCATTTATAGGGAGAGTGGCAGGATTACCTGTGATGTGACTAGACGAATTAATGGGTTACCGTCACGATTGGACGTGGGCGTGTGAAGTAATGAGTTGCCGTGGATGGCCCGTTTCCATCATGGGAGGAGATGGCGTGTAGCCAGAGTTTGCTTGTGGCGCGCAGTGCAGTACATTCTTGGGAATGATGAGGTGTTGACAGTCGTAGCAGGGTATGGTCCCTGATTAATATGTCGTGGCGTGGCCGGCAAGTAAAGCATGGTGCGGTGAGGCTGCTGCAGGGGATGGCCGCAGCATATAGACGACGAGGTCGGCCTTCTGAGGTCAGCTCAGCCTTTTGGTCTCGGCCTGCTGTGCTCGGCCTTCTATGATTAGCCTTCTGTGCTTGGCAGCCTTCTGGATGAGCTCGGCAGCTTTCTGTGCTCGGCGGCCTGGATGAGCTCGGCAGCCTTCTGTGCTCAGCGGCCTGGATGAGCTCGGCCTGAATGAGCTCGGCAGCTTCTGTGCTCGGCCTTCTGGGCCTTAGCCTTCTGAGCTCGGCAGCCTGGATGAGCTCGGCAGCCTTCTGTGCTCGGCGGCCTAGATGAGCTCGGCCTGGATGAGCTCGGCAGCTTCTGAGCTCGGCCTGCATGATGAGCTCGGCACGGCTCTCTGAGCTCGGCCTGCATGGTGAGCTCGGCCTGTATGGTGAGCTCAGGCTTGTTGTCAGATTTGGGTGCTTTAATTATACGTGTGGGGTGGTCTATTTTCCCCCCAACACTACCCCCCGACTTCCGAGTTTGAGCTGCTTTTTGGCTCGGACGAAGGAAGTAGTCCAGTCGTTGATCATCCTGTGATATAGCCAAATATATATGGAGATGTGCGTGCCAAGTAGGGTATACCTCTGATGCAGTCGGAGTCAAGTGCTTCAGGTCGACTCAGCTCTCGAGAACGTCGAGACGACGCGGCAGATCTTCCGCGTCGCACTTCTCCCAGCATTGGAGATCTGTGTGGGCGTTGCTTTGTTGTTATCCACGAACATTTTGAGGGTGCTTTGTTGTCAATCACGAACGTTTCGGGGGGCCGCGAAGGTACTACCCCGTCATCCCGAGGTCGAGGGAGCTCGGGCTCACTGTCGACTCGTCGGGGCATCTCGACCTTAGTCGAGGAGGCGCTACGGGAGGCCGCAAAGGTACTATCCCGTTGTGGGTGTTGAGCGCCACGGAGGGCCGCGAAGGTACTACCCCGTCTTCCCGAAGTGTCGAGGGGTCTGGGCACGTACTGTCGACACTCGGGGCATCTCGATTTTAGTCGAGGAGGCGCTACGGGGGGCCGCGAAGGTACTACCCCGTTGTTGGTGTTGAGCGCCACGGAGGGCCGCGAAGGTACTACCCCGTCTTTCCGAAGTGTCGAGGGGTCTGGGCACGCACTGTCGACACTCGGGGCATCTCGACCTTAGTCGAGGAGGCGCTACGGGGGGCCGCGAAGGTACTACCCCGTTGTTGGTGTTGAGTGCCACGGAGGGCCGCGAAGGTACTACCCCGTCTTCCCGAAGTGTCGAGGGGTCTGGGCACGCACTGTCGACACTCGGGGCATCTCGATTTTAGTCGAGGAGGCGCTACGGGGGGCCGCGAAGGTACTACCCCGTTGTTGGTGTTGAGCGCCACGGAGGGCCGCGAAGGTACTACCCCGTCTTCCCGAAGTGTCGAGGGGTCTGGGCACGCACTGTCGACACTCGGGGCATCTCGACCTTAGTCGAGGAGGCGCTACGGGGGGCCGCGAAGGTACTACCCCGTTGTTGGTGTTGAGCGCCACGGAGGGCTGCGAAGGTACTACCCCGTCTTCCCGAAGTGTCGAGGGGTCTGGGCACGCACTGTCGACACTCGGGGCATCTCGATTTTAGTCGAGGAGGCGCTACGGGGGGCCGCGAAGGTACTACCCCGTTGTTGGTGTTGAGCGCCACGGAGGGCCGCGAAGGTACTACCCCGTCTTTCCGAAGTGTCGAGGGGTCTGGGCACGCACTGTCGACACTCGGGGCATCTCGACCTTAGTCGAGGAGGCGCTACGGGGGGCCGCGAAGGTACTACCCCGTTGTTGGTGTTGAGCGCCACGGAGGGCCGCGAAGGTACTACCCCGTCTTCCCGAAGTGTCGAGGGGTCTGGGCACGCACTGTCGACACTCGGGGCATCTCGATTTTAGTCGAGGAGGCGCTACGGGGGGCCGCGAAGGTACTACCCCGTTGTTGGTGTTGAGCGCCACGGAGGGCCGCGAAGGTACTACCCCGTCTTCCCGAAGTGTCGAGGGGTCTGGGCACGCACTGTCGACACTCGGGGCATCTCGACCTTAGTCGAGGAGGCGCTACGGGGGGCCGCGAAGGTACTACCCCGTTGTTGGTGTTGAGCGCCACGGAGGGCCGCGAAGGTACTACCCCGTCTTCCCGAAGTGTCGAGGGGTCTGGGCACGCACTGTCGACACTCGGGGCATCTCGACCTTAGTCGAGGAGGCGCTACGGGGGGCCGCGAAGGTACTACCCCGTTGTTGGTGTTGAGCGCCACGGAGGGCCGCGAAGGTACTACCCCGTCTTCCCGAAGTGTCGAGGGGTCTGGGCACGCACTGTCGACACTCGGGGCATCTCGATTTTAGTCGAGGAGGCGCTACGGGGGGCCGCGAAGGTACTACCCCGTTGTTGGTGTTGAGCGCCACGGAGGGCCGCGAAGGTACTACCCCGTCTTCCCGAAGTGTCGAGGGGTCTGGGCACGCACTGTCGACACTCGGGGCATCCCGAACTTAGTCGGGGCATCCCGAACTTAGTCGGGGCATCATTGGAGATGCATGCAGGAGATGGATTTCGTTGGCGATCGTGCGCCCTTATTCGGAGCGGGGCGACGTTGGAGATAGGGATACGCGTAGGTCGTTTTTTGGATTCTCCGACCTGAAAATAGATGAAATATTGAAATTATTTGAAGCCAAAGTGGCATCCTGTACCTTTTGGAGATATTTTGATGGCTCTCGAGCTTCGAAGTCCCTCAGGACTTGGCTCAGCACCGGCCTTCTTTGGCTCGATTTTCTGGGAGGGGTGTTCTGCACTCGGGCTTCTGAGCTCGGGCTTATGAGCTCAGCAGCCTTCTGGTTTCGGCCTTCTGAGCTCGGCCTGCATGAGCTCGGCCTGGATGAGACTGCTGCAGGTCGTGGCTGCAGCATGTGGATGACGAGCTCGGCCTTCTGAGCTCGGCCTGGCCTGCATGAGCTCGGCCTGGATGAGCTCGGCAGCCGTCTGTGCACGGCTGGGGCTTCGGTGATGGCGACGCTCTGAAGGAGAGCAACGTCACGAGCGCCGTCGTAAGGACTTACACCCATGAGGAGGGAGTACATAACTCTCCTTCTCCAGACCTCAGCTTTTATTTCTCTTTCCCTCCAACTCGTTGATGTGAGGCTTGGGCTACTACTTCTCACTAGTTGCCCCCACGTACGTCGTTGTAGCGGGAGCCATGCCTGATTCGAGATGGCTCGGGAGAAAGTTTCTTCCTCTGCTTAACATGAACCCGTGGAGGCGGCACAGGAGGAGCCTCCACTTGTTGCAGGCTTTGGGCTGCAATGGCTAGCGCTTGGACTTGCTGCACTAACGCGTCGAAGTGCTCGGGTTGGACTTGTGGAGCTTGATCTGCCGGAGGTCTTGGTGGTGGATTCTGGACTGAGCGCCCGGAGCTTGGAGCATGATGCCGGGAGGTATCAGAGACTCCTCTGCTCCTTAGTTTCATGGCCACAACTCGGGCCCTTCCTCTAGCGCCAACTGTTGCTGGAATTTGGACCCGGGGGCGGCCGCGAACCGAGGAGGAGGAGCTCCGGTGGGAGAATCGGCGGACGGCGGTTCGTCGTCTGGCGGCGTCCTCCGGGAGGTGGCCTGTGAGCGAGAACGGCAGGCGGTGGATCGTCGGCGTGCGGCTCCTTCCGGGGGAACCTGCAAGAAGCCGGTGGCCGGGCTTTCCGGCGCCGGCCCTCCGATGCCTAAGTCAGAGGGGGGCTTAATTTTGGAGAAGAGAGAGGGACTGTATTTCCCAGTCCGAAGCCTCCCTTGGGAGGAAGAAGTCTCCAGCCCCCTTTTTAGAGGGAGAAGCTCCCCATTTATAGGGAGAGTGGCAGGGTTACCTGTGATGTGACTAGACGAATTAATGGGTTACCGTCACGATTGGACGTGGGCGTGTGAAGTAATGAGTTGCCGTGGATGGCCCGTTTCCATCATGGGAGGAGATGGCGTGTAGCCAGAGTTTGCTTGTGGCGCGCAGTGCAGTACATTCTTGGGAATGATGAGGTGTTGACAGTCGTAGCAGGGTATGGTCCCTGATTAATATGTCGTGGCGTGGCCGGCAAGTAAAGCATGGTGCGGTGAGGCTGCTGCAGGGGATGGCCGCAGCATATAGACGACGAGGTCGGCCTTCTGAGGTCAGCTCAGCCTTTTGGTCTCGGCCTGCTGTGCTCGGCCTTCTATGATTAGCCTTCTGTGCTTGGCAGCCTTCTGGATGAGCTCGGCAGCCTTCTGTGCTCGGCGGCCTGGATGAGCTCGGCAGCCTTCTGTGCTCAGCGGCCTGGATGAGCTCGGCCTGAATGAGCTCGGCAGCTTCTGTGCTCGGCCTTCTGGGCCTTAGCCTTCTGAGCTCGGCAGCCTGGATGAGCTCGGCAGCCTTCTGTGCTCGGCGGCCTAGATGAGCTCGGCCTGGATGAGCTCGGCAGCTTCTGAGCTCGGCCTGCATGATGAGCTCGGCACGGCTCTCTGAGCTCGGCCTGCATGGTGAGCTCGGCCTGTATGGTGAGCTCAGGCTTGTTGTCAGATTTGGGTGCTTTAATTATACGTGTGGGGTGGTCTATTTTCCCCCCAACAGTAATCTTGTTTCCTACATTGTTTTATTTAGAGGATTTGAATCAATATGATTTGGGGTATTGTTTTAGATTGCTTGTCATTTTGTGTGGTTTTATGTGGTTTTTTTAGCTGTGGCGATAGAGGAGCATCCATATAAATAGCAGAAGTTTGATGCAGAGTTTAAGTGCAACGGGGTTCTCTTAATGTGGTGAAGAAGACTTGTTGAAAAGGACAAGCCGGGCTGTGATAGGAATTTGGCTCTCTATGGGAATACGGAGGGAAAAACAAACAAGAGGAATGAACGAAGAGATGGAGAGGATGGAGTTCGGGCAGTTGAATTTTTGTGCAGCGTAGGTGAGATGAGAACAACTGGCTATGAATCAGATAAAGCTGGTGCTATGTTGCTGATGAGAATATATGCTGAATACCTATATGGCAACAACCAAATTAAGAGAAGAATACAAAAAGAAACAAGTTGGATGTCACAGTAGCCAATCTGCCACTGGATGGTGAATGGCAGTTCAGAGAAGAAGAGACTGGCTTAAACTTAAACAAGGTTTCTACTTATAATCTTATGGTTGTTTTCCTTTTTTATGCGTATAACATTTTTTCCCCACCTATTTCTAAGGTACTTTTTGGCCTTGGTTGCTTAGGAGAATAAGTATAGAGCATATGCGATGATGAATAAATATCTAGTATCTAATCATTTGTTTTTCTTTTGGATTAGATAGTTGAATTTTTCTAATATATATCTATATGCCATGGTCCATGTTTGGATGAGAAATGTGGGGTTTCACTTTCCATGCTACTTAAATTCCACACAGATTAGGTATAAGCTGGAAGCTTGCAGGATAATGACATATTATCCATAAAATTATGTTATAGAAGGCCCTCTGGATATGTATACATCTTTTGAAAGGAGCCGAACCTACGTGGGAGAAGGAGCATTTGAGCAAGAGGTGATTGGTTGTTTCATGGATGTGTTGCAAAATGGGCACTTTGTTGGTGCAGGCATATATTCCTTTTGACCGGAGTGTTGCCTGTTATAATTTTTCCTTCTGGCTGCTAGCTAACTAAAAATTTGCACCAAAATTAAACAGGGTTAGGTATGGCTCAAACAAATCCTATGGCAATTGAGTCTTTTTTTTAATGGGATTCCTGATAATTGAATTCCAGAAAATAATGCATTGCAAGTTTTAGTGCTGAGTTGGTAGTATGTAATTTGGATACTAGTAAGTTTTAGTGCCAAGCTCGTACCGAGCCCAAGCCCGAGCTTATATCGAGCTCGAGCCCGAGCCCGAGCTTATATCGAGCCCGAGCCCAAGCCGGGGCCCGACTTTGTATCGAGCCCGGGCTCGAGCTTGAGCTCGTAATTGAAACGAGCTTAAGTCCGAGCCTTTGCTTTGCCAAGCAAGCTCGAGCTCGAGCCCAATATAGAGCTCGGTATCGAGGCTCGGGCTCGGCTCGGCTCGTTAATAGGCCTACCCAATTCGTTGACGACTTATGCGAGGCTAATCAGGGAAGCCTTTCGAATCCATGGCGAGCAGCCTCTCTCCAAAGCCAGGGCCGTCTCCGGCTCCTCCTTCGCTTCTCATTTGGAGCAGGTGATCCTTATGAACCCTAATTCTCCTCGATATTACTCTCCATCCTAATCCTCTTCTATGCATAAACCCCAACACAAAAAAAATACCTCCAATCTCCAAAATCTGTCTATAAATCGAGGTTCCAAATCATGCCCTCTGCGGCTGACTGTCCAATATCAGCTACCTTTATCTTTTATTTTCTCATCCTATTTCAGATTCAGAGCTTCCGACCCATTTCGGGATCCCTACGCTCTGAATTAATAGATCTCTTGTAATGAAAATCGGTAACAAAGATCTCAAAGTTTCTACATACGTGATTCTTTTTTAACGAAATATTGGTGAGGGTGATTAAGAGGTTCTTATGGTCGAGTTAAAGAAGCCTTTGTCCCCAATCATCAGAGCATCAGACACTTAGGAATTAGGCAATTGTAATATTTTGTTGTTCTGACCCATGGCTTGGTTGACTTTTTGTTCTTTTTCCCTTGAACTTATTTGCAATTTTTTTATTTTTTTTTAATTTTTATTTTTTGGGCTGGGAGGGATGCGGCATTCCTTGTGAAGCCTAATTGGATGAAATTGGATATCTTGGATCATTAGGCAGAGTTATATGCAGGCAATAAGTGAAAGATGATAAGGAGTGCTGAGAAATATAGCCTCTCTGCAAGCCACAGAAGTGTGTGAATGCGTATGATAAGACAGTATTTTGCCAGATTCTTTGCTCCACCAGATCCTCTCCTTCTTGCCAATGAATCGAGTCATTGGCAGTGAGCCTCTTGTTGGAGGTATTTGTGGATCTGGCTCCAACCCAGCATTTGTCCCCTTGGCAGACGATGCAGACACCATTGTTAGATTCATTGGCCAGTCATCTCATGCTTTATGAGGACAAGTTCAGAATTCATGTCCAAGTTTCTTTTTCTCCATTCTAGGTATGTCAATGTTTGTCGTCTTAATTCATGGCTCCTCTTCCCTACAAAGCATGATATAGTAGATCTTGACATTGTTTTGCCTGTGGATTCTGGGACGATTTTGAATTTTATGATACATCAAATTGGGTAGTCTCCAACTTCTTGAAGATTTAACAGTCCATGGATGCTATAGCAGAGAACTGTCGTCATAGAAACTCACGAAATTGAAGGTACAGAAGTCATTTGATGTTCTCTTTTGGAGGACATTGATCTTATAATAGATGTTCCCTCTGTTGTCTCTTGAACTATGTGGAAGTATCTGGCAGCCAGCTTATATTTTATATTTTATTAAAACTTATCATCTATTACCGGCAGTGGTGTTAAATTTACAAATATGCTTCTGAATTTTGAATGTTTTATCTGGGGACTTTTTGTTGGTTGGGCTTCTTAAAAATCTTAGTGATGCTAAAACTGAAACTTTGTGAATGTGGATCCAGCTATGCTGACACCAAAACTTCTGCTCAGTCTAATAGTTCAGGTATTGATGTGTGCAATACATTTAGACAAGAATCCTGACATAATATAGATATGAATAGATGTAATATATAAGCAACCTTACTTTGACAGATTCTGTTGTTGTTTTGCTTTTTAATAGTTTGAAGGAGTGAAATCATGAAAATACAGAAGCATGAAGCATCCATAATACAAACAGCAAATATGTGGCAACATTATTTCCTAGTTTGGGATTAGCAGTTAGGAATTTCATTGTTTTAGGGTAAGAAAACAATTTTTTGTCACAAATTTATTATCAGGCACATGTGCAGTTGTGCTCATTGATTTTGCTTTTTTTTTGTGCGTGTGAATGTGTGATCATCACAAAAATTTGATTTCAGGACTCTTTCAATGTCTGTGTTATCCCAGCTCGGTTTTCTCAAAATTTGAAGTCATATACATTAGGTGAAGTTTTTTCCATTTGTAGCAACCTTATCCTTGATACTTATCTCAGCAGGTACTATTCCCATGTAATTACATAATAATGTTTGATGATGTATCATGTATTAATCTCTGTATGTTGAGCTAGTTTCACATGATCAGCTTTCTTTACCTACCTTGGATGAAGAGTTTGTCAACATACGTATAGGTGTTGGCATCTCTGCATTGCTTGCATTTATGAAGCCCAAGGATTGGCAATCCAAAAAAGTAGGATTTTTAACTCCTGTAAGATGTTTTTCCTTTTCATTTGATTATTTCACATATCACGCTTGTGATTTATAGTTGTACAGAAATAGCACAGGGAACTTAGAGTCATATTTAGGCTTTTTTGCTGAGATTTCTCATATCTTTAATGGGAAAAAAATGCAAAAGAAGGCTTTTGGCAACAATTCTTATGTAAGTCGTTTGGTGTAGACATCATAAAATCTTCTTCACCATTCAGACCTAATTAGATTTCCATCTTCCATAAGGAAAGCCATCTAGAATCTTTCCTGACAATCAAGTTTCATCTCGTCTTCTATGTTTTCCCCTTTGACATGTTGACAAATCCAGGCTCCTTTCCTTATGAGAACCTATGAAAATTTTCACAGACCTGGACCTTACCATCTCACTTGGTGCTCCATCATTACATAATCTATGGGTTTAAAATCCTTCACTGACTTCAACAAATTCATTCATTGGCTATCTATTTTAAGTTTTTAGGCATATGTGAGCTATCGTTTTTAATTTTTGTAACACATTCAGTTCAACATTTCTTATCTTATAGGCTCATAATTGAATCATGGGCCTTACCAATTGTCTAACATTCTCAACTATAATAGAAATGTCAGACTTACTATCATCTCATCATTTTCTCTTCACTTGCAAAGTCATTTGAGATCATGCATAACAACCAAGTACATCTTCACTTCATCTGCATTTCTTATGTATATTTATTGAGTTTACCTATCAACCACTTTAATATTCCATATAATATATTCAAATTTAGTTATTTCTGTCTATTATGTACCTTAGGCATTTATTTAATATGCTTCTATTCCATGTACTATGTGTTAGCTATGACTCTCATCATCAAAAGCTGTTTTTTTCCCCCAATTTTATGTTCTTTTACCAACATTATATCATCAACCAATAACCCATGTTACCTCCTATTTGTTCGTCCATGACAATGCAGGAAAGCAGGAGCTTAGGGCTACCCTTTGTGTACATCCCTAGTGAATGAAAACTTAGTTTTTTGTTAATTGTTTTCTTTACTACTTGATAAGCTCATTTGGTATATATGTGGACCTAACTTAAAGGTTCTCATTCTAACCTCATGTCTTGCAACTTAAAGTTCAAATTTATGCCAAAATGATGCCGACTGACAAGGTTATGAACTTACAAATTTGCTGAAGTATGCTCAAGGGATTCCAGCAGAACATGGTTGCTAACATAGTCCCCACAGAACATTCTCATGGGTTGACAGCTTGAACATGCAATCTGGTTCATATGACTATATCATATTGCTTCGTATCTGGTTGCATGGACAAACTGATTTAGAATACAACCATTTAATTTGATATGCATAATTGAACTTTGAATCACTTCTAATCCTGATATGCTGATACTCTATGGATACCTAATATTTTATCTCTTTACAGAGGAGAGGAGGGGACTAGTAGTACTCAGAGCTTTGTTGTCCTTCCCATAGTAGGCATGGGGGGTGTCGGCAAAACTACACTTGCAAGGCATATTTTATGCATGAGAGGCTTTTCCCTAATGACAGAAGTCAGGAGAATCATTTCTCACTGAAAAGGTGGTTGGATGGGTCTAATAATCTTGATATTAAGGAGATCTGAAACTGAAAATGAGTATGTGATGCATGATATAATTAGAGAGTTGGCAGCTTATCTTTCTTCAGATGATTGTTTTGTGATCAATGATGAGACTGAACAAATTCAACCAGGAGTGCGCCATCTAACTGTTACAACTAGCAAATTGGATGCATTTAATGATTTGAGCATGGTTGAAAATTTGAGAACCATTTTGTTCTTTGGCAATTATGAAACAGGTGAATTTTATAAGGTTCTTAAGCGCATTTTAAAATACTCGAAAAGCCTGCGAGTGTTGGATTTATCTTACAGTAACACAGAAATCAGCAAACTGCCAAAAGCTATTGGTCACTTGTCACATCTACGGTACCTGGATATCTCTAACACTAAAATCTGTTGGTTGCCGAAGCTATTTTGTAAGCTTTACCATCTACAGGTGCTAAACTTGCAGCTGTGCGATTTTAATGAGTTACCTGAAGGAGGGAGAACTAGATTGGCAATGACATGACCTCAGGAGAGTCGCATATGGTCAACTTCTTGAGCAAGGAAAGGATTACCAAATTATTAGGCAGATGCTGGAGATTGTCACAATTAGAAAACTGTAGCTCTTGGAGAGAGGTTAGTTGCCGAAGCCATATCTCCTGCTCTTCACTTAAGCAAACAAGATGACTGCAACTGAAAATCTTCAGAATCTGGAGCGCAGGTAGGCTTCCCAGGAGAATCCCATGATTGTTGACTAGGAGGCTGTCATCCACATGTAGTTCATTGAGAGATAGCAAACCCTGGTTCTGACACAATTGCTCTGGGTGTAACGACTCGCATAAGTTGGACATCTTGCAATCTCTAACTGCTTCAGATCAGTGAGGGACTATAATTCCCCTTGGAAACTCAGCTCTGGGCAGTTTGAAAGGCATAAGTCTGTAAGGGCAACCAGGTTAGACAAAGACAAAGATGTCATGTGTGGGTAATAAGATCTTTAACATGGTGAGCGAGGTGAGTTTTTGTAGACATTCAGGTAATGCGCTGCCAAGGTCACCACATGAGTTGATTTTGAGCTCTGTAACTAGTAAGTTTAGCATGAGGAGGGCAAATTTTGTCAACTTCAAACATTGCTCTATGTGGAGTTTTTGGAGGCAAGAAAATAACCGTTGGCCTTGTACTTCTTACCACTCCTCAAATTCCTTCAAGTCTTGTAGTTTCAGATCCTCCAAAGATGGAAACGCACCATTAACACCGCCATAGAGTTTAACACCAATTTTTCTCAGTGCAGGCAATGTTTCAATATGCAGGACCCTGAGAGAGAGAAGTTGCCCAAGGGGTGGAAGGCTTGTCAACTTGTCACAAGAACTTAGATGAATAGATTTTAGACTAGTGAAACGTTCTCTATTGACCAGCCAACTTGGAAACATATCGCTATCATAACCCTTGATTACTAGTTCCTTGATATCACAATAAGGTTCGATCCCTTCAAGTAGCCCTTTCAAGTTAGGTGTATTTTCGCTTTTTGAAAATAATTTTGAGTATTCTTGTTAAAATGAAGCCGGATCTAGTCACTGGCCCATCTTTATCTCAAAATAAAGATGCAGTGCATTAAGGTGCCTCTTTTCCCTTAGTTTTGCATTCATGGCCTCTTCCTTGCTATCAATAGGCATGGGGGGTGTCGGCAAAACTACACTTGCAAGGCATATTTTATGCATGAGAGGCTTTTCCCTAATGACAGAAGTCAGGAGAATCATTTCTCACTGAAAAGGTGGTTGGATGGGTCTAATAATCTTGATATTAAGGAGATCTGAAACTGAAAATGAGTATGTGATGCATGATATAATTAGAGAGTTGGCAGCTTATCTTTCTTCAGATGATTGTTTTGTGATCAATGATGAGACTGAACAAATTCAACCAGGAGTGCGCCATCTAACTGTTACAACTAGCAAATTGGATGCATTTAATGATTTGAGCATGGTTGAAAATTTGAGAACCATTTTGTTCTTTGGCAATTATGAAACAGGTGAATTTTATAAGGTTCTTAAGCGCATTTTAAAATACTCGAAAAGCCTGCGAGTGTTGGATTTATCTTACAGTAACACAGAAATCAGCAAACTGCCAAAAGCTATTGGTCACTTGTCACATCTACGGTACCTGGATATCTCTAACACTAAAATCTGTTGGTTGCCGAAGCTATTTTGTAAGCTTTACCATCTACAGGTGCTAAACTTGCAGCTGTGCGATTTTAATGAGTTACCTGAAGGAGGGAGAACTAGATTGGCAATGACATGACCTCAGGAGAGTCGCATATGGTCAACTTCTTGAGCAAGGAAAGGATTACCAAATTATTAGGCAGATGCTGGAGATTGTCACAATTAGAAAACTGTAGCTCTTGGAGAGAGGTTAGTTGCCGAAGCCATATCTCCTGCTCTTCACTTAAGCAAACAAGATGACTGCAACTGAAAATCTTCAGAATCTGGAGCGCAGGTAGGCTTCCCAGGAGAATCCCATGATTGTTGACTAGGAGGCTGTCATCCACATGTAGTTCATTGAGAGATAGCAAACCCTGGTTCTGACACAATTGCTCTGGGTGTAACGACTCGCATAAGTTGGACATCTTGCAATCTCTAACTGCTTCAGATCAGTGAGGGACTATAATTCCCCTTGGAAACTCAGCTCTGGGCAGTTTGAAAGGCATAAGTCTGTAAGGGCAACCAGGTTAGACAAAGACAAAGATGTCATGTGTGGGTAATAAGATCTTTAACATGGTGAGCGAGGTGAGTTTTTGTAGACATTCAGGTAATGCGCTGCCAAGGTCACCACATGAGTTGATTTTGAGCTCTGTAACTAGTAAGTTTAGCATGAGGAGGGCAAATTTTGTCAACTTCAAACATTGCTCTATGTGGAGTTTTTGGAGGCAAGAAAATAACCGTTGGCCTTGTACTTCTTACCACTCCTCAAATTCCTTCAAGTCTTGTAGTTTCAGATCCTCCAAAGATGGAAACGCACCATTAACACCGCCATAGAGTTTAACACCAATTTTTCTCAGTGCAGGCAATGTTTCAATATGCAGGACCCTGAGAGAGAGAAGTTGCCCAAGGGGTGGAAGGCTTGTCAACTTGTCACAAGAACTTAGATGAATAGATTTTAGACTAGTGAAACGTTCTCTATTGACCAGCCAACTTGGAAACATATCGCTATCATAACCCTTGATTACTAGTTCCTTGATATCACAATAAGGTTCGATCCCTTCAAGTAGCCCTTTCAAGTTAGGTGTATTTTCGCTTTTTGAAAATAATTTTGAGTATTCTTGTTAAAATGAAGCCGGATCTAGTCACTGGCCCATCTTTATCTCAAAATAAAGATGCAGTGCATTAAGGTGCCTCTTTTCCCTTAGTTTTGCATTCATGGCCTCTTCCTTGCTATCAATATTCTCAAGATTCTAAATTAATAGCTGCCCTCGAAGTTCTTTTAGGTCCTTTAATTCTTCTATCTTGTGACCCTTCTTCTTTCCAACGTGGAATTCCTTTAGTTCTTGAAGGCAAGTAAGTTTCTCAATCCCATATATTAGAGAAATTGTCTTAGATTCTGCACACAAATGGTGCAAGTTAGTCAATTTGTTCATGCCTTCAGGTAACTCATTAAAATCGCACAGCTGCAAGTTTAGCACCTGTAGATGGTAAACAAATTGACTAACTTGCACCATTTGTGTGCAGAATCTAAGACAGTTTCTCTAATATCTGGGATTGAGAAACTTACTTGCCTTCAAGAACTAAAGAAATTCCACGTTGGAAAGAAGAAGGTTCACAAGATAGAAGAATTAAAGGACCTAAAAGAACTTCGAGGGCAGCTATTAATTTAGAATCTTGAAAATATTGATAGCAAGGAAGAGGCCATGAATGCAAAACTAAGGGAAAAGAGGCACCTTGATGCACTGCATCTTTATTTTGAGATAAAGATGGGCCAGTGACTAGATCCGGCTTCATTTTAACAAGAATACTCAAAAGTATTTTCAAAAAGCGAAAATACACCTAACTTGAAAGGGCTACTTGAAGGGATCGAACCTTATTGTGATATCAAGGAACTAGTAATCAAGGGTTATGATAGCGATATGTTTCCAAGTTGGCTGGTCAATAGAGAACGTTTCACTAGTCTAAAATCTATTCATCTAAGTTCTTGTGACAAGTTGACAAGCCTTCCACCCCTTGGGCAACTTCCCTCTCTCAGGGTCCTGCATATTGAAACATTGCCTGCACTGAGAAAAATTAGTGTTGAACTCTATGGCGGTGTTAATGGTGCGTTTCCATCTTTGGAGGATCTGAAACTACAAGACTTGAAGGAATTTGAGGAGTGGTAAGAAGTACAAGGCCAACGGTTATTTCCTTGCCTCCAAAAACTTCACATAGAGCAATGTTTGAAGTTGACAAAATTTGCCCTCCTCATGCTAAACTTACTAGTTACAAAGCTCAAAATCAACTCATGTGGTGACCTTGGCAGCGCATTACCTGAATGTCTACAAAAACTCACCTCGCTCACCATGTTAAAGATCTCATTACCCACACATGACATCTTTGTCTTTGTCTAACCTGGTTGCCCTTACAGACTTATGCCTTTCAAACTGCCCAGAGCTGAGTTTCCAAGGGGAATTATAGTCCCTCACTGATCTGAAGCAGTTAGAGATTGCAAGATGTCCAAACTTATGCGAGTCGTTACACCCAGAGCAATTGCGTCAGAACCAGGGTTTGCTATCTCTAAATGAACTACATGTGGATGATAGCCTCCTAGTCAACAATCATGGGATTCTCCTAGGAAGCCTACCTGCGCTCCAGATTCTGAAGATTTTCAGTTGCAGTCATCTTGTTTGCTTAAGTGAAGAGCAGGAGATGTGGCTTCGGCAACTAACCTCTCTCTAAGAGCTACAGTTTTCTAATTGTGACAATCTCCAGCATCTGCCTAATAATTTGGTAATCCTTTCCTTGCTCAAGAAGTTGACCATATGCGACTCTCCTGAGGTCATGTCATTGCCAGAGAATCTATTGGCTGCCTCTCTTAAAGAATTGCATTTCTCGAGATGCCGGCTGTTGAAGGAACGGCACCAAAAGGAGGGAGAACCAGATTGGCAAAACATTGCCATGTACCTTGCATATGTATTGACCACAAGACCATACAAATGCCGCAAGAAGAAAGCTTAGACACGGCTGCTACTTCTATGTCTTAGGTATATGATCTGCTTTCTAGCTTTTGTGCACATCCCTCAGTTACACTTTACATTTGCTTTGCGTATTAATGATTTCAAATTCTAGTAATATACTAGGACAACATCTTATGCCGGCCAATATTATCTGCCCTCCCTTTGTTCTTTTTTATTATAATCATTGTTTTTCACAATTGATTAGATATTCTATTGCTTAAAGAGCTCAGTAACCTCTCTGTAATCTAATCTCAGATTGAGAAATCCAGTTCCTATTGTTTGTGCTAGTAACACATTGATTGAAGTTCCAAAGATAGTCTATGGCACCTAAGGACAATTTGATCCTTGTATGAGATATCGTGCTACCACTAGGTATATGAAGTCCCATGTTATATCCTGTTAACCCACAACTATGTATTTTGTTTTGTGATCTAGCAATCTTATCATATAGTCTGATGGCAATCCTGCACTTAATCAATTTTTTCCCCTACATTGTACTTGTTTACATTTCTAAGGTCATGCCACCACCAGCTTTATGAGGGCATTGCGTCAAGCTACAGCATACTGATACATGCACATGTATTTTTAAGTGTATGGCTTGTGCAAACAATCACAGCCTGATTTGTGGTCAATCTTTGCATTAGCAACTGATTGAGGTCTCTTGGTGTGTTGCTATAAAGGAGGCTCATTTGGGAATTTGATGGGATTCAAGTTATTTTTCGAGGATGGATGAGATTTGGTTTGTTAATGACATTAAAAAAAAGTAATCACTATGTATGTACTTGTGCAAGTTTGGGATAACATCAAGGTTGCAAAAGTACCAGTCAAGATTTTGCTAAACTTAATAGATGCCAGATGAGCATTGCCTTTAGAGTAAGGAGCTGATTGGCCAATGACTGTTCACATCCCCCACATGCATATCGATCTGGAAATGCTATGAGATGGTATGACAAAGCCACTGCTACTTCCATTGTTTAGGTCCACTCTCACTTCCTATCCTTTATCTGGCAGTAATATTTTGCATTATTCATATATTAACGGCCTGACCGCAATATTATATGCGGACAACAGTTTTTGTAAGTCCTTATTTTCCAACTCTTTTCCTTCTTTTTTCTTTAGTCATATTCATATTTCAATTGTTTGAAGAGCTCGCTGGTCTAATTGGGAATTCTCTTGTTAGATCTCAGTAACGGTACATGTTTTTTAGGGCTTAAAGCACACATTCTGTATTTTGTCATCTAACTGCACTCTATTCATCTATCGCATCCTTGCAGGTAAATAGAAATATTTCCATTGCTTACCTGGCATTTTAAATTTCTAAGGTTAGCTTGAGATGAGAAACTCTAGGAGGCTTTGTGCCAAGGTATCACCACTTATTCACGATTTAGATTTGGTAGCGTATGGCTTTCGCAACAAATTCAGTTCAAAGTGTTTTCATCTTCTAGCACCTGATCAGTCATTCAATTCTTCTGATAGGTTGCATTGGACTAGCCAACTTCAAGGATGCGACAAGCTTCAGTATGTTAAAACTGTTTCATACCACTTTACGTCCCTGAGCTGAGCCCTGAATCAGTTTTAATCACCTAAGAAATAGTCTTGCTAATTATCTCAATTTGAAACCCCAGGACATGCTGCGATGTTCCACAAGGAAGCCAGCTTCCAAATGTTCTACACTGAAAAGCACTTCATAGGATCCTGACATGCTGTAATGGACTCTCATTTGGAATGCCACAAGTTTGCGCATTTTTTTCCCTTCTTTTCCTTTCCTCTCATTTATTTCTTTTTATTTTTTGTTTTTATTGCTGAGAAATGTGATCGCCATGCATTTGCATGCATCCTTGGATGATAAATTGCAGAGTTGTTGAAGTTAAATATGAGTAGTTTGGGGTGTCACAAAATATGATGTAAGGTCTTACTGGATGTTCAGCGCATATCTTCTCCCCATGCCCAATGTTCAGCACCATCTGGAAAGCAATCTGCTGAGAACTGGGGGTTCTTCATGCACAATCCTTTTTCGACTATCTCTGCACTGAATGGGTCCAGCAGAACTTTGCTAAGAACAGCCGGCACATTATACTAATGGTGCTCGTAGCCGTGGCTTGGTCTTGTTAAAGAGAAAGGAACGCCAGACTTTTCCTTAACAAACACAGACCCATTGCCTCAATTGCGACTGAAGCACTGCATACATTCAATGGTTGGTCACTAATCTGTAGACACAGCACTCTTGCAGATTTTGCTGTGGACTAGGGTGAGGCATGTTCGCAATCATCTGGTCGACCTCTGAATTCTACCTGCACCTTTTTGGTATCTCTAGCAATTGAAGATGACAGGTGGCAGGGGCTTTGGCACAGACTCTGGCACAGCACTGGCTCTGTCATGAATTTCTCTCTGCTACTGGAAAACTGCTGGTGTCATCCCCAACTCCCTTACTTGGATGGCTGAAAACTCTAGTCACTGGGTCTTCTTTCGACCGGCTCATGGCTAAGGAGAATGAAGAGCTGTAGAATGATGAGATTGCTCCTGGGGCTTTACACATTTGAGGTTCTTGATGCTGGAGATGCTCCCAATTTTGGTTCATCAATTCTCTGCTAATGTAATTGATCACTTGATCTCACTTCTTTTGTAAATACTTTTTCATCTTCAATAAAAGTCGGGTGGCTATTTACTTAGCATACTTTTCCATCAAAAAAAGATCTTACTAGATGTTACCACGCTTGTGTAATTCTGTTTCCTTTTCTTACTATTGCAGCCTGCAATCTGAGCTGAGGGTAGGTATTTCTAGTTGTCCTCACTCTCTCTCTCTCTCTCAAAATAATTAGACAATCTTCTTATGACGCCAATATGGTTATCTTATTGGATTCTTAGGCAGCAAAAGAAACCTTCTAATCTATAAGTTTACTTTAATCATGGATACGACAAAAATATGTTTTCCATAAAATTAAACATTTTTAATGCTATAGATGACCATGCATGCCTGCATTTCAGAGAGTGAAAACATAGACCAAGTTTCAAGTGACTTTTTATATAGATGCTGTTCTCATGACGTACGTTTATAAATGCTACCTTGTTGACTATAAATCTGAGAAAGTGCTTATATGGTGTTACTTATTGTGGCATACACAATTAATTTAAACTTACTGATTATAAGGTTTCTTTTGCTGCCCGCTGAATTCTATAAGATAACTGTATTGGTGTTCCATTAGAAAAAAAATACTACCATCTTCAGAAAATGATGGTTTTAAAGTGAATATGATTTTCTTATTTTTCCTTGAAGCTTCCATTTTTTTTCTCTTTTTGAGCAAATGGTGGTGAACCAGGCACAATTTACCTAAAGTAAAATGAGTTGAAGGTATTCTATTGACATGAGATTGTTTCTCTTCAACGATTTCTACAGACATTCCTGTCAATCAAGAAATACCCTTGATTCCGTTTCCTTTATATAACTAAGATTGAATCTATCATGACAGGAATTATAAGAAAAGGTAAAGTTAAAGTGACAATGTCAGATTTGACATGACATGTTGAGGTCTTTGGCAACATGATCTTTGTAAGTAGAGTTTGAATCTCATTATTTTTTTTAAGAAAACTTTTTTCAGAATCCTTTTCTCCCTCTTCGGCTTTCTATTATGCATGGGAATTTTTTCTTTAAATTTTTATTGTAATTAGCATACTAATGTTTGACAATATATACCCTACTCAGAAAATATTTAGCTTTTGCTCCTTTTTTTTTCTTCAGCATGAAAATGAGTTATCTTACAGTTCAGCTATATATTCCGTGAACATATATGCACAATTGTCTTATCTATATGCGTTCAAAGATCATAAGGCTTGTGGGTGTATGTGCCTTAAACTGTCAATGTACCTATGCTATTTCTACTGAATATTTGCATGTTATCACATGGTTTTCATCTTTTCATATCATGTACAGGGGATCTTGGGCAGAGTTTTGACTCAAATAGCACACTTTCTCATTATGAATCAAATCCCAAGGCAGAGGCAGTTCTATTTGTTGGAGACCTTTCTTATGCGGATAACTACACTTATCATGACAATGTCAGGTGGGACACATGGGGCAGGTTTATTGAGAGAAGCGCTGCGTATCAGCCATGGATTTGGGTTGCAGGAAATCATGAGATAGACTTTGCAACTGAAATTGTGATTAGAAAGCGTATTGCATCTATATATGTTTTTGATCATTGGTTAGCTTTAAGTACTATTTATTGCACAATATTTTCACTTATGTTATAAAGTTAATTTATTTTTTATGTTATAACGTTAGATATCTTCCAGTGAAATAAAGCATCGACAGATGGTCATGCTAAATTGACGATTTCTGCTAACAATAGTTGGCTGGCATTTGTATTTTATCACTGTCAGAAGTTGAAGGACTTAAGAAAAGCTTTGATACATACTTTGAGAAAGCTGTGTGGTAAATCAGGAAGCGTATCTCAAGCATTGAGCATATTGTAGAGGTCTCTAGTTTTGCATCAATAGCTGACTGATAGAGGGATAACAGATTGGCATGGTACAAACATGTAACACAAAATCCAGAGGATGCTGCAATGATGAACGGGGGTTGGGTTTCTGTCGAAGGGTTAAGAAAAAGAAAGGAGAGATTTAGAAGAGTTGGATGAAACTTGTGAAAATTTGACAAAGGTGAGAGTGACAGAGGTAATTTTCATCCCAAATGGATGGGATGAAGCTGGATGGTTAAAGTTATGGTTATATCATGTTTATATTGACGGCTAATTTGTTTGGGTCAAGTGGTTAGGGATCACTAGATTTTGTCGGGCTGTATGGTAAATTATACTGTTTATAAGATTTGAGGCTCATGCTTGTTACTTTCTTTCAAGTTTTAGGAAAATAAAATTTTATCTTATAGATTTTGAAAACAAATTTAAACTGATTTGATATTTAGAATTAAAAGTGAACAAGTTGGAGCATCTTTTGGGGGGGGGGGGGGGGGGGGGGGGGGGGGTGCAAAATGGATCGTAGGGCAGGAGATTGTTTCATCTCGGCCGGGCAGACCACAACACCGACCAGTCAGGACCACAGTTCTGCTTAGAATCAGACCGATCACGGACTCCGCCGAAGGCTCAGTTGACCTCAGTTGGATTTCTTCGCTGCTACGACCTGCAATAACATCTTCTGACGCTTATAATGATGTTTTGGGCCCGAGCTCGGAACGTCCTGCTGTGTCAGCTGCGAGCCAAAAAGTTCCTTCAACCACAGGATTATGTAACGACGCGCACCGACCGAGCTCGGGGCACCCTTATATTCGACGACGCACCTCGACCGAGCTCGGGCGCCCTTATATTCAACGACGCGCCCCGGCCGAGCTCGGGATGCCCTTTATATTTGACGATGTGGCCCGACCTTTGAACTCGGGGTGCCCTACCGTGCAAATCTCGTGATAGGGAAAGCTAGGCCGACTTCACCACCCGCCAAACCGACCTCGCCGAATACATGATGCGACCTCCTATCGAGCTCGGCCTCGCTCATGACCGCATCCACATGCATGTCTATGCCTGCGCCTGCCTATGTGGCCGTACATTACAACTTCACTACGCCATGCTTTGCTTGCTGGCCAATGACAACCAAGGACAACGCCATGCTGCTCATACATAGGTAACAGGGTAGTCAAACTAGTCAAACTTTCATTTATAAAAGATTTGCAGGGTATCTTACTGGTTGGTACAAAATACTTTTAAATAGTTTATATACACAAAAGGTATGTTTACCCAAAAGGAAAGAAGCCCTAATCTACCAACATTATCCGAGCCCAAGCCTTTGATCCTAAAGCTAAATGGGATAGTCTTCTAGCTTGAAGCAAAATTAACAGCTCTTTCAGACTCTTGGTCGCCTAACTTGGAAATGTTTTATATACTTGGGGCTTCATCGATCTGAATTTCTTAAGCTTTCATATTGCCGAATCTTTAAGTAAAAGACTTCTATTTATGTAGGAGTCCCGTCTTTTAGAACAAGGGTCATGAAACATGGTTTGGAACAGATGCAGCTGATAAATTCTTATGTTAGAAGTTTGTATGAAATGCCTTCTATAGAGTGAACATATGGCAATGTATGGCCCACCAATATGGATGACACTGAAGTTTCCCTTCATCTTTTTCCTCTTTTCTGAATAAACAAGCTCTATGATTAATTTGAAATTTCCCAGATACAAAAGTCCTTTGAAGCTCATTGTGGATCATGCAGACATCTGATGTAGTATACTGAGGACATTTCTTTTTGTCTTCTGATCTTATCGGTACTTCATCGTTTATAAGATTTATGCTGTTTAAAAACAAAATGCTCTATAGCGAGGAACAGTTGAATCTATTTAAGCTTACTGGAAGGAGACTTGGTGCTAAAAGGAAGAATGAGATCCAGGAAACTCTGATTACTTATATCTCTATCTATGTCATTGTTGCACAATGACACTTAAATCATCTATGTGTTGGATGGTGATCTTTGCAACGTTTACTTAAAAAAAAGACACAAAAGAAAAATCGCCCATTCTCACAACATCGAAGAATATTTTCAGATGATTCATCAACTAATCTAGACATTTCTCTAGGAACACATCCAGTTATATTGACAGCACCACAAGATACAGAGCATTCACATAAGAGGATTTTAGGTACATTATCCGATAAAACAAAACAAAGAACAAAGGAGCAGCAGCATCAGCCGATACCTAATTAAGCCCACATGCAACACCTAACAGAGACTGAACGAAACCCAAATAGGATCCGTCAGATCTTTCGAAAGATCTTTCCACGCATGCCAAACTGATTCATAAACACCGTTCTTTAAGTTCAGCGCTTCTATGTGACGGAACTGGCCATCCCAATACTGGAGAAAATCAAAAAGAGCTTCGAAATAGACACAATCTTCT
This sequence comes from Phoenix dactylifera, assembly GCF_051530095.1. Taxonomy (NCBI): domain Eukaryota; kingdom Viridiplantae; phylum Streptophyta; class Magnoliopsida; order Arecales; family Arecaceae; genus Phoenix; species Phoenix dactylifera. Next base: position 37,154,673 of record NC_143190.1, on the reverse strand, counting down.
CCGAGCCCAGGAAAGTCCCTCGCGCGGGCCATCGAGCAGTGACCCAGCGTCAAAAACAATGTCTTACCATCGATCCCGTTAATCTCAGACCACTCGAGCAGCCGTGCACCCAAATCCAGCTTAAAAAGTTTGAAATCCTTCGAGACACCATTGTCTGGATCGGCAAACTTCGAGCTATGGGCAAACAGTAACAGCTCCGCTTCGGATGCCTTCCCCAGGTAATATTTAGCAGGAACAGTGGAGGGAGGAAGCAGCGAAGAAAGGATGACTCTGGAAGGAGGTGCAGCTTCAGCAGCAGCAGCAGCAAGAGCAGCAGCATAGATGGTGAGATGGCCATGCCGATCCAGCACAAAGAATTGCCCCTTGGCATATGCGACGGAGGAAGGGACGCCAGCTGAATTGGCTTTAAGCAAACTCCAGGCTCCATCTCCTGGTCTACAGTAGTGGATGTCCTTGGAGCCATCATGGCACAGCACCATCACCACCCAGTCGCGCTGAGAGGAATCGGGGCCCAAGGATAAGAACCCTTCCCAGCGGTAAAACAGGTAGGACCAGTCGAGGCCCGGACGCTCGCGGAAGCTGGTCGGTGGGGGGAGCTGGATTTGGGCGCCGGTGACGGGGTTCAGCAAAGACACGCCGATGGCGGCGATGTCGAGCAGCAGCATCCATCCGCAGGACGACGCGAGGATCGTCTTGTTGCTGGTTCCGGGAACGGAGAGGGTGTGGGTTTTTCCGGTGTAGAGGCTAAAGAAGGAGCGGGAGTCAATGAAGAGGTTGTGGGGGAGCAAGAGAAACGGGGGCTGGGGGCGGAGGTTGCCGGGCTGCGCGGCGGAGCGCCACGACTTGCAGACGGAGCGGAATCGGATGTAATCCGAGAGGAGACCCACCTTCTTGGCTATGAGCTCCAAGAGCTCCTCCGGAAGCTGGGACCATTCTGGCCCTCTTTTCTCTTCTTCTACTCCTTCGGTACGGGTACAAGATGATGCCATTGCCCAATTGAGAAATGGGAAGGACTTCTATGAGATTATGTGACAACCCGTCACCTTGCTGCAGAAATCGTTGGCCCAACAACTAGATCGAATCAAGATGACTCTTTTCAAGATCTTCCAGAGATTGGGGTTAGCGTTTATAAGAGGAACGGATCGAGACGGAGAGCGGAACTGAAAAAAGTTAGGGTTCGGAAGGGTTACCTGATTCCGAGAAGAAGCATGGCAGCGCCGGTGTCACCACGGATTGAGAAGAGGAGGAGGGGGAGGAATATGTGACCCGATCTCTCTCTTCTTTTTTTTTTCACCATACATCGATGGAAAGTTTGCTAAAGCTTTCGCAATTCAACCTTTTTAATTACGTAATAAATAACGTCGGTTTTTTTAAACAATTAAGTGACACGTTTCATGTCAAACTGCAAACATGTGGCAGACTTCTGTTGCAACAATTATTTCGAAGTCCCGAACGAGATTGTTAATTATTTTTGGTAAGTTGCAACGCCGGCAGTTGCCTTGTACGAATACGGTAGATAAAATTAAGTCCCCGAAAGGATGATAAATTATTTTTCAGTACTTATTTTACTACTGCATTTGGCCTCTAATCTGATCCCAATGATTTAAGGTGATCGCATTTGGTATCCTATGTTCATGTGATTAAAGATTTTCAAATATCTATGAGTAATCTGTATTGTATTATATGAGAACCAAATATCATTCTACTTATAATATATTATTTTTAATATTAATAATTATTTTGATTAGGAATATAAGACAAATAGAAGTTATATATTAAATTCTTTCATTATATAAGTATAAAATAAAATAATATATTTCTACTATAATAAAAAATGATCATTGAATAATAATATGATTTATAATATAATATAATATAATATATATATATATATAATATTGCTATAATATATTAACCGTATATTGATTTATGTCAATTTTTTCTACCGGACTAAGGAGCATTTTTTTCTCAACTTTCCTTCTAAGATCACTATCTTGGAATGATTTTGGATTTCAGACCTTAAGAACAGGTATCCCCTCACTGGGTTGGACGGTGATTTAAGAAATGGGGACGATTTAGGATCACTGTCACTTGTGATCAGCATAGTGCAACCAAACGCGGTGATCTCATCACTTCCAGCTATATTATTCTTAATCTTAAGATGATCATCCCTTGGTGTTAACTTGCCATCCCCAATAAATCTGCGAATAGTCTATTCGAGTTCTGCTCGGAAAAAAGAAACTTTTCTTCTTTTTTTTAATGTTTTTTTGGCCCAAGAAAATTTTCCACTGCCTACATCAAACCGGTTTAAAGGTCTACAACAACCCAGAAGACTATATAAGTATGGTCCTCGTTTTAGACAGAGACACTAATCTACTAGTTAACTAGATGGCATCTGGTTAGTTGGGTCAAGTCAATGAAAAAACCTTTCACCCCCATTAGATCATTCAGACAAAGACCCCTGCAAGTATGATTGGAACCTATAGCCGCATGGAAATCCAAGCTGGGCCATGTCTTGATTCAGCCATAATACAAGATAAAAGAAGATTATACTATTCATTTTGTCTTTACATGAAAATTTAATAATGGCGTGAATAATAAAAAAAGATAATTTGAGAAACTATTATTATGAACTATTGTCATTAATTTTATCAACAAGAATGAAGTACAACCTTAATTAAACTTTCATTTCTCAAATAAATAACCTTAAATATGTGAACCAAAAATCTAAACTTGGTATTGGACTGATAACAAAGCAATTAGGGGTTTTAAAGTCATAGGTTTTCTATTAAGTTGGATTGAGAAAATTGGGACTAGATGGAGGGATGTAATATTTAACCTATTTTTGACCTAATTATCATGCCTGTCAAGCTGAGCCAGGTTGAGTAGGAAATAACATGTGACGAGTTCGAAAAAGATATATCAAACCTAACCTAGATGGGCTGGGACCGGAATGAATCAGCTGATGTAAGGCTATGGTTCTGCTAAAGGAATGACACTAAAGAAATCTCTTTAAATTCTTGTAGTACAAGTTCAGTCTTTTATACTGGAAATGGACTTGTTTCGGGTAAACAGGGACAGAAATTGGTTGAGGGATGCTGTATTAGAGGTGGTAATCGGATCAGGTTGGTCAGATAAAGCTCGCATCGGATGCAGATTGGATCAAAAATTTGTTAACCCGAATCCAACCTTTCTATTAAATATGTCAAAATTTCAGATCTGAATCCATCTTGTTTATTAAACAGGTAACCGACTGCAACCTACATAACTTCTTTATTAAATAGGTCAAGTCAGATTAAATAATTTTTTAATAGATTAAATGGATTTAAATAGGTTAAACAAGTTAAGCGGGTCGGGTTAAATAGGTCTAAAATAGGTTAAACAGATTTTAAACAGGCCATTCACGGGTTGGGTTGAAGGATCAGGTCATAAATTGCCACCCCTATGTTGTATTGGTGGTATTTTGTAATGGTCAAATGGATCTCCACCATAATCTCCAGAGAGATTTCCAAGATATCAATAGATTCTCAATTGATTTGGATCTCTAATCAGACCTCCCCCATTCCCTCAGAAAAAAAAAAGAGAAGAAAAACTCCTCCCTAGCTTCCCTAAATACCTATCCAGGTTATTAATCTGTGGATTTCTGCAAACCTTTGTTGCTTGTGTTATTCGGAAACTCTTCATTTACTTCTTCCAAAATCCCTTCAGTGGAAATTACAGCCTCTGATCTCCTCTTTGAGCCACCAAGAAAGCAATCCAGCACCATTGGTATTGCCAAAACCATCAGTAATGTTTTACATGCATATGGCTTCGGCTGGTCTGTTTCTTGAGCATTTATATTACTGCACAAAGTGCTAAAGGTAAGATTTTCCTGATGATTACTTATTTCCGCAGGAATGCGGAGGCTCCATGTCGAGAAGGTTTTCTTAGAAGTGTCACAGTAACCATGTGACAATCGAATTCGGGGACTTTCAGAAAAGTTTGAAATAGAAACAGTTAATATATTCTTATTTCAGAAGTATGCAATGCAATGGCCTGAAAAAACAAGCAAATGGCAATGTATTGAACACCAATAAGGGCAATATTGGTGTTTCTTACCCCCTTTTCTGACCAAACAAGCTCATTCGTTGATTAGGAATTTCATTGATTTGAAATCTTACTCTGTTAATTGCTTTATGAACTACTTAGGAACCAAATCTAGTTTATGAAGAGCATGTTTTCTTGGTATTCAAATGTTAGATATACTTCATCATTTATGTAATTCATGCTCATGACGGGGTTCAAGAATGTCTGATGAAGTCTGCATGGAGGTCGACGCCCAACCTCGGATCTTGCTTACCGTCGGGCTGAACCATATAAAGAAGAGAGAAAGAGACAGAAGAGAGAGAGAGAGATAAAAACAAAACCCTTCGTGTTTTCATATAAGAACACCTGTCAATATGTTCAGGTTCCGTCCTTTAGAGAGGCACATAATTGTGAAACTTTGTCTTTCAGGGTACACCGGGAATTGGAAACTGATTTGAATAAGTGGGATCTTCAAGGAATTGCCTGTTTTTCCAGGAACTACTGTAACATCCCAGGACCTCACCCAAAATAGCTAGCCGGAAGATATTATTTGAGTTCCTTGATCCTGTATAAGTATCCAAGATCTACCCAGCGAATAACCGATGTGGGACTAAACACACGCCCGCACGGATCCTCACAACTACCATAATGTCGAGCGTTTGATTATTAATATCAGTGATCTAAGACCATCTTCTGCATGTTCTCAATCCATACTTAACACATTTTAATTTTTCCCTCATTTGATAGTTTCGTGTTGACATTTCAGAGATTCTGGGAACAACATGGATAGTTCGATGAGTGTGGATTGGAAAAAGTACCCTATCTTCCCACTTGCATCTCCTTTTCAGTACCAAGTTTGCTTCTTGCATTGGTGAACCAAGTTTCATCCTCAACAACTTCCTAAAGGACTGTGAAGAGGAAATTAAGCTGCTAAGATCATAGTCTAGAGTTGCAAGATGCTTGGTGAAATGTATATTGGCATCATCTACGCTGAATCACCTTTTAAATCTTATGCAAAAAAACTGCTAGTTTTATCGAGAGATTTGGTAAATGCTTAAATGTACTATTATAAGAATCCAAAGTTGGTTACTTGATACTTTTTCCTCCTATAATTGTTAAACTTTGGACAATAGATCTATATCCTTCAATTATGAAGATCAAATAAGTGCATTATTTTTTTTCAAAAAATTAAGTGTTATTATATTTGTGCAGCTTTCATCATCCAACAAATGAGCTGACCATGAAAGGATGATGGCCACATTTTCTACTACAAACATATTTCCGCTATATCGGTACGCCATCTGTACCGGATACTAGTGCCAAATTGATAAAGTACGGTATATTTTATACCGTTCAATTCGGGTTGGTACGGCGTATCTCGTTGTAGCACGTAGGAGGGTCCCTGGACATTGTTTTTACATGAATAGATGAGCCAAACTACTCTCAAACGCATGACTTCAAGTAGGCTTGCCTACAAGGGTTTAGGAGGTCCCAGCATGATACCTCCAATTCTGTTGAAGTAACGCCGACCAAAAAACTGCCAAAATACTGTTTAAGATTATCTATAGCAAAGAGGTACTGTGATTTAAGTTTGAGCAAAATTATTTGCTGAAGTCGAAGAAAGCAAATACACATTGATTTCTTTCCCTGCTGTGCCAAAATTCATTTAACATGAAATTGGATGCCTTTTTTCTAGAAAAAAAAAAGGAGCAAAGATGGTAGCAAACCACCACATAAAAGCATTTAGCCGACTTGGCAGCATGGAATGGAGCAAAATATTTACTTAGAGAAAAAAAAAAGTTGAGTTACATTAGGACATGCACTAAAACGTGTACCAGCTAAAATCAACAACAGAGTTACAAAACCTCTAAATATAAGAAGCATGTAGCCACCTAAAATTCCAAAATGAATTAAAAATGCGTAAATCAGCTGCCAACATGAAAATAGTGTGGGACTTCATTCATGGAATAATAGCCATAATGTATATGGTAAAACTAACCTCCAACTCTTTTACTATGGGCTTAGCATAATTTGAGTAAAATGATAGTGGTAACTGAATAGTTAATGCAAAACCAGTATCACTTTATCTGGATTATAACCATACTAATGACAACAAATTGGCTTCTTCTCTCTGCTGTTGGTACTCTAAGCTCACCATGAGTCCCATCTTCAATTTACAGTATAACAGCGTAAAGCTTCTGCCATGCATTGTTCTCTTTCTAAAAATCTTAAACAAATAAAACAGATACCATACTGTAAAACATTGCGATCATTTTGTTTGACAACAAAACATCAAAAATCCAAATGAAATGTCCTTCGTAAACTACATTAGGTGTTCCAAAACAAAAGAAGTTCGCATTGAAATTGATCAGATAACTTTCAAATGTACAAAACTTCAAATCAATCAAACAGTTTCTTTACCCCAGAAACAATAGAATCTACAGAACTCTCCTCTTGTCCCTGTGTATTCTTTTAAATAAGAATTTATCAGCTCCATCTGTTGTGCACTTGCTTCAATGTTCCTAAATTCAGATTTATAATGATGACACGAAAACCTTCTTGCCATCAAATGTCTCAGTTTGCTTAAAATCCATTTTGTAGCAGGTGAAGAAAATCTGCACCTGTTACCCTTTGTTCGACAATCGAAAATGCTTATGAAAAGAAATCAGCCAATACCTTGCATGAAGTAAGATGGAGAAAAGTGATGCCAGGACGTTCAAGATGACACAATTTCTAAAGACTACCATCTTTATAAAAAAGAAGGCATATCTGAGAATGAAAATTAGATAATGCAAGAGTCCTTTCTTTATAAAGATCCTGAGGAACCTTGGCCATATCAGGTGAAGTACCAAAGACTTGGCGTAGACACATGCATCTTCTCGCCAAACCAGAAACTATATTTATGATTTCGAGTTTATTTCCATCAATGATGAATTCATCAAATGTACATGCAATCAAATACGAAACGCGGAGGGCAGGACACAACCTGACAGGAGTTTGTGCAATGAGCCAAAGCAGAAGATTTTCTCAACCAATTTGGAGTGTGACACCTTGAACATTGTGTTCCAACGCATAGCGGATCCACTGGTTGATATTGCATGCAAAGGGACCGGTCCATAAGTGGAATCCCTGCAAACTGGAATTGTCATGGTGGCAGATTACATTGTCGATGAGATGATGAAACCGATGCATGGCACCAATGTTTGTGAAGGGGGATTACTGAATTGGAGAGGATGCGGTAAGGATTTCATCCGAAAGCCGGCTAATTCTATCGACGCCAATGGCCTCAGATCGCTTCCATGATGGCTTAGAGAGGCGACCAGAAGTTCTTGGTTTTTTTTTTGATGTCATATAACATAACAAAGATTGCAGAAGAGAAATTCTCGCTTGGTCAGCATGGGCAACCGAAAAACGATGTCTTTTTGAATTCCGATCATCCATGGATGAGAGAGATAGTTTCGCCTTTGCCCTTTAGCTCGTTCTTGGCCATTTTTAAGGGCGAGATCTTATTGAGGATTTAAATAAAAGATACGCGATCCTGGAGCGCGTATCCTATATTTGAAAATAGGATTTGCTCTTCTTTCCTCATTCCTATTAGTTCTAAATAAAATAAATAGATTATTTTTTAAAAAAAATTAAAATCTAGACCTGAAGGCAAACTTCCTCACATGGTTTAAGTTCCTTCCTTTTCCCTGTCTAGGATTTGTTTGAGGGATCTGATGGGACTGGGAAGGTCTAGGTTGGAGAAGAAATGAGGCAGTAGGTGATTTTCTTCTTGAAGAAGGGATTGAGAGCAGAAGAATTAATATCATCTATAGCTCCTTTTTGCCAAGATCTTGTCATTACCTGGGAAAATCCTTCAAACAACACAAAATTGGCATACACATGGCAGCAACTACTACTTTTTTCCTTGTCTTTTTTTTTAAAAAAAAAGAAAAATTAAAGGATTGAAACCCAACAAAAATCATTAAGCTCATGAAAAAGAAAGACACATTCCAATTTACTCACGGGTTTTTTCTTTTTCTCCCTTTTTTTTTTTTCTGGTGAACTAGATGAATCATTCAACTCTAGTGCAGACACATTCTAGGAGGTCAAAAAATAAAATTTTTTTAAACTGAATTATAAGCTGTACAATTCGTCTCAACTCTTGAAGAAAACACTCTTACTCATAGAGTTTCTGTTAGATTTCTATCTTGAAAGTTAGGTCTCCTAGCCAAACATCCCTTGCATTTTAAAATACCAATAAGCATAGTGGAATTCATATTTAAATATTAGACTATCAACTCAACGACCCCAAATGTTATTGCCTCTTTGTAAGGGGCTTTCTATACTGTGCCACATAGGCCAAAATATGAATCTCATAGCAGAGTGCAGAAAACCAGTTATGGGAACTAGCCGATTCCTCATCGGTCCACCTTTGCTTGCTCCTTTACCATCCCTCCACCACCTCCGGCACTGATTTGGCCGCCAATATCACCACATTAAGCGTTCTTTTGTTGTGGGCCTCCTACACAACGGAATTAGGAACCTCTGCCACCCGTGACATGATACGATACAAAATTTTTTTGGCACACCGAATATGACGCATTTACCTATTCGTTCCAGCCCTTCCACGTTCTGGTTAGCCCTCTCTTCAACATTTTTTTTTATAATAAAGATATCATCGATTCCGCGTGAAACTGTCCAATTAGGCCTTTTAACGAGCGGAGCTGCTCGGGCTCGGCTCGGTAAAAGCTCGGCTCGAACTCGGCTCATTTGTCAAATGAGCCTGAGCCCAAGCCTAAAATGAGGCCCATTTAAATTCGAGTCCGAGCCTGAGTTCGAGCCTGAGCAGCTTTCTGAACAAAGCTCGTGACCAAATGAGTTCAGAATCGGACGGCTGAGATCAGTCCCAAACCCTGCATCCGACGGTTGGGCCAACGCCCTCCTTTCCTACCCCTCCTCTCCAACCATCCTCCTCAGTCCTCCCCCGACTTGCTGCGGCGCTGCCCTAGCTCCTTCTTCTCCAGTCCCCACCTCCTTCTCCATCTGCCCTAGCTTTCGCTCTCCCCTCCCTTTCCGGCGGGGGCGACGATTTTCCGGCAGTTGAAGAAGAGCCGGAAGAGCTCGTTGGCGGGGAGCTCGATGGGCGGCGCGGTGCTTCTCTTCTTTCTCATTGTCCTCAGACCTCATTTCCTCCAGGTAGCACGACTATTCCTCTTTCCTCCTCAAACCTCATTTCCTTAAGGTACCATCGTCGATCGGTTCTTGATCTGACCCCGTCTCTTGGTTTTCTTTTTTCGATCCGGACTCTCTATGTGGCCGCAGATTTCTAATCGGTTCTGGCTTGCTTTGCTCTCGTGATCTCTGTTGGCGATGGTTTTGTTTTTCCTAGCTTGGGTTTTGTATTGGATGGATTTGGATGGGTTTTTGTTTCGATTCATTTCTCATAAAGTTTGGGGATTTCAGTCGATCTGGAGTTTTGGGACTGTGGTTGTTGAAGCACCATTTCCCCATTTTTATTCGAGTTTGATGGGGCTTTGATGTGGGGTTTGAATCTTGATGGGGCTTGCAGCGGAGAAAACTGAATGGCTTTGATGTGGGGTATGAAATGCTCCGTTAATGAGAGCTTCTCCACTCAGCAAATAGTATGGGTTGGGATTTATTTTTTTAATCTGTTGAGGGCCAAGTTCCCTGTAGGTATTTGTTGTTGCTGGCTTGCTGCTGCTGTTGTGGTTGAGGGGTTAGCCGGTTGCCTGTGGGCTGTGGGTAGAAATAAATGTCATTTTCTTCTCCACCCTCTGTTTCTCAGAAAACATAGACTCCCTCTGATTAATAATAATTTGAGGCTCTGTCCCTCACCTCTCTTCCTCTCTGATTAATAATGATTATTGGATTTTGGTTTTATTCGAGTTTTACTGAAGATTTTCATTTTCTTTTTGATAATTATATCGTCTCACTTGCTTGCTTACATTATCAGATAACTAGAGCTTCTGTTTTGGATGGTGAAATTTGTATTGTATTTTTCTCTTCTCACCGGTGATCATGTTTTAATTTGGATAATCAATGTTCTTTTTTGTAATAATCAGGTTGATGTTATCCTGATTGTGTAGTTCTTTTGTTTGAAACCGTCAATAATATTGCAACAAAAATGGGACTTGCATAGGTTGTCCGAGTTATAGCATGGAAAAAATGAGTTGTCTTTAACAGTTTCGATAGTTTCTATCTGTTTGACCTACCTACATACTTCTTATGTAATGAAATTTAATATTGAGGATTCTTTAGTCCGAAAGTAGTACATCCAGTGGACCTTTGTGAATTTGATCTCAACTTTTCAAGTCTTATGTTAAAACTCTCTGACTCTTTAGCTAGTATTTAAACAGCCTAATTTTTTGTTTTTTCCAAAAAAATAAATAGTCTGGTTTCTAAAGATATGAAGTACTAACCTCTGTTTCATATGATTATAATCCCTAAGATACATAAATGTCATCATAATACCTTTACAATTTCTCTGGGATTTCAATTCATAGTAATCATTCTATGACTATTGTAATCTTGTTTCCTACATTGTTTTATTTAGAGGATTTGAATCAATATGATTTGGGGTATTGTTTTAGATTGATTGTCATTTTGTGGTTTTATGTGGTTTTTTTAGCTGTGGCAGTAGAGGAGCATCCATATAAATAGCAGAAGTTTGATGCAGAGTTTAAGTGCAACGGGGTTCTCTTAATGTGGTGAAGAAGACTCGTTGAAAAGGACAAGCCGGGCTGTGATAGGAATTTGGCTCTCTATGGGAATAGGGAGGGAAAAACAAACAAGAGGAATGAACGAAGAGATGGAGAGGATGGAGTTCGGGCAGTTGAATTTTTGTGCAGCGTAGGTGAGATGAGAACAACTGGCTATGAATCAGATAAAGCTGGTGCTATGTTGCTGACGACGATATATGCTGAATACCTATATGGCAACAACCAAATTAAGAGAAGAATACAAAAAGAAACAAGTTGGATGTCACAGTAGCCAATCTGCCACTGGATGGTGAATGGCAGTTCAGAGAAGAAGAGACTGGCTTAAACTTAAACAAGGTTTCTACTTATAATCTTATGGTTGTTTTCCTTTTTTATGCGTATAACTTTTTTTCCCCACCTATTCCTAAGGTACTTTTTGGCCTTGGTTGCTTAGGAGAATAAGTATAGAGCATATGCGATGATGAATAAATATCTAGTATCTAATCATTTGTTTTTCTTTTGGATTAGATAGTTGAATTTTTCTAATATATATCTATATGCCATGGTCCATGTTTGGATGAGAAATGTGGGGTTTCACTTTCCATGCTACTTAAATTCCACACAGATTAGGTATAAGCTGGAAGCTTGCAGGATAATGACATATTATCCATAAAATTATGTTATAGAAGGCCCTCTGGATATGTATACATCTTTTGAAAGGAGCCGAACCTACGTGGGAGAAGGAGCATTTGAGCAAGAGGTGATTGGTTGTTTCATGGATGTGTTGCAAAATGGGCACTTTGTTGGTGCAGGCATATATTCCTTTTGACCGGAGTGTTGCCTGTTATAATTTTTCCTTCTGGCTGCTAGCTAACTAAAAATTTGCACCAAAATTAAACAGGGTTAGGTATGGCTCAAACAAATACTATGGCAATTGAGTCTTTTTTTTAATGGGATTCCTGATAATTGAATTCCAGAAAATAATGCATTGCAAGTTTTAGTGCTGAGTTGGTAGTATGTAATTTGGATACTAGTAAGTTTTAGTGCTAAGCTCGTACCGAGCCCGAGCCCGAGCTTATATCGAGCCCGAGCCCGAGCTTATATCGAGCCCGAGCCCAAGCCGGGGCCCGACTTTGTATCGAGCCCGGGCTCGAGCTTGAGCTCGTAATTGAAACGAGCTTTACGAGCTTAAGTCCGAGCCTTTGCTTTGCCAAGCAGGCTCGAGCTCGAGCCCAATATAGAGCTCGGTACCGAGGCTCGGGCTCGGCTGGGCTCGTTAATAGGCCTACCCAATTCGTTGACGACTTATGCGAGGCTAATCAGGGAAGCCTTTCAAATCCATGGCGAGCAGCCTCTCTCCAAAGCCAGGGCCGTCTCCATGGGCTCCTCCTTCGCTTCTCATTTGGAGCAGGTGATCCTTATGAACCCTAATTCTCCTCGATATTACTCTCCATCCTAATCCTCTTCTATGCATAAACCCCAACACAAAAAAAATACCTCCAATCTCCAAAATCTGTCTATAAATCGAGGTTCCAAATCATGCCCTCTGCGGCTGACTGTCCAATATCAGCTACCTTGATCTTTTATTTTCTCATCCTATTTCAGATTCAGAGCTTCCGGCCCATTTCGGGATCCCTACGCTCTGAATTAATAGATCTCTTGTAATGAAAATCGGTAACAAAGATCTCAAAGTTTCTACATACGTGATTCTTTTTTAACGAAATATTGGTGAGGGTGATTAAGAGGTTCTTATGGTCGAGTTAAAGAAGCCTTTGTCCCCAATCATCAGAGCATCAGACACTTAGGAATTAGGCAATTGTAATATTGTGTTGTTCTGACCCATGGCTTGGCTGACTTTTTGTTCTTTTTCCCATGAACTTATTTGCAATTTTTTTATTTTTTTTATTTTTATTTTTTTGGCTGGGTGCGGCATTCCTTGCGAAGCCTAATTGGATGAAATTGGATATCTTGGATCATTAGGCAGAGTTATACGCACGCAATGAGTGAAAGATGATAAGGAGTGCTGAGAGATATAACCTCTCTGCAAGCCACAGAAGTGTGTGAATGTGTGTGATAAGATAGTATTTTGCCAGATTCTTTGCTCCACCAGATCCTCTCCTTCTTGCCAATGGATCGAGTCATTGGCAGTGAGCCTCTTGTTGGAGGTATTTGTGGATCTGGCTCCAACCCAGCATTTGTCCCCTTGGCAGACGATGCAGACACCAATGTTAGATTCATTGGCCAGTCATCTCATGCTTTATGAGGACAAGTTCAGAATTCCATGTCCAAGTTTCTTTTTCTCCATTCTAGGTATGTCAATGTTTGTCGTCTTAATTCATGGCTCCTCTTCCCTACAAAGCATGATATAGTAGATCTTGACATTGTTTTGCCTGTGGATTCTGGGACGATTTTGAATTTTATGATACATCAAATTGGGTAGTCTCCAACTTCTTGAAGATTTAACAGTCCATGGATGCTATAGCAGAGAACTGTCGTCATAGCAACTCACGAAATTGAAGGTACAGAAGTCATTTGATGTTCTCTTTTGGAGGACATTGATCTTATAATAGATGTTCCCTTTGTTGTCTCTTGAACTATGTGGAAGTATCTGGCAGCCAGTTTATATTTTATGTTTTATTAAAACTTATCATCTATTACCGGCAGTGGTGTTAAATTTACAAATATGCTTCTGAATTTTGAATGTTTTATCTGGGGACTTTTTGTTGGTTGGGCTTCTTAAAAATCTTAGTGATGCTAAAACTGAAACTTTGTGAATGTGGATCCAGCTATGCTGACACCAAAACTTCTGCTCAGTCTAATAGTTCAGGTATTGATGGGTGCAATACATTTAGAAAAGAATCCTGACATAATATAAATATGAATAGATGTAATATATAAGCAACCTCACTTTGACAGATTCTGTTGTTGTTTTGCTTTTTAATAGTTTGAAGGAGTGAAATCATGAAAATACAGAAGCATGAAGCATCCATAATACAAACAGCAAATATGTAGCAACATTATTTCCTTGTTTGGGATTAGCAGTTAGGAATTTCATTGTTTTAGGGTAAGAAAACAATTTTTTGTCACAAATTTATTATCAGGCACATGTGCAGTTGTGCTCATTGATTTTGCTTTTTTTTTTTGTGTGTGTGTGAATGTGTGATCATCACAAAAATTTGATTTCAGGACTCTTTCAATGTCTGTGTTATCCCAACTCAGTTTTCTCAAAATTTCAAGTCATATACATTAGGTGAAGTTTTTCCATTTGTAGCAACCTTATCCTTGATACTTTTCTCTAACAGCAGGTACTATTCCCATGTAATTACATGATAATGTTTGATGATCTATCATGTATGAATCTCTGTATGTTGAGCTAGTTTTCACATGATCAGCTTTCTTTACCTACCTTGGATGAAGAGTTTGTCAACATAGGTATAGGTATTGGCATCTCTGCATTGCTTGCATTTATGAAGCCCAAGGATTGGCAGTCCAAAAAAGTAGGATTTTTAACTCCTGTAAGACGTTTTTCCTTTTCATTTGATAATTTCACATATCACGCTTGTGATTTATAGTTGTACAGAAATAGCACGGGGAACTTAGAGTCATATTTAGGATTTTTTGCTGAGATTTCTCATATCTTTAATAGGGAAAAGAAGGCTTTTGGCAACAATTCTTATGTAAGCTGTTTGGTGTAGACATCATAAAATCTTCTTCACCATTCAGACCTAATTAGATTCCCATCTTCCATAAGGAAAGCCTTCTAGAATCTTTCCTGACAATCAAGTTTCATCTCGTTTTCTATGTTTTCCCCTTTGACATGTTGACAAATCCAGGCTCCTTTCTTTATGAGAACCTATGAAAATTTTCACAGACCTGGACCTTACCATCTCACTTGGTGCTCCATCATTACATAATCTATTGGTTTAAAATCCTTCACTGACTTCAACAAATTCATTCATTGGCTATCTATTTTAAGTTTTTAGGCATATGTGAGCTATCGTTTTTAATTTTTGTAACACATTCAGTTCAACATTTCTTATCTTGTAGGCTCATAATTGAATCATGGGCCTTACCAATTGTCTAACATTCTCAACTATAATAGAAATGTCAGACTTACTATCATCTCATCATTTTCTCTTCACTTGCAAAGGCATTGAGATCCTGCATAACAACCAAGTACATCTTCACTTCATCTGCATTTCTTATGTATATTTATTGAGTCTACCTATCAACCACTTTAATATTTCATATAATATATTCAAATTTAGTTATTTCTGTCTATTATGTACTTAGGCATTTATTTAATATGCTTCTATTCCATGTACTATGTGTTAGCTATGACTCTCTTTGATCATCAAAAGCTGTTTTTTTTTCCCAATTTTATGCTCTTTTACCAACATTATATCATCAGCCAATAACCCATGTTACCTCCTATTTGTTCGTCCATGACAATGCAGGAAAGCAGGAGCTTAGGGCTACCCTTTGTGTACATCCCTAGTGAATGAAAACTTAGTTTTTTGTTAATTGTTTTCTTTACTACTTGATAAGCTCATTTGGTATATATGTGGACCTAACTTAAAGGTTCTCATTCTAACCTCATGTCTTGCAACTTAAAGTTCAAATTTATGCCAAAATGATGCCGACTGACAAGGTTATGAAGTTACAAATTTGCTGAAGTATGCCAAGTTCAAAGTTTCTGAAAACCTTCTCAAGGGATTCCAGCAGAACATGGTTGCTAACATAGTCCCCACAGAACATTCTCATGGGTTGACAGCTTGAACATGCAATCTGGTTCATATGACTATATCATATTGCTTCATATATGGTTGCATGGACAAACTGATTTAGAATACAACCATTTAATTTGATATGCATAATTGAACTTTGGATCATTGCTAATCCTGATATGCTGATACTCTATGGATACCTAATATTTTATCTCTTTACAGATGAGAGGAGGGGACTAGTAGTACTCAGAGCTTTGTTGTCCTTCCCATAGTAGGCATGGGGGGTGTCGGCAAAACTACGCTTGCAAGGCATATTTTTATGCATGAGAGGCTTTTCCCTAATGGTTGAAAATTTGAGAACCATTTTGTTCTTTGGCAATTATGAAACAGGTGAATTTTATAAGGTTCTTAAGAGCATTTTAAAATACTCAAAAAGCCTGCGAGTGTTGGATTTATCTTACAGTAACATAGAAATCAGCAAACTGCCAAAAGCTATTGGTCACTTGTCACATCTACGGTACCTGGATATCTCTAACACTAAAATCTGTTGGTTGCCGAAGCTATTTTGTAAGCTTTACCATCTACAGGTGCTGAACTTGCAGCTGTGCGATTTTAATGAGTTACCTGAGGGCATGAACAAATTGACCAACTTGCACCATTTATGTGCAGAATCTAAGACAGTTTCTCTAATATCTGGGATTGGGAAACTTCTTTGCCTTCAAGAATTAAAGGAATTCCATGTTGGAAAGAAGAAGGGTCACAAGATAGAAGAATTAAAGGACCTAAAAGAACTTCGAGGGCAGCTATTAATTCAGAATCTTGAGAATATTGATAGCAAGGAAGAGGCCATGAATGCAAAACTAAGGAAAAAGAAGCACCTTGATGCACTGCATCTTTATTTTGAGATAAAGGATGGACCAGTGACTAGATCCGGCTTCATTTTAACAAGAATGCTCACCGTGTTAAAGATCTCATTACCCACACATGACATATCTGTCTTTGTCTAACCTAGTTGCCCTTACAGACTTATGCCTTTCAAACTGCCCAGAGCTGAGTTTCCAAGGGGAATTATAGTCCCTCACTGATCTGAAGCAGTTAGAGATTGCAGGATGTCCAAAGTTATGCGAGTCGTTAAACCCAGAGCAACTGCGTCAGAACCAGGGTTTGCTGTCTCTCAATGAACTACATATGGATGACAGCCTCCTAGTCAACAATCTTGGGATTCTCCTGGGAAGCCTACCTGCGCTCCAGATTCTGAAGATTTCAGTTGCAGTCATCTTGTTTGCTTAAGTGAAGAGCAGGAGATGTGGCTTCGGCAACTAACCTCTCTCCAAGAGCTACAGTTTTCTAATTGTGACAATCTCCAGCATCTGCCTAATAATTTGGTAACCCTTTCCTTGCTCAAGAAGTTGACCATATGCGACTGTCCTGAGGTCATGTCATTGCCAGAGAATCTCTTGGCTGCCTCACTTAAAGAATTGCATTTCTCGGGATGTCGGCTGTTGAAGGAACGGTACCAAAAGGAGGGAGGACCAGATTGGCAAAACATTGCCATGTACCTTGCATATGTATTGACCACAAGACCATACAAATGCCGCAAGAAGAAAGCTCAGACACGGCTGCTACTTCTATGTCTTAGGTATATGATCTGCTTTCTAGCTTTTGTACACATCCCTCAATTACACTTTACATTTGCTTTGCGTATCAATGATTTCAAATTCTAGTAATATACTAGGACAACAGCTTATGCCGGCCAATATTATCTGCCCTCCCTTTGTTCTTTTTTATTATAATCATTGTTTTTCACAATTGATTAGATATTCTATTGCTTAAAGAGCTCAGTAACCTCTTTGCAATCTAATCTCAGATTGTGAAATCCAGTTCCTATTGTTTGTGCTAGTAACACATTGATTGAAGTTCTAAAGATAGTCTTTGGCACCTAAGGACAATTTGATCCTTGTATGAGATATCGTGCTACCTCTAGGTATATGAAGTCCCATGTTATATCCTGTTAACCCACAAGTATGTATTTTGTTTTGTGATCTAGCAATCTTATCATATAGTCTGATGGCAATCCTGCACCTAATCAATTTTTTCCCCTACGTTGTACTTGTTTACATTTCTAAGGTCATGCCACCACCAGCTTTATGAGGGCATTGCGTCAAGCTACAGCATACTGATACATGCACATGTATTTTTGAGTGTATGGCTTGTACAAACAATCACAGCCTGATTTGTGGTCAATCTTTGCATTAGCAACTGATTGATGTCTCTTGGTGTGTTGCTATAAAGGAGGCTCATTTGGGAATTTGATTGGATTCAGGTTATTTTTCGAGGATGGATGAGATTTGGTTTGTTAATGACATTAAAAAAATGTAATCATTATGTATGTACTTGTGCAAGTTTGGGATAACATCAAGGTTGCAAAAGTAGCAGTCAAGATTTTGCTAAACTTAATAGATGCCAGATTAGCATTGCCTTTAGAGTAAGGAGCTGATTGGCCAATGACTGTTCACATCCCCCACATGCATATCGATCTGGAAATGCTATGAGATGGTACGACAAAGCCACTGCTACTTCCATTGTTTAGGTCCACTCTCATCCTTTATCTGTCAGTAATATTTTGCATTATTCATATACTAACGGCCTGACCGCAATATTATATGAGGACAACAGTTTATGTAAGTCCTTATTTTCCAGCTCTTTTCCTTCTTTTTTCTTTAGTCATATTCATATTTCAATTGTTTGAAGAGCTTGCTGGTCTAATTGGGAATTCTTTTATTAGATCTCAGTAACAGTACATGTTTTTGAAGGCTTAAAGCACACATTCTGTATTTTGTCATCTAACTGCACTCTATTCATCTATCGCATCCTTGCAGGTAAATAGAAATATTTCCATTTCTTACCTGGCATTTTAAATTTCTAAGGTTAGCTTGAGATGAGAAACTCTAGGAGGCATTGTGCCAAGATATCACCACTTATTCGCGATTTAGATTTGGTAGTGTATGGCTTTCGCAACAAATTCAGTTCAAAGTGTCTTCATCTTCTAGCACCTGATCAGTCATTCAATTCTTCTGATAGGTTGCATTGGACCAGCCAACTTCAAGGATGCGACAAGCTTCAGTATGTTAAAACTGTTTCAAACCACTTTACGTCCCTGAGCTGAGCCCTGAATCAGTTTTAATCACCTAAGAAATAGTCTTGCTAATCATCTCAATTTGAAACCCCAGGACATGCTGCGATGTTCCACAAGGAAGCCAGCTTCCAAATGTTCTAAACTGGAAAGCACTTCATAGGATCCTGACATGCTGTAATGGACTCTAATTTGGGATGCCACAAGTTTGCTCATTTTTTTCCCTTCTTTTCCTTTCCTCTCATTTATTTCTTTTTATTTTTTGTTTTTATTGCTGAGAAATGTGATCGCCGTGCATTTGCATGCATCCTTGGATGATAAATTGCAGAGTTGTCGAAGTTAAATATGAGTAGTTTGGGGTGTCACAAAATATGATGTAAGGTCTTACTGGATGTTCAGCGCATATGTTCTCCACATGCCCAATGTTCAGCACCATCTGGAAAGCAATCTGCTCAGAGTTGGGGGTTCTTCATGTACAATCCTCTTTCGACTATCTCTGCACTGAATGGGTCCAGCAGAACTTTGCTAAGAACAGCCGGCACATTATACTAATGGTGCTCGTAGCCGTGGCTTGGTCTTGTTGGAGAGAAAGGAACTCCAGACTTTTCCTTAGCAAGCACAGACCCATTGCCTCAATTGCCACCGAAGCACTGCATACATTCAATGATTGGTCACTAATCTGTAGACACAGCACTCTTGCAGATTTTGCTGTGGACTTGGGTGAGGCATGTTCACAATCATCTGGTCGACCTCTGAATTCTACCTGCACCTTTTTGGTATCTCTAGCAATTGAAGATGACAGGTGGCACGGGCTCTGGCACGGGCTTTGGCACAGACTCTGGCACAGCACAGGCTCTGGCATGAATTTCTCTCTGCTACTGGAAAACTGATGGTGTCATCCCCAACTCTCTTACTTGGATGGCTGAAAACTCTAGTCACTGGGTCTTCTTCAGCAAACTCTTTCGACCGGCTCATGGCTAAGGAGAATGAAGAGCTGTAGAATGATGAGATTGCTCCTGGGGCTTTACACATTTGAGGTTCTTGATGCTGGAGATGCTCCCAATTTTGGTTCATCAATTCTCTGCTAATGTAATTGATCACTTGATCTCACTCCTTTTGTAAATACTTTTTCATCTTCAATAATAGTCGGGTGGCTATTTACTTAGCCTACTTTTCCATCAAAAAAAGATCTTACTAGATGTTACCACGCTTGTGTAATTCTGTTTTCTTTTCTTACTATTGCAGCCTGCAATCTGAGCTGAGGGCCGGTATTTCTAGTTGTCCTCACTCTCTCTCTCTCTCTCTCTCAAAATAATTAGACAATCTTCTTATGACGCCAATATAGTTATCTTATTGGATTCTGTAGGCAGCAAAAGAAACCTTCTAATCTGTAAGTTTACTTTAATCATGGATACCACAAAAATATGTTTCCATAAAATTAAACGTTTTTAATGCTATAGATGACCATGCATGCCTGCATTTCGGAGAGTGAAAACATGGACCATGTTTCAAGTGACTTTTTATATAGATGCAGTTCTCATGACGTACGTTTATAAATGCTACCTTGTTGACTATAAATCTGAGAAAGTGCTTATATGGTGTTACTTATTGTGGTATACACAATTAATTTAAACTTATTGATTATAAGGTTTCTTTTGCTGCCTACTGAATCCTATAAGATAACTGTATTGGTGTTCCATTAGGAAAAAAATACTATCATCTTCAGAAAATGATGGTTTTGAAGTGAATATGATTTTCTTATTTTTCCTTGAAGCTTCCATTTTTTTTTTCTTTTTGAGCAAATGGTGGTGAACCAGGCACAATTTACCTGAAGTAAAATGAGTTGAAGGTATTCTATTGACATGAGATTGTTTCTCTCCAACGATTTCTACAGACATTCCTGTCAATCAAGAAAGACCCTTGATTCCGTTTCCTTTATATAACTAAGATTGAATCTATCATGATAGGAATTATAAGAAAAGGTAAAGTTAAAGTGACAATGTCAGATTTGACATGACATGTTGAGGTCTTTGGCAACATGATCTTTGTAAGTAGAGTTTGAATCTCATTATTTTTTTTAAGAAAACTTTTTTCAGAATCCTTTTCTCCCTCTTCGGCTTTCTATTATGTATGGGAATTTTTTCTTTAAATTTTTATTGAAATTAGCATACTGATGTTTGACAATATATACCCTTCTCAGAAAACATTTAGCTTTTGCTCTTTTTTTTTTTCCTTCAGCATGAAAATGTATATTCCGTGAACATATATGCACAATTGTCTTATCTATATGCGTTCCAAGATCATAAGGCTTGTGGGTGTATGTGCCTTAAACTGTCAATGTACCTATGCTATTTCTACTGAATATTTGCATGTTATCACATGATTTTCATCTTTTCATATCATGTACAGGGGATCTTGGGCAGAGTTTTGACTCAAATAGCACACTTTCTCATTATGAATCAAATCCCAAGGCAGAGGCAGTTCTATTTGTTGGAGACCTTTCTTATGCGGATAACTACACTTATCATGACAATGTCAGGTGGAACACATGGGGCAGGTTTATTGAGAGAAGCGCTGCGTATCAGCCATGGATTTGGGTTGCAGGAAATCATGAGATTGACTTAGCTCCTGAAATTGTGAGTAGAAAGCGTATTGCATCTATATATGTTTTTGATCATTGGTTAGCTTTAAGTACTATATATTGCACAATATTTTCACTTATGTTATAAAGTTAATTTATTATTTATGTTATAACGTTATAACATTAGTTGGCTGGCATGCTAAATTGACGGTTTCTGCTCACAGTAGTTGGCTGGCGTTTGTATTTTATCACTGTCAGAAGTTAAAGGGCTCAAGAAAAGCTTTGATGCATACTGCATGGTACAAACAGGTGACACAAAAACTAGAGGATGCTGCAATGATGAACAGGGGTTGGGTTTCTGTCGAAGGGTTAAGAAAAAGAAAGGAGAGATTTAGAAGAGTTGGATGAAACTTTTGAAAATTTGACATAGGTGAGAATGACAGAGGTAATTTTCATCCCAAATGGATGGGATGAAGCTGGATGGTTAAAGTTATGGTTGTATCATGTTTATATTGACGGCTAATTTGTTTGGGTCAAGTGGTTAGGGATCGCTAGATTTTATCGAGCTGTATGGTAAATTATACTGTTCATAAGATTTGAGACTCATGCTTGTTACTTCCTTTCATGTTCTAGAAAAATAAAATTTTATCTTATAGATTTTAAAAGCAAATTTAAACTGATTTGATATTTAGAATTAAAAGTGAACAAGTTGGAGCATCTATATGGAGGGGGGGGGGGGGGGGGGGGGGGTGGATCGTCCTGCTCAGGGCAGAAGATCGTTCCATCTCGGCCGGGCAGACCACAACACCGACCAGACAGGACTACAGTTCTGCTCAGAATCAGTTCGATCTCGGACTCCGCCGAAGGCTCAGTTGATCTCAGCCGGATTTCTCCATTATTACGACCTGCAGGAACCTCCTCTGACGCTTATAATGACATCCTGGGCCTGAGCTCAGAACACCCTGTTGTATCAGCTGCGAGCCAAAGAGCTCCTTCGACCACAGGATTATGCAACGACGCGACCCGACCGAGCTCGGGGCGCCCTTATAATGCGCCCTGGCTGAGCTCGGGGCGCCCTTATATTTGACGACGTGCCCCGACCGAGCTCGGGGCGCCCTTATATTCGCTGACGCGCCTCGGTCGAGCTCGGGGCGCCCTTATATTTGACGATGTGCCCCGACCGAGCTCGGGGCGCCCTTATATTCGCCGACGCGCCCCGGCCGAGCTCGGGACGCCCTTTATATTCGATGACGTGTCCTGACCAAGTTTGGGCGCCCCATCCAACAACGTGCTCCGACCCTCGAACTCGGAGTGCCCTACCAAGCAAACCTCGAGATCGGGGAAGCTAGGCCGACTTCACCACCCGCCAAGCCGACCTCGCCGAATACATGATACGACCTCTCATCGAGCTCGGCCTCGTCCACAACCGCATCCACATGTGTGCTCACGCCCGCCTGTGTGGCTGTACATTATAACTTCACTGCGCTATGCTTTGCTTGTTGGCCAACGATAACCAAGGACAACGCCGTGCTGCTCATTCATGGGTAACAAGGTAGTCAAACTAGTCAAATTTTCATTTATAAAAGATTTGCAGGGTATCTTACTGGTTGGTAGAAAATACAGAGCTTCTAAATAGTTTATGGACACAAAAGGTATGTTTACCCCAAAGGAAAGAAGCCCTGATACAAAAGGAAAAGTATCTCCGACCGCTATCACTGACGGTGATTTGAAAGAAAAATACAAATGAATGGGTATGAGCTATACAGCTCAATAAATAATCCTGCATAATTTTATCAGATCAATTATAATGCTAAACATGTTTACACAGGTTTGAAAAACTAATATGTACATCGATTAACAACTTATCATTATATCTTAATAAAAGTGAAAGTATAGATCAGTTCTAGCAATGATTGCATGCTGAAATTTTTAAATTTTTCAGTGGCTGCACTTGTTCGGGTTGCCTACGTACCCCTTCACAAGGGGGATTAAGCCATACGTAGTTCTTTTAATTTAAAAATCGCAGCGGAAAACATTGAATTAAACATTTTAATTCTAGCATGCATAAGAAATCAGATTTCAAAACATCACTACAAGAACTCATGATCAATATGCCGGAATCGTTTAAACGATTATGCTAAAACATTTACATGATTAATATCATATCTGAATGAGATTATTAAGTTCTAAACTTAACTAATCTATGATCCAACTAATCTTCGAATACCCATTGAATAGGTTCTGAAGATTACTCTGTGAAGAGCCCCTGAAGTGGTTTAACTCTCGGGGATTAGATCTTATCTAATGTACTGGTATGAGATTTATACCTTTGCAAAATTAGAATACAATGGATCAAATGTTCGAGCTTTGCTGCCACATAATCGTCTGGCCTCTACGAGTAATCCACGCGAAGTTTCTGGAGAGATCCAATCCTGCGGAAGTGCTAGCTTGCGCAGAATTTCTTGGGGCTGAAATTTGATCTTCCTGACACTATCAACCTTTGATCTGCCTTCTTGGAAGAGTTTGGGGAAATGGTTTATAGAGATTGAAGAGGACTTAGATCTTATCTAAAGGCTCTTATCAGGGACCCCTAACTCTAATGGCGTGATAGATTTAGAGAAGGAAGAAGACGGCTAGATGGAATGCAGAATTTTTCCATGCATGAACTAGGGTTCCTTTCTTTTCTTTTTCCTTTCTTCTTTTTTTTCTTTTTCTCTTGATTTCGGCCACCAGCTGATGGAGGTCCTTTTAATGTCGCCCCTCACTCCTCTTCACACACCAACCTTCCAATATTTTGGGAGGATTTTGTGGGGTTTTGAATTCAAAATTCAAATGCTTGTTTCATGCGCCAACATATGATGATGATTGATCACATCTAAACCATTCATCATGTCGCCACTTTCGTCTTTCAATTTCGAATTTCCATGCCCACATTCTGATGGTTAGAGGGTCATGTGGAGGTGGGAGAAGTTTGAATTCAAAATTCAAACTCAAATGCAAATGGGAGAGAGAAATGCATACATGTGTCATAGCGCCATGAAGAGAGAGAATTTGATCTTATCCAATTCTTTTCATGAATTTATCTCTCCATTTCACCCCATCTGATGATGAAAGAGGTCCCTGATGTGTGCCACATGTCCCATGGCGCCATTAAATAAATTAAATTAATTTTTAATCATATTAAAAATCAATTCATGGTGCCATGCATGGATATGTGACATGTGGATTTCAAGATCCGAACAGTTTCAGATCAAACCCATTTAATTTAATTAAATCCTAACAATTAGGATGGTCAAATTACCTTGGGTTGAACCTAATCCAATTAGGTCAATCCCTAATTAAGCACAAATTTAATCTAATTTAATTTGATCAACCTAAGTCCTCTTGATTCAGACCTAATCCAATCAAGTCAAAAACCCTGATTGAGCCCAGAGTTGAATCCAATTCAATTTGGCTCATCCCCAGTCCAATTACTCAATCAAATTGAGTTTATTAGTAATCTAATTACTAATTAATTTTCCAATAATTACTTTAATTATTTTATAAGATAATTTGCCAATTGAATTGACCAAATTACCCCCGAATGATTCTCAACCATCCATCAGCTATCTTGATCAATCAGGAAACTTCTATGCGTGTGACCTCTTAGGTTCGAACTTAAGCCGGTAGTACAGGAACGACTTCCTGCACTAATCAATGTGACCATCTAGCAATGGTACCCGATGTCCGAATAGGCCGAATATATGCGAAGCAAATATTCTGGAATCCTAGACTATGGTTATTGTATAATTCATCCCTTTGACTCCTAAAGCCAGGATGACCTTAGAGTTCTGTCATTCTTGTAATCAGTGCATCCATGATGTGATTCAACTTTAGAAATCCTGTGACTCTTCACAAGGAATACCCTGGCCAAGGTTTTGCTAAATTGAACACAAAGCATTATCTTCTGTTTCTAGGAGGGGCCAATTCTATCTTGACTCACGCACCGATTTCGCAAGTACTTGACTACACCCAGTAACCTTCCGTCCCAGAATTAGAAATTTTGTTAGTCCGGTACCAAAGTACAGTGAGTTGCTTGCTAATCACTGTGGTGACCTCAGGTCTGAGAGATACTTATACCTATATCCACTCGGAACATCTCTCAACAGTAGAGTATTTCGGAATTGGTCACGTTCAGTGAAATGTACTCTTACACTTCACCTGTGTGACATATCAATGTCTCCACACACCTTGGTTAAGAAGACAACCAACGTATATGTCTCACAACGACCTAATCTCGATAATGCTGTCGTCCTAGTAACAGTATATCATTTGGTCGCGAACAAGTTTAAGGACTTAAAGATAAATCCTCCTTTATCATAAAATAAGTCCTAAGGATTTCATCATATAAGAGTTCATTTGAAGATGTTCAATAAAATGATGAATAATGCCAAATAACACTTTATTAATTTGTCAATTCATTTACAAAATTCAATCATCAACATGCTGACGATTGACACTTAGGATATAATTCTCAACAAAAAGATCATATTGAGTCGGTAAATCGGTGTTTATATCAACAAGTATTGTTATGAAAATACAACATAAAACCGTATCCAAGGCGCTGCATTTTAAAACTTTACACTCTCAGATTTATAGCTACGGCCGTACTTAACTCCCACGGCAGGGATCATAGGCCAGTTATTCTCCTTCCCCCCACTGGCAGGGTCCCATACGCTCAGTTATTCTTACCCACTGACGGGGGCCATCCATAGCATCTAAGAGTCCATAAGTAGTACTTTTCACAAATAGTACTCATAGGTAGAGTGCAAATTCTTAAATAACTAATCTCATGCTTATGCCACAAGTACTATCATGATTCATGTTGTTCATAATTTAGAAGGTATAAATAATACTCTATGAGTTTAATAAGCAAGGCATATTCATGATCTATTAGACAATAAGATTAGGGCAGGGTACTTACATACTTATGATCTATAACCGAATTGCATAGAGTATAAGATTAAAACAAGCTACTTACTTTTTTTTCACAAATCATATACACAATTAAAATTGCATGAATAATACTTGTTCATCTTATAAAACGTGATACATGATCTATAATAAGATTAAGACAGGTTACTTACAAAAATTTGCTTTCCAATTTCTTACGTCCGGGTAGCAAATACTTGATCACCTAAATTAATAACATAGGGGTCATATTATTTCCTATTTATTTCATAAGTTTATCATAATATGAATTCACTTGCTTGGATCCCATCTAAGGATCTGGCTCAAGTCCAATTTATCCAATTTGGAGCACTTGGGCTCGATTTAGAACCAAATTGGGTTCACGTAGGTCAATTGGGCTTTTAATTAAAAAATTGGGCTTGAGTAAGGGTCAGCCTGTGGCCAATTTGGTCTCCAATTAATTAATTGGTCCTGATTTGAACTCAACTAGGTTTGATGAGGCCAACTCAGCATAATTAGGCTCGGATCGGGCTCAATTGGGTTCGAATTTAATCCAATTTACTCAATTGGGCCCGTTCGGACTCAGCTCAGTTTAATTAGGTTCGAACCCGACTCAATTGGGTTCGAATTTAATCCAATTTACTCAATTGGGTCCATTCGGACTCAGCTCAGTTTAATTAGGTCTGGACCCGACTCAATTGGGCTTGGATTTAGCCCGATTCATTCAATTCTGGTTCGCTCAGACTTAGCCTAATCTAATTGGGCTCGGGTTCAGGTCTAATTGGCCCGCAGGGACCAATTGGGTCTTTTTATTTGGCTTAATTAGAGTGGTCTAGTGTTTGGGCTGAGCCTAATAAATTGATTTTAAATTGGGTTCGGACCCAATTGGGACTGCACTTAGCCCAATTTAAGGCTAGCCCAATTCAGATCCTAGGTTCGCTGGGGTTCAGCCCAAATTGATCGGGCTTGGCTTAGTCAAATTTGGCTAAGCCCAATAACCCTTTATTAGGCCTAGCGGGTTTTTGGACCCGAACCCGGATCCGACCCGTTATACCGGACCCGTTAAGGGTCCTTTGGTTCCAGAGGCTTCCCGCCTTTCCCGCACCCCCTTTTCTCTCTTCCGATCTCTCTCCCTTCCTCCTTCGTTCTCCACCGAAAACCCTAAACCCTTTCTTCTTTCTTCTTTTCCGGCCGAAAGGAACCTCCGGCCTGCTCCTCCCCTCCTTCCTTTCCCTTGTTTTCCCCCCGACCTCCCTTGCTTTCCTCTCGCCGTGCCACCAGGGTGTGAGCCTCTCGGCTCCCGCCGAGAGACGTCTCACACCTCGGAGCGGCAGAAGGAACAGGGTCAGGGGCCCTAGACGTCCGAAGTGACGCCGGAAGAGTTGAACAGGGTCCCCGAGGTAGGGACCGTCGCCTTCGGGCCCCCCTAAGGAGGCCGACACTTCCTCGGCCTGCGGCCGCTCCGGCGTCTGCGGCCAAGGGGTGCACCTCCACAGGGTGGAAGCAGCAGGAGAGGGAGGGGCTAAACCCTCATCTACTCCGACCACGGCGAAGAAAAGCCGCCGTCCGAGGATGAAGCTTTAAGGTCCGGTAAGTAAATTTTTTATTTTTTGTTTATTTATTTTCTTCTTTCTTCCCTTTCTTCTTTTCTTTTCCTTTTTCTTTCCTTCTTCCTTCTAGGGTGGCGCCACCACCTCCTCGCCGGGAAGAGGTGGGGCATCGGCTGGAGGCCTGGTGGCCCTGCGGCCGTGTCTGGCGCCGGCTCGGCCTGGGCCCGGCGGCCCTGTGGCCGCACCTGGTGCCCTAGGGCAACCGCGGCCGGGCCTGCGGTGCCCTAGGGCAACCGCGGCCGGGCCTGCGGTGCTCTAGGTGCCCGCAGGCCGAGCCCAGTTGGGCTATAAGACGATAAGATTAGGGCAGGGTACTTACATACTTATGGTCCATAACCGAATTGCATAGAGTATAAGATTAAAACAAGCTACTTACTTTTTTTTCACAATTCCAATTACATGAATAATTCTTGTTCATCTTATAAAATGTGGTACATGATCTATAATAAGATTAAGACAGGGTACTTACAGAAATTTGCTTTCCAATTTCTTACGTCCTGATAATAAATCCTTGATCACCTAAATTAATAGCATAGAGGTCGCATTATTCTCTATTTATTTTATAAGTTTATCATAACATGAATTCATTTGCTTGGATCCCATCTAAGGATCTGGCTCAAGTCCATTTTACCCAATTTGGAGCCCTTGGGCTCGATTTAGAGCCAAATTGGGCTCACATAAGTCAATTGGGCTTTTAATTAAAGAATTAGGCTTGAGTCAGGGTCAGCCTGTGGCAAATTTGGTCTTCAATTAATTGAATTGGGCTTGAATTGGGCTTGAATTGGGCCTGATTTGAACTCAACCAGGTCTGCTGAGACTAACTCAGCTTAATCGGGCTCGGACCCGACTCAATTGGGTTCGAATTTAATCTAATTTACTCAATTGGGTCCGTTCGGACTCAGCTCAGTTCAATTAGGTTCGGACCCGACTCAATTGGGCTCGAATTTAATCCAATTTACTCAATTGGATCCGTTTGGACTCAGCTCAGTTTAATTAGGTCCGGACTCGACTCAATTGTGCTTGGATTATTCCGATTTATTTAATTGTGGTTCGCTCAGACTTAGCCTAATCTAATTGGGCTCGGGTTCAGGTCTAATTGACCCGCAGGGACCAAGTGAGTCGTTTTATTTGGCCTAATTAGAGTGGGCTGATCCTAATAAATTGATTTTACATTGGGTTCGGACCCAATTGGGCTGCGCTTAACCCAATTTAAGGCTAGCCCAATTCAGGTCCTGGGTTCACTAGGGTTCAGCCCAAATTGATCAGGGCTTGGCTTAGTCAAATTTGGCTAAGCCAAATTAAAGGCCTAGCGGGTTTCGGTCTCGAACCGGGATCCGACCCGTTCGGCCGGACCCGTTAAGGGTCCCTTGGTTTCCAGAGGCTTCTCGCCTCTTCATCTCCCGATCCCCTTTTTCTCTCCTTCGATCTCTCTTCCTTCCTCCTTCGTCCTCCACCGAAAACCCTAAACTGGTGCCGAGGGGTGCACGTCCACAGGGTGGAAGCCGCAGGAGAGGGAGGGGCTAAACCCTCACCTACTCCGACCACGGCGAAGAAAAGCCGCCGTCCGAGGATGAAGCTTTAAGGTCCGGTAAGTAAAATTTTTATTTTTTGTTTGTTTATTTTCTTTTTTTCTTCCCTTTCTTCCTTTCTTTTCCTTTTTCTTTCCTTCTTCCTTCTAGGGTGGCGCCACCACCTCCTGGCCGGGAAGAGGTGGGGCATCGGCTGGAGGGCTGGTGGCCCTGCGGCCGTGTCTGGCGCCGGCTCGGCCAGGGCCCGGCGGCCCTGTGGCCGCACCTGGTGCCCTAGGGCAACCGCGGCCGGGCCTGCGGTGCCCTATGTGCCCGCAGGCCGAGTCCAGTTGGGCTCGGCCCGGATGGGCACTGGGTCTGGACCTGGCCTAGTTGGCCTCGGTCCAGCTCAGTTGGGCTTGAGCCGTGGGTGGATTCAGGGGGGTGTCCCATTTCCTCTTTCTTTCCCTCCTCTGCCACGGCCACTTTCTCCTCTCCCTTGTTTCTTGCTGAAACAGTGGAGAGGGGCGTCCCGGGTAGAGGTCCCCGACCCTCACGGTGACCTGGATTGTCAGCGCGTAACCCATTTGTTTCCTTGTACACCTAATTTCCCTTTTTTTCCCCCTTTAAAATATAATTATTTTATCTTTTTATCCAAGATTTTCTTTTCATAATCCTCATCTACTAATGGAAGCGATAAAATCCAGGTCCTCCCTGAATTAGCAAAGGTCAGGACTAGACTCCCTCTTTCTAAGGAGCATTCTCAGATATGGCGGAGGGGTTGACAGTTGGAAATTGGTACGGTTCTACTATTATTCGTAAGTTGGTCGACGCCGCCCGCTCCATTGAAGAGGCAGACCATTTCGATTCAAAGATTCAGGTTATGCTGCGTGAACTACAGTCTACCCTTGGAGGCAGCCAAGCTTTGATCAGTGATCCTGAGAGAGGGCTGGCAAGTGACCCTGCCCAGTCCGTATTGCTGGGGCAACTCAGAGATGCTTGCTATGAGGCGGACGACTTGCTGGACAAATTTCACTTAAGAATCCTTTCCACGAAGATGAACCGTGACAAGAAGGTGCGGTGCATTCCATCCTGTTTTATGTATTTCAAGAATTTAGTTTCGCTCCGTGATGACCTTCAAAACTTAAAGAATCTTGTGGGAGAACTTCAGGGAATTTCTAATGGTGTCAGGCGTATTTACATGTTAGTCGACAAAACTTATGGGCGGATAGGTTGTAGCAAAAAAAAAAAAGAGCGGATGGTCAACTTCGAGACGACGTCCATTCCGTCCGACATAATTATTGGGCGTGAGAAGGAGAAAGAAGAGATAGTAAGCATATTGTTGAGCTCAGGTGATGGGGTCGATGTCCTTCCATTAGTAGGCATGGGGGGGGGTTGGCAAAACAACTCTTGCACAACTTGTTTACAACGACGAGAGACTGAAGATGCATTTCGACGCAAGAGCCTGGTGTTATGTGTCTGCTGATTTTGACATCGAAAGGATTTCAAGGCAGCTGTTGTACTTCCTGTCAGATGATCTCTCCGATACTATTTCTGATATGGAAACCAGTTTTGTGAAACTTGAGCATGCTATGTCAAACAAGAAACTTTTTCTTGTCCTTGATGATGTGTGGGATGACACACCTGACCACTGGGACGCGATGCGCCACTTCTTATTTGCACGCGGTGCAAGAGGGGGCAAGGTTTTGGTAACAACTCGAAGTGCACACGTTGCTGCTCTTATGGGTACTATCAGCCCTATAATGGTAGGATGTCTATCAGAGGATGAGTGCTGGGCCCTTATTCGGCGTTTATCATTTTGTTATGGGAATCTAGAGCATGAGGAATGGAAGAACTTGGAGCCTATTGGTATGCAAATATGTAGAAAGATTGGAGGTTTGCCATTAGCAGCACTGTTGGTAGGGGTTCTATTACGAACCAACGAGGATGAGATGTCCTGGAGAAGAATGTTGGAAGGTGAAGAATGGTGGGAGAAAGGTATTTCTCCAGGAGGGCTCTTGCCAACTCTCATGTTGAGCTATCAACACCTAAATGATGATTTGAGACAATGCTTTTCTTACTGTTCCATTTTCCCTCGGGGATACATGTTCGAGAAACATAAATTAGTCCAGATGTGGCTAGCACAGGGCTACATTAAACTAGATGACGGAGAGGAAATGACAGTGACACTGGAGGATGTTGGGAGCGGATGGTTTGATCAACTAATGTATAAGTCTTTCTTTCAACCTGCAGAGGAAAACAGATATGCAATGCATGAGTTGATGCACGATTTGGCAGCATCTCTCTCTTTGGATGATTGCTTTGTAGTTGAAGATGAGTCACGAGATATTCCATGGACGGTTCGCCACTTCGGTGTTAGGACTGATAAATTGGAGGTGCTCAAGGAAATGATAAAATATAAAAGGTTGCGTACCCTTTTGTTCTTTGGCAAATATGATTCGCATGAATTTTCTAGGGTTTTTGAAGACATGTTCATATTTCTGAAGGACCTGCGGGTGCTGGACCTATCTTCAACTCCCATAAAAAAGCTACCAGATTCTTTCGGTGGCTTATTGCATCTCCGGTACCTAGACATTTCTAACACCAAAATCAGACTGCTTCCTACATCTTTTTCTAGGCTTCGCAATCTGCAAGTGCTGGATTTGCGAGGATGCCACTTTCAGGAGTTACCGAAAGGCATGAGCAAATTAATCAGCCTGCGATATTTGTATGGCGATTCTGAAATTGTTTCTCTAATAGAGCGGATTGGAGAACTAACTAATCTCCATTACATAGAGGAATTTCCTGTCAGACAGAAGAGGGGGCATGGAATAGGAGAGTTAGAAAACTTGATGAATCTTCGAAGGATTTCAATTAAGAATCTTGAGAATGTCAAAACTAAGGAGGAGGCCAAGAAGGCTAAGTTGAAGAATAAAAAGAACCTCAAGGCATTGCAGCTAGAATGGAAATGGAGTTCTCCAACAAGAAACCGGCCTGATGGGCAGGAAGAGGTACTTGAAGGGCTCAAACCACATTACAGCCTTAGGGAGCTAAGCATTACGGGCTATGATGGCATTTTCTACCCATATTGGATGGCGGGGAATCACTACCCTCTCATCAATCTGGTGCATATACATCTCCGTCATTGTCACAGGTGGGAAAACCTCCCATCTTTTGGGCAACTTCCCTGCCTCAGGATTCTGCATTTTGAAAATATGCCTGCACTAACCCGAATTGGTGATCAGTTTTATGGCAATGTTGATGTGGTCTTTCCATCTCTGGAGCAGCTGACATTTCTGGAGTTGAAGAATTTGAGGGAGTGGTCAGAAATAGATAGTCATCAGTCCTTTCCGCGCCTCCGTAAAATTCAGATTAAGGACTGCCGCAGCCTAACAAAATGTCCCTTCCTCTCTATTCACTCATCAGTTGAAGAGCTTGTAATCAACAACTGTGGTGACCTCGGCATTGCACTGCCTGGATGTCTACAAAGCTTCACCTCTCTGACTCTCCTAATGATATCTCATTACCACCACAAAACATATATTAGTTTGTCCAACATCAAAGCACTTGAGAAATTGCACCTTGAAGACTGCCCAGAGCTGAGAATGCCAGGTGGGCTTCACTCTCTTGCTAACCTGAAGAAGCTACATATTGAAGGATGTCCCATGTTGAATGTGTCCTCACTGCCTAAGCAACCAGATATGGAGAAGGGCTTGCAGTCTCTCACTGATGTCTGCATGGATGACAGTATCCTACTTAATGACGGATGGGTTCTCTTAGGAAGCCTCCCTTCACTCAGGATTTTGAATTTCCAGCACTTTAACCATCTTGGTTACTTTAGCAAGGAGCAGGAGTTGTGGTTTCATCAACTAACCTCCATCCAAGAGCTGGGGATATCCAACTGTCGCAGTTTGGAGCACCTGCCTGCTGACTTGTCTACGCTTTTATCCCTTAAGAAACTGAGTATAACAAACTGTCCCAAGATTATGTCACTTCCAGAGAATGGCTTGCCTATTTCACTCAAAGACTTGCAGATCTCAGGATGCCCAGCATTGGAAGAGCGGTGCTCAAAGGTTGGACCTGATCGGATAAAGATTGCTCACATCCCTCGTGTACGTGTCACAGATGCCGTGACAATGAAAACCTGACACTTGACAACTACTCCGATGCTTTTGGTATGTGTTCACTTTCATCCTTTTACACTTATCTCTCTCGGTTATGTTTTGCAATTTTACATCAGGCTTCCAAATCATAGTCGTATTAAAGGATAATAGCCTATGGATCTCTTTTAATTTGCCTTGATCTTCTTCCTTGAATTGTTTTCAAGTTAATCTTATTTTACTTAAAAGAGCTCAATTTCTTGTAGAAGATTAAATAAAATCTCTCCTCAAAATAAGAATAAGAAAACAAAGAACACAAAGTTTCTCGCAACTTTTCGAAACAACACACTGAATTGAAGGTCCCATGTTAATTTTTCATGGCTGATGCTTCCTTTTTGCTCTTTCTCTGTTATTGCTTCACCTGCGAAGTTATGTAGGTTCAAGGTATTTCATGTTTGAACACA
Source organism: Phoenix dactylifera (assembly GCF_051530095.1). NCBI lineage: Eukaryota > Viridiplantae > Streptophyta > Magnoliopsida > Arecales > Arecaceae > Phoenix > Phoenix dactylifera. The sequence goes on along the minus strand of NC_143190.1, from coordinate 37,120,831 downwards.
AATTTTCCATTTTCATAAATATGTTTTAACAGTTAATTATCTTGCGCCTGATCAGGAGTTTCTTCGTGTTTTTACAATATCAGCGCACGTCACTGGTATGCATAAATCTAATTTTTGGCAAGTTTATGGCTTGTGGGACAACTTGAGCTTGATCTCTTGTCATAGTTGTTTATTAGCAATTGATGTGCCAGGCCACAATTGTCAGGGCTTTGTTGGAAATTTGGAAGGAGAGGAATTTGAGAATTCTCACTGAAGACTTTGCTTGCTTGTTTTCGGGCTCGAGCTTCATGGAGGCTGTTTGTCCTTTTGGTAGGGTGCCTATCTGAGACCCAAGGAGAAAGTTGTGTTTCTTACTGGGGTTTTTTATCCCAACACAATGTAGGTAGGAGGACAAGTGTTGGCTATTTAGGGTCGCCTGGGTCCGGTGCTGCCTTTTCTTTCTTTCTTTTTTTTTTGGTTGTATAAAGGAGAGATTGCATCTGTTGTTTTGTAATTGGTCAGGCTTGTCCGGTAGCTCCCTCGTCAAAAAGGGTTACTGCTTTATTTTCTTTCGCCTTTCCTAAATGAAACCGGAGTATTCTTTATCAATGCTCTAGAGTGTGGGTGCCATGAATTTCAATTTGTCATGTAAGGAAATGTAATTTGGTTGGTTGATATCACATTCGGACTTGAATCCGTGACACAGTTGTACTATTGCCGACTACTGTCCACAATAGCACAAAGCCTCATGGTAGTCAAACTTTTATTTATAAAAGATTTGCAGGTTGGTACAAAATATAGAGCTTCTAAATAGTTTGTGTATACAAAATGTATGTTTATCCCAAAGGAAAGACAGGTTCAAGGACTCCACCATACCACATTAAGGCTTTTTCGTACCTGTACAAGGTAGTTTGCACACAAGCATAACTTCTTCATGGGAGACTCATTACTTTAACTAGTTCTAGTGTTCTTCGAATGGATCTTCTACCAGCTGTTCCTCTTTTCAATCCAGCTATCCTTTTGAAGCGGATGGTTCACAGTGCTCATTCTAAGTCAAAATGGCCATGACAACAAAAGGAGGATCCATAAATCCAAATCTTTTTGAGTTTAGTAAAGCAGATTTCTTCCGTTATTCTATCCAAATCAGGTTTTAAGAAAAAGAAACTTTTCATAATAATATTAGGAGTTCTTGTCTTGTTAAGTCCGATTCTTTGTCTGAAAATGGGTCATACTCTGACCCCGATGAACCCTCTTGCCTCCCTAAATGTCCCTCACCATGAAGTGATTCAACCTCCAGTGAATGACATTCTGGTCGTGGTGATTCAGAATATTGCGGGGCGTCTTGAGGTTCTATTTTTGCAGGTCCTTCGTCGGACCAAATTCTGACTGTCACCAATCGGGTGATGGAGGATGTGATGGACCCCGGCCATCACCCCGGAGGAAAGTCTTCTCTCCGACTGCTATCACTGGCGGTGATCTGAAAGAAAATATAAATGAACGAGTATGAGATATACGGCTCAGTAAGTAATCTTGTATAATCTTACTCTCAAAGGTATTTTGAAACGTACGGAAGAAAATAAGTCAAGAGGAGGTGCCCGTTGTTTTCAATATGCTCATGACACAATCAACTTCTCCCATCCCTATTTAGTTCAAGTTACCTTTCTCAAGATCTTTTCGTTGGGCTTTTAAGTGGACTCAGGCTGTAGATCAATTTCAGTAAGAGTGCACTGGATTTGCTTAGAGATGACTAAGAATTAGCTTCTCATCTTTCAGGCATCATTCTTGATTAGAAAACTCCTTTCTTCCCCATTTATTATCTTGGGCTTCCATGTAGCTTAAAGCTCCTGCCACTGTGGGATTTAGGGAGGAGGGTCAAATATATGCAGCCTTATCCCAATATGCAAAGAGTCTATTTCTATGTTTCGAACCGATCACATCTGTAAAATCATAATGGAGCAATCCTACCATTGAGCTAAGGCTTGCCTTCTTAACAAAATAATCTGATAAGCAACCCTTCATTCATAGGATGGACTCTTGGCAGGCTTGCTCCAATTAAATCTATACTTACAACCCTTATCTCTCTACTACATGTATATCTTCCTTCTCCCAAGTTGGCTAGCGTTGAAATTGGAGAAACTCAGAAGGTCTTTCCTCTAGAAAGGGTTACAATCTTTCTCGAATTTTGCATCTCTAGTGAATTAGAATGTGGCCTCTAAATCCAAAAAAGTAGGTTTAGGAATTATGTCTCTCAAAAACTTCAACAGAGCACTTCTAGCTAAACAAGGTTGGAAGTTGCTTTAGAATTTTGAGCAGCTGTGGTTCAAGCAAATCAATGATGCTTATTACGAAAGCCTCCCCTTCGTGCAAGAAAGACAATCATTATCCCCTCAAACACTATCAATTTGGAAAATCATTTCCTAAGCTCTAGATCCTTTATGGTTATGTCTAAGTTTTCAATTAGGTGATTAATCTAGGAGGATCACTAGACTTGATATGGACCACTTTTGATACTACAAGTATTCAAGTGGATCATCAGTCTCAATATGGACTATTTTGGCCACTATGGATATCCAGAAGGATCACTAGACCGATATGAATCATTTTGGCCATTAAGAGTGTAACAACTGGAGGCCTCACCTAAAAATAGGCTTGTTAACGAGCCGAGCCGAGCCCGAGCCTCGGCTCGTCCGAGCTTGGGAGGCTCGGGCTCGGCTCTTTTTACAAAAGCTCGGGCTCAGGCTCGGTACCGAGCTCTGTATTAGGTTCGAGCTCAGGCTTGCTTGACAAAACAAAGGCTTGGACTTGAGCTCGTAAAAGCTCGTTTCAATTACGAGCTCCAACCCGAGCCCGAGCTCGGGCTCCCCCCAAAAAAAATATCCCTGTTTCACCCACGCTTCTCTCCGTCATGCTACAAAACACATTTTTTCTCCCCATTCTCTTCTCAAAATGTCCTTCTCTCTCTCCTCCGCCACCGCCACCGCCGACGACATCGCCACCGCCGCCGCCTCCTCTCCAACCTCCTCGTCCTCCTCCTTCCTCCAATATGCAAAAAGTCTATTTCTATGTTTCGAACGGATCACATCTGTAAAATCATAATGGAGCAATCCTACCATTGAGCTAAGGCTTGCCCTCTTAACAAAATAATCTGATAAGCAACCCTTCATTCATACGATGGACTCTTGGCAGGCTTGCTCCAATTAAATCTATACTTACAACCCTTATCTCTCTACTACATGTATATCTTCCTTCTTCCAAGTTGGCTAGCGTTGAAATTGGAGAAACTCAGAAGGTCTTTCCTCTAGAAAGGATTACAATCTTTCTCGAATTTTGCATCTCTAGTGAATTAGAATGTGGCCTCTATATCCAAAAAAGTAGGTTTAGGAATTATGTCTCTCAAAAACTTCAACAGAGCACTTCTAGCTAAACAAGGTTGGAAGTTGCTTTAGAATTTTGAGCAGCTGTGGTTCAAGCAAATCAATGATGCTTATTACGAAAGCCTCCCCTTCGTGCAAGAAAGACAATCATTATCCCCTCAAACACTATCAATTTGGAAAATCATTTCCTAAGTTCTAGATCCTTTATGGTTATGTCTAAGTTTTCAATTAGGTGATTAATCTAGGAGGATCACTAGACTTGATATGGACCACTTTTGATACTACAAGTATTCAAGTGGATCATCAGTCTCAATATGGACAATTTTGGCCACTATGGATATCCAGAAGGATCACTAGATCGATATGGATATCCATTAAGAGTGTAACAACTGGAGGCCTCACCCAAAAATAGGCCTGTTAACGAGCCGAGCCGAGCCCGAGCCTTGGCTCGTCCGAGCTTGGGAGGCTCGGGCTCGGCTCGTTTTACAAAAGCTCGGGCTCGGGCTCGGTACCGAGCTCTGTATTGGGTTCGAGCTCAGGCTTGCTTGACAAAACAAAGGCTTGGACTTGAACTCGTAAAAGCTTGTTTCAATTACGAGCTCCAACCCGAGCCTGAGCTCGGGCTCCCCCCAAAAAAAATATCCCTGTTTCACCCACGCTTCTCTCCGTCATGCTACAAAACACCTTTTTTCTCCCCATCCTCTTCGCAAAATGTCCTTCTCCCTCTCCTCCGCCACCGCCACCGCCGACGACATTGCTACCGCCGCCGCCTCCCCTCCAACCTCCTCGTCCTCTTCCTTCCTCCAGAACCTCAGCAACCTCTCCACCGTCCTCCTCGCCTCCTATGTCTGCTGTCGCGCCCACGCCCGAAGTACGAATCCTAACCCTAATGGTGGCGGCGCTGGTGGGAACTCCAACAACGTCATGCTGCCCCGCATAATCTTCGTCGTGGAGGAGGAGGATGACGAGGACAACAACGGCGAGGAGGGCGGCCGCAGCAACCAGGGCTACGCACCCACCGAGCTGGACCTGACGGCGATCAGCTCCTACCCGAGGTTCCCATTCTCCGCCGCCAAGGGCGGGGACGCCGTGGATATCAATAAAGAAGAGCTGGAGAGGAGGTTTAGCCATTTAGGAGACTAGGAGAGCTGGAGAGGAGGGCCTTGGCCCGTTGGATGCAGGGTTTCCAAATGATCTCGACCGTCGAATCCCGAACTCATTTGGTCGTGTTAAGTCACGAGCTCGTTTGGGCTCGTGAGCTGCTCGGGCTCAAGCTCGGGCTCGGGCTCGGATTTAAATGGGCCTTATTTTGAGCTCGGGCTTGGGCTCGTTTGACTAACGAGCCGAGATTTTATTGAGCCGAGCCCGAGCATCTCAGCCCAAAAATGCTAACCAGGTATTTTTTGGATTCCTTAGTCCTGTATAAGTACCTAAGATCTTTCTGGCAAATAACCGATGTGGGACTAAATACATGCCCACACGAATTCTCACATACACCTCTCGTTTAAACTCTGACATTATCGTCAGGATAAGGGTCCAAATCCATTCAAATCTAATCACAAGCATTACGATCGGCCCGTGGTCAACCCTAATGGACCTATGCTGCAATAACCCCTAATCCACATAGGCTATGGCCGAGTCTACTCTGATTCAATTTGTAATAACCTAAGATCTCACCCAAAAAGGCTAGCCACATAAATTTTTTTGGGTTCCTTAGTTTTATATAAGTACCTAAGATCTTTCAGACGAATAACCTAATGGAAAAAATATTGGGCATCTCGACCTCGAATCGGACTAACCTCTTTGACCTTGGTATAAACTGAGGTAAACGACCCTAGCCGAGGAGCCGATCAGCCGAGGAGCCAATCGGCACGTGCCGACAAGGACTGACAGTTCCGACCACCTGCAGTTGTGGCAACTTTGCCTTCAACGCATAGTCGGTGTCGTACGCCGCCCATACGAAACAATGCCCACGCCATAGTCGTACTACTGGCCATTTCCTGTCTATTGACGCATGTCATATCAGGTCAGAAAATGACAAAATAGGTTGCCCTATATAAAAGTGCAGACCGGGGGACCTCAGGTATGAGATGAAACATCATTCACAGAGAACTCCACTATGTTGAAATATCTTCCTTCTATACTATTGCTACCCCATTCTGACTTAACCATCAAAGAGTCCTCTCCTGGGAACTCTTCGGTAAGCAAACTTCTTGTAGGCCATCCCCGAAGGAAGCCAGCTCTAGCACACCTCGGCCACTTCGTCTAGATCGGTTTTCGTTGACCTCAAAGTCGTTCCGAGCTGTACTTTGACCTCGGTCTGGATTCAGCGGCAACAAATTGGCACTAGAGGAAGGGCACCACTCCAGCTACATCAGTATCAGGTGAAGGGAGAAATTGCCAACATGAGGTTGCAAGGAGCCCACGGTGCGTCACATGCCTCGCAACGCCGTGCTCCGGCCTCGAGTGGGTCACTGCAAAGCCCAAAACATGTTCTGCAGCAATAACTCGCTGCACCGACAAATAATGAGATTTTATCCTACTCATTTAGCAGGTGCAAGCGTTGACCGTGGCAGTTAGGGCTTGCGGCAGGTAGCAGTATGGCCAGAACCAGTTCGGCTAGAATCTAGTCAGCTCGCCACCATTCTTGGTCGTCGGCACACCACATGCCTTTGGTCAGCCACCTTTCTCAGAGTCAACACACCTGATGGAGCAGTCCTGGTTGGAATGAAAAACAGCGTAGTCTAAGCCCTCATTTTAGCAAGGACTCCGTTTAGAACCTCTCACCACCTCGCCACGTGGAGTCCCCACCCCAGTGGGATGCCGACCTTGATAGGAGAATCGAGGAGATGGGCCGGTAGATTTAGGCCCTTAAGGGATAGGTTCCGAGAGCAAACAACGACCTTAGTTTCTCTTTAAAACCCCTCTTATTTCGGTAAATCATAAAGGAACTGATTCCACCTCAGTTCAATATCTCCTCAGATCTCCTAGATCACCTTAAGAGCTTTAAGGCTCTAGTATGAAATGCAACATCGTTCACAAAGAACTCCACTTTGCTAAAATATCTCCCTTTTATACTATTGCCACTTTATTCTGACTTAATCATCGGAGGGTCTTCCGCTGGAAACTCTCTGGCAAGCAGATTTTTTGCAGGCCATCGTTGGAGGAAGCCAGCTCCAGCACATCTTGGCCACTTCATCTAGCTCGGTTCCCACCGACCACAAGGTCATTCCGAGCTGCGCTCTAACCTCGGTTTGGATTCAGCGGCAATATAACCAATATGAGACTAAACATACGCCTGCATGGGTCCTCACACATTATCTCTACATTGCATCCATTTTGTAGTTTGAATAACATGTGCATGGTGGTACCTTGGAATGGAAGACTCCCTCATGCTTGGAGTTAGAGGCTCACTCGTCCCGATTTTTTCTATATAAGTGAAGTAGGAAGCCATAGAAGACTATCCTTGTTCTGCGGTGACAAACTGTTTTTTCAATTGACAAATTTTGGTACCATTTCCTTATTAGGATTTGCCCACAACTCTTGAGCAATCTTGATATAAGCAACACTATCAGAAAGATCTTTATTGAGAATATTGAGTAAGCAGGACAAAAACATATGGTTGCATCATTCCTATGCCTTGATAATAGAGTTAGGTGCAGTTGGTTTGGGTTGAGATCTATTTATAAAACATAACTTATATTTTGCTGCAAGAGCAACAATTATGTCTTCAGTTTCTATAATTATCTCCAATAAGAATTCGCAGAGTCCATACAATCTCTGGACCATCAGTGATGGAAATAATGAGAGCTGAAACCAAACCGATGCCATTATTGTTGTTGATGCTATAGGATCTGTTTGGAGAAAATTTCTTCCGACATGCTCATGATGATAAGATACAAGAAATAAGATGGACTGCAATGGAGAGGAAATGGAATCTTTGATGTCTAGCTCTAATACCATGATAAAATTGGTTGGAAAGAATTGTTATATTTCCTTGAATATATATAAGTCCATGTGATACAAATTCTATAATTTCTAGAATGGTTAGAAATATAAATTTCATGATCTTAGAAATAGCTATAACATATGTACAATAATAGAAGTCAACAACAAAATTATATAAAAAATATAGAGATTGCAGAGAGCACGAGTATTGAAATCAATCCTAATTATTATGGAGAGATGAAAGCTCGTATGCTAATCTGGATTGTCTAACGGAGATAATAGAAAAAAAATTATAGTTTTGTATAGCTTAAATATAGAAATGAATCTTAATAATTGTGGACAGATGACAGCTTACATGATTGACTATGTTGATTAATAGATCACGCTCTTAGCTCTATAATATTACCAAGCCCTATGATATTACCAAGTGAGGGAGGAAAAAGGCAATATGTTAGAGGGAAAACAAAAAGCAGAGCTCATATTTTATGATACCATCATCGGTTTCCGATGTGAGAAAGATGGTTTCCTGTACGAGGGAGAAGGTTTCCGTGACAACTTTGCAGCTGTTTTCCTCCATTAAGTGGTCCCCTACAGTTTGATGATGCCCTTACGGATGACTTGGAGCATGTATTGAATGATCATCCTGTAGCTTACTTGAAAATCAAGAAAAAATATATTATTTTTATCTATCTATCTACCTACTTATCTTCCTATTTTTTTTATCAGTATAGAAAATATTTTCTAGAAACAACGACAACCACTATAGGAGAGGAAAAAAAAAAGAAAATTAAAAATTAAAACAAGGACAATCTTCGCATGGGTCGCAGCAAGACGCTCTCACCCTGCTCCAAAAGCCACGTCACAACCACGTTTCTTTCTTTAATGTAGGAGATTAGGGTCTCCATTCTCCTGGTTGCCTTTGGTTTTTTATCTACATTTCTCTCCAAACGTCCCAACCACTCTCTGCGTATAATTGAACGAGCCCGAGGCCCTTCCTGTCTCGAATTGACAAAGCCCAAGTTTCTCTCTTTGCAGCAGGAGTCTCTTCTGAGATGGTGGGGGTTGCAGTGACGGTCGGAGGATGGGTTGCATCTGCCTTTGCCGGTAAGGCGATCGACATGCTTAAATCTTATTTGGAGGACAACCACGACTTGGATGCAGATATGAAGAGGCGGCTGGGCAATGTGCAACTCGCTCTTCCACGGATCGAGCGCGCGATCAACGCAGCTGAGGGATGGCCGATCGAGGACGAGCCCCTTCTGGCATGGCTAAGGCAAGTCAAAGATTTGGCTTACAAGGCAGAGGACTTGGTCGATGATTTGGAATCCAAATTCCACCAGGGTGAAAATAAGGTGCGTGCTTCTAGATCCTCTATGCTGCAGACTCTCAAGCGTACAGTTTTGACTGGTGATGATCTCAAAAACTTGAACAACCTTGCGAGTGACCTTGAGCGAATTAATCAACAAATTGACCATTGGCAACCAGTGCTGGACCAGCACAAAGCAAATATAAGAGCTGCAATCAGCGAGAATAGGTCTTTTTTAACTCCTCAGGAAGTGATTGGACGAAATGCAGAGACAGATGTTATAGTAAGGATGTTATTGAGTTACAGAGGAGAGGAGGGGACTAGTAGTACTCCGAGCTTTGTTGTCCTTCCCATAGTAGGCATGGGGGGTGTCGGCAAAACTACGCTTGCAAAGCATATTTTTATGCATGAGAGGCTTTTCCCTAATGACAGAAGTCAGGAGAATCATTTCTCACGGAAAAGGTGGTTGGACGTGTCTAATAATCAATGCTATTTTGGAAGATATGTTGAAGAAACTTCAGAGTATGACGAGAGAGCAGAGTTTTTTGATCGTCCTCGATGATGTATGGAATGTGGACATAAATGGTTGGGATAAACTGCGCAGAGCCTTAGCTCGTGGGGCAAGGGGAAGCACTGTATTGATAACAACTCAATATAAAAGAGTAGCAAAAATCATGTGCACATGGACCCTATAAAACTAGATGTTCTAAAGGAAAATGACTATCAGAAACTTTTAGAACAACGCATATTTGTTGGTCAGATTCTTGAGGAACACACAAGGCAAGATTTACAATCAATTGGTAGGAAAATGTCTATACTGTGACGCTTACCTCTGGCAGCAAACGGACTGGGAAATTTGTTAAGGTTCAATTTGGATTCGAATTACTGGAAGACATTCTTGAATAGTAAATGGTGGGAACATGAAGCAGTTTTAAAAGATGTACTACCATCTCTGGGATTGAATTATCAAAACCTAGATGCAACTCAGAAACTATGCTTTGCTTATTGTTCCATATTTCCCAGCGGTCACAAATTCGAGGAATATAGCTCAGGGTTTCATCCAGCCCAAGATCGGGGGGAAAATGAGAATAGAGGATATAGGGAGGCAGGTATTTGCCGAACTTGTAGGTAGGAATTTCTTCCAAAGGAGATCTGAAACTGAAAATGAGTATGTGATGCATGATATAATTAGAGAGTTGGCAATATATCTTTCTTCGGATGATTGTTTTGTGATCAATGATGAGACTGAACAAATTCAACCAGGAGTGCGCCATCTAACTGTTACAACTAGCAAATTGGATGCATTTAATGATTTGAGCATGGTTGAAAATTTGAGAACCCTTTTGTTATTTGGCAATTATGAAACAGATGAATTTTATAAGGTTCTTAAGAGCATTTTAAAATACTCGAAAAGCCTGCGAGTGTTGGATTTATCTTACAGTAACACAGAAATCAGCAAACTGCCAAAAGCTATTGGTCACTTGTCACATCTACGGTACTTGGATATCTCTAATACTAAAATCTGTTGGTTGCCGAAGTTATTTTGTAAGCTTTACTATCTACAGGTGCTGAACTTGCAGCTGTGCAATTTTAATGAGTTACCTGAAGAAATGAACAAGTTGACCAACTTGCACCATTTATGTGCAGAATCTAAGACAGTTTCTCTAATATCTGGGATTGGGAAACTTACTTGCCTTCAAGAACTAAAGGAATTCCACGTTGGAAGGAAGAGTCACAAGATAGAAGAATTAAAGGACCTAAAAGAACTTCGAGGGCAGCTATTAATTCAGAATCTTGAGAATATTGATAGGAAGGAAGAGGCCATGAATGCAAAACTAAGGGAGAAGAGGCACCTTGATGCACTGCGTCTTTATTTTGAGATAAAGGATGGACCAGTGACTAGATCCGGTTTCATTTTAACAAGAATGCTCAAAGTATTTTCAAAAAGCGAAATGCACCTAACTTGAAAGGGCTACTTGAGGGGCTCGAACCTTATTGTGATATCAAGGAACTAGTAATCAAGGGTTATGATAGCGATATGTTTCCAAGTTGGCTGGTCAATAAAGAACGTCTCACTAGTCTAAAATCTATTCATCTAAGTTCTTGTGAAAAGTTGACAAGCCTTCCACCCCTTGGGCAACTTCCCTCTCTCAGGGTCCTGCATATTGAAACATTGCATGCACTGAGAAAAATCGGTGTTGAACTCTATGGCAGTGTTAATGGTGCGTTTCCATCTTTGGAGGATCTGAAACTACAGGACTTGAAGGAATTTGAGGAGTGGTCAGAAGTACAAGGCCAGCAGTTATTTCCTTGCCTCCGAAAACTCCACATAGAGCAATGTTTGAAGTTGACAAAATTTGCCCTCCTCATGCTAAACTTACCAGTTACAGAGCTCAAAATCAACTCATGTGGTGACCTTGGCAGCGCAGTACCTGAATGTCTACAAAGACTCACCTCGCTCACCATGTTAAAGATTTCTCATTACCCACACATGACATCTCTGTCTTTGTCTAACCTGGTTGCCCCTACAGACTTATGTCTTTCAAACTGCCCAGAGCTGAGTTTCCAAGGGGAATTACAGTCCCTCACTGATCTGAAGCAGTTAGAGATTGCAGGATGTCCAAAGTTATGTGAGTCGTTACACCCAGAGCAACCACGTCAGAACCAGGGTTTGCTATCTCTCAATAAACTACATATGGATGACAGCCTCGTAGTCAACAATCTTGGGATTCTCCTGGGAAGCCTACCTGCGCTCCAGATTCTGAATATTTTCAGTTGCAGTCATCTTGTTTGCTTAAGTGAAGAGCAGGAGATGTGGCTTCGGCAACTAACCTCTCTCCAAGAGCTACAGTTTTCTAATTGTGAGAATCTCCAGCATCTGCCTAATAATTTGGTAACCTTTCCTTGCTCAAGACGTTGACCATATGCGACTATCCTGAGGTCATGTCATTGCCAGAGAATCTCTTGGCTGCCTCACTTAAAGAATTGCATTTCTCAGGATGCCGGCTGTTGAAGGAACGGTACCAAAAGGAGGGAGGACCAGATTGGCAAAACATTGCTCATGTACCTTGCATATGTATTGACCATAAGACCATACAAATGCTTCAAGAAGAAAGCTCAGACACGGCTGCTACTTCTATGTCTTAGGTATATGATCTGCTTTCTAGCTTTTGTACACATCCCTCAGTTACACTTTACATTTGCTTTGCGTATTAATGATTTCAAATTCTAGTAATATACTTGGACAACAGCTTGTGCCGGCCAATATTATCTGCCCTCCCTTTGTTCTTTTTTATTATAATCATTGTTTTTCACAATTGATTAGATATTCTATTGCTTAAAGAGCTCAGTAACCTCTCTGTAATCTAATCTCAGATTGAGAAATCCAGTTCCTATTGTTTGTGCTGGTAACACATTGATTGAAGTTCCAAAGATAGTCTATGGCACCTAAGGACAATTTGATCCTTGTATGAGATATCGTGCTACCTCTAGGTATATGAAGTCCCATGTTAGATCCTGTTAACCCACAAGTATGTATTTTGTTTTGTGATCTAGCAATCTTATCATATAGTCTGATAGCAATCCTGCACCTAATCAATTTTTTCTCCTACGTTGTACTTGTTTACATTTCTAAGGTCGTGCCACAACCAGCTTTATGAGGGCATTGTGTCAAGCTACAGCATACTGATACATGCACATGTATTTTTGAGTGTATGGCTTGTACAAACAATCACAACCTGATTTGTGGTCAATCTTTGCATTAGCAACTGATTGATGTCTCTTGGTGTGTTGCTATAAAGGAGGCTCATTTGGGAATTTGATGGGATTCAGGTTATTTTTCGAGGATGGATGAGATTTGGTTTGTTAATGACATCAAAAAAATGTAATCACTATGTATGTACTTGTGGAAGTTTGGGATAACATCAAGGTTGCAAAAGTACCGGTCAAGATTTTGCTAAACTTAATAGAAAATCTCATCTTCGTACAGGCTTAGGACTTCATTATCCACTAACCCCATATTGCATTTTCATTATTTAATTTCTCATGTTGTTGGTTGCTGATCTTGCTCGAAGAATTCCATATCACAAGATGCCAGATGAGCATTGCCTTTAGAGTAAGGAGCTGATTGGCCAATGACTGTTCACATCCCCCACGTGCATATCAATCTGGAAATGCTATGAGATGGTACGACAAAGCCACTGCTACTTCCATTGTTTAGGTCCATTCTCACTTCCTATCCTTTATCTGTCAGTAATATTTTGCATTATTCATATATTAACGGCCTGACCGCAATATTATATGAGGACAACAGTTTATGGAAGAGCTCGCTGGTCTAATTGGGAATTCTCTTATTAGATCTCAATAACGGTACATGTTTTTTAAGGCTTAAAACACACATTCTGTGTTTTGTCATCTAACTGCACTCTATTCATCTATCGCATCCTTGTAGGTAAATAGAAATATTTCCATTTCTTACCTGGCATTTTAAATTTCTAAGGTTAGCTTGAGATGAGAAACTCTAGGAGGCACTGTGCCAAGGTATCACCACTTATTCACAATTTAGATTTGGTAGCATATGGCTTTCACAACAAATTCAGTTCAAAGTGTTTTCATCTTCTAGCACCTGATCAGTCATTCAATTCTTCTGATAGGTTGCATTGGACCAGCCAACTTCAAGGATGCGACAAGCTTCAGTATGTTAAAACTGTTTCAAACCACTTTATGTCCCTGAGCTGAGCCCTGAATCAGTTTTAATCACCTAAGAAATAGTCTTGCTAATCATCTCAATTTGAAACTCCAGGACATGCTGCGATGTTCCACAAGGAAGCCAGCTTCCAAATGTTCTAAACTGGAAAGCACTTCATAGGATCCTGACATGCTGTAATGGACTCTCATTTGGAATGCCACAAGTTTGCGCATTTTTTTCCCTTCTTTTCCTTTCCTCTCTTTTATTTCTTTCTATTTTTTGTTTTTATTGCTGAGAAATGCGATCCCCGTGCATTTACATGCATCCTTGGATGATAAATGGCAGAGTTGTTGAAGTTAAATATGAGTAGTTTGGGGTGTCACAAAATATGATGTAAGGTCTTATTGGATGTTCAGCGCATATATTCTCCACATGCCCAATGTTCAGCACCATCTGGAAAGCAATCTGCTCAGAGCTGGGGGATCTTCATACACAATCCTCTTTCGACTATCTCTGCACTGATTGGGTCCAGCAGAACTTTGCTAAGAACAGCCGGCACATTATACTAATGCTGCTCGTAGCCGTGGCTTGGTCTTGTTGGAGAGAAAGGAACGCCAGACTTTTCCTTAACAAGCACAGACCCATTGCCTTAATTGCCACTGAAGCACAGCATACATTCAATGATCGGTCACTAATCTGTAGATACAGCACTCTTGCAGATTTTGCTGTGGACTAGGGTGAGGCATGTTCACAGTCATCTGGTCGACCTCTGAATTCTACCTGCACCTTTTTGGTATCTCTAGCAATTGAAGATGACAGGTGGCATGGGCTTTGGCACAGACTCTAGCACAGCACAGGCTCTGGCATGAATTTCTCTCTGCTACTGGAAAACACTGATGGTGTCATCCCCAACTCCTTTACTTGAACGGCTGAAAACTCTAGTCACTGGGTCTTCTTTGGCAAACACTTCGACCGGCTCATGGGTAAGGAGAATGAAGAGCTGTAGAATGATGAGATTGCTCCTGGGGCTTTACACATTTGAGGTTCTTGATGCTGGAGATGCTCCCAATTTTGGTTCATCAATTCTCTGCTAATGTAACTGATCACTTGATCTCACTCCTTTTGTAAATACTTATCTTCAATAAAAGCCGGGTGGCTATTTACTTAGCCTGCTTTTCCATCAAAAAAAGATCTTACTAGATGTTACCACGCTTGTGTAATTTTGTTTCCTTTTCTTACTATTGCAGCCTGCAATCTGAGCTGAGGGCAGGTTTTTGGAGTTAGCTGACCCACCAATTTTGAATTGTCGATGTCAGAGTAGAAGCCCCAAATGGAGAATTAGAAATTTATCTAATAGGGGATTGTAACATTTCACCTGGAGATGAAAAATTCGCTATTATTTGTTTATGAATCATGAGAGCAAACCTGGGATGAGGAGATGAGCTACTGAGAAAAATTTTTGCGTGCTCAGAATATCCATTAAGATGCAGAATCAAAAGATGGATTCTCCATTACGAGATACGTGGGCCTTAAATTCATGTTTGCATAAGTTTTTTGACCGAATGATGAATTCCATGTAAGCTGCCCTTTTAGATAAAGAAGCAATGATTTTCAAGTTCAACATTCGAAGAAACACTTCTATTAGCAGAAAAGGTGACGCGCATTGTTTCATTTTTCCAAAAATTCAGATAAATACAAAAATAGAGATGTGAATGCACACAGTTCAGGGGCGCCCAAAAAGTCATTTTTTTATGTAAGTGGAGGAAGGAAGACCTTTCCCCATATTTTATTAAGAGATGGAAAAGAATATCAGGTACAAGTACAGAGGATAAATAGAGGATGATGTAGAAGACAAATGATCTTACTGACTGAGTAGAGTGTCGATCTTCCTCTCTAAGATTTTATGTCCTATTTTTCCCTTCTCGGTTGATTGGGGATTTCTTCTTCAAGAACACCCTACAGTTTCTTTCCAACCAAATTTGCCAACAAAATACAAGCACCATTTGATCCTATACTCTATGAAAATAATGGATCCTCTTGCATCTCCAAGTTGTCTACAATGTCTGTAAGGAAGTTGGCTAACCTCTCCAAGCGATGCACTTTTTGACAGTCAACAAAACACCTTTAGAATAGGAGCAATGAATAAAAAGGTGTTTAGTAGTTGCTTGAGGAGCTCCACAGAATAGAAGGCAGAAGTGGTAGGCCAACCTTTTTCCGTTAAAAATTCTCCAGTATGAATAGCGGTTGCTTGAGGAGCATTGATTTCATTGCATCCTTACAGCGAGTTAGAAATTTCTCGATCTCATGACACTTAAAATTTCTCAGGTCAGCCATAGCTGAGAGATTTTGGAAAACGTTGCATCAAGGTACCACCATGGGCACTTTAATTTGGGTTGTACGGCTCTGTCATCAACTACAGCACGATGACTATATCTTTGACAACCGAACAGTTATTTTGTTGCTTCTAACAGGTTGTTAAAAAGGAGTTCGTTTCAGAACGAGCTTTCAAGAGTTTTAAACTACCCTACGAGACCGGGTGCCATGCCATGTTGACATGGAAGGGAGGCCATCTTATGCACCAGTAACTGATAATGATCTTCTGGCCTCTGATATGTTGTTGGGAAGGATTCATTACGCCATAAGCTTCAGCTTATTATTGATGAAAATACAATCGCTACATGTTAACACCTTCGTACATGATAAATTGTAGTGCCACCAAAAGACAAATTGAGAAGAGTTAAATTCTGATTTGTTGTCTGTATGGTCATAAAACATGATATAAGAAATTATTGGAGTTTATCAATCTTGTGTAACTTCGTTTCCTCTTTTGCCTTATTATGCTTTCTTCTTGAATAATGACATAATTTTGATGTAGACACTGAAACTTTTTGCAAAGTGGACAGATGTATTGCAATAAGGAGAACCAATAGATGGATTCTCCTTTGTGTGAGTCCAAAGCCCTAAATTCATGCTTACAAGAAACACTGTATCCATAAGAACTAAAGGCAATTAAGTAGTTTTCCATTTTACAAAATTTCAAAGGATTAGGCACTCATTTAAAAGAAATGGCAGGATGAAAGTACAAGTTCTCGGAGTCAATACTGTAAGAAAAAAACACTTATTAGTTCTCTCTCATGACTGGAATGCGATAATTGTTTCTTCTAGAACCATTTTACGCATTGAAAGGTTCCACTTCACCAGATTTCCTGCTCTCATAGGAAAGTTTCTCTAGAGGAATGTTAATTCAAAATTCTGAGCAAAATGTTCAATTCAAAACTGTGCACTAAATTTAGGTTTCAAGTGATGGAAATGCATTCCAGCAGATCATTTTTTCTCTCTATGAATCCAAGCAAATGTTCAGTGGACCCATTCTTCAGGCCAAGGTAACTTCGATATCCTACATTCCACAAATCCTGCACCTGAATACATATCTAGAGCGAGAAAAGCTGCAGAAGGTAAGAGTAGACCAAAGCCAACAGCGCCTTGACCTGCCTGTTGGCACCCTACTCTCCTCTCAGCATGCACTAGGGAGAGGTTCCTGCAGGTTCAGACGCACAAAATGGCATTTATCACAGTTTTCACAAAATTAATTTCAACACCATGAAAAACATAACCACCACAATGCCAACATAGTTAGAAGAACGAAATTTTTAGCAGCAGGTTCCTACTTATTCTAGATGGTTATTTGCAAATAAAACAAGAACTTATGCCAGTCCGAATGCCAAGTACAATGAAGATGCATTCAACATTTAGTATTGTTCAAGTACAACTTCTATTGCATCCATAAAATTTTCGATTGTTCCTTAATTTTACTTGACCTTATTCATCCATCCATTGGACTCCTTTGTTAAGAAATTTGATATAATAAGGACCAAGGTCTTGTTAGCATAGGGTAGGGGTATTCTAGCTTGCATGAATTAACCTTCATGAATTACTACAGTTATTTGATGCTTTTTTTTTTGTATCACTCAGGTAAATACACTCCTGAATACAAATGGCTTGAAGCAGAGCTACCTAAAGTAAACAGGAGTGAGACACCATGGTTGATTGTTCTCGTGCATGCACCATGGTATAATAGCTACAACTATCACTACATGGAAGGAGAAACCATGAGAGTAATGTATGAGCAATGGTTTGTAAAATACAAAGTTGATGCTGTATTTGCTGGCTATGTCCATGCCTATGAGCCCAGTGTAAGGGAATGTCGTTCTTCTACTCTCTTGCACGTTTCATCAGCACAAGTTTCCAGTTCACCACTGCCTTTTGCAATATATGGGATTGTTTACTCATGACCAAGAATTTCTGTTTTCTGCATAACTAAATCAATCGTTGCTTCCTACACAAAAACACACATCTTTATTTATGACCTTTTAATTTGTTCCAATTATTTATTTGCTTTTCATGGCTATGTGCTATTGGAATTAAAAAGCTGTTAGAAAAGAGCCTCTGCCAGCTTGCCTATACTCCATTGGATTTTGGTTTCAGTTAACATAGATGGTGTCCCATGTATGACAAGTTATACTAGGAGGGATAATTTATGTATTAGCAAGAACTACAACCATATGGTGCTTTAACATTTGAGTTGGTCTGGTGGGAAGTCCTCTTCAATTGGAGTCTTCCTACCATATGGAGTCTTCCTACTCCATAGATCGTTATTGTTGGTCTTGTTTTACCTCCACCATCCTAGATCATGAACAAATCTGATGATTTGTCGGTTTTGTTTTGCAGTATAGGATATCAAATATCGCATACAATATCATGAATGGAAAATGCACACCAGTTCCTGACCAATCATCTTCTGTATACATCACCATAGGCAATTGTGGAAATCTCAAAGGGCTCACGACTAAGTAAGTTGAATATGAGATCTATAATTATCATTTCATTCCCTCGCTGTTTTCTTAACATTTTGCTGATGCGATCAGAACTAGTGATTCTTCGTGGACTGATCAAGTTTTATTCATCCACAATGCAGCATGTCAGAGCCACAGCCCAATTATTCAGCTTACAGGGAAGCCAGCTTCGGTCATGCTATTTTTGACATCAAGAATCGGACCCATGCTTATTATACTTGGCACCGCAACCAGGATGGTCATGCAGTTGCTGCTGATTCCATGTGGTTTTACAACCGATACTGGCACTCTGGATGATTCTACTACATCTGCTGCATAAGTTGAGCCACTAGTTCTGAGTCTTTGGAAATAAAAATTTATCTCAAATGTTGAGGCAGGCATGGATACTTCTCCCTTCTTCTTTACTTCTCTACTTCACCTTTGAATCGAAAATTTTGTAGCGGAAGACTCTGCCCATTTAAATAGCTTATTTGTTGCTTTGTCAATAATCATAGTTTGAAGACTATGATGTTGATATGGAGTTGGTTCTGAATCTACAAATCACTGGTCTGAAAGATTAGCTTCATTCAATGAAGGAATTCAAGAACTTGTGTGATTGTGAAGGTCCAGTTAGCTCAATTATGATAACTTGCAATAGTGCTTAACATAAACTGGATCAAATTAACTTATTTGCTCAAGTGATTCGTGAATAGTTACAATGAAACCACTTTGCAATGTGGATAAAGATAAGAATTCAATTTGACAATTTATTGGATGAACAAAAGGCAAGGAGGAAGAGTACATAAAGGAAGAGTACAACTATGCACAAAGCAACCTAAGCAACTTCAGAAATTAACAAAATATATTTCTACGCTTTATCCAAAGCGAAACTCTGTCCCCCCTCCTATTCTGCTTTTTTTTTAAAAGGTAAAGCAAAATCAGTTTGTTAACAAAGAGAGAACAAAGAGTGGACTGCAAATTATGTGATCAAGTGAACCAACAAACGAAGCAATCCCGAATTCAGACTGAAATGGATCTAATCAATCAAGTCCACCTAATTAAAACAGGTTAGAAACGACAGGTTACCTGTTCACTGATATGGTTAAGGCCTGCTTCTCAGCTGCACTACCAAAAAGACCATATCAATAGTTTTATCGTTTAATTTCCTGTAACTTATTGGATCTTCTAGGGATTTGGGAGTTTCCATCCGTGGAATTTTGATGAGCAGAAAAGGAAGAAGATGGACAAAGAAAGGAGGAATCTCAAGGAGAATAGCATAGTCTTACAATGGACGTCTTCCGATACACTTCAACTCAACGGAGTGTCGGAGAGGAGGAATCGAACTCTATTGGATATGGTCCGGTCCATGATAAGCTTCACTGATTTACGATTGTTTCTTTGGAGAGATGTCTTACTTTCTGCGATTTATTTATTGAATAGAGTTTCCTCTAAATCCGTTCCTACTACACTATATGAGATATGACATTGTAAGAAGCCGAGTCTTGGTCATCTCAAGATTTGGAGATCTCCAGCTCACATCAAGCGACTACAGGAGGACAAGTTAGAGGCTAGGACCATGAGTGCTCGCTTTATAGGATATCCTAAAAAGTCATTAGGATACTATTTTTACGTCCCAGAGGATCACAATATTTTTGTAAGTCGACATGCTATTTTCTTGAAAAAATAGTTTATCCATGATAGAGGCAGTGGGAGGAAAATTGAGTTTGAAGAGAAAGTGTTTCTAAAGCAACGAGTCATGGAACCTATAGAACCTATTTATACTAAGCCAGTACATGTAGTACCTCCTCCACCTCGTAGATCTAGTAGGATTTTCCATTTTTCTGAAATATACTTAGGTATGCTTACAGAGGATGCTGAGAAAATGTTCCTCATGGGAGATAGAGAACATATATAGGATCCCAATACTTACAACGAAGCGATGTTAGACATTTATTCCGAGAAATGGCTAGAAGCTATGAAGTCAGAGATAGATTCCATGCATTCCAACCAAGTCTGGATCTTAGTGGATCTACTAGAAAGTATAGTACCTATTGGTTGTAAATAGATCTACAAAAGGAAGATAGGTTCGGATGGAAAGATAGAGACCTATAAGACAAAGCTAGTGGCGAAAGGGTATAGTTAGGGCAAAGGCATTGACTATCAAGAAACCTTTTCACCTGTAGCCATGCTGAAGTTCATTCGAACATTGCTTGCTATTGCAGCATATCATGATTATGAGATCTGGCAGATGGATGTGAAAACTGCTTTTCTAAATGGATATCTTGGAAAAGATATCTATATGGAGCAGCCTTTCAAATCATTTGATTTGATCAAGAACGAAGAGGAACCATGTGTTTATAAGAAAGTTAGTGGGAGTGCTGTTGTATTTTTCGTATTGTACGTGGATGGCATCCTCCTGATTAGGAATGATATTTCCATACTAACTTCGGTCAAGGTCTGATTGTCTAAAGAATTCTCTATAAAAGATCTCGGGAAAGCATCCTATATTTTGGATCTATAGAGATAGATCTAAAAGGATGTTTGACCTATTATAGAAAATATACATAGAGGAGGTACTGAAAAGATTCAGCATGAAAAACTCTAAAAGGGGTCTTCTATCCCTTAGGCATGGGATTCATCTTTCCAAGAAAATATGCCCCAACACATCTAAAGAGATTCAACGCATGAGCAAGATCCCTTATGCTTCAGCCATAACGAGCCTCATGTATGCCATGCTATGTACACGACCTGATATAGTCCTTGCTGTGAGTGTCACGAGCATATATCAGTCGAATCCAGGCGAGGAGCACTGGATAGCTGTGAAAAACATTCTTAAGTACTTAAGAAGAACTAAGGATATGTTCTTGGTCTTTAGAGGAGGATCAGAGTTAAAGGTAGAAGGATACACAGATTCAAACTTCATGACTGATATTGTTGATAGAAAGTCTACATCAGGATATTTGTTCTTGCGCAATGGTGGTTCAGAAAATTGGAAGAATTCCAAACAACCGATCATTGCTGATTTTACTATGGAAGCTGAGTATATTGCCGCCTCTGAAGCTGCAAAGGAAGCCTTCTGGTACAAGAAGTTTATTGCAGAGTTAAATGTTGTGATAACCGCCCCACTCCCAAGAGAAATGGAGGGGGGGCCATTACATCGTCGTGCAGGCATTCATAACGCCTGAAGATGGGTGGTTACAACCATCCGCCTTCCCCTGCAATCAGAGGCTACAAGAAGCCTCGATCGGTGGAGATTTTCATCACCCTCTTCCCTTTTAATCCCACGTCGCCGGAGCAGAGGGCTGCATTGCCGGGGTAGGAGACGAACGATCCCCTTAAAAGCAGGTAAAGCCCTTCTTTATAATTTATTTTTGTAGATCTAGCTTAGGGATTAAAAAAAAAGAAAAGGTGGGCATCGGTCGGGATGGCCGAGCAGTGTCGGCCACAGGCCACGGCGGCCGCAGGCCGTCGGCTACGAGCACCAGTTGTGGCCGTAGGCACGGTCAGTGCCGCTAACCGACCGGGGAGCGCCGCCGGCTGCGGCTAGGGCCCTTCCCGAGTACGATCTCCCCTTCACGGGAGAAGGAAGGGGAAGGAGGAAAAAAAAGGGCTTAAGGACTTACCTGGGATCGCCGATCGCGGGTGCCGGCCACAGCCGCAGGCCACCCGCCGCGGCCACGGGTCGCGAACCGCCTGTGCGGCCGTAGTCCACCCGCCATCGCCGCCCGCACGGCCGCAAGCGCGGTTGCGAGTGTCGCAGGCCCGGTCGGGAGCCGCCGGCCGACCTAGGGGGGTGCTGCTCGGCCTCTCCCGAGCCCTCCTTTTCTTCCGTCGCAAGAGAAGAGGAGGAGAAGAAATGAAGGAGGGAGAAGAAGGTTCGGGAAGGAAGAAGGAAGAAAAGAAAAAGAAGAAAAGAAGAAAAAGAAAAAGAAAAGAAAAGAAAAGAAAGAAAGAAAAAAAAAAAAAAAAAAGACTCTTAACGGGTCCGACCTAACGAATCAGATTCGAGTTCGGGTCCGAACCTGTTAGGCCCAAGTAAAAAGAAAAGAAAAATGGGTTTAGCCAAATTTGGCTAAACCTGAGCCCAATCAGTTGGACTAAGTCCGGACGAACCCAAACTGTAAATTGGGTTAAATCCAAACCAAATTAAGCCTAATTGAGTTGGGTCCGAACCCAATTAAGCCGAGTTAGTCTCAGCAGACCCAAATTGAATATGAATCAAGCCCAATTCAAAACCTATTTAACTAAATTGAGACCAAATTGACTTTGGGGCTGACCCTGACTCAAGCCTAAATGAGCCACATTGACCCTGGACCAAAATTAAACCTAATTGGACTTGAAATTGAGCCCAATAACCCAATCAGAAGACCAAATTGACCCGATTGGGCTACACCCAATTAGGAACCGAGCTCAATTCTTTAATTAAAGACCCAATTGACCTACGTGAACCCAATCTGGTTCTAAATCGAGGCCAAGGGCTCTAAATTAAGTAAATTAGACTTGAGATCCAAGCAAGAAAATTCATGTTATGATAAATTAAAAAATTATGAAATAAATAGAGAATAATGTGACCCCATGTGATTTATTTAGGTGATCAAGGATTTGTCACCCGGATGTAAGAAATTGAAAAGCAAATTTGTTGTAAGTAACCTTGGCACTAATCTTAAAGTTTTTAAATTACTGTTTATTTACAATTATGAAAATGTATTGGTTATGATATAGTTTTCTCAAAATTAGAATCAAGTATATGATTGCATGTGATTCATGAATTTGATTAAAGAGCATTCTAGAGTCTGGGCATATGAGGCGGGTGAGGCTCAATAGTCCCACATCAAAAAGACTCGTTCTAGAGCCTGGGCATATGAGGCGGGTGTCTCCTAATCCTGCAGACGCGTTTTGGGAGGAAAACAAAATCGGAAAGGGGTGAAGTACCGTGAAGCTCCGAAATCGGACAATATCTGGCAGGGGAGCCCCGCGGTCTCTTCTCATATGGCCCCCACGTGGGCACTGGGTGCCTCACGTGCTCCGCGCAGGCGGGGGCGTGACATTTTTTTTTTAAAGAGGAAGAGGGGAGGAAGAGACAAGCCCACCCCCGCGTAGCAGCCCCCACCCCACCAGGAGAATATTCGATGTGGGCAGAAATGACCGTGTGTTGGGCACCCTATCCGGTTTTACTCATACCCTCCCCACCCGTGGGCCAGCTCGGTTACCTGACCCGACCCTCCGTGTGAGTACGTCACATCTGGCACCACCCAGGCTACCAGCCGACCAGTAGCGCTTCCAGACCCCGTGTCCAGGCGTGGGGCATCTGATCCCCAAATTTAATCGATGCCCGTGCGTTTCGAACCTGGAACCACTTGGTTGGAAGCAAACGCCCCGTTCCAACTGGGCTACCTTTCACTTAGGTGTGAGTGCAAGGAAGGCCCTCAGAAAGGGATGTCAGGCCTACCTAGCTTGTGTGGTAGACACTACAAAAGAAACAAGGCTAAATGATATATTCCTATTGTGAGAGAGTATCCAGAAGTATTCCCTAATGATTTACCTAGATTACCTTCTGATCGAGCGATTGATTTTCGAATCGATCTCTTACCGGGTGTTGGACCTATCTCGAAGGCTCCTTATCGGATGGCCCTGGCAGAGCTGAGAGAGTTGAAGGTTCAGTTACAGGAACTCCTAGAGAAGAAATTCATTCACCCGAGTGTTTCACCATGGGGAGCTCCTGTACTATTTGTCAAGAAGAAGGATGGAAGTTTGCAGTTGTGTATTGATTACTGGGAGTTGAACAAGGTGATAGTGAAGAACAAATACCCTCTGCCCCGGATTGATGACTTATTTGATCAGCTACAGGGTGCTCAAGTCTTCTCCAAGATAGATCTATGGTCTGGGTATCATCAATTGAAAATCCTAGCTGATGATGTGCCGAAGACTGCATTTAGAATCAGCACTATGAATTTTTAGTTATGCCATTTGGACTAACCAATGTGCCAGCTGTTTTTATGGATCTGATGAACATGATCTTTAAACAGTATTTGGATCAGTTTGTTATTGTTTTCATTGATGATATACTGATCTATTCTAAGAGCAAAGAAGAACATGAAGATCACTTGAGAGTGGTATTACAGATTCTTCAAGAGAATAGATTATATGCCAAACTGAACAAATGTGATTTCTGGCTGGATAGTATTGCATTTCTTGGTCATGTGATCTCTAAAGAAGGGGTGTCAGTGGACCCAAAGAAAATAGAAGCAGTGGTGGATTGGCCTCGTCCTACTAATGTCGCTGAAATAAGAAGCTTCTTGGGTTTGGCTGGTTATTATAGAAGATTTGTGGAAGAATTTTCTTGGATAGCTACTCCTTTGACTCGTTTGACCCAGATCTGAGCAAAGTTTGTATGGAGTGAAGATTGTGAGCAAAGTTTTCAAGAACTAAAGCAAAGGCTGGTATCTGCTCCTATTCTTACTTTGCCAACCAGTACTGGGGGTTTCACCATCTATAGTGATGCCTCTAAGAAAGGGTTAAGCTATGTACTAATGCAGAATGATAAAGTAGTAGCCTATGCCTCTAGACAGCTGAAGCCATATGAGCAGAACTATCCGACACATGATTTGGAGTTGGCAGCAGTGGTCTTTGCTCTGAAGATTTGGCGACATTATCTGTATAGTGAGCCTTGTGAGGATTTCACTAATCATAAAAGCCTAAAGTATATATTTACTCAGAAGGAATTAAACATGAGGCAAAGAAGATGGCTTGAGCTACTAAAAGATTATGATCTAAGCATCAAATATCATCCAGAAAAGGCTAATGTTGTGGCAGATGCTCTCAGTAGGAAGTCAGTAGTGGGTTCCATATCTTTGCTTACCACTCAAAAGCAGATCTTGAAAGATTTTGATATGATGCATATCGAGGTGATTACCAAGGGTGCTGGGAGTATGTTGGCTAGTTTGTTGATGCAACCTACCTTGATAGAAAGAATAAAGACTGCTCAGCAGACAGATGCACATTTGTGTCAGCTTAGAAATGATGTGGAGAGAGGGTTACGACCCGAACTCCGAATCCACCTGGATAGTACTCTGCGTTTTGGCAGTAGATTATGTGTGCCCAAGGATGCTGATCTAAAAAGAGAGATTTTGGAGGAAGCTCATCAGTCTCGTTTCTCTATTCATCCCGGCATCACTAAAATATATAGAGATTTACGGGAACATTTCTGGTGGAACGGCATGAAGAGAGAGATAGCAGGATTTGTAGCTCGGTGTTTGGTATGTCAACAGGTAAAGGCTGAGCATCAGAGGCTGGCTGGTTTGCTAGAACCACTAGAGATTCTAGAGTGGAAATGGGAGCACATTACTATGGATTTTGTCATTGGGCTTCCGAGGACAGTAAGGAGGAATGATGCAGTGTGGGTGATTGTTGATCGCCTCACGAAGTCAGCTCACTTTTTATCCTTTAGGGTTGGCACTTCACTTGACAAGCTAGCTCAGAGGTATATTGATGATATTGTGTGCTTACATGGGGTACCAGTAAGCATTGTATCTGATCGGGACCCCTGTTTTGTATCTGAATTTTGGAGAAGTTTTCAGACTGCTATGGGCACTGATCTGAGACTCAGCACTGCTTATGCTCGCATATCCTCCTCAAGTTCCCATGTGGCCTCTCTCTCCGAATGGTTGCTCCACTGAACTTTCACATAGGGGATGATATGTCACCTCAGGACCTGCTCCTTATGATCAATGATGCGTAAAGGATACTCTTCATAAGTTAGGTCTCTATTAATTTGCAGGGGCTTGTGCTGTACTATATGGCTGGGATCGGGAATGTATCTCCGTAGAAGAGAAATGTGAAAGACATTATGCACACTGGATAACTCTGGTGGCAAAGCCAGCTTGTAAGCAACCTCCCCTACTCTGGCAAGAATCTCAAAGGGTTCAATGTAGCGAGGATTCAGTTTACTATGTCTTCCAAATCTTGTAACACCTTTCGAGGGTGAAACTTTTAAGAATACAAAGTCCCCCTCCTGAAATTTTACTTCTCTTCTTTTCTTATCTGCCCAGCTTTTCTGTCTATCTTGAGCTGCCTTGAGCCTTTTCCTGATCAGTAGAATCTTCTCCCTAGCACTCTGAACTAATTCAGGGCCCAACAACTTCTTCTCTCCAACATCATCCCAATGTAGAAGAGACCGACATTTTCTTCCATACAAGGCTTCATAAGGTGCCATCTGAATGCTAGAATGATAACTATTATTATAAGCAAACTCCACTAGTGATATATGATCATCCCAGGTAAGCAGGTGGGAGGCTCTCCTTACTCGGAGAGTAAGGTCCTAATTAAGTAACCACCTTATAGGCTTGCCTAGACACCAATTAGATCAATTAATCAAATATGACTAACTCATGTTGGTTCACTCTCGACTGATTAGGGAGGCTTATATTTAGGTCTCACTCGATCGCGTATTCACATCTCATGCAAATATAAGTCTACTCGCATAGACATAAGCGTAAAACATCCAGGCATTTATCAAAATAAAATTAAATGGTGATGATCATGGATCCAGGATGGGGTCATTTTACAAGCACATGCACGTCAATTGGTTTGATCGTCTTCAACTCTTGACTTGATCTTGATCCCTTAGGTCCAATTGTGATCAACTTCTTGATCCATCTTCAATCAACTCTTGATCTCGATCCGCGCATGTTGAGCTTGTTGATGTACATATCGATCAACCATCGACGTGCAACACACATCACAGATTACATCCTAGATTGCTTTAAAAATTAAATAAAATAAAAATAATAAATTACAACCTTTTTTTATAAGACACGCAAGTCTCTAATACATGAATTTAAGATGCACGCAAACATCTGAAAAATTAAAATTACATGCATCACAGAACATCGCAAAATATTTTAGCACATTCAAAGGGTCCATCCATGATCATCACCATACACATCACATGCATAAAAATTATTTTCAGATCTGTAATTTAATTGATTATTCCATCTCATGACTTGCTGATCATGCTAAATTTGACACTAAATATTTGTAATCACATTATCAAAGCATTAGAATCATTAATCTAAGCATCTAAAAATTAGTATGCAGAAAAATCAGTAAGCTGAAAATTCTGCATACATAAATTTCAGCAAGCATAATCCCTTAAATTTCAGATCTAAAATATCTTTAAAAATTTAATTCTAATCTTAATCTACATAACCATGGCTCTGATACCACCGTTAAGATCTGTCACATGCTGCTGAAAATTCAAAAATTTTCAGATATGCAGCGGAAAGACATGTGCATATCCCGTTCATCGTATGAACATATTTTAAAACCATTTATAGATAGATCAGAATTAAATTCTTATTAAATCATTTTTAAATCATGATTAAGAAGATCAGATCTTCACCTTGTGTGGGTAGATGGTCTCCGTAAATCTGATTCACGTGGTATTTGATGAGGGTTCAATGGAAGCCGCACACGCATCCGGCCTCTATAGGTATCCACACGAAGTATTGACTCGATCGAAGCCTTTGGATCTCTCCGGGGTGCTAGCTGCCTTGCAGAGATGGCTATAGATGGCTGAGATCCTCTCCTTTGAATCAACTCTTGATTGCCTTGAGAAGAGGAAGATGAAGAAGAAATCTAGGAAGAAGAATAAAAGGCCCTTCGCAGCCTTTTCTTTTCCATACGCTAGAACCAAGCAAGAAAGACCAAGAGGAGATGAAAGCCTCCTCTTCTTTTCTTCTTGCTGATGGTGGATGAAGGAGGAAGAGAGGAGGGGTCTTCACGGCTGAAAATGAAGGGAATTCACTCAAAAATTCGCAGCCCCTTGACCCCCTTCTTTTATGGTGTGTGGATAAGGATGAGCTCCTAAATTTTAGGAGCTCATCTTTATCCCTATTTTGAATTCAAATAAGAGGGGCATGGCCCCTCCTTTTTCTTTCACGCCACCAGCCAAGGGAGAGGCGTGGGCCCCTCCCTCTTCTCCCATATGGTCAGCCCCTAGTTGATCAAATCAAGTAGGGAGGGTTGGGTCCAAAGGATGGGTCCAATCCTATTCAAAATAGGATTATATACACCCATTTTAATTTCTCCAAATTCTAATCTAATTAGGATTTAATTGAACCATGACTCTATTGAACTCTTCAATCCTAATCTAATTAGGAGTCATTTAGTTAATTAGATTAAAATTAAAATTAATTAGGACTTAAGAAAGTCCTAATCTAATCATGACTTGTTCAATTTCGGCCCTAAGATAATTAGGACTTTAGAAATCCTATTTCAAGTAGGATTCTAATTTAATTTGAAATCCTAATCCAATTAGGACTTCATGAATCCCACTCCAAGTAGGACTGATGATCAAGTCCAATTAATTAAATTTAATTAATTAAATTAAATTGCAATCCGATTGCAATTATTCCTTCTTCTAACCACAACTCTTAGCGGGTTTTCAATTTATCAATCTAATTGATCATATGTGATTCTTAATCACAATTCAACCATTGGATCGATCAATACTTCTAATGTGTGTAATCCCATAGGTTCTATTCTGACTGGTAGTGAGATATATTACAATCTCTATCACAATATCATTGAAAACTTCTTTCAATGGGTTGAAACAATTCCAACTCAACTCACCAGGAATTATCGACCATCGAGATGATTTCTGTGAGTCTCACCATCCACCAGTGACACCTAGCAGCATGTAGTGGCTATCCAGCAGAATAGAATGATGAACCTCTAGGTGCAGTTATCGTATGATACAGTCCTTCTATCGTGGATCCCTACAGACTGGAGGTCATGGATAACTCGTCAAACCCCATCGTCTGTCATATGTCTAGATTTATTCGACTTGAGTTCGATGGTGGAAAACTCTTTCTCCACTTTATATTACTGTCCGGCCAAGGTCTTAGAACTCAGTCTAATAAATCACATAGGATCACTCCTCTTCTATCAAGGTTGATAGATTCCATGTAAGTGCATATCCTACTCCTACAGTGAACCTACTGCAGCCAATCTACACTACAAGGACCCATATGACTAGGGCAGGGGTGACTAGTGGTTGGCATGGAAATTGGTGGCGAGTACGGAAGGGCCAGCGAGCATCCGACGGAGTAGCAGCAGCTGCGGCAGAGGGGAGAGACGGGGTGGCGTGGTGGTGCGAAGAAAAAAAAATGGTGGTGGCAGTGGTGATGGTGGGCGGAGGCGGTGACGGTTGAGAGGAGACGGCATGGGGTGGCGAAAGGTGGTGATCGGAGGAACCGAGGAAGAAGCAGTCGGGAGAAAGAAGAAAGGAGGAAAAAGAAAAACTCCCGCACGTGCCTGACTTATGCATCACGTGTGGCGATTTAAATTTTGAATTTTTTTGTTGTTTTTTTTAATAACCCAAATGGACTGGGGTTAATGGGTTAACCGACCCAACCCGTTAAGATAGTCCGATCCGCAATATTGAATTTTGAATTTTGATTTTTTTTTTGAATCGGTTCGGGCGAATGGGTGATGAGCTAACGGGTTTAGACCTTATCCGCACTGTAGATCGCCATCTCTCTTTTGATGCCCTACCTCCGGGTGGCGGCGGCGGCGGCGCAGCGCGATGATGTGGCGCTCCAAACGACGGCAACGCTGATGGTACGTGGAATAACACCGGGAATCGTTGCGATCTGAGGCAGAGACAGTGGAGAGGGAGGAGATTTTGAGGTAGGAGACGGGTGGGGAGGGGAGACCGAGGGCGTTGAGGAAGAAGGCGGGGAGGCTTGGCGGCGGCGCTAGGTGACGGCGATGAAGCGTCGGTGAAAGAGAAAGGGTGGACGGAGGCGGTGCACCGACGGGCAGCAACTCCTCCGTGTCTTCACAGGGTGGTGGCCGACGACGTGGGGAGGGAAGAAACCAACGGGAGGGCAATGGTGGGATACGAAGGCAGTGATGGCGAATGGTGAGGAGGATCGGTGGGGTGGCACCGGGTGGGAAGAAACCGACAGGAGGGCTTTGATCGATTCTTTCAATTTCAAAAATAAACCACGCAATAGCACGTATCCTGTAGGATAGTGATTACGGGTGTCGGTCCACAGGGATTGAAGAATGAGTTATTTTTCTTTTTAAAAATAAATCAAGAAGAAGAATTTGCTTACTTGAATTAACTAAATTAAACTATAAGTACGAATTAGAATTTATCAGATTAAATGGATCTAGGCTTTGGAGTCTACCACATAGCATTGCATCAGGGTCTGTGTTCTTTATTTTTTTTTTCTTTTGGAGAGGCATGCAATATTGGCTACAAGCCTTATAAAATAAAAGCATAAAGAGTTTTAAGAAAATCCATCTTAGGTATAGCAAGAAGTATCTACCTAATTATCCTAATCTGGGGTGTAGTACACCTCTTCTTCCTAGGAATG
This sequence comes from Phoenix dactylifera, assembly GCF_051530095.1. Lineage (NCBI taxonomy): Eukaryota > Viridiplantae > Streptophyta > Magnoliopsida > Arecales > Arecaceae > Phoenix > Phoenix dactylifera. The sequence goes on along the minus strand of NC_143190.1, from coordinate 37,090,319 downwards.
GATCATTTTAGACTACTTTAGCAAACATGAATAGTAAATGACATGCTCAAGATTTAAACATCATAAAAGAAATATTTCATTGAAGATAAGAATTTAAACAAGCTCCAAAATAATAAAAAAAAATGAGAACTACAATGCCCTAATACATTGCTAGGGCTTCATCCAGCCCTAGACTAGACGTCTAGCTGCGCATGGCTTCCGGACGAACTCCCATCTTCAAGTGAAAGTCTTCCGCTCCCATTCTTTCCAAAATATCACAAAATATTCTCTTCCTTCTTTCTTTCTTTTTTTTTTTCTTCTTTTTTTTATTTCTCTGGTTCGGCCCTCTTCCCCTCACCGAAACAGAGCTTCCTCTGTTCTTTTCTCAACCACCCTCCCTCAGCCGATGGCCACCCTCCTCCTTTTATAGAGGATGAAGGGCGTCAATCCGTGGAAATGGCTGGATCTTGGGAGGAATACGTGGTCCGTGGAGTGCCGGATTACTGTAGATGGCCGAAAATGGAGCTGGCCGCTGGATCGACGGGCGGTGGATGGAAGATGACGAGATGGCCGCAAGATCGATGGGAGGCTGATGCGGAATGTCTGGATCTCGGAGAAGACGGGGACAGAGCTGGAGATAGATGCCGAGCTGGGTTATCAGCTGTTGGGAGCCGATCACGGCTTGGTGCTAGGGATCAATCCGGAAGGGGAGACGTCGCAGATGCTTGGATGCTGGGTGATTGCTGGGTCGGAGGCGTCACGGGCGGAAGAATGGCTGACTACGAGAGTGGCTAGGACGCGATGCTGGGAGGAGCGGAAGAAGAAGGAGGCCGGATCCATGGCGTGATACGCTGGGAGTATGCGAAGCCTATCTCGGACGCTCGGAACGGCAGTGCGGAGGCGGGGATGCAGGCGGATGAACAGGCAGAGGAACGGGAGGTGGCTGCACCGCGTGGAAGATTTCGTGGAAGATCTCTCAGGCGACGCCATCTCGGGAATCTCGGCCGTGATACACTGCGGGGAGTGGGGGAAGAAGATGAACAGTGGGGTTTTTTTAGTATATTTCTTTTTTTTTTTTTGTAACACGGTTCATATGAACAGTATTTTCACACTGTTCATATGAACAGTGAATCCAGTAATTCTTCTCAAAATTACTGTGGATATTATTTATTTTTATTTATATATATATATATTTTGTTTTAAAATTATAAATTTTATATGAAGGCAGGTAAGGAATTGGTTGGGAATTGACTTTGGGTTTGAGGTGGGTCATAATCGTAGATTTGCTTGAACTTGTTCTCGAGCCCAATGTCATTTAAATTTAATTCTTGCTAAAATGCTTCCGACCGGACTCGACAAGACTAAAAGCAGGACCGTGACTTAATAAAAAGGGTTAATCAAATCTTTTTCCTCATACAAGAATAATAATCTAATCAGGACCAAAATCTATTTAATCATAGCCTTAGCTTGATTACAACTCCATCAGGGGTCAACACAATCTCCTCCTTATATGTTTTCATGAAAGATCACAACCAGAAGAGAGACAAGTTCAGAGTCTGTTTTCAGAAAAGAATTATTTACCTCTTACTATATTTTAAATTTGTTTCAATGTTCATTCAATTTCATGGTAAAATATGTATTTATCAGTTTAAGAACATTGATAAGTGCTATGAAAAGATAACTAAATTATAAATTGTTAAGCACTTATCAGGCTTTGCCCCTTTTCTCTTCATGAGAGATGGGTTCAGGGAGAGGGAAGAAAACAAAGAAGAAAGGGAACGCCCCCTTCTTCTTCGGAGTGCGTGTTATGCATCGACCCTTCGTACGATCCGACGTCCGCGGTACAATTATCCCAGCGAAATGCAAATGAGGAAAAGGTCGAAAAGAAATCGGCAGTGGTCCGTCCATAAACTGGATCCCTTGACTTCAGCAACAGAGGCAAAGTCGGGCCTGCTCTGATACCAAAGCTGATGCAGGACGGAGGTAGGGAAGGAGAAACAGAGAGAAAGAGGAGAAGAAGAGGGGGAAGAAGAAGAGGAGGAAGAAGAAATGAAGCTAATTTTCATTCATCGTTCATTAACCCTAAACAAATGCATGCCCCATATATATATATATATAGGGTCACAAAATAACAAATAGGTCCCTACAAAGAAAACAATCCGAAAAAGATCCTCAAATGATAATATGTAAATAAATCCAACCAACATAAAATAAAATAACATAAATCAATCCAGCCACAACGAAAGTGGCTAGACCATCCTGCGATGAACATGATCCCGCAAAACAATCAGTCCGGTACTAATGTCCGTACCAGCTAATCAATGTTTCGTTTGGTTGAAAAAGTTTCTATAGGAAAGATATTGGAAAATCAGCATACTTATAACTGAATGCTGTATAATTTTGTAACATCTTCAGTATGGGTATCGCATACTCAAATCTATCATGGAAATTTGTATCAAGTTGATTTCATTTTGCATGAGAAATGATCGAATTTTTTTTATTAAGGGATAGGTGAAGCAAGTTTTTTGTCCTTTATTTATTGATTAAATTTTTCAACTCATCCATAACATGACAGACATTTGATATGACTGATTTAATTTCATAGTATCAAAGAAATGATTGGCTATCTCTGCCTGGTTGCATGCGAAATATGTAAAATAGAATATACTCTACCTAGAAAGCAATAAAATACTTAGAATGTGGACATAAATAGAGATGTTGTATATATTCAGCCATGTATACAAAAATTTATCTGCATCATCCAAGCAGAAAAAGAGCCATACCGTGTTCATATTGGATATGGTGATGTCAGTCAAAATCTATGTAAAGTATATGCATATATACTTTTAACCAAGATCCGTCGTACCGGTACCGGTCGCCTTACTGGTGGCATCCCGGACCGGTACGTACCAGTCCCGTATTGGTTCTTCAACAATAAACTATCGGTATCAGATTCCACGCTGATCCGATATCGGTCTCAAGCCGGACCGGTACGTAACTACCGGTACGGACCGGTACGGCAGACCATGCTTTTAACTTTTTATTGCTTTGCTCTGAAGTCACTACTATAAAGTCTTCATTTATGGTGAACTTTTTATTATCTTAACTCATGCACTTTTTTTTAAAAAAAAAAATTAATTGTGCTTTCACTCAAATCTGATATCAAGATATTGTTGACGTATCAGTGGGCGCTAGGCTTCATCTCCAGGCCTGCCGTCTATTCTGTTTGAGGCAGACAACTGGAGTTCTAGCAGGGTATGTGCTGCATTTTGGCATGCTTGTATTAACTTCTCATAGTTTATTTTCTAAAAAAAAGTTTTCTCTCTAGAGTTATATAGCTTGTACTTTGCTTCGCATTTAAATAACTAATCTGCACTATCTTTTCCTGTTATGATTTAAATTTTGCTTCCTAATTCATTATGTAAACATTTTGACAGTATCATTTTTTTCCTGAAGGACTTAAGAGGTTCCAGCCAAGCTTTTAGCCATCATGCAAGTTTCAGCTCTAGTATAAGTGATGCTAACCGTCAAGTTTGATTTGTTGAACTTGCATACTCATTTGTTTGAATGCACCGCATCTTTGACAACTGCAAAGCTTCAGGTTATTGTCAAGCATAAAATAGTGTTTTGTCACTATTTTCTTTTCTATTATTCAAAGGAACAATATCTAATATAATTTTTCAATAGAAACTCACTAAAATATTGTTTTGTCAGTAACGATCTTAAAATTTGGGCATATGAGTTCCAATTTACTTGCATATGGTGCATCAGATGGAAACCTGACAATTTGTCATGTCTCTGACCCACCTTCCATCCTTCAGCAATTAAGAGGACATTCAAAAGCCATCACATGTTAGACCGCGTGTCAATTATTCAAAGCTCTATATTTATTATTACTCAAATTTTTTATTCCCAAAGAAAAGCTATCATATGATTTTCATATCTCGGCTTTATTGTATATTGCATTGTCACATGTGTTTCAATATATAATAGATAGTAAATTATGGCTGAAATGGTGTTAGAACTAATGTTAAAAAATGGGCATGTCACACATCAAATAGAAGATAGAGGAAGAAGCAGAAAAGTTCTTGAAAGTGAAAAGAAGGGATGCATCAATATTACATTCCGAGTACTTGGTATTTTCAATGCATTACAATATAGCTAATATGTGCATTGGTTAATGAGGAAACTTGGAAATCTGTTTTCTTAGAACTAGTGTCTAATAAATCTAGAACCTAGTAGAACTTGATTTTCTTGAACCTTTCATATGAAGTGAACCTACCCCACTTAATGCTTATATGCATCATCAAATAATTTTTTTCTTGAATCCTCTATGCATCCCTTCATGTAAAAGCATCTCTTTATTGTGCATAACTATTACTTTAGGGTGAGTATGAAACTCTTTACCTTATATCAATAATTGTTTTTCTCGTCAAGGAATCAATTTTAAGGTATTTAAGAGTACCTTAACTCTTGGTGATATTGGATAAAATATGATGATGGCATCCTACCATCAAATTGGTTAAGGTGTCATTTAGAGAGATGGCATCCTCCATAAACTAGGGGTGGAAGCAACGTTTGTAATGTCGCTACTGGACTTTGTATTGATGTCATGCTAATGCACTATTTATTTGCCCGGTATGGGGGCTAGATCAGCATACTGAGACTCGGTGTACCCCTCATACCGAGTGACAGTTCGGCACCGATACGATATGATATGTTCGGTACAAGATGGTATGTATCGGTATGGCGGACCTTGGTTAAAAGTCATAATGAACAAGAGGACATTGAAAGTGAATGGAAGAGCTAGCAATGTATTCTATTAATCTATTTTTTTGAATCAACACAAAATGACTATTAAATATTCATATTAGTGTTGTTAAGCCAACACCAATTGTTTGTCTTTTTATCTCTCTTTATAGAAGTGTTATTATAAGCTCTTTCTTGTTTTTCCTATATAAAGTATCAAGATATTTATGAAAACTGGTTTGTTGTTTCACCCATAGTGTGCTCACATGCTCTGTGTGCATGTTTTACAAGGTTTCTGCAATTTATATGTAATCAACATTGCAAATTAACTTGATTGATCATGCACTCTCATGACTGTTACTTGATTGATTGTTTTCTCTATCCAGTAACTTGTGAAACACCACATTTTGAATCTACTTTAGTCTAGAACCACAAAACACTCACTGGAAATTAATGCCACCTAATTTTCCAACTCAATCTGGTGATTTTAGTTCCAAAAGCACATTTGCTTCATATTACTACTTAGTCTAATGTTGGTTGTTGGATATTGCAACTACAAGTTGCGATTCATAGGATAACTATATTATTTATATTTTTCAAAGCCATCTGTGTCTTATAAATTATAAATACCTCTTTAGTTATATTAAATGCATTACTTTTTAGTAATTCAGTAGGTTGTTATGTGTTTCTTTGAGATCTTTTTTGTCAAATTATCAGACTCTTCTCTATTAAATTAATATTCTGCACTAAGGGGAATAATGAGAATCTTACATGTGTCACTACCTATATTGTCCCTGATACAGATCAAACTGGCACTTCAACCAGCTTAAAAAATCTAATGCATTGAATAAGCTTTGTACATTTGATCTTGACCTGTGGAACTATCAGAAGAGTACTATAGGACCATATTGTCCTATCAGATCAAGAGTTCTGATTGTTATGTTCATCCATTCTGGTTCTGTTTTGTCCAAGCTGACCATGGCATCACTGTCAGCCCCAAGATAATGTTAAATTTCTCAAGAATAAGCCAATATAGAGTACTATAAGTAAGGGAATTTAGGAATGCCCCCCAAGCTTACATCCTTTACTATCAACTTGAAAATCATGCATGCATGAGAGTTTTTCTTTGAAAGTATATGTTGCTTTATCTTTATATGTGCGGATTGGCTGCATCAAGCTTGAGTCTAACATTAGGTATGTGCTGGCTTTTGCATATTACTAAGATACTTGATTTTAGGGATTAACTTGGGTGTGGCTAGAATGGATCAAGGCATCTTGTGCTTGTGGCATTGCAGGCCTGATAACTGAGACTGGCATGGTATCTGCGGTGCCTTGCTAGCAGGGTTCATAATCTCGATACTAGATTCCATATTGGTAACATGTTGATATAGTGTCGGTACATCTGTTATGGGGTCGGATTGGTGTACCAAAACTTAGTAAACCGCTCAAACTGAGGGTTGGTTCGGTACTGGTACGGTACAACATGTTTAGTATAGGATGGCATGCATTGGTACGGCATGTTTAGTACAAGATGGTATGCATCGGTATGGCAAACCCTGCTTGCTAATAATTCATGTAATCTAGCATTACTAGCCAAGCATTGGCATGCAATTGTTACCATGCCTATGCTACATGTCTAAGGTGTTGGTGGAGTACATAGCATGTTCTATCATGCATGCTGACTAGCACTTTGATTAATAATTCTTGATACAAGAATTTGAAAAATCATGAAAAATTTGAAAAGACACTGCACAGATTCACATCATTAATCTCACCTGAAATCTCGACATAGGTTTTAATACTCAATGCATAACTTTTGTAATTATTCCTCTTTGCTGGAGCTCCTAGCTTAACTTCACCCAAAATCTTCATAGAGGTTTGCCTTGGAAAATTGCAATAGTATTGAAGGCGTTGTGCTAAGTAGCCACTTGATACTTCTTTAGAATCGCATGCTTTCATTCCTACATAAAGGTGATTATACCTTTAGCATATGATGCCGAAGGATTTAATTGTATGACTACATGATAATCTCTTATTATGTAATGCAAGTTTAGACTTTTCCATGGTGAAGTTTTGGGATACCATCTTCCATTTATGGTGAAGGTAATCTCTTATTATACCCGGATCGGTGCTCAAGTTGTGTCTGTGTCTTAACCCATCGATGAAATTCTTTTATGTCGGACCAAACCTCAAAGTTGATGGCTTGACTACTACCCTAATGGCGAAGTCAATGGTCTGATTGATCGACCATTTTGATTGCTATGAGGAAACCTGCACACTTTCCGTGTAAGGTGGAATGACATCATATAAAAATAAAGCGAATAAGCCGATGCGAGGTTAAGAGTTTTAAAAAAAATGCCGAAAGGGAATAGGCAAAAAACAGGCTTTGCTCCCCTTTTTGAAAATGAAGAAAGAAAGAAAGAGGAGTGGGAATTTTTGACTTTTCTTTATATGGTAAATGATCCCAAATGAATAGGTGTGGAAGCTATAATTGTAAACCACGATCGAATCTATGGAAGCATTGGTTTATACATTCCTTTTAGTCTCGACTTTAGGGATAATTTTTTTCGCTATCTTTTTTCGAGAACCGCCTAAGGTTCCGACTAAAACTCAAAAATGAAATAATTTTTCATTATCTAAATTGAAGTAATGAGCCTCCCAATATGGGAGACTCATTACTTCAACTAGTCCCCGTGTTCTTCGAATGGATCTCTTAGTTGTTGAGAGGGTTGCCCAAAAGCGGTATATAAGGCGTACCCAGTAAAGCTTACAAGTAAACCAGATATGGAGATGGCGACTAGGGTTGTTGTTTCCATTCTTAGATAATTTCAAGATCACAATGGATTTACGATAAGATCGTTTATTTACAACTACAACGGAATGGTATACAAAGTCAACAGATCTCAACTAAGGAATAGTATTTTATAGCTACACAAACCGTTGAGGGTAGTTCTAGATCTGGGCCAAGACGAACTACTGTAGAAAATTTATTGAAACCATTGAATTCGGAATATGGTAAAGTAGCACCAGGCTGGGGGACTACCCCACTTATGGGGGTCGCAATGGCTCTATTTGCGATATTCCTACCTATTATTTTGGAAATAGATAATTCTTCTGTTTTACTGGATGGAATTTCAATGAGTTAGGTCCATAAGAACTAGAAAGTCCCAGTTTTTCAATCAAAAAAATGACTTTACTTAAGAAAGACTCGGATTTATAGACCATTCTGGTAGTTCGACCGTGAGATTTATTTGTTTCGGTATTTTCGGAGTATGAGTGTGTGATTTGTTATAATTGATCCTATTGATAATACAGAAAATGGGCCTGTCATCTCTATCAAGATGATTCTAACTCATCGGATATTTATTCTAGTATCTGGAGCACAGAATATATAGAATAGATCAAGAAAAGAAATATTTGAACAAGCAGTAAGGTAAACTGTGGTATCGGTTAGCGCATTGAGAACGGATTCGTTTATTAGCAGTTCAGCAAGACTAGCTCGACGGAAAGGGGTCGGTGATGGTGTAGCCCGGCAAGCAAGTATCGGTACGGCCGACCAAAAAAAGTCAGCAGAAAGAATAAGGGCCAATCAGACGAGTAAATCTGCGCAATTTGGCGGGCAGTCAGGCAAGAAGAGAGGATTCCCTGCATCATGTAATAGAACACTCTGTTTGGTTACATGGCTAAAATAGTTGCTGCCATTAACTAGGAAGTTCAACAGTCTGCCTATCAAGTAGCTAGAGTCCAACCAACAGAAGGTTATCCTTCCTTAGTTGATGTGTGAATAATTGGAGCTTGTCAATGTCATTATTAAGAGTAGTCTATCATACCCAAGGTGCATTAGCCAGAACCTCCTCTTTTAGAGGCTTCTTCATGTAGGTTTTTGCTTACAGGATATCTAGTTCTGTTTCTGTGGTATGCCCTGCCTTTTTTCCTGTTGTTTTTCTGACCTAAGTTCCTGGGTGTTAATTTTCTGTATCTTATGTTATACCAGTTTATGTAAATTAGAGAAAAGCAAAATCTACCACTCCGAGCCCAAGCATCTGATGCTAAAGCTAAATGGGATAGCCTTCTAGCTCGAAGCAAAATGAATAGCCATTTTAGTCTCTTGGTCGCCTAACTTGGAAATGTTTTATATACTTGGGGCTTCATCGATCTGAATTTCTTAAGCTTTCATATTGTCGTGGCTTAAGTAGAATACTTCTATTTATGTAGGAGTCCGTCTTTCAGAACAAGGGTCATGAAACATAGTTTGCAACAGATGCAGCTAATAAATTCTTATGTTAGAAATATGTATGAAATGCCTTCTATAGAGTGAACATATGGCAATGTATGGCACACCAATATGGATGACACTGAAATTTCCCTTCATTTTTTTCCCCTTTTCTGAATAAACAAGCTCTATGATTAATTTGAAATTTCCCAGATCCAAAAGTTGTTTGAAGCTCATTGTGAATTATGCAGACATCTGATGTAGCATACTGAGGACATTTCTTTTTGTCTTCTGATCTTATCGGTACTTCATCGTTTATAAGATTTATGCTGTTTAAAAGCAAAATGTTCTATAGCAAGGAACAGTTGAATCTATTTAAGCTTATTGGAAGGAGACTTGGTGCTAAAATGAAGAATGAGATCCAAGAAACTCTGATTACTTATATCTCTGTCTCTGTCATTGTTGCACAATGACACTTAAATCATCAATGTGTTGGATGGTGATCTTTGCAACGTTTACTTAAAAAAAAGACATAAAAGAAAAATCGCCCATTCTCACAACATCAAAGAATATTTTCATATGATTTATCAACTAATCCAGACATTTCTCTAGGAACACATCCAGTTATATCGACAGCACCACAAGATACAGAGCATTCACATAAGAGGATTTTTGGTACATTATCCGATAAAACAAACAAAGAACAAAGGAGCAGCAGCATCAGCCGATACCTAATTAAGCCCACATGCAACACCTAACAGAGACTGAACGAAACCCAAATAGGATCCGTCAGATCTTTCGAAAGATCTTTCCACGCATGCCAAACTGATTCATAAACACCGTTCTTTAAGTTCAGCGCTTCTATGTGACGGAACTGGCCATCCCAATACTGGAGAAAATCAAAAAGAGCTTCGAAATAGACACAATCTTCTCCGAGCCCAGGAAAGTCCCTCGCGCGGGCCATCGAGCAGTGACCCAGCGTCAAAAACAATGCCTTACCATCGATCGCGTTAATCTCAGACCACTCGAGCAGCCGTGCACCCAAATCCAGCTTAAAAAGTTTGAAATCCTTCGAGACACCATTGTCTGGATCGGCAAACTTCGAGCTATGGGCAAACAGTAACAGCTCCGCTTCGGATGCCTTCCCCAGGTAATATTTAGCAGGAACAGTGGAGGGAGGAAGCAGCGAAGAAAGGATGACTCTGGAAGGAGGTGCAGCTTCAGCAGCAGCAGCAGCAAGAGCAGCAGCATAGATGGTGAGATGGCCATGCCGATCCAGCACAAAGAATTGCCCCTTGGCATATGCGACGGAGGAAGGGACGCCAGCTGAATTGGCTTTAAGCAAACTCCAGGCTCCATCTCCTGGTCTACAGTAGTGGATGTCCTTGGAGCCATCATGGCACAGCACCATCACCACCCAGTCGCGCTGAGAGGAATCGGGGCCCAAGGATAAGAACCCTTCCCAGCGGTAAAACAGGTAGGACCAGTCGAGGCCCGGACGCTCGCGGAAGCTGGTCGGTGGGGGGAGCTGGATTTGGGCGCCGGTGACGGGGTTCAGCAAAGACACGCCGATGGCGGCGATGTCGAGCAGCAGCATCCATCCGCAGGACGACGCGAGGATCGTCTTGTTGCTGGTTCCGGGAACGGAGAGGGTGTGGGTTTTTCCGGTGTAGAGGCTAAAGAAGGAGCGGGAGTCAATGAAGAGGTTGTGGGGGAGCAAGAGAAACGGGGGCTGGGGGCGGAGGTTGCCGGGCTGCGCGGCGGAGCGCCACGACTTGCAGACGGAGCGGAATCGGATGTAATCCGAGAGGAGACCCACCTTCTTGGCTATGAGCTCCAAGAGCTCCTCCGGAAGCTGGGACCATTCTGGCCCTCTTTTCTCTTCTTCTACTCCTTCGGTACGGGTACAAGATGATGCCATTGCCCAATTGAGAAATGGGAAGGACTTCTATGAGATTATGTGACAACCCGTCACCTTGCTGCAGAAATCGTTGGCCCAACAACTAGATCGAATCAAGATGACTCTTTTCAAGATCTTCCAGAGATTGGGGTTAGCGTTTATAAGAGGAACGGATCGAGACGGAGAGCGGAACTGAAAAAAGTTAGGGTTCGGAAGGGTTACCTGATTCCGAGAAGAAGCATGGCAGCGCCGGTGTCACCACGGATTGAGAAGAGGAGGAGGGGGAGGAATATGTGACCCGATCTCTCTCTTCTTTTTTTTTTCACCATACATCGATGGAAAGTTTGCTAAAGCTTTCGCAATTCAACCTTTTTAATTACGTAATAAATAACGTCGGTTTTTTTAAACAATTAAGTGACACGTTTCATGTCAAACTGCAAACATGTGGCAGACTTCTGTTGCAACAATTATTTCGAAGTCCCGAACGAGATTGTTAATTATTTTTGGTAAGTTGCAACGCCGGCAGTTGCCTTGTACGAATACGGTAGATAAATTAAGTCCCCGAAAGGATGATAAATTATTTTTTCATTACTTATTTTACTACTGCATTTGGCCTCTAATCTGATCCTAATGAGGTCCTGTTTGAGAGAGCTGTTAGTAGTAGAGCTATTGGAAGTAGAGCATTTATAAAAAACTGTTTGCTGTTTGGTAACTACATTTCTAAAGTGCTGTGCCATTTTAACATGTGTTTGGTAAACAAACTGAGAAAATACTTTTGCGTGACAAAATGACCATAAAGAACATTACCAGTATTATTTAATAGAGTATAATAAAATATAATATGTATTAATACATAAATATATAATATAGTATAATATTAATGTAATGTAATATAATATTATTTAATATAGTACTATAACATTATGCATTATAGAATAATAATTTAATATAATATAAAATTATTTAACATAACATATCAATGTATTATGATATAATATAATATTATATTATATTTATAGTATAATATAATAATAACTATATAAAATATTATAATTATTAGTATAAATTAATTTTTCATCATTCTAATGACCATTTATCTCTCTAACAAATAGAGAGAAAGGGAGAAGAAGATTGAGAGGAAAAGGGAGAAAGAAAGAGGCAGGATAAAGGTTTTGGGGGAAAAAATGTGATTTAAATGGAGGTATTTTGGTCCAAAAAACAGCTTTCCGACAAAGCTGAAAACAGCATTTTCGGAAAGCTCCAAATTGGAGCTTCTTCCCAAAAGCTGTTTTCAGCTTTCCGCAAAAGCTGAAACAGCTTTCCGAAAATTTTACCAAACATCATTTTTTATCTAAAAGTACTTTTGGAGAGCCAGAAAGTGCTTTTTGGCCCTCCGAAAGCTCCCTCAAACAGGGCCTTAAGGTGATCGCATTTGGTATCCTATGTTCAAGTGATTAAAGATTCTCAAGTATCTATGAGTAATCTGTCTTGTATTCTATGAGAACCAAAGATCATTCGCCATATAATATCAAAACTATTTCTGATATATTCCATAAAAATATATTTATAGTCTTGTAAATTATTAATTCTATAAAAATATATTAATTAATATTATAAACTTTATATTTTTATACTTATAATATATTTTAATATTAATAATTATTTTGATTAGGAATATAAGACAAAATAGAAGTTATATATTAAATTCTTTCATTATATAAATATAAATTAAAATAATATATTTCTACTATAATAAAAAATGATCATTGAATAATAATATGATTAATAATATAATATAATATAATATAATATATATAATATTGCTATAATATATCAACCGTATATTGATTTATGTCAATTTTTTCTACCGGACTATGGAGCATTTTTTTTCTCAACTTTCATTCTAAGATCACTATCTTGGAATGATTTTGGATTTCAGACCTTAAGAACAGGTATCCCCTCACTGGGTTGGACGGTGATTTAAGAAATGGGGACGATTTAGGATCACTGTCACTTGTGATCATCATAGTGCAACCAAATGCGCTGATCTCATCACTTCCAGCTATATTATTCTTAATCTTGAGATGATCATCCCTTGGTGTTAACTTGCCATCCCCAATAAATCTGTGAATAGTCTATTCGAGTTCTGCTCGGAAAAAAGAAACTTTTCTTCTTTTTTTTAACGTTTTTTTGGCCGAAGAAAATTTTCCACTGCCTACATCAAACCGGTTTAAAGGTCTACAACAACCCAGAAGACTATATAAGTATGGTCCTCGTTTTAGACAGAGACACTAATCTACTAGTTAACTAGATGGCATCTGGTTAGTTGGGTCAAGTCAATGAAAAAACCTTTCACCCCCATGGCCCCATTAGATCATTCAGACAAAGACCCCTGCAAGTATGATTGGAACCTATAGCCGCATGGAAATCCAAGCTGGGCCATGTCTTGATTCAGCCATAATACAAGATAAAAGAAGATTATACTATTCATTTTGTCTTTACATGAAAATTTAATAATGGCATGAATAATAAAAAAAGATAATTTGAGAAAATATTATTATGAACTATTGTTATTAATTTTATCAACAAGAATGAAGTACAACCTTAATTAAACTTTCATTTCTCAAATAAATAACCTTAAATATGTGAACCAAAAATCTAAACTTGGTATTGGACTGATAACAAACCAATTAGGGTTTTAAAGTCATAGGTTTTCTATTAAGTTGGATTGAGAAAATTGAGACTAGATGGAGGCATGTAATATTTAACCTATTTTTGACCTAATTATCATGCCTGTCAAGCTGAGCCAGGTTGAGTAGGAAATAACATGCGACGAGTTCGAAAAAGATATATCAAACCTAACCTAGATGGGCTGGGACCGGAATGAATCAGCTGATGTAAGGCTATGGTTCTGCTAAAGGAATGACACTAAAGAAATCTCTTTAAATTCTTGTAGTACAGGTTCAGTCTTTTATACTGGAAATGGACTTGTTCCAGGTAAACAGGGACAGAAATTGGTTGAGGGATGCTGTATTAGAGGTGATAATCGGATCAGGTTGGTCAGATAAAGCTCGCATCGGATGCAGATCGGATCAAAAATTTGTTAACTCGAATCTGACCTTTCTATTAAATATGTCAAAATTCCAGATCTGAATCCATCTTGTTTATTAAACAGGTAACCGACCGCAACCTACATAACTTCTTTATTAAATAGGTCAAGACAGATTAAATAAATTTTTAATGGATTAAATGGATTTAAATAGGTTAAACAAGTTAAGCAGGTCGGGTTAAATAGGTCAAAAATAGGTTAAACAGATTTTAAACAGGTTAAATAGGCCATTCACGGGTTGGGTTGGAGGATCAGGTTATAAATTGCCACCCTTATGTTGTATTGGTGGTATTTTGTAATGGTCAAATGGATCTCCACCATAATCTCCAGGAAGATTTCCAAGAAATCAATAGATTCTCAATTGATTTGGATCTCTAATCAGACCTCCCCCACCCCCTCAGAAAAAAAAAGAGAAGAAAAACTCCTCCCTAGCTTCCATAAATACCTATCCAGGTTATTAATCTGTGGATTTCTGCAAACCTTTGTTGCTTGTGTTATTCGGAAACTCTTCATTTCCTTCTTCCAAAGTCCCTTCAGTGGAAATTACAGCCTCTGATATCCTCTTTGAGCCACCAAGAAAGCAATCCAGCACCACTGGTATTGCCAAAACCATCAGTAATGTTTTACATACATATGGCTTCGGCTGGTCTGTTTCTTGAGCATTTATATTACTGTACAAAGTGCTAAAGGTAAGATTTTCCTGATGATTACTTATTTCTGCAGGAATGCGGAGGCTCCATGTCGAGAAGGTTTTCTTAGAAGTGTCACAGTAATCATGTGACAATCGAATTCGGGGACTTTCAGAAAAGTTTGAAATAGAAACAGTTAATATATTCTTATTTCAGAAGTATGCAATGCAATGGCCTGAAAAAACAAGCAAATGGCAATGTATTGAACACCAATAAGGGCAATATTGGTGTTTCTTACCCCCTTTTCTGACCAAACAAGCTCATTCGTTGATTAGGAATTTCATTGATTTGAAATCTTATTCTGTTAATTGCTTTATGAACTACTTAGGAACCAAATCTAGTTTATGAAGAGCATGTTTTCTTGGTATGCAAATGCGAGATATACTTCATCATTTATGTAATTCATGCTCATGACGGGGTTCAAGAATGTCTGATGAAGTCTGCATGGAGGTCGACACCCAACCTCGGATCTTGCTTACCGTCGGGCTGAACCATATATAGAAGAGAGAAAGAGACAGAAGAGAGAGAGAGATAAAAACAAAACCCTTCGTGTTTTCATATAAGAACACCCATCAATATGTTCAGGTTTCGTCCTTTAGAGAGGCACAAAATTGTGAAACTTTGTCTTTTAGGGTACACCAGGAATTGGAAACTGATTTGAATAAGTGGGATCTTCCAGGAATTGCCTGTTTCCCTAGGAACTACCATAATGTCGAGCGTCTGATTATTAATGTCAGTGATCTAAGACCATCTTCTGCATGTTCTCAACCCATACTTAACACATTTTCATTTTTCCTTCATTTGATAGTTTCGTGTTGACATTTCAGAGATTCTGGGAACAACATGGATAGTTCGATGAGAGTGTGGATTGGAAAAAGTACCCTATCTTCCCACTTGCATCTTCTTTTCAGTACCAAGTTTGCTTCTTGCATTGGTGAACCAAGTTTCATCCTCAACAACTTCCTAAAGGACTGTGAAGAGGAAATTAAGCTGCTAAGATCATAGCCTAGAGTTGCAAGATGCTTGGTGAAATATATATTGGCATCATCTACGCTGAATCACCTTTTAAATCTTATGCAAAAAAACTGCTAGTTTTATCGAGAGATTTGGTAAATGCTTAAATGTACTATTGTAAGAATCCAAAGTTGGTTACTTGATACTTTTTCCTCCTATAATTGTTAAACTTTGGACAATAGATCTATATCCTTCAATTATGAAGATCAAATAAGTGCATTATTTTTTTTTCAAAAAATTAAGTGTTATTATATTTGTGCAGCTTTCATCATCCAACAAATGAGCCGACCATGAAAGGATGATGGCCACATTTTCTACTACAAACATATTTCCGCTATATCGGTACGCCATCTGTACCGGATACCAGTGCCAAATTGATAAAGTACGGTACATTTTGTACCGTCCGATTCGGGTTGGTATGGCGTATCTCGTTGTAGCACGTAGGAGGTCCCTGGACATTGTTTTTACATGAATAGATGAGCCAAACTACTCTCAAACGCATGACTTCAATTAGGCTTGCCAACAAGGGTTTAGGAGGTCCCAGCATGATACCTCCAATTCTGTTGGAGTAACGCCGACCAGAAAACTGTTAAAATACTGTTTAAGATTTTCTATAGCAAAGAGGTATTGTGATTTAAGTTTGAGCAAAATTATTTTCTGAAGTCGAAGAAAGCAAATGCACATTGATTTCTTTCCCTGCTGTGCCAAAATTCATTTAACATGAAATTGGATGCCTTTTTTCTAGAAAAAAAAGCAAAGATGGTAGCAAACCACCACATTTGATGCCCCTATGCACATCAGTATTTAAGAATCACATAAATAACCACAAGGAAAAACTAGCATGATAAATTCCTCCTTGCATTCTTTCATAGGGAAATCACATTACCAAATGGTTAACAAATATAAAAAGCATTTAGCTGACTTAGCAGCATGGAATGGAGCAAAATATTTCCTTAAGAGAAACAAAAAGTTATGTTACATTAAAAACATGTACTAAAACGTGTACCAGCTAAAATCAACAACAGAGTTACAAAACCTCTAAATATAAGAAGCATGTAGCCACCTAAAATTCCAAAATGAATTAAAAATATGTAAATCAGCTGCCAACATGAAAATAGTGTGGGACTTCATTCATGGAATGATAGCCATAATGTATATGGTAAAACTAACCTCCAACTCTTTTACTATGGGCTTAGCATAATTTGAGTAAAATGATTGTGGTAACTGAATAGTTAATGCAAAACCAGTATCACTTTATCTGGATTATAACCATACTAATGACAACAAATTGGCTTCTTCTCTCTGCTGTTGGTACTCTAAGCTCACCATGAGTCCCATCTTCAATTTACAGTATAACAGCGTAAAGCTTCTGCCATGCATTGTTCTCTTTCTAAGAATCTTAAACAAATAAAACAGATACCATACTGTAAAACATTGCGATCATTTTGTTTTACAACAAAACATCAAAAATCCAAATGAAATGTCCTTCGTAAACTACATTAGGTGTTCCAAAACAAAAGAAGTTCGCATTGAAATTGATCAGTTAACTTTCAAATGTACAAAACTTCAAATCAATCAAACAGTTTCTTTACCCCAGAAACAATAGAATCTACAGAACTCTCCTCTTGTCCCTGTGTATTCTTTTAAATAAGAATTTATCAGCTCCATCTGTTGTGCACTTGCTTCAATGTTCCTAAATTCAGATTTATAATGATGACACGAAAACCTTCTTGCCATCAAATGTCTCAGTTTGCTTAAAATCCATTTTGTAGCAGGTGAAGAAAATCTGCACCTGTTACCCTTTGTTCGACAATCGAAAATGCTTATGAAAAGAAATCAGCCAATACCCTGCATGAAGTAAGATGGAGAAAAGTGATGCCAGGACGTTCAAGATGACACAATTTCTAAAGACTACCATCTTTATAAAAAAGAAGGCATATCTGAGAATGAAAATTAGATAATGCAAGAGTCCTTTCTTTATAAAGATCCTGAGGAACCTTGGCCATATCAGGTGAAGTACCAAAGACTTGGCGTAGACACATGCATCTTCTCGCCAAACCAGAAACTATATTTATGATTTCGAGTTTATTTCCATCAATGATGAATTCATCAAATGTACATGCCATCAAATACGAAACGCGGAGGGCAGGACACAACCTGACAGGAGTTTGTGCAATGAGCCAAAGCAGAAGATTTTCTCAACCAATTTGGAGTGTGACACCTTGAACATTGTGTTCCAACGCATAGCGGATCCACTGGTTGATATTGCATGCAAAGGGACCGGTCCATAGGTGGAATCCCTGCAAACTGGAATTGTCATGGATTACATTGTCGATGAGATGATGAAACCGATGCATGACACCAATGTTTGTGAAGGGGGATTACTGAATTGGAGAGGATGCGGTGAAGGATTTCATCCGAAAGCCGGCTAATTCTATCGACCCCAATGGCCTCAGATCGCTTCCATGATGGCTTAGAGAGGCGACCAGAAGTTCTCGGTTTTTTTTTGTTGTCATATAACATAACAAAGATTGCAGAAGAGAAATTCTCGCTTGGTCAGCATGGGCAACCGAAAAACGATGTCTTTTTGAATTCCGATCATCCATGGATGAGAGAGATAGTTTGGCCTTTGCCCTTTGGCTCGTTCTTGGCCATTTTTAAGGGCAAGATCTTATTGAGGATTTAAATAAAAGATACGCGATCCTGGAGCGCGTATCCTATATTTGAAAATAGGATTTGCTCTTCTTTCCTCATTCCTATTAGTTATAAATAAAATAAATAGATTATTTTTTAAATAAAATTGGCATACACATGGCAGCAACTACTACTTTTTTCCTTGTCCTTTTTTTTTAAAAAAAAAAAGAAAAATTAAAGGATTGAAACCCAACAAAAATCATTAAGCTCATGAAAAAGAAAAACACATTCCAATTTACTCACCGGTTTTTTCTTTTTCTCCCTTTTTTTTCTGGTGAACTAGATGAATCATTGAACTCTAGTGCAGACACATTCTAGGAGGTCAATTTTTTTAAACTGAATTGTAAGATTGCTAGAAGACTCATAATTTGTTGTTCGTATATGTCCAGCAATATAAGATGAGACCCAGTCAGCTGTACAATTCGTCTCAACTCTTGAAGAAAACACTCTTACTTATAGAGTTTCTGTTAGATTTCTGTCTTGAAAGTTAGGTCTCCTAGACAAACATCCCTTGCATTTCAAAATACCAATAAGCATAGTGGAATTCATATTTAAATATTAGACTATCCACTCAACGACCCCAAATGTTATTGCCTCTTTGTAAGGGGCTTTCTATACTGTGCCACGTAGGCCAAAATGTGAATCTCATAGCAGAGTGCAGAAAACCAGTTATGGGAACTAGCCGATTCCTCATCGGTCCACTTTTGCTTGCTCCTTTACCATCCCTCCACCACCTCCGGCGCTGATTTGGCCGCCAATATCACCACATTAAGCGTTCTTTCTTCGTGGGCCTCCTACACAATGGAATTAGGAACCTTTGCCACCCGTGACATGATACGATACAAAATTTTTTTGGCACACCGAATATGATGCGTTTACCTATTCGTTTCAGCCCTTCCACGTTCTGGTTAGCCCCCTCTTCAACATTTCTTTTTATAATAAAGATATCATCGATTCCGTGTGAAGCCGTCCAATTAGGCCTTTTAACGAGCGGAGCTGCTCGGGCTCGGCTCGGTAAAAACTCGGCTCGGGCTCGGCTCATAAGTCAAATGAGCCTGAGCCCAAGCTTAAAATGAGGCCCATTTAAATTCGAGTCCGAGTCTGAGTTCGAGCCTGAGCAATTCTGAACAAAGCTATGAGTTCAGAATCCGACGGCTGAGATCAGTCCCAAACCCTGCATCCGACGGTTGGGCCAACGCCCTTCTTTCCTACCCCTCCTCTCCAACCATCCTCCTCAGTCCTCCCCCGACTTGCTGCGGCGCTGCCCTAGCTCCTTCTTCTCCAGTCCCCACCTCCTTCTCCATCTGCCCTAGCTTTCGCTCTCCCCTCCCTTTCCGGCGGGGGCGACGATTTTCCGGCAGTTGAAGAAGAGCCGGAAGAGCTCGTTGGCGGGGAGCTCGATGGGCGGCGCGGTGCTTCTCTTCTTTCTCATTGTCCTCAGACCTCATTTCCTCCAAGTAGCACGACTATTCCTCTTTCCTCCTCAAACCTCATTTCCTTAAGGTATCATCGTCGATCGGTTCTTGATTTGACCCCGTCTCTTAGTTTTCTTTTTTCGATCCGGGCTCTCTATGTGGCCGCAGATTTCTAATCGGTTCCGGCTTGCTTTGCTCTCGTGATCTCTGTTGGCGATGGTTTTGTTTTTCCTAGCTTGGGTTTTGTAATGGATGGATTTGGATGGGTTTTTGTTTCGATTCATTTGTTATAAAGTTTGGGGATTTCAGTTGATCTGGAGTTTAGGGACTGTGGTTGTTGAAGCTCCATTTCCCCATTTTTATTCGAGTTTGATGGGGCTTTGATATGGGGTTTGAATCTTGATGGGGCTTGCCGCGGAGAAAACTGAATGGCTTTGATGTGGGGTATGAAATGCTCCGTTAATGAGAGCTTCTGCACTCAGCAAATAGTATGGGTTGGGATTTATTTTTTTAATCTGTTGAGGGCCAAGTTCCCTGTAGGTATTTGTTGCTGCTGGCATGCTGCTGCTGCTGTTGTTGAGGGCGTAGCCGGTTGCCTGTGGGCTGTGGGTAGAAATAAATGTCATTTTCTTCTCCACCCTCTGTTTCTCAGCAAACAGAGACTCCCTCTGATTAATAATAATTTGAGGCTCTGTCCCTCGCCTCTCTTCCTCTCTGAGTAATAATGATTGGATTTTGGTTTTTATTCGAGTTTTACTGAAGATTTTTATTTTCTTTTTGATAATTATATCGTCTCACTTGCTTGCTTACATTATCAAATAACTAGAGCTTCTGTTTTGGATAGTGAAATTTGTATTGTATTTTTCTCTTCTCACCGGTGATCATGTTTTAATTTGGATAATCAATGTTCTTTTTTGTAATAATCAGGTTGATGTTATCCTGGTTGTGTAGTTCTTTTGTTTGAAACCGTCAATAATATTGCAACAAAAATGGGACTTGCATAGGTTGTCCAAGTTATAGCATGGCAAAAATGAGTTGTCTTTAAATCAGTTTCGATAGTTTCTATCTGTTTGACCTACCTACATACTTCTTATGTAATGAAAATTAATATTGAGGGTTCTTTAGTCCGAAAGTAGTACATCCAGTGGACCTTTGTGAATTGATCTCAACTTTTCATGTCTTATGTTAAAACTCTCTGACTCTTTAGCTAGTATTTAAACAGCCTAATTTTTTGTTTTTCCAAAAAAATAAATAGTCTGGTTTCTAAGGATATGAAGTACTAACCTCTATTTCATATGATTATAATCTCTAAGATACATAAATGTCATCATAATACCTTTACAATTTCTCTGGGATTTCAATTCATAGTAATCATTATATGACTATTGTAATCTTGTTTCCTACATTGTTTTATTTAGAGGATTTAAATCAATATGATTTGGGGTATTGTTTTAGATTGATTGTCATTTTGTGTGGTTTTATGTGGTTTTTTTAGCTGTGGCAGTAGAGGAGCATCCATATAAATAGCAGAAGTTTGATGCAGAGTTTAAGTGCAACGGGGTTCTCTTAATGTGGTGAAGAAGACTTGTTGAAAAGGACAAGCCGGGCTGTGATATCATGTTTATATTGACGGCTAATTTGTTTGGGTCAAGTGGTTAGGGATCACTAGATTTTGTCGGGCTGTATGGTAAATTATACTGTTTATAAGATTTGAGGCTCATGCTTGTTACTTTCGGAAAATAAAATTTTATCTTATAGATTTTGAAAATAAATTTAAACGGATTTGATATTTAGAATTAAAAGTGAACAAGTTGGAGCATCTATTGGGGGGGGGGGGGGGGGTGCAAAGTGGATCGTAGGGCAGGAGATTGTTTCATCTCGGCCGGGCAGACCACAACACCGACCAGTCAAGACCACAGTTCTGCTTAGAATCAGCTCGATCGCAGACTCCGCCGGAGGCTCAGTTGACCTCAGTCGGATTTCTCCGCTGCTACGACCTGCAGCAACCTCTTCTGATGCTTATAATGATGTTTTGGCCTGAGCTCGGAACGTCCTGCTGTATTAGCTGCGAGCCAAAGAGTAAGTATAGAGCATATGCGATGATGAATAAATATCTAGTATCTAATCTTTTGTTTTTCTTTTGGATTAGATAGTTGAATTTTTCTAATATATATCTATATGCCATGGTCCATGTTTGGATGAGAAATGTGGGGTTTCACTTTCCATGCTACTTAAATTCCACACAGATTAGGTATAAGCTGGAAGCTTGCAGGATAATGACACATTATCCATAAAATTATGTTATAGAAGGCCCTCTGGATATGTATACATCTTTTGAAAGGAGCCGAACCTACGTGGGAGAAGGAGCATTTGAGCAAGAGGTGATTGGTTGTTTCATGGATGTGTTGCAAAATGGGCACTTTGTTGGTGCAGGCATATATTCCTTTTGACCGGAGTGTTGCCTGTTATAATTTTTCCTTCTGGCTGCTAGCTAACTAAAAATTTGCACCAAAATTAAACAGGGTTAGGTATGGCTCAAACAAATCCTATGGCAATTGAGTCTTTTTCTTAATGGGATTCCTGATAATTGAATTCCAGAAAATAATGCATTGCAAGTTTTAGTGCTGAGTTGGTAGTATGTAATTTGGATACTAGTAAGTTTTAGTGCCAAGCTCGTACCGAGCCCAAGCCCGAGCTTATATCGAGCTCGAGCCCGAGCCCAAGCCGGGGCCCGACTTTGTATCGAGCCCGGGCTCGAGCTTGAGCTCGTAATTGAAACGAGCTTAAGTCCGAGCCTTTGCTTTGCCAAGCAAGCTCGAGCTCGAGCCCAATATAGAGCTCGGTACCGAGGCTCGGGCTCGGCTCGGCTCGTTAATAGGCCTACCCAATTCGTTGACGACTTATGCTAGGCTAATCAGGGAAGCCTTTCGAATCCATGGCGAGCAGCCTCTCTCCAAAGCCAGGGCCGTCTCCATGGGCTCCTCCTTCGCTTCTCATTTGGAGCAGGTGATCCTTATGAACCCTAATTCTCCTCGATATTACTCTCCATCCTAATCCTCTTCTATGCATAAACCCCAACACAAAAAAAATACCTCCAATCTCCAAAATCTGTCTATAAATCGAGGTTCCAAATCATGCCCTCTGCGGCTGACTGTCCAATATCAGCTACCTTTATCTTTTATTTTCTCATCCTATTTCAGATTCAGAGCTTCCGACCCATTTCGGGATCCCTACGCTCTGAATTAATAGATCTCTTGTAATGAAAATCGGTAACAAAGATCTCAAAGTTTCTACATACGTGATTCTTTTTTAACGAAATATTGGTGAGGGTGATTAAGAGGTTCTTATGGTCGAGTTAAAGAAGCCTTTGTCCCCAATCATCAGAGCATCAGACACTTAGGAATTAGGCAATTGTAATATTTTGTTGTTCTGACCCATGGCTTGGTTGACTTTTTGTTCTTTTTCCCTTGAACTTATTTGCAATTTTTTTTAATTTTTTTTTAATTTTTATTTTTTGGGCTGGGAGGGATGCGGCATTCCTTGTGAAGCCTAATTGGATGAAATTGGATATCTTGGATCATTAGGCAGAGTTATATGCAGGCAATAAGTGAAAGATGATAAGGAGTGCTGAGAAATATAGCCTCTCTACAAGCCACAGAAGTGTGTGAATGCGTATGATAAGACAGTATTTTGCCAGATTCTTTGCTCCACCAGATCCTCTCCTTCTTGCCAATGAATCGAGTCATTGGCAGTGAGCCTCTTGTTGGAGGTATTTGTGGATCTGGCTCCAACCCAGCATTTGTCCCCTTGGCAGATGATGCAGACACCATTGTTAGATTCATTGGCCAGTCATCTCATGCTTTATGAGGACAAGTTCAGAATTCATGTCCAAGTTTCTTTTTCTCCATTCTAGGTATGTCAATGTTTGTCGTCTTAATTCATGGCTCCTCTTCCCTACAAAGCATGATATAGTAGATCTTGACATTGTTTTGCCTGTGGATTCTGGGATGATTTTGAATTTTATGATACATCAAATTGGGTAGTCTCCAACTTCTTGAAGATTTAACAGTCCATGGATGCTATAGCAGAGAACTGTCGTCATAGAAACTCACGAAATTGAAGGTACAGAAGTCATTTGATGTTCTCTTTTGGAGGACATTGATCTTATAATAGATGTTCCCTCTGTTGTCTCTTGAACTATGTGGAAGTATCTGGCAGCCAGCTTATATTTTATATTTTATTAAAACTTATCATCTATTACCGGCAGTGGTGTTAAATTTACAAATATGCTTCTGAATTTTGAATGTTTTATCTGGGGACTTTTTGTTGGTTGGGCTTCTTAAAAATCTTAGTGATGCTAAAACTGAAACTTTGTGAATGTGGATCCAGCTATGCTGACACCAAAACTTCTGCTCAGTCTAATAGTTCAGGTATTGATGTGTGCAATACATTTAGACAAGAATCCTGACATAATATAGATATGAATAGATGTAATATATAAGCAACCTTACTTTGACAGATTCTGTTGTTGTTTTGCTTTTTAATAGTTTGAAGGAGTGAAATCATGAAAATACAGAAGCATGAAGCATCCATAATACAAACAGCAAATATGTGGCAACATTATTTCCTAGTTTGGGATTAGCAGTTAGGAATTTCATTGTTTTAGGGTAAGAAAACAATTTTTTGTCACAAATTTATTATCAGGCACATGTGCAGTTGTGCTCATTGATTTTGCTTTTTTTTTTTTGTGCGTGTGAATGTGTGATCATCACAAAAATTTGATTTCAGGACTCTTTCAATGTCTGTGTTATCCCAGCTCAGTTTTCTCAAAATTTGAAGTCATATACATTAGGTGAAGTTTTTTCCATTTGTAGCAACCTTATCCTTGATACTTATCTCAGCAGGTACTATTCCCATGTAATTACATAATAATGTTTGATGATGTATCATGTATTAATCTCTGTATGTTGAGCTAGTTTCACATGATCAGCTTTCTTTACCTACCTTGGATGAAGAGTTTGTCGACATACGTATAGGTGTTGGCATCTCTGCATTGCTTGCATTTATGAAGCCCAAGGATTGGCGATCCAAAAAAGTAGGATTTTTAACTCCTGTAAGATGTTTTTCCTTTTCATTTGATTATTTCACATATCACGCTTGTGATGTATAGTTGTACAGAAATAGCACAGGGAACTTAGAGTCATATTTAGGCTTTTTTGCTGAGATTTCTCATATCTTTAATGGGAAAAAAAATGCAAAAGAAGGCTTTTGGCAACAATTCTTATGTAAGTCGTTTGGTGTAGACATCATAAAATCTTCTTCACCATTCAGACCTAATTAGATTTCCATCTTCCATAAGGAAAGCCATCTAGAATCTTTCCTGACAATCAAGTTTCAACTCGTCTTCTATGTTTTCCCCTTTGACATGTTGACAAATCCAGGCTCCTTTCCTTATGAGAACCTATGAAAATTTTCACAGACCTGGACCTTACCATCTCACTTGGTGCTCCATCATTACATAATCTATGGGTTTAAAATCCTTCACTGACTTCAACAAATTCATTCATTGGCTATCTATTTTAAGTTTTTAGGCATATGTGAGCTATCGTTTTTAATTTTTGTAACACATTCAGTTCAACATTTCTTATCTTATAGGCTCATAATTGAATCATGGGCCTTACCAATTGTCTAACATTCTCAACTATAATAGAAATGTCAGACTTACTATCATCTCATCATTTTCTCTTCACTTGCAAAGTCATTTGAGATCATGCATAACAACCAAGTACATCTTCACTTCATCTGCATTTCTTATGTATATTTTTTGAGTTTACCTATCAACCACTTTAATATTCCATATAATATATTCAAATTTAGTTATTTCTGTCTATTATGTACCTTAGGCATTTATTTAATATGCTTCTATTCCATGTACTATGTGTTAGCTATGACTCTCATCATCAAAAGCTGTTTTTTCCCCCCAATTTTATGTTCTTTTACCAACATTATATCATCAACCAATAACCCATGTTACCTCCTATTTGTTCGTCCATGACAATGCAGGAAAGCAGGAGCTTA
Source organism: Phoenix dactylifera (assembly GCF_051530095.1). Taxonomy (NCBI): domain Eukaryota; kingdom Viridiplantae; phylum Streptophyta; class Magnoliopsida; order Arecales; family Arecaceae; genus Phoenix; species Phoenix dactylifera. The sequence continues at coordinate 37,064,479 of NC_143190.1, read as the reverse complement.
GGGCTACCCTTTGTGTACATCCCTAGCGAATGAAAACTTAGTTTTTTGTTAATTGTTTTCTTTACTACTTGATAAGCTCATTTGGTATATATGTGGACCTAACTTAAAGGTTCTCATTCTAACCTCATGTCTTGCAACTTAAAGTTCAAATTTATGCCAAAATGCTGCCGACTGACAAGGTTATGAACTTACAAATTTGCTGAAGTATGCTCAAGGGATTCCAGCAGAACATGGTTGCTAACATAGTCCCCACAGAACATTCTCATGGGTTGACAGCTTGAACATGCAATCTGGTTCATATGACTATATCATATTGCTTCGTATCTGGTTGCATGGACAAACTGATTTAGAATACAACCATTTAATTTGATATGCATAATTGAACTTTGAATCACTTCTAATCCTGATATGCTGATACTCTATGGATACCTAATATTTTATCTCTTTACAGAGGAGAGGAGGGGACTAGTAGTACTCAGAGCTTTGTTGTCCTTCCCATAGTAGGCATGGGGGGTGTCGGCAAAACTACACTTGCAAGGCATATTTTATGCATGAGAGGCTTTTCCCTAATGACAGAAGTCAGGAGAATCATTTCTCACTGAAAAGGTGGTTGGATGGGTCTAATAATCTTGATATTAAGGAGATCTGAAACTGAAAATGAGTATGTGATGCATGATATAATTAGAGAGTTGGCAGCTTATCTTTCTTCAGATGATTGTTTTGTGATCAATGATGAGACTGAACAAATTCAACCAGGAGTGCGCCATCTAACTGTTACAACTAGCAAATTGGATGCATTTAATGATTTGAGCATGGTTGAAAATTTGAGAACCATTTTGTTCTTTGGCAATTATGAAACAGGTGAATTTTATAAGGTTCTTAAGCGCATTTTAAAATACTCGAAAAGCCTGCGAGTGTTGGATTTATCTTACAGTAACACAGAAATCAGCAAACTGCCAAAAGCTATTGGTCACTTGTCACATCTACGGTACCTGGATATCTCTAACACTAAAATCTGTTGGTTGCCGAAGCTATTTTGTAAGCTTTACCATCTACAGGTGCTAAACTTGCAGCTGTGCGATTTTAATGAGTTACCTGAAGGAGGGAGAACTAGATTGGCAATGACATGACCTCAGGAGAGTCGCATATGGTCAACTTCTTGAGCAAGGAAAGGATTACCAAATTATTAGGCAGATGCTGGAGATTGTCACAATTAGAAAACTGTAGCTCTTGGAGAGAGGTTAGTTGCCGAAGCCATATCTCCTGCTCTTCACTTAAGCAAACAAGATGACTGCAACTGAAAATCTTCAGAATCTGGAGCGCAGGTAGGCTTCCCAGGAGAATCCCATGATTGTTGACTAGGAGGCTGTCATCCACATGTAGTTCATTGAGAGATAGCAAACCCTGGTTCTGACGCAATTGCTCTGGGTGTAACGACTCGCATAAGTTTGGACATCTTGCAATCTCTAACTGCTTCAGATCAGTGAGGGACTATAATTTCCCTTGGAAACTCAGCTCTGGGCAGTTTGAAAGGCATAAGTCTGTAAGGGCAACCAAGTTAGACAAAGACAAAGATGTCATGTGGGGGTAATGAGATCTTTAACATGGTGAGCGAGGTGAGTTTTTGTAGACATTCAGGTAATGCGCTGCCAAGGTCACCACATGAGTTGATTTTGAGCTCTGTAACTAGTAAGTTTAGCATGAGGAGGGCAAATTTTGTCAACTTCAAACATTGCTCTATGTGGAGTTTTTGGAGGCAAGAAAATAACCGTTGGCCTTGTACTTCTTACCACTCCTCAAATTTCTTCAAGTCTTGTAGTTTCAGATCCTCCAAAGATGGAAACGCACCATTAACACCGCCATAGAGTTTAACACCAATTTTTCTCAGTGCAGGCAATGTTTCAATATGCAGGACCCTGAGAGAGGGAAGTTGCCCAAGGGGTGGAAGGCTTGTCAACTTGTCACAAGAACTTAGATGAATAGATTTTAGACTAGTGAAACGTTCTCTATTGACCAGCCAACTTGGAAACATATCGCTATCATAACCCTTGATTACTAGTTCCTTGATATCACAATAAGGTTCGATCCCTTCAAGTAGCCCTTTCAAGTTAGGTGTATTTTTGCTTTTTGAAAATAATTTTGAGTATTCTTGTTAAAATGAAGCCGGATCTAGTCACTGGCCCATCTTTATCTCAAAATAAAGATGCAGTGCATTAAGGTGCCTCTTTTCCCTTAGTTTTGCATTCATGGCCTCTTCCTTGCTATCAATATTCTCAAGATTCTAAATTAATAGCTGCCCTCGAAGTTCTTTTAGGTCCTTTAATTCTTCTATCTTGTGACCCTTCTTCTTTCCAACGTGGAATTCCTTTAGTTCTTGAAGGCAAGTAAGTTTCTCAATCCCATATATTAGAGAAACTGTCTTAGATTCTGCACACAAATGGTGCAAGTTAGTCAATTTGTTTACCATCTACAGGTGCTAAACTTGTGTAGATGGTAAACAAATTGACTAACTTGCACCATTTGTGTGCAGAATCTAAGACAGTTTCTCTAATATCTGGGATTGAGAAACTTACTTGCCTTCAAGAACTAAAGGAATTCCACGTTGGAAAGAAGAAGGGTCACAAGATAGAAGAATTAAAGGACCTAAAAGAACTTCGAGGGCGGCTATTAATTTAGAATCTTGAAAATATTGATAGCAAGGAAGAGGCCATGAATGCAAAACTAAGGGAAAAGAGGCACCTTGATGCACTGCATCTTTATTTTGAGATAAAGATGGGCCAGTGACTAGATCCGGCTTCATTTTAACAAGAATACTCAAAAGTATTTTCAAAAAGCGAAAATACACCTAACTTGAAAGGGCTACTTGAAGGGATCGAACCTTATTGTGATATCAAGGAACTAGTAATCAAGGGTTATGATAGCGATATGTTTCCAAGTTGGCTGGTCAATAGAGAACGTTTCACTAGTCTAAAATCTATTCATCTAAGTTCTTGTGACAAGTTGACAAGCCTTCCACCCCTTGGGCAACTTCCCTCTCTCAGGGTCCTGCATATTGAAACATTGCCTGCACTGAGAAAAATTAGTGTTGAACTCTATGGCGGTGTTAATGGTGCGTTTCCATCTTTGGAGGATCTGAAACTACAAGACTTGAAGGAATTTGAGGAGTGGTAAGAAGTACAAGGCCAACGGTTATTTCCTTGCCTCCAAAAACTTCACATAGAGCAATGTTTGAAGTTGACAAAATTTGCCCTCCTCATGCTAAACTTACTAGTTACAGAGCTCAAAATCAACTCATGTGGTGACCTTGGCAGCGCATTACCTGAATGTCTACAAAAACTCACCTCGCTCACCATGTTAAAGATCTCATTACCCACACATGACATCTTTGTCTTTGTCTAACCTGGTTGCCCTTACAGACTTATGCCTTTCAAACTGCCCAGAGCTGAGTTTCCAAGGGGAATTATAGTCCCTCACTGATCTGAAGCAGTTAGAGATTGCAAGATGTCCAAACTTATGCGAGTCGTTACACCCAGAGCAATTGCGTCAGAACCAGGGTTTGCTATCTCTAAATGAACTACATGTGGATGACAGCCTCCTAGTCAACAATCATGGGATTCTCCTGGGAAGCCTACCTGCGCTCCAGATTCTGAAGATTTTCAGTTGCAGTCATCTTGTTTGCTTAAGTGAAGAGCAGGAGATGTGGCTTCGGCAACTAACCTCTCTCCAAGAGCTACAGTTTTCTAATTGTGACAATCTCCAGCATCTGCTTAATAATTTGGTAATCCTTTCCTTGCTCAAGAAGTTGACCATATGCGACTCTCCTGAGGTCATGTCATTGCCAGAGAATCTCTTGGCTGCCTCTCTTAAAGAATTGCATTTCTCGAGATGCCGGCTGTTGAAGGAACGACACCAAAAGGAGGGAGAACCAGATTGGCAAAACATTGCCATGTACCTTGCATATGTATTGACCACAAGACCATACAAATGCCGCAAGAAGAAAGCTTAGACACGGCTGCTACTTCTATGTCTTAGGTATATGATCTGCTTTCTAGCTTTTGTGCACATCCCTCAGTTACACTTTACATTTGCTTTGCGTATTAATGATTTCAAATTCTAGTAATATACTAGGACAACATCTTATGCCGGCCAATATTATCTGCCCTCCCTTTGTTCTTTTTTATTATAATCATTGTTTTTCACAATTGATTAGATATTCTATTGCTTAAAGAGCTCAGTAACCTCTCTGTAATCTAATCTCAGATTGAGAAATCCAGTTCCTATTGTTTGTGCTAGTAACACATTGATTGAAGTTCCAAAGATAGTCTATGGCACCTAAGGACAATTTGATCCTTGTATGAGATATCGTGCTACCACTAGGTATATGAAGTCCCATGTTATATCCTGTTAACCCACAACTATGTATTTTGTTTTGTGATCTAGCAATCTTATCATATAGTCTGATGGCAATCCTGCACTTAATCAATTTTTTCCCCTACATTGTACTTGTTTACATTTCTAAGGTCATGCCACCACCAGCTTTATGAGGGCATTGCGTCAAGCTACAGCATACTGATACATGCACATGTATTTTTAAGTGTATGGCTTGTGCAAACAATCACAGCCTGATTTGTGGTCAATCTTTGCATTAGCAACTGATTGAGGTCTCTTGGTGTGTTGCTATAAAGGAGGCTCATTTGGGAATTTGATGGGATTCAAGTTATTTTTCGAGGATGGATGAGATTTGGTTTGTTAATGACATTAAAAAAAAGTAATCACTATGTATGTACTTGTGCAAGTTTGGGATAACATCAAGGTTGCAAAAGTACCAGTCAAGATTTTGCTAAACTTAATAGATGCCAGATGAGCATTGCCTTTAGAGTAAGGAGCTGATTGGCCAATGACTGTTCACATCCCCCACATGCATATCGATCTGGAAATGCTTTGAGATGGTATGACAAAGCCACTGCTACTTCCATTGTTTAGGTCCACTCTCACTTCCTATCCTTTATCTGTCAGTAATATTTTGCATTATTCATATATTAACGGCCTGACCGCAATATTATATGCGGACAACAGTTTTTGTAAGTCCTTATTTTCCAACTCTTTTCCTTCTTTTTTCTTTAGTCATATTCATATTTCAATTGTTTGAAGAGCTCGCTGGTCTAATTGGGAATTCTCTTGTTAGATCTCAGTAACGGTACATGTTTTTTAGGGCTTAAAGCACACATTCTGTATTTTGTCATCTAACTGCACTCTATTCATCTATCGCATCCTTGCAGGTAAATAGAAATATTTCCATTGCTTACCTGGCATTTTAAATTTCTAAGGTTAGCTTGAGATGAGAAACTCTAGGAGGCTTTGTGCCAAGGTATCACCACTTATTCACGATTTAGATTTGGTAGCGTATGGCTTTCGCAACAAATTCAGTTCAAAGTGTTTTCATCTTCTAGCACCTGATCAGTCATTCAATTCTTCTGATAGGTTGCATTGGACCAGCCAACTTCAAGGATGCGACAAGCTTCAGTATGTTAAAACTGTTTCATACCACTTTACGTCCCTGAGCTGAGCCCTGAATCAGTTTTAATCACCTAAGAAATAGTCTTGCTAATTATCTCAATTTGAAACCCCAGGACATGCTGCGATGTTCCACAAGGAAGCCAGCTTCCAAATGTTCTAAACTGGAAAGCACTTCATAGGATCCTGACATGCTGTAATGGACTCTCATTTGGAATGCCACAAGTTTGCGCATTTTTTTCCCTTCTTTTCCTTTCCTCTCTTTTATTTCTTTCTATTTTTTGTTTTTATTGCTGAGAAATGTGATCGCCGTGCATTTACATGCATCCTTGGATGATAAATTGCAGAGTTGTTGAAGTTAAATATGAGTAGTTTGGGGTGTCACAAAATATGATGTAAGGTCTTACTGGATGTTCAGCGCCTATCTTCTCCACATGCCCAATGTTCAGCACCATCTGGAAAGCAATCTGCTCAGAGCTGGGGGTTCTTCATGCACAATCCTCTTTCGACTATCTCTGCACTGAATGGGTCCAGCAGAACTTTGCTAAGAACAGCCGGCACATTATACTAATGCTGCTCGTAGCCGTGGCTTGGTCTTGTTGGAGAGAAAGGAACGCCAGACTTTTCCTTAACAAGCACAGACTCATTGCCTCAATTGCCACTGAAGCACTGCATACATTCAATGATTGGTCACTAATCTGTAGATACAGCACTCTTGCAGATTTTGCTGTGGACTAGGGTGAGGCATGTTCACAATCATCTGGTCGACCTCTGAATTCTACCTGCACCTTTTTGGTATCTCTAGCAATTGAAGATGACAGGTGGCACGGGCTTTGGCACAGACTCTGGCACAGCACTGGCTCTGTCATGAATTTCTCTCTGCTACTGGAAAACTGATGGTGTCATCCCCAACTCCCTTACTTGGATGGCTGAAAACTCTAGTCACTGGGTCTTCTTCGGCAAACACTTCGACCGGCTCATGGCTAAGGAGAATGAAGAGCTGTAGAATGATGAGATTTCTCCTGGGGCTTTACCCATTTGAGGTTCTTGATGCTGGAGATGCTCCCAATTTGGGTTCATCAATTCTCTGGTACTGTAACTGATCACTTGATCTCCCTCCTTTTGTAAATGCTTTTTCATCTTCAATAAAAGTCGGGTGGCTGTTTACTTAGCCTACTTTTCCATCAAAAAAAGATCTTACTAGATGTTACCACGCTTGTGTAATTCTGTTTCCTTTTCTTACTATTGCAGCCTGCAATCTAAGCTGAGGCCAGGTTTTTGGATTTAGCTGACCCTCGTGGGATTGGCCCACCAATTTTGAATTGTCGATGTCAGGAGTAGAAAACCCAAAAGGAGAATTATGAATTTATTTGATAGGGGATTGTAACATTTCACCTGGAGATGGAAAATTCGCTATTATTTGTTCATGAATCATGAGAGCAAACCTGTGATGAGGAGATGAGCTACTGAGAAAATTTTTTGCATGCTCAGAATGTCCATTAAGATGCAGCATCAAAAGCTGGATTCTCCATTACGAGATACGTGGGCCTTAAATTCACGTTTGCATTAAGTTTTTTGACCGAATGATGGATTCCATGTAAACTGCCCTTTTACATAAAAAAGCAATGATTCTCAAGTTCAACATTCGAAGAAACACTTCTATTAGCAGAAAAGGTGATGTGCATTGTTTCATTTTTCCAAAAATTTCAGATAAATACAAAAATAGAGATGTGAATGCACACAGTTCAGGGGCGCCCAAAAAGTCATTTTTTTTTGTAAGTGGAGGAAGGAAGACCTTTCCCCAGATTTTATTAAGAGATGGAAAAGAATATCAGGTACAAGTACAGAGGATGAATAGAGGATGATGTAGAAGACAGTTGATCTTAATGACTGAGTAGAGTGTCAATCTTCCTCTCTAAGATTGTCCTATTTTTCCCTTCTCGGTTGATTGGGGATTTCTTCTTCAGGAACACCCTACAGTTTCTTTCCAACCAAATTTGCCAACAAAATACAAGCACCATTTGATCCTATACTCTATGAAAATAATGGATCCTCTCGCATCTCCAGGTTGTCTACAATGTCTGAAGGAAGTTGGCTAACCTCTCCAGGCAATGCACTTTTTGACAGCTAACCAAACACCTTTGGAATAGGAGCAATGAATAAGAAGGTGATTAGTGGTTGCTTAAGGAGCCCCACATAATACTCCGGACCACAGTAATATATATATATATATATATATATATATATATATATATATATATATATATATATATATATATATATATATATATATATATATATATATATATATATTAGCTTGCCCTTGTCCCTAATTTCCAGCTTTATTTTCTTCTTTGTTTTCATTGGTCAGAATTCATACTCAAGTTGTTTGAAGAGCCAACTGACTAAGTGATGGATTGGGATGTAGTTTCATTGTCATAACGCCTATTTCTGGTAATGGTTCGTGTGTTGTTTAAGCACATAAGCACATGCTCTGTATTTTGTTATACAACTTCATTCTATGCAATATGCATTGATTTGGTTGCATCCTTAACAGCGAGTTAGAAAATTCTCAATCTCATGACGCTTCAAATTTCTCAGGTCAGCCATAGCTGAGAGACTTTGGAGAACGTTGCACCAAGGTATCACCAGGGACAATTTAATTTGGGTTGTATGGCTCTGTTATCAATTATAGCACAATGACAGTATCTTTGACAACCGTACAGTTACTTCGTTGCTTCTGGTAGGTTGTTACAAAGGAGCTCCTTTCAGAGACGCCATGTGCTTCAGTCTGTGAAGACTTTTCTTCAACACTAAACAGTAACGCGACGAGCCTTCGATTGCTTAGAATCGCGTCAGCTGAGGCATACAGGCAAGCCCCATTTAAAGGCCTAGGATACAGCCTGCATGGTTTCAAACCAGAACGAGCTTTCGAGAGTTTTAAACTACCTCCTATGGGACGGGTGGCATGTTCTGTTGACATGGAAGGGAAGCCATCTTATGCACCAGTAACTGATAATGATCTTCTGTCTTCTGATATGCCGTTGGGATGGATTAATTATGCCATAAGCTTTTTATTGATGAAAAATACAATCGCTGCAAAAGACAAAGTGAGAAGAGTCAAATTCTGATTTGTTGTCATTATGGTCACAGAACATGATATAAGAAATTATTGGAGTTTATCAATCTTGTGTAACTTCGCTTCCTCTTTTGCCTTATTATGGTTTCTTCTTGAATAATGACATAATTTTGATGTAGACACTGAAAATTATTGCAAAGTGGACAGATGTATTGCAATAAGGAAAACCAATAGATGGATTCTCCTTCGTGTGAGTCCAAAGCCCTAAATTCATGCTTACAAGAAACACTGTATCCATAAAAACTAAAGGCAATTAAGTATTTTTCCATTTTACAAAATTTCAAAGGAACAGGCATCCATTTAAAAGAAATGGCAGTATGAAAGTACAAGTTCTCGGAGTCAATACTGTAAGAAAAAACACTTATTAGTTCTCTCTCATGACTGGAATGCGATAATTGTTTCTTCTAGAACCATTTTACGCAGTGAAAGGTTCCACCTCACCATATTTCCTGCTCTCATAGGAAAGTTTCTCTAGAGGAATGTTTAATTCAAAATTCTGAGCAAAATGTTCAATTCAAAACTGTGCGCTAAATTTAGGTTTCAAGTGATGGAAATGCATTCCAGCAGATCATTTTTTCTCTCTATGAATCCAAGCAAATGTTCAGTGGACCCATTCTTCAGGCCAAGGTAACTTCGATATCCGACATTCCACAAATCCTGAACCTGAATACATTTAGAGCAGAAAAAGCTGCAGAAGGTAAGAGTAGACAAAAGCCAACAACGCCTTGACCTGCCTGTTGGCACCCTGCTCCCCTCTCAGCATGGCACTGGGGAGATGTTCCAGGTTCAGACGCACAAAACGGCATTTATCACAGTTTTCACAAAATTAATTTCAACACAATGAAAAACATAACCACCACAATGCCAACATAGTTAGAAGAACGAAATTTTTAGCAGCAGGTTCCTACTTATTCTGGATGGTTATTTGCAAATAAAGCAAGAACTCATGCCAGTCCGAATGCCATTATTCTGGGTCAGTCATCTGCAAACAGATCCAGATACTTGTTTTCAACAAATTTTGAAAAAGCTCTCTCAGAAGCAACTTCAGAAATTGGCTTTCATACATCATACAAAAGGCTAAACTTCATAGCAGCAGGAATTAACAGGATAGAGGATGCCACAGCAGCTCCAAATATACGATGCGAAATTGAATATGTTGCACTCAGCTGTGGCTTCTTCAGAGGCAGATGTGGTGATAATGGACGGTTTGAAACAACTTTGGTGGATTCAGATAAGGCTCGACTTGCATGGAGAGCTCGGCTTCCATGGGACGAATTCATTGGCTGTGAAGTTCCCAAATAGAAAGAAGATCCACAAGGGGACCTAGTGAAAGTTTTGTAGCCTCCAAGTTGCGCAAGTCTTGGAAGAGACTGACGAAACCAACCTGTATGAACATCCAGAACTGGTGCCAGTGAGAGGATCTGAGAAAATTGAATGCAACATGATGTTTGCACCATAAAGGAGCAACCATATACATGTGCTATGTTCAATTTATAGAGATATTAAGCCTACTAAAAGCCAAGACTGTGTAATGGCTTTAGTTGTTCTGCATGTGAACATACACTTAGTATTGTTGTAGAACTCAAGAAACGTAGTAAATATTAATAACATAAGCTCAGGTGCAAGACATAGGCAGCTAGCTAAGAGCAAAAGGAACAGCAAAACTAGCAAACCTCTTAACTAAAACAAGCTCGTCACAGATGCATGGCTAGCAAACCATGGACTTCTTTAAGTCTTTAAGGAAGAATACCAGGTGAGTTAATTCCTCATAGAGATTTGCACCAACATCATATATTATGGAGGTCAGATGGTTATATAGGCCATCCCCCTTCGGTCCTTGGTATTTTTAGCAGCATATGCTTTGGCAGAAATAGAAACAGGATCCAATCATGTTGCAAGGGATCAAGTCATCTGAGATTCTAAACAATTGTCCAAACTTTTATTTTATGAAGTAAAAAATGGAACTGAAAATGAAGAGTTATATTTTATCACTGAAAATTGAAATTTTTCCCTCCTACCATGAAGTGCAAATGGAGAACCTATATGAAGCATGGAGTGAGCAGTTGGGTTAAACTTACATGCTCCTGCACTAAAATAGTTAACAATTAAATCCTACAGAGTCAAGAAATAAACTAGAGACAAGCTAGATAGGCAGTGCAACATAAGCATCCTCATCAGTTTGCTTGGCTTTAAGCAAGAAAGGTTGATGATCGAGCTTCATTATGGAGACAAGTCTGAAACCGAGGTTTCATGCAGATCACACTTATGTCAACATCCCAGTGAGGAACCAATGATATATGGAAGAATATTTGAGGAGTAAACTGAGGGTTTTGCAGCTTTATCTCAGGTTCTAACCTTTTCGAGAAATTTGATGTGGTGCACCAAAAGTGCTTTTTTTGAGAAAGTAGTATATCAAATGATAAGGAAAGAATTTTGCAATACAAGCACAGCCAAGGGTGTGAGGCCTTATTAAAAATTGAGATGCGCAAGTTAAGCCTTCCAAATGAGAAAACTCCCAGCGAGCAACTTATGCCACAGAACCATTGGATGAATTTATAAGCAAAACAGAGGATTGAAGAAAAAATAGGCAGAAGAAAGGAGCCTATTTTCAAATTTAGAAAACTTTAGCCCACTTTATGGTTTGTATGTGAACTGTAATTTCTGCCAAAAGTTAAAATTTCATTAACGAATAAACTGCTATGAGCTGTGGTTGGGGTTGCAGTTTGCATATTATCCACTTTGACATAAAAATGTTGTAGTTGTATGTTCCCTTCACATGTAGCAGAATTTCACGGCTTTAATATGATTCCAATTGGCACTCTTAACACCTTTGACTTCATTTAATATACTTTTTAAAATGAAATGCAAGATTTCAGAAATCCTAATTTTCCTCAGAGAACCTTGTATTGAATTTACATGGGAACTGCCAAACTTTTACTTATCTCAAAGTAATTCACAAAATAAGGATAAGAAATTTGGCTTATTCAGATTTTACATTAGTACCTTTTAGTGAAACAGCCAATCACTAAAGGCAATGCCACAAGGCACATCAATTGGCACAATTAGCCCAATATCAACCATTCTACAGTGAACCAATGTTAGCAACAACAATCACAATTTTAGGAAATATACTGCTCATATCTATTCTATTTTCATCTCTTTCCACATTTCCAGTGGATTTCATACACCAGTTTTTTTGCCAGTAGTTTGACATCTTTCCTGGAATTACTTTCGTGACCAATTTTGATATAAAGCCAGCAATATAGAGATAATAATTTTTCTTTAGGGTTAAGCCAAACTTAGAATTCATAGGAGTTAAAATGAAAGCACGGTTCGTCATCTCAGTATCGGACCCCATACCGATGCCACACTAGCACTGTGTCGGTACGGTACAGTACGAGACTTTTTAGCGTACCGAGTATCAGTACACCACCCATACCGGATACCGGTACCAAACTGGTATGGTACGGTACGTCCTATACCATCCGATTCAGACCGGTACGACGAACTATGAATGAAAGTGTTCTGGGTACAAGCAAAATCTTCCGAGATTGAACCCAACAAGATCATATTTTTAAATATATGTCTTTCATTATAACACATTAATCTTACCACAACTCATATGAGGTCCATAGAATAATCTGGACTCACAAAAATGGAAAATCATGCATAAAATCTAAAAGAAAATGAAGATCAGGAGCATAGAATTAATGCAAGTCAACAACTTCGAAAGTGCTAGGCATGAATTATCAATTATCATACTAAGAAATGCTTTTCAAGTTTTCTATATAGGAGCATAACACCATAACAAATGCTATTATATCACCCAACAATGTTATGATTCTATGAAAATAATAAAATCTGTCCCCAAATATTATTTTCCCCTCTTGTTAAATAGAAACCATGAACATATACCAAAACAATATTTATGGTCATGCTCAAGAACCATTACTGGTTTTCAAGCATCTTAAAAAAAAAAGTTCATATGCCATGTTTATTTCTCTGAAGAACAAAGGCTGGGTATCAAATTTTGACCAATTTTTTATGGGACCTACTTTACAAAAAATATAGAGTTGCTCATATAATCATGGAAAAGAGTAGAGCATCCATGCCTTTAGGACAGCATACGAGCATAAATTGCATGAACTCATTTCAAACAAAATTATGCTTTTCAGAAAGTTAGGCTCATATCAGACCACTATATTCATGTAATGACCCAACTATCTAATTTATCACCATACAATCTTATACTCGTAATTTTTTATATAGAAGAACACCATGATGAATACTAATCTATGACCCAACAATCTTATGGTTTTACCAAAACAACAAAATCTATCATAAAAATCACTATGTCCTCAGGTCTTATTTTCTCCCCTTTCAAAACACAAACCTTGACACACATCTCAAGCCAATACTTATAATCAAGCTCATGCAACATTATGAGTGTTCAACCATCTTACTTGAAAGTCAATAATATACCAAGTCTCATTTCTTTAAAGGAAAAATAATGCTGGTATCAAATTCAAAAAACAAATTATTCTCAGACCTATTCTACAAAAAAAGAGTATTGGACCTGTTTTCACATTCTAATATTCCTCTCTTGATTAACCTTGATTTGGATGGATGAAAGGCATGCCTAGGTTCTTTTTCATGACCCACGTAAGAAGACACAATATTGCCGAGTGATTAAAAGAAAAAGAAAACTAAAAGATGCACTAAAAGCATGAACAATATTAAATGAACGGATTGAATCAACCTCTATTTAATCTGAATTCATGCAACACTAAACATCGAACGCATATAATTGAGAAAAACAAAAAGAGGGAGAACACTCAACCATCATTCAATCTGATCTCAAGCATCTTTGGCACCCCAAAATTAATAATGAAGAGTAGATCGAACCACTAATCTAGAGAAGAATCCTAGTTCTATGATAACAGGCTGATGTAGCCCATTTGGTGTAGATACTGAGGTAGATCTATTGTAGTCTTGGGTAAGGTTGTGAGGGAGAGTGTATGTGAGATCTTCTTGTCCTGGTAACTCTCATGGTGGTTGTCAGCAATTCCTTGCATGATTAACTTCTTTTTTGTCCAAATAACTTTCTTTAGAAAGTAAATTCGAGCAAAAAACTACCCATAGTTGCCTCTTATAAAAGTGGCGGAGCATAATCTTTCCAAGTGTCATGCATAAATTTGATTAACCAAAGCTTGATGGGTCTAATATTTTTGACCATTTCTATAATTGGCTGATCGCCGATTAATTTTTTGGGTGTAAACAGCACCTATACTTATGGATAACAGATTGAACATCTCAATGCCCTAAAGACAGCGCATAAACATAAATAGTAGATGAACTCACTTGAACAAATTTATGTTCTTTGCAAAAAGTCAGGCACCCATCTGGCCATAAAATCGTCCATATACATAGATCATAATCGCAGGTGATCTGCTTACATTCAATAGAGGTGCACCAGAATGAAACCGAACTCTCTCTCCCCCTTCAAAAAACGGGAAATAAATCCTAGAAGCATGCGCCAATCTCTAAATTTCCCTTTCAGGATGCATTTTATTAATGGTGGCTAAAAAAAGTTCAAGATTTTCAATATTTGCATTTTTTCCAATCAAATCTCGAGCAAAACTTCGCATTATTTCAACATTACACACCGATCTAGAAAGAAAAGAACGAAATCTACCTCCAGCTGCCGCAGATTTAAATTTCGCCGCCATCTCAGTGAAGATCGCGGAAACCCTAGCAAAATCGGCAAAAAAGAAATAGAACAAATTAAAACCGAATAGCAAACATTGAATAGATCTAGGGTTTCCATTCCCAGACTGGGAAGTGCACGATAGTCCCTACCTCGCACCCGATCTCTCTTTCTCCCTCCCTTGCTACCGTCAAAACCCAAAAAGAACGATGTTCTTCTCGATAAATAAGCCACCGCTGGATGGGAACCGGAACAGGGCATTGGGCGGAGTCAAGCGAACCGGAGTAAACCTGACTCAGGTCGACCGGTTACCGAATCGGACCGGAGTAGACCGTACGAAGGACGCGGGCACGGGGGAGAGCCGAGCTTGTCGGGCCTGGTCGTGGAACACATCTCCCATTAAACAATGGTCGGGTGGATACGGAATGAAAGGCAAAGAAGAGATAGAAATCCTCTACTCTGCTATGTTCGGAGGACTACAGCGCCTTTTAGACTGTACATATATACTGGAAGACGAATAAAATTGCTGATTGGATCGCAGCTTTTGCTGCCCAACACTCTAGAGAGATCCTTTGAACCCACCAAAAGGCCACTCCTCCACTGCTTTATCACTTTCTCTTTCTTGATTCTGCCCGTTGCATTTATGCTAGAAGAGTATGAAGAGCCGTTGTACCGAGAAGAAAAGAAGAAAAAAAAAATCTAGTTTGTGAGAGGTACCTTAAGTATCACCGGTTTTGCAATGCTGTATTGTACCTTAAGAATGGGTCGAAAGGATTTGTAAGGGATGCCAGTATTTCATCGGATTCTGCAGAGAAGTGCATGTAACTAATTAACCATTCAATTGGCATCGCTTGACTTCGTCGTCTCTTCCTTGCAATGGTAGGTCAGAGGAGATGACAAAGTGATGGAGACAGAACCTGAGGTCTGCGATCGAAGCCCTCACTAGTAATGAAAGTGGATTCTCCACTTCGAACATAACTTAGAGAGGTCCAAATCATCATGGCTACTTATGTACATGATCATGAGTACCTAAGTAAAAGAGCCAACCGTGCTACAGGTCAGATTCCATTACAAGTTCTTCTAATTATTTATTTTAGGAAGTTTTGTACATAACCCTTGATAAAGCTCTAATAATACAAACAAATTACCAAGGTGATGATCCCACAAACATTATTAAAACAAGTCAGCATATGTAGAAAATCCTCTACTTTGTTGTTATACCGAACCGAAATATTATCAGGATATTGCTCTCTAATAAATCAATTTTACATGGGTGTTTTGCATTTCATCTTTTTATTTCCTGAAAAATATAAATCTATAGATCAAGGATCGCAAGCATGTCAAATTGATCAAATTGATCGGAAAGATAAAATCAACCAAGGAAAACAAGTTCAATGGCTTGGTAAAAGAACTTAAACTTTCTAATAGGATGTGAATATTGCAAATAAAGAAAATATTAAGCGAAAGTAATCACTTGTAGGCAGAGAAAAAGCAGCAAATAGAATCCCTACATGAAAGAAAATATAATTGAATACACCGGCAAATATTCTCCAGAGTAGAATAACCATCATGCTGAAGAATAGAATAAACCAATAAGAGTCTAAGATACCAAATCCTCTTAACACTCAATTGATCTCCTCTAAGATAGAATAGGATGTCATTTTAGAGATTTAAACCAAAAATGGATGCAGAATCCTCTCAATGCTCAACAGAAGCTGTCCAAAATCCAGATAGTCAATTATTCATGTGTGTAGAGTGTGATAAACAATAAAGAGTGAAGGTAGCATTTTTACTTTTATGATACAGATTGGTAATTATTTCCAGTAATAAATATTCTCTTTTGGTGGTATTTGTCCTAGTTAGCCCTTCTTTGGTGGTTGAATGAGTCCTTGTTCTTTTAACTTATTAAAAAAGTCAATTCAACAGTTAACTATCAAAATATGGCTTGTTGAGTAGTTGCTAAGTGGCCAAACATGGTCCTTCCAAGTATCATGTACAAATGATTAGCCTAATATTGATCCATCTTATGTTTTAACTATTTACTATAGTTGGCCGATGATCAATTAATTTTAGGGTGTAAATACCTTTCTTTTATTCCCTAGTCTTTCAAGTTTCAACCTATTTAGTGTTGCTAAAAGGTCGAAGTGAAAAGATCATCGGACTTTATATGGATATGGACTTGCTTCTCTGGGGATAAAATAACTATCAAAATAAAACCAAACAAATGAGACTGAAACCATCGAATTTGTAGGATCTAAAGACATCTTCAAAATGAGTAGTCGCATTCCTTAAGCAATAATATATATTTTGAGATATAAGTCTGAGAAAAAAAAAACTAAATCCTAATTTCAAGTGGGTACCTGAGTTGCATCAGTCCTTCCTCTTTGGGGAAAAAAGAGAATCTTCCCAAGTGGCCAAGTTCAGGAGCACAACTAGACTCCTTAAACTCAATAGACAAAGTTAAACTTCCAACATGGAAATATTAAACATAAAAATGGTAAACGGATAATAAGTTGTCTTCTCAAGTTCTACCTTGCATGAAATTGATTTCAATCTTACATGACTTTCATCTTCAACTAAAACATTTATTATCCAAAAAACCGTTTCTAAGCATTCATGCATACTTATACCATCCCCCACAATTAATTCTTTATAAAGAATGTTAAGTAGAAACATTCATGTGCTTCAAAGAGTTACCATTAAATTTATGCATGAGCTATACATAAAGTATCTCCATTCCACTTTTCAATCTTCAAATCTTTGTGATGTTCAATCTCCTTGGATGATGAAAATCATTGACTAATGGACCAAAAACATGCATAACCATCATTGATATTATCAGCATGATATATAGAGAACTCAACTGATCCTTTTTGAGATAAATCACTGGTTGCAACTTTTAAATAAGAGCAAAAAAAGAAGACTGAATTACCTCTAGTTCATTGTTGTAACAATGGAGCCTCTCCAAGCCCAGTAGTTCCTTGCAAGGAATGTAAGAAATGTCAAGAGCTCGCTGATTATGGTGAATCTTAGCAGCACCATCATTTCTTAGGATTCCGGAAATGCTCCAAGTTCAGTTCAGTTTTGTTTGAATCCTAGGAAGTCCTCATGAACTTGATCCATTGTCGTAGAAGTGATGTCATTTACCCTCTGAATTATCCAAACCAGGCTATCTCCATGATAACATAGACAAATGTATCAGAATCTGATACCAGCTAATAGAAATGGAAGATACGGGAGATAAGAGACCTCCCTTAAGATCTTGTGCAATCCACCATCTCTATTTTAAAAATCCAAATAACGCTTCACTAATTCATAGGCATGACAACTGTTGAACCAACCTATTACTCGCAGAAAAAGTTTATTACTTGGGAGTTCGAACGCTTTGAGTCCCACTGAAAACCATAACGTACCCTTTGTTACGAGGCTGAAACTCCAGTATGATCATGTGTTGTATTTTTGGGTTGATATTTGGCCATCATAACTGTTGGAATTTGGATAGATTTTTAAAAGTTTTAAAGAGGTGTTAATAAAAAAGATTTGTAACCCCCAAAATTTAAAAGAATTATTTCAAATCCATTTGGAAGTTTCAAAACTTCCTATTATCTCTCATTATGGTCTTAATGAGGCCATAAGTATTTAACCGTTATGGTTGAATTACAAAAGTCCTATAAAAGAACCATTCCTTGTATCTAAAAAAAAATTAAAAGTCTTCTTCTTGCTCCCATAGTCTCTTCCTACCACCATTTTCTCTTTTATAATTACCTATTTTATTTTATATTTTGAACAACCGATATAAATTAGGTAATCTGCCTACTACAGACGTGCACTATAGATTAGGCCCGCTGTGAGTCGTTTGGGTTGTATCTTGGAGTCGTCGTTGACCGTCAATACCTGCACGTGGGGAGGCAACAACAGCTTTAGGACAGTGCGTCTCTTGGCGTGCCTCTCACACCTCACAGGCCAGATATTTTCTTACCACTATTTTATTATAATTGTTAGATTTTCTTTTTTTATGTGATTTAAATATTTTATGAAGCATCTTGTGGATCAATATTTTATTATAATTGTTAGATTTTCTTTTTATGTGATTTAAATATTTTACAAAGCATCTTGCTAGATCAACATTCTAAAGCCGTTGTTATATTGTTCCATCTATATGTTTATATATTTTGCAAGATGCATCGTTGAACATTGTTTTTGCTCATCTTTGATAGAAATTATTGTTGGATACACTTTAAATAATAATATATATATAATTTAGCTTTAGATTCTCAATTTTAACATTAAACTGTTTAATTTTTTAAAAAAATTGGTTTACTATTTTAATCAAGAAAACAGATTACTGTTTTAATTAAAAAACAGTTTACTGTTTAATTTTAAAAAAAACAGTTTAGTGTTTTAATAAAAAAAAGTTTACTGTTTAATAAAAAACAGTTTACTGTTTAATTTAAAAAATATAGTTTACTGTTTTAATCAAGAAAACAAATTACTGTTTTAATCAAAAAAAACAGTTTACTGTTTAATTAAAAAAACAGTTTACTGTTTAATAAAAAAACACTTTACTGTTTAATTAAAAAAACAGTTTACTGTTTTAATCAAAAAAACAGTTTACTGTCTAATAAAAAAACAGTTTATAAAACAGTTTACTGTTTTAATTAAAAAAACAGTTTACTGTTTGATTTTAAAAAAACAGTTTACTGTTTAATAAAAAAATAATTTACTGTTTAATTAAAGAAAACAATTTACTGTTAAACTAAAAAAAATAAATAAAACAGTTTACTGTTTTAATTAAGAAAACAGTTTACTGTTTTAATATTAAAAAAATAGTTTACTGTTTTAATTAAGAAAATAGTTTACTGCTTTAATAAAAAAACAGTTTACTATTTAATCAAAAAAATAGCTTACTGTTTTAAATTAATAAAAAAATAGTTTTGGCTAAGATATATATTAAAAAAAGGAGGAAAAATTAAAAGGAAAAAGTTTGATTGATTAAAGCTATAATAAGTTTTGGAAGATCAAAAGAATTTAATTAGAATAATTAAAAACAAACTCTTAGGATTTTAATTTCCGATAACAATTTGCTTCAAGCAATAAATGGTCATTTAATGAGAATTGTATTTGCTTGCAAGTATTAAACCTAATTGGTGACATTGGTGTTGTTTTTCTTTACAATTATTAGTAAAGTTATTGTTACATAGTATATTAATTATTAAGAGATACTCTTAGTAACATCTTGTTTACATTTATTCATTAGTGACGTTATTGTTATTATTTTTCCTCACAGTTGAATATTCTACTGCCCTTTTAAACTTTAAAATCTTAGAGTTTAAAATTTAGAATGGCAAATATGGAAGAAGATAATAGTGTTAAGCCCGAAAAATTTAGTGGACAAAATTTTCGTAGATGGCAAAGACAACTTAAATATTGGTTGACTGTGTTAGGACTTGTATCTGCTATAGAGAAACCACAGTCTAATCAAGAATTACCTTCTCGGATGACTAATGAGCAAGTAGAGTACCACTGCTATAATGGAATACTTAGTGCTTTATCTGACCACCTTTATGATGTGTATCATGCCACTACCTCAAGTGCAAAAAAACTTTGGGATGCTTTAGAGGCTGAATATGGGATAATATATGCTGGCATTGATTGGTTTACTATCTCAAATTTTAATAGTTATAAAATGGTAGATGATAAACTAGTGGGAGATCACATTCATGAGTATCAAGAACTTCTGAGAGAAGTTGAGAAAAAGGGAACTAAATTTAGTAAAAATTTTAAAGTCTCCTGTCTTATAGATAACTTACTGATCTTAGCATCTTCTGTAAGGAATATGGAATAGTATATGAAATAACTCCGTCATACTCTCCCCAATCTAATGGAGTAGCTGAAAGAAAGAATAGAACTTTAATAGATATGGTTAATACAATATTGATAAGTTCTGGGCTACTTGAGAACTTGTGGGGAGAAGTAATTCTTACTATATGTTTCATATTGAATAGAGTAACTATGAAAGATAATGATAAGACCTCTTACGAAAATTTGGAAGAAAAGAACACCTAATCTTAAAATCTTGAAAGTGTGGGGGTGTTTAGCAAAAGTAGCAATCCTTGAACCTAAGCGAAAGAAAATAGGGCCTAAAACTATAAATGATGTCTTTATAGGGTATGCTCAAAATAGTAGTGCTAATAGATTCTTAGTTATAAACTCTGAGATTAATGAAATTTCAAACAACACAGTTATAGAATCTAGAAATGCTACCTATTTTGAAGATATATTTTCTTATAAAAATAAAATTTCACAACAAGTAATAGATAAATCATCTACTAATAATAAACCTTCCACTAGTACAAGTGCACCTAAGGAACCAGAACCACAATTAGAGTTAAGAAGGAGTAAAAGGTCTAAAATAGAGCAAAATTTTGAAGACGAATTTTATACCTTTTTAATAGAAGGAGATCCTACTACCTATAAGGAAGCTATGTCTTCTTTAGATGTTCCATTTTGGAAGGAAGATATAAAAAGTGAGATAGAGTCTATTATTCAAAATAACACTTAGGAGTTAACTGATTTACCTCCTGGAAATAAAGCTATTGGGTGTAAATGGGTGTTCAAGAAGAAGTTAAAACTTGATGGAAGCATAGACAAGTACAAAGCTAGACTAGTGGCTAAAGGTTTTACACAAAAGGAAGGAATAGATTACTTTGCTACATATTCACCTGTATCTAGGATAACTACGATTAGAATTTTAATTACCTTAGCATCATTGCATAACCTAGTAATTCATCAAATGGATATTAAGACTGCATTTCTAAATGGAGACATAGATGAAGAGATATATATAGAGCAACCTGAAGGTATTGTAGTTAAAGGTCAAGAACATAAGGTTTGTAGGTTAGTTAAATCTTTGTATGGTTTAAAATAAGCTCCTAAGCAATGGCATGAGAAGTTTGATAAGGTGATCATAGAATATGACTTTAAGATTAATGAATATGATAAGTGTGTATGCTACAAAGAGAGTAATGGAGAACATATGATCTTATATCTTTATGTTGATAATATATTAATATTTGGGACAAATTTGGAGATAGTAAATGATGTTAAGTCTTATCTTTCTAGAAACTTTGATATGAAGGATTTATGAGAAGCTTATGTAATTTTAGGAATGAAGTTAGAAAGAACACGTAATAGAATTACTCTTAATCAAACCAGCACTATAGAAAGAATGTTAAAAAAGTTCGGTTATTTTGATTGTAAACCTATATCAATACCATATGATCTAAATGTGCATTTAAAGAAAAATAATGGTGAACCAGTATCTCAATTGAAGTACTCACAAATGATTGGATCATTGTTATATATAGCAAATAAAACTAGGCCTAATATAGTATATACTGTTGGGAGACTTAGTAGATATACTCATAATTCTAGCAAAGATCATTGGGTTGCTTTAGAGAGAGTCTTTAAATATCTTAGAGGAACCATGTAATACTCATTGTGTTATAAGGGATTTCCAAATGTAGTTAAAGGGTATAGTGATACGAATTGGATAACAGACAATATAGATGTAAAGTCCACTTCAGGGTATGTATTTCTTTTGGGTGGAGCAGCAATATCTTGGGGATCTAAGAAACAAACTATTATCTCTCAGAGCACTATGGAGTCAGAACTTATAGCTTTAGATACAACTTGCTCTGAGGCTGAGTGGATTAAGAACTTGATGCTTGACATGCCTTTAGTCAATAAACCCATGCCTGCCATTTTCATACATTGTGATAGTAAGGCAGTAATAGAGTTAGTAAGGCAGGCACATACTAATAAGAAAATGAATAGACATTTGCAAGTGAGGTATAAATCAGTTAAAAGCCTATTGAATAAGAATATTGTGTCTTTGGAATTTGTAAAGTCTGAGAAAAATATAGCTGATCAGCTGACCAAAGCTCTTTCTAAGAGAGCTGTCATTAACTTGTCGAGGGGGATGGGCTTAAGCCCATAAGGGAGTCACCTAGGGAGGTAACCCAACCTTTGTGATTGGAGATCCCATGAAGAAGGTTCAATGGGTAGAAACAATCCATATTGCGTGACTCATTTCAGCACTACTTTTAAGGAGAGAGTCTCCTGCTCATCCCTATGGCAATAGTGCTTTGATATGTGATGTTAAGGAAGGGTGTTATCCTGAATGAGCCCGAGGCAGGCATACTCCTACAGGATACATGTCACATGTATTCTTGGAGGACTCACCTAAATGAGAGTTATCGTAAGGCCGCGACTGTGAGAATTGGGTTGTTCTCTAATAACTCTCATGAGAATCAAGATTCAGCGCATGGCCATAAATAGCGCTAACCCGTACCAAGTCTATATCAATACTATATGTGTGGCATGTTAAAATCTGGTCCAAAGGGTCTAGTTCAAGACTTAGTTCACTATAATCCTTCATGTTAGAACTGTCAACACTAAGTGGAGGTTCAAATCCGGAAGACACCTGCACCTATTGCATAGTATAAAGTTGCCCAAATTTTATATATATAAATATGTATGTGATTTTATAAAGTTTTGAAACTTGTGGGGGACTGTTGGAATTTGGATAGATTTTTAAAAGTTTTAAAGAGGTGTTAATAAAAAAGATTTGTAACCCCCAAAATTTTAAAAGAATTATTTCAAATTCCATTTGGAAGTTTCAAAACTTTCCATTATCTCTCATTATGGCCTTAATGAGGCCATAAGTATTCAACCATTATGGTTGGATTACAAAAGGCCTATAAAAGAACCATTCCTTGTATCTAAAAAAAAAAAAACTAAAAGTCTTCTTCTTGCTCCCATAATCTCTTCCTACCATCATTTTCTCTTTTATAATTACCTATTTTATTTTATATTTTGGGCAACCGATATAGACTAGGTAATCTGCCTACTACAGACGTGCACTGTAGATTAGGCCCGCTGTGAGTCGTTTGGGTTGTATCTTGGAGTCGTCGTTGACCGTCAATACCTGCACGTGGAGAGGCAATAACGGCTTTAGAACAGTGCGTTTCTTGGCGTGCCTCTCACACCTTATAGGCAAGATATTTTCTTACCACTATTTTATTATAATTGTTAGATTTTCTTTTTTTATGTGATTTAAATAGTTTATGAAGCATGTTGCGGATCAATATTTTATTATAATTATTAGATTTCCTTTTTATGTGATTTAAATATTTTACAAAGCAGAAAAAGTTTATTACTTGGGAGTTCGAACGCTTTGAGTCCCACTGAAAACCATAACGTACCCTTTGTTACAAGGTTGAAACACTGGTATGATCATGTGTTGTATTTCTGGGCTGATATTTGGCCATCATAACAGCCCAAACCATCCAAACTTGAGGCACAAAGTATGTAGATCTTAAAGTCTGCTTCAGGCAAAATAATCCCATGCTTGATATTTGTCACGCCCTAGATCTGGAATATGATTTGTTGTGCTCTAAATCCAAAACATGACATGGTTGTGCTATCGAGAGGTACAGCCTATGATAACATGAAGCTAACATTACATTTAGTTTTCAAATCTATCTCAAATATGGTAGAACAACCAGGAATTTTATTTTATTATCCATTAAATAAAACTAATACTGGTTCAGAGTGTCTAAATCCAAACATAAATACAAATCCCACAATCTTTACTATTCAGATAATCACTTACTATAATTTCATAATCAACTGAAGAATTAAAGTTCTGGTCTGCTATATAGATCACCAAGCTTGCTAGCGTGAACTCCAAGTGTGGACCATTCTTTATTTCTATCAACTGTATTCGTCTGGAGAGAGAAAAAAGAAAAAATGAAGATATATGAGCCACATGAGTCAGTAAGTAAACCTTCCACTATTTTACCGGATTAAGCATAAGTTTTTGCATGTCAAGGCATCATTTAAAGAAAATAACAGATATTACAAAATAAAATATTTCAAAGTACAGTATATCAAAACAAGTCATAAAGCTAATCATGCATGCATAAATCATTCGTCAAACATGGTTCCTAGTGTATAGCATAAATAAAATAATAAATCATTTATTATTGATCAAATTACTACTCTCAGACTAAATGCTAAGATCACTATTATACCTGCAACAGGGTCGTAATCGATAAACATCAACTACTATTATCCGTTGGTAGGGTCGTATGCCAACTATTATTATCCGTCGGCATGATTGTATGCCAAGTACTATTACCCGCAGGCAGGGTCGTATGCCAACTACTATTAGCCGCTGGTAGGATCGTATAAAACTGAATATCAATCTATCCCACTTTTAGAGGCCATACATAGCTATCTAGCTAACAACCTTTTGCTATAGTCATTAAGACAATTTTTTTAAGTCATATTTCTTGAATTGTATTTTCTTAAATCATACATAAAAAAACATTAAATAGCTTTATAGAGTTTATAGCCCATAAATAAATATTTAATAGTTAAATAATCATGAAATTATTCTTTTCATAACAAAAATACAATTTCATAAATATGGAGTTCATAGTTCACAAATAGTACTTAACGATAAAACAATCATGGATCCATTAATTCACAATAAATTATGAGTTTCATAATATTATATGCTTGATCCTTAAGTTAAAGAAGATATGATATCATCACCATTTAACACTATTTTATATTTTCATAATACCAAAAAATAATTAAAAATTTAAAAATTAGTAAGGAGTATAAGCCTTACTTACAAGTTTAAAAACCAGTAAGGAGTACAAGATTTACTTACTTTTTTTGTCTTAAGCCGTCAAACTTCACTGAGTGATTTAGTTAACCCTATTAAAAATATTAAAAGTGAGATTAATTTCTATTTGAATTAAAATAAATAAGAAAAGAGATAGTTGGTCGGGTAATAGTATTTGGCGGTTTCGGGTGGGTCAGAACCGAGTGATTCGATCAATAAATCATAGGGCATGGATTCGATCAGGACCAAGGTTAATCAATAAGGTTCATCAATGAGGGTTTCAGGGACATTCAATAGAGTCAGGATGATCAGCCCAGCAGGCAGTCCGAGCACCAGGGTGGATCAGGGCTCTTTACAGGGGTCAACTCGGATTCATAAATCAGGTCAACAAGATCCGATACTAGATTCTTTAGATCTTCTAGAGAGAGAAAGTAGGGAGAGGAGAGAGAAAATAGAGAGAAGAGTAGAGAGAAGATAGAAAATTAAGAGAGAAAGAGAGGAACGGCTCTCTCTCTCTCTCCTCTTCTTCTTCTTTTTTTTTTTTCCTTGGTAGAACAGAGCCATTCTTGGATTGATAGATTCGTGTCCCAGCTCGCTCGCCGATAGCTGGGGCTTCGACATCGGCCAAAGTTCGACGCAGGGGAGAGGCTGGGAGCTGCAGCAACGAGCGCGTGGCAGCAAACATGGCCAAAAAAAAGGAAGAGAAACAGAGAAAATATGGGACAGTGAATAGAAGAATTTTTCAATCGATTTTCGGCCAATTTCTCGACCAATGGTGGACGGGGCATGGAGAGAATAGAAAACAAAGAGAAAGAAGGGTGGGGCGTTGCCTCACCCCAATTTCTGCCAGATTTAGAGGAGAAAGACAGAGTCTTCTTCTCCTTTTCCTGCTGCAATAGGGAGAGCTTTGGCTAATGGGCCTATTCTTCTTGGGCCGGTCCATTAGCCCAAGTAAATCGGGCTGGCTGCTACAAGATTCCCTATAAAGGAAGTCCAATTATTAGATCAAAAGGCTGGTCGCATCCTAATTCCAATGAGATTCTTGATATGCACCGAAATAGTTCTCAAAATATTAAAATCTACGACAAAAGCATGGCCATAAAAATCGCCTTGTTCTGGCTAACTTGGGTCAGCCAAGCATTCCAGCCTAGGATATCTGTTGCCCTATTTCTTATTTCCTCGTATTCTTTCTCACAACCTCTATCCTCGTTCTGACTAACTTGGAGCCTAAAAGACTGCATCTTTTCTCAAATGCGTGGCTGGAGCACCTTTATTAGCCCCAACAAAAGCCTCGAGAGCAAAATTTGTTGGAGATCTCTGTCACAAAGCGGCGCCATCCCCTTGAAAAGATAGATACATTCACCATAAACAACTAAAGTTTCGTCCAAAAATACCAGGAAACACAAAGGAAGGAAATTGATATTTCTTACAGGCGTGCAGAATAAAAAGCTGTATGCAACCAATTCAACGCGATTCATGGAAGCATCTATGAAATCACTAGCGTCAGCAGTCTCGGCAGCCTAAGAAAATTCGAAACCTGAGGCAAAAGTAAGCATGAAGAAAAACTGGAAACAAACGAACCAGGGTCAGCTGTTCGACGTCATCCCTGTCGAAATCGTTGCAGGACTCACTGCCGTGGATCCTGCGCCCTCGGCGGCGACACCCCTGATCCCGAAAATGGTGGGATTTTATGCAGTCCGCAAAAATGAGAAGGGAGAGAATATCAAAAAGATTTTGTGATGGGATTTGGAATCTGCAGGGATCGTTTGGTTCGCGGGAAAAGAAGGAAGGAAAGTGTGGTCAACGGGAAAGTAATGAGATGCCTCTTGTTTGGTTGGAGTTTTCAAAGAAGAGAAATGGAAAAATTGTATTCCCATGGGAATATGATTCCCACATTTCGGGCTTGTTTGGTTCGCGGGAAAAGAAGGGGGGAAAGTGTGGTCAATGGGAAAGTAATGAGATGCCTCTTGTTTGGTTGGAGTTTTCAAAGGAGAGAGAAGGGAAAGTTGTATTCCCATGGGAATGTGATTCCCACATTTTATGGGAAAGTTACTTTCCCATGAGGCGGGAATCACTCCATTTTTACTTTTTACCAAAAAATCCCTTCAGCATTAAAGAAGCATTAAAGAGGCATTAAAAACCTAATTTTTATTAAGGGCATAATAGGAATTATATATAACTTTCCTAGGAAAGTGGATGGCCAACCAAACATAAGCACCTTGGAAATTTGTCACTTTTCCATGGTCAACCAAACATGCCAAAAGTACTTTCCTAGGCATCCTCTTCCTAGGAATTTGTTTCCCAGGAATCATATTCCTAGGAAGAAAAATGCTTCCCGCGAACCAAACGAGCCCGTTCATGGGAAAGACTTTCCCATGAGGCGGGAATCACTCCATTTTTACTTTTTTCCAAAAAGGCCCTTCAGCATTAAAGAAGCATTAAAGAGGCATTAAAAACCTAATTTTTATTAAAGGTATAATAGAAATTATACATAACTTTCCCAGGAAAGTGGATGGTCAACCAAACATAAACACTTTGGAAATTTGTCACTTTTCCATGATCAACCAAACATGCCAAAAGTACTTTCCTAGGCATCCTCTTCCTAGAAATTTGTTTCCCAGGAATCATATTCCTTGGAGGACAAATGCTTCCCGCGAATCAAACGAGCCCGCAGTGAGATAAATGGAACCACGGAAGGGAATAACTGCAGTTATTTTGGATTGGACGAGGGAATATTCGATGCTTTTCTCTCTTTTTTTTCCGTAAGGCTTCAGATTTAGTGGAGTTTAAGACGTTTGGTTATATATATATATATTTCGAAAAATAATAAAATAATATTGTTATAGAAATAAAATTTGTATATTTTATCAAAAAATAGGAAGAGCATAAAAAAGCTACTTTTTTCTAGTTGAGAATTAGGATGCTTTTTTTAAAAAACTATTTTTAAGCTATCAAAAATAATAAATAAAATTTTTTATTAAGAATATAATAAATATTTCACACAAATTTTTCAAAAGTAGATTTTGACCAAATATAAAGCATTCTGAAATGACCGCTTTTTCCATAATCAACCAAATATGACTACTTTTTTATGGTTAACTAAATATGCTAAAATTATTTTTTTCGGATACCATATTATTAGAAACCGAATTCTCAAAAAAATATTTTAACAAGAAAATTTTTTTTCTCGAACCAAAGGAGCCTTAGTGGTTACCATAAAGTGGGACGAGAGTATGTTCCACCGTAAACTATAAACCAAACTTGATTAAATATAAAATAGGGTTGTCAAAGATGATTAACTTAGAAATCTCGCCTACTAAACTTACTTCACACATGCCGCAATTTTGTGTTGATGTTATAGAACGTAGAAGGTACAGTGCTTGTGAATGGAAGCGTGCAGATTAGGTCCATGGTGAAGCAGAAACTTTAAGTTTCTACTTCTGCCCACTTATTTATTCAGAAGTTGTTCGCTGACAAGGTCATAACCCGCCGCTTAATATGTGATGGCATAGACATCACGAGATCCACTTGGAAGTTTGAATGATAGATGCGTTAAAAACAAAAAAAAAAAATGGAAAAAAAATCATTTTTTCCGCTTCGCAGAAGACCTAAACCACATCCATAATAAATGGAGAGGACAGGAAAGCAACCATATCTAGCGGTGATATTTTTTGAGCGAAACATATGAGTGCAAAACCATGTTAACAATGCATGGTTTAGGCCTTGGACTGCAGCCTACTTGCCCTGCTCACTTGCGTTTGGTTAGAATGTTTAGAGTTGGTTTATAAAGATTTGCATTATATCTACCTGAACCTGTAGTATTACTGGTCATTTTTCTACTGTATGAAGTCAGATGATGGCTGAGTTTTGTTTATAAGCCAATAAAAGGAAATTAACAAAATTCAGCAAGGCCTCCTGGTCAGTATTTTACAAATCAACCAAATCTGGATTTTTTCTTTCTTCATGTCAGATCTGGTCTTGTTTGATACATACATACATACATACATACATACATACATATATGTGTGTGTGTGTGTGTGTGTGTGTGTGTGTGTGTGTGTGTGTGTGGTTTTTTAAGAAGTTATTGAATGAACGGGAGATAAAAAAAGAAACATAAATTGTATGCAACATTCATGGATGCATATACAAACAAATTCATGTGGTAAGAGAATGACTACAAGGTCAATGAAAAAATCTCTTATTGCACTTTCACTATCATTGTTATTTGGATTTTTTGCATGAATACCCTCCTAAATATTGGATTTTGCATGAATACTCTTCCAAAATTGATATTTGCATGTATATCCTCGTAAAACATTTGTTTTGCTATTCTACCCTTTTTTATTTTTGTTTTTGCATATGTACCCATGCTATCTAGCGACGCTAAAGAATTAATGGTTTTAAATTAAAATGACCGAAATACCTTTAATGGGTAGACATGCAAAAAGATCGCGATCCCAATAGCAGAAGAAGAAAACAGGGACAATTGCATAATTTTAAAATTTTATTTTATTTTTAATTAACATAAATATAATTTTTCTTAATACCGTTAGAGCAACCGTTATATTAGGGGCATTTGTACAATAACAAAATTTTACAAGGGTATACATGCAAATATCAATTTTGGAAGGGTATTCGTGCAAAATTTGATATTTAGAAGGGTATCCATGCAAAAAATTCTTTTTATTTCTTTGCTTCTGCTCTCATCATTAGCTCTCATGATTTTTCTATTTTTGAATCAGTTGATTCCCTTTATGATAGAGAGGGCAATTGTCCATTCGTTTTTCTTTCAGTTTATGAAAGATCACTAGCTTAGTGCAATATCTCTATGTATTTTCTTAACAGAAAAGAAAAAAATTGATAAATTAAATGAAGGTTTGTCATCATTTTGACATCTTCATTGGAAATCTGTTTGAAAAACTCATATAAGCAAACAATCTCAAATATCCTTAGTCATGAGATATATAATTGCCACTATAAATAAGAATCAAAACTCCATCAATAGTAATTAGTATTGACATTCTCTCTTTATTCTTGTCCAATTAATGAGTTTTTCAAAAGATCTACCAAACTCTTGAATGAATAATTTGATCACTGAATATTCAATACTTCCTTGAACTTCGATTGGATGGATTCATATATATATATATATATATATATATATATATATATATATATATATATATATATATATATATATAACAAATTAAATATCAATAAATACCATTCGTTACTTATAATTACTTACATTATTTATTATTGCCAATATAATTATTATAATTATACACGTATATCTATAATATTATTGATTTGTTTCATTTGTGAGGAGCTAGATGAGAAGAAACTCTCATGTCCGGTTCCAAAAGGGGGAAGTAAGTTGATCAAAATTCATTGTTGCAGTTTTTCTTTCCTCAATCTCAATCTTGATTCATGCAAAAATTTAAAAATTATGATATTAGTGAAACTAGAGAGATCCGAATTCCGACGAGCGAACCAAGCACGACTTTTATCAACCAAAAAAAAAATAGCCAAGAGGTTTGCCTAGAAGCAGCCACACTAGGAATAAGAAATATGAAAATAAAGACTTTTGTTCAGGAAATTTATAAAAAATATCGACTGATTTGTAGGCATGGACATGTCACCTGGTCTGATTTGGCCACGCGAGAGTGAGAGGCGGATTGATGACGACTTGCACGTGAGACAACCATATTTGCCCAAGAAGAACAAGCCACCAAATATCATAGGTTCAAACAAATAGAGACCGTTCAACCTTAAAACACCCACGCAAGCAGAAGTGGACGTCTAGAGGATAGACAAATTCCCCTTCTTGTTCCTACATGTCAATCGAACTATGAGCTAGAGGTCTTTGGGGTGTTTCGAAGATCATAAAAGCAATGCCGCAAAAAAAGAAGATTTGCTGCAAAAAAAAAAAAATGGCTCCATTGCATCATTTGTGATCCTTCGCAAATATTTGCCTGCCATGAAGGATAATCGACTACCAATGTTATGATCATTATATAATCATCATAATGTTGGTAGTCCAAAGACTAAATCCATAGAGATGCCTTCCCAAGGTTTAACGCTCTTCTTGCCGCTTTTTTCTTATATATATATATATATATATAGACAGATATATAGATATAGATATAAATATAGATAAATACATACACAAGGTTTAACAGCAAATAAAGAACTGGGTTACAGGATCTCCAGAGACAAGTCTTCTCTGAAGTTGGTGATCAATCAAATTAGAATGAACAACTAAGCCTTCGTTTAGGCGATGGGCCACCCTATCATCCTTTCAATTTAAGTATCTTCCAACTCCGAATCCATCATAAGCCATCCCTTTTTTCAGATGCACCAACCTTAGATATGTTAAATAAATGAATTAAGTTTTAAGGTTTGGCCATGATGATACACAGTTCTATCAGATCTCAGAGTTGAAACCTGGTATGGATGCTAACCGGCCCTGGCTGTATTCTTCCACACATAAAATCCAGCAGAGGCACTATTACTTTAATAGACAGATGTCCTTCTCTGGGACGGTCAGACCCACCTCTGAATGCTTCCAGATCGGTGTAAGAAATGAAGG
Organism: Phoenix dactylifera; assembly: GCF_051530095.1. Taxonomy (NCBI): domain Eukaryota; kingdom Viridiplantae; phylum Streptophyta; class Magnoliopsida; order Arecales; family Arecaceae; genus Phoenix; species Phoenix dactylifera. The sequence goes on along the minus strand of NC_143190.1, from coordinate 37,032,828 downwards.
AGAAGCTACAAATAGAATAGAAGAGCACCACAGGACAATTTCCCCCAATATCTTCCACATAGGACTCAAAAATCACAAGAGAAAACACTAGTTATGAAACCGGAAGTAATAGAACCGACATAAATTATCAAATGAAGACACAAGAAGAAGATGACCCTATCATCATCCAATCTCTTTTTTTTCTCTTTTTTCTTTTTTATTTTGTAGAAACATTTATGGAAGGCAAGCACCAACTGCCCCACCACCTCAAAGCGCAAAAGCCAATTCCGACCAACCAAGGACACCCCTCTAAGCTACTCCACCCATCTTCCACATAATGCCATAAATCAAACACCAAGAACCACCATTTTGCCTAGAGAAAATGGCAGCAACACCAGCTCCAGTCGAGGTTGGCACTCGAGGGACAATTGGATCTCTGGTCTCACAGGAGATTGAGTACTTCAGACGGCTTCATCTAGGGCAGCAAGAAGTCTCTAGCCAAAAACAAAAGAAGCCGAGTATGGATATCGCTTCCTTCGGTGGCAGCACCAGGAACAAGTCAGGCTCTGGTGGCATAGCTCCAAAGAAGAAGAAAAAGAAGATGAAGAAGAAGGTAGTACGCATTGGAGGATTCCTTCCAAGCATCTGCTCTGCAGTAGAGATAGCTAACCCTGTTCAGACAGACAGGATCAAAGAGGTTGGATACAAAAACCTGAGAACAGATGGTAAGAAGCTGCCCCAGGACTAGGAGATGGACTCAGAGAGCTTGGAGAAGCCAAGCTTTTTCAGCCGGCTGCTCATGGGGTTGCTGCATTTTAGATCTACAACTTCCACAATGTAAGGTTGTCCTTTCTTATCCACTTTGTCTGTATTTGGATTTCTGTCTATAGCGATATCATCAGAACCTAGCATTGGAACTCGATGTCCATTTTTCCGGGGGTTGTGTCGGGGTTTATGGGCATCTCCGGGGGTTCTGTGAGCTGTGCCATTGCTGCTGCTGCTGCTGCCACTGCTACCAGATTCATTAGGTGGATTTTTCCTATGCAATGTTTTCTTAGGACTAGCACCACAGGGTACTGAAACTGGGCCTGTTTGAGATTTTCTTCGCGAGGAAGATGATGCTTGTGATGGTTGTTTCATGGACTCTAACTCTTGTGACATCAGGGAGCCAATTGTACCAGTGGTTCCCACCTTAACAGAGTCCCCATTGGCATTGATGATTTCTGTTGTCCGAGGCATGATCTTTTCTTCTGAGGAGTTTTAGGTGTTTTTCCACAAGTGAACTGAATGGAAGTCAACGAGGTGCTATTGCTTGAATCTGATGGCTGTTTGAATAAATTGTTGTCCGAAGTCCTGGTGAGGTGTAATAGAATGTGCAGAAGTGATATGTGAGTTGTGTTTATAAATTCACCCAACTTAATTATTAATTTTTCACATTCAAACCCAAAGACGTAAGAATATAACTAGTGCACAACTGAAACTTGTAGAGAAACCGGATGGTGAGGAAATCCTGCCCACCCTCCCTTCCTTCTGATAGAATTAGTAGAGGGTAAATATCCATTACGGATGAAAAAATAAACAAGTTACGTTGAAATATTGTTACAAAGAAACTAAAAAAAATGATTGCATTAAGTATAACATTATTTGTGTTCTAGAATAGAAAGGCGAGATCTGACACTCCAAAGAAGGAAACAAACTTATGGGCTTCAGCACTAATTAGTGATTTTGATTCACAAAAAAAAAAAGAGAATGATCAAACAAAAATGAAATAAACAGCTTCTAAAGCAAGTGATATAAATTGGAAAAAGATTCTTTTGCCTGTAATTATGTGAATAGCAAACAAACACAATTACATGGAAGATGAAACAAACAAAAGTCCTAAAAATTATCAGGCATAAGTTTCTGATCCAGATGGACATAAGCATTAATGTGGGGGTTTGACAGATCATCTATCAGAAGTCAGAACTTGCATAAATTTATCATGACTGGTGCTCAGCCTTATTTCAACTTTTACGATCTAATGCTCCACTTCCAGCTGGTAGAATGACATAGACAGAGAGAGGCCTGTCATTAAGTCAATAAAGCTAATTCAAGGAATATGAAACCACTCTGATGGTTATGCAATTGAAATTCATGCTATAAAGGAAGAAATCCCTCAATAATCCCCTAAACGAGGAAAGAATCTAGATGAAGAGCCTTGAAGATAAGATTTGTTATGAGGAATCATATTCATCTCTAAGGCAAAAATAGAGAGATAAAAGCAACATGACCCCAATTGAATTCTACACATGCATGCTTGTATACACTCCAAACTCGGCAGAGGAGTTATTTAAACTTGAACTCTCTAACCTTTGAGAAATTTAGACTGCATGCATGACAAGCATCAATTTCCAACTCCAATCATTGCAGAAGGTGATGAAAAACCCCAGATACTTAAATTTATGAAGAGGTGTGCACGTGCTGACCACTATTAATGCAAGTAATTTAGTTCACAATTTATTCACTGAAAGTAAGAGAGCCATAATTACCTAGAATCTGGCAGGATAAGTGAGTTGAGTTTCCAATATAACAAGCCAACTGCATTTAAAAATTCTTTGTCCTGCAGAATTTCAAATAAAAATATCACAGAGAGAAACATGAGGACTCAGAGATTAGCCTTAAGGCTTCATGAATTTACCATAATGATAATAACTTTTTTAATAAACCAAATAAAATACATCGCTCATACTTGTGTAGCCTAAAAATCAGATTGTAAACAAAGTGTACTGGTTGACAAACATGTTAGTAATAAGGTATCTCGCATATGAAACTTAATTCCATGTGGAAAACATAGAAAACCTTCCTTGGAAGGACTCAGACTTAGTGTTAATATTTTAAGCCAACATTTGGCAATCATAATGACTAAATATTAGGCCAACATTTGACAATCATAATGACTAAATATTAGGCCAACATTTGACAATCATAAAGACCAAATATGAAACTGAAACATAAAACTTGTAGGATTTAGAGGCATCTTCAAAAAATGAGAACTCACATGCCTTAAACAATCAAATGGAAGATAAACCGCCAAAATCATTAAGTCCAAAAAAAATTACCCAACCCTAATTCAAAGTAGATTCCTGATTTGTAACAGGCCTTCCTCCTTGGGAAGAAAAGATAATTGTGCCGAAGTTCGGGAGTTCAGAGAGACTCTTTAAACCCTTAACTCGATGAGAAAAAATAAGACTTACATCAAAAAAATAAAAAGGACATTCCAGTGCAGGAGGATCCCCTATTGCGGGTTCTAGGGAGGGTCAGATATATGCCGCTTTATCCCCATATAAGAAGAGATTGTTTCTATGTTTCAAATCCATGACTCCCATATCATAATGCAGCAACCTTACCATTGCGCCAAGGCCTACCCTCGCATTACATGTTAAGGGATTTATGTTTGATATTTCAACGATGACTTACACATAATGAATTATCTTCTCATGTACTTGCTTGCAAGAAGTTGAACTCAATCTCAAGTAACTTTCATTTTGAACTAAGACACATTATTCACTTTATGATCCAAAGTAATACTTGATAATTCGATGAAATTATTTCTCGAAATCCATGGATACTTATACCATGCATCAACAAATTCTTCATAAAGAATGTTAAAAAGGAACAGGGTGGGCGGAACCGTTACGAACTGGGCGGTTCCAGTCGTTCTGAGCCGCACCGACGGCCTACCAGTATGGTTCTGGCAACAGAAACGAAAACGTTGCTAGAGGCGAAGAAAGAGAAGGAAAAAGAGGAAAAGAGAGAGCGAGTGAGGAGAGAGGGAGAGGGAGAGGGAGAGGGAGGGAGGCCGGTGGAGGAGAATGACCATCCCTCCCTCCCCCGCTCTCTCTCTCTCTTTTTCTCTCTCGTTCGTTCGAAACAAGGAAACGGCTGCAGCTTCCCCTTGCTGCCCCGGTGCCGGCCTCGGCCACCCTTTGCTCGCCTCCCTCCCTCTCTCCCCGGTTCTCTCTCTCTCTTTCTCTCTCGTTCTCCCTCTCCTCCGCCTCTTCTATTGTGTCAGTATGGGCCCAGCATGGCACGGCGCAAACCCGTACTGACTCGTCCAACCGGAGAACCGGTATAGTGCTCGATACCGGTTCCACCGACGTTGAGAAGGAATATGTGTTGCTTCAAAGTTTCAAACATCAAATTCATGCATGAGCTAACCCTCATGTTACTCCTTATAGAGAAAGTTATTTCAATGTCTTTTTTCAGTCTTCAAACCTTCATGGATCAATCTCCCTCAACTGATGAAAATCATCATCTAGCGGACTAAAAGCATTATCATCCAACGCAGTCATCATTCATATTATCAACATGATATATAGAGATATTATCATATTTTTTTGAGATAAATCACTGGTTGCAACCTCTAAATAATAGAAAAAGAAGAAGTGGCAGTTACCTTTGATTCATTCTCATAATGACTGAGCCTCTGCAACGAGGAATCTAAGGTACGTCAAGTGCTTGCTGATTACACTGAAATAATGAATTTCGCAGCACTATCAGCTCTTCAAATTCTGAAATGCTCTAAGATCAGTGTGATTTTTTAGTGTGTCCTAGGATCTGATGCGTTATAGCTAATTTTACCACTTTCTTCATGAACTATCCAAGCCAGACCACGTCCATGTAAGAGGCTGTGATACCAACTAATGCAAACAAAAGATATAGAGACCAAGGGATCAACCTTAAGATTTCATATAATCCACCCTGATGAATAAAGTTTAAAAAAAAAAAAATCAAAATGATACTTCACTAATTCATAGGCATGACTTCTTGATATAAAAATCCTCAGTGCCTTCCTAACAACTCTTAAACCAAGTAACTACTAGCAAAACGAGTTACCAACTGAAGGATTTACTTAGGACACTTGATTACCACTTAAAACCATAAAATACCTTTCTTACAAGCGCTGAAACTCCAGCCTGATCCTGTGTTCTAACTCTAGACCAGACCAGCATTTGGTCATCATAACAACAAAAGCAACTGAAACCCAAAACACAAAATATGCAAGGCTTGAAGTCAGCTTCAAACAATTAATCACATGCTTCAACAGACATGCATATTGATGATATTCAATGGAAAAGGCAGCTAAATGATTAGATCAAATAGCTGGTTACATCCTAATTCCTATGGGTTTCCTAATTTGCATTAGAAAAAATCTCAAATATTAAGATCTTCTGCAATAACCATAACCATCTAGCTTTGTTCCTAGTAATTGGGGTCAGCTTTATGGATTCTCAACACTGAGCATTCCAATTTAGGGCTACATGAGATATTATTTCAAATTTTTCCATGACTTTTCTCCAAACCTCCATCCACGTCACCTGAGGTCTTCCCTTCCTAAGATCTTCCAAGAAGTTTTATTAATTCAAAGTTCCCAACAATGAGTTACACTATTTTCCCATATAGAAATCCCAAAAGATCACACCAAAACCCTTTCTAATACCACCTTCATCCCAGATACGGAGTCAAAAATGATCATAATTATGATGACTTTGTCAACACCCAGACAATCAAATAGATAAATAGAAATACTTATAAACTTGGTAAACAAAAATATACAATTGTGACACACCACCCACACCCACATTCACAAAGAAAAGGCTCAAAATGTTAAATTTTCAAAGACTCAAGGCAATCCTCTAGTTTCCATGTTCCACAAATCACAGTTGCAGTCCCCATTGAAACAATGTCGCTAGCACGAAGATGATTCGGATGTCCCAAAGAGAAAAATCATCAGTTAAAAACCTCATAGATTTCCTTGTAAAGACCCACAAAAATCCTGTCTTTCTCCCGACCAAAACCTCGAGGACTACCAAAAATCCGATCAGGACGTTTGCTTCGCTGCTTCAAAGAAGAGCAAACCAAGAGCACCGAGAAAGGCATAGAAACTCCTCTAGTCCACGAATCTACTCCTAATCCATTCAATACAAGCCTTACTTCGATCAAATGACACGATCGAAACAAGAATCAAGAATTTTATCTTTCAAACCACAAACAAACAAATAGAAACAACTCCAGAGCGATTCAATGCGTCAAAAAAATAATAAAAAAAAATCAAAAAGGCAAACTAGAAAACATATCATCCATTAAAACGTAGGGGTCGAAAAGAGTAATAGAATCGAAAAGGCGTACCAGCGAATGGTCGGTCTAGTGTTCTTCTTTTCTTCGATAAAGAGGAAGTTAAAAAGAAGAATAAAAAATTTGAGGAAAATGAATAAATTCTTGCTTTAAAAATGTCGGTAAGGGAAGCGGATTCTACGAAGAGGAAGTGTTCGCTTCGCCGTGAAATGATCTCGTTGGAATTTATAGCACGCGTCCGACCCCATCTCGCGCTGTCCAGCATCGTTCCTGTGTTCCTCCGGATCTCTTTACTTAACCTACACGTGGTATCATAAAAATGGATTTATGATTGAAAGAATGCAATCATGGTTTACAGCGACTCCGTTATAAACAATAACCGTTAGAAAAGAGAACCAAAGCCTCCTGTTAATTTAAGACAATAATAAGCAAGCGAATATTATTAAGATCCTATTTGGCATGATCTTTGGTTTTCTTTTTTTGTTCCCCCAAACACCTAAGCTAAGACAGTAATTTTGTTGGTAACCCATTTATTTATTTTTCAGATTTTTGATTTTTTTTTGAATTTCTAAAAGTCATGGAACTTAAAAAAAAAAATCTAGATTTCATTTGGCATAATTTCTATTTTTCAATTTCACAAAGCCAAAACTGATTCTATATTTGTTAAATCTAAATCTAAATTTTAATTGATAATCACTTGGATTACAACAATGACGATGGTGGCGGCCAGTGATAACCATTAAATGGTAGTGACAATGGTCGACAACACTAACCAAGAACCAACAAGAGTGGTGGCTATGATAGTGACAGAGATGTGACGGTAGCTATGAATGGTTTTCATTCTTTGTTATTTATAAGAACTTTCACTCTTTTCAATAATGTAAAAGGAGTTTTAATTTTTTTCAAAGAAAAAAATAACCAAGCAACTATTTTGCTTAGGGTTTTGTGTTTTTAGGAACAAGAATCAAAAAGTAAAAATTTTTGATGGTTTTGAAAATGAAAACCTTCTATTACCACTATTATCATATTTATCACCACCATTGTCATCATACGTGTTACTCCCCACCACCTACTGCTATTTTCATCTATTGGTACCATACCAACATCATTAATTGCCACCAACAATTGCCATTATTATTGTTGTCAGCATTATTGCTAAAAACAATCCAAGTAATTATTAAATAAATTTTGGGCTTTCATTTTTAAATAGAAATAGAAACTAGTTTTATTTATTAAAAAATTAAAAATTAAAAACTAGAAGTATTGCAAAACACTACCTAAGTCGTGATCTAAACATTGTTTGGTGTTTTTATCTTTTGCTTGATCTAAACATAATAGGTTTTGAATTCAAATCATTGTATTAATTGAACTATGTGTCATCAAAGCATTATTACTTAATAACTCCCATGAAAACAACTCAAAACAAGCTTTCATGATAATAATCCCCAAATGGAAGAAAATCATGGGCTTGAGGGATATTTGGTATGCATATTTGCAAAATCTTTGGTAGTTGTGCAAAATGATTTAGATTCAAATTTCTCATTTACTATAGTTGAAAAATTAAATCGAACATGAGAATTTCTCAAAGAGATACCCATCATAGTCCTACTCTTACCCAGACAAGCTTGGTACTTTAGCACTTAATGCGCAGTTTTGATAGAATCCGATGTATTAGTGCTGATTTGACCGCACTCCTTTTCACTATAGTGTTTAGGAGGTTTGAGATATTAGAAGAATAGCTATTTCTTATAGTATAGCTCATTACCAATTGACCTTTTGTATAAATTGAAAATAATAATAATAATTAGATATAGAAATTATAATGGACTACACTGGATTTGGTTCGCCCAAGTTAGCACAAAATGATAATTGTTGCTGGAAATTGGACCCGGGGGCAATCTTCGGTCGAGGAGAGGGAGCGGGAGGTGGTTACTCACGGCGGGGCGGTGGTTCGTCGACGGGCGGCGTCCTCCGTCTGGGGCGATCGGCGAGAAGGAGCGGCTGATTCCCGCGGCTGGGCGACGATCCGACAGTGGGCGGCGTCCTCCGTCTGGGTGCCTGCACACGAGCCGGTGGCCGGGTCTCCCGGCGCCGGCCCTCCGACGCTCAAGTCAGGGAGGGGGCAAATCGTGTAGAGTAGAGGTAAACGGTGCGTATCCCCAGTATCGATTTTTCAATCCCCTTTTATAGACCGGGGGTCGGTTTACCTGCGATGTAACGGGGCGAAGCCGTAGTACGGCTCGGCATGTCGTTCAGGTCGGCGCTTGGTCAGGCGAATAATTGCACTGATGTCGGCAATGAGGGCGTTGTACAACCCGAACTAGCACGCTACCAGGCGAATTTATTGCATCAGTGTCGGAGGTATGGCCGAGATCAGAGACTTATCACAGTTGACTAGACTCTGCTGGGCTTATTTGCCGTGGAGAGCTGGGAGTCCGTAGATGACAGGAGTCACGTGCATTAATTGTTGAGTGAGCCGGAGATCCACATTTATTGTGGAGTAAGCCGGAGATCCGCATTTATTGTGGAGTAAGCCGGAGATCCGCATTCATTGTGGAGTAAGCCGGAGATCCATATTTATTGTGGAGTAAGCCGGAGATCCGCATTCATTGTGGAGTAAGCCGGAGATCCATATTTATTGTGGAGTAAGCTGGAGATCCATATTTATTGTGGAGTGTGTCGGAGGATCACAGCGGTCATGCGCAATAAATGCCGGAGGGGCGTCATAGTACGGTCTCTGGCCGGACCTCGGAGACGTATAGCCGTAGTAGGTGGCTGACAAAAGTAGGCCTCGGGCATTGGGGTTTCTCTTAGGTCGGAGGTTCCGAGTTCGGGTGCCGACTTCGGCCTTCCAGGGTCGACGATTGTGCGGCTTCTTTGGGGCATTCGTGTCATTTGGGGGAAAAACCTTATTCCCCCAACACTACCCCCCGACTTCCGAGTTCGAGCGGCTTGTGGGCTCGGACGTAGGAAGTAAAGTCCATCATTAAAGTTGGGGGGCGAACTTCGTCCGCACCCTCATGTTTCTTGGAATTTTCGTGGTAGGACCTGCGCCCTTGGGCGTTTCGAGGTTACTTTGTTCGGCGAATTAATGATGGGGTCCATATCCCTACGTCTTTCGAGGCGACTATAGCGGGGGCGGTGTCTCTTGGATTACCGAGGTTGGTTTGTGAGGCGGACCCAGGATGAGGGTCCTCGGGTTCGACGGGGTGGCGCCTCGGCCCCACAATCGAGAATTCCCGCTCATCAATGAGCGTGCCATTTTGGGTTTCAAAACGGACACGCGGCATGACCAGGGGTCGGACGCTTCCGATTTCGTGTTACCGGGTCATAATTTCGGAGGAGTGGAGGCCACACCGGGGCTCCACGTGTCCCAGATTTCATTAAACGAGGGGAGCGGGGGTGCCGTCCGCTCATTCTTCGAGGCGATGGGGTTCTGTGGACCCATAATGAGGTCCCGAGATCCGATGGGACAACACTTTGATTTCGTATTCGATTTATTGATCCGGAGTGGATGCAGTGCCTCGGCCTCAGAGGTCGCCACGTGGCGCAGCCCGATCGGGGGATGGGAACCGACCCCATCGATCTGGGCCGTCAGGGGGGTCTATATAAACCCCACGAGTCTGCCCTAAAGGTCTTGTTTGGCTTCCCCTCATTTTCGTCGTCTTTTTTCCCTTGTTTTCTCCCTCAACCGAATTTTGCCGGCGGTGCTCGGAGCAATTTCTGGCAATGTCCAGTAGGTTTTCTTCCTGTTTTCTCTAGAGTTTCCTCTTTTCTTCTCCTTGCCAACTTCCATTTTCTGCTCTTAATTTTTACTCCATTCTTCTGTGAGAATAAGTCTCGGTCCCGAAGAAGTTGGGTCGAATATGTCAGAGGAGGAACTGGAGACAATCCGCTCCCGTTTCTTCTTCCAGCCCGGGTTTCGTCTTGAAACCGCAGGGCCGGGGGACAGGGTGACGCAGCCGCCCCCAGGTCGGATCGCGGTTTACCGCGAGACACTCTGGGCGGGCCTGCGTTTTCCCACCCATGAGTTCGTGAGCAGCTTGCTGGCCGAGTACCAGCTCGTCCCGGCGCAGTTGGCTCCGAACTCATGGAGGACCATAATCGGGTTTTTGTCCCTGTGCCTCGGGCACGGGATCCCGATCACGGTAGGCCTTTTCCGCCGGTGTTTTCTGTTAAAGAAGAACCCGGCGGACGCAGGGTGGCTATATTTCGCCTTTCGGGGCGGTATGTCACTCTTCCGGGGCGCCCCTTCCTCGATCCACGAGTGGAAGGTGAAGTTTTTCTTCCTGGCGTCCGCGGCGCCTTGGGGGTTTGAGCCGAGGTGGGGACACCCACGGCTGAAGGCCCTCAACAGACTCTCCGAGCCCACGGGGAGGGAGCTGAGGATCCTAGACTCTGTGCGAGCCCTCGGGAGGGGCAACGACCTGACCGAGCTCCTGCGGGAGGGCGCCCTGGCGAGCGTGGGTCTGAGCTCGGCGCGCCCCGAGGGTAAGGGCGGCTACGTTATTTTCATTCTTTGTCTTTCGCTTTTACTGCCACTGGCCTGACACTTAACAAAATTTTTGATTTCAGATATTCCCCGCATGCCGACCAGCAACACGTCGCTTTTTTCCCGCCTGAGGAGGCGGGAGGCCGAGGCCGGGGGGGCTAATCCCCAGCCTCGGAGGAGGGCGAGGACGGACTGCGCTTCCTCGTCGGCCGGGATGAGTGGCCCCGAGGCGGGGGCCCCTGCGGCCGACCCGAGGCGGGAGCGGGTGGTCAGTGGTGCGAGCCCATCGGCCCCTCCTTGCCCTGCCCCCCTTGCCCAGCGGGGGGAATCATTCGTGGCCCGGCCGCAGCAGCCAGGACCCGGGCCTGCCCGAGGCCCCGAGGCGAGCGGCTCCGGGACCTCGGGTCCGATCGTGCCGAGCTCTTCCCGAGCTTTCCGAGAAGAGTCGGTTGAGCCAGACTCTTCCGTTCCTGAGGGGAGCTCGGCCCTTCAGGACGCCGAGGTCGCACGCTCCATGTTGCGGCGTGCAGTGCTCCCAGCGGACCGGGCCGCGTTCCGGGGGATTTCGCTGGAGGAGGTCGCCGGCAGTGCTTACTGCAGCACCGCCCGGGTAAGTTCCCTTCTTAATTTTCCTGAGTTATTAGCGTGCATACGTGCCTTTCAACTCACAATACCCTCGCTTCTTTTTTTTTTTTTCAGCATATTCTCGAGCTCGACACCATGGCGTTCCTCGCCCACGGGTATCGAGAAGAAGTTCGGCAGCTCGGCCAGCAGCTGGAGCCGGCCAAGAAAAGAATCGCCGAGCTAGAAGCGGTGTCGGCCGCGGCCGAGGCTCGGTGGGCGGCCACCGAGGCCGAGCGCCTTGCCGTGGTGGGGGCGCTTGAGGAGGAGAAGGCGGCTCACGCCATGACCAAGGCAACCATGCGCGGCACGGAGGCGCGCTTGGGGGAGGTCCAGGCCAGGGTCGCGGCCCTCGAGTATGAGGAGAGGGCCCTTCGCCTCCGAATCGAGCAACTTGAGGCCCGGGAGAGGAGGGCTCTCGAACGAGCCGAGCACGCCGTGGAGCTCTTCAAAGAGTCGCAAGAGTTCCGCGACATGTTGGAGGAGGAGACGGTCGACGGTTTCCTTCGAGGCTTCGAGAACTTCCGAGAGCAGGTGCGCCTGTACTGCCCTCAGTATGACTTCTCGACGGTCCGTCCGAGGGAGGACCGGGGCTGGGGGTCCGACGTGCGAGCCCTTCCCACCATCCTGACATCCGAGGCGGGAATATATGAGCAAGACCCCGCCGAGCCTTCGACGAGGGTAGCCGAGGCGGACGGTGTCATGGAGGTGGCTCTGGCGGCCGAGACGGACGCCGTCCCGGAGGTGGTGCCCGAAGCTCCTGCTCCCGACCCCGAGCCTGTTCCGGAGGAAGGTCTTGAGGTCATCAATGTGCCGGACGACCCCCCGGATGTGGCTCCCGCCGCTTAGGACTTAGCGTATTTTTCTTTCTTTTTCATTGTATCCGAGGTCGGCCCTTGAGCGGCCGACTTCCAATTTTGTAATTGGCCTTCCGGCCCTTTGTTAATGAAAAAGTATTTTTGCCATTCCGTGTTCATCTTTCCCTCTGTTGTCGTGACCGAGGCCAGGGCCTTAGCGAACAGCCTCGATGGCCTAGCTTTGCATTTTAATTTCCGGGCTGCTTAACGAAGTTGCCCTTCTTTCCGGGCTACGTCTTAGCCTTCTCGGGTTCCAGTCATCCCGACGAAGAGGAGCTCCGAGTCTTGAGTTTTTTAGAAAATTTCCCTAAGTCCTATAGCTCGGATTTGGGAGACGTGGAGGTCATCGCGTTTAGCCTTTAGGGAAGTCCCAAGGTGTCGAGGTCGGGCCTTAGCCCTTTAACTAAGACCGGACTAGGTCTGTATGTGCCGCTAATCGGGGAGTTTAGTCGGGTCTCCGAACTTAACTCCAAACTCCTCAGAGGGAGCGCGGGCCAATAGGCAGGTTATTACCGAAGGTTTTCGTAGTTATTGTTCTCGGACTCTGCCGAGGCTTCGGTGAGCAAGGCTGGGGTTTCCAGAGATTGCCTTGGTACCCGTGTTTGGCTGGCGCATTCGTGGCCGGGACCACTTTTTAGCCGGACGTAGGAGTTTACGTCGAAGAGCCAAGTCGGGCACTAATTTATGAAATCCTCTGTACCAGTTTCGGAGACTTGACGAACGGTGCATGCATAATGTAATTAGGAGGTCGATCCTAAGCCGACCCGTTAGAGAGGCCCGACTTTGGGGCGAGATAAGGCTTCAACATTAAGATTCCGTTCAGCAATATGTAAATAAAATTTGACAAGGAGGGCGTCCAGTTGAATGTACCTCTTTCATTCTCAGAGTTATGCTTCGCATGGTGGAGTAGGCTGCTTCCCTTCCTCGTCGACCTGCGGAGTCATTTTTGACTTTAAGGGGGCTCGGGCTTCTCACGGACCCGACAGCACCCGCCGAGGTTGAGAGGGCTTGGGGAGGCTTTATTGATTTGTAGCTCTTTGCGAGGTCGAGGGAGTTTGAGACCCTGTGGTCGGACCTCGGGGCACCTCAACTTTGGCCGAGGGGTCTTGTGTCAGGTCGGCGGGTCCGCGGACGCTTTGCTGACCTGTGGTACCTCCCGAAGTCGAGGGAGTCTGATTCTCTACGGTCGACCCTCGGGGCATCCCGACCTCAGTCGAGGGATCATACGTCAGGTCGGCGGGTCTGGGCACGCTCTACCGACCTGCGATGCTTCCCGAGGTCGAGGGAGTCTGGTTCTCTACGGTCGATCCTCGGGGTATCCCGACCTTAGTCGAGGGGGCGCTACGGGGGACCGCGAAGGTACTACCCCGTTGTTGGTGATGAGCGCCACGGGGGGCCGCGAAGGTACTACCCCGTCTTCCCGAAGTGTCGAGGGGTCTGGGCACGCACTGTCGACACTCGGGGCGTCTCGACCTTAGTCGAGGGATCGCTCGCTTCGGGGATCGGGGATCGTCGACCGCTCCTGGGGGTCCACTTCGTGGCGCCCCAGGTGGAGCCACCCTTTCCACCCCTCACGGCGCCTTCCCGAGGTCAAGGGAGTCTGGTTCTCTACGGTCGACCCTCGGGGCATCCCGACCTTGGTCGAGGAATCGTTCGTCAGGTCGAGGGGTCTGGGTACGCACTGTCGACCTGCGACGCTTCCCGAGGTCGAGGGAGTCTGGTTCTCTACGGTCGACCTTCGGGGCATCCCGACCTTAGTCGAGGAGGCGCTACGGGGGGCCGCGAAGGTACTACCCCGTTGTTGGTGATGAGCGCCACGGGGGGCCGCGAAGGTACTTCCCCGTCTTCCCGAAGTGTCGAGGGGTCTGGGTACGCGCTGTCGACACTCGGGGCATCTCGACCTTAGTCGAGGGATCGCTCGCTTCGGGGATCGGGGATCGTCGACCGCTCCTGGGGGTCCACTTCGTGGCGCCCCAGGTGGAGCCACCCTTTCCACCCCTCACGGCGCCTTCCCGAGGTCAAGGGAGTCTGGTTCTCTACGGTCGACCCTCGGGGCATCCCGACCTTAGTTGAGGAGGCGCTACGGGGGGCCGCGAAGGTACTACCCCGTCTTCCCGAAGTGTCGAGGGGTCTGGGCACGCACTGTCGACACTCGGGGCATCTCGGCCTTAGTCGAGGAATCCTGCTCCATTCCACGTTTCGTCGTCTTGCGATCCTTCCCGAGGTCGAGGGAGTTTGGGACTCTACGGTCGAGCCTCGAGGCATCCCGATTTTGGCCGGGGAATCTGAGGATCACAGACGACCCAATATTAAAAGAGGATTACAGTTATCAAGGTGAGAGAAATTTTTGCAGAAAAAGGAGCTGAGTCCATTGTCCTGATTGTTTTGAACCCCTTAGGGTTTCATTGGTAATACATCCGTAGATTCTCGGAGTTCCAGCTTCGTGGGATCAGAGTCCCCTCCAGGGACTTCAATTTGTACGCCCCTGGTCGTTGTACCCGGGCGATTTGATACGGCCCTTCCCAATTTGGGGCGAGCTTTCCTTGCTCGGTCGGTTGAGAAGCCTCGACTCTCCTGAGGACGAGGTCCCCTACTTTGAAGAGCTTGGGCTTGACTCTGGAGTTGTAGTATTGGGCCGTTCGCTGTTGGTATCTCGCCATGCGAACCCGGGCGACCTCTCTCGTTTCTTCGACAAGGTCCAAGTTGCTCCTTAGCTGGGAAGAATTGGTGTCGGGGTCGTAATGCTCCATTCTGGGAGAAGGCAGGCCGATCTCCAGCGGGATGACGGCCTCAGTGCCGTATGCTAGGTTGAAGGGGGTCTCTCCCGTGGGTAGTCGGAACGTGGTCCGGTACGCCCAAAGGACATTGTACAAGTCCTCGACCCACTGTCCTTTGGACCGATCAAGCCTAGCTTTAAGTCCCTGCAAAATAGTTCGGTTAGTTACCTCGGTTTCCCCGTTTGTCTGGGGATGGGCAACCGAGGTGAAGCGATGATCAATGCCGAGTTCAGAGCAAAACTCCCTGAAATGAATATTGTCAAATTGTCGACCATTATCAGATATAAGGATACGGGGTAGTCCGAATCGGCAGATTATAGACTTCCATACGAAATCCCGCATCCTTTGCTCGGTGATCCGGGCGACAGGTTCGGCCTCGACCCATTTGGTGAAATAGTCGATGGAGACGACCAGGAACTTTCTCTGTCCGGTGGCGAGGGGAAAGGGCCCCAGGATGTCGATCCCCCATTGGGCAAACGGCCAGGGGGCGATGATGGAGGTCAGCAGAGCTGAAGGTCGGCGCTGGATATTGGCGTTTCGCTGGCACCGATCGTACTTGCGGACGAAATCTGTTGCGTCTTTTTGGAGTGTGGGCCAGTAATATCCCTGCCGCAGGATCTTATGGGCCAAGGCCCGGCCCCCCAGGTGATTTCCGCAGATCCCTTCATGGACCTCTCGGAGAGCATAGTCCGCCTCGGAGGGGCGGAGGCATCTGAGAAGGGGGGAAGTAAATGATCGTCGATAGAGCCTGTTCTCGTATAGGACATATCGGGGGGCCTGGCGCTTGATTCGGCGAGCCTCCATCTCGTCATGAGGTAGGGTTCCGTCCTGAAGGTAGCAGACGAGCCCGTCGATCCAGCTTGGCTCGGAGCCGATGCACATGGTAGGCTCGGGTTCCTCCGTGCTGGGGGTCTGAAGATACTCGAGCGCGGTTCCCTTAGGAAGCTCGCTCATGCGGGAGCTTGCCAGCTTGGATAGCTGGTCTGCCCTGAGGTTTTCCGTTCTGGGAATGTACTGAATGTTGAAAGAATTCAGGGCAGATATGAGTTCCCGCACCTTTTGGAGATACTTTTGCATGGATGGCTCTTTAGCTTCAAAATCTCCTTGGACCTGGTTTACCACCAGCTGGGAGTCGCTGAATGCCGTCAAGTCTCCCACGTTTAGTTCTTTCGCCAGTTTGAGCCCGGCGATCAGGGCCTCATACTCGGCCTCATTGTTCGAGGCCGGGAACTCGAGGCGCAGGGCTTGCTCAGCCACCACTCCGTCTGGACTAGTGAGGATAAGTCCGGCCCCGTTACCCCCCGAGGTCGAAGACCCGTCCGAGTGCAGGACCCATGGCTGCCTCGGGGCCTCCTCCGCGGGTCCAGATGGCAGGTCGGGGTCGTCCGGAAGGGTGCACTCCACGATGAAGTCGGCGAGTATCTGAGCTTTGATAGCCGGCCTGGGCCGATATTCGAGGTCGAATTCCCCGAGCTCGACCGCCCATTTGGCTATCCTCCCCGCACGATCCGACCTCTGCAATATTTGCTTCATGGGCTGGTCAGTCAATATAACTATCGTGTGGGCTTGGAAGTAAGGCCTGAGTCTCCGAGCCGAGATGATGAGAGCGAAGATGGTCTTCTCAAGTTTAGAATATCGGGTCTCGGCATCCCTGAGAACCCGGCTGGTGTAATAGACCGGCTTTTGGAGCTTGTCCTCTTCCCGGACGAGAACTGAGCTCACTGCGGCTGGGGAGACGGCCAGATATAAGTAAAGGACCTCGCCTTTCCGGGGCTTGGTGAGCAGCGGGGGAGAAGCCAGAAGGCTCCGAAGATCTTCAAAGGCCTGCTGGCATTCTTCTGTCCACCGGAAGTCTTTCGGCCGTTCGAGGCTCTTGAAGAAGGGGAGGCAACGCTCGGCTGACCGAGAGACGAACCTTCCCAGGGCGGCTACCCGCCCCGCGAGCCGCTGCACCTCCTTAACTGTCTTTGGAGGCGACATCTCTTGCAGTGCCCGGATTTTCTCCGGGTTGGCCTCAATTCCGCGCTGGGTCACTATGAAACCCAGGAACTTGCCCGAGGTGACCCCGAATGCGCACTTCGCCGGATTGAGTTTCATTTGATATTTTCTGAGCTTGGCGAACGTCTCGTCGAGATCGGCTATGTGGTGTTCCGCCGCTCGGCTCTTCACCAACATGTCGTCCACGTAGACTTCCATGTTCCGGCCGATCTGGTCTTTAAAAATCTGGCTGACCAGCCTCTGATAGGTGGCCCCAGCGTTTTTCAGGCCAAAGGGCATCACCTTATAGCAGTAGGTGCCCTTGTCGGTGATGAAGGCCGTCTTCTCCTCGTCTTCTGGCGCCATTCGGATTTGATTGTATCCTGAAAAGGCGTCCATAAAAGTTAGCAGTTGGTGTCCCGAGGTGGAGTCGACGAGCTGGTCGATGCTCGGGAGGGGGAAACTGTCTTTTGGGCAGGCCTTGTTCAGGTCGGTGTAGTCCACACACATACGCCATTTTCCGTTGGTCTTCTTTACGAGGACTATGTTGGCGAGCCAGTCCGGGTAGGAGACCTCCCGGATGAAGCCGGCTCCGAGGAGTTTGTCCACCTCCTCGGCCGCAGCTCGTTGTCGCTCGGGGGCGGAGCCTCTTTTCTTCTGCTTTATAGGCCTGCTGGTTGGTTTCACCTGAAGTCGGTGGACCATGACCTCAGGGTCAATTCCTGGCATGTCCGCGGGCGACCAGGCGAAGACGTCGGCATTATCCCGCAGGAAGCTGACGAGGCGATCCCTCTCATGGGCGCCGAGGCCGGAGCCGACCTGCACGGTTAGCTTGGGAAAATTTTCTCGTAGTGGGATTTGAATAAGGAGCTCACCGGGCTCTACTTGCTTCTTCCAGGGGGTGTCCCTTGCATCGAGGGTTTCTATGGGGAGTGAGGGGCGCGTCGGGCGGTCTGGCGCCTCAGCTGGTTGTTTCACTGTGTGGGCCGCCATGTAGCATTGCTTGGCGACCAGTTGGTCTCCGCGGACCTCGCCTACTCCTTGGCCGGTGGGGAACCGCATGAGTAAATGGCGGGTTGAAACCACGGCTCGAAGGGTGTTTAACCCTGGGCGCCCAAGGATGGCGTTGTAGACCGAGGGCAGACGGACCACCAAGAAGTCCATCCTCACAGTGCTCTCCCGGGGGGCGAGGCCAACTGTGACAAGGAAGCTAGCCTCACCTTCAACCGAGACCGCATCTCCGGTAAACCCGACTAGCGGGGCATTGATTCTCCGGAGATGTCTTCCTGTCAACCCCATTTTTTGGTAGGCATGGTAGTACAAAATGTTGGCTGAACTTCCATTGTCAACTAGGACACGCTTTACATCAAACCTATTTACAATCATGGAGATGACCACAGCGTCATCGTGAGGGGTCTCGACCCCTTCTAAGTCCTCGTCCGAGAACGAGATGACTTCATCAGTACGTGGGCGCTTCGGGGGTGTTCCCTGGGCGGCCGTTCCTGCCGAGGCCCGCCCGATCATGTTGATGGTGCCGGCGATGGGCCTGTTGTCGCCTGGATTTTCGGTTGGTGCGACATTCTCCGCCGGCCTTCTTTCCTCAGGTCGATTCCTCACGAACCGGTTGAGTACTCCCCGTCGGATGAGCGCTTCTATCTCGTCCCGGAGTTGGAAGCAGTCCTCCGTGTCGTGCCCACGGTCTCGGTGGAAGCGGCAATACTTCCTGGTATTTCGGGGAAATCCCGTGTCTCGCATAGGAGGCGGGGGTCGGAAGAAGTCCCGACCCTCAATTTCCATCAGGATCTCGGCCCGGGGAGCATTGACGGGTGTATAGTTCTCGTACCTCGCCTGGTACGTCCGGGGCCGTGGTTGAGACCTCGGACGAGGAGGTGTCCTCTGCTGAGGTCGCCCCTGCTGACGGGGCGGACTCCTCAGTCTGGGGAGATTTTTCTCTCTGCGGGGAGACCGGCTCCTTTGTCGGCCGCGCTCCTCGCGGCGCTTCTTCTGCTTCTTAGAGGCGGGCTCGATTGCTCCCCGCCTGGAGGCGACTGCCTCCTCGGCCTTGGCATACTTCCGGGCTCGGGCCAGCATTTCGGTGAAGTCGGCCGGGAAGCTCTTCTCGATGGAGAAGAGGAATCGGTAGGAGCGAACCCCAGTTTTCAGAGCCGACATGGCTATCGACTGGTCTAGCTCGCGGACCTCCCATGTGGCGGCGGTAAAGCGGTCCAGGTACTCTTTGAGGGACTCCCCCTCCTTCTGCTTGATGTCCAGGAGGGAGTCTGATGTCCGTCGCTGGCGCCGGCTGGCAGCAAAGTTGGTGGCGAACTGCCTGCCGAGCTGCTCAAAGGAGGACACCGTGTTCGGCTTCAGTCCAGAAAACCAAAGCCGAGCGGTCCCTCGGAGGGTCGCTGGAAAGGCTTTGCAGAGTATGGCCTCCGAGGACCCTTGTAGGGCCATGAGGGCCCGATAACTCTCCAAGTGGTCGAGGGGGTCGGTGATTCCGCTGTAGGGCTCCACCTGAGGCATTTTGAATCTCACGGGAACCGGCTCGTCCTCGATCTGGCGGGAGAAGGGGGACTTGGCAGTGAACTCAAAGTCCCCTTCCTGTCTTGCCTTCTTGCCGTGGAGTGCCGCAATCTGGCGCTCCAGATGCTCAACTTTTCGGTCGAGCTCCCCCACCCGTGGGATTGTCGTTGTGGTTTGCGCCGGCCCTTGGCGGTCCGGGGCTGACTCCGCCTCGGAAAGTTGGGGTCTCCGATCGAAACCTTCTCTCGGTAACTCCCTACGGGGAGTAGCCCGTTCTCCGTTGTTGGCTCTGGAGGAGCCATGCAGATTTTGACTGGGGAGAACCGGGCCGTTGGGGGGACACTCCGGCGGGGCCTGGGCCTGCGGGGGAAGCGCCGATGAAGCTTCCACGCGCCGTAGGCCCTGCACGGCGGCGGCCAGGGCCTGGACTTGCTGTACCAGGGCATTGAACTGTTCCAGCTGGACCTGAGGACCTGGGTCAGCTGGAGTTGGGAAATTCTGGACGGAGTGTCCAGGACTTTGCGGGGGACGCCGGGAGACGTTAGAGGCTCCCTTACTTCTCAACTTCATGACTGCTACTCGGGCCCTTCCTCTAGCGCCAACTGTTGCTGGAAATTGGACCCGGGGGCAATCTTCGGTCGAGGAGAGGGAGCGGGAGGTGGTTACTCACGGCGGGGCGGTGGTTCGTCGACGGGCGGCGTCCTCCGTCTGGGGCGATCGGCGAGAAGGAGCGGCTGATTCCCGCGGCTGGGCGACGATCCGACAGTGGGCGGCGTCCTCCGTCTGGGTGCCTGCACACGAGCCGGTGGCCGGGTCTCCCGGCGCCGGCCCTCCGACGCTCAAGTCAGGGAGGGGGCAAATCGTGTAGAGTAGAGGTAAACGGTGCGTATCCCCAGTATCGATTTTCCAACCCCCTTTTATAGACCGGGGGTCGGTTTACCTGCGATGTAACGGGGTGAAGCCGTAGTACGGCTCGGCATGTCGTTCAGGTCGGCGCTTGGTCAGGCGAATAATTGCACTGATGTCGGCGATGAGGGCGTTGTACAACCCGAACTAGCACGCTACCAGGCGAATTTATTGCATCAGTGTCGGAGGTATGGCCGAGATCAGAGACTTATCACAGTTGACTAGACTCTGCTGGGCTTATTTGCCGTGGAGAGCTGGGAGTCCGTAGATGACAGGAGTCACGTGCATTAATTGTTGAGTGAGCCGGAGATCCACATTTATTGTGGAGTAAGCCGGAGATCCGCATTTATTGTGGAGTAAGCCGGAGATCCGCATTCATTGTGGAGTAAGCCGGAGATCCATATTTATTGTGGAGTAAGCCGGAGATCCGCATTCATTGTGGAGTAAGCCGGAGATCCATATTTATTGTGGAGTAAGCTGGAGATCCATATTTATTGTGGAGTGTGCCGGAGGATCACAGCGGTCATGCGCAATAAATGCCGGAGGGGCGTCATAGTACGGTCTCTGGCCGGACCTCGGAGACGTATAGCCGTAGTAGGTGGCTGACAAAAGTAGGCCTCGGGCATTGGGGTTTCTCTTAGGTCGGAGGTTCCGAGTTCGGGTGCCGACTTCGGCCTTCCAGGGTCGACGATTGTGCGGCTTCTTTGGGGCATTCGTGTCATTTGGGGGAAAAACCTTATTCCCCCAACAATAATATATACAAACAATAAGATTAATTCGTAGGCTTGACTCAGCATAACGATTTGGATAAAGTTTAAAGACCTTTTAATGTATATTTAGTAATTGGCTCACATAATACGAGCTGCCTAAGCTATTGGTTATGATACAATCTCAACCATCCTAAGTGGACCAATGTTAATTTGTTGTTTCAATAAGAAAAGAAACAAAATTATCATTCATTTTAACTGATACTTTTGAGATAATTATTGTTTAATAATGATGAAATATGATATCCAATTCAAGAAATGAGACCAAGCTTCTTAAAAAATATGTTACGCCACGATTATGATTTCAGGTGATCCTAATTTAAGCTGACTAAATATGACTGCTCTAACAACCATGAGTTGGATTAAAGCTCTAAACCTAATCAGCAATCCTAAAGCATGTTCATCTAAAAGAAAGCCAACGCTTAAATGAATTAGACAAGATTACTTTAAGGTTTATAAATCATAACTCTGTACAAATATTATAACCGTTATTGAAACTTCTGAATAGCTAGATGTGTCGTTGTTCTTGGCCGCAGTAAAATAAATTCCGGAGGAACATTTGACGCAGGCGCCACCCTCCGACATCTTTTTCCGTCACGCTTTGAAAAGGAGAGAGACACCGGAACCCCCCACAAAAAAAACGGAGAAACCAGAGCTAGCAACCGGGTCCCAAACTGGTCCGGTCTGATGAAAAAAAAATCATGATGTGCGTGTGACCCACCTGAGGGCTTTACACGGTTCAAGAGTAATGTGGACCCGCATAAAAATCTCAGTCCACCGTTTAATTATTTTTTTTTTTTGCATGAGTATCCATCTAAAAATTCAAATTTATATAAATATTTTTTTAAAATTTATATTTATGTCCGTACCATCATAAAATACTATTTTTGTACAAATGCTTCTAATATAATAGTTTTTCTAACACCATTAATAAAAATTATATTTATTTTAATTAAAAATAAAATAAAATTTTGAAATTACTTTTTTATCCTCCATCGCAATCATTTTTTTTGCACATCTATCCATTAAAAATATTTTAGAAACTATTAATTATTTAACGACATTAGATGGCGCAGGTATATATGCAAAAAATAAAAATAAAAAAGAGTAGAATAGAAAAATAAGTGCTTCACGAAGGTACTTATGTAAAAATTCGATATTTAAAAAGATATTCATACAAAAACCTTTTAATGTACTAGATGTAGGTAGGTCAGATTATTTTGTAGATCATGATTATACCAAAGATGTTGAATCTAGCCACTCAAACCCAAACACATATAAACTCCAAATCTCAACGAAAACATCATTATTCGCTTGCATCAAAATTGTATCTTGATGGGATGTTTCCACAAAAGTCTGTGCTATAGTTTATTCTAGGATTAGATGAGCAGCTAATCCTCTACAATACAAAATAATTAGCTTGAGATCTAATTATTGAAATAGTTATTAGTTCCATGAATTGGAAATCAGTTTATTATATTCCGCAGACCAAGTATATGCCGGACCAATCTTGGTTTTAATAAGGTTTAACTCTCCGGTTCAACCCGAACCGAGTTGCACATAATAAATTAATGTTCCTCGAATGGAAACAATTGGGCAGGAAAGTCAAAAGTCGCAATATATTAGATACCAACCATGTCGGGTTAGACTAAATCCAATGGTGGATAATTCGTGAGACAGTCAACAAGTCGCGGTGGGATGGAAAGTTGTTGAGCCGGAGAGCTGAAAAAGCATCGAAGGAGGGGCCCACGGCCGTACTCCTCCGACCAGCTTTGTTTATCGTCTTGTCGGGGCGTCTTGCCAGTGATTCTGGCGCACTTCCTGCAAAGCTCGCTGCTGAACGTTATTTTAAGTCCTGGTGGTGCGTGCTCAAGGTCTCCCGGCGCTTTATCCAAAAAGAAAAAAATGTCACAGCCTCTGCCTGGCGACATTTGGACCATGGTGAGAGCGAAAGTTACATTATAGACTATGCATGTATATCATGAGGCCAATAAAATGACCGATTGGGTGGCAGCGTATGTAGCAAGCCACTTAAAAGACATCCTATAAACTGGGAAGAGAGATGTCCGGAGCATTTCTGGACCTTTTGTATTCTGACTCTATAGGATGTATTCGTACCCGTAATGTATGAAATGCCTGCTTTAGCAAAAAAAAAAATGTCAAGAAGAGCAGGTTAATTTTGTCAAATTATACTCGTTTGCAGAACTGTAGTGGTAAACTTGCCCGTTGTTACATTACACCCGGCGTTACCGGAGTACTAGCACCGAGGAGATGATATATATATATATATATATATATATATATATATATATATATATATATATATATATATATATATATATATATATATATATATATATATATATAGATAGATAGATAATAAAAAAATTATATATATTTTTTGAGATTTAGATTTATTATACTTATGCCCAGTAATTTATAGAATCTATTTATAGATCTAGTTAAATTAACAATATCAGTGAAATGGTTTATCTTATGTGAAAAATCGAAATTGTCCTTCTTCTACAGGAGGAGGATGCACCGTTGTTATGCCATTTAATATTATTTTAGTTATTTTTTAAAAAAATTAATATGTCATTTAGGTCCTATTTAAGATTAATTATTTGACTAATATTTTGTTAAATTATGTGTTGAAGGGTTGGATAAAATAAATTTCAGAAAGATAAGTATAGAATTTTAAAATATTGGATGTAAGTGTAATTTATCCATAATCTTAAAAAAATTTAGTTATTCAAATAATAATATAAATTATAATTGAAATAGATTATATATATATATATATATATTGGACAAGATTTGGCATTGGGACTAAAGTCTAGGAAATTTTATGAACATAGTATCAGCATACAAGTTGTTGATTATGGTTTATACTACTACAAAGATCTAGGAACCAAAAATCATGTATTTTCATGGCTACTAACTTATGTATCAAGCAGATGTATAAGTGGAGGATTTCTATTATATTATGGTGCTAAAATATATGAAAAAGAATTCAATTGAGAATAGAATGTATTAATCACGATCCCCCCATGTTAGCATATATATATATATATATATATATATATATATATTAAAAATCAAGGGATTTTAATTCTTAGCTCATAGTAAAATATGATCTTATATAAATCAATAGTATATTTTTTTCGTTTACTTGATGTATAGGTCAGACACACAAAGCACATGATTTTTGCACTCTATATATTTTTGATGATTTATATCATGATCAACTGTATGGATCTTCTATTTGGGTACTGGATTACCCATTTTCAATCCAAAAGAAGAGGAGGATAGTGTACACAATTATTATAATTTCAGAATAAAAAAATATTTTTATATTCTAAGATAGAAAATAAAAAAATTGCAATCACAGTTATTACATTTCAATTGTTTCTTCCTTATATTAGAATAAAGAAAGAATATGGTAATGAACAGTGCAATTATAAGAGAGATATATGTCAAAAGAGTACCCTTAAGTGCAATTACATCTGATGAGCTTTGCTTATATGCATCTATAGATTTTTTTTTTCTTCCGATTTTTATTGTGTGTTGGGCTCTATAATTTGGTTTTTAATTTGGCTCTTGGCTTCCTGTTGTCCATAGCTTAGCTGTGTAAGATGTGCACCTGCATCCATAGATCTAGCAATCTTCAATTTGCACGAAAAGTTCTATAACAGTGTATTACATTGGTATTATGGTGTCACTTGTCAAAAACGTAGTTAATGCTAAAACAGTAATTATATAGGCAAGGGGAGCAGAGTAATGGACATCAATATACTCTCGCGCACTTTTATTGGTCATATATATTTGATCAATGATAGAACTTAATAAATTTGTAATGACTTAGAACCTCATCAAATAGCTAGCCGAAAGATATTATTTGGATTCTTTAATTCTATATAAGTACCTAAGATCTACTTGATGAATAACCGATGTGGAACTAAATATATGCTCACATGGATCCTCACATACTTCCGCCATTTAAGCCCTAATATCCTCATCAAGCTAAAGATTCAAATCTAATCACAAATAGCATGATAGGCCGTAGTCAGCTCCAATGGATATGTGAGTATCCCCTAGTCTACATAAATTTTAGGCCGGATCCGCTCTGATAGGTTACTCTAAGTAAAATATTAACCTACGTACCTGCAATAGTTAAGATTTTTTTTTTTAGAAGGGGAAGGAGGAAAAACAACCATTTTATTAAAAATATAATTGCAAGAAACAAGAAGATAATGAATTTACAAGCTCAAGAAATCAGGTCGAAGATAGAGTCCCACAACACAAGTGGCTCCAATCCTAATAAAGATGTAAACCAGCAAGGGAAATAACTTCTGCTAACCTCTCTTTCTGCAGAAAAAAAAATTGTCCTTCGATGTAAGGCAGCAATGGGGGGGAAAGCCAGAATGAACATCACCTTTCTTCTCGCAATGCAGAAATCACCATGCACACGAGTTTAGCAAACCGATCAAAAAGAAAGAAAAGAAAGAAAAAGAGAAAAAAATCATTTATTTAAATAATTCAGCTCCAGTTCATTTTATTTTTCTCAGAACTACAAAATTTTATTCCATGAACCTTAGCAAATGAGAATCCCTTAGAAAAACTCACTCAGTGCAGAACTCAAACAGCATATTGTGCCTGTACTTCTCGCCAGGCTGAACCACAATTGAAGGAAAGTTTGGCTGGTTGATGGCATTTGGGAATCCCTGGGTCTCCAAGCACAATCCTGCATGCTTTTGGTATACAGCACCTGCTTTACCCACAACACCATCAACATAGTTGGCAGTGTAGAACTGGACACCAGGTGCATCAGCCCATAAGTTCAGGACCCTTGAACTTGAAGGATCCTTCACCTTAGCCACATGCTTTAAGCCCGATTTCACTTCTCCACAATCCAGCACATAGTTATGATCATATCCAACAGCAAGTTCATGGATTCTGCTACCAATCTTGTTTTCTGTTGTAAAATCAAAGGGGGTACCACTGACTGGCATGAGTTCCCCGGTGGGAATTGAGTTCTCATCAACTGGGGTTACATGAGAAGCCCATATTTGAATTGAATGCCCAAGCACGTTGCCAGAGTTATGACCAGCTAAGTTCCAGTACGTGTGTTGCGCTAGGTTGATAGGAGTAGGCTTGTTCAGCGGCACAGCTTCCATTTCAAGTTTCAATGATGTGCTTGAAGGAAGAGAATAAGTTGCCATGACAGTAACATCTCCAGGGTAACCTAGTTAGAGAAAATTCAAGAATCATTTGCTCAGATTATGCAATTTTCCCATAGAAATAGTATTGCCTTCTTCTAGAAAAAGAAAATAAAAAAAGAAAGAGTGCTGCTTACCCTCCTCTCCATCTTTACTATGATACTTGAAGGTGACTGATGGGTTTTTATCATTGTTATATTCTACAACCTCCCACAGCACTTTGTTAAAGCCTTTATTACCACCTGACAATAATAAACCTCATTAATCACTCACTGCAAATGTTCATTGTATAAGAATTGTTTCAAATAACCATGTTCAGCAGGTCATCAAATAATGAAATGCAATTTCTCACAATATTATGCAGCTGGAAATAAATAATCAAGTCATTCTTGTTTTGGCTCTAGTTTCATCATGGGCTTCTTAACTAAGAATGCTTCTACATATGCAAGATGAACAAGATGCCACTAAGATGCTTTTCCTACATCTCTCTTGAGCTCATGTACGTAGTTCAAGTATACTGAAAGAGAATGATCATGCTAAAGTTCAGATATCGCAAAGCAAGAGTTTATTCTACTATTTTGTTTCATATGCAATTTCCAAACCTCACAAATCTATACAAAGTAAAGACATATATGGTACCAAATTTACTTAAGGCAGCTTTTAGCAGTAATAGCTATAAGTGACACTGTATTTTACTGTTAAGCAACAGTTGAGGCCCATCAATCCATAAGATTCTTTAAATTTATACCAGTATAAACAAGATTTCCTTCAACCCAGACAAGTAATGCGGTTGCTACCAGTAGCTTTGATAATGTTCATATTCACACTGTCAGCACCAAAAATTTAGCACTTGAGTGGTTACTTCTATAATATGGCCACATCTGTTATAATCTTGGTTACTTCTATAATATGGTCACATCCGTTATTATCTGATCAACTTTTTCCACGGTTACATCTGGAGGATTTACTTTATTTCTTCTTTTGAATTCCAATACAACAATGCCTCAATCCCTAAATTGAGATTTTTCAGGTAAAAAAGAAGAGGAGAAGACATGAACCTGGAAAGTCCTACTGAAAGTAAAATTCCCCATGGCTATGTTTGGGGATTCAGGTTTCCAAAACAAATCCAACTGCCTAGTCACAATATCATATAACTTGCTTCCTGAGGCATCTACAAAATCATGTTTTATAAATTAATCAAAATGCAACCTATTTTCCATGTTGTGGTGTGATTTAAGAATCAATTCAAACTTGAAAACAGATCATACATACATTGTCTAGGATCATACTGATGCAATGAAATTTAGTGGTGAACAGCTGAATTACATAAAGTGCCAAAGCTACCTTCCTGATCTCTGTAGTACATGATTATTTCAGTATGAAATTTAGCGGCGAACAGCCGCATTACATGAAGTGCTAAAGCTACCTTCCTGATCTCCATCGTACATGATTTTTTCAATAGCTTAGTCTGCGTTGGTTCTATTACTTGGAAAGAACCGTACTACATGAACATAGGCGCCTCTTTCATCAAATAAACTCATTTTTTTGCTATGAACCATGAAGTAAAGGGGCAATTTTGAGTGTACGAAACAAGGTATCTTTAAATTTGGAGACCTGGGCTGTTATTGCTTAGCAGGTTAAGTACACTTGTGTTTGAAGATGGTCATTCTTTGCTTAAGAAAGTAGTGACCTAAAACCTTGTTTCATTGATGTTTTAATCACAACATGATGATATCAGGAAAACATATAACATACCCAAAGACAAGTTTGCGAGCAAGCATTCCACAGTTACAAAGGAGTTTCATTACTTACCATGGAGACTGTTTGGTCCGTTGTTGATGGCCAGGGAATATTCGACCCCGTTAAGAGTAAACTTCCCTTGTTTGATTCTATTTGCAACCCGGCCAACGATGCAGCCAAAGTAAGGTGGATTATCCTTTTGATCATCATAAATTAACAAAAAAAAGAGAGAAAGGATTAGATCATCACACTTATACCTCGCTGAAGAAATTTAACAAACAAAAGGCATCCGCATTGTCTTCCATCGTCATCAACAAGAGAAATGACATCAGAGCATGCATTTAGAACATAAGGTGATATAAGAAGCACGGCATATACTAAGAAAGAAAAAGGAGAACTTTGCACAGAAAAAAAGTGAAAAAGTTGATTTTTCTCCGTACCTTGCAGGAAAATCGAAGTAAACACCGAACTCTTGGATGGGATCTTCAATTATCACCAAAAAGAAAATTCAAAGCATGCATATAAAGGAAAAGGTGAAATTTTTAACGATGGGTATTTCAATCCTATGAAAGAAACCGAAGAAAAAAATTCCCCAAGATTATGGCTATCTCAAAATATCAAATTTATCTAGAGTACATACGTGATACGAATCGAGGGAATCGAAGCCAAGAACCACATCATCACCAAAAAGAAAATTCAAGGCATAAATTTAAAGGAAAAGGTGAAATTTTTAGATGGGTATTTCAATCCTATGAAAGAAACCGAAGAAAAAAATTCCCCAAGATTATGGCTATCTCAAAATATCAAATTTATCTAGAGTACATACGTGATACGAATCGAGGGAATCGAAGCCAAGAACCACATCATCACCAAAAAAGAAAATTCAAGGCATGAATTTAAAGGAAAAGGTGAAAATTTTAGCAATGGGTATTTCAATTCTATGAAAGAAACCGGAGAAAAAAATTCCCCAAGATTATGGCTATCTCAAAATATCAAATTTATCTAGAGTACATACGCGATACGAATCGAGGGAATCGAAGCCAAGAACCACATCATCACCAAAAAGAAAGTTCAAGGCATGAATTTAAAGGAAAAAGTGAAATTTTTAGCGATAGGTATTTCAATTCTATGAAAGAAACCAAAGAAAAAAATTCCTCAAGATTATGGCTATCTCAAAATATCAAATTTATCTAGAGTACATACGCGATACGAATCGAGAGAATCGAAGCCAAGCACCACATCAGAGAGATTTCCTGAAACCCAGGAGAACAAGAAGAAGGAATCGGATCAGAGACCGAAGATGGAATCGGATGGGATGAAGAATGGATTCAAGTGGGCGTAATCATCACCGTGGGCATCGGGGACGAGGAGAGAAGTGATGGTGGCACCCAAGTTTGTTATTTTGGCGGTGATAGTGCCATTACTCAGTTCGAAGAGCTCCGGTTTCTTGTTCTCCGCCGCCATTCTTTCTTCCTTCGATCCTCTCCAACGTCGTTAGGCGTCTCTACCTCGAAGTTAATGGGAGCAGATGATGATCTCTTCGCCGCGTCTTCGCTTTATTTCAGTCGGAGAGAGGGATTTAGTTGGGGCGGTGGAGCGGTGGGCTGAGATCGCGAAAAATCCGATCTTCAATCGGATCTTCAAGATATATCCGTCTATTTGTGCCTAATAAATGAAAAAAAACCAAATTCCTCTTCAAAATTTTAAAAATAAAAAATAAAAATATTCATATTTTTTAAGAAAAATATTTATTTATTTAAAAAATATATATTTTAAAAAGTCACGTATATTAAAAATACCACACCTAAAAAAAAATATTTTAGAAAGTAGAATCTCTTTCTGCTAAATTTTAAAAAAAAGTATCTTTATCTTTATTTGATGAGCAGAATACATGAGAGAGTCCAATCTGTTGAATTTTCTATTTTCTATAGATCTAGCTAACTGTCAAGTTTTTTTATTGATATTAAAAAATAAATAAAAGATTTATGGTGTATAGGTCGAATAGCAGAAATAAAGTCATAAATAATTAAATGCTAAATTTATATCAAGATTTTATCTCAAATACTCTATGCTATGATCAATATGGATAAGGAATAAAAATTTTAACCGCAAATAACACTCTTTTTAATCAAAAAAAAAACATTCGACTATTGAAACACTTTTTTGCAGATTTACTTTTTCAATGGTAAGGTCTATTACATTTCACCTGTTACATAAGGGTTGTGATGACTATTTCAGGACCATATTGAATTTTATCAATAGAAATTCACAATATGAGAGTGATATTTATTGACCCGAAAAGTTAGATTATCTCGGCTTAATATCTTACGATTTGACAAAATCAACAATATACTATCAATAATTGCCTTTTTGGAAATGCTTACTGAGATTGTTTTTCCATCTAAACTCGGCCACCTCTGTGAATTAGATGGGACTTGGAGTTGCACAATTTCAATAAAAACCTGCCATACTCTCTGTCATGGAAAGTAATTTTTTAAAGTTTTGCGTTGGAGTAAATCTTTTGTTAGATGGTGGGATCAACCATCACGAGGATACTTTTGGCAGTGATGCTAATCTAGTATACCAGCTCTGTGTAATATTTGGACTAAAAAGAAAGAAGAAAATCAATCATATGACCTTCTCTCCTTGAGCATGCAAGGCCAAGGAGCAAGAAATAATAAAGATATACACACAACGCAATGCAGTCTCAAAATAAATCTGTTTAGTTCCAACTTGAGCAAAGTCAGATGCGTAGAAAATTTACTAGGAATTTAGCAACACCACAAGAGTGATCTCTTACGTTCCACCAAAAACTTCGTTTCTTCCTCACTTGTCACCGTTGTGGGCTCAGCCAAATCACTCGTTATCCACTCCATTTCATCTGTTTCAACACCCAACAACCGTTACAACCCTCCCTCTGTCCAAGATTCCTTTCTTGCCTTCTTCCCCCAACCTCTTTCAAAACCATCCCCCTCTCAAACTCCCCAAACCTCCATCAACCCCTCGCAAATCCCATCTCTTCGCCTCTCTAATAAAATTTTTGAACATATCTCACTCCCAATTACTAAATCCCTAAAGATCTTCCTCTTTTCCATCTAATTCGTTCCCCATTTCCTCCATCCTTTCCCATTCCCATCATCTCTCTTTAAAATGAATCAAATCTTTCCCTTCCCTTTCCTTATCTAATTCTTTCTCCGTCTCTCTACAGTAGAGCCAAGAAATATGGCCACTGCCATCTCAAAACCCTCCTCAAGGCTCTCCAAGTCGCCTTCCCAGTCCCAAAGCTCTCCCCGTTCCTTCTCCACTTCCAAGTCCTCTTCTTCTTCGCTTTCTTCTCATATGGCCATGGTGGAGCTCAAGTCCCGGATCCTCTCCGCCCTCTCAAAGCTCTCCGATCGCGACACCCACCAGATCGCCGTCGACTACCTCGAGAAGATCATCCGCACCCTCCCCGCCGACGGCGTCCCCATGCTCCTCAACTCCCTCCTCCACGAACCCTTCCCTCCCCCCGACCCCAATTCACGGCAAACTGCCACCGTCGCCCGCCGTGAGTCCCTCCGCCTCGTCGCCCTCCTCTGCTCCTCCCAACCCGACCCCGCCTCCGCGCACCTCCCCAAGATAATCGCCCACCTCGTCCGCCGCCTCAAGGACCCCGCCTCCGACTCCTCCGTCCGCGACGCCTGCCGCGACGCCGCCGGCTCCCTCGCCGCCCTCTACCTCCGCCCCTCCACCGCCGCCAACCCTGAAGACACCTCCGCCGCTTCCGGTGGCGGTGGGTCCTCCTCCCCGGTTGTTTCGCTATTTGTGAAGCCCTTGTTCGAGGCGATGGGGGAGCAGAACAAGGCGGTGCAGGCCGGGGCGGCGATGTGCCTCGCTAAAGTGGTGGAATGTGCTGGGGGTGGTGGGGATGGGGAGGGGGGACGGCCGGCGACGGGTGGAGCGGCTTTTCAGAGGCTGTGCCACAGGATCTGCAAGCTTCTTAGCGGACAGAGCTTTCTGGCAAAGGGGGCGCTGCTTTCGGTTGTTTCTAGCTTGGCTCAGGTTTGTTCAATGATTGGATTTAGGTTTTCTAGTTATAGAAAATGAATGTAAGTGTTTTTAAAGGGCATTTTTTCTTTAGTTGTGTATTAAAGTCTAGATCTTTAGGGGATTTTTTTGGGTTCATAGAGGTGGATTCTTGCCATGGAATTCAGGAGAACCCACATTACCTGATTGGGGGAGACGAGATCTCTATTTTTTTAAGGAAATGAATTAACCATTGTTCTTGTTAAAACAAATAAGGACATTGAAGGAGATGGGATCTTTAACTCTTTTTTCTGTAAGGAAAAACTTTCGCCTTCATTCCTATAAAATCAAATAAGATATGCAGCTTTCGGGTTGACTGTTGCTTGATTTAACCTGTTCTAGATGAGGCGTATAGACGCCAACAGTGTCTTCTTGATCTTTTTATTGCTCTTACTGTTTTCTTTTAGGTGCCCATTCTGTTTCTCTCATTTCTGTTCGTCCTGTCTGTCTTTGAGCCACGAGGTTTTGATTTTGAACTTTCTGATAATTTCCTATATCTATTGATACATGATCTTATCATATATGATCCTCTCTAACCATCTCTTATGTCAATGCAACTAGGAGAAGTTTAGATGCACGCCGACTAATGTGTGTTGACCCTTTCAAAATTAATTAATGTCTACTTTGTCATCCAATGAAGTTTTCAAGTGCTGATGGATTAAACATATTAAAAATCAGAAGTCTTTCCCCTTCAAAATTAACATGGCATGTAAATAGTTTTGTGTTTCAAGTCAGTAGCTTCTGCATGAATAGCAGGTTTCAGCTTTTATCCAAGAAAAAAGAGCAGTTTCAGCACAAAAAAAGTAGAATTTCTGATGAATAGAGTCACAACTACACCATAGCATGTCCAGTTTTAGTGTTGAAGAGGAAGATCCATCTTTGGATGAACCATGGACAAGAAGCTTAGTTTTATAATTATGAAGGAAAAGTAGCTATATGTATTTAGTTGAACTGTAGCTGGAGTACTCACTATAAGAATCTTAAAAAGGTAGGAGCACTTATCCCCCAGAACATGCAACAAGTGCTGCAAAGTGTTCGTGAATGCCTTGAGAATAGTGACTGGGCTACCCGTAAGGCAGCAGCTGATACATTGAGTGTCTTGTCATCTGCTTCAAGCCATCTGATTGCTGATGGGGTTGCTCCAACAATAGCCGCTCTAGAGGCTTGCCGTTTTGATAAGGTAGCTTTCTGTTTTACAACTTCATTGTTTTGAA
Source organism: Phoenix dactylifera (assembly GCF_051530095.1). NCBI lineage: Eukaryota > Viridiplantae > Streptophyta > Magnoliopsida > Arecales > Arecaceae > Phoenix > Phoenix dactylifera. The sequence goes on along the minus strand of NC_143190.1, from coordinate 36,999,574 downwards.
GTTCGTTAATTATAGGGAAGAGTTTTGTTTAATGAATTAATCAAATGTCAGGGTGCTCAATGAATTAATCAAAAGTTCTCTGCTTTTTTCAGGTGAAACCTGTTAGAGATAGCATAATGGATGCATTGCTGTCATGGAAGAAGATTGCAGGAAAGGGAGAAGATGGAACTTCAGAGGACTTAAAAGGTGTGCATCATACATAAAAATGATTATTTATCTTGTTCTTCTTTCTCAGTTTGTCTTTATTCTTTTTTCTCCTTGAGACCGGCACTTTTCTAGTTTATTTTGATTTGTACACTTTGCTGCAGATGGCAACAATTGTGAATCAGCTGATACTGAAGAAAACTCAGATAATAAAAGGTCAAATGCAAGCAATAGAAGATTAGAGTTCGTGAAAGATTCATCTGCTAATTCTTCACCAACTAATAGTGATACTGTCTCGAAAGAGAAGGGTAGTAACATACCCGAGAAAGCAGCTGTTTTATTGAAGAAAAGAGTGCCTACATTGACCGACAAAGAGTTGAATCCAGAGTTTTTCCAAAAGCTTGAAACAAGAAGTTCTGATGACTTGCCTGTAGAAGTAGTGGTACCTCGTAGGTGTCATCAGTCTTCCCACTCACAAGGTGAAGGACCAGAATTGTCTGATAGTGATTCCAGGGGCACATCTCGGGGTGCATCAAATCATGATGGTTTGGCATGCCATGAGTTGAATGACATTCGAGGACACATCCATGCTAATTATCAGAATGCTGAGAAAAGAGTCGGGGTGTATAATAAACTACAAGAATCAGATGATTCTGCTCAGGATAAGTGGACAGAACAAAGAGGATTTCGGGTCAGGGACTCGAAAGGAAGGGCCTTTGATGTTGATGATAGGGTTGAAGTCAGTAAGAGGGATCCCTCTGCCTGTGTAAATATCTCCAGACCTGATGGTCAAGCCGAAGGGTCCTTCATGAATAACAAAGTTAATTGGTTAGCCATTCAAAGGCAATTATCACAATTGGAGAGGCAACAAGCCAATCTAATGAACATGTTGCAGGTATTGTTTATAAAGGAAGTCGTAGCAGCAATTCTATTATCCAGGATAACATAGTAAAACAAGGTTCGCTGAACTGGTACTGGAACTCGTACTGGTTGACAGCCGATACGGTACAGTATACGGTATGCAATGGCGTGTCGGGTAATTTGATGTTCCTTGATGTTTTTTGATATTTCTATGATGTTTTTCTTCTCCTTCTTTTTCTTCTTCTTCTTCATTTTCTCCTTCTTCGATGTTTTTTGATCTTCTTCTTCTTCTTCTTCTTCTTCTCCTTCTTCTTCTTCGATGTTTTTTGATGTTTCTATAATGTTTCTTCTTTTTCTTCTTCTTCTTCATCTTCTCCTTCTTCTTCGATGTTTTTTGATGTTTCTATGATGTTTTTCTTCTCCTTCTTTTTCTTCTTCTTCGATGTTTTTTGATGTTTCTACGATGTTTCTTCTTCTTCTTCTTCGATGTTTTTTGATGTTTCTATAATGTTTCTTCTTCTTCTTCTTCGATGTTTTTTGATGTTTCTATGATGTTCCTCCTCCTCCTCCTCCTACTTCTTCTTCTTCTCATTCTCCTTCTCCTCCTCCTCCTCCTCCTTCGTCTCCTCCTCCTCCTCCTTCTTTGTCTCCTCCTCCTCCTCCTTTTCCTTCTCCTTCTCCATCTCCTTCTTCATCTTCTTCTCCTCCTCCTTCTGCTTCCTTTTGCTCCAAACCGGTTTTTACAGCCGAACCGACCCGGTTCCACGCCGGTTCGGCCCGGCACGGCCCAAACCGGCCATGTAGTAAAATATTATGTGGGGCGAACTTTTTATATATATTCTTTTTGTTTATACATGATGGATGTCATTCACATATTTGGGAGGCTGAAATTAACTCTGTTCCAGTGACTGTAGGTACTCTACATTGTTATTGTCTCAAAATTCATACTTTAGCATGTGAGGGTTGATTTATTAAGAACATATCTGTGGTGTGTTACATGCTTGCTATGGATTGTTTTAGTTTCATTATATCACTGCTTTGTCTGATTGGAATTTATTTTCCCCTTAATTTCTTTTGCTGGCAAGTTTGTTTGGTAGGCCATGAAAAATGGATGCTCTTATTTCCAGTTGTTTTGTCAAAGCACCATTCATGCCTTCAATGCTGTAGTTTTTTGTGAAGCAGGACATTAACATGAAAATTTTTTGAGCTCAACCTTGACTTTTTAGGGGATTAGTCTAATGGATTCCATGCTAGAGTTAGCACAACAAATCTGAGGTTTTTGATTATTACAAGCAGTGAAGGAACATTGTGGTTGAGTTGATGAGAAGCTAACTTTGCGAAAAACTTTGGGAAGGTGGACCAAGAAAATTCTTGGAAACTTGAGGAAAACCTTTCTTCATTGTCAGGTTGGATTTAGTAATTCTATAAAAAGGAAGGGTGATGCAATTCCTTCATTTTCAGTAATCCTCTGACCAGAGAGCTTAGATCACATCAGTAACTTGTTAGCTAGAAATTAAAGGGGTCAGCTGAAAATTAAAAAAATGGTGAATGGCTTAAAACTGAAGCATTGAGTTGGATACAAATCCCATAATTTAAGAAGGGTGAATGGCAGCATATATTTCCAGAAGATTACAGATGGGGGAAGAAGGGCAACAAGATCAATGGGACTGTATTAGTGGAACTAAATCTGCAAGCAAGGTTAGGAGGTTTGTGGTGTTTCTGTAGTTGGTTTGGGGTGGAAAATACAGGAAGACCAAAGCCACTCAATTGGTAAAACTTCCATTTTTAGTAGATTGAAGGTGGTGTCCAGATTGATGGGGGTAATTCATCGGTGCCAGATTGGATTTACATGATTGTTCTTTCAAATGTTCAAGCTATATGATTTGAAAAAAAGAGAGTTGACAAATGTACTTATTGAATTTCAAATTCATTGAAACTAACGTTTCTTATCAGGACACATTATTTTATTCTATATACATTCGTGATGCTATGATTCTTGTCATCTACTGTTTATACAATGCGACCAATATAGAAAGAGATCCTTTTTTCTCCTTCTTGAAACTGCTACAGCATATTAAGATTCACACAATTGTTCCACCAAACCACTCAATTCTCAACTGCTGAGCCCACAAACTGTGCCCTTTTAAGTTTCCATTTAAAACATCCTTGTCTTATACACTGGAAGTTAGTGGAACATTGAAATACACACTGTATTTGGAGGATTCTTGAAAAGCATTTCTTCTACATCAAATTGAAGAGAGGTTCACAGTGTAATATGCTGATGGTTGAAATAGTAACCAGACTGGCTGGGTTTTGCGATAGAGTGAAGTTCTTTTGGTCATCTAGGCTACATGCATAGACAAGACCTCTTTGCTACCACTGAAGTGCCATTTGAATCTTGTAATAAGTTTCCAACTCTTCAGCATCTTTCTGGTGTATAATGTGAATACATGTACATCATGGACTGCCGTGAAACCTGCTATTTAGAGATAAGGAAACCTCAAAAAGCGTATGCTGTTTTGCACATTCTTAAGAGACCCTGAGAAGATCCTCTACAAATTTGGATGAAACATCCCTGTTTTCCTTTTCCTAGATGACATCCAACAACTTAAATTTGTAGCCATTGAGCTCAATAACTGTTTGATCCCTGTTTTTAATTTGTTTCTCACGTTAACTCCACATGGTGTTCTTGCAGATCTATTTCCTTGTGTTTCCTCGAATGCAAATTAAATTCAGATGAATCTTTAATGCAGTAATTTCTCTAATTTGAATTTGTACTGTCTACCTGCTTGCTCTTATCAAGTGAGGTCTTTGATCCCGGTTATGTGCTTCCGAACATACATTTAGTCGTCATTTGGACCTTGAACATAAACATTTCTTAATTAGACAAGGTTAAAAATTTAAAATTCAACTATGGCTTAAAAAAAAAAAAATCTTTATTTTATAAAGCATCAAATAAGAATTTGTAAATCTGGGAATGAGTTATGTTTCAAACAGCGATCATAAGTGATACTGCATTATTTAGCAATTATCACTAGTGTTTAAAAAATAAAATCTTTATTTTATAAAGCATCAAATAAGAATTTGTAGATATGGGAATGAATTACGTTTCAAACAGCGTTCATAATTGATACTGCATTATTTAGCAATTATCTTTCTGTAACTGCATCTGTATTAGCAAATTGCTTTTACATATTATATTTGTTTTGTTTTACTAATTTCAGGATTTTATGGGAGGCTCCCATGACAGCATGATAACTCTAGAAAACAGAGTTCGCATTCTTGAGAGGGTTGTTGAGGAGATGGCACGAGATTTGACAATATCATCAGGAAGGAGAGGTGGTAACGTGGTGCTAGGTTTTGAGGCATCTCCTGGAAGGTCCTCGAGCAAATACAATGGCCTTCATGACTATTCAAGCTCAAAGTTTGGCAGCGGGGGTGATGGACGGATTCTGTTTGCAGAAAGATATCTCTCATCAGGTAGTATAATTTCTGGATTTAGGGGAAGAGATCCCCCTTGGAGATCAGATTCTGAATCATGGGATACTTACACATATACAGCTCCAAGAAATGGAGTAATGAACTCTAGGAGGGCTACTGGTGCTGTTGCCATTGATGCTAGGGTATCTAGGACTGAACAGGATAGTGATCAAGTTGGCAACAGGCGATCTTGGGACAAGGGGCAAGGACCATTTAGGCTTGGTGAGGGTCCTTCTGCAAGAAGTGTTTGGCAAGCCTCAAAGGATGAGGCTACTTTGGAAGCTATCCGGGTGGCTGGCGAAGATAATGGGAGCTCGCGAGTTGCAAAACGAACGACTATTCCAGAGCCAGATGCTGAAACTTTGGCAGATGATAACCCAGGACAGGAAAGGGGTCCACTTTGGGCTTCCTGGACCCATGCTATGGATTCGCTTCACAGTGGTGATATAGATTCAGCATATGCTGAGGTTCTTTCTACAGGTGATGATCTGTTACTTGTAAAATTGATGGATAAATCTGGCCCTGTTGTTGATCAACTTTCCAGTGAGGTAGCAAGTGAAGTCTTGCGCATGGTTGGACAGTTTCTCATGGAACAAAGCTTGTTTGATATAGCTCTGACCTGGCTTCAACAGGTATGCCTCACTTTGTAGTTCTGTCTAGAAATGATTGATTTATATGATTATCCATTAATGATAGCAGTGATCTAAATCCCGTGGGACCAGGCAAATCTCTGTTTCTTTGTGGAATAGGATGTGCTGCCATCCCACCGTCCCAATGCTTGGGCTGGGGGATATCCTGGAATGCGCCAACAGGATGCTAGGATGAGGATGATGGGATGGCTCCATCCGGACACTTGGGACGGTGCCCCATCTCAACATCCTGCAGGATGTCCCACTGAGACTTGAATCTATATATGATAATTTGTCTAAGATCCGTCTAAGATACGCTACATTTATATTTAGTGCAAGTATACGTGGCTACATGTTCCATGATGCATCAGGGAAGTTTGCTGCTATAGCTGTTTTGTCTACATTCTGTTTGTTTAGATTGGAACAACTATTATGTGAAGGTTGTGAAGCTGCTCTGCGACAGAGTATCTACATAAAGGAACGAATTATACTTGCATGGGAACTCTGTTTACACTTTTGATGTGCAAATTTGCAAGGCTATATATATGCAACCATGCAGGAAAGGAGGACAATGCATTGGAATATTATTTGTAGCACTCTTCACTCTTCTTTTCCAACTCTATGTTACTTTGAGAATTAGCACTAATTGGTGCACAGCAGAAGTGTCATGTTCACATAGAGGACCATGATGCAGAAGAAGAGAGGTGGAAGGAATATAGCTATTAATCTGCCTGTTTGATATTCATTTATCAGTTTTAAATTCTGGGTTCGTGAATGGGTTGGATTCATGCTAGATTGACCCTCTCTAGGATTTATACTGTTATCTAAACTCTTCAGCTGTACAAGGATCAAATCTGCAGATTTGGCTGAGAATCAGTTCTCAGAATCATGGAGAAGAAAACATGAATGTTGGGGCGGGGGTATTATAACATTTCAACTTAAAATCGCAACTTAAAATTTCAAAATATACATAAATCATACAGAACCAGGATTTTGAAATGCATCCAAATGCTCCTTCTGTCTTAGGAATTTGTTCTTCGCTAGTTTATCAAAAAATTATTTCAGTCTCATCTGTCTGGAAGACGCAATCCATGTATCTTGAATATACGGGCCACTCTCTAGTGTATATTGTATAGCCTGTTGCACACCATTTCATCTTACACATCATTTGCAGAACAAATTTGTGCTGGGCAGCATTTCTATAACAGTGTTTACTGAATGTTTTTTGCAGTTGACTGATCTGGTCGTAGAAAATGGAGCTAACGTGCTCAGCATCCCCATTGAAGGGAAGAGAGAGATCTTGTTGAACCTTCACGCAGCTTCTGCAATCGAACCATCGGAGGATTGGGAAGGGGCTACACCTAAGCAGATAATGATGCAGTTAGCATCCTCCTGGGGAGTCAATTTACAACTGCTTATCAAGTAGTATCTTGGGTAATCGCTCATGTTGTGTACTTTGTTTTCATATAATTTTTTGATTGGCTTGTTCTTAAGAAGCATATAACATTATATGTAATGAAATATAGAGAAGATGGAGCATGCACTACTCATTAGCCACAAATATTACTTCGGTTTTTTTTATTTGTTTATTTACCAAATTTTCCTTCCCACTATCAAAAATGCCCATCACAATGCATGTATCGGTTCGTTAAAATGTTTCAACCAGGTGAGCACCTTGAACAAAGTTGATTATGAGGGTTTCCTGAGCAAGTTATTTTTTGGCTGCGAACGCTTGCTGCTCATCCCCATCTATTTAAAGACTTTTTGGTTTGAGGAAAGATTTTTTTTACTGAAATATTTTTTTCAAAAAAGTTGCTATCTGAGTTTATGATGTCTGAAGAAGTTGTTTTTGCATGTTTCGTTGATTATGGAAATGTAGCACTTTTTAAAATAGTTTATCTTTGGTTAGGCATTTACTTTTTTGAAAAAATTGTGTAAAATGCCTAATAAAAAAAAATTACCTCATTCTGTCCAAAAGCTTAAGAATATTTTTTTTAAAAAAAATATTCTAATTTTCAACCGATGAAAATTAGATTTTTTTTGTCCTGCATATTTTTTTATAAAATATTAAAATCTTATTTTTATAAAAAAATTATTTTTATTTTTTAAAAAAATTCTAACTAAATATGAGATTTATATTTTTTTATTTTTTATTTTTTATTTTTTACGAACCAAATGACTTGTAAGATTTTGAAATATTTTGGATATAGGCTGGGTTGCGAAGGATGCCGGGCTCTGGCACCCATCAGTGTTACCAGCAGGCACTGCATGACGGTCAGCATTTAGCAATAGAAACGTGTTGTCCAGCCATTGCCACCTCTCCTTCCCTTTCGTGTTCTTTTGCTGATGAACCATCATGAACCAGAGAGTTGCTCTTGAACCACCGTCGACATCTTTATTGACGTCGATGGCGACCGATTCATCCACAAGCGCAAAAAACAAAGGCAATGTTTTCATATTGAAAAGGCCTACCGTACCTTCCTTTGGCGGTTACCATCCAGGCTTCGAAGGGGCTGTTATACCAACCTACACACGGACCCCAGCAAATCCACATTTCCTCCAATGTTCAGTGAAATCCTTTTTTTTTTCTTTTTTGAGGAAGAAATCATCAAGGCAAGAGAGGCTTTCCCGCAGCAGAAGCTGTCTTCGCTGCCCGTTTACCATCCCAATATTCCAGGGGGGAGCTCAAGTAATTTTTCCCAGAGAGGCATGGCGAACTTCATTCTGGCGGGGCTGAAAGTTCGGCCTCTTCTTGGAGGGCAAGCACCTGCCCTGCAACCATCCCATGGCCCCCTCAGAAGAACTTCCTCCGTTCTCTTCTCAAACCGGAAAAAGGATGTAACCAAGAGACGAGACTGAAAATCCCTTGAGAGCTCCCATCTATGTTTCAGTTCCACCGACGATGGAAAGCCGTTTGGAAAGCCTTTTCCCAGAAATTTCCCCATATCAATCTCATCGTCAGAGAAGGTAATGGTTTATCTTCGGCTGAGGCTCCCAACAAAACCACCTCCGGCCACGAACGCCCATACGTGGGATATCTTGCACCTTAAAGCATCTACAAAATTTTATGCCACTATAAAAATGAACAACGTGTCACCCCATGCCCCAGAATAGGAGAATATACTTACCAGGCACAATCTGCAAGCATATTATAAGCTAGTCAATTCAATCAGTAATGAACCAACCCTTGACCTGTTGCAGTCTCCCTGCAATCTTTCATCCAAAGTACTGCCACCTTTAATCACAAATGTACACTAAAATGTTGAGCTTGAAAGGTTTCATAGTCTAACACAGAATGACCATAGCAACAGGTACGTCATCTTTGCATCAATATTATGCTGTTACCTTTTAAGATCCTGGTTATACGTGTTTAACAGGCTCAATCTGCAAACACACGATACAATAAAAAACAAAAAAAAAAAAAAATGCAGGAACGTGCTCTCGCTCAATGATAGCATGGCAAACGGATGGAATGAAATGGCTCAGGCTCTGGGACCATGAAATGCTACGTTGACCTCAGTACATCTGAAAGCACCAGCACTCCACATTTCCTCTGCTTGTGGTAGTAAAAAGAAACCATAGCACCAGTTTCTCTTGTCGAAGAAATTATTTACATATGCTCATGACTTGGTTCAAAATTTCATGGTATTTGGTGCAACAGGCCTTCAACACCCTCTGAAAACTCCTCTACCAAGGAATTGGAAGGGAAAAATGAAACCGCAGCAAGCTGCTTGGTTACTAATCTTTTGTGCAGTGAGCATCTGTACCATGCCGGTTACAGTGATGATAACCCACACTGCCAAGGAACTTCCTAATCTCCTCTGAACTGCTGTTGCTAGCCTGCAGCAACCGCTCATCTTCCTCATATATGAGGTATGGGGCGTGCCCTTTTTTTCTAGACAGCAGCTTTGAGGCACCTCTCAGGACATGGGACTCCCAACCTTGGACATCAATTTTGATCAGCAGCACACGTTCTGTATCTGGAATGACTTCATCCAAGGGGATTGTTGGCACCTCTACAGCAATCTCTTCATTAGACTTGAATGCTAGTTTTGCACCAGTTGCAGAGATGGCACTGTTGTCGAAGCGGCCAACCAACTGATTCATATAGCAAGCAAGAAAATTATTTTGCTCGGCATGAATAAATATCTGATAAATGTGAAATAACTAAAAAATTTCAAATGTGAAATAACTCAGGCTGTTCTCAATTGAGTCACCACACAATCATAAACCATAAAGTCGTCATAATTATGATTGATTATAAGAACAGAAATATAATAATATTTGATGTAGAAACCAAAGCAATTGTCTGAATTAACCAAATAGGTGAGCAATCATGTGCACAATGAATTTCTGAATAGGAAATTTGAAGTGCCGAGAGAACTGTTGGAGATAATCATATGGCCAGAAAATGCAAGATGTGATGTTACCATTAAGCTTTCCCTAAATGGAAAACCTCTTCTCCCCTCATCTTTCAAGCACGAATTTCCATCGACACACAGGCACCCTTGCATCATGAGAGTAGACAAACAGCATCACAAACAATGACAACTCTGATCTCAACTAAAATAGAAACTTCAAACAAATTTTTCTCACACTGGTCCAAGTCAGCAATTCTTACATTTACAAGGGTCATGTGCCATGAGGTTTCTTTGGAAGTACAAGTACCTCCCCATGGTTTGAATAAGAGTAGCCTGTGCCGAGCATGTCTTCTCAATCACAATACAAATGGCAGCTAGCCAATATATGAAGCTGTTACCATACCTACGCCGACAGCCTTGCCCACTCCATCAAGGCCATAGCATTCCAAACAGCACTTCCAAAAGGATGTGCCTTCCATAGTAGATCTGGGAGAGATTTGTGTTGAAGATGTGTATCATTTCACTCATCAATTAGCTTCCTCTAAAAGTAATATTTCTATCAATCATCTCAATTGTAAGAGCAACATACAACCCACCCCAGGTTCTGACATCAGTCCCAGCTCACTGCTGGCCTCACTGCAACTATATGGCTTGCCTGCCTGACTTCCTGCTGGTCAACCAGAAACAACACATACACACATAATGAGGATCATTTCACTCATCTATGTTTTGTTTTGAGTATAAGCGAGTTCCCAGTCCTGCTTGGTTGACATTAGCCACCTAATCTGTATCCAGATTATGTTAGGGGCTAGTTTTGAACCTCTTTAGGTTGTTAAAAGCTATGATTAATTTGATTCCAAACAACAAAATACATTAAGAAAGTTTCTTCTTCAAGTCTAAGAAATCATGGCTTTGTAACTAGGGTAATTCACCATCATTCAAGGCATTAACCATCAAATATGAAGTTGTATCTAGATCATCATGGCACCCATGTATATACCAGTATACTATTACTTGATAGACTTTGCACTATCTTATTCTAATTCTCTTCTTTTGCCTTCTCCATAAATCATTGGGGTCAGTTAACACATCATAGGCCTCCCATCTTCATATTCAGTTTTCTCCCACCTCAGTATTATTTATTTCCATTTAATTTATCTAGAAATTAAGGATACATGTCCCATGGATAATAAAGTATCACTTTTGGATGTTAAAGCTATACTAAACAAGATAAGCAAATAAGATACTTACATCTCCAGACTTCAATATAACTTAACAATAGAAAATTGTCACATGTTCCTACAATTTTATCCTGAACTACAAGCATGCTTGAAGTCATTTAAGTTTTCAAGCGAGTCCAATCCAATAGTCTTTGCCCCTCACCACATAGTTCTGTAAAATATGTTCCTCAACCCTCTCCATAGCCATTTCACCATATAAGGAATTTTCAGTCTCAATTACACATTCATAAATTACACACGTAAGTTCCTTTTCTTAACCCCAAAACCCCTTCCTAAATGAATAAAAGAAATGACCACTCTACATGCTTCTTAACATAGCCAGCACAAGTTATAGAATTCCAAGGATATATCTTCTGTACACAAACAGAAAACATGGATAAAACATTCACGATAAAAGTAATGATATCCACATGGTATCACTTACATTTTTTTGCATTCGCTAACATGACTAGCATTTCCAAGTAAAGACCTACTACAACATCTTACCCAAGACGTTTTCCATCACTACCAATCCATTGTTCAAATGCCTATTATAGGAGTTCGGCTAAATACTAACCATCTGATAGCAATCCATGCAACAACAACAAGGAAACTTGTCAATTTTCCAAAACTATCCTCACAAATGAGCAATATAATCGACCCTCTGCATAGTATTGAGCTCTTTGATTTTATATTCTACTTTTGAAAATGTTTGAATATATAACCCTGACACTCATGGAAACAAACACTCATGCGGTCAAAGAATCCTTAGAAGATCTTATTGCAAATTCATAATCCAGATTATCACCTAAATTCTTCTAGTAATATAAAAAAAAAACTTATACAAGCAAATAGGGACAAAACCCACTAGATAGTATCATAAGTTCCATAGGTCCACCTTAATACAAATCTACGAGGTCCTCTTGTGGAGCTTCAATTTTGTTTGATCACTTTTCAGAGTTTCCATATTATGCAAGTTTAAATGAAAACATGGTAGTTCATAAAAGTTGCTTCAACGTACAAATTGATGCTTTTGTGATAATCATGCAGACCTTGCTACTACTAACCTTCTCAAAATGCTAAATGTGTTATCTAAAAAATCTTGGAGAAAAAAATGCTATAATACAAGTTAGATATATAGCCACCAGTTTTGTCCTTTCTAGGATCCCCTTTTCCACTCCATGCTCCACATTGGCATTTTATTCATTGAGTATACTACCAACCTTCTCCCTTAACAGATTCCAAGGTTTCAGCAGGTTTAAAAATTCAGTTTAGGTTTTGATTGGGCTAGATGAGATTTGGATGCTCTGGCTCTAGTTTCAGCTGAAAATATGAAAATTTTAAAGCTACCAAAAATTTGGAAAACAGAAATAAAGGAAAAATGAGTCAAGAAAATATATTAGAAATTATTTTGGAGCATATTGTATTGCTTGAGATTTTTGAGTGTTTTTTTTTGTGGTTTTATGCTGAAATAACATAAAATATAAATTCCACATTTTTTAAAAAAAACATAATTCACATCATTATAGAGTGCAGAAAACCACTTAACTGTTTGCTGAGAATCTGACACATGATGGACTACACACATACAGATTTGAGTTCTAGGGTAGCCAACCCTACATCAAAAAATTTATACCTTTCCTCTAAATTTCTTCAGATCCAACATTGCAGTGCTTCCAGATTTTCCCAAAGCTCACAAAGAAATGACTTCAAATTTTCACAAATAGATGAATACCTAAAAGAAGCACAAGTTGCCCATATATACAAATCACCTTATGAGTCTGTTCCGGCAGAAAAATCTAAAACTGGACATAATTTCAAGAAAATTGGTTTCAGCTTTGGAATGTAGGCCAGAAGTTCAAATCCTGACAATAAGATATTATTAGGACTCCCATCTTCGTCTTTTTACACTGTTCTACCTGTAAAAGGCATCAAGCATGGTGTGCAAAACTAATTTCTGAATCTAAAAGTGAACCAACAAAATCTAAGGTTTATATAGCTAGTTATCTTAAGAAAAAACCTCACAAGTGATCACTTTATAAAAAGCATTAAGCTCATATGGATGGAAAATATACTTTGTGAAGAAAAATTCTATTGCATATTATGTGTAACTAGTTTGACTAAAAAGCCATTTCCAAAGTTATTGGGAATCCTTACAGTTGACAAAAGAAGAGCTTGTCTTATTCCTAAAGTAGAGCACATATAATATGCCTAAAAAAGAGAGAGAGCAGTAATTCCTCTTTGCATTGACAACTTAGTGAGACAAATAGATGTATTTTTGGCAAAAAGAAGAACACCTATTGGCCTCATTTGTAGCACCGAGTGTCACTTAGTATTGGTTATTCGATCTATATACCGTTATATCTTACATGTTTAAATTAAACATCTTATTAGCATATATAGAAATGGAAAGCATTATGCATGTCGATAAAAGGAAACTAATGAACACCGAAGAACATCATTTTCAGTTCCCAATGTTTGGCACCTTCCATACTTCATGGGTGCAACATCAACAAATTCGCTACTTCCACTAATATCTAAAAGCTCATCAATCTTCGTATAACACCAAAACATCAATTTTTTTTTTTTTAACAAGACAAAACATGAAGAAAGAACAATACCTTATGGAAAGTAATGTTCCCAATTCGATCCGAAGCAGCTGCGGCAAACACAGTCACCTTGTCTGCCGCCCGATTCAGGAAAACACCATCACAAATTCTCTGAAGATTCTCGAACACCGGCTCGAACGCCACCACCCTGAACCCCATCGCCGCAGCCGCGAAGGTTGCCATCCCCACATTGGCCCCCACATCCACCACCAACCCCTCCCTGGCCTTCCCCTCAAGAAACTCCTGGATCGTAACCGAGATGTCCGGCTTCCGGAAAGGCTTCCCCTTGAGCATCCGCATAATATTCTTGTGAGGCTTCTCCGGGAGCGTACCGAGGTCGGCGAGGGAGTAGAGGAAGGGGTGGCGGACGCCCTCCACGACGCTGGCGAACACCGGCGACGCCTGCTGGCAGGAGACGCAGTCGAAGGGCCGGATCCCCGACCCTAGAGTTAGGGTTAGGGTTTCTCGTGCCCGGATTGAGATAGCGTTGGAAGAAGGGTACAAGAAGAAGAAAACAACGAAGAATGATATCGAGAGAAGAACAAAAATTAGGATTTTGGGAGAGAGGACCGGCAAGGGTTTCTCCCTCTTCCAAGCATTCGCCATTTTATTTGCCGAAAATGGAAAGAAAAAGTTCTCCCAAACAGTGAGCTCAGAACTGACCTGAGTAGAGAGAGTAGAGAGGAGGGGGATCCGGTGTGAATCTTACACAGGAGATACGGACATACGGTGTATAAGCATAGAGTTCTTAAATGAAGGGCATTTTGGGAATCAGAATTAGATACACAGAATTGCCCGGGGCGTTGCACGTAAATAACAGAATTGCCCCTCAGCGTGTGGGTCTTCCAGACGGAGATATACAGTATATAAGCCCGGGTGGCCCTTGGAAGGAGGCCAAAATGACGGAATTGCCCCTGCAGGTCAACGGGACTCCAACGGTCGAATGTCATGCGGGCGAAGGCTTTTTAGCGCGCGACGTGGAGGCAGTCCCAAGGAAACAGTTCCAAGAAACACTCCCAGCGCAGAAGCAAAGAGGAAGAAGTGGAGAACGAGAGAGAGAGAGGGCTTGCTCATTTGTTTGATAGATAGAAGGAATCTGGGAGAGTGGGAGAGGGAGAGAGAAGGGAGGAAATGGCACAGGAGAATAAGGAAGGAGAGGCTAACGGATCGACCAAAGGGGCAGAGGCGAATGGGAGCGTGGGGTTTAAGTTCAATGTTCATGCACCGGAGTTTGTACCGAGGTCGCACAGCCAAGCCCCGCCGATCTCCGGGTACTTCTATCCTTACCTTCAATTCTTTGGGAATGGTGGAGGTGGGCTGGGACCGGATTGGATTTACTTTGCAGAGCAAGAGCCAGCGCACTTTGTCCCTGAACTGCATGGAAAGGTCTCAGGTCACTCCAAAAATAACAATGATGTGATTCAGAAGATTGTAAAACAGGTTTCTGTCCTATTTATACATACATACATGCATACATATATATGTATATAGTTAAAATTAGTGGATTGAAATGGTCTTTTGTTACGTTTTCACTAGAGCAGGTTGTTGTTCATGATGTTCCATTATGATCACAGTTGATAGAAAAATAGAAGATAATATTTATTATACATTTTTTCTCGAAGGAAAACAGAAAACTATATGCATTACGAGATGTGAAAACGTGTATCATGCTGTCATGCTGATAGTAATCTTTTATTTTTTTCATTTTCGTTGGAATTTAAAACAAATGTTTATGTACTGCTTACCAATCAATGAGATGTGGGTGTTTTGATTTTGTTATTTCATGTTCATGATGAACATATCCATCATCTGAAAAGAGTTTCTCCCTATGGCAACGGGAATTAGATAACAGTATGACAAGGTTTCTGCCTCCAACACCCCCCCCCCCCCCCCCCCCCCCCAAAAAAAAAAAAAAAAAAAAAAAAAGAGAGAAAGGTCACATTTTCTGTGGTTGCTGTTAACAAGTGCAGTCACTTTACTAGAAAGGCTTGGAGTCTGTTAGTATCTTCAAGGTCTTCATGCAATAGAAAACCTCCTTGCCGCCTTTTATGTCAGAGACATGAGATTCAGCTTGTAACAACCTAGGATCTCACCCAAAATGACTAGCCAGAAGATATTATATGGGCTCCTTGATTCTGTATAAGTTTCCAAGATCTACCCAGCAAATAACCGATGTGGGACTAAACACACGCCCGCACGTCCTCACATACTCCCCCTCGTTCAAGTCCTGACGTCCTCGTCAGGCTAAGAGTTCAAATCTGTTCAAATCTAATCACAAATATCGCGATCGACCTGTGGTCAGCTCTAATAGATTCGTGCTGCAGTGTCCTCTAATCCACATAGGTTATAGGCCAGGTCCGCTCTGATACTATTTGTAACAACTCAGAACCTCACCCAAGAATTATCCAGTGAATAACCGACGTGGGACTAAATACACGCCCGCACATCCTCACACAGCTTTTTAGTTAGAATTCCTCCACTAGCATATTTGGTATATGATATGAATTTAGGCATAGAGGTACTGCCTAATGACTGTATACCGTGCCTTGAGTATTTCAGATCACTTTTTGTTACCCCTCCAAAGTACCATGTGACCACATTTACTATCTTAAAAATTGCAAAAATTATGTGTAGCTCTGGATAATTTTTGATATTTTTTGACTCAGCTTTAGATGGTATACCTTCATCATGAAGGATATCAATTGCCATTACATTGTACCAATTGAAAATCAGGCTGTATGAATGAACTTGAACCTCTCTTTTTAATGTTCTTTTCCAAATGTGTCCTGCATCTAAAAGTGGTGGAATGTCTTTTTTTTTTCCTTTTTCTGTTTGTGGTTGTGTACCTGGCCGTTGCAGCGACTATAAAAGTACTCTATTTCATATCCTTTTTTACAATGTTCCATCTTGTTTAATTTATAATTAACGTGATCGTTCTGGCTTCACATTTCGATAATATCTAATATCCATCATGCTTTCCAGGTCGAATATCAGTTCAGTGATACAAATTTGGTTGCAAGTGATTTTCTGATGAAGATTATGAACAAAGATCCCGAAGGTTATGGTGAGGAAATTATGCTATAAATTTTGGAACTTTTTGCTGCCTTTAGATAGGAAATCTTATGTATGCTTCTTTCTGAATTTCTTAAAGGGAAATATGCTTATGAATTTGTAACCCCTTATACGCACATAAACACATTCTCATTTTCATTCCACATAATAATAATAATAATAACTATAATAATTATAATTATAATTATATAGCCCGTATCGATAAGTACCAAGCAGGTTATAATAAATTTTTTTGTTTGTCTGCTGGTGGAATCAACACAAGCCTATCTATTTGTTCTTATTGTTGCAGTTCCAATGTCTGTCATTGCATCTTGGAAGAAAATAAAATCTCTTGGCACTAACAATCAAATGCTTATTAAAGCACTTCGGACCTCAACAAAGCTTGTAAGTTCTTACTCTATCTATGTTTTCTTTTTCTTTTTTCTTTTTTCTTTTTTTCTGCAGTAGGAGTCTCGCACATCTGCAGCTTTAATACCATCTCGTTATTTGGTTTAATCTTCTCCTGCAGGTTGTGAGTGAGGATGGCAAAAAAATCAGGCGCAAGCAGCCTTTCACAGAACGAGACAAAGAGGAGCTGCAGGTGAGCATCACGGAATTGGACATGCAGTCATTTGGGTTTCAAAAAGATCATAAGTATGCCATTTATTCAATCTTCTGCAGACTCGTACTGTTGTAGTAGAAAACCTGCCTGAGGATTACTCACGGCAAAACCTTGAAAAGATATTCAGTGTCGCCGGGAGGTTGGCTATGCCTTCATCATTTTAATTCTCTATATACTAAAAGAAAATTACAATATAGTCACACTGCCTTATGTTTATTGAACAGTGTCAAAAATATCCGAATATGTCATCCACAGGAACCCAATTCCGCTAGATCTTCAAAAACTGATGTGCTAATAAGTAACAAGGTATTTTTTTTATATTTTGTGAATTCATCATATTTTTATACAGAATTTTAAGGACATACCAAATCTTGGAAGTGGATAAAGAATAGAAAGTACTATGATTTTATGACTTCATCTTTTCATATATTGTCTGCTATATTTGGAGATCCATTCCATTAATTTCTTTGCTCTCTGAATTGCATGAATTATTTCCTTGAAGCTGCACGCTTTGGTGGAATACGAGACTGTGGAACAAGCTGAAAAGGCGGTAAGTGATTTGAACAGCAGAAGGCACATACCTTTTTGATTACCATGCTTTTGGGTGTGGGTTTCCTCCAGATACTAGTTATTAGAAAAGCTTGTTGTCACCGGGCAGGTTGAGAAGCTGAATGATGAAAGGAACTGGCGAAAAGGTCTTCGTGTTCGAACGATGCTTAGACGCACCGTAAGTATATAATCCATATTCTTTCTCCCAACATTTGAGCTGCAAACATCCTTTGTCGAGCAACCAAGCTATGGGACTGCAATGGAAAACCCAAGTTCTCTGCATGAACCCTTATGTATTACTTGGTATATTCCAATAGTTCTAAGAATTTCCTTCGATTTCCATGTCCAGCCAAGGTCAGTGATTCGAACCAGGAGATCAGACTATGACCATTTTGATATATTTTCTGAGGATGAGCAGTCACCTCCCTCTCAAACAGTAGGCTCACCACACATAGGACAACTACTTGAACACAGTGTAGGTGAATGTTCCATTATTATCTCATATTGAACACCCCACATAAAAGGAGCTTCTCAACTCTATATCTGATTGATATCTTGGTAGATTGAAGACAACCAGAATACCGCAAAAAAAGGGTGGGGAAGGGGCAGAGCAAAATTACATGGGATGGTCCAGAATCACAATGGTCGCGGCCTCCTGTCCCAATCTCCACAACCAGGGTGCCTTGGCCAGCCTGAAGCCACGAGCAAGCAGATACTTCAGGGTCCCAGGATGCCGGATGGAACACGGGGATTCACCATGGGCCGTGGGAAACCACTCACCCCAGTCTTGGGAGCTTCATCACTGACATCAACAGGTTCTGGTCCCGTTGAGCTTTGAGTTCTGCTGAGTGTTCTGTTGGATTGTCAAAAGAATTCAACTTTCTTTGCCCAATGGGTTAGGTCTCAGTAGTGCCATCATAAGCTAATCATTATTTGTCATGATGTTCCTTTGTTCGTTTCTTTTGCGACTACGGTAGCTAGTTTATTCCAACTGTTCCTTCTTTTCTGTAGCTATGGATTGCATAAAGTTAAGTTTGTGGCTGGACATAAATATATTTGCTTTTTGTGAATGTGATTATGCGCAGAAGTTAGCTTCTCAGACTTCTAGTGAGTTTGGATAATGGTTGTTTAATATTCTCCATGATTTATAATGAAAACATGTCTAATATCTGAAGCATCAGTTCATAACGGCAGCGAATTATTTCAAAACCAAGCTAGCTTGTTTTTTCAGAATAAAGTTTGGTCAAAAAAAAAAAGGAACTTCGTTCTTCAAGGTTCCTTCAGGAAATAGAGTATGTGCATTTGGCATTTGATCTTTCGTCCTTCTTCCAGAACTGGGATTGTCAAGGACTCTTAATTTTCTTGAACATATATGCACTAGAGATGATGAGAATAATTCCAAACAATCATATTATGCTTCTCTATAACAATTAAAACATATTATGAAATATGAACAACACTGTCTGCAACCTGCCTTCTGGTAATTATGAAAAATCACTTGCAGCTCCCTGCATGAACTTTAAATTATTCGACATTCCTAAGTTGTAGCTTTCAGGTGAAGTTGGCATATCTGCATGGATGACAGTATTATTTCCGGATCCCTAATTAGACATTCAATGACTTGAAAAATGCCCAATATACAAGTTTGTTTTAAAGACTGCGGTGAGTTTGCATTATTTAAATAAGATTTTTTTTTCTTTTTGAGATTTCAGAGGTCCTTAATCAACTTAAAATGAAGTCGGCAGACTCTGCAATGTTAAGCAGAATTATTTTTTACTTCCCATAATCTTTAGTGACTTCCCCTGCAGGATTTTCTTCTTCAACTAGCATGATAGCAACGTGAACATAGCCGGGTTAGTGGAGGAAGTTGATCCCTTGCTTTTTTGTAACGTAAAATAATGTAAAAGGTAGCACTAAACACATTTTGCATAAAGAAATCAGGACTATTCTATAATCGCCAAAACTTTAGAAAGGGAAATGCCTTGGAAATCAAATTAGCAGCCATTTGTTCATCAAAATCTCCATTCCTTTCATGTATTTAAAAAATCATTTTTCGAATCTCACTGAACTCATGATGTTAAGAAGCTATACCATGTTAGCTGCTATATATTGGAGTTCCATGGATTGGTTTTGCTAGCAGTGCCCATTAAAAAATGTCTCACTAATCTTTAAACCTTCCACTTTGGGGATCCACCACCTTGCTTATCATGCATGGTAAAAGCTTCTGTCGGGGTGGGCGGGGTTATCCACCAGCTTCGAGCAAGACGCTGGCTAACTAGCAAGAGTAGCAATTACCATTTACCAAGAATCTCCCCATTTCTGAGCTTGTATGTAGATGCATGCTTTTGCTACCATTTAACATTATCAAATTCGAATGTACGTTAGTGGTTGCCAACTCTCTCCTCACGGAGAGAGAGGCTGGAGGCGTTCATGCCATGCTGCTTACCCAAGAACGTGAAAATCTAGTGGGTTAGCGGGTAATCCTCTATTATTCCTTTAATCATGTTTTCGACATGAGCACTTCGCAGTTTGATCCCCTTCTATTTTTTTTTTACTCTTTTCTTTCTCCTAATATATATAAGAAAATATAAAATATATAAATAAATCTATCTCATTCTATCAATTTAAGTTTTTGGGATAAATGGTGATTTTAATAGGATATTAGAGCAGAGATCCTAAGTTCAAATCCTGTCTCAGCATTCTCTAATCCTATTATTAAAAATTTTACATATTGGGCTCACCTATTAAAAAAAAGTCCGGCCCATATGTGAGGGGGAGTGTAAGAAAATATAAAATATATAAATAAATCTACTTTATCCTATCAGCTTAAGTTTTTGAAGTAAGTGATGAAGAATACTTTTCTTGTCCTTCTATTTGAGAGAGAGAGAGAACTGGCTTTTAAGACCATGGGAACATGTTTTTTTTTTATTTTTTGATGATAAGGGAGGCCATAGGTACCAAATTTTGGCCCTCCACTTCATATTTTGATGACTATGTTATCCAACCATTCTACAGAGAAATTTCTGTGGAGCAGCCATAGTTGACCGGCCGCGAGTCCTAGGAAGTTAAAAACAAGATCCCAGGGAATCGCTGCATTCCCTCGGCTTTCCCATTAATTTAACGCGGGCGACGACTTCCGATTGACTTGGAAAAGAAGTCGAATAATGTTCAGTAATGAACAAACATACGGATACTGAAGCAGATGAGGCATCGTTCCTTTGTTAGGTGGTGCCGGATCAGCTCTCGTCTTCCTTCACTAAAAAGATCTAACCATACTTCCGTCTTCTCTCCATCCCTCCCCCTCCAATTAGTGTTTGCTTGGTTGCAAGGTAGAGAGGGACTCTTCTCTTCTGCCATATGGATGTGCCATCCTATATAACCATAGGAGGTTGGTTCATCCAAGTGATCTTTGATAAGTACCTCTCCTCTAAGCTCCAAACATGGGCAGCCAACTCCGGCATAGGTGACGACGTCGACAAACTCCGAATCGCCATGCTAAGGATCCAATCAGTGGTCAGCAATGCGGAGAGGAGCCTAGCCGGTGGCACGCATGTATGGATGAAGGAACTCAGAGATGTCAGCTATGATGCTGAAGACCTGCTTGACGAGTTAGAGTACCGGCGTTTTCAACAAGAACTGGAGGCTGGGAGCAGCAGCCCAGTAAGAGCATTCCTGTCCTCAAACTTGGAGGCTGCGAGAGGCGTCGCCACGCAGGCTGGTGGCTTTCTGTCCTCCAGGCTTTCCAGCTTCACTGGTGGGGATGATGTCACAAACCAGGTAACAGATGCCTCCTTACCTTCTAGAATGAACAATACTAGGCCCCCAGCAAGCCCTGAAGTTACCTGGGATAGAGCCACCAAAGCTAGGATAAGGAATATAGTTGAAAGAATGAATCAGGTTGCTTATTGTATGAGTGAAACCATCCAGCTCTCAAAGTTGGTGAATGGTGGTCTCAACCATACTCAAAGCATCAACAGAGGTGCAACAAGCTCGCTAATCAGAACCAAAGTGTTTGGCCGAGCTGCTGAGTTAGAGAAGGTAAGACTTCTGTTAAAATCTAAAGATGAAAGAGTCTCTGTGCTCCCCGTGGTTGGCCCAGGTGGAATTGGGAAGACTACTCTCGCTCAACTTGTGTATAATGATCCGGACATAGTAGACCATTTCGAGTTAAGGATGTGGGTTCATGTCTCTGATAACTTCGATGAGACTAAGCTTACAAGAGAGATCTTAGAATCTGTTTCTGGGGACAAGCGCGAATACAAGGGTGTTACAAATTTCAACAGTCTTCAAATGAGAGTCATGGAGAAGCTAATATTGAAGAGGTTTCTACTCGTTTTAGATGATGTGTGGAATGATGAGAGGAGCAGCAGGTTGGTGGAGGAGGAGAGATGGGAGAGATTTTTGTCTCCTTTGAAGGCAGGGAAGAAGGGTAGCAAGATCTTGATAACATCAAGATTGGCAACAGTGGCAGAGATGGTGGGCACGATGGATTCGATAAATTTGGCTGGTTTGAGAGATCATGATTGCTGGTCCTTGATCGAGGAATGCACATTTGATGGCGTGCATCCTGACAAACACTCAAAGTTGCAGAATATCGGGAGGAAAATAGCCAAGAAGCTGAAAGGTTTACCCTCAGCAGCAAAGGCAGTTGCAGGGCTGTTAAAGAATAAGCTGGATGCTGATGAATGGAACAAAGTGTTGGAAAGAAATGACATATGGAATGATATCATGCCAGTTCTGGAATTCAGTTATCAACACCTACCTGCTCGCTTGCAGCGGTGCTTTGCATATTGTAGCATATTTCCCAAAGATTGGAAGTTCAAAGCTGACGAGTTGGTTCACCTCTGGATGGCACAAGGTTACATCCAACCACAAAACAAAAAAATAATGGAGGATATAGGAAGAGACTACATGAATGATTTATTGTGCAGGTCATTCTTTGACAGGCATAAGGATGGTTCTATCACATACTATGTTATGCATGATCTGTTGCATGATTTAGCAGAAACTGTTTCCCTGGATGAATGCCTTAGAATTGAAGACGATGAACCCACAAATGCACCACTTAACATCCGCCATCTATCTGTTCGGACTGAAACTCTTGCCAATATAAAAGAGGTATGCCAACTTAGGAACCTGCGCACTCTAATGTTGTCTGGGAGAAACCAGTCTGTTATTGATCATCCTGTACTCGAAGATGTGTTTAAAGATTTCACCTGTATCCGCACACTGGATTTATCTTTTCGTAAGATGGAGAAACTGCCAGAGGCTATAGGTCATCTTATACATCTGCGCTACCTGAATCTGTCATCCACTTCTATAAGAGTATTGCCTGAGTCATTATGTAGGCTATATAATCTACAAGTGCTGAATCTATGGGGCTGTAGGCTTGAAGGTTTACCATCGGGCATGAACAAATTGATCAATTTGCGTCATCTTACTGCAGCCCATCAGATAGTAACCACCATAGCTGGTATTGGGAGACTAACCTGCCTTCAACGACTACAAGTATTTAGAGTCAGGAGGGAAGTGGGATATGATATAGGACAGCTAAAGCACTTGAAGGAGCTTCGAGGACTGCTTCAAATTAGGAATCTTGAGAATGTGGAGACTGAAAATGAGGCGAGTGAGGCCATGTTGGAAGTCAAAGAGCACCTCAGTATGTTGCAGTTAGTATGGGATTCTTCTCAAAGGAATGGAGGGGCAGAAATGGAGGTGCAAGTAATTGAAAGCCTCCAGCCACATCCAAATCTCAAGAGGCTGGAGATAAGGGGTTGCAGAGTTGCCAGACCCCCTAGTTGGTTGGAGACTGAATTGCTCTACAATCTTGAATTCATTTATCTCAGTGGTTGCAGGTTCTGGGAAAGCCTCCCGCCTCTTGGGAAGCTGCCGTCACTCAAGGTTCTCTGGTTACAGGGAATGCATGCAGTGAAGCGAGTTGGTCCTGAGCTTGAGGGCAATGGTGATAAGGTGTTTCCATGCCTGGAGGAGCTGGTGCTTGATGACCTGCCAGAGTTGGAAGTGTGGTCCGGAGACGAGCAATTGTTTTTTAGCCTCCACAGTGTCGTGGTTAAGGATTGCATCAAGTTGAAGAGCTTACCTCCCTTTCCATCTAACATAACAGAACTAACCATATCAAATAAGGGATTCTGGATACCATATTATGATGACGCTATGATGGCACAAATCTCGTCAGCAGTTTCATCACTATGTATCTATAACTGCCCCATGCTCACTGCTGGATTCTCTGCACTCTTGAAGGAGGAAACTGTGGCAAGTTTTTTGCCATTCCGAAGCCTCAACATGCTGAGGAGTTTTTCTTCACTCCGAAGCCTCAACATTGGTGACATCTCCCTACTAACAGTGCCACTTGTCAGGAAAAGCCTTTGGTCCTTACAGAATTTAGATATCCAGGATTGCCATGAGACTACGTCCTTCACTACTGAGCAGCAGGAGGTGTTTCAGCAGCTCACCTCCCTTCAGAGCCTCTGCATCAGTAATTGTGCCAATCTCCAGTTCCTGCCAGAGGACCTGAAGAGTATTTCCTCCCTACAGCAGTTGTTCCTGTGGAACTGCCCTAGTATCCGGTCAATGCCTGAGAATGGCCTGCCAATTTCGCTTAAAGTACTGGAAATTGAATCCTGTCATCCCCTGCTTAAGGAGCGGTGCCAGAAGGAGCAGGGCATAGATTGGCAAAGGATCGCTCACATATCTCACATTGAGATTGATGGTGAAATTCTATAGGAAAAATGTGCTGCTTCTTTACTCTTTTTCTGGCTAAGCTTACCTGCTTCTCCATTGAAGTCCTATAGGACTGCCACCAGGCTGTCAACTACCTCTCTGCCAGCAACATATCCTCCAACGGTCTCTTCACAGCCATTGGTGGCGACGTTGACCTCCAGACCAAGCTCCAGGACCTCGTCAACCACCCCGATGTGCCTTGGGCCTTTGTGATCTTTTGGCAGATCTCACGATCCAAGTCTGGCGACCTCATCCTCGGTGGGGAAATGATGGGCGAGGGTGGTGAATGCAGCCGTCAAGGCCACCACAAGGATGGGGAGGCGGCGGTGGTGGGGAGGGAGAAGGGAGACAAAGGCGAGTTCTCTGGATTTGATTGCTTATATCCAAGTTCTCCACGAGGGCCATGAGAGACCAGGCCATCTCTCACTCTTTTACTCCCTGTTCTTCTTCTTTACAACATTCAGATTTGATTGCTTATATTCGATTCTCATGATCAATCCAGAGTTCTATTGATCCAATCGATTTTCAATGTTTTTTTGAGAAATTATCTAAGAAAACGAGCAAAGTTCTCTCTTTGCTGTAATTTTAGCAAGAAGCTTGAATTTTGCTCATCTAGAGACCTCAATGCTATTTAGTATACAAAGAATATACATTTTTTAATCTTTTCCCTTCTTTGGAAGCTAGGTTTTGATGCCCTTTGCCTGATCCTTCTTCAATCTGCATTTCTAGTCATTTTTTGATAGCTATAGCATTATTTCCTCCAAATATTGTTAGTTTCAGTGTCACTAATGACTCTATAACAACCCAAAACCTCATCCAAAATGGCTAGCCGGAAGGTATTATTTGGGTTCTTTGATCCTGTATAAGTATTCAAGATCTACCCAGCGAATAACCGATGTGGAACTAAACATACGCCGGCACGGTGCTCACATACTCTCCGCGTTTAAGCCCTAACGTCCTCTTTAGGCTAAGGGTTCAAATTCATTCAAATCTAATCACAAATACCATGATCGGCTCGTGGTCAGCCCTAATGGATCCGCGTTGCAGTGTCCCCTAGTCCACATAGGTTATGGGCCGGATCCGCTCTGATACCATTTGTAACAACTAAAGATCTCACCCAAAATGACTAGCCGGAAGATATTATTTGAGTTTCTTGATCCTGTATAAGTACCCAAGATCTATCCTGTGAAAAGGCTAGCCGAAAGGTATTATTTGAGTTCCTTGATCCTGTATAAGTATCCAAAATCTATCCAGCGAATAACCGATGTGGGACTAAACACACGCCCGCACGGGTCCTCACATACTCCCCCTTTTAAGCTCTAACATCCTCGTCGGGCTAAGGATTTAAAACCATTCAAATCTAATTACAAATACCACAATCGGCTCGTGGTTAGCCTCAATGGATCCGTACTGCAGTGTTCCCTAGTCTACATAGGTTATGGGCTGGGTCCGCTCTAATACTATTTGTAACAATCAATGACCTCATCCAAAATGGCTAGTCGGAAGGTATTATTTGGATTCCTTGATCCTGTATAAGTATCCAAGATCTACTCAGCCAATAACCTATGTAGGACTAAACACACACCCGAACGAGTCCTCATAGACTCTTTTGCTCTTCTCTTTGTTTGTGGATATAGATTAAGCCCATATTGTATCCTGCTCAAAAATAGAAGGAAGCAGAGCTTGAGAGTCTGCAAAGAAGATGACACTGATAATGGTATCTAGACCCCAAAACTATCTCCTTTTCCAAGGCAAACCTCTGAGGTAGGGGGTGCAATCGAATCAAGCCAAGTGAAGTAGCTAGAGGCTTGAGCTCGACTCAATTCAAAATACTCGAGATCGATAAAGCCTTAATATCTAAGCTTGAACTCGACTCGATAAAGAAAAAAAAAAGCAATACTCGAGATTGACTCGAATCGACTAAAATATCAATCGAGCCATACTCGAGCTTGAGTTTGAGCTCAAATTCGAGCCTTGGCCATGATTAAAAAATATGATTAAAAATATAACAAAATATTATATTTTAAATATTAAAATAATACTATATATTATAAATAAAATATAATATTACTAAAAATATATATACTCGACTAGGCTCGTGAGCCTACGAGCCGACTATGTTGCTACTTAAGCTCGACTTGAAAAATTGTTCGAGCTACTTGAGCTCGACTTGAGCTAGGTAATAGTTGAGTCGAGTCAAGTTTGGACTCGAGTTGAGCTCGAGAAGTTAGTGAGCTGCTTGGCTTATTTGCACCCCTACTTTAAGGCACTCTTGTTTGGGATCGACCACATGTATCCAAACCCCACACCATTCCCCCTTCAAAGACAAACCTTTCAGGTGCGCTGGACTGGGATCGACTGTGCCCCATGACTATCACTTCTCTCACCACCACTTCTCCCACATCTTCTTTCCTCCGACTCCTCCAACTCTGAGAACTAATCGCCCTTTGCCACTTCCGCCATCACCTCCACGTCGGCAACTGCGAAGGTCCATCAAGGAACTCAAGTGGATGCGAAGCTTAGGACCACCCAAGGCTAAATTAGGCTCAGAGGACTGATCTGCAACCAAGACCAAGGTAAGATCAAGCCACGGTGGTGCTCAATGCTATCCAACCCCACCATATAAGAAGATAACCTCGATCATGCTCAAAGCAAGCACAGAAAAAAGGGCCTCAACTGTATGGCTGGTGATGAGGCCCTGAGACACTCAAAGATTAAGGGTACTTTCATTTTTTTGAGTCGGTCCATTAATGGTTTTAGGGGCCAGATAGATGGTCAGATAATATTGACATAGGAAAATAATTTGGAGGGGCTAATTAAAATTTAAACTTTACAGGTCAATGTATTTCTCAACTAAAGTTGAAAGGGTGTTGCTGTATTTTTTTCCTGATATATATTATGAAATATGTGGCTAGAACCTGTTGGCAATTATGACAACAAAATGGCAGGATATGTTGTTGGTGACATTTAAGATACCTGCTTGATCGCCTAGGCACTACCTATAGTGTCCTCGTAGATGTATATGTTTTTCAATTCGAAACATATATAAAAGAGAGTATAAGTCATGCAAGTAGTAAGCTACTAAAATTACCTTTTGTATTTTTATCTGTATAATTTGTGTAACCTCCCAAAAAAAGGAAAATTCGAAGATTCATTTGGAACATTTCTGTGGAGCAAACTGGATAATTTTTCTCGAGAATAATGTCTCCGCCTTTTTTTTTTTTGTTCACAAAGTTTGCTTGTTGTGTCATCCAGTCCGACCAAAACTAGCACAGGTGTTGTTCGAACTAACCAATTTTTTTTCAGATAAAAGAACCTGGCATTTAGGGATTTTTGTTTATGGTACGATTCTTCAGAAAAATCAGAACTTATTCATGAAACCATCAAAACTTTTCATATAACTGATACTAAATGTATTCTTGCGGCTGTCTTCACATACATAAATCCATCAATTTATCTTCAAAATGCTGGAACTTGTAACAACGAACCCTAGAGCTACCAATAAACCAAGGCAGGAAATTTTTTGGGCCAATATTACTCATCTTCTATTCTCACCATTGGAGATCAATAGAAGGAAAAATAGTAGAAGTTGACAACATCCCCTAAAACAAACAGCGAGGCCTTACCTTCATCGCGTCTTAGCTCCGACCTTCTCTCATGAGCTCCTTGTTCGTGCCTTCTTTCTTCTTTGAAGAAAGGGTGCCGTGGATTCGAGCGATGGAGATTGATCCGGACTTTGGAAGAGAGGAAGTCGCCATGGAGACAAAGAAGAAAGAAGAGGAACAGGGAAGGAAGGGGAGGAAGAAAAAAGGGATCCGTATCTCGATTCCAACCTTCAGAGATTTAAGTTCAATGAAGAAAATATTTCCAAGTCCCTGATCGAACTTCAAATTATTTGCTAGTTTCCAAAGTACAAACTTCGCATAGGACCTGCGCATCATTTGCAGACTTTATTTGGCACCTCTGCAGGAAAAACTATATATGGATGATCGTTTTCTGATTTCAGTAGTACAAACTTGACATGAAGAAAGTACGACAGTTCATAGATTTATGTTAAATGACGAAAATATTTCCTCAACGGGAACTAATTATCAGGCCAACAAAATTGTATCCAGGATATTCTTTTACTGGTATGTACGGAGAGCTTTGTAGGCTTGTAATCTGTAGGAGGTTTAAAGGTGGGATTCTTCTGTATCAACTCGGAAATGATCTCCAGTCTTTGCTCTATGAGTTTCTCATGGAGCCTGGCCTCCCTTGCATTTATCTTAACATCCGAGTTGCCGTAAATTGGTGGTGGTGATGGAGACCTTTCATTCTCAGATCGATTGTCGACAAGCGAAACCCCCGATTGAACTTTAAATTATTTGAGTTTCTAAAGTACAAACTTTGCATAAGACCTGAACATCATATGCAGACCTTATTTGGGACATGTGAAGGAAAACATAATAATAGATGATTATTTTCTGATTCAGAAGTACAGACTTGGCATGAAGAAAGCATCACTGTTCATGATCATCTCTTCAGATTTTATAAACCTTTTGCAAATGACATCCACTCAAATCTACCTATATCCAGTCAATTTCCCTCTTGTTCGTGCTTTTCCGGCGTTCCTTGATAGTAATACTAATTATGCAGGGTTAATACTTTTCTGGCGCTCCTAGATTAAGCTTCTTCATTCCTATGGTTCATGTACTATACTACCATCAGAGTGTGGAAAAAGATGTTCATAGTTTGAACAACATCACTCCAGAGCATATTTTTTGTCATGTTCTTTCATACTGCTTGAGCACAAGGCAATTAAAGAAAATATGGTGAATGCCCTCTCCAGGAGAACAACTTCTAGAGCAGTTGTTTTGCTCCTCAGCCTGCATTACCAAAGCCACATCTTAGAAGTGAGCATACCATGGCTAAAAGTGCTCTAAGCTATGAGCATGGAGACTACAAGTGCATTTATCAATTCAAAGGACTACTTCCCAAGGTCTTCACACAATAGATCTCTCTAGGGATTTTTTTCAGGTATATAACACAGACAAAGGATGAAGTTCCATTGGTATGGACTATTACACAGTTACATACAAAAATATTCAGATAGAGGTCACAGCACTTGCTAATAAGTAGTTTTTGGCCAAGGGAAAATGAGTAAAATGAGTATAATATATTTGCTATACATTGAGTAAAATGAGTGACCCTTCCAGTATAGATATCCACATAGCTATCTCGCTGTTATATTATGTTGTTTCGTTATACGATGATACATTGATATGATACTAACAGTGTAAGTAACAAGATGTTAAAATTGTTTAACAAAATTACAGTTAGTGGTTGCTTCACAATAGCCAATAACTGTTAATGGCTATGCTAGAGAGAGAGAGAGAGAGAGGTGGAGGTGGATATCCTCTTTTAAAATATTTTAATATTTTTTTCAGTTCATCCAGTCCAAGTAGAGTACTCCTGATTCTTGCACAACTCAACATGTTTCATTACCTTATTATTAATAAAAAGCATAAATACTAAGATCATATGTCCTATTTTTTCCTCTGTATCAAACTTTAATCCTCCACCGCATAATCTGTTTCTGATGAAAGAATGAATTGTTCGCCAATTTATTCATGATAAACGAACTGTTTCTGAATAAGGGTTATAATTACATCTTTGTGGAGAGTAAAACTAAACTCTTCACGCAATTACTCGCCTTTATGAAATTTTAGTGAGATTTTCTGAAATTGAATTAGTAGATTGCAAAAGCTTAATCGACAAAGTTTAGCTGAAAAACAATGCATCTAAAATAATTTATGCATACCTCGGATGTACTAAGCCTTGCATTGTAAGATCAAAACCACATGGATGTGTTAAATTTTGCATTGTAAGATCAAAACCATGAATAGCACCGAGTAGAACATACTGGTGAGAGATAAGCAACTAGTTCTGGAAGTTACTTGGCGAGCTGCTAGATCCGCATTCTGGTCTCATGCACGCGTAGCTAGAATATGATGAAGCTATATGAACATTTATTCTGAATTCCTATTCTCTGCATGGAGAACAGATTTTCTCATTGCTTTTTGATTTTCTTTGCTATTATTGGGACATCGTTAGTCCCAGCAATATTTCTATCTCTTAATCGGGAGGAGGCAATTTCTTGGGGATCGATTGTTCACAGTCTTCTCCAAAATTCTTGCTTGGGTTAATCAGAAACTGGAGAGCAGTTACAACTTCACTAATTAATGGGCGAGTGCTTGCTTCCTCTTGAAGACACATAGCAGCTGACTGCACGAGCTTGGCACAAACCTTTTATGGGAAATTTCCCCTGAAACAATGGGTCAGCCATTTGTACGTACTTCCTCTTATGTCTAAAGAGCGGTCTGCCTGCACAATTGTAACAAAATATGATATCATGTACATGCTTGAGGTAGAGAACTCTAACTGTTAAATTGAAGCCATTAGCAGAAATATAATTGTCGAGATACTTTTAACAAAGAAAATAATATAAAACAGACAAGATTCTTTTAATTTTCCCTGGATTCTGTTTGCAAAGTCTGTTTTATAATTAGTTGTTCTTGAAGTCATGTTGTACTGTGTACACATGAATATACATGTGTGTATATACATATATATATATATACATACAAATCTATCACATGTACGGAGAGCAGGGGAGGGGAGAGAGGGAGAGAGATTACTATATATAATTAGTTAGAGTATTTGCATTATGATGTTGCAATCAAAATAGATGCATGCTTTGTAACAACCCAAGACCTGACCCAAAATGGCTAGCCGGAAGGTATTATTTGGGTTCCTTGATCTTGTATAAGTACCCAAGATCTACCCAGCGAATAACCGATGTGGGACTAAACATACGCCCGCACGGGTCCTCACATACATCAAGTTATAAAGAAAACCTCTGAATTGTGTCATGGTTCACATGGTTTTCTTAAGCCAGAATATTACCTACTTTTCTTTTCTTTGATGATTAAACATAGGGTTGCATCATACGGTAGTGGTGGAAACGAGTGGATTTTTTAAGATGTTACATTAAAAAGCTCTTTGAGAATCTAGTGCCTCAGTGAGCATCAACCTTGAAATCAAGCTAAGATTAGCCAAGTAGTCAGTTTTCTGATCTAGCCTCAATTTGAACAGGCTTCACAGTCTTCTTCTTGTCCTAAACTATCTTTTGAATAGCCAAAGTAGAAAGGTGGTACCTTCCCTCTCATTGTTTGTAAATGTTTAAGCACACAAGCTCAATTGGGCGATTGACTGCACTAAACAGAAGTACATTTGAACTTTCTATATTAAAATGTATGTAATGTATATTTCATGAGCCTTTTGAGTTAAAATCAGGTCACTTGACATGCCCAATGAACAAGGTGTTGCTCATGTGTTGGTTTTGTGATGCCTATAGCTCTCCTCCCAGTAATGTGCTCCAAAGACACAGCCCCGAAACTACATATGTCTTACATCTTTGTTAACCGGCCTGTTAATGCATACTCCGGAGCACAGTAGCCATAAGTACCCATCACTCTTGCAGAAACATGGCTCTTATCTCCAGGATTAGAGATTTCAAGATTCCACTGAATAAATCATTGAAATGGAAGAATGCTTTAGTGTGCTTGTTAGTGCACATGAAAAGTTCTCTGGGCTCATCTATTGCTGCCTTGACGCCTTAACATTCAACAATCCCCTATATATTGAGAAATTATATCCTACATGATGTGCACCACGTGGCTATAATGCCACCAATCGCAGCCGCTTATCTCTGTAGAAGTGCACCAGGATGAGCGCTTGATGAATAGGATTTATAGAAACGAGCGGCCGTGATTGGCGGTATGTACGCCCATATGGTGCATGCTATGCAAGATATAATTTTTCCTATATATTATATTGATTTCAGTAAATGACACCAATCCAATAATGCCATATGGTGGAGGAAAATTTTTATGTGCATTGGCCCATACCATTACTAGTTGGAACTCATAGATCATTGAGTGGCTGAATATTATAACTTGTTTTTATTTGTTTCTCCAACTGTCTCAGCATACTTTGCTCACCATGCAACAAATCAACAATCATAAGGAAGGTAATTAATGGACATTTTTGGATAATGAAGTATTATGTGTATCTACCAATACATATGTTAAAAGACATCCATACACCAGTGAGATAGTGCTTTTTATAATTTATTAGTTGTAATAATATTTTAAGGTTTTAATTTCTAAATTTTGTTTTCTTTCTTACCCTCAATTTAGCTGACATTTCTGGTTTAATTTAAAATTAACTAAGGATGTGAAATTCCACAACATATTAAGTACTAAAAAATGCAGTGGGTGTCGTTCGCCGACTTCATCTACATTCTCATCTCATCTGAAGTAAAGTCGGCAGATTATAATGTACGCGGAAAAACCCAGGGACGCTTTTCTTTCTTCTCCTCCGCGATGGTCTTCAATGGCCATCTTCAGAACCCTAAGGATCCTCATCCGAAACCCTAACCCTACATCCCGCCTCTCCTTCCACGCCTCCGAGCTCCCCTTCTCCTCCTCCACGCCCTCTCCTCACTCTCTCGCCACCTTCTCTCCTTCTACTACCTCCCCCGCCCTCGCCGTCGTCCCCAACCCCTTTTCCTTCGTTCTGCGCCTCACCTCCTCGCACCCAACCCTCTTGTCCCCTCTTTCCCGATGGGTTCCGTTCTCTGGCCCGCTCTTCCTCTCCTCGCCGCCGTGGAAGCTCTCGCAGTCGGCTACCCCTCTGTATTTGCGCGGAAAAGAAGCGATCTTTCCAAAAGATTTGCTCAAAGTTCGGAGCTTCCCGATCAGATTAGGATTCAGGTCGGTAGGGGAGGTTGGGAGAGGTGTTGGGGATGTGATCGGATGGAGGCAAGCGCCGAACGTTGACGGAGAGATTGGGAGGGTGGGGATTGGTGAGAGCTTCCTAAATTTGCCGAATTTGATCTCCCTCAGTAGGATGGTGTCTGGCCCTTTGATTGGGTGGTACGTGTGTTCTCTGTTTAATTTGATCTCTTTTGCTTAGTGCTTCCCCTTTAACATGTGCTGTTGTCGTTGTTTGGTCTTGTATTGTAGAAGTAGATGATTTATTTTGGAATTATTTCTTGGTTTAGGGCTGGCATAAAAAAATTAAGTAATTTTTTTTAAAAAAATCTTTTTAGCATTTATATGAAGTTTCTTGATTTATTAAGAAAGCAGGTCTAAATGGTGCAATATCTTAAAGATGGTAGGATGGTGAACACATCCCGTTGGCTTTTTCATCTCTTAGTTCTTTTTTATATAATTTCTTCTTTTATTAGAAGGTAGTTTTGAAACAAAATCTAAACATGCTAAATTAATCGAGGTATTCTATTGAGGTTTATGATGTTAGAAAATTTAACGTGAATGCAACATTTGGATATGATTGTAGCTCAGCTATTATTTTTGAACATTTGGATAATAGTTGGGTTACAGACCTAACATGAAATCCATTGACTTTAAATATTCAAAATATGGAACTTTCACTTGGGATGCCCCTCCTGGTCTTTGTCATATATGGACTTTAACTTTAGGTTGAGCGTACAACTAACATACAACTTTGCCACCAGTCTGACATGCGCATCCCTTGCCATGTTATCTTGCATATTTTGTAGTATTCCAAACTCTTCAACCTGCATGTATATTCTTTCTTCATCTTCCACTTGATAGTCCTTCTAGTCATCTACTTATCTTTATCTTCTCCCCAAAATTCCTTTCTATCTATATACTGTCGATGCTACTTCCCTGTTCAGAAGGTTATCCAGAGAGTTGATGCCATGTTAACAGCTTCTTGCAGAAGAAGGTCTGAAAAGAAATATGTCCTGTGATATTAGCTATGCTGCTGAGGACTTGGCCCTTGATAGTTATGAACCAAAAGTAGAAAGCCCCTAGATATCAGGGTTTGTTGGTTGTCATGGTTGTTATATAGTTGATTTTTATATTCTTCTACCATTTCTAATAATTGAAATTTAGAGGCTTCTTCTTCTTCTTCTCATTCTTCCCTTTTTTTTTCTTTGGTGCGTGTGTGCGCATGTGTGGGAGAGGAGGGAGAGAGAAAGAGAGAGAGCTCATGCAGTGGCAGGTGACAACTTTTGAATCCAACACTGACATACATCATATGTGACACCCATATACGATCGTCTCTGTTGAGCTTTTTAGATTTCATTATACTTAATTCAATGGTTTAAAAAGTCAAACAGCTTCAACAAAGTAGTCATTTCCTAAGAAAAGAAAAAATAATATCACATTGAAAATACAGAAGTACTTTTTTTTTCCAGAATAATCATTTCTTTCTGTTATAAGATCTTTTATTTAATAGCAACTTAATTCTACATCTTTCATGAACTTGTAATACTTGGTGTCACACTAATGCCTTATATTCAGATTCCCATGGAGGTAAAACCCTACACACTATGCCTGGGAAAAATTAAAAAAGAAAGAAATTCTATATCTGTTTTGATTCCCCATTGGATTTCTAATGACCTATGCATGTGGTGTAGGATGATTATGAGTGAGTGGTATCTTCCTGCTTTTGGTGGTTTGGTCATCTCGGGGGCAACTGATTGGGTAGGCAATACTTCTTTCTGTAAAACAATGCCAGTAGAATTATCAAAAATCCTCTTCCCAATTCTGACATATAACTCTCTGTTTTTGTCTTCTTATTGTTATAGTTGGATGGGTTCCTTGCAAGAAAGATGGGTATTAATTCAGTGATTGGATCATATCTTGATCCCCTTGCTGATAAGGTCAAATCGGTTGCATTAAACTAGTGGTTTTGTTGAATTCCACACCTTCAATTGTTAGTGGTGCAGAATAAATCATGTCATCATTTGATGTTCAAATGTTTGACATCTTGTCGATACAGGTTTTAATTGGATGTGTTGCAGTAGCTATGGTGGATAAGAACCTTCTACATCGTAAGTACTTTGAACAACCTTGTTGCTGAGGTACAAGTAATCTATCATAGTTGAGCGCACATTTTGATCTTTTCTTGTCATGTGGAATTTATTTCAATATTCATATGCCCTTCACTAATGCGGCTAGAGCAACTATGTAAACTGATCTAATCTGATTTTTTGAAATTTGATGCTATCACTGTTTTTTTTAATATCACTAATAGGTGGAAAGCAAAAGGCACCCGAGTTATTTGCTTGTGTTTTCTTTCTTTTCCTAATCGATAAAAGCTCTCTGGTGTTTGATTTAATTTCACCTGTACACTTGAGTTGTTTGTTCTAGATGAAAGGTTTGCTTAAAGCAGCGCATGTAAATTTTTCTCTTGGCTGGCAGTGTTTTTTAACCATCTTAGTGAGTTCTCTGAAGTTGTTCTCTCTGATTTAATGACTTAACTGTCTTGCATCTCAATATTGGGTCCTAACAAGGACGTGATAAAGTACTAAAATGTTTTTTCCAGAGAGGACTATAAATCAAGGCACTTGGTTTTATGTGTTGTGTACTAATGTCTGAGAATTACTTTGAACAAATAATAGGGGAAAGGTCTGACTTGGGTTCTGGTTTTTGAAGCTGGGCTTGTTGGCCTAGTGGTGTTAAGAGACATTGGTCTTGTCAGTGGTGCAATTTGCAAGCGAGCTTCTAGCTTGGGGTGGGAGGTGAGGTTTACACAATAAGAGAAAATTGGCCTGCTTTAGTCTGATAACATGATGCTCATCTTTTCTCTTGTAATTTAGTGGAGGAGTTGGTCCGATTTTATCAACGTTGATGCAACTCATCGAGAGAAGATGGAGCCCCTCTTTATAAGCAAGGTATGCTTTTCTGCTCCAACTTCTGTCACATAGAAAATGGTATTTACTTTTCTTTTCTGAGAGTAGATGACTGCAGGTGAATACAGTTTTCCAATTGCTCTTAGTAGCCACTGCTCTTCTTCAACCAGAATTTGGTAGTGAAGAAACCCATCTGTATATAACATACTTGAGGTAATTCACAGTTTTATTTAAATTGTAATTCTAATATTGCTTCAATAAAGGACCATTGCTTGGTGGAATGGTAAAAGTCTTGGGTTGACAAGTTCAATAGCGAGGGTTCCAAGTCCTGGGGTAGCCATATTGTGAAAAAAAGAAAATGCCAAAGGTTAGGTCTTTCCCCAGTCCACCCCTCCCACGACTTGGGACCACAAATGAGTAATGGCCTTTATATTGCTTCAATAAAACTTCAACTCTTATATTGCTTTAAATATGAACTCCAGAAAGCTCATCTGTAGTTCTGTACTAAAACAATAGGCAAATGTTTGGTTAAACTGGAACTTTGGTCACCATTATAAGCAGACAACATGGCTTTAAGTGCCCCAATCTAGTACATTATGACCAAGATGGTGGTGCTCAATCTATCTTTATATATATTTATATTTCAGGTGTCTATATAGATGTATATGACTTAGGAATTTGGGCTAAAGATGTATGGTTCAGCATCTACGACTCTTTTTGTTATGCTGATTATAAATTTATAAACACATACAATTGACTGATACGCCTGGTGAGTCTAACAAGAAGTTGTATATTATCAATTAATTTGCTGATATAGCCTATGAAGGTTTACGATAGGACCGTGGAGGGTTGGGATTTTGCTCAGTGAACTAATTGTATTCGTATATGCAGTTGATGAATGTGCTGGTGAGTCAAGGGAAATTGTATACAATCGGTTAATAGGCTGATATAACTTATGTAAGGTTCATGAATAGAAAGAGAGAGGTCGGCTCGGTTTTTGTTTGAGGGACAAATTTTATTAGGAATCTAAGGTTGTTCACATTCACTAGTTGATTTCAAATTGAAACAATTGCAGGAAAAAAACATGGTCTGAAATTGGAGAAAATGAATTGCGGAAAATATAAATGATCAAGGACAGCATGCTATGTAAAAGGTTTTTTTTTTTGTTTCTTATTGTTTTTTAAGTTCTGATGTGGTGAACCACTGCTACGGGAGCATGGATGCCAGGGTAGATTATTGGCCATACTTCATGTAAAACTATGCCAAACTGCAGTTGAACTGCACTGAACCATGGTGAACATGCTGAACCATGCATGTTCTCACTCAGCCTCACACATGTATGCTGATTAAATGGTTCTAGTTATCCAGGGAGCAAGATGCACCAAGAAGAAACAATAAGGTAGCAGTGGAAAATTTTGTGCTTGTAATTCAGTATCATTTTGCTTATTGGTGCTCAATGGTGCTATAGAGATGAAGACAGCTCTCTACTTAAAGCTACTATCTTCCCCTCTATTTTCATGTTCAAGGAAATTTTGGATGGTTGCGCCTTAATCCCTTGAGCTTGAATTGGGACCTATAATGTATATCTGCCTACCCGCCATCTGGTCCAAGAGGTTTGATGGGAAGCCCCCCTCTATCATAAACTCTGCTAATCTTCCTATGGAACTTCCTCGATTTTGAGTTGTACTCTATAGCCAACCCAATATTTAATTGGAGAAGGCTTGGATGATTTTGAAAACCTAGGTGAATATACTCTGATATTGATGCGCATGGCTCAAGGTATTTGTGCATTGTAACTCTAGCTGACACCTGCTAGTATCATTCAATTCTAATTAATTGTTTTCCCTTCTCCTATGATGGATGGACTGACCGTCCTTGGTATGTTACTAGTCTTATTTAACAAAGAAAGATGCAGCAATCTACGAAGCAAAATTCTGATACAAAATAGGTATCTGTTTGCAGTTGTTTGGTAGCTTCAACAACGGTTGCATCTTCAATAGCTTATGGAGCACAACATCTTTGTAAGAGATCAGCTTCTGCCACACAGAAATGGTGCAACAGGTCAAGCAGCAAGTCTTTATGATGCCACGAGATCATTTTCTCATCAATTTAATTAGACTGTTGGAAGTGCTGGTCATGTTTATTGTTCCAAGCCGCATGCATCTAAAGGTTCGGATATTCAGAATTGTTGTTCTTTACCCGTGTCAACACTTGCCAGCCATGTATCAAAACAAGGCCTGTACATGTTGCTCTATGAAATCCTTTTTTATCTGACGATTTGTGAAATTTTGAAGTTTGAGTTCAAAATCAGAAATAGAAACCAGGGAAAATTGCAATTTTGATAAATAAGTTTGTCACTTTTTCTATGAAATAAAATAGTTAATATATTTTGCTTAAGGATTTTATGGTCCTTTGTCTCAGAATTTTATCAAAGAGGGAGCATCTCGTATCGGCAAATTTGCTTCCTGGGGACAGTAGACCTCTAGTATTGAGAAAATAATAGAATAAGTCAGTTGAAGTCTGTGGTGGAGACCAAACCCCAGAACTTGCTTTATAATAGTAGAGATAGGTTCATATTTCTATTGACTTCCCCAACCAAAGAATTATATTTTGTGGGATTTTCAATAGCTAGGTCTTTAAAATAAATGCCGGTATTGTCTATATTGGATCATATTTTTGTGAGCACATGCAAGACATTTTCATTAGGTAATTCTTATGTTGTAATTTTGGTGTAAGATGTCATTCTTCTCAGGGTGGGACAATTGATTTTTCTACCTTCATGCAAGATACATATTATGTATTCTCCTTTCTTATAGGCATATGAGATCTAAAAAAACTGACAATCTTGCCTTTTTTAATTGAGATGAGGCACAGAAATTATACATTCTTATTGTTTATTATTGGAAATGGTAATTGAATTTTAATTTAAAGAGTTTTTCATGAAAATGTACTACAAGTCAGCATCTTCAGACCATGAATTTTTGCATCGGGTGGTGTGGGAGAGGTGATGAGGTTTCAGCAAAATGAAGTATAATATCATTACAAAGATTTTTTTTTTTTGCTAAATTGTTATTATGAGACTTCTCCGATTTCTGATTCTTTCATGATATTTGGTAAACAAGAGTGAAGAATATTACTGAAACAAAATTAATGCTCCATATGGTGTACACTTTGTTCAAGAAGGCTCTTACCACATATCTATACAGATCCAAGATAATTTGTGCCAGAGTAGTTATAATCTGCAATTTTCCCATTATAACAGGGGTTTGTGAAGCACAACTCTGTGTTGGCTTACAGGTCAGGTTAAGTTCATGGCCACAGCACCTCCAACAAGGCCAAGGCAACACCAAGCGAGTCTTACCTCGAAAACTAGAAGATGGATCACAGGTTATCTAACAGGGTGGAAGGTGAATATGGTGGTTCTAAATTTCATTTATGAAGTTGAGAAATGACACTATCATAACTGTAATGCATGATATGATATATTGTGCTAGTTCAAACACATGCAAAACAAGAAACAGTCACAGATGATTGTGGTACAAAGCTAAAGTTTATAAATAATGGAAATGAAGAGTGGACCAACAAAATTGCCACATACACAAATGGAAACATTCATGTGTGTGAAGAAATAAAATGTTCTGCAGGATCTGAAGGTGCATATGGCATTTCTGTTACTCTCATCAACATAGATTGTGTCACAGTTGGCAATCTTATATACCATAAAAGCTAATAAACTATAAGCTTATCATCTTACATTAGAATAATAACTAACTTAAGAGAAACTATCAGAAAAAAAACTAACTAGATAAGATAGTAAGACACTATCATTGTCCTTCATAGTTTTGACACTTCCTTCCATGGATGAGACCATAACATTGATGAAGAAAAGAAACTTCTCTTGGTGTGTAATGGATATGCCTTGTCTGACAATTTTCTTTTCCTTTTTGTTTCTCTATTACTCCCATGGATCTGTATTGCTATTGCATATGGAAACCTGCAACTAGAGGTTCAGCTTTACATCATCATTATAAACCCTTCATATAATTATCTGCATAAATATATAACCGACAAGGTGCTATCATGTTACACC
The DNA here is from genome assembly GCF_051530095.1 of Phoenix dactylifera. Classification (NCBI taxonomy): domain Eukaryota; kingdom Viridiplantae; phylum Streptophyta; class Magnoliopsida; order Arecales; family Arecaceae; genus Phoenix; species Phoenix dactylifera. The sequence goes on along the minus strand of NC_143190.1, from coordinate 36,959,489 downwards.
TGCAGGTCCAAATCAGGCCAAACACATCCATGAACAAGCAAGACAACTAATTTAAGTATCATATAATATGAAGCATTCACCAGATGATGACTACAAAACTAGGGTTACAGAAGTACAAGACTGATTGAGCTGATTCACGGCATATCCTTCATATTTTACTACCACAAATTAACCATTCACTAACAATGAAAAATATGGACAATATGGAACAAACATCATAAGCCCAGCACACAATGAGATATGGTAAAGTCTACATCAATTTATCCACAGGTAGGACATAAAGAACCTATACTGCAAAACTACAGCCTGCTGCTCTGTCCCCAAGTTCTTGTCCAGTCAAAAGAATGACATAAGAAGATGTGTAGCTCTTCAGGATTGGAAGGTGTATGTCAAGTCCAATTGAACACCTAATATCAAGCCTTATCCTCTCTCCTTGCTCTTTGCAGTCTATTTCATGCATCAAGGTATGGTACATCTTCTTCCAAGGGGAAGATTAAGCAAAATGTGCCTAATCGAATTCTTCGAGGTAATGAAATGAAAGCTCCTCGAGTGATACAAGGATCGAAGCTACCAGCTAACAATATAGCTAAACAACAGCAACGAACAAAGAAAACAAAACCCAGCCCGAACTTACACGGAACGGATCCTCAAACCTCCTCCCAAGTTTTGCTGGGGCACATTCTAAACCAGTCCCTCGGCCAGCCCCGACTCTTTGCTAATATCTATTGCAGTTTGCTTCCTCCACTGAAAATTCTAACGCTCCTTTCTATACAAATCGCCCGATCAAGGTATTGCTCTAGTAGTAGCACTGTCCCTTCAAAAGGTTTGGGTTCGCAGATGCGCGTCGTTGCTTCAATGTGCTAACAGCATGTTTTGTTCGATCTTTTCAGCAGGGCATGCATGAATTTTGTAATGTCCGGGCCCAATACTGTAAGGCCCAGTTGAAGGGTATTGAGCCCGGGTGAGGGGTTAGCGGGCCACACTGGCCCATGAAGAGCAGGATTGTCATCCTCCGCATGGGGCTGAAAGGACAGGACCACCAGATGGCCAACGGAGAGACTCCCACAGGTATGTAAAACAAGAGCCCGCCACCTCCTCCTCCTCGGCAGCTGAGCCCTGAGCTGGCCCGAAGAGGAGGGGCAGCTGGTGGCTCCCGGAGCTCTGAGGAAGGAGAGAATGCCACCTCTCCTTGGCCACCACAAAGCTTCCAGCAACCTGGGAGCTGCAAATTAAACTGTTACTAGACTATGGTCCTTCTCTCCACTTGGATTCCCCAGCCAAAGATTTTATCACTTGGAAGCTGAGCCCTGCATGCAAGCCGGGTCTTTCCTGAGACCGCCAAAGTTTGTTTCAAACCGTTCGCTGTCACCTCATCTACAAGACTACATCTGAAGAAGCCCCAGCTGAGTGCGGCATATTCTATTTCCCATCGTATTTTTAGAGGTTCTATGGCATTTATAATCCTCTTAGCTCCTGCTATTAAGTTTAGCCTCATGTATGATGTATGAAAGCCAATGCTTGCAGCAGCTTTGCACCCTCTATAGTTTTCAAAGCACTCCAAACTTCTTTATTCATCAATCTGCAATGGTCTCAAAGTGGTTATTGCACAATCCAACCTTCACAATTCATCCATCTGCACTCCAAACTCCTTTATTTGATGACTTTAATGCTGATTTGAAGGGAAGAGGAAAGTCCTTGAACCAGAAGGGAAACCATTTCTTTAAATTTTTATCAAATTCAGCCCGGCCCACCTTGACTGGCGGTATATTTTATTCAATTGATGCACTGGTAGACGCGGTCTTCCTTCTTTTCTTTTCTGTCCACAAGCACGCGGTCTTCACTTGATGCACCTTGACTATAGGTTCAACCCATGGACTAATGGACAAAGGAGGAAGTTTCCTCCTTCCCAATCAGCTAATGGACATTTCAACGAGAAAAATACCAGCAGTTTTTTTTTTCCGAGAATATCTTTTTAGAGTAAAGCAAGCTCGAAAAAAAGATAATAGAAATACTTCGGAAAAAAATATATCACCAATTCTTTTCTAGCGAATACCGTTTTAGAGTAAAGCAACCTCGGAAAATGATGACGGTAAGATGTATATCATAAAAGAGGCAAAAAAACAAAAAAAAACCCAATGATGACCCACCAATAGTTGGGAACAAGGTGGGTCTGGACCAAATTATAATATTTCATTAGCCCAACCATAAAGAAGTGAAGGGAAAATCTTAGCATGGCCTTAAGAGTTTTCTTGTATATATAGGCCAAGCCGACCGGAAAAGGATTAGTTACTTGATCCTCAGGACCAGCAAACTCGAGGTGGAAATTAGAAGGTGTTGGAAAAATTATGCACAGCGGAATAATAATAAAACGTAAATAGTTTTACTAACCTCCGGCCATCATTGATTAAACACTCTGGAGATTAAGCCCTTCTAATCAAGCACCAATCTTTGATCGCCCACACAAGAGGAAGAAGAGACGACTCAGCACCGATTAAGCACCCAGACTAACTGAGGAGGGAGAGACATGCGAGGGAGAGAAACCACAGAGAGAGAGAGAATTTGGGGCTTCTAACCCATGCAGAACTTGAGTGCCTTAGTTGATGAATCCATAGGCTATTTATAGTGCTAGGTTAGGGATCCAAATCCTTATCCTTAAAGTTTATCTTTAATTAGTTCCTATCCATCAAGAAACTACCTGATAAGATAAACTCCTCTAATGAGATTGAATTAAGTCACCAAGATAAACGAGGTTTATCTTGATGTGGGATAAGCTTGATCAAGTGGGCCACATCATGCTAACATTCTCCCACTTGGCCCACGTAACATAAAGGTGACAAAATTGTATTATGACCATTAAATTTATCCAATCTTGTATCCTTTATCAACAAATACTATTACATGAATCATAGCGGTTATATCTTATTATGAAGATATTTCCTTCTATGTATTACAATGTAAGATATTTATTGATGTGTACTTTATAAGTTATATCCATATCTTACCGAATGACTAAATAATAGTTCCTTAGGGTCCTTTCTTTATGCATCAAAAGATACCATACATGACAAAAATAAACTTTATGTGCAAAATCATAATCATGTATTATTCATCAAAAATAAACTTTATGTGCACAACCATAATCATGTATTATTCATCAAAGCTGTAAGCATTATTCACAAATGTGAATACCAAAATGAGAGAAAAAATCATACATCAAATGAGCTAATAAGTCCCATATGATCCACATGATCAGTATAAACTTTAGCCGACAATGCTTTAGTCATGGAATCAGCAATCATCAGCTCAGTACTGATATGTTCAATAAACACATCTCTAGATTTTACTTTATCTCTCACAACCAAATACTTTATATCTATATGCTTATTATGGCTGCCACTTTTATTATTCTTAGAGAAGAAAACTGCAGCTAAATTATTACAATAGATCTTTATTGGCCTTGATATAGAATCAACGACCGCTAGTCCTGCGATGAAATTCCTTAGCCATATAGCCTGTGAAGTTGCTTCATAGCATGCAACAAATTCTGCTTCCATAGTTGATGAAGCAGTTATAGACTGCTTGATGCTTCTCCAAGATATAGCTCCTCTAGCTAAGAAAAAAACATATCCTGAAGTAGACTTCCTTATATCCGGACATCCAGCAAAATCTAAATTTGAATATCCAACAACTTCCAAGGAATCTGTATGTGTATAAGTACGCTTGAAGTTCTTGGTTCCTTGTAGATACCACATCACTTTCTTAGCAGCTTTTCAATATTCCTGTCTTGGATTACTTTGGTATCTTCCCAACATTCTTACTGCAATTGCAATGTCTGGACAAGTATATACTTGAGCATACATCAAGCTACCAACTGCAGAAGTATAAGGTATGCTTTTCATATGCTCGAGTTCCAAACTATTTTGTGGTGATTGTCTTAAACTGAATTTGTCTTCTTTGACAATGGGTGTTACTGAAGGTGAACAAAACTTCATATTAAATCTTTCTAAAACTTTTTTGATGTAGGCCCTTTGAGACAATCTCAATATCCTTTGGGATCTATCTCTATGAATCTCTATACCAATGACATATGAGGCTTCACCCAAATCCTTCATCTCAAAGTGTTTAGAAAGAAAATCTTTAGTTTTACGTAGCAAACCCAAGTCACTGGTTGCAATTAAAATATCATCCACATATACGACTAGAAAGATATATTTACTCCCACTGACCTTAAGGTATATACATTGATCAACAATATTCTTCGTAAAACCATATGAAGTAACAATGTTGTGAAACTTGATATACCATTGGCGGGAGGCCTATTTAAGTTCATATATGAATTTTCTTAACTTGCAAACCAGATGACTATCCTTAGATGAAAATCCTTCAGGCTGATCCATGTATACCATTTTCTTAAGATCACCATTCAAAAAAGCTGTTTTAATATCCATCTGAAGTAGCTCTAAGTCAAAATGAGCTACTAATGCCATGACTATCCTAAAAGAGTCATTCTTAGAAACTGGAGAGAAGGTATTATAGAAATCAATTCCTTCCTTTTGAGTAAAATCTTTGGCCACAAGTTTAGCCTATATCGTTCAACATTACCAGAGGAGTCTCTTTTGGTCTTAGAGACCCATTTACAGCCAATGGCTTTTGCTCTTTGTAGTAACTCGACGAGATTCCAGACTTGATTTTTAGCCATTGATTCTATCTCTTCCTTCATGGCATCATGCCATAGAAAGGAATGATCCCCTGTCATAGCTTCTGAAAACAAATTAGGATCAACTTGAGGTCCAATATCAAAGTCAGATTCTTGAAGGTATACAAGGTAGTCGCTAGATATTGCTGGTCTCCTTATTCTTGAGGATCGTCTTGATTCAATAAGAGATTCTATATGAGTTTGTTCCTCAAGGTGTGGTTGCTCTTGAATTGGTTGTTCTTCAATTATATTTGGAACTGGATTTTGAGAAACAACCATATTCCCAATTGATTTTCCACTTGGTTCACCAATTGGTTCCTTTATTTTCTCAAACGATATGGTTCGAGGAAAATCACTCCCACTAAACTCATGATCCTCAAAAAAAATAGCATTTCTAGCTTCAACGATTCTAGGTGTGTGTGTGGGACAATAGAACTTGAATCCCTTGGAGTTTTCAGCATCCCAATAAAGAAACCGCTAACTATCCTGGGGTCTAATTTTTTCATGTGTGGATTATAAATCCTCACCTCAACTGGACAACCCCATATGTATAAATGTCTTAAACTTGGTTTCCATCCTTTTCATAACTCAAAAGGAGTTTTAGGAACAGCCTTAGATGAAACCCTATTTAGTACATATACAATGGTTTTTAAAGCTTCACTTGATGCCGGATCAAATTTTAAATGGAAGCAGGAGAGGAGGGGAAGAGAAGGAGGAAGAAGAAGAGAAGAAGGAGAAGGGAGGAGAAGAGAAGAAGAGGAAACGTGGGGGAAAGAAATCTTTAATTCTTCATTAAACCCTAATCATGAAAATAGTTCTCTATATATAGGGCCCAAATACACAACTTGCATAAACCCCCCTTACATAGAAATAAATCCTAATGAACCCACAAATAACACAAATAAGCCCTAAAATGCAAATAAGCCCAGAAATAAAATAAACCACAAATAAACCCTAGAATGCAAATAAGCCCAAAAATAAAATAATAAAATAAATATGCAAATAAACGGGTCTGGCTCAATCCGGGGGCTCAGGATCATCTGGATAAAGGGCTCTGATGTCCCCATCAACTCCTCCCGGGTGAGAAAAACTCGACCCCGTCGAGTACAGGTCTGGCCGGCTGTCGTACTGCTCCAGAAGATCGGGGTCAATGCGCTGCAACTGTGCTTTGGAAATCCACGTCACATCAGACTTTGGTCGACCTTTCCACCGAACAAGGTAACGTTGGTAACCACCGTTCCTGCTTGAAATAACCTGCTCATCCAATATATGTTCTATTTGTTCTCTGCGTGCATGAAATTTGGGAGGTGGTGGCTCAACAGCAGGTAATAGGGCAGGGTGTCCAACATGGGTAGGTCTATCAATAAAGGGGTCAGAAGGCATGAATATTATCTTTTTGTATGGGACCAAATCTTCAATATTAAATGTCGCACTAATCCCATAGTCATCAGGAATATCCACAACATATGCATTCGAACTGATTTTCTTTAAGATTTTGAACGGTTCTGCACTACAAGTTTGCAATTTCTTAAACGTATCTGAAGAAAATCGTTCAAGTCTAATTCTTATCATGACGTAATCCTTTTCACTTAACTCTTTATAACGTCTATATAAATCAGCAAGAAATTTATATTTTAAGTTATTAAAATGACTACAATTGCTGATTTCTTGATGCAATGAATGTGGATGTGAAGCAATTGATTGTGCAGACTCAAAGACTCTATACTGATGAGACATGAAAAACAGGTCTATGGGTTGCCTAGGTTTATAATCATGCACCACTTCGACTGGATTTATGCCTATGGACTTATGAACCGAACTATTATATGCAAACTCAATTGTCGGTAAAATTAAATCCCAAGTCCTAGCATATGCATTTGGGTTGAGCCTATGATGTGGAAGGTTGGGCAGAAATACTCTGGGAACTAGATCAATTGCGTGTTGGATATCACGCATCGGAGAAAGTGCATCCGGAAGATCATCAGGGACTACATCATTAAGCTCCTCTAGAAGGGAAACTACTATAGGGGAATGTTCAAGATTGGACTCCACATGGGTATCTTTAGCTACAAGTGCCAATTCAGGTGACTGACTCTCAATATCTGTCACTATTTCTTCCACAGTAGTGATGTGAAATGACTTGGTTGTACTTAGATCAATAGTCTCCCTTTGGAAATCATTTTGGACAAAATCTAATTCTATAGGTTCGTCTTCAAAGTCTTCTTCATAGTCTTCTAAATTTGGTTCATAGACTTCTTCGACATATTCGACCTCTTGGCTCCTAGCTTCTGGTTCAGTACTCAGGTAGGTCCTAATGGGACATTGGGATGCTATGTGGTCGAATTGTTGACATATTGAGCATTGGGTTTGGTGCCCAAGAGAATGGGGAAGGATTACAGGTGGTGCAACCAAACCGATTTTAGGTTGGGCTGCAACAGGGGTTGGCGGTGTAGGGGTCCTAAAATTTTGCCTGAGCTCACGGATCTCTTGTGTGAATTCCTTGTATCCAGCCCGTATGGCAACGATTTGTTCCTTGGTAGACCTCAAAATGTCGGAATTCATGGTAGCTACAGGGGTTTTAGGTTGACTGAGATGGTACTCCATATCACTACAGGTTGGCATGCAATGATGACACTGGGTGATGATGTGAAATGCAGTGTCACTAATGAAACCTTAATAACTATAATGTAGGACCAAATTTGATGCAGGACAACCTACTAATGCAATCTACTATGATTTCAGAAATCAGCAAGTCTTCACAATAATAACTTAAAATTTAAATATTGCTGATTTTTATTTCGGTTATTCAGAATTAAGGATTAAGATTATTCAATTTAAGAAGTTAGATTGCAATCAAGTAGTACAGTTGTTCTGATCCTAAATCAATATGATCGAAGAATGTTGAGAAGCATCCAGTTGTTAGGGTGTGCTAATTTAATATTTAGATTTTAACAGGGCAAATAGATGGGTTTGAAAGTAGGGGTTTTATGTTCTGAATTTTGACAACAATATAAATTTTCAAGTATATGGCTATCATGCAAGAGAACTAGAACATAATTAAATGAACAAGCCCAAGAAAAGTGGAAACCTATCACCTGTCGTGAAGTAGTCGACCAAAATTGTGTGCTTGTGGACTGGGGCGACGATCGGTGCGCGGTGAGTCGCCTCGTCGGATGGCGCGAATCTGGTCAAATCACAGCAACTCGGTGGACTTGATATCAACAACTTGGGGGCCTGATCAAAAAAATTCAGTGGGTCTGATGATGGGCCTCAGGGGCGCGGCTCGAATCTGATGGGAGTGATTGGCAGGAGGGCCCTGTTGGACCAATGGATCGGCGGTGTTCTGGTGTGATGTTCGGACCTGGCCCGAAGGCTAATGAGGAGAGAGGGGTGTTCTGGTATGCTATGGTAGTGAAGGAACAAAGCCCGTGAAGGAAGAGGAGGGGGGGGGGGGGTGGTGGTTCGGTGCTTCTCGGCGGAAGGGGGAAAACGGCAGGCGGCGGTCGGCAGTGGTAAGGAGGAGGGGCGGAGCTGCGGTGGCGTGCAACGGCGATGGAGAGGCGGCGCAGCTCGGTGGGGGGGGGGGAAGGTGGTGAAATGGTGGTGGAGGCGGTGGTTTTGCGGCGTGCGAGCAGAGGGGGCAGCGGCGAAGCAAGGAGGGGTAGGAGGCAGCGGTGGTGGCAATCGGGCGGTCGCGAGAGCGGCGGGGACGACGACGGCGAGGCGGCGCGGCTCGGTGGGGAGGGAGAAGACGGGGCTCGGGCGATGGCGGATCTCGGCGGCGGTGGGAGGCGGCACGGGCGGAGGCGGCGGAGGCGGAGCGGCACGGGCGGAGGAGCTCGGATGGGATGCTCGGCGGCGGCGTTCGTCGGCGGGGAGGCGGCGCTGCGGTGGAGTTCTCGGGGAAGAAAGGTGAGCAATTTTTTTTTTTTTTTTTGCTCTTTTTTTTCTTTCTTTTTTTTTTTTTTAGACACGTGAGATCACATGTGTTTTTTTTTAAAACCTTGGATCCGGTCGGATTCGGGTTGTCGGGCGTGAACCGCTCCGATAACCCGTTAGTTCCTCACGTGCAAGACACGTGCTTTTTTTTTTCCTCCGGAACGGATCCGGGCTAGTGGGGCGGACTAACGGGTCTGAGACTTACCCGTGGCCCCAACCTTCTTCAACCTCCCAACGGATTCGGGAGGGCGTCCCGTACTTCGCGGTGGCGGCGGCGGGGCGGGCTCCGATGGCCGTGGCGGAGAGCGGTGATCTCGGCTGCGGCTCCGTGGTCCGCGGCGACGGGCAGCGATCGGTGGCGCGAGGGGTCTTCTCCGGCCGACTGTGGACCGCGTGGTTGGAACCCTTGGCGGCGTTCCTCTCCCGTATCCGGCCACAGACGGTGGCGGCAGGTCGCGGCCGAAAAGGCTTTCCGTCGGACCAGGGGCGGCGGGTTTCCGTGGGGATATGGATCCTTCGACGGCGGGCTCGGGCCTTCACTGGGCAGCGGCGGCGGCGAGGACGTCCGACGGTGGCTCGGCGCTGCTGGCGGCGACTGGTGGCGGCGGTGGGCGCAGGTGTGACGGCGGGTGGGGTGGACCTGGCGAAGGGATTTAGGGCCTGTTCCTTGTGTGAGAACCGAGAGAGGGAAGAAAGGATTTTCTTTTTTTTTTTTTTTAATCTGTTGAAAACCGAGAGTGACAGAGAAGGAAAGAGCTGGATCGTGGCCTTGGCAGCAGGGGCAAAGCCAGCCTTGCTCTGATACCAAGTTGATGCCGGACCAAATTTTAAATGGAAGCAGGAGAGGAGGGGAAGAGAAGGAGGAAGAAGAAGAGAAGAAGGAGAAGGGAGGAGAAGAGAAGAAGAGGAAACGTGGGGAAAAGAAATCTTTAATTCTTCATTAAACCCTAATCATGAAAATAGTTCCCTATATATAGGGCCCAAATACACAACTTGCATAAACCCCCTTTACACAGAAATAAATCCTAATGAACCCACAAATAACACAAATAAGCCCTAAAATGCAAATAAGCCCAGAAATAAAATAAACCACAAATAAACCCTAGAATGCAAATAAGCCCAAAAATAAAATAATAAAATAAATATGCAAATAAACGGGTCTGGCTCAATCTGGGGGCTCAGGATCATCTGGATGAAGGGCTCTGATGTCCCCATCATCACTCCATAGCTTGATTGGAATATTCGAATGACTAAGCATGCTCTTTACCATGTCCATCAGCGTACGATTCCTTCTTTCTACCATACCTTTTTGTTGTGGTGTTTCCGGTATTGAATATTGAGCAATTATGCCCTCTTCTTTAAGGAATGTAGCAAATGGCCCACGCATCTGTCCAGATTCTGTGTACCTTCCATAATACTCTCCACCCCTGTCTGACTTTACAATTTTAATTTTCCTTTCGGTTTGTTTCTCTACCTCTGCTTTATATGTTTTGAAAGCATCAAGTGCCTCAACCTTATCATATAAGAGATAGAGATACATATACCGAGTATGATCATCAATGAATGAGATAAAATATCTCTGACCATTAAGACAAGGTAGTTAATTAATCACCACTTGTTTAATTCAAAATGGAAAAGATACAAATGTACAGAAGCAAAAAATTAATGCTCCTTGGCTGATGCATAAAAATTATTGAAATATTCCAACATTGCTTGCTTACCATCCACGAACATTCGACTCTTATGCACAGATTTTATCTTACCACTTAAAATTGCACAGGCCATAAAAGTCTAACTCGAGCATACTGGTGGGTTTCAGGTTTCCTGCCTAAAAAATCAGCCCGGCTTCAGGACCAAAATTTTCGACTCCAAACGCCCTTTCGCTGCTTTTTCCAACCCCTGCTTTCTCTACCTCTTATAAATAAAAAAATAAAAAATAAAAAATAAAAATAAAAATAAAAAAATAAAAAAACCCTGCTTTCTCTACCTCTTATAAATAAAAAAATAAAAAATAAAAATAAAAATAAAAAAATAATAAAAAAAAAACCCTGCTTTCTCTACCTCTTATGCTCTTATACCTCGCTATTTTAATGTTGTACCAGATTATTATTTTAGAAATTTATCATTGCATCATAACGGTCGTTGTCCAAGTGGATCATCATGACAGACTTTTTCCTCTCACCCTGAACCGACGCAAGTGGGGGGAGAGATGTCGAAACAAAAACGTAAATCAACCAGAACCATTAAAAAAACCATATAATTTTGCAACAGAGAAAAGAAAAGGAGCTTGTAATAGCTAGGGTTCTACATATTTGTCTTAAGTCGCATCAAACTAGGTCCCCACTGCAGAGGAAGTTCTGACAGCATTATCTCTAAAACCTACTTTTCACCAGTTAGGAGAGTCTCGTACCCGACACATAATATTTTATTTGATGACTTTAATGCTGATTCGAAGCGAACAGGAAAAGTCCTTGACCATGTCCGGGGGCTTGGGGGTGCATTCGTGGGCGGCAAGGAAAGAAGGATTCCGGCGGCGCGACGCACAACTGAGTACATTCTGAAATTGGATCGCCTATAAAATGCCTGGTGAGGGACAAGTATTGAACATGCTCGACGGTAGCTAACTTTCGGATCTTTTATCTAAAAAACAATATGCGACTATACTTCGATGGTGCTTTATACAATCAAATTAAAAATCGGTGATGATCAGTCCATTGATATTTTAGGAGATGCCTGGATGACTGACCAGCCTTTGGGATGGATGCCAACGATGGTAGACTCAACGAGATTGGAGGAATGCATAGTCTGTGATTTATTTAATTCGGATGGAGGTAGATGGAACGAGACATTGATTCGGGATGCGTTTGGGGAGTCGATGGCTGAGAGGATCCTGGCCCTTCCAATCCCTGCTGAGGCGACGATGGATAGATTGTTGTGGACTCTGATAGAGAGGGTGAGGGTGCGTGCCAGAGATTTGCAGGCATTGTTGGGGAGGGAGCCCACCAAGCAAATCGAGGGTGGGTGGATTTGGAGGCTGCGGGTGAACCCTCGAGTGTCGTTGTTCATCTGGAAGGTATCTTGGGGTTGTCTACTGATTCGCAGTGTGCTGGCCAGAAGGAGAGAGGATCATCCTAATGTGTGAGGAGTGCCCGGATACTGAGGAGTCCATCAGCCATGCTCTTCTAGGATGCCCTCGAGCGGTGCAGATTTGGAGGAGGGCGTCACTCCCCATTTTGCGGGATGTGGGATCGACGAAGGATCTGCTACACCATCTGAGGGATTTGGCGAGGCGACCAGATACTGTAGAGCAGGGCATCACTTATGCCTACTTGGCGTACCATATTTGGTTGGACAGAAATACCCGCTTTTTTTGAGATAGGAGGGCACCCTTGAGAGCCATGGTGGACAAAGCCATTAGTCAAGCGATCGAGATCATCACATCTACCAGAGAGAGTTCACCTAGGAGGGCTAGAGACATCTAGGATTCTCATATTGCTGTTATAGTGCCTAGAGTTACTAGTGTCACTTGGGAGCCCCCACCTCCTGGTTTTCTCAAAGTAAACTTCGATGGCAGTGTCTCGGCGAGAGGAGACAGAAGAGGGACAGGCTTTGTGATTCGAGATCACCACTCTAGGTTGGTTGCTACAGGTGGACGGCGTACCTGTGACATGATCATTATAGGAACGAACCTCAGGGCAGCATGGGAGGGCATCATATATGCGAGGAGTATCCTAGGGGCTAACAATATCCTTCTAGAAGGTGATCAGCCATGGTGATTGAGTGGATCTAGAATGTAGAGTGACAAGGCGACAATCATGCCCCGAGCCCAAAGTGCGACAGACGCCCCATGCCTACACAGCGGGCCGTATCGGTGTGCAAGGCAGCTGGCCATATCAATATTATTACAAATGTTTAAAAATTTACTTAAACATTAATATATATACAAAACAATCTTACAAAGTTTCCAAAATTTGCATATATCAACATAATTCAAATATTTTAGTTAAACTAACCAAAATTCTAATTTTAGCAAAAAATTTCAAAATTTATCGCACTTCCTAGTCCCGTGCGATCGAGCTTCTGGATCTGAAAAACAAATAAAATAGGATAATGAGCTACATTAGCCCAATAAGCAACATAATACCCTAGAGTGGGGTCAAAGTATATCAAATGTTTAATTAAAACACAAAATAATGACTGAAAAATTAATCATAAATAAGCATATTTTTTTCTTTTGAAATTTACTAAGCATTTTCATAAAAACTCTAATACGGAAATCCCAACATATATAGGCTACGGCCACGTAACCCAGTAGCATGGGTTGCACAAAGTGCCAAACACCACTATTATTAATCACCCGTGGTACGGTGTCCAAATACCACTATTATTAATTACCGGTGCTATGGTGTCCAAATACTACTATTCTAATCACCAGTGATACGGTGTCGAAACCGGTCTCTCACAGATACAAGTCGACAGGGCCAATGAATAATCTCCATTGGTGGGGCCAGATCATAGCCATACTGAGAATATATATATGTATACAAAATAGATTTTTTCATCATTTATCTAGTCACATTTTTTAGATTTCATAACATATAACATAAATTTCAAATGATGTTTAACATGTGTGACCCATTTTACTAAGTACAAAATGTCTCAAAATTTAATCACTAATAATCATTTTATCAAGTGCTCTAGAAAATACAATTTGAAGTATTGAGTTACTTACCTTTTCTTGCTTAAATCCCACTTCAAACAAACGGATCAAGTGCACGTGTTTAAATATTACAAATTTCTTTGTTAATTTTAGGGCTAAGCAAAACCAAAAATACTATTTTCGGTCCAACAGAATTCCACACGGTTGCACTGAGCCTAAGTTGGGCCCACAATGGGTACGATCCAAATAGGGCCTAATAAGGCTCGACTGAGCCAACTTGGGCTGACAAAGGGTACGACTGAACTGAGCCTAACATGGCTGAACTGGGCCCAAGTTAGGCCCACAATGAACAGAGCACAAGCTTGCCCAGTTCGGCCCACGGTGGGCCGCCTCTTTTTTCTTTTTTTCTTTTCTTTCTCTTTTTTTTTTTTCTTTTCTTCTTCTTTTCTTTTCTTTCTTTCTTTTCCTCTCTTTTTCTTTCTCTTTTTCTTCTTCTTTTTCTTTTCTCTTTCCTTCCTTCTTCCTGTATCTTCCCTAAGCTTCCCTGTTTCCTTTTTTTCTTCTTCTTCTTCTTCTTCTTCCCGTAGCTCTCTCCCTCTCTCTTTTCCTCTCCTCCTCCTCCTCTCTTCTTCCTTTCCTTTTCTTCTTCTCTTCTGCTCCCTTTCTTCTCCCGTGAAGGGAGGAAGGCGAGCTTGGGAGCTATATTTTATTCAATCGATGCATTGGTAGACGCGGTCCACGAGCACGCGGTCTTCAATTGATGCACCTTGACTGTAGGTTTAATCACACCGCTTAAAATTGCAAGCTAGGAAGTAGGCCGAGCGGTCAGGCTTCCTGTCTTCAGGTCACCGAGAACAAGACTACCACTGTGCAGCCGGAGTGTCCTCCAATATGGATCTGGGGATGATCGGAATGATGGTCGGTGGATGGTTTGCAACCTACGTCGGAAATAAACTGGCTGAGAAGTTTTCGCTGCATTTGGACGACCGATATGATCTGCTCACGGGTGCGAAGGCTATGGCGGAGGATGTGAAGGCTAGACTTCCTCGTATCCGAGCCGTGATCCAGGCAGCGGAGGGGAGGCCGATCCGGGACCCAGCTCTGGCCGCATGGCTGAGGCAACTCAAAGATGCTGCCTACGAGGCTGACGACCTGCTGGATGAGTTTGAATTCAAGGAGCTTCATGATAAGCTGCATAGCAAGAGCAAGGTGAGCGACTTCGTAACCCCCGCTGTTAAGCTTCTCAAGCATTTTATAATGTCCGATGATGACCTGAAAAACTTGAAGAATCTTGCGGGAAATCTTGAAAAGATTTATCTTGATATCAATTATATGGAAGAACAATTAAAGGACTACAACTCACAGCAGAGAAGTGTGACCAGAGAGACCAGCTCGATTATCCAGGACATTGTGGTTGGGAGAGACAAAGAGAGAGACATGATATTAGATGTGTTGTTGCATTTAGCTGATGAACCGGAATCTAGCATCAAATGTGGGGCCGGGAGTAGTAGCTATCCGAGTCTTGGTGTTCTTCCTATAGTAGGCATTGGAGGTGTTGGCAAGACTGCTCTGGCTCAACTTATTTATAATGATGAAAGAGTAGCAAGGCATTTTGCGCTGAGAAAGTGGGTCTATGTGTCTGACTATTTTGATGTCAAGCGGATTTCTAAAGAGCTGGTATATGACTCGGTGCACGACGGAATCCCGGACGATATTAGTTTGGATGGCATTCTAGGGAAAGTTGGAGATGCTACGAGGAACAAGAGGTTTTTGTTTGTCCTTGATGATGTGTGGGATGAGACAGGTAGCAAGTGGAGAGAACTCCGTGGTATCTTAACATCTGGAGCGAAAGGAAGCATGGTTCTGGTGACAACACAGAGTCCAGTAGTAGCGGAAGTTATGGGCACGATGGACCCGATAGAATTGAAGAGCCTACAGGAAGATGACTACTGGATACTTTTCGAACATTGTGCGTTCGGTGAAAAAATTCTTGAGAAAGAGCGAAGGGAAAAATTGCAAACAATAGGAAGGAAAATATCTGAAAAACTGCATGGTTTACCTCTAGCTGGAAAGGTACTGGGAAGTTTATTGAACTCGAAACTGGATGAGGATTACTGGAAGACGATCTTAGCAAGTGAGTGGTGGGAACATGAATATGTTTTAGATAATATCCTTCCATCTCTGGCTTTAAGTTACGAACACTTGAATGCAAATCTAAAGCAGTGCTTCGCTTACTGTTCCATATTTCCCAGGGGCTATGTTTTGGAAAAAGATCGGTTAGTCCAGATGTGGATGGCTCAAGGTTTTATCCAGAACAAGAGTCGGGTAAGAATGAGAATGGAAGACATCGGGGGTCAGATATTTGACGAATTAACTAGTAGGTACTTCTTTCTACCAACTCTGAATGACAAGCATGTGATGCATGATCTGATAAGAGAATTGGCAGTTTTTGTTTCGTTGGATGAATGCTTGGTCATCAGCGATGAGAAAGGAGAAATTCCAGAGACAATTCGCCACCTGACTCTGAGGACTGATAGATTGGATGCAATAACCGACACGTGTAGACTTCAAAACCTACGGTCCATTTTATTGTTTGGTGATTATGATTCTGAAAGATTTTACGATTTTCTTGATGGCATGTTAAAACAATCAAAAAGCCTGCGTGTTTTGGATTTATCTTACAGTTCCGTGAAGCTGAAGAAGCTACCGGATGCTATCAGTGGGTTATCACATCTACGATACTTGGATGTCTCCTGCACTAAGATCAAACAGCTGCCCAAATCATTTGGTAGGCTTTGCCATCTTCAAGTTCTGAGGATGCGATCTTGCCATCTTAAAAGGTTACCCGAAGACATGAACAAATTAATCAACTTGCGGCATTTATATGGAGAAGCAGACACAATTTCTCTAATTACTGGGATTGGAGATCTTATTGACCTTCAAGAATTAGAGGAATTCCGAGTCACAAAGAAGAGGCGACATGAGATTGGAGAGTTGAAGGGCTTGAGAAATCTTCGGAGACGGCTTGCGATCAAGAATCTTGAGAATGTCAATAGTAAGAAGGAGGCCATGGAAGCGATGTTGAAAGACAAAGAACACCTAACTGCATTGAATTTAATAAAGAATTTAGATCCAAGAAGTCTTCCTGATGCGGAGACGGAGATATTTGAAGGCCTCCAACCACATCCCAGTCTTAAAGAGCTGAGCATCAAGGGCTATGGAGGTACCAGATTTCCAACTTGGATGGTGGAAAGCAAGTTTCTCAGCAATCTAGAATTTATTTCTCTAGATTATTGTGTCAGGTTGGAGAGTCTGCCGCCACTAGGGCAGCTGCCTGTCCTCAAGGAACTTCATCTTGCCAACATGCATGCTGTAAAACGAATTGGTCGTGAATTTTATGGTGACACTGGTGTGGCATTTCCATCCCTCGAGGTACTAAAATTTAACGACTTCAAGGAATGCGAGGAGTGGTTGGAAGCAGATGGCGCACAATTTTTACCTCGCCTCCATATATTCTACCTCCAAGGTTGCTACAAGCTATGGAAAGTTCCCCTCCTCTTCCTGACCTCATCGCTTGTAGAGCTCCGCATCGGATACTGTGGTGACTTTGGCAATGCACTGCCCGGATGTTTGCAGAGCCTCACCTCTCTCACCGATCTACGGATCAGGGATTACCACTTCCAAGTATCTCTTTGTTTATCAAATTTGAGTTCTCTCAAATATTTGGAGCTTTCGAATTGCCCGGAGATGAAGTTAGTTGGGGGTGGGTTACAGTTCCTTACTACTCTTGAAAGCCTAGATCTCACAGATTGTCCGAAGCTCATCGAGTCCTCAGAGCCTGTGCAGCTCCACGAGCAGCAGGGACTGCGAACTCTCAATGGTCTCACCATAGCCGACACGGTCCTACTTCAAAATCTGTGGATTCTGTTGGGAAGCCTCCCCTCACTGCAGTGGATGCGTATTAATTGGTGTCATGGTATGACCAACTTTACAGGGGAACAGGAGCTATGGTTCCAGCAACTGACATCCCTTCAAGAGCTGGAGATTAATTCCTGCCAGAGCCTTGAAAGCCTACCTTCTTCTTTGAAAAATTTTCCCTCTATCAGGAAGTTACATATACTCGCCTGCCCTAAGGTTAGCTCACTACCAGGGAATGGCTTGTCTACTTCGCTTGAAGGATTACTCATCGATGCATGCCCTTTGTTGAAGGACCGATGCCAAAGAGGAGGAGCTGATTGGCCAAAGATTGCTCACATACCTTTCATACGTATTGATTCCGAAACCATACAAATGCTGTGAAAAGGGAATTCGATGCCACTCCTACAGCCATTCTTCAGGTAACCTTCAAGTTCTGTATAAAGATACATGTACACGTATATATCCTAGTTACATTTTTGCATTGTTTATGTATTAGTGACTCCAGATTACGACTATAAACAAGGATAATAGCTTCACAAAGTCCTTATTTTCTAGCTTTTTTCTTCGTTTTGCTTCGTCAGTTCATATTTCCATGGATTTAAGAAATATCCTCATTATCTTTTTTGATGGAGCAGCGAAACAGCCACCCAGCTTTATTAAGAAAGTAAAATTACAGAGAAGTTATAGGAAGAGGGGGGAGGTGGAAGATTAGAGGTTTGCAGGATCTGGAAACACTAAGATCAGAATAAGAAAACAGAGGATCTGAAAATGCTCTTGCAAGGGAAAAGTATACCAGTCTCTGAAATTCGGCTGAGTAAAACATGAAGATGTAATTTCCTTTTACGGCACTGGATGATGCAATCAAGGGATCTTCATGTCATCTATACCACCTGTTAGTTAATTATTAACATGTTGTTTAAGCATGCATTTAATGTTTCGCTCTATAACTCTTGTTTCAATTGTTCCTTGAAATATACTTGTTGGTGCAAATCTCTGCGAGGAAGCAACTCACCTTGAATTCCTCCGCACAGACTTAAAAAAAAAGTCTATGGTTGCTAGCCATGCATCTGTGACAAGCTTGTTTTAATTAAGAGGTTCACTAGTTCAGCTATTCCTATTGATCTCAGCTAGCCGCCTATGTCTTGCATCTGAGCTTATGCTACTAATATTCACTAGGTTTCTTGAGTTCTGATGGTACTATGTGTTTACAGTTGCTTCATTATGGTGCTAACTTCATGCTGCATTCAATTGTCTCAAATTCTTTCACAGGCACCAGTTCTGGATATTGTAATACAGGTTCGTTTTGTTGGTCAGTTCCAATCCTTGAGCAACTTGTGTGTTGGGGTCTACAGAACTTTCACCAGGTCTCCTTGCGGATCTGCTTTCTATCTGGGAACTTCACAGCCAATGAATTCTTCACATGGAAGCCGAGCCCTCCATGCAAGTCGAGCCTTATCTGAATCCACTGAAGTTGTTTCAAACCGTCCATTATCACCGCATCTGCCTCTGAAGAAGCCACAGCTGAGTGCAGCATATGTTGGATCCTTAATCCAACGTTGGGCTTATATGTGAATAATTATGCATTGCAGACTGTCATATAAGGTTAAACCCATTTAAAAGTGATCTACTAAGGTATGGACTATTTAGGCTTTAATGTATCTGATAGGGTGTGGGCCTTTAATGTGTAGAGACTTAAGGGTTATTCTTATTTTCTATGATGGGCTGAAATAGGAATACCAAAAGGTAATCATAGGAATACCAAAGGTTATCTTAATGGTGGTATACCAAAGGTTATCTTAATGGTGGTATACCAAAGGTTATCTTAATGGTGGTATACCAAAGGTTATCTTAATGGTGGTATACTAAAGGTTATCTTAATGGTGGTTATGGTCCCTGGATCACACGTATGCATGATTCTATTCTGACATCCCATCATCAGATAGAGAACAGGGAGAAGCTAAAAAAAAAAAGGGGATTCTCCATGAGAACGTGTTGATCTAGAAGAACAACCACACGACTCTACAGAGATAGGATTGTTATGGATTCAGGTACGCTTCCGCTTATCAATTATTGATTCTTGGTGATCCAACATGATGGTTCTTGGGATTTAGATGATGGTCTTCATCATTTTTTTTTTTTATGGATCTTGTGAGATTTCTAACAATTGGTATCAGAGCCCTTTCATGTTGAATCATTGAGGATCGAATATATTTTCGATCTATGATTATCTTTTGGTATTGTTTTTTCAAAAGAACAATTTTTGATGGTTTTTGGATCGCAAATTCTCGTGTTTTTGATCTCTAAAACCCCTCGGGATTCTTGTTTTGTTCTGCACGGGCCCTTGTGTTCCCGTGGGTAGGGTTATGAATGTGAAAATCTGAAAGGTTCCCGTGAAAATCTGTTCGTGCCGAACTCGAGTCGACTCCAGGTTACCCCGAGCCGACTCCGGTTCAGGCCGAGACCGCAGACCAAATTGTGGGAATTTTTGGTGCAATTTTTAAATTCAAATATTGGTAAAGTTATATGTATTTTGGGACAAATTAATTGAAGCAACATGTCGCCAAAGTGACCTCTCTTGCGGAAATTAATTTGTTTTGAAATATAAACGGTTGTGTGCATGTAACCTATGTAAATATTGACCGGCCCAAAGGAAGGTTGATATTTGACAAATTTATATGTGCACTTGTGGTAATAAACACGTGATAATAATTCGGTTTTCTATTACATGTGAACAATGAATCAGCCCAAAGGAAGATTTATTGTTTGACATGCTCTTATATCAGTGTTTAATTACTGCGCCAAGGTATCACTTACAAGTTAATATTGTTGTCCAAAGACGAAATATTAATAGAGTGACCGATACCTTGAGATGGGGTTTACCTTTATTTGAATTTATTTATTTATTTATTTTTATTTTTGTTTTGAGACTTATGTGAGCTTGTTTTGTTTGTTTGTTATTCTCTGTTCAGCTTTCACTCCTGCTAATATTACTGCTAGCATCAATTCTATTCCTATGCTGAATGGCACTAACTTCAAGTCTTGGCAAGAGAACCTCTTGATAGTTCTTGGAGTCATGGATATTGACCTTGCGTTAAGGGCTGATTCTCCACCATCTCTTACAGATAAGAGTACCTCTGATGACAAGAGGGAGAAAGAAAGGTGGGAGAGATCAAATCGCATGTGTATGATGATCATGAAGAAAGCCATTCCTGAAGCATTCAGGGGCACAATATCTGAAACAATTACTACGGCTAAGGAGTTCCTTGCAGACATTGAAAAGAGATTTGTCAAGAACGAAAAGGCTGAAATAGTACGCTCTTGACAAGTCTAATTTCAATGAGGTATAAGGGGAAAGGCAATATCAGGGAGTACATCATGGAGATGTCTCATCTTGCTTCCAAGCTGAAAGCACTTAAGCTTGAACTCTCTGAGCACTTGCTGGTGCATCTGGTTTTGATATCCCTTCCGACACAGTTTAATCAGTTTAAGGTGAGCTACAACTGTCAGAAAGAGACTTGGTCTCTGAATGAGCTCATCTCACACTGTGTTCAGGAAGAGGAAAGGCTGAAGCAAGATAAGGTAGAAAGTGCTCACCTGGCCTCAACCTCTAAGGACAAGAACAAGGGACAGAAAAGAAAGAAGGGTAAGGAAGCTGCAGATACAGCATCTCAGAAGAAACAACAAAAGAAATCGGATCAGCCGGCAGGTACTAGTTGTTTCTTCTGTGGAGCTGAAGGGCATCAGAAGAAGCATTGCACCAACTATCACGCATGGCGTGCTAAGAAAGGTATGCTTCTTAATTTGGTTTGTTCTGAGGTTAATTTAACTTCGGTACCTAGACACACATGGTGGATAGATTCTGGTGCAACCACTCACATCAGTGTGTCTATGCAGGGTTGCCTGAGTTGCCGAGAGACAAGTGATGGTGAAAGATACATCTATGTGGGCGATGGCAAGACAGTTCGAGTTGAGGCAATAGGAAAATTTAGATTATTGTTAAAGACTGGATTTTATTTGGATCTTAATGAAACTTTTGTTGTACCGTCTTTTAGACGGAATTTGATTTCTGTTTCTGTTTTGGACAAATTTGGTTATTCTTGTTCATTTGGAAATGGAAAATTCAGTTTGTTTCATGATTCAAAATTGGTTGGATCTGGTTCTTTGTCAAGCTACGATAATCTTTATTTAATTGATACAATTACCTCATTTAGTGAATCCCTGCAATTAAGTACACGAGGTATAAAGAGAAAATTAACCGATGAGAATTCAGCTGCGTTATGGCACAAGAGATTAGGTCATATCTCCAGAAGGAGAATAGAGAGACTTGTGTCAGACGACATTCTGGACCCCTTAGATTTTACAGATTTTGATGTTTGTGTTAACTGTATAAAGGGAAAACAAACCAATAAAAGGAGATTTGTAGCCAACAGGACTTTGGACGTCTTAGAACTTATACATACGGATATTTGTGGGCCATTCCCTACGATTGCTTGGAATGGTCAACAATATTTTATAACGTTCATAGACGATTTTTCTAGATATGGCTACATTTATCTCATTTACGAAAAGGCACAGTCGCTGGATATGTTCAAAAATTATAAGGCTGAAGTTGAGAACCAACTAAGCAAAAGGATTAAAAGCGTCAGATCTGACCGTGGTGGTGAGTACTATGGCAGATATGACGGTTCAGGTGAACAACGTCCAGGACCTTTTGCTAAGTTCCTAGAGGAATGCGGTATCGTCCCGCAGTACACTATGCCGGGTTCGCCCACTATGAATGGTGTTGCTGAAAGACGAAACAGGACGCTTAAAGACATGGTGAGGAGTATGATTTGTCATTCTACCTTACCAGATTCACTCTGGGGAGAAGCACTTAAGACTGCAGCATATATCCTTAACAGGGTTCCAACTAAAGCAACTGCCAAAACCCCTTATGAACTTTGGACAGGCAAGAAGCCTAGTTTAAAGCACTTGCACATTTGGGGATGTCCAGCTGAGGCAAGGCCTTATAGGCCTAATGAAAAGAAACTGGACTCAAGGACGGTGAGTTGCTATTTTATTGGATACTCTGAAAGATCCAGGGGGTACAAGTTTTATGATCCCACGACTAAGTCGATTTTCGAGTCAGGAAATGCCCGGTTCTTTGAGGATGTCGAGTTTGCGGGGGGAGATACAGTTAGGGACTTTGTCTTTGAAGAGGAATATATTGATATTCCCACAGATGCTATTGGCATTGTTCAGGATTCTATTCCTGACCTTGTTCAAGATGCAATAGATCAAGACAATGTCGGAGAACCCTCCATTCAAGAAATTGTTCCAGAAGAACAAACTCTACCACCTCAAGATCCTATGCCATTAAGGAGATCCACTAGAGAAAGGAGAAGTGCAGTGCCAGATGATTACATTGTATTTCTCCAAGAATATGAGGTAGATATTGGAGTGATGGAAGATGATCCGATCAACTTCCATCAAGCCATGGAGAGTTCTAACTCTCAAAAGTGGATAGATGCCATGAATGAGGAGATAAAGTCCATGAAGGACAATGACGTGTGGGAACTTGTCCCATTGCCTGAAGGTGCGAAACCCATTGGTTGCAAATGGATATTTAAGACCAAGAGGGATTCGAAAGGCGATGTGGAGAGGTTCAAGGCTCGTCTTGTCGCAAAAGGTTTTACACAGAAAAAAGGCATCGACTATAAAGAGACTTTCTCTCCAGTTTCTTCGAAAGACTCTTTTAGGATTATAATGGCATTAGTGGCGCATTTCAATCTTGAGTTACATCAGATGGATGTGAAGACAGCGTTTCTCAATGGTAATATTGATGAGACGATCTATATGGTGCAGCCAGAAAACTTTATGTCAAGAGACCCAAAGAATATGGTCTGCAAACTTAAGAAATCCATCTATGGGCTCAAACAAGCATCTAGACAATGGTATTTCAAGTTTCATCAAGTGATCATCTCCTTTGGTTTTGAGATGAATTTGGTCGATGATTGCATATACCATAAGTTCTGTGGGAGTAAGTATATTTTTCTGGTTTTATATGTTGATGACATTTTGCTTGCCAGCAACGATATAGGCTTATTGCACGAAACCAAGAGATTTCTAGCTAAGAATTTTGAGATGAAAGATCTTGGTGACGCCTCTTTTGTATTAGGTATACAGATACACCGGGATCGCTCCCGAGGTATTCTAGGATTATCACAAAAGGGCTATATCGAAAGGGTTCTCAAGAGATATGGCATGCAGGATTGTAAACCAGGAGATACCCCTGTGGCTAAGGGAGATAAGTTTAGTCTCAATCAGTGCCCTAAGAATGATTTTGAGAAAAAGGAAATGCAGAAGATTCCTTATGCGTCAGCAATAGGAAGTCTGATGTATGCTCAGGTTTGTACGCGTCCGGATATTGCGTACGTTACTGGGATGTTAGGAAGGTATTTAAGCAATCCAGGAGTAGACCATTGGAAAGCAGCCAAACGAGTCATGCGGTACTTACAGAGAACAAAAGACTACATGCTCATGTATCGGAGGTCAGATCAGCTTGAGATCGTTGGGTATACTGACTCTGATTTTGCTGGATGCCAAGATAGTTTGAAATCTACATCGGGCTATATATATCTGCTAGCTGGAGGTGCTGTCTCCTGGAAGAGTGCTAAACAGTCTCTTATAGCCTCCTCTACCATGGCGGCAGAGTTCATAGCGTGTTATGAGGCGTCCAATCACGGAATATGGCTGCGGAATTTTGTCACGGGGCTGCACATAGTGGACGATATTGAAAGACCACTCAAGTTATTTTGTGACAATAAGTCAGCAGTGCTATATTCCAATAACAACAGGAGCTCGACGAAGTCGAAGCATATTGACATCAAGTTCCTAGTTGTCAAGGAAAGAGTTCAGAGTGGACAGTTGTCTATAGAGCACATCGGTACAAACTCCATGGTTGCAGATCCGCTTACTAAGGGATTGCCACCTAAAGTGTTTCATGAGCACACTGCTCGTATGGGTGTCATATCATTTCAGGATATTTGGTTTTAGTGAGAGTTTGTAATTATAGATGTTGCTCTAACAAAGACTTATTTTTCAGTCATTACAGTCTGTAAATATTTTCTGCAGAAATAAAGTTTTGGTTTATTCACACTCTGATTTTGGTATGGTTTGATCTCACTAAAGTTAAGACGGACCAGTTGGAAATAGGCATGTTAAGATCACATTACATGAAATTTCCATGCTACACAACCACATCATAATCCATGTCATTCAGTTGTATTGGCATACGTGACCATTGATGGGTCGAGTTACGACAGTTGTAACAAAGGCCGCTTTGATCCTATGTTGGTATGATTGATGGACCGGATTGGTTATAGATACATTTCGGTAATGACAGCAAAGTTGAGCTCGTACGGTTATTTTTACAATGCATAATTATAAGGTTACACATATAGTCCAAGTGGGAGATTGTTGGATCCTTAATCCAACGTTGGGCTTATATGTGAATAATTATGCATTGCAGACTGTCATATAAGGTTAAACCCATTTAAAAGTGATCTACTAAGGTATGGACTATTTAGGCTTTAATGTATCTGATAGGGTGTGGGCCTTTAATGTGTAGAGACTTAAGGGTTATTCTTATTTTCTATGATGGGCTGAAATAGGAATACCAAAAGGTAATCATAGGAATACCAAAGGTTATCTTAATGGTGGTATACCAAAGGTTATCTTAATGGTGGTATACCAAAGGTTATCTTAATGGTGGTATACCAAAGGTTATCTTAATGGTGGTATACCAAAGGTTATCTTAATGGTGGTATACTAAAGGTTATCTTAATGGTGGTTATGGTCCCTGGATCACACGTATGCATGATTCTATTCTGACATCCCATCATCAGATAGAGAACAGGGAGAAGCTAAAAAAAAAAGGGGATTCTCCATGAGAACGTGTTGATCTAGAAGAACAACCACACGACTCTACAGAGATAGGATTGTTATGGATTCAGGTACGCTTCCGCTTATCAATTATTGATATGGATCTTGTGAGATTTCTAACAGCATATTCAATTTCGCATCTTTTATTTGGAGCTTCTGTAGCATCCTCTATCTTGTTAATTCCTGCTGCGCTATGAAGTTTTGCCTTTTGTATGTTGTATGAAAGCCAATTTCTGAAGTTGCTTCCAAGAGAGCTTTTTCACAATCTATTGAAACCAAATATCTGGATCTGCCTGCAGATGATAAACCCAGAGTATGGCATTCAGACTGGAACAGGTTCATGTTTTATTTGCAAATAACCATCCAGAATAAGTAGGAACGTGATGCTAACAATATCAATTTTCTAATTGTTTTTTCACTTTGGCTATTTATGTTTTTCATTGTGTTGAAATTAGATTGTACTCATTTTGCGAATAACTGTGGCAATGCCATTTTCTGCCTTTGAACCTGGAACCTCTCCCCAGTGCATGCTGAGAGCAGAGTGCGATGCCAACAAGCAGATCAAAATTCTGTTGGCCCCAAGATATGTATTCAGGTGTTTTGGTCCACCCTTACCTTTTGCAGTTTTCTCCTCTCTAGATATGTCACGCCCCAAATCCGGATCATGACACGGCCGTACTATTGCAATCTTATGCACACAATAACACGAAGCCACTTAAAATTTCATAATAAAAATAAATAGTTTCATTTACTAGTGTCATAACATTATTAATGAAGTTGGAACAGTACAGAGCTTCTAAAATTAATTATTACATGACATTTTAGTTATCCCAACCCTGAATAACACCAAGCCCCTTGCTCCTAGTAGTCTTAATCATCTGTAGAAAAAAAATAGATGAAAAGATATGAGCTACACAGCTCAGTAAGTAAACAGGTACTATCTTATTGGATCAAGTACAATTATGCCAATGCAGTGATTAAAAAGCCAACAGTTGTAGTAAAATAAAACATTTTATAGATGATATACACAAATTAGGTCATAAAGCAATGCATGATCCATCCATGAAAGTTCATAACCATGATAATGCAAGTCATATAGAAATATTGTGATTTATCCATACTTTATAAAACATACTCTCAGACGGATGTGCTGCTATGGTCACTATAATCCCGTGACAGGGCCTGTTAATCTTAGTCGACTAATTCTGTTATTCGTTACCAACTTTAACCTCTTGGCAGAGGGCCTGTTATTCTTTGGATGCTAGCTCCAGGGTGTCGACTGGCCTCTATTTCTAGAGGTGGTCATAGCTATCTGAGAGTTCATAAATCATATTCTTTTTCTTTCATAAATCATAATCATCATAAATAGGTTGGAAAATGATAAATGGCATTATATAATTTAAAATGCATAAACATGCCACAAATATCATTTTTCATACAGTCTAACATAATCATAATTTTAAAACTCATACACCATCAAATATTTATGAAGGATGCTCTTTAATCAAATTCATGAATCACATGCAATCATATACTTGATCCTAATTTTGAGAAAAATATATCATAACCAATATATTTTCATAATTATAAATAAACAGTAATTTAAAAAACTTTAAGATCAGTACCAAGGTTACTTACAGCAATTTGCTTTTCAATTTCTTACGTCCGGATGACAAATCCTTGATCACCTAAATAAATCACATAGGGGTCACATTATTCTCTATTTATTTCATAATTTTCTAATTTATCATAACATGAATTTACTTGCTTGGATCTCAAGTCCAATTTACTTAATTTAGAGCCCTTGGCCTCGATTTAGAACCAGATTGGGTTCACGTAGGTCAATTGGATCTTTAATTAAAGAATTGGGCTCGGTTCCTGATTGGGTCTAGCCCTATCGGGTCAATTTGGTCTTCTGATTATGTTATTGGGCTCAATTTCAAGTCCAATTAGGTTTAATTTTGGTCTGGGATCAATGTGGCTCATCTAGGCTTGAGTCAGGGTCAGCCAAAGTCAATTCGGTCTCAATTTAGTTAAACTGGTTTTGAATTGGGCTTGATTCATATTCAATTTGGGTCTGCTGAGACTAACTCAGTTTAATTGGGTTCAGATCTAACTCAATTGGGCTTAATTTGGTTCGAATTTAACCCAATTTATAGTTTGGGTTCTTCCGGACTTAGTCCATCTGATTGGTTTCGGTTTTAGTCAAATTTGACTAAACCCATTTTTCTTTTCTTTTATTTGGGCCTAACAGGTTCGGACCCGAACTCGGATCCGACCCTTTAGGTCGGACCCGTTAAGGATCTCTCTCTCTTTTTTTTCTTTTCTTTTCTTTTCTTTCCTTTTTTTTCCTTTCTTTTCTTCTTTTTCTTTTCTTCCTTCTTCCTTCCCGAAGGTTCTTCTCCCTTTCTTTCTTTTTTTTTTCTTTTCTTCTCTTCCTCTTCTCTTCTCCCGACTCCTCCTTCCCCCTTTCTTCTCATTTCTTCTCCCGTGGAGGGAGGAGGGCGAGCTCGGGAGGTTTGGGAGGAACGGGCAGCGGCCAATGGCGCCAGGTTGTTAGATGTATGCCCTAGAAGCCAATTTGGCTGACACATTGTTGATTCTAGGGACATAATTTTGTACTTGACTATTTATTATTGAATAAATAAAAGGCATCCTTTCATTCATATTGTTTATATGTCTATGAATCGTCCAAGAAATTAATAAGATGATGATACATATTCTCAAGAGTTGAGAATTTGAGCCATGTATCATTGGTGATTAATTTCTAAATGCTCCTGATCAATGGATCATCACGAGGACGGTGATCGATCCGATCAGTGCACAGATCACTCTCCTTCTGGATGGACGAGACTTGAGTCCACAGTGTAGGGACACTGAAGTGATAGTGCAGGTGCTTGTTAGAGAACAAGGGTACTGAGCGTGACCAAGACAAGAAGTCACTTGGATGTCTATCCACTCGTCAGTGACTTGCTTGACGTTGCAGTAGTGTGACTGGTCCTTTGACCTGCGGTGCTTCGGCTACTCACAGTGAGGTTATTGTAGTTTGACTGCACACATACATGGTCTCTAGCCATATGGGTCCATGCAGTGTAGATTGGCTGCAGTAAGTTCACTGTAGGAGTAGGGTATGCACCTATAAGGAATCTATCGACCTTGATAGAAGAGGAGTGATCCTATGTGATTTGTTAGACTGAGTTCTAAGACCTTGGCCAGGGCAGTAATATAAAGTGGAAAAAGAGTTTTCCATTAGCGAACTCGAGTCGAATAAATCTTGACATATGACAGACGATGGGGTTTGACGAGTTGTCCATGACCTCCGTCCTGTAGGGATCCACGATAGTAGGACTGTATCACACGTTAACTGCACCTAGAGGTTCATCTTTCTATTCTACTGGGTAGCCACTACATGCTGCTAGGTGTCACTGGTGGATGGTGGGACTCATAGGGATTATCTTGATGATCGATAAACCCTAATGAGTTGAGTTGGAATCGTTCCAACCCATTGAAAGGAGTTTTCAATGATATTGAGATAGAGATCACAATATATCTCACTACCAGTCAGAGTAGAACCTATGGGGTCACATACACTAGAAGTATTGACCGATCCGATGGTTGAAATCGTGATTAGGAATCACAAGTAATCAATTTGATTGATAAGAAGTTGAAGAAGGAAAGGAAATTAATTAATTGGACTTGAAACAAGAATCCTACTTTGGGTAGGATTCCTAGAGTCCTAATTGGATTAGGACTGGGAATCCTAGTTGGAGTAGGACTGGGATTCCTACTTGGAATAGGATTCCTACAATCCTAATGAGATTAGGAACTTTGAATTAAAATTGGATTCCTACTTGGAGTAGGATTCCTAGAAATCCTAATTGGATTAGGACTTCAAATTCAAATAAAGTCCTAATTGGATTAGGACTAAAATTAAACAAATCCTAATTGGATTAGGATTCCTTAAGTCTAAATTAATTATTAATCTAATGAATCAACATGACTCCTAATTGGATTAGGATTGAAGAGTTCAATTAAGTCATGATTCATTCAAGTCCTAAGGACTAGCGTAGATTGAACCCAAATTTGGCTAATCCTAATTAGATTAGGATTAAACCATGAGAGAGGCACCTAATCCTTTTTGGAAGAGGATTGGGTTAACCAAGTAAGAGGGGCATCAGCCTCTCTTCACTTAGTTGGTGCGACATGAAGAGAGAAGGGGGGCCGGCGCCCCCTCTTGGAAAGTAGTCAAGGGCTCCTAACTTGTAGGAGCCCTTCATCCTTATTAAAGGAGGACTAGGGCCGGCGCCCTAGATGGACCTTTCTCCTCTTCATCACGTGGCCACCCCCTCTCCATCTCTCCTTGGTTCAGCCGCCATCAGCAAAGGGAAAAGAAGAGGAGGCGTCTCCCTCCTCTTGGTCTTCTTCCTTGGCTCCAACGCATGGAAAAAGAAGAAGGCTGCAGGGGCTTTTGATCTTCTTCCCATCTTCATCCTTCTTCTTCCTCCTCTCAAGCACAATCAAGGGTTGATTGAAAGAGAGGAGATCAGCCATCAAAAGCTATCTCTGCAAGGGAGCTAGCACCCCGGTGAGATAGAGAGCTTGGATCGGATCCTGCTTCGTGTGGATACCCGTAGAGGCCGGACGTTTGAACGGCTTCAAGCGAACCCTCTTCCAAAACCACGAATTCAGATTTGCGGTGATCATCTACCCGCGCAAGGTGAAGATTTGATCTTCCTAATAGTTTTAAAAGTTTTAATTCTTACCTAATTACGAAAGGTCTAGAAACAACGTTCATGCGATGAACGTCGAACCTGTGCATGCCGATTCCGCTGCCATCTGATTTTTGTTTTGAAATATCAGCGGCATGGGCGGGTTCCCAACAGTGGTATCAGAGCCTAGGCTTCGTAGATTAAGGTAAGAATTAAATATCTAAAGGCATATTAGATCTGAAAATTGAATGATCATGCATGCTGAAAAATTCTGCATGCAGATTTTTCAGGGGTGCTGTTTTTTGCAT
The DNA here is from genome assembly GCF_051530095.1 of Phoenix dactylifera. Classification (NCBI taxonomy): domain Eukaryota; kingdom Viridiplantae; phylum Streptophyta; class Magnoliopsida; order Arecales; family Arecaceae; genus Phoenix; species Phoenix dactylifera. The sequence goes on along the minus strand of NC_143190.1, from coordinate 36,929,336 downwards.
GCTGATTTTTATGTGATAAAAAGATGATTCTAAATGCATTGTTAATGGGATTACAAAGTTTAGAATCATGATTAGCATGATCAGCGACCTATGTCATGATACAATCAGTTAGTTTTCAGATCTGAAAATTATAATTGTTGCATACGGTGATGATCATAGGATTCAACCCCTTTTGGTATCAAATGTAATGACCTGCGATGTGATCTGCGATGTCATGTAATTTTTCAGATGCTTGCATGCATCTTATTTGATGTTTTGAGAGGCCTGCGTGCCTCCTAAAAGGAGATGTAATTTATTTTTATTTTTATTTTACATCTGGTTGTATTTCTGTGATGTGATGTACATCAACGATCAAGTTGAAGCAAAGGCATGAGATGAAAGGTGATCTAAGCGGTTGATGGCGATGGGATCAAGAGTTGATCAAGGATCGAATCAAGGTGGCTTAGAACCAATTCAAGAGTTGAAGACCACTTGATCGATTGATGTGCATGTGCTTGTAATACGACCTAATTAGAATCCATGATCATCACCTATTTAAAGTTTAACTTTATTTGATGCTGCGATTATAACTGCCTATGATGTACCGTTTGCATGAGATGTGAATGCGAGTCGGGTAGATAGGTTTACATGTGATGTAGCAAATCCAATTGAGACCTAAATCAAAACCTCCTCAATCAAGTCGAGAGTGAACCGACATGAGCAAGTCATATTAGATTAATTGATCTAATTGGTGTCTAGGAAAGCATGAAAGGTGGTTACTTAATTAGGACCTTACTCTCTGAGTAAGGGGAGCCTCCCACCTGCTTACCTGGCCAATTGTTCGATTACCTCTTATGAAGGGCTCAAGTTGCAAACACTAAGACCTGATTAACCAATATTAAGTCAATAGGTCTTCCACTGTAGTAGAGCTGCTAAGGCCTTTCTGATGTTGATTTGTCTCGGCTGGACACAGTGGTCAAGTTGCATCGGGGGGCTGGACCTCTCTATAGACATGAGATGTTGTAGGGTAAAGGTGGGGTTGGGCACCAATAACTGTTAGGTGAGGACCCAATGACGACTTTATTCCTACGGTTATACGGTGGGTCTGACTTAACTAAGAAATGGGACCAATAACTGTTAGGTAAGGTCTTCATGGCTTAGAGACCAAGTTACACTGCAACATGCTTGAGAAGCATTGTACAAGAGTTGTACACTCATCCATCTATGTGTCACCAATAACTGTTAGGTGAGGTGGCATGTAAATTGGTGGGACCGCAGTACCCACTAGAAACCCTAGTCGTGTAGGATTTCCGTTTCCCTACCAGGGGAGTGTGAGGGATTCGAGAAAATAGTGGGAGTTACATTTGTTCTAAAAGACCTTAGAACAGATTAGGATCAAGTACAAAAGTCTAACTAGAATCTTTACTCTCTGCAGATACAATGTCGGCTTCAAACCCTCTGACCCGTATTCTTGAGACCAACCGACTGACCGGAACCAATTACAAAGACTGGCTTAGAAATCTCAAAATAGTTTTGGACTGTGAGAAGATAGGCTACATACTCGATTCAAATATCCCCACACTACCAGCACGTCCTACTGATGTTCAGCATGAGTTGCATAAAAAGTGGTTGGATGATGACATTAGAGTAAAATGCTATATGATGGCATCCATGTCTAATGAACTCCAATGCCAGCATGAAAATATAAAGACTGCTAGGGACATACTGGCACACCTGCAAGAGTTGTATGGTGAGCAGAGTCGCACAGCTCGTTTTGAAGTGTCCAAGAGGCTTTTCAAAGCGAAGATGCGCGAAGGGCAGTCTGTCCATGATCACGGTCTGACCATGATCAAGGACCTAGAGGAGCTTGAGAAGCTCGGTATGGACATGCACAAGGAATTGCAAGTGGATTTGATCCTACAGTCACTTCCTGATTCATTTGGTCAGTTTATAGTAAACTACCACATGAATAAGATTGAATGCACTAAGACTGAACTAATCAACATGTTGGTAACTGCTGAGGGAGCCTTGAAAGGTTCAAGGGGCAATGTCCTTACTGCTGAGTTGACTTCTGGTTCCAAGAGAAAGTCTACTTGGAAGAAAAAGAAGCCTGCTAAGAAGCAGAACAAAGACAAGAAGCAAAAGAAGGAAGTTCAAAAGAAAAAGGCTAACGACAAAGAAAAATGTTTCCACTGCAATGTCGAAGGCCACTGGAAGAGAAACTGTCCTTCATACCTCGAGAGCCTAAAGAACAAGAAAGGTGACATACCTTCAGAAGGTATAGACTTGCTCATAATTGAAACTAATCTAACGGTTTCTTCTACTTCTAGTTGGGTTATAGATTCTGGTTCTAGTGCTCATTTGTGCACTACCATGCAGGGTCTAAAGGAAAGTAGAAGGCTGGCGGAAGGTGCGGTAACCCTTCGGGTTGGCAACGGGGCAAAAGTTGCTGCTGTGGCTGTGGGCACCTACCATCTGCGACTACCGTCTGGATTTAGTTTAATACTTAGAGACTGCTATTATGTACCTGTTGCTAGCAGAAATTTGATTTCTGTTTCATGTCTAGCACAGGAAGGTCATGTTTTTACATTTGACAAAAACTGCTGTTCTATTTATTTGAGAAATAAAATAGTCGCACGTGGTTTCATGATTGATAGTCTCTATCATTTACATATGGATGTATCTGTGAATGTTACCGAGCAAGATGTGAGTGCCAAAGGATCCAAAAGATCCAGAGATGAGATAAACCAAAGATATTTGTGGCACCTCAGGCTTGGCCATATTGGAGAGGACAGAATGAACAAAATGGATAAAGATGGGCTTTTAGGCTCATTGACTTCCGAGTCATATCCAGTTTGCGAGTCCTGTCTTCAAGAAAAAATGGCAAGACTGCCCTTTATAGGACATGGGGAGAGGACCACTGAATTACTTGCCCTAGTACATACAGATGTATGTGGCCCATTCGATGTGCTAGCCAGGGGACGTTATTCTTACTTTATTACCTTTACCGATGATTACTCACGGTATGGGTATGTGTATCTTATGAGACACAAGTCTGAGTCTTTTGAAAAGTTCAAAGAGTTCAAGAATGAAGTAGAAAAACAAACTGAAAAACCTCTTAAGGCTCTTCGATCAGATCGAGGAGGAGAATACCTTAGTAGGAAATTCCGGGACTATCTCAAAGAAAACGGCATAGTCTCACAATGGACACCTCCGGGTACACCTCAACTCAACGGGGTGTCAGAGAGGAGGAATCGGACCCTATTGGATATGGTCAGGTCCATGATGAGCTTCACTGATTTACCTATGTTCCTTTGGGGAGATGCCTTACTCACAGCGATTTATTTATTGAATAGAGTTCCCTCTAAATCCGTTCCTACCACACCGTATGAGATATGGCATGGTAAGAAACCAAGTCTGGGTCATCTCAAGATTTGGGGATGTCCGGCCCACATCAAGAGACTACAGGCGGACAAGTTAGAGGCTAGGACCATAAGTGCTCGTTTTATAGGATATCCTAAAGAGTCATTAGGATACAATTTTTACGTCTTAGAGGATCACAATGTGTTTGTGAGCCGTCATGCCATCTTCTTGGAAAATCAGTTTATCCTTGATAGAGGCAGTGGGAGGAAAATTGAGCTTGAAGAGAAAGTCTCTGAAAAGCAACGAGTCATGGATCCTATTGAACCCATTCATACAGAGCCAGTACACAATGTCCCTCGACCACCTCGTAGATCTAGTAGGGTCTCCCATCCTCCCGATAGATACTTAGGTATACTAGAAGAGGATACCGAGAAAATGTTCCTAGTGGGAGATAGGGATCACATACAGGATCCCAAAACCTACAACGAGGCGATATCTGATATCGATTCCGAGAAATGGCTGGAAGCAATGAAGTCAGAGTTAGACTCCATGCGTTCCAACCAAGTCTGGACCTTAGTAGACCCACCAGAAGGTATTGTACCTATTGGATGCAAATGGATCTACAAAAGGAAGATATGTTCGGATGGAGAGGTAGAGACCTATAAGGCAAGGCTTGTGGCGAAAGGGTATAGTCAGCGCGAAGGCATTGACTATCAGGAGACCTTTTCACCTGTAGCCATGCTAAAATCCATCCGAACATTGCTTGCCATTGCAGCATTTCATGATTATGAAATCTGGCAGATGGATGTGAAAACTGCTTTCCTGAATGGATATCTTGATGAAGATATCTATATGGAACAGCCTTTGGGTTTCACTTCCAGTGATGGAGATCACAAGGTCTGCAAGCTGCAAAGGTCCATCTATGGACTAAAGCAAGCATCTCGGAGTTGGAACACTCGTTTCGATGACGCAATCAAAACGTTTGATTTCATCAAAAACGAAGAGGAACCATGTGTTTACAAAAAGGTTAGTGGGAGTGCTGTAGTTTTTCTCGTACTGTACGTAGATGACATTCTCCTGATTGGGAATGATATTCCCATGCTAACCTCGGTCAAGGTCTGGTTGTCAAAAGAATTCTCCATGAAAGACCTTGGGGAAGCATCCTATATTTTGGGAATAAAGGTCTATAGAGATAGATCTAAAAGGATGCTTGGCCTTTCACAGAAGATGTACATAGAGGAGGTGCTGAAGAGGTTCAGCATGGAAAACTCCAAGAGGGGTCTCTTACCCCTAAGGCATGGAATTCATCTCTCCAAGAAGATGTGCCCCAACACATCTGAAGAGATTCAACGCATGAGCAAGATTCCTTATGCATCGGCAATAGGAAGCCTCATGTATGCCATGCTATGTACACGACCTGATATAGCTCTTGCTGTGAGTGTCACAAGCAGATATCAGTCGAATCCAGGTGAAGAACACTGGATAGCTGTGAAGAATATTCTTAAGTACTTGAGAAGAACTAAAGATTTATTCTTGGTTTTTGGAGGATCATCAGAGTTAAAGGTAGAAGGGTACACAGATTCAGACTTCATGACTGATGTCGATGACAGGAAGTCAACATCTGGATACGTGTTCTTGTGCAATGGTGGTGCGGTGAATTGGAAGAGTTCTAAACAACCGATCATTGCTGATTCTACTATGGAAGCTGAATACATCGCCGCCTCTGAAGCTGCTAAAGAAGGCTTCTGGTTCAAGAAATTCATTGCAGAGTTGGATGTGATGACATCAGATGCCATAACACTCTACTGCGATAATAATGGCGCCATAGCCCTTGCTAAGGAGCCAAGGTCTCATCAGAAGTCTAAGCATATAGAGCGGCGCTTTCACCTCATACGCGACTATGTGGAGAAGAAATATGTAGAGGTGCAGAGAGTAGACTCCGCGGATAACGTGGCAGACCCGTTCACTAAGCAGCTGAGTCAGCAAAAGACTGAAGCCCACCTTGAGAAGATGGGCCTAAGATATTTGACCAATTGGCTTTAGTGCAAGTGGGAGATTGTTAGATGTATGCCCTAGAAGCCAATTTGGCTGACACATTGTTGATTCTAGGGACATAATTTTGTACTTGACTATTTATTATTGAATAAATAAAAGGCATCCTTTCATATTGTTTATATGTCTATGAATCGTCCAAGAAATTAATAAGATGATGATACATATTCTCAAGAGTTGAGAATTTGAGCCATGTATCATTGGTGATTAATTTCTAAATGCTCCTGATCAATGGATCATCACGAGGACGGTGATCGATCCGATCAGTGCACAGATCACTCTCCTTCTGGATGGACGAGACTTGAGTCCACAGTGTAGGGACACTGAAGTGATAGTGCAGGTGCTTGTTAGAGAACAAGGGTACTGAGCGTGACCAAGACAAGAAGTCATTTGGATGTCTATCCACTCGTCAGTGACTTGCTTGATCTTGCAGTAGTGTGACTGGTCCTTTGACCTGCGGTGCTTCGGCTACTCACAGTGAGGTTATTGTAGTTTGACTGCACACATACATGGTCTCTAGCCATATGGGTCCATGCAGTGTAGATTGGCTGCAGTAAGTTCACTGTAGGAGTAGGGTATGCACCTATAAGGAATCTATCGACCTTGATAGAAGAGGAGTGATCCTATGTGATTTGTTAGACTGAGTTCTAAGACCTTGGCCAGGGCAGTAATATAAAGTGGAAAAAGAGTTTTCCATTAGCGAACTCAAGTCGAATAAATCTTGACATATGACAGACGATGGGGTTTGACGAGTTGTCCATGACCTCCGTCCTGTAGGGATCCACGATAGTAGGACTGTATCACACGTTAACTGCACCTAGAGGTTCATCTTTCTATTCTACTGGGTAGCCACTACATGCTGCTAGGTGTCACTGGTGGATGGTGGGACTCATAGGGATTATCTTGATGATCGATAAACCGTAATGAGTTGAGTTGGAATCGTTCCAACCCATTGAAAGGAGTTTTCAATGATATTGAGATAGAGATCACAATATATCTCACTACCAGTCAGAGTAGAACCTATGGGGTCACACACACTAGAAGTATTGACCGATCCGATGGTTGAAATCGTGATTAGGAATCACAAGTAATCAATTTGATTGATAAGAAGTTGAAGAAGGAAAGGGAATTAATTAATTGGACTTGAAACAAGAATCCTACTTTGGGTAGGATTCCTAGAGTCCTAATTAGATTAGGACTGGGAATCCTAGTTGGAGTAGGACTGGGATTCCTACTTGGAATAGGATTCCTACAATCCTAATGAGATTAGGAACTTTGAATTAAAATTGGATTCCTACTTGGAGTAGGATTCCTAGAAATCCTAATTGGATTAGGACTTCGAATTCAAATAAAGTCCTAATTGGATTAGGACTAAAATTAAACAAATCCTAATTGGATTAGGATTCCTTAAGTCTAAATTAATTATTAATCTAATGAATCAACATGACTCCTAATTGGATTAGGATTGAAGAGTTCAATTAAGTCATGATTCATTCAAGTCCTAATTGGATTAGGACTAGCGTAGATTGAACCCAAATTTGGCTAATCCTAATTAGATTAGGATTAAACCATGAGAGAGGCACCTAATTCTTTTTGGAAGAGGATTGGGTTAACCAAGTAAGAGGGGCATCAGCCCCTCTTCACTTAGTTGGTGCGACATGAAGAGAGAAGGGGGGCCGGCGCCCCCTCTTGGAAAGTAGTCAAGGGCTCCTAACTTGTAGGAGCCCTTCATCCTTATTAAAGGAGGACTAGGGCCGGCGCCCTAGATGGACCTTTCTCCTCTTCATCACGTGGCCACCCCCTCTCCATCTCTCCTTGGTTCAGCCGCCATCAGCAAAGGGAAAAGAAGAGGAGGCGTCTCCCTCCCCTTGGTCTTCTTCCTTGGCTCCAACGCATGGAAAAAGAAGAAGGCTGCAGGGGCTTTTGATCTTCTTCCCATCTTCATCCTTCTTCTTCCTCCTCTCAAGCACAATCAAGGGTTGATTGAAAGAGAGGAGATCAGCCATCAAAAGCTATCTCTGCAAGGGAGCTAGCACCCCGGTGAGATAGAGAGCTTGGATCGGATCCTGCTTCGTGTGGATACCCGTAGAGGCCGGACGTTTGAACGGCTTCAAGCGAACCCTCTTCCAAAACCACGAATTCAGATTTGCGGTGATCATCTACCCGCGCAAGGTGAAGATTTGATCTTCCTAATAGTTTTAAAAGTTTTAATTCTTACCTAATTACGAAAGGTCTAGAAACAACGTTCATGCGATGAACGTCGAACCCGTGCATGCCGATTCCGCTGCCATCTGATTTTTGTTTTGAAATATCAGCGGCATGGGCGGGTTCCCAACACAGGTGGCCGGCCTGCGGCGCCCACGGCCACACTCGTGGCCGTGCCCGTGGTCGTGCTCGGGGGCGCATTGGCGGCCTACAGCTGCGTCGGCGTCCCGCGGCCGGCAACCCACGGCCTGCGACTTGTGGCCGAGGCCGGCACCCGCGATTGTGGCTGCGGATCACCCACTGGTAAGTTTTTTTTTTTCCTATCTCCTCCCCCTTCCTTCTCCCGTGAAGGGGGAGGGGGATCGGCTCGGGAGAGGGCCGGCTTGAGGCCGGCGGCACCAGCTGTGCCTATGGCAGCCTCGGTAGCCGCGGTTTGCCTCCCCCTCTTCATCTCTCTTTCTTCCCTCTTCTTCCCTTCCCGTTTTAATTTTTATTTTGTTCTAAATCTACTCTACAAAGCATAATTTGTAGAGGAAAGGAATTAGAGCTTACCTGATCTGAAGGTGGTCGTCTGCCTCCTACTCCGGCAATGCAGCCTTCTGCTCTAGCGGCGCGAGTCCAACACCAGGTCCTGCCAACCGTGAAGGGTTGTGAGAGAGAGACAGTGGAGAAAAAGGAAGAGGGTGATGAAAGTCTCTACCGATCGGGGCTTCTTGTAGCCTCTGATTGCAGGGGAAGGCGGATGGTTGTAACCGCCCGCCATCAGGCAACCCAAATGCCTGCCCTTTGGTGTGCTGGCCTCCTCCGTTTCTACTAGAAACGGGAACGGTTATCACATTCTTCCCTCCTAATAAAAAAAAAATTTCATCCTTGAAATTTACATACCTGCATTTTCAAAGAGTTGCGGATGCCTCTCCCGCATTTCCTCCTCAAGTTCCCATGTGGCCTCTCTCTTCGAGTGATTGCTCCACTGAACTTTCACATAGAGCATAATACGCCGCCTCAGGACCTGCTCCTTATGATCAATGATGCGTAGAGGATACTCTTCGTAAGTTAGGTCTTTATAAATCTGCAGGGGCTCATGCTGTACTATATGGCTGGGATCAGGAATGTATCTCCGTAGAAGAGAAACGTGGAAGACATGATGCACACTGGATAACTCTGGTGGCAAAGCCAATCTGTAAGCAACCTCTCCTACTTTGTTCAGAATCTCAAAGGGGCCAATGTAGCGAGGACTCAGCTTACTATGTTTTCCAAATCTTGTAACACCCTTCGAAGGTGAAACTTTTAAGAATACAAAGTCCCCCTCCTGAAATTTCACTTCTCTTCTTTTCTTATCTGCCCAGTTTTTCTGTCTATCTTGTGCTGCCTTGAGCCTTTTCCTGATCAGTAGAATCTTCTCCCTAGCACTCTGAACTAATTCAGGGCCCAACAACTTCTTCTCTCCAACATCATCCCAATGTAAAGGAGACCGACATTTTATTCCATACAAGACTTCATAAGGTGCCATCTGGATGCTAGAATGATAACTATTATTGTAAGCAAACTCCACTAGTGATATATGATCATCCCAGCAACCTCCCAGATCAACAGTACTAGTCCGCAGCATATCCTTCAGGGTCTGAATCGTCCTCTCTGACTGACCATTAGTCTGAGGGTGATAAGCAGTGCTGAGTCTCAGATCATCTCCAAAATCCAGATACAAAGCGGGGGTCCCGATCAGATACAATGCTTACTGGTACCCCATGTAAGCGCACAATATCATCAATATACCTCTGAGCCAGCCTATCAAGTGAAGTGCCAACCCTAAAGGGTAAAAAGTGAGCTGACTTCGTGAGGCGATCAACAATCATCCATACTGCATCATTCCTCCTTACTGTCCTTGGAAGCCCAGTAACAAAATCTATAGTAATGTGCTCCCATTTCCACTCTGGAATCTCTAGTGGTTCTAGCAAACCAGCCGGCCTCTGATGCTCAGCTTTTACTTGCTGACATACCAAGCACCGAGCTACAAATCCTGCTATCTCTCTCTTCATGCCGTTCCACCAGAAATGTTTCCGTAAATCTCTATACATTTTAGTGCTGCCGGGATGAATAGAGAAACGAGACTGATGAGTTTTCTCCAGAATCTCTCTTTTTAGATCAGCATCCCTAGGCACACATAATCTACTGCCAAAATGCAGAGTACCATCCGGATGGATTCGGAGTTCGGGTCGTAACCCTCTCTCCACATCATTTCTAAGCTGACACAAATGTGCATCTGTCTGTTGAGCAACTTTTATTCTTTCTATCAAGGTAGGATGCACCAACAAACTAGCCAACATACTCCCAGCACCCTTGGTAATCACCTCGATCTGCATCATATCAAAATCTTTCAAAATCTGCTTCTGAGTGGTAAGCAAAGATATGGAGCCCACTGCTGACTTCCTACTGAGAGCATCTGCCACAACATTAGCCTTTCCTGGATGATATTTGATGCTTAGATCATAATCTTTTAGTAGCTCAAGGCATCTTCTTTGCCTTATGTTTAATTCCTTCTGAGTAAATATATACTTTAGGCTTTTGTGATCAGTAAAAACCTCACAAGGCTCACCATATAGATAATGTCGCCAAATCTTCAGAGCAAAGACCACTGCTGCCAACTCCAAATCATGTGTCGGATAGTTCTGCTCATATGGCTTCAGCTGTCTAGAGGCATAGGCTACTACTTTATTATTCTGCATTAGTACACAGCCTAATCCTTTCTTGGAGGCATCACTATAAATGATGAAACCCCCAGTATTGGTTGGCAAAGTAAGAATAGGAGCACATACCAGCCTTTGCTTTAGCTCTTGAAAACTTTGCTCACAATCTTCACTCTATACAAACTTTGCTCGTTTCTGGGTCAAACGAGTCAAAGGAGTAGCGATCCGAGAGAATCCTTCAACAAATCTTCTATAATAACCAGCCAAACCTAAGAAGCTTCTGATTTCAGTGATATTAGTAGGACGAGGCCAATCCACCACTGCTTATATTTCCTTTGGGTCCACTGATACCCCTTCTTTAGAGATTACATGACCAAGAAATGCAATACTATCCAGCCAGAAATCACATTTGCTCAGTTTGGCATATAATCTATTCTCCTGAAGAATCTGTAATACCACTCTCAAGTGATCTTCATGTTCTTCTTTGCTCTTAGAATAGATCAGTATATCATCAATGAAAATAATAACAAACTGATCCAAATACTGCTTAAAGACCCTGTTCATCAGATCCATAAAAGCAGCTGGCGCATTGGTTAGTCCAAATGGTATAACTAAAAATTCATAGTGCCCATACCTGGTTCGAAATGCGGTCTTCGGCACATCATCTGCTAGGATTTTCAATTGATGATACCCAGATCGCAGATCTATCTTGGAGAAGACTTGGGCACCTTGTAGCTGATCAAATAAATCATCAATCCAGGGCAGAGGATATTTGTTCTTCACTATCACCTTGTTCAACTCCCGGTAATCAATACACAGCCGCATACTTCCATCCTTCTTCTTGAAAAATAGTACAGGAGCTCCCCATGGTGAAACACTTGGGCGGATGAATTTCTTCTCTAGAAGTTCCTGTAGATGAACCTTCAACTCTCTCAGCTCTGCCGGGGCCATCCGATAAGGAGCCTTCGAGATAGGCCCAACACCCGGTAAGAGATCGATCCGAAAATCAATCTCCCGATCAGGAGGTAATCCAGGTAGATCATCAGGGAATACTTCTGGATACTCTCTCACAACAGGGATATCCTCTAGCTTGGTTTCTTTTGTAGTGTCTACCACACAAGCTAGGTAGGCCTGACACCCCTTTCTGAGGGCCTTCCTTGCACTCATTGCAGAGATAATGTGCAAAGAGGGATTTATAGTAGGTGCATCACCCTGATAGAAGATTTTCTATTCACCAGGTATCTGAAACACTACCCTCTTGCCAAAGCAATCAATGTGAGCATGATATTCAGACAGCCAATTCATACCAAGGATTACATCAAAATCATACATGTCTAACAGTACTAAGTCAGCCAATAATTTTCTGTCCTCTATCTGAATTATGCAATTTTTATGAACAGAATTTACCACTACTGTCTTCTTGAGAGGGGTGGCAACAAGTAAAGGCTCATCTAACTTATCAGGCATAAGATGCAAGGATGCAGAGAACCTGGAGGATATAAAGGAATGTGTAGCACCAGAATCAAATAGAACTAAAACATCAACAGAGTTGATGGGAATCATACCTGGCACAACTCTGTCACTGGCACTAGCATCCTATCGTGTCAGTGCGTACACCCATGCAGCTCCTCTCTACATCTGAACAATTGGTCTAGAAGGTCCAGATTCAACCTTCTTTTTGTTCGGGCAATCTCTGGCTATGTGTCCTGGCTGCCAACATATAAAACAGGCTCCCATCCTCTTCAAGCAAGGACCAGAATGCATTTTGTCACAGTAATAACAAGTCTTAAATTTCTTCTTCTTGTTAGGAGGGCCTTCAAAGTTTCTTGGTCGGTTCATCAGATTCCTTGACGTCTCGGCCCTTTTCTGCTCACCTCTTTCCTTCCCTGATTTCTTCAGATCTGCTTCTACCTTCAGTGCTCTCTCCAGGGCCTCTCCATAGCTGGTAAAAATCAAAACTGACAATCGGGATCGAATTTCGTCCCTCAAGCCTTGCTCAAATCTACTAGCCTTGCTTCTCTCAATCTCTATCATCTGAGGGCAGAACCAACCCAGCTTAGTAAATTTGTTGGCATATTTTAGCACAATCATATCATCTGTCTGCCTTAGAGATAAAAATTCATTTTCTTTAGATATTCTGACTGACTCAGGAAAATACTGGTCATAAAACATCTTCTTGAATTCCTCCCATGTCGGTAGCTCATCCTCACCCTCGAGTGCAGCTTCAATGGCCGTCCACCAAAACTCTGCATTCCATTTTAGCATAGGAATAGCCAATCTGACCTTCACTTCTTCGGGATATTGCAAGGCTTTGAACTGTTAGATGTATGCCCTAGAAGCCAATTTGGCTGACACATTGTTGATTATAGGGACATAATTTTGTACTTGACTGTTTATTATTGAATAAATAAAAGGCATCTTTTCATTCATATTATTATGTGTCTATGAATCGTCCAAGAAATTAATAAGATGATGATACATATTCTCAAGAGTTGAGAATTTGAGCCATGTATCATTGGTGATTAATTTCTAAATGCTCCTGATCAATGGATCATCACGAGGACGGTGATCGATCCGATCAGTGCACAGATCACTTTCCTTCTAGATGGACGAGACTTGAGTCCACAGTGTAGGGACACTGAAGTGATAGTGCAGGTGCGTTAGAGAACAAGGGTACTGAGCGTGACCAAGACAAGAAGTCACTTGGATGTCTATCCACTCGTCAGTGACTTGCTTGATGTTGCAGTAGTGTGACTGGTCCTTTGACCTGCGGTGCTTCGGCTACTCACAGTGAGGTTATTGTAGTTTGACTGCACACATACATGGTCTCTAGCTATATAGGTCCATGCAGTGTAGATTGGCTGCAGTAAGTTCACTGTAGGAATAGGGTATGCACCTATAAGGAATCTATCGACCTTGATAGAAGAGGAGTGATCCTATGTGATTTGTTAGACTGAGTTCTAAGACCTTGGCCAGGGCAGTAATATAAAGTAGAAAAAGAGTTTTTCACTATCGAACTCAAGTCAAATAAATCTTGACATATGATAGACGATGGGGTTTGACGAGTTGTCCATGACCTCCGTCCTGTAGGGATCCACGATAGTAGGACTGTATCACACGTTAACTGCACCTAGAGGTTCATCTTTCTATTCTACTGGGTAGCCACTACATGCTGCTAGGTGTCACTGGTGGATGGTGGGACTCATAGGGATTATCTTGATGATCGATAAACCCTAATGAGTTGAGTTGGAATCGTTCCAACCCATTGAAAGGAGTTTTCAATAATATTGTGATAGAGATCATAATATATCTCACTACCAGTCAGAGTAGAACCTATGGGGTCACACACACTAGAAGTATTGACCGATCCGATGGTTGAAAAGTGATTATAAATCACAAGTAATCAATTTGATTGATAAGAAGTTGAAGAAGGAACAAAGGGAATTAATTAATTGGACTTAAAACAAGAGTATGGAGTGATTGATTAAAACCCCTATTTGATTTTGATGAGCTCAAAGCATTTGAGTATATCTTATGTTTACTAATGAATTCAATTAAGTGTTTCAGTGAAAATCGTGTCTAAGTGTTTCTAGACTTGGTTCAAGATATTTTGGATAAGGTATGAAGTCAGTTTGAACCAAAGTCTGAGACTCGAGTCGACTCCAGGATATTACGAGTTGACTCCAAGCGTATCAGAATCACTGGCACGGGCTCGAGTCGACTCCAGACCAGTACGAGTCGACTCCAACTGAGAACAGACAGACGAACAGAAAGCATCAACTTAAAACCTGTCAGCGAGTCGACTCCTGAAGTGCGCGAGTCGACTCCGATGCTTACCGAGTCGACTCCGTAGTAATATGAGTCGACTCCAAGAAGCTACAGACAGAAAAGTCAGAGAGCGTTATTTCGACCCTGAGATTCGAGTCGACTCCTGTGGAACGCGAGTCGACTCCGATGGTTGGCAGGTCGACTCCAAAGAAAGTGAGAGTCGACTCTCAGTGGTACACAAAGAAAAAGTCAGAGAGGAGTTTTTGGACTCTGAGATTCGAGTCGACTCCCGCAATACACGAGTCGACTCCAAGGCAGCGCTCCACCAAAAAGACAGAGGGCCTAGTTTCGGAAACTGAGAGCCGAGTCGACTCCAGAGAAGTTCGAGTCGACTCCAAGACTGGACGAGCCAAAAGACAGAAGATCGGGAGTTCGGGCTCTGAGCGCCGAGTCGACTCCCAGGATTATCGAGTCGACTCGAGTGGGCCAAGTTGAAAATTGGCTTCGTGGATTTCATGAGATGAGCCGACTCCGAAAATGCCAAGTCAGCTCCAGAAGTTGGCGAGTCGACTCCGGGTCAAGACGAGTCGACTCCCAGTCGAAGAGGCTACTTTAATTCAAATCCGAAACAGTTGCCGAGTCGACTCCAGAAAAGCATGAGTCGACTCTCGCTACAGCCGAGTCGACTCCTGATCGCGCGAGTCGACTCCGACCCGCCAACGGACATATTGTCAGGTTGTGCAGAGTGTGCAGAACGGGCAGAAAAAGGTCTCAACGGCTAGTTTCCGTGGGGGATGGTTTAAATAGCCACAGAGGACTGTAGCAAGGTAGAAAACTACCATTCCATTCAAAGAGATCAAGCTTTCATTCTCTGCAAGTTGGTTTTCAACGAAAAGAGGGAAGAGCGGCATTAACTCCATCCAACTTCCTCTTCCCAGCATTTAAAGAAGCCTCCTCCTGCATTCAAGTCGACCAGACATTCAAGAGGAGACCCGAAGTTCAAGAAGCCCTACTCAACTCCAACTCAAACGTGTTTGAGGGCTTCTAACCTCTCTTCAGTTTATATTGTTATTTATCTGCTTTTGAGAAGTTTTGTTTTCTGTTTGTCCCTTTTATTTACATCTTGTCTTTGCTTGGTTCAATCGGGGGATTGAATCAAGGGTATAGAGGTTGGTTGGTGAGCCGAGTGTAAAACCAACGTGTGTAAGGGTTCGATTGTGATCCCGGAAAAACAATCGGGGTGGTTCTAGTCGGTGAGCCAGGGAAAACCGACCGAGTTCGTTGTGAGCTCGTAAAACAACAAGTTTGGTTGTGAGCTTGTAAAACAACCGGCTGTAATCCAAGGGGTTATAGTGAATTCCCAAGTGAGACTTGGGGAGTGGACGTAGGAGCAAGGGTTAGCTCCGAACCACTATAAAACATTGTGTTTGTGATTGATTGTCTCTCTCTATTTCTCTCATTTCATTCACAGCACATATAAACGAATCAATCATCACGCTAAAGCATTAATTAGTCATCCACAAACGTTTTAAATAGCTAAGTCATTTTAAAACCTAATTCACCCCCCCCTCTTGGGTTGTATATCTGGGCAACAAGTGGTATCAGAGCCTAAACTCTTCTACCTTAGAGTCAAAGATCAAAATGACAACCCCATTTGGATCTTCCCACATTGAGGGTCAGTCCACCCAAAGACCCCCTTTCTTTAATGGATCCGACTACTCATATTGGAAGGCTAGGATGAGAATATTTATTCAAACCCAAGATTATGAGATGTGGACCATTATAGTGAATGGACCATACATCCCATCCATCTATGTAGAGGGTGTCAATGTACCCAAACTAGAAAAGGATTGGGATGACCATGACTTTAGGAAGGCACAACTCAATGCGAAAGCAATGAATGTGCTCTATTGTTCACTAGATAGGAATGAATTCAATAGAGTCTCTACTTGCAATTCTGCAAAAGAGATTTGGGATAGACTTGAAGTGACCCATGAGGGCACGAATCAAGTCAAAGAATCCAAAATAAATATATTGGTTCATAAGTATGAACTATTTAAAATGGATTCTAATGAATCAATCACATGCATGTTCACTAGGTTTACTGACATTGTCAATGGCCTAAAAAGCCTTGGCAAAAATTATACTAACAGTGATCTTGTCAGGAAAATTCTTCGCTGTCTACCAAGGTCATGGGAAGCCAAGGTGACGGCAATCCAAGAAGCTAAGGACTTGAACAAGTTTCCACTTGAAGAGCTCCTTGGATCCCTAATGACTCACGAGCTAACAATGAAGCAGCACAGCGAAGAAGAGTCCTCCCATAAGAAAAAGGTAATAGCTCTTAAATCTACATCATCGGATGATGAACAAGAAGAAAAGGCCAATTTCTGCTTCATGGCCAATGAAAATGAGGTAACGTCCGAATCGCATCTAGATTTTACATTTGATGAATTGTATGATGCATTTAATGAACTAATGATTGAATATAAGGCCATAAATCTTAAGAATAAAGAGCTAAAGATAGCTAATCAATCATACCTACATAAATATGATAAATTAGTTAAGGATAAGGACTCTATCACCAAAGAAAATTTAGAACTTAAGACAAGCAATCAACTCTTAACTCAAAAGACTAATACCTTGAGTAAAGATAATGAAAAATTAACTAAGAAAATTTCAGAACTTAAAAACAATAAACAAATCTTAAACGAAAATCTCATAAAAGATTTAAACATTCTAAAAACCGAAAAACAAATTCTAACTAAAGAACTTGAAAAGTACAAACCTTTGGTTGAAAAGTTTACATATAGTTCTGAAAAATTGAATATGATACTTAATAGTCAACGAGCAGTATTTAATAGAGCGGGTTTAGGGTATAAACCAAAAAATAAGCAAAAATTTTTTAGTAACTTCTTTGTTAAAGCTGGGGAAAGTAAAACTAAGAAAATAACCTGTTTTTGTTGTGGAACCTTAGGACATAAAGCAAATGTGTGCGATTATAGAAAAGGTAAAACTAAAAGAAAAATTAATAGGGTATGGGTTCCAAAAGGAACCAACATGACTAACCATGAAGGACCCAAGAAAACTTGGGTACCTAAGATTACATGATTTGCTTGTGTAGGAGTGTCTTGCAGCCAAGGTCAACAAAAATTGCTGGTACTTAGATAGTGGCTGCTCAAGACACATGACGGGTGACAAGGATCAATTCTTCACCCTTGAAGCTAAGAAGGGAGGTGCTGTGACTTTTGGAGACAACAACCAAGGTCACATCATTGGTATAGGTAAAGTACAAATTACCCCTTCTACTTTTATTGATAATGTTAGGTATGTTGACGGTCTTAAGCATAATTTATTAAGCATTAGTCAATTATGTGATAAAGGTTATGATGTTATGTTTAAACCATCACTATGCATCGTAACAAACCCAAATGACAATAGTTTAGTTTTTAAAGGAATAAGACGTGGAAATGTGTATGTTGTAGATCTTGAGGATCTTGCCAAACACAACCCATGCTTAGTTGTTAATGAAACTAAGGACAATGATGCTAGTTGGCTATGGCACCGTAAGTTAGGTCATGCAAGCATGGACACAATATCTAAATTAGTTAAAAGAGATTCCGTGATAGGCTTGCCAAAACTAAGATTTGAAAAGAATAAAATATGTGAAGCTTGTCAATATGGCAAACAATCTAGGAACTCCTTTAAATCCATAAAATGTGTCTCTACTTCTAGACCTCTAGAATTATTACACATGGACCTATTCGGACCAACTAGAACAACAAGCCTAGGTGGAAATAAATATGGTCTAGTTATTGTAGATGATTATTCTAGATACACATGGGTCATGTTCTTAGCTCATAAGGATCAAGCATTTTCTGTTTTCAAGAAATTCCATAAAGAAGTAACCAATGCTAGAGATACCTCAGTAATAGCTATTAGAAGTGACCATGGTACCGAATTTGAAAATCATTTATTTGATGAGTTTTGTAGTAAAAAGGGAATAACACACAATTTTTCTGCACCTAGGACACCACAACAAAATGGAGTTGTGGAGAGGAAAAATAGAACTCTAGAAGAAATGGCTAGAACTATGTTATGTGAAGGTAACCTCCCTAAGTACTTTTGGGGAGAAGCCATTAATACTTCTTGTCATATATTAAATAGAGTTTTATTGAGACCCATTATAAAGAAAACACCTTATGAACTTTGGAAAAATAGAAAACCAAAGGTAAATTACTTTCATATTTTTGGATGTAGGTGTTTTGTTCATAATAATGGGAAAGATAATCTAGGTAAATTTGATTCTAAATCTGATGAGGGCATATTCTTAGGATATTCTACAACTAGCAAAGCCTATAGGGTCTTTAATAAAAGAACCTTAGTTATAGAAGAATCTATACATGTTGTATTTGATGATTCTAGTGACATTTCTTCTAGTAAGAGAGTTAATTTTGATGATGATGCTGAAATTCTTGAAGAAAAGATAGATGAGATGACATTACAAGATAACAATCAAAAATTAATTGAAGATGCATCATCAAGCCAAGAGACTATAGTAGATCATGGGCTAACTAAGGCTTGGAGGTATGCTCACGGGCATCCTAAGGAATTAATTCTAGATGATCCATCACAACCTGTTAGGACTAGAGCATCCCTTAGGAACTTAAATAATCATCTAGCCTTTGTTTCACATTTCGAGCCCAAACACATAGAAGAAGCCGAAAATGATGTAAATTGGATAAATGCAATGCAAGAAGAATTAAACCAATTTACTAGAAACAAAGTATGGAATCTAGTTGAAAGACCATCTGAATATCCAATTATAGGTACCAAGTGGATTTATAAAAATAAACTTGATGAAAATGGAATAGTTATAAGAAATAAGGCTAGACTAGTAGCAAAAGGTTATAATCAAGAAGAGGGTATAGATTTTGATGAAACCTTTGCTCCTGTAGCTAGACCTGAAGCTATTAGATTATTATTAGCATATGCATGCTCTAAGGACTTCAAACTATTTCAGATGGATGTAAAAAGTGCATTTTTAAATGGGTATATCAATGAGGAGGTATATGTAGAACAACCTCCTGGTTTTGAAAATCATCAATACCCTAATCACATATATAAATTGAACAAAGCACTTTATGGTTTGAAACAAGCACCCAGAGCATGGTATGAAAGGCTTAGCAAATTCCTATTAGAACATGAGTTCTCTAGGGGTAATGTAGATACAACACTATTTCTGAAAAAGCAAAACAAAGATATGTTGTTAGTACAGATTTATGTTGATGATATCATTTTCGGTGCTACTAACAATCACCTCTGCGAAGAATTTGCTGATTTGATGTAGAGTGAATTTGAGATGAGCATTATGGGAGAGCTGAACTACTTCCTCGGGCTTCAAATCAAACAGTCCGAAGGAGGCATCTTCATCAATCAAGCCAAATATATCAAGGAGATGCTCAAGAAGTTTGATATGGAGGGAAACAAGTCAATCAGCACCCCCATGAGCTCATCATGTAAATTAGACCAAGATGAATCAGGTAAATCTGTAGATCAGAAACTATATAGAGGTATGATAGGATCTTTATTGTATCTTACTGCAAGTAGGCCTGATATCATGTTTAGTGTTTGCATGTGTGCAAGATATTAGTCTAATCCTAAGGAATCACATCTAATTGCAGTTAAGAGAATCTTTAAATACCTAATAGGAACTAAGAACATAGGTTTATGGTATTCTAAAGAATCTAGTCTGAACTTAATAGGATATACAGATTCAGACTTTGCTGGATGTAAACTTGATAGAAAAAGCACCAGCGGGTCATGTCAATTCCTAGGAGAAAACCTAATCTCATGGTTTAGCAAGAAACAAAACTCGGTTGCATTATCTACTGCTGAAGCTGAATATGTTGCAGCCGGGAGTTGTTGTGCTCAAATCTTATGGATCAAACAACAATTAGAAGATTATGGCATTAAACAAGATAAAATACCCATTAATTGTGATAATACAAGTGCCATTAATCTAACTAAAAATCCAATTCAGCATTCAAGAACTAAACATATTGAGATAAGACATCACTTCATAAGAGATCATGTACTGAATGGTGATGTGACACTTCAATTTGTTTGTACTGATGATCAATTAGCTGACATTTTTACAAAACTCTTAAGTGAAGAGAGATTTAGTGTGCTTAGGAGGGGATTAGGAGTGATTGATCCATCCTAGTGGTAGTTTCCACTAGATTCATTGATTTTGATGATTAGATTGTGGTTAAAATAGAGTTTCTTTTCAATGATCATCAAATTAGATCATAATTTAGTGATTTTCCCTCATTCGGCACGAATATAGCATGATTTTAAGGTGCGTGCCAGGGTTCGAGACGACTCGAGCATGTTTCAGAGTCGGCTCGTAAGGGGGAGTCGACTCGCACATTTACGGGAGTCGACTCGAGATCAATGGTCGCAGAGGGTGAGTCGACTCGCATACAGTCGGGAGTCGACTCAAGGTCAATAGGCGCATAAGGAGAGTCGACTCGCGCATACTTTGGAGTCGACTCGAGGTCGAGTCGACTCGCGACTCAGAGGAGTCGACTCGCAGTCGGGATCCGACTTTTTAACCCTAACTTCATCGCTTAGAAAACATTTCTTTTCACCGCCGCCACTGTTCAAAACCCTAGAGTCGACTCGTAGATCGTCTCCGGCCGCCCCTAGGTCCTTTTCCCGTCGATTTTTCATCGCCCATTAGGTTTTCATCCCATTCTAGGTCAACCATGCCTCGAGGAGCCACATCCTCGAGAGGAGGAGACACATCCTCGAGAGGAGGAGATACATCCTCAAGAGGAGGAGTTACATCCTCGAGGAGACCTTAGCTGTTTTTGTGTTGACATGTATTGTTTTGCTTTACTTATTGTATTCTCAAATGTATTTACATACAAATCAATACAATGAGTAGCCATATTTTCTGCAATTCTGTGCCATTTGATCTATGATTGATTGTGTGTTCTGATTACCTCCTTTTTGATACGATGACAAAAAGGGGGAGAAATATTTAATAGATATGTAAATGGAATCAACATAAAAGGAATCAACATGAAAATTAAAACATAATTTGTTCTTAGTGGATTTGGTACCTCGAGGCTCATTATCTCTCTGTTGGGGCTCCTAATGGAGTAATCTCCAGAATCTATTCAAGGAATATTCGGAGATTAGCTGAATCCAACTCAAGAACAAATTGACAGATTTTCCCTCTAAAAACCAAAAATTTAAAATCAAAAAATTCAATACATTAAAAGAAAATTCAGAGAATCAAATCATAAGTGGAATGCATATGTTGAGGGGGAGAATCTGAATGTTTTTAAGAAAGCTAAATCATTAAATATATATAAGCCAAACAATTGATTGCATGATATGAAGGCTTATATAATTCCAAATGAAAGGGGGAGCTTTAATTCCAAAATTTATTGCTTCACACCTTTCAAGCTTGGATATATTAAATTACCAGACATTTGAATTCATTTATGTATTTTATTTCCTTGTTTATTGAGCAATTCACTTTACATATACTCAAAGTTTTGTCATCATCAAAAAGGGAGAGATTGTGGAGTGATTGATTAAAATCCCTATTTGATTTTGATGAGCTCAAAGCATTTGAGTATATCTTATGTTTACTAATGAATTCAATTAAGTGTTTCAGTGAAAATCGTGTCTAAGTATTTCTAGACTTGGTTCAAGATATTTTGGATAAGGTATGAAGTCAGTTTGAACCAAAGTCTGAGACTCGAGTCGACTCCAGGATATTACGAGTCGACTCCAAGCGTATCAGAATCACTGGCACGGGCTCGAGTCGACTCCAGACCAGTACGAGTCGACTCCGACTGAGAACAGACAGACGAACAGAAAGCATCAACTTAAAACCTGTCAGCGAGTCGACTCCTGAAGTGCGCGAGTCGACTCCGATGCTTACCGAGTCGACTCCGGAGTAATATGAGTCGACTCCAAGAAGCTACAGACAGAAAAGTCAGAGAGCGTTATTTCGACCCTGAGATTCGAGTCGACTCCTGTGGAACGCGAGTCGACTCCGATGGTTGGCAGGTCGACTCCAAAGAAAGCGAGAGTCGACTCTCAGTGGTACACAAAGAAAAAGTCAGAGAGGAGTTTTCGGACTCTGAGATTCGAGTCGACTCCCGCAATACACGAGTCGACTCCAAGGCAGCGCTCCACCAAAAAGACAGAAGGCCAAGTTTCGGAAACTGAGAGCCGAGTCGACTCCGGAGAAGTTCGAGTCGACTCCAAGACTGGACGAGCCAAAAGACAGAAGATCGGGAGTTCGGGCTCTGAGCGCCGAGTCGACTTCCAGGATTATCGAGTCGACTCGAGTGGGCCAAGTTGAAAATTGGCTCCGTGGATTTCATGAGATGAGTCGACTCCGAAAATGCCAAGTCAGCTCCAGAAGTTGGCGAGTCGACTCCGGGTCAAGACGAGTCGACTCCCAGTCGAAGAGGCTACTTTAATTCAAATCCGGAACAGTTGCCGAGTCGACTCCAGAAAAGCATGAGTCGACTCTCGCTACAGCCGAGTTGACTCCTGATCGCGCGAGTCGACTCCGACCCCCCAACGGACATATTGTCAGGTTGTGCAGAGTATGCAGAACGGGCAGAAAAAGGTCTCTAACGGCTAGTTTCCGTGGGGGATGGTTTAAATAGCCACAGAGGACTGTAGCAAGGTAGAAAACTACCATTCCATTCAAAGAGATCAAGCTTTCATTCTCTGCAAGTTGGTTTTCAATGAAAAGAGGGAAGAGCGGCATTAACTCCATCCAACTTCCTCTTCCCAGCATTTAAAGAAGCCTCCTCCTGCATTCAAGTCGACCAGACATTCAAGAGGAGACCCGAAGTTCAAGAATCCCTACTCAACTCCAACTCAAACGTGTTTGAGGGCTTCTAACCTCTCTTCAGTTTATATTGTTATTTATCTGCTTTTGAGAAGCTTTGTTTTCTGTTTGTCCCTTTTATTTACATCTTGTCTTTGCTTGGTTCAATCGGAGGATTGAATCAAGGGTATAGAGGTTGGTTGGTGAGCCGAGTGTAAAACCAACGTGTGTAAGGGTTCGATTGTGATCCCGGGAAAATAATCGGGGTGGTTCTAGTCGGTAAGCCAGGGAAAACCGACCGAGTTCGTTGTGAGCTCGTAAAACAACAAGTTTGGTTGTGAGCTTGTAAAACAACCGGCTGTAATCCAAGGGGTTATAGTGAATTCCCAAGTGAGACTTGGGGAGTGGACGTAGGAGCAAGGGTTAGCTCCGAACCATTATAAAACATTGTGTTTGTGATTGATTGTCTCTCTCTATTTCTCTCATTTCATTCACAGCACATATAAACGAATCAATCATCACGCTAAAGCATTAATTAGTCATCCACAAACGTTTTAAATAGCTAAGTCATTTTAAAACCCAATTCACCCCCCCCCTCTTGGGTTGTCTATCTGGGCAACAAAGAGTCCTACTTCGGGTAGGATTCCTAGAGTCCTAATTGGATTAGGACTGGGAATCCTAGTTGGAGTAGGACTGGGATTCCTACTTGGAATAGGATTCCTGCAATCCTAATGAGATTAGGAGTTTTGAATCAAAATTGGATTCCTACTTGGAGTAGGATTCCTAGAGTCCTAATCGGATTAGGACTTCGGATTCAAATAGAGTCCTAATTGGATTAGGACTAAAATTAAATATGTCCTAATTTGGATTAGGGTTTCTTAAGTCACAATTAATTATTAATCTAATGAATCAATAAGACTCCTAATTGGATTAGGATTGAAGAGTTCAATTGAGTCAAAATTGATTTAAGTTCTAATTGGATTAGGACTTACCTAGATTGGATCCTAATTGGTTCACCCTTGGGCTAAGCCTAATTGGATTAGGGCTTGACCACATTAGGGCATTTCAAACCCTACTTAATGTGGATTAGGGTTAACCATGAGGAGGGGAATATGCCCCTCCCTTTTTCATGTGGAGAAGGGAGAAGAGAAAGGTAATTACTCTAGGGCTCCTAGATTGTAGGAGCCCTAGATGGTTATAAAAAGGGGCAAAGGGGGCCGGCGCCCTAGATGAGCTCTCCCTCTCCTCTTCCAAGCCGTGGCCACCCCTCTCCCTTCCTTGGTTCAGCCGCCATCAGCAAAGGGAAAAAGAAGTGGAGGCATCTCCCTCCTCTTGGTCTTCTTCCTTGGCTCCAACGCAGGGAGAAAAAGAAAGGCTGCAAGGGGCTTCGTTCTTCTTCCTCTTCTTCATCCTTCTTCTTCCTCCTCTCAAGCACAATCAAGGGTTGATTGAAAGAGAGGAAATCAGCCATCAAAAGAAGTCTTTGCAAGGGAGCTAGCACCCCGGAAAGACAAGAGAGCTTTGATCGGATCACTGCTTCGTGTGGATACCCGTAGAGGCCGGGCACTTGAACGGCTTCAAGCGAACCTTCATCCTAGACCACGAACTTCAGTTTGCGGTGATCATCTACCCGCACAAGGTGAAGATCTGATCTCCCTAAAGGTTTTTAAAAGTTTTAATTCTTACCTAATTACGAAAGGTCTCGAAACAACGTTCATGCGATGAACGTCGATCCCGCACATGCCCCCTTTCCGCTGCCATCTGATTTTTGTTTTGCAATATCAGCGGCATGGGCGGGTTCCCAATAGTGGTATCAGAGCCTAGGCTTCGTAGATTAAGGTAAGAATTAAATATCTAAAGGCTTATTAGATCTGAAAATTGAATGATCATGCATGCTGAAAATTTCTGCATGCAGATTTTTCAGGGGTGCTGATTTTTGCATGCTGATTTTTATGTGATAAAATGATGATTCTAATTGCGTTGTTAATGAGATTACAAAGTTTAGAATCATGATTAGCATGATCAGCAACCTATGTCATGACATAATCAGTTAGTTTTCAGATCTGAAAATTATAATTGTTGCATATGGTGATGATCATAGGATTCAAACCCTTTTGGTATCAAATGTAATGACCTGCGATGTGATCTGCGATGTCATGTAATTTTTCAGATGCTTGCATGCATCTTATTTGATGTTTTGAGAGGCCTGCGTGCCTCCTAAAAGGAGATGTAATTTATTTTTATTTTTATTTTACATCTGGTTGTATTTCTGTGATGTGATGTACGTCAACGATCAAGTCGAAGACGATGCATGAGATGAACAGGGGTCTAAGCGGTTGATGGCGATTGGATCAAGAGTTGGTCAAGGATCGAATCAAGGAGGCTTAGAACCAATTCAAGAGTTGAAGACCAGTTGATCGATTGACGTGCATGTGCTTGTAATACGACCTAACTAGAATCCATGATCATCACCTATTTAAAGTTTAGCTTTATTTGATGCTGCGATTATAACTGCCTGTGATGTGCCGTTTGCATGTGATGTGAATGCGAGTCGGGTAGATAGGTTTACATGTGATGTAGCAAACCCAATTGAGACCTAAATCAAAACCTCCTCAATCAAGTCGAGAGTGAACCGACATGAGCGAGTCATATTAGATTAATTGATCTAATTGGTGTCTAGGAAAGCATGAAAGGTGGTTACTTAATTAGGACCTTACTCTCTGAGTAAGGAGAGCCTCCCACCTGCTTACCTGGCCAATTGTTCGATTACCTCTTATGAAGAGCTCAAGTTGCAAACACTAAGACCTGATTAACCAATATTAAGTCAATAGGTCTTCCACTGTAGTAGAGCTGCTAAGGCCTTTCTGATGTTGATTTGTCTCGGCTGGATATAGTGGTCAAGTTGCATCGGAGGGCTGGACCTCTCTATAGACATGAGATGTTGTAGGGTAAAGGTGGGGTTGGGCACCAATAACTGTTAGGTGAGGACCC
Organism: Phoenix dactylifera; assembly: GCF_051530095.1. Classification (NCBI taxonomy): domain Eukaryota; kingdom Viridiplantae; phylum Streptophyta; class Magnoliopsida; order Arecales; family Arecaceae; genus Phoenix; species Phoenix dactylifera. The sequence continues at coordinate 36,903,428 of NC_143190.1, read as the reverse complement.
AATGACGACTTTATTCCTACGGTTATACGGTGGGTCTGACTTAACTAAGAAATGGGACCAATAACTGTTAGGTGAGGTCTTCATGGCTTAGAGACCAAGTTACACTGCACCATGCTTGAGAAGCATTGTACAAGAGTTGTACACTCATCCATCTATGTGTCACCAATAACTGTTAGGTGAGGTGGCATGTAAATCGGTGGGACCGCAGTACCCACTAGAAACCCTAGTCGTGTGGGATTTCCGTTTCCCTACCAGGGGAGTGTGAGGGATTCGAGAAAATAGTGGGAGTTACATTTGTTCTAAAAGACCTTAGAACAGATTAGGATCAAGTACAAAAGTCTAACTAGAATCTTTACTCTCTGCAGATACAATGTCAGCTTCAAACCCTTTGACCCGTATTCTTGAGACCAACCGACTGACCGGAACCAATTACAAGGACTGGCTTAGAAATCTCAAAATTGTTTTGGACTGTGAGAAAATAGGCTACATACTCGATTCAGATATCCCCACACTACCAACACGTCCTACTGATGTTCAGCGTGAGATGCATAAAAAGTGGTTGGATGATGACATTAGAGTAAAATGCTATATGATGGCATCCATGTCAAATGAACTCCAATATGAAGACTGCTAGGGACATACTGGCACACCTGCAAGAGTTGTATGGTGAGCAGAGTCGCACAGCTCGTTTTGAAGTGTCCAATAGGCTTTTTAAAACAAAGATGCGCGAGGGGCAGTCTGTCCATGATCACGGTCTGACCATGATCAAGGACCTAGAGGAGCTTGAGAAGCTCGGTATGGACATGCACAAGGAATTACAAGTGGATTTGATCCTACAGTCACTTCCTGATTCATTTGGTCAGTTTATAGTAAACTACCACATGAATAAGATTGAATGCACTAAGACTGAACTAATCAACATGTTGGTAACTGCTGAGGGAGCCTTGAAAGGTTTAAGGGGCAATGTCCTTGCTGCTGAGTTGACTTCTGGTTCCAAAAGAAAGTCTACTTGGAAGAAAAAGAAGCCTGCTAAGAAGCAGAAGAAAGACAAGAAGCCAAAGAAGGAAGTTCAAAAGAAAAAGGCTAACGACAAAGGAAAATGTTTCCACTGCAATGTCGAAGGCCACTGGAAAAGAAACTGTCCTTCATACCTCGAGAGCCTGAAGAACAAGAAAGGTGACACACCTTCAGAAGGTATAGACTTGCTCATTATTGAAACTAATCTAACGGTTTCTTCTACTTCTAGTTGGGTTATAGATTCTGGTTCTAGTGCTCATTTGTGCACTACCATGCAGGGTCTAAAGGAAAGTAGAAGGCTGGCGGAAGGTGCGGTAACCCTTCGGATTGGCAACGGGGCAAAAGTTGCTGCTGTGGCTGTGGGCACCTACCATCTGCGACTACCGTCTGGATTTAGTTTATTACTTAGAGACTGCTATTATGTACCTGCTGCTAGCAGAAATTTGATTTCTGTTTCATGTCTAGCACAGGAAGGTCATGTTTTTACATTTGACAAAGACTGCTGTTCTATTTATTTAAGAAATAAAATAGTAGCACGTGGTTTCATGATCGACAGTCTCTATCATTTACATATGGATGTATCTGTGAATGTTACCGAGCAAGATGTGAGTGCCAAAGGATCCAAAAGATCCAGAGATGAGATAAACCAAAGATATTTGTGGCACCTCAGGCTTGGCCATATTGGAGAGGACAGAATGAACAAAATGGATAAAGATGGGCTTTTAGGCTCATTGACTTCCGAGTCATATCCAGTTTGTGAGTCCTGTCTTCAAGGAAAAATGGCTAGACTGCCCTTTGTAGGACATGGAGAGAGGACCACTGAAATACTTACCCTAGTACATACAGATGTATGTGGCCCATTCGATGTGCTAGCCAGGGGACGTTATTCTTACTTCATTACCTTTACCGATGATTATTCACGGTATGGGTATGTGTATCTTATGAGACACAAGTCTGAGTCTTTTAAAAAGTTCAAAGAGTTCAAGAATGAAGTAGAAAAACAAACTGGAAAATCTCTTAAGGCTCTTCGATCAGATCGAGGAGGAGAATACCTTAGTGGGGAATTCCGGGACTATCTCAAAGAAAATGGCATAGTCTCACAATGGACACCTCCGGGTACACCTCAACTCAACGGAGTGTCAGAGAGGAGGAATCGGACCCTATTGGATATGGTCAGGTCCATGATGAGCTTCACTGATTTACCTATGTTCCTTTGGGGAGATGCCTTACTCACAGCGATTTATTTATTGAATAGAGTTCCCTCTAAATCCGTTCCTACCACACCGTATGAGATATGGCATGGTAAGAAACCAAGTCTTGGTCATCTCAAGATTTGGGGATGTCCGGCCCACGTAAAGCGACTACAGGCAGACAAGTTAGAGGCTAGGACCATAAGTGCTCGTTTTATAGGATATCCTAAAGAGTCATTAGGATACAATTTTTACGTCTCAGAGGATCACAATGTGTTTGTGAGCCGTCATGCCATCTTCTTGGAAAATCAGTTTATCCTTGATAGAGGCAGTGGGAGGAAAATTGAGCTTGAAGAGAAAGTCTCTGAAAAGCAACGAGTCATGGATCCTATTGAACCCATTCATACAGAGCCAGTACACGATGTCCCTCGACCACCTCGTAGATCTAGTAGGGTCTCCCATCCTCCCGATAGATACTTAGGTATATTAGAAGAGGATACCGAGGAAATGTTCCTAGTGGGAGATAGGGATCACATACAGGATCCCAAAACCTACAACGAGGCGATATCTGATATCGATTCCGAGAAATGGCTGGAAGCTATGAAGTCAGAGTTAGACTCCATGCATTCCAACCAAGTCTGGACCTTAGTAGATCCACCAGAAGGTATTGTACCTATTGGATGCAAATGGATCTACAAAAGAAAAATAGGTTCGGATGGAAAGGTAGAGACCTTTAAGGCAAGGCTGGTGGCGAAAGGGTATAGTCAACGCGAAGGCATTGACTATCAGGAGACCTTTTCACCTATAGCCATGCTGAAATCCATCCGAACACTGCTTGCCATTGCAGCATTTCATGATTATGAAATCTGGCAGATGGATGTGAAAACTGCTTTCCTGAATGGATATCTTAATGAAGATATCTATATGAAACAGCCTTTGGATTTCACTTCCAGTGATGGAGATCACAAGGTCTGCAAGCTGCAAAGGTCCATCTATGGACTAAAGCAAGCATCTCGAAGTTGGAACACTCGTTTCGATGACGCAATCAAAATGTTTGATTTCATCAAAAACGAAGAGGAACCGTGTGTTTACAAAAAGGTTAGTGGGAGTGCTGTCGTTTTTCTCGTACTGTATGTAGATGACATTCTCCTGATTGGGAATGATATTCCCATGCTAACCTCGGTCAAGGTCTGGTTGTCAAAAGAATTCTCCATGAAAGACCTTGGGGAAGCATCCTATATTTTGGGAATAAAGGTCTATAGAGATAGATCTAGAAGGATGCTTGGCCTTTCACAGAAGATGTACATAAAGGAGGTGCTAAAGAGGTTCAGCATGGAAAACTCCAAAAGGGGTCTCTTACCCCTTAGGCATGGAATTCATCTCTCCAAGAAGATGTGCCCCAACACATCTGAAGAGATTCAACGCATGAGCAAGATTCCCTATGCATAGGCAATAGGAAGCCTCATGTATGCCATGCTATGTACACGACCTGATATAGCTCTTGCTGTGAGTGTCACAAGCAGATATCAGTCGAATCCAGGTAAAGAACACTGGACAGCTGTGAAGAATATTCTTAAGTGCTTGAGAAGAACTAAAGATTTATTCTTGGTCTTTGGGAGAAGATCAGTGTTGAAGGTAGAAGGATGCACACATATTGATGATAGAAAGTCTACATCAGAATATGTGCAATGATGGTTCAGTAAATTGGAAGAGTTCCAAACAACCGATCATTATAAATTCTACCTTAGAAGCTAAATGTTAAGCCGTATCTAAGGGTGCATTGGAAACCTTCTGGTTAAAAGTTAATTGCAGAGTTAGGTGTAATGTCATTAGATGCCATAACACTTTACTGCGATAACATTGGCACCATAGCACTAGCTATGGAGCCATGGTCTCATCAGAAGTCCAAGCACATAGAGCGGCGCTTCCATTTCATACGCGACTATGTTGAGAAGAAATATGTAGAGGTGCAGAGAGTAGACTCCGCGGATAACGTGGCAGACCCGTTCACTAAGCAGCTAAGTCAGCAAAAGACTGAAGCCCACCTTGAGAAGATGGGCCTAAGATATATGACCAATTGGCTTTAGTGCAAGTGGGAGATTGTTAGATGTATGCCCTAGAAGCCAATTTGGCTGACACATTGTTGATTCTAGGGACATAATTTTGCACTTGACTGTTTATTATTGAATAAATAAAAGGCATCTTTTCATTCATATTATTTATGTGTCTATGAATCGTCCAAGAAATTAATAAGATGATGATACATATTCTCAAGAGTTGAGAATTTGAGCCATGTATCATTGGTGATTAATTTCTAAATGCTCATGATCAATGGATCATCACGAGGACGGTGATCGATCCGATCCGTGCACAGATCACTTTTCTTCTGGATGGACGAGACTTGAGTCCACAGTGTAGGGACACTGAAGTGATAGTGCAGGTGCTTGTTAGAGAACAAGGGTACTGAGCGTGACCAAGACAAGAAGTTACTTGGATGTCTATCCACTCGTCAGTGACTTGCTTGATGTTGCAGTAGTGTGACTGGTCCTTTGACCTGCGGTGCTTCGGCTACTCACAGTGAGGTTATTGTAGTTTGACTGCACACATACATGGTCTCTAGCCATATGGGTCCATGCAGTGTAGATTGGCTGCAGTAAGTTCACTGTAGGAGTAGGGTATGCACCTATAAGGAATCTATCGACCTTGATAGAAGAGGAGTGATCCTATGTGATTTGTTAGACTGAGTTCTAAGACCTTGGCCAGGGTAGTAATATAAAGTGGAAAAAGAGTTTTCCACTATCGAACTCAAGTCAAATAAATCTTGACATATGACAGACGATGGGGTTTGACGAGTTGTCCATGACCTCCGTCCTGTCGGGATCCACGATAGTAGGACTGTATGACACGTTAACTGCACCTAGAGGTTCATCTTTCTATTCTACTGGGTAGCCACTACATGCTGCTAGGTGTCACTGGTGGATGGTGGGACTCATAGGGATTATCTTGATGATCGATAAACCCTAATGAGTTGAGTTGGAATCGTTCCAACCCATTGAAAGGAGTTTTCAATGATATTGTGATAGAGATCATAATATATCTCACTACCAGTCAGAGTAGAACCTATGGGGTCACACACACTAGAAGTATTGACCGATCCGATGGTTGAAAAGTGATTATAAATCACAAGTAATCAATTTGATTGATAAGAAGTTGAAGAAGGAACAAAGGGAATTAATTAATTGGACATAAAACAAGAGTCCTACTTCGGGTAGGATTCCTAGAGTCCTAATTGGATTAGAACTGGGAATCCTAGTTGGAGTAGGACTGGGATTCCTACTTGGAATAGGATTCCTGCAATCCTAATGAGATTAGGAGTTTTGAATCAAAATTGGATTCCTACTTGGAGTAGGATTCCTAGAGTCCTAAACGGATTAGGACTTCGGATTCAAATAGAGTCCTAATTGGATTAGGACTAAAATTAAATATGTCCTAATTTGGATTAGGGTTTCTTAAGTCACAATTAATTATTAATCTAATGAATCAATAAGACTCCTAATTGGATTAGGATTGAAGAGTTCAATTGAGTCAAAATTGATTTAAGTTCTAATTGGATTAGGACTTACCTAGATTGGATCCTAATTGGTTCACCCTTGGGCTAAGCCTAATTGGATTAGGGCTTGACCACATTAGGGCATTTCAAACCCTACTTAATGTGGATTAGGGTTAACCATGAGGAGGGGAATATGCCCCTCCCTTTTCCATGTGGAGAAGGGAGAAGAGAAAGGTAATTACTCTAGGGCTCCTAGATTGTAGGAGCCCTAGATGGTTATAAAAAGGGGCAAATGGGGCCGGCGCCCTAGATGAGCTCTCCCTCTCCTCTTCCAAGCCGTGGCCACCCCTCTCCCTTCCTTGGTTCAACCGCCATCAGCAAAGGGAAAAAGAAGAGGAGGCATCTCCCTCCTCTTGGTCTTCTTCCTTGGCTCCAACGCAGGGAGAAAAAGAAAGGCTGCAAGGGGCTTCGTTCTTCTTCCTCTTCTTCATCCTTCTTCTTCCTCCTCTCAAGCACAATCAAGGGTTGATTGAAAGAGAGGAAATCAGCCATCAAAAGAAGTCTTTGCAAGGGAGCTAGCACCCCGGGAAGACAAAAGAGCTTTGATCGGATCACTGCTTCGTGTGGATACCCGTAGAGGCCGGGCACTTGAACGGCTTCAAGCGAACCTTCATCCTAGACCACGAACTTCAGTTTGCGGTGATCATCTACCCGCACAAGGTGAAGATCTGATCTCCCTAAAGGTTTTTAAAAGTTTTAATTCTTACCTAATTACGAAAGGTCTCGAAACAACGTTCATGCGATGAACGTCGATCCCGCACATGCCCCCTTTTCGCTGCCATCTGATTTTTGTTTTGAAATATCAGCGGCATGGGCGGGTTCCCAACATGAACATCTTCTCTACCTTCCGAATCCAGGTCTCAGCAACCAGAGGGTCAGCTCCACCATCAATCATAGGTGGGTTGAGCCTATGGAATCGCTCATAGTAGGACTCAATGGGCTGTGCAGGTCGGGCAGTGGTCTGCACCTGCTGCTGCATCTGCATCTGCATCTGCTACTGCACCTGCTACTGCATCTACATCTGCTGCTGCACCTGTTGTTGCATCTCCTGCTGCATCTGAAGGAGCTGAGTCATCATCTGACTTGCTCCGGCAAAATCGGCCTGGGTGGCAGCTGGGTTCGGAGTTTGCTCAGCTAGCTGCCTGGCAAGTCCTCTCCCTCTTGCTCCTCTTCTCCGAGCTGCAATATTGCCAAGACTTCCTCCTCTCCGTTCCTCATTTTCACCTATCAAAAATATTAGCATAATTCAATTAACTAATTTTCTTTCTTTTGAATATGCCGAATTTAATTGAACGAGGATTAACTACCCATTTCCCTTACTATTTTTTTTCACTCTTGATTAAACCTATTGCTCTGATACTACTAAATATCACGCCCCAAATCCGGATCATGACACGGCCGTGCTATTGCAATCTTATGCACACAATAACACGAAGCCACTTGAAATTTTATAATAAAAATAAATAGTTTCATTTACTAGTGTCATAACATTATTCATGAAGTTGGAACAGTACAGAGCTTCTAAAATTAATTATTACATGACATTTCAGTTATCCCAACCCTGAATAACACCAAGCTCCCTGCTCCTAGTAGTCTTATTCATCTGTAGAAAAAAATAGATGAAAAGATATGAGCTACACAGCTCAGTAAGTAACCAGGTACTATCTTATTGGATCAAGTACAATTATGCCAATGCAGTGATCAAAAAGACAACAGTTGTAGTAAAATAAAATATTTTATAGATGATATACACAAATCAAGTTATAAAGCAATGCATGATCCATCCATGAAAGTTCATAACCATGATAATGCAAGTCATATAGAAATATTGCCATTTATCCATACTTTATAAAACATACTCTCAGACGGATGTGCTGCTATGGTCACTATAATCCCATGACAGTGTTAGATGTATGCTCTAGAAGCCAATTTTGGCTGACACATTATTAATTCTAGGACATAATTTGTACTTGACTTTATTATTATTGAATAAATGAAAGGCATCTTTTTCATTCATATTATTATTGTGTCTATGAATCGTCCAAGAAATTAATAAGATGATGATGCATATTCTTAAGAGTTGAGAATTTGAGCCATGTATCATTAGTGATTAATTTCTAAACGCTCCTGATCGATGGATCATCACGAGGACGGTGATCGATCCGATGAGATCAGTGCACAGATTACTTTCCTTATGGATGGACGAGACTCGAGTCCACAGTGTAGCGACACTGAAGTAATAGTGCAGGTGCTTGTTAAGAACAAGGGTACTGAGCGTGACCAATACAAGAAGTCACTTGGATGTCTATCCACTCGTCAGTGACTTGCTTGATGTTGCAGTAGTGTGACTGGTCCTTTGACCTGCGGTGCTTCGGCTACTCACAGTGAGGTTATTGTAGTTTGACTGCACACATACATGGTCTCTAGCCATATGGGTCCATGCAGTGTAGATTGGCTGCAGTAAGTTCACTGTAGGAGTAGGGTATGCACCTATAAGGAATCTATCAACCTTGATAGATAAGGAGAGATCCTATGTGATTTATAAGACTGAGTTCGTAAGACCTCGGCCGGGGCAGATTGCACAGTAGAGAAAGAGTTCTCCGCTCTCGAACTTAAGTCGAATAAATCTTCACATATGACAGACGATGGGGTTTGACGAGTTGTCCATGGCCTCCATCCTGTAGGGATCCACGATAGTAGGACTGTATCACATGATAACTACACCTAGAGGTTCATCATTCTATTCTACTGGGTAGCCACTACATGCTGCTAGGTGTCACTGGTGGATGGTGGGACTCACAGGGATTATCTCGATGATCGATAAACCCTAATGAGTAGAGTTGGAATCGTTCCAATCCATTGAAAGGAGTTTTCAATGATATTATGATAGAGATCATAATATATCTCACTACCAGTCAGAGTAGAACCTATGGGGTCATACACACTAGAAGTATTGACCGATCCGATGGTTGAATCATGATTAGAAATCACAAGTAATCAATTCGATTGATATTCAGTTGAAGAAGGAACAAAGGGAATTAATTAATTGGACTTGAAACAAGAGTCCTACTTCGAGTAGGATTCCTAGAGTCCTAATTGGATTAGGACTGGGAATCCTAGTTGGAGTAGGACTGGGATTCCTACTTGAAATAGGATTCCTACAATCCTAATGAGATTAGGAGTTTTGAATTAAAATCGGATTCCTACTTGGAGTAGGATTCCTAGAGTCCTAATCAGATTAGGACTTCGGATTCAAATAGAGTCCTAATTGGATTAGGACTTCAGATTCAAATAGAGTCCTAATTGGATTAGGACTAAAATTAAATATGTCCTAATTTGGATTAGAGTTTCTTAAGTCACAATTAATTATTAATCTAATGAATCAATAAGACTCCTAATTGGATTAGGATTGAAGAGTTCAATTGAGTCAAAATTGATTTAAGTTCTAATTGGATTAGGACTTACCTAGATTGGATCCAAATTGGTTCACCCTTGGGCTAAGCCTAATTGGATTAGGGCTAAACCACATTAGGGCCTCCCAATCCTCATTAGATGAGGATTAGGGCAACATGAGAGGGAGGGGCTCACGCCCCTCCTCCTTTGATCCCTTGGTGCGGCAACAAGAGGGGCCGGCGCCCCTCTTGGTAATACATCAAGGGCTCCTAACTTGTAGGAGCCCTAGATGTTATAAAAAGAGGAGGCTTGGGGGCTGACCTAATAGAAGAGAAGCTCCTCCTCTTGCTGCCGTATGCCCTCCCCTCCTCCTCTCCTTGTTTCAGCCGAAAGCAAGAAGAAAGGAAGAAGAAGCCTTGGCGGCCTCCTCCCCTTCCCTTCCTTCATCCAACGCAGGGAAAAGAAAGGCTGCAGTGAAGGCTTTGGTTCTTCTTCAAGATCCCTTCTTCTTCTTCCTCCTCTCAAGCACAATCAAGGGTTTATTGATAGAGAGGAAATCAGCCATCCAAAGTTGTCTCTGCAAGGGAGCTAGCACTTCGGGGAGACAAGGAAGCTTTGATCGGTCCTCTACTTCGTGTGGATACCCGTAGAGGCCGGGCACTTGAACGGCTTCAAGCGAACCTTCATCCTAAACCACGAACTTCAGTTTGTGGTGATCATCTACCCGCACAAGGTGAAGATCTGATCTTTCTAATATATTTAAAAGTTTTTAATCCTTACCTATCTACGAACGGTTCATGAAACAACGTTCATGCGATGAACGTCGATCCCGCTTATGCCGATTCCGCTGCCATCTAAATTTTTTTTGAAATATCAGCGGCATGGGCGGGCTTTCTAACAGACAGGGCCTGTTAATCTTAGTCGACTAATTCTGTTATTTGTTACCAACTTTAACCCGTTGGCAGAGGGCCTGTTATTCTTTGGATGCTAGCTCCAGGGTGTCGACTGGCCTCTATTTCTAGAGGTGCTCATAGCTATCTGAGAGTTCATAAATCATATTCTTTTTCTTTCATAAATCATAATCATCATAAATAGGTTGGAAAATGATAAATGGCATTATATAATTTAAAATGCATAAACATGCCTCAAATATCTTTTTTCATACAGTCTAATATAATCATAATTTCAAAACTCATACACCATCAAATATTCATGAAGGATGCTCTTTAATCAAATTCATGAATCACATGCAATCATATACTTGATCCTAATTTTGAGAAAAATATATCATAACCAATACATTTTCATAATTGTAAATAAACAGTAATTTAAAAAACTTTAAGATCAGTGCCATGGCAGATGGATGTGAAAACTGCTTTCCTGAATGGATATCTTGATGAAGATATCTATATGGAGCAACCTTTGGATTTCACTTCCAGTGATGGAGATCACAAGGTCTGCAAGTTGCAAAGGTCCATCTATGGACTAAAGCAAGCATCTCGGAGCTGAAATACTCGTTTTAATGATGCAATCAAATCGTTTGATTTCATCAAGAACGAAGAGGAACCGTGTGTTTACAAGAAGGTTAGTGGGAGTGCTGTCGTGTTCCTCGTACTGTATGTGGATGACATCCTCTTGATTGGGAATGATGTTCCCATGCTAACCTCGGTCAAGGTCTGGTTGTCAAAAGAGTTCTCCATGAAAGACCTTGGAGAAGCATCCTATATTTTGGGGATTAAGGTCAATAGAGATAGATCTAAGAGGTTGCTTGGCCTATCACAGAAGATGTACATAGAGGAGGTACTGAAGAGGTTCAGTATGGAAAACTCCAAGAGGGGTCTATTACCCCTTAGGCATGGGATTCATCTCTCCAAGAAGATGTACCCCAACACATCTGAAGAGATTCAACGCATGAGCAGGATTCCTTATGCTTCTGCAATAGGGAGCCTCATGTATGCCATGCTATGTACACGACCTGATATAGCCCTTGCTGTGAGTGTCACTAGCAGATATCAGTCGAATCCAGGCGAAGAGCACTGGACAGCTGTGAAGAACATTCTTAAGTACTTAAGAAGAACTAAATATTTGTTCTTGGTCTTTGGAGGAGCATCGGAGTTAAAGGTAGAAGGATACACAGATTCAGACTTTATGACTGATATTGATGATAGAAAGTCTACATCTGGATATGTGTTTTTGTGCAATGGTGGTACGGTAAATTGAAAGAGTTCCAAACAACCGATCATTGCTGATTCTACCATGAAAGCTGAGTATATCGCCGCCTCTGAAGCTGCAAAGGAAGCCTTCTGGTTCAAGAAATTCATTGCAGAGCTAGATGTAATGCCATCAGATGCCATCACACTCTACTGCGATAATAATGGCTCCATAGCTCTCGCTAAGGAGCCAAGGTCTCATCAGAAGTCCAAGCACATAGAGCGACGTTTCCACCTCATACGCGACTATCTCGAGAAGAAATATGTTGAGGTACAGAGAGTAGACTCCGCGGACAACGTGGCAGACCCGCTCACTAAATAGCTAAGTCAGCAGAAGACTGAAGCCCATCTTAAGAAGATGGGACTTAGATATATGGCTGATTGGCTTTAGTGCAAGTGGGAGATTGTTAGATGTATGCCCTAGAAGCCAATCTGGCAGACACATTATTTTGCGCTTATCGTTTCAAAGGCGATTTATCTTTCGAGATGCGAAGAAGAGTAAGGGTAAGGCAAGCTATGCTCTGTTCGAATGTTCTTATAGCTGAAGACTGAAATCCTGAGCTTGTAGCCGAGACAGGGGACCAAAACTTTATGTCTGAAAAACAGGGCCTCTCCCTCTTCTGTGCGGGCCTCTTTACCGCTTGAGCTTTCTCCCTATTGTGCAGGTGCCTCTATTGGTTTCTTCAATTCCTCCTATTCACGTTGCTATCTGGAACATAAATTTTGTACTTGACTTTATAATTATTGAATAATAAATGGGCATCTTTTCATTCATATTATTTATGTATCTATGAATCGTCCAAGAAATTAATAAGATGATGATACATATTCTCAAGAGTTGAGAATTTGAGCCATGTATCATTGGTGATTAATTTCTAAATGCTCCTGATCAATGGATCATCACGAGGATGGTGATCGATCCGATCAGTGCACAGATCGCTTTCCTTATGGATGGACGAGACTCGAGTCCACAGTGTAAGGACACTGAAGTGAGAGTGCAGGTGCTTGTTAGAGAACAAGGGTACTGAGCGTGACCAAGACAAGAAGTCACTTGGATGTCTATCCACTCGTCAGTGACTTACTTGATGTTGCAGTAGTATGACTGGTCCTTTGACCTGCGGTGCTTCAGCTACTCACAGTGAGGTTATTGTAGTTTGACTGCACATATACATGGTCTCTAGTCATATGGGTCCTTGTTGTGTAGATTGGCTACAGTAGGTTCACTGTAGGAGTAGGGTATGCACTTACATGGAATCTATCGACCTTGATAGAAGAAGAGTGATCCTATGTGATTTATTAGACAGAGTTCTAAGACCTTGGCCAGGGCAATAATATACAGTGGAGAAAGAGTTTTCCACTATCGAACTCAAGTCGAATAAATCTAGACATATGACAGACGACGGGGTTTGACGAGTTATCCATGACCTCCGATCTGTAGGAATCCACGATAGAAGGACTATATCATACGATAACTGCACCTAGAGGTTCATCATTCTATTCTGCTGGGTGGCCACTACATACTGCTAGGTGTCACTGGTGGATGGTGAGACTCACAGGGATCATCTTGATGGTCGATAAACCCTGATGAGTGGAGTTAAAATTGTTTCAACCCATTGAAAAGAGTTTTCAATGATATTGTGATAGAGATCACAATATATCTCACTACCAGTCAGAATGGAACCTATGGGGTCACACATATTAGGTAATGACCGATCCGATGGTTGAATGTGATTAGGAATCACAAATAATCAATTAGATTGATAAATGAAAACCCGCTAAGAGTTAGTGGTTAGAAGAAGGAATAATTGCAATCGGATTGCAATTTAATTTAATTAATTGGATTTAATTAATTGGACTTGATCATGAGTCCTACTTGGAGTAGGATCTTTGGAGTCCTAATTGGATTAGGATTTCAAATTAAATTAGAATCCTATTTGGAATAGGATTTCTAAAGTCCTAATTGTCTTAGGGCTGAAAATTGAACAAGTCCTGATTAGATTAGGATTTTCTTAAGTCCTAATTAATTTTAAATTTAATCTAATTAATTTTATGACTCATAATTGGATTATGATTGAAGAGTTCAATAGAGTCATGGCTCAATTAAATTCTAATTGGATTAGAAATTGGAGGAAATTGAAATGGGTTCATAAAAATCCTATTTTGACTAGGATTGGACTCATGCAATGGACCCAAATTAAAACCTCCTTTAATTTATTTAAATAGCAGATTTAAATGAACTTGAGGGAGAGGCCCACGCCCCTCCCCTTGGGGTATGCGTGGGAGAAAGAGGAGGGGTGCACGCCCCTCCTTGTTGGCCAAAACAAAAGATAAAGATGAGTTCCTAAAAAATAGGAACTCATCCTTATCACTTTAGGGATTAAAAGAGGAGGCGTGTGACCCCTCTTCTTCATCCTTTCCTGATGCATTTCGACAGCAACCTTTCTCCTCCATCTTCCTCTTTTGAGCCGCCATCAAGAGAAGAAAAAGAAGAGCCTTGATCGCCCTCTTCCTTCTTCATTTCGGTTTTAAAAGGGAAGAAAAAGAAAAAGGCTGTAGGGCTTTGTTCTTGTTCCTTTTGATCCATCCTTCTTCCTCCTCCTCCCTAAGCATTTAAGAGTTGATTGAAAGGGAGGACTTCAGCCATCAAAAGCCATCTCTGCAAGGGAGCTAGCACGCCGGGGAGATACGTAGGCTTCGATCGAATCATTACCTCGTGTGGATACATGTAGAGGCCGGACGCGTGTGCGGCTTCCATCGAACCTTCTACAAATCCACGTGAATCAGATTTGCGGAGACCATCAACCCGCACAAGGTGAAGATCTGATCTTCTTAATAATTTTAAAATAGTTTAAAATAATTTAATTCTAATCTATCTACAAACGAATGGTTTTAAAATACGTTCATGCGATGAACAGATCCCGCATATGTTTTTCCGCTGCAATCTGAAAATTATTTCGAAATTTTCATGGCATATGAGGGATGCTTAACAGTGGTATCAGAGCCAGGTTATGTAGATTAAGATTAGAATTAAATTTTTTTAAGGTATTTTAGATCTGAAATTTAAGGGATTATGCTTGCTGAAATTTATGTATGCAGAATTTTCAGCTTGCTGATTTTTCTGCATACTAATATTTAGATGCTTAGATTAATGATTCCAATGCTTTGATAATCTGATTACAAATATTTAGAGTCAAATCTAGCATGATCAGCAAGTCATGAGATGAAATAATCAGTTAAATATCAGATCTGAAAATAATTTTTATGCATATGATGCGTATGGTGATGATCATGGATGAATCCTTTTGAATGTGCTGAAATGTTCTGCGATGTTCTGTGATGCATGTAATTTTAATTTTCAGATGCCTACGTGCATCTTAAATTCATGTATTAGAGACCTGCGTGTCTCATGAAAAAGGGTTGTAATTTATTCTTTTATTTTATTTTAATTTTTAAAGCAATCTGGGATGTAATCTGTGATGTGTGTTGCACGTCGATGGTTGATCGATATGTACATCAACAAGCTCAACATGCGCGGATCGAGATCAAGGGTTGATTAAAGATGGATCAAGGAGTTGATCACAATTGGACCTAGAGGATCAAGATCGAGTCAAGAGTTGAAGACGATCAAACCAATTGACGTGCATGTGCTTGTAAAATGATCCCATCCTAGATCCATGATCATCACCATTTAATTTTATTTTTGATAAATGCCTGGATGTTTAATGCTTATATTTATGCGGGTACATTTATATTTGCATGAGATGTGAATACGCGATCGAGTGAGACCTAAATCGAAACCTCCCTAATCAGTCGAGGGTGAACCAACATGAGTTAGTCATATTTGATTAATTGATCTAATTGGTGTCTAGGCAAGCCTATAAGGTGGTTACTTAATTAGGACCTTACTCTCTGAGTAAGGAGAGCCTTCCACCTGCTTACCTGGCCAATTGTTCGATTACTCTTATGAAGAACTCAAGTTGCAAATACTAAGACTTGATTATGCAATATTAAGTCTATAGGTCTTCCACCATTGTAGAGCTGCTAAGGTCTTTTCGGTGTTGATTTGTCTCGGCTGGACACAGTGGGCAAGTTGCATCGGGGGACTGGACCTCTCTATTAGACATGAGATGTTGCGGGGTAAAGGTGGGGTTGGGCACCAATAACTGTTAGGTGAGGACCCAATGACGACTTTATTTCTGCGGTTATACGGTGGGTCTGACTTAACTAAGTAATGGGACCAATAACTGTTAGGTGAGGTCTTCATCACTTAGAGACCAAGTACCACTGCAATTTGCTTGAGAAGCATTGTACAAGAGTTGTACACTCATTCATTTATATGTCACCAATAACTGTTAGGTGAGGCGGCATGTAAATCGGTGAGACCGCAGTACCCACTAGAAATCCTAGTCGCGTAGGGTTTTTGTTTCTCCATTAGGGGAGTATGAGGGATTCGAGAAAATAGTGGAAGCATATTTGTTTTAAAAGTCCCTAGAACAAATTGAGTTCAAGTACAAAGTCTAACGAGAATTTTTATTCTCTACAGATCACAATGTCAGCTTCAAACCCTTTGACCCGAATCCTTGAGACCAACAGACTTGTTGGACATACTCGGCCGCTGTGCGGGCCATACCCGCGGGGTCCCTGAGCAGCACAGGGAGGGTCACTGTCAGCATGTCCTGCCACCTGCCAACGGCGATGGCCTGGTTAGTAGGTGGGTTATACCTGAGGGGTCCCTGAACCCATGGCGAGGCCAGGTCGGAGTCCGGGGTTGGGCGAGGCCTTGGTCGGAGTCGACTCGTGGCGCTGCCTTTGGTGGGGTTTAAGGAAATAGAGTTGCGCCTTCACTAACACCGGTCGGTTTTGGTGTAATGGTAGCGCTTGATCCTGACAACTGGTATCAGAGCCAGAGGTCTCGAGTTCGAAACCCAGGCATCGCGTTGGGGGGGGGGAATGTTGGACATACTCGGCCGCTGTGCGGGCCATACCCGCGGGGTCCCTGAGCAGCACAGGGAGGGTCACTGTCAGCATGTCCTGCCACCTGCCAATGGCGATGGCCTGGTTAGTAGGTGGGTTATACCTGAGGGGTCCCTGAACCCATGGCGAGGCCAGGTCGGAGTCCGGGGTTGGGCGAGGCCTTGGTCGGAGTCGACTCGTGGCGCTGCCTTTGGTGGGGTTTAAGGAAATAGAGTTGCGCCTTCACTAACACCGGTCGGTTTTGGTGTAATGGTAGCGCTTGATCCTGACAACTGGTATCAGAGCAGGTGCTCTAAGATTAATTATTGATCTCACGATCAAGAGCCAAAGATCATGACAACTCAAATAGATAGTTTCTAGGAGAAGGACAATTAATTGATACACCTCCACTATTTAATGGCATAAACTATACACATTGGAAAGCACGCATGCGCATTTTTATGCAATCACTTGATTATAATCTATGGAGTATTATAGTCAATGGAACACACACAAACACTAGTCATAATGAGAAAATGGTTCAACAAAATTCAAAAGCCATGAACCTATTATATTGTGCATTAGATAGGAATGAGTTTAATTGCATATCTTCTTGCATGACTGCTAAAGAAATATGGAATATGCTTGAAGACAAATATGAATGCACTAACAAATCTGAAACATCATGTGTAAAAGAAGAGCAGTATCATCCATGCTTCGTGGCACATGAGGTACGTGCTGAAACTGAAAGCACTTTTACATTTGATGAACTTCACGATGCCTTTTCTGATTTGTATTTAGAATATAAGAAACTTATTTGTAAGAACAAGAACTTAAAGAATGAAAATCAAATCCTAATAGATGAACAACTGAAACTAACTAATAAAACTGAAATCTTAATTAAAGAAAATAAAGAACTAAATCAAAGAAATCAACTTCTCACCGAAAGCCATGATAAACTTAAGAAAAACAATGAATTACTTTCAGAAGATAACAGAAGATTAACTAAAGAAGTTGGCAAATTAAAACCTATTGTTGAAAGATTTACTTTCAGCTCTGAAAAATTGAACCTAATGATAAATAATCAAAGAGCTGAATTTGACAAAGTTAGATTGGGATATCAACCATGGTACATCCAAAAATCTTTCAAGAATACAGTTGTTAAATCCTCCATTGCCTATCCTAAAATAGATTTTTATAAATATGATGAACAAAAGTTAATTAAAATCCCTTTTGCTCATCCTGAAATAGTTTTTCATAAATTCAATGAACCTAATGAACAAAATCAGAAAATTAAAAATTCATCATCTACTTATGTTAAATCTATGACTGTTAAATTTAACAAGAATATGCAGAAATACACATCTTGTAATCCTAAAATCTACAGGCCTATGGACAAAATAGCTATTAAGAAAATATGGGTTCCAAAAGGAACAATAATAGCTAACCTGCAAGGACCCAAAAGAGTTTGGGTTCCTAAGTTGAAAATCTGATTACTTTTCAGTAGGTGTGTCTAGCTCTCCAAGGTTTTAATAAAAGATATTATCTGAACAATGGGTATTCTAGACACATGTTGAAGAATGGAACTTAAATGTAAACAAGAAAAATAATTAAAATAGAAGAAATAACTTCAAATTTCTCCATCTTTCTATATTATACTTTACTTATTGTTGGATAAGTTGCTAGATGATTAATCAATTTATTAAGAATAACTCTATGAATTCTCTATATGCTTGATTGAGAGCTTTTATCCATGGCATTATTATTTATTGATCATAGATATGAAAATGTGTACTTGGTATGCCTTTGAAGATATGCACTATAAATACCAAGATTAAAGAAACCATCTTTGGCATATAATATCAACTCATGCGAGTATGGATTTATTTTCAAAAGACTTTGTCATTGGTTTACTTAGATTATCTTCTACAAGGTCAAAGTTTGCTATGCATATTAACTAAGGAAACAAACAAAAACCAATTTCTAAATCTAAAGATGTTGTTTCCAATACTAAGTTTTCAACAGCGTACATTGGTTTTGTTCTTGGCACTTAAATTGAAATATTTTCTGCATTGGCACAAACTCACAAAAAGGGATCAAATGAAAAAGGTTTGCAAACTATGAAAATAAAGAAGTATCATGGCATAGTGTTGAAAACCAATTTTGTATTAATTTGTGCACAGAAAATAATATTGAATGCAATTGTTTCTGCACCAAGAACACCATAAGTAAAATAGGGTTAATAGAATTCTTGAAGAAATGAAAAAGACAATTGTGTATAATAGTCATCTACTTAAATATTTTTTTAAAGCTATCATCACTGCTTGTCATACATATGATTTCTATTAGATCTATTTTTGATGAAAACTTCTTTTGATCTTCTGAAAAATAGAAAATAAACTATTGCATATCTTTCATATTTATCAGTAGTATATGTTATACTTGATATGGTTTCTTGAAAGTAATGCCAAATCTGATAGAGATATGTCTATCCTTGGATATCATTCATCAAGCAATGCATATAGAATATTCAATGAAAAGATTTTAGTTGCAGAAATATCAATTCATTTTATTCTTTATGAGACTAATGATTTATTATCAAGATACTAAAATCAAATTATATATGTATATGGTTAATCTTTTACATATAACAATCTGAAAACATGTTAATAATTAGAACCAAATTGAGTTTTTCAGAAATGCACTTAATGAAGAAAAATTGATGACTACTAAAAGACTAAATCAAGAAAAGATGAAATAGATCTTGATGAGATTCTTGTATAATTAGAAGTAAAGATCACCATTACATTTGCTTGCTTTATGAGCTTTATATTCTATCAAATGAGTGTGTAGAATGGACTCCTATGTGCTTACTTTATTAAAGAAGATATATGTTAAATAACCACCATATTTGAAAACACTCATTACAAATATGATAAAGCAATATATGATTTGAAACAAGCATCAAAAGCATGATATAAAAGCTTAAGCAACCTTTTTGATAGAAAGTAATAGTGATAAATCTTTGCATTAAAAAGAAGAATTTGTGATATCTTACTTGCTCAAAGTATACATTGATGACATCATTCTTGGTTCTACTAATGGAGATTTATATGAAGATTTTACTAAGCTCATGCAAGGTGAGTTTGAAATATGTATGATGAATGAATTAACATTTTCTCTCGAACTCCAAATTAAGCCAAACAAGAAAGGAGATCTTCATTGATCAAAGTTAGTCCACAAGAAAACTCTTAATAGAAGATTGGCATGAAGAAGGTATGTCTGTGACCCCATCTTGTAGAATTTGAAAAGGATGAGCAAAGTAGATCTATTGTTTTAAAGCTGTATTGAAGCATGATAGAATAACTATTTTATCATACAGCTAGTAGACCAGATTGTATGCTCATTATGTGCCCTTGTGCAAGACTTCAATCTAACTTTAATGAATCATATTTTATTGATAACAAATAAATCATAATCTGAATTTTGATAGAAACAACCGTTTAAGATAAGTTGATTAAAACTTAGCTAACATGTCTTATTGATAATTATCTTAAGCAAATAGAATATAAGCTAAATTGATTCTGAAAATAAAAAATTGATTTGACCTTGATAAATCTTTCTATTGCCTCACATGCTTGTCCTTGAACCATCTTGGTTAATGAAACTATCTCTTTAGTTTAAGTGATATGTGCTTGCTTATATTTAAGCAATCTCTTGAGTAAAGTGACTCAACATGCAACTATTGTCATATCTTATATTGAGTCATCTAGTTAAAAAATATGTTGGATGAATGTTTTGTATCTTGAAGAAACTAATGACTTTCTTTCAAGAAAGAAAAGGAGTTTGCAGGATCCTTGAGCAAGAAAATGAGAGATTTCAACTTGAAGGACACCTTCATAAGAGGTACAATAAACATTCACATGCAAACAAGAGAGAGGACTTTCTTCAGCCAAAAGGTTACACATAAGAAATCTAGTAGGTATTTGACTTGAAGAATGCAGAATGATTCGGTAATTTTAGATACCTCTCTCATAAATTAGCTGAGCAAAGTCATTAACTTAAATCTTACTATGGCATGAAGTCTTTAATTATTAATTTCTTGATATCATGTCTATATATGTATTGATTGACTTATGCTTTTAGAAATTGTTTCATGGTTTGCTCAAACTAAAATATTCCTTTGCCTATATCATAACCATGAAATACACAAGTATATGCTTAAAATGTTGATTTAAAATAACTTGGGAGAAGCTATGAGTCCATGAGCTTAATGAAAATGTTGTTTGCATGATATACATCTATATGATACATAAGATTATTTCCTTATTCTGCTCTTTCATGTAAATTACTTGAGAATAACAAAAAGAGAGAGAGATAAAGAAAAGAAAATGGATATTATTCAAGAGAAGGCAAGTACTCCAATCTTAAGCAAAAGCAAAACAAGCATAATATATTCGGCACATTTGTGATACTTGTGTGAACATTTTAACCTTTCTATATTGCTCATCATAGGGATGGTGCCAATGGGGAGGCTAGTGGTAGTACCCGGCACTATTTGACCCAACTATTCGGTGTAGGGCATATTAGGGACGGCACAAGAGGGAGGCTAGTCGTAGTACCTCGTGCCCCTTCCAACTCCACCGGATAGGGAGCAAATAGAGTATAGAGCACAAGAAAATAAAAATGAATGACAAAGTAAATGAAAGTATAAAAAGAATCAAGTCAAGCTTTAATCACTTGGAAACACACCTTAAGAATGAAATCAGTGCAAGATTATATTTAAATAAGGAGAGTTTATTTGAAAAGAATTGATTTTGGTCCTTGACATGCTTATTCTTAATATTTTAATGCATGATTTAACACGTAATATGTTTTGCATGTGGCATGATGCTTTAAATTACGGACTCTCAATATTGTGTAATGCTCCATGCTTAAATAATTTGATTGAATGTTTTATTCTGGTACTATTGAAAAGAAATTTCAGATTTGTCATTCACGATTATCTTTGAAAGATAAATAGATTTGCAAAAAAAAAAAGAAGAGTAGGATATTTCTATTTTGAATTGATCTTGATCTATCCTTCTACTTGCCTAACTTTGATACATAATGTCCTAATACTTGTTAAAATATCCTCCATTGTGTATCGAAACTCAATATTAAATATAAAGATTCTGAAAGTGCTCTAATGTTATTGAAATATGTGTTTTCAATCATAATGATTTAAGATGAGCTACAATGTGGAAGATACATATCTCAAATTATGACTTTGAAAGACTCTATTGAAAATCTTTATGAAATTCAGAATCTGATTTTGTATAAAAGCTTAAACTCAATATGATCTCTAAATAAAATCTTAATGTAAGAAAAACAAAATTAATTTTGATGCCTTGGTTGATTGCTCCGATACGCATCCGAAACATATCATTTCTTATCTTTAAAGTATACTAATATTGGTCCAAATGATGTGTCTTTCGATGATCTTGATTGAAAACAAAAATTTCTAAATATATGATTTTATTTTGATATTAAAAAGATTTATTGTGTTTCATGTATACATTGCTGAAAAACTATGATTAAGAAATAGATATCTATAAATATATATACCTCAATGATCATCTATATGTTTTTCTCTCCTACATTCTTAAAGACTTCCATCAGAATATATATAGAGTGAATGATTTTAAAGCTAGAAATATTTCAGCTCACTCAAATGATTCTAAAAGAAAGAAAATGTGAATGCTTTTGAAAGAAACTGAGCTTCAAATGAATCATTTTCTGATTAATATTTCTACACATTTTCTCTAAGATTAAGAGAAAGCATAACTTGTTCTTGAAGGATTAGAAAGAGTAATTGCTACAAATTTTGAATAATGATAGATTACTCTACATTCTCGATATCATAGAATTTCAGTTTTATTCACGTTTATCATTAAAATCTAAAATTCAACAATAGAAAAGAATGATTAAAGAAGAATGCATCTTTTGAGGGGGAGCTTTAGATATTCAGTATCTTTTTATGGATTGATTTTAATGAACCTCATTATATTGCAAGACTTGCTTTAATTATATAATGAGTTTATACCTTGAGATGAGTTCTATAAAGGTTGTCTTATCTCAAACATTGAGTCTTATGAAAATAAGCTGAAACTTATAGAAATTTTTTTTTTGAGATTGACAATTTTACTGAACATTATCTTCAAATTCTAAACTCTTAAATGGAATGATCAATTGAGGGGGAGAAAGAAAATCTCAGAAGGAGAGATCTTATGGAACTTAATCGCATAAATCTATAACTAAAGGAGAGAGAAAGCATACCAAGTGAAAAGTGATCCTAATGCTCTCCAATATGTATCATCTGAAATTTAAATCTGAAAATCTTTATGATACTCCTTGAGGCTTGTTATTTGGTTAATATATCTTATGCATAAATCATGAACCAAATTGCAATTCAAACAGTTGATCTTAAGAGCCTCTAACTTAATAAAAAAGGGGGAGAATAATGTATTGAATTTTCTTGAGTATCACTTAGAAAATCTATTTTGAAATTCACTAATGAGTCCTAATTGGCTTGCTCCTTAGAACTTCAATTTTGTGCCAATTCCTATTTTTATGTATCAAATTGTGCTTATTTTCTAAAGGAATAAAAGAAAGTCTTTAAGAGAGCTCTAAGATATATCAAAAATTGCATGAATCCATATTTTGGTATTTGTGCCCCAATGCTCTTATTATCATTAAAGAACTTTGAAGTCATTAAGAATTAATGATCCAACATGATGATATGTTTTTCAAGTATATAAGTTTTGATCTTATACTCTGAAAATTAATTAAATTGCTCTCATGTTGATAAAATACTTAATATATTGGGCAAAAGATCTTAAATGAACAAGCTTTCATACTTATTATTGAAGAGAGGTTAGATTTCCATTCGTGCTTTCTTTGAATATCATTCGTGATACTTCTTGAATTAACTTAAGAAAGATTCCATCTACACTTGAGTTGAAAACTATCCTTGGAATCACATTCGATGTGTTCTGCTCTGAAATTATCTTAATTGACTCTGATCTATGCTCATTAATCTTATTCTAATATTATTGCCTTGAGTTATATGATTCACATCCTTGCAATAATTTGACATGCAAATCAGAGTACAATCAGAAAAAGAAATATTTGAGTATTCTTATCTTTGTGCTTAATGTTTCACTATCTTTTTGATGTTGTCAAAAAGGGGGAGAAATATCTAAGTATATGCTCATAATGCTTTATGTGTTGATTATGTTAAGTTGATTAAATCTAAAGCATTATCATGAAGTATATGTTAAAGATATATATTTTCTACTTTAAACAACTTAGCTATGCACTACTTCTAGAACACAATATATTTTATATTGCATAGTTTTGTCATCATCAAAAAGGGGGAGACTGATGACCCAAAGATTGATTTTGATGATCACAAAAACCTTGAAGTATAAATACTAATGTTTGTGTTGCAAGGAGAAAAATATTCATTTTGCAAGGAACATAGCAAGCTGGAAGAACACAAGAAGGCCTCCAAAGCTCTCAAGAAAAGTTGGAAGAAAGTTACACTTCATTGGCCCAAGTTTCAAGTTCAAAGGACTCAAGTTGGAAGAGCAAATTCAAAGAAAAATCCAAAAAAATAGTCCTCGAGTCGACTCCTGAATAGTACGAGTCGACTCCAGGGAGTAACAAGGCAGAAACACAGAGAAGCTATTTTGGACCCTGAGAGCCGAGTCGACTCCTGAGGAACTCGAGTCGACTCCAATGGTTGGCAGGTCGACTCCTAAGGAAGCAAGAGTCAACTCCCAGAGAAATACAAGGCAAAAAGTCAGAGAGCCAATTTCAGACACTGAGTGCCGAGTCGACTCCCGCAAAGCCCGAGTCGACTCCGAGACAGCGCTACACCAAAAGACAGAAGACAGTGTTTTTGTCTCTGAGACTCGAGTCGACTCCAAGACAGTTCGAGTCGACTCCAAGGCAGCGCTACTCCAAAAAGACAGAAGACTGTTTTTCGGATACTGAGAGCCGAGTCGACTCCGAAACAGTTCGAGTCGACTCCAAGACTGAACGAGCCAAAAGACAGAAGATCGGGAGTTCGGCCTCTGAGCGCCGAGTCGACTCCCAGAATTCACGAGTCGACTCGAGTGAGCCAAGTTGAAGAATACATCTATGGATTCCTTGGGATGAGCCGACTCCAAAAGTGCAAGGTCAGCTCCAGATTTTGGCGAGTCGACTCCGGGTTAAGTCGAGTCGACTCCCAGTCGAGAAGACCACTTTAATTCAAATCTGGAACAGTTGCCGAGCTGACTCCAGAAAAGCATGAGTCGACTCCTGCTACAGCCGAGTCGACTCCAGATCGCGCGAGTCGACTCCGATCCCAACGGAAACTTTGTCAGGAGTTGCAGACTGTGCACAACGGCTCTATTTTTCTCTCTAACGGCTAGATTTCTGGTTCCACGACATGTAAAGCTATAAAATCAAGAGGAGAGCTAGGGGAGACGGCATGGAAGTGGGAGAGAACATTTAGGAAAGAGATTTAGAAGAGATTACAAGGAAAATCTCCCTAAAGCACAAAAGGGCCATTCAAAGCAAAATAGAGAGAAGAAGAGCATCCAAGTGAATCCCAAAGCTTCCTCTTCAACTGTGTGCTGCCTCGGTGATCCTCTACTTCGTGCAAAATCAGAAGAGGGTCAAGTGAAGAAGAAGCCGAGTTCCTCCATCTATGAATTAGTTTGAGGGCTTCTTCTCTTTACCTTACTTATTTATATTTGCTATATCTGCTTAAGTGAGAAGCTTGTATTTGTCTTTAAACCTTTGTTTTAATATCTTGTAACTTGATTCAATCAAGGGATTGAATCAAGGGGTTAAGGTTTGTTGGTGAGCCAAAGGGAAAACCAACGGTGTTAGGTTGTGGTTGGTGATCCTTTGGGAAAACCAACTGGGTTGATTGTGAACCCGGAAAACAATCGTTGTAAGGTTGTAGTTGGTGAGCCTGTGGGGAAAACCAAATGGGTTTGATTGTGAACCCGGAAAAACAATCGGTTGGTTCTAGTCGGTGAGCCTGTGAAAACCGACCGAGTTCGTTGTTATCTCGCAAAACAACAAGTTGGGTTGTGAGCTTGTAAAACAACCGACTGTAATCTGTAGGATTATAGTGAAATTTCCAAGAGGTCTTGGGGAGTGGATGTAGGTGCTGGGGTGCACCGAACCACTATATGTTTGTTGTGTTTGTAATGATTCTTGTCATTGTCTAACTTACTCACTTACTTACTTAGATAAATTGCTTGCTTAACTTTTATCCGCGCATCCTTTAGTTGCAAGCATATTCAATCTAGTCACATTCTATACATCAAACTGTTGCTAAGTTTAAATTTCACTGTGCATCTATATAACTTAGCATAATTAATTGAAAAGTTTTAGAAGTAGTCTAAAAGTTTAAAAAGACCCAATTCACCCCCCTCTTGGGTTGTATCTACTGGGCAACAACTGACTGGAACCAACTATGAAGACTGGCTTAGGAACCCGAAAATTGTTCTGAATTGTGAGAAAATAGGGTATGTGCTCGAGAATGATAATCCTAGGCTACCAGCACATCCTACTGATGATCAGCGTGAGACGCATCAAAAGTGGATAGATGACGACATTAGGGTCAAGTGCTACATCATGGCATCCATAACTAATGAACTTCAATGCCAGCATGAGAACATGAAGACTGCTAGGAAAATACTGGCTCATCTGCAAGAGTTGTATGATTAGCAGAGCCGCACTGCACGCTTTGAAGTGTCTAAAAGGCTCTTCAAGGCAAAGATGCACGAGGGGCAGTCTGTCCACGATCACTGTTTGACTATGATCAAGGACCTCGAGGAGCTTGAGAAGCTCGGTATGTCCATGCACCAGGAACTGCAGATAGATCTGATCCTGCAATCCCTTCCTGATTCATTTGGTCAGTTTATAGTAAACTACCATATGAATAAAATTGAATGCACGAAGACTGAACTGTTGAACATGTTGGTAACTGCTGAGGGAGCCTTGAAAGGTTCAAGGGGCTCTGTTCTGGCTGCTGAGCTGACTTCTGGTTCCAAGAGAAAGTCTACTTGGAAGAAAAAGAAGCCTGCTAAGAAGCAGAAGAAAGACAAGAAGCCTAAGAAGGAAGTTCATAAGAAAAAGGCTAATGACAAGAAAAAATGTTTCCACTGCAATGTCGACGGCCATTGGAAAAGGAACTGCCCTTCATACCTCGAGAGCCTGAAGAACAAAAAGGCAGACACACCTTCTGAAGGTATGTTAGACTTGCTCGTAATTGAAACTAACCTTACGGTTTCTTCTACTTCTAGTTGGGTTATAGATTCTGGTTCTAGTGCTCATTTGTGCACTACTATGCAGGGTCTAAAGGAAAGTAGGAGGCTGGCGGAAGGTGCAGTGACCCTTCGGGTTGGCAACGGGGCAAGAGTTGCTGCTGTAGCTGTGGGCACCTATCCTCTGCGATTACCGTCTGGATTTAGTTTATTACTTAGAGACTGTTATTATGTCCCTGCTGCTAGCAGAAATTTAATTTCTGTTTCATGTTCACACAGGATGGTCATGTTATGACATTTGATAAAGACTGCTGTTCTATTTATTTCAGAAATAAATTAGTTGCACGTGGTTTCATGATTGACAGTCTCTATCACTTGCATATTGATGTGTTTGTGAATGTGTCTGAGCAAGTGGTGAATGCCATAGGATCTAAAAGATCCAGAGATGAGATAAACCAGAAGTATTTGTGGCACCTCAGGCTTGGCCATATTGGAGAGGATAGAATGAACAAAATGGAGAAAGATGGGCTTCTCGGCCCGTTGGCTTCCAAGTCATATCTAGTTTGTGAGTCCTATCTTCAAGGAAAAATGGCTAGATTACCTTTTGTAGGACATGGGGAGAGGACCACTGAAATACTTACCCTGGTACACACTGATGTGTGTGGCCCATTCGATGTGCTAGCCAGGGGTCGTTATTCGTACTTCATTACCTTTACCGATGACTATTCACGATATGGGTATGTATATCTTATGAATACAAATCTGAGTCTTTTGAAAAGTTCAAAGAGTTCAGAAATGAAGTAGAAAAACAGACTGAAAAAACCCTTAAGGTTCTTCGATCAGATCAAGGAGGAGAATACCTTAGTGGGGAATTTCAGAATTATCTCAAGGATAATGGCATAGTCTCACAATGGACGCCTCCAGGTACACCTCAACTCAACGGGGTGTCAGAAAGGAGGAATCAGACTCTATTGGATATGGTCCGATCTGTTCGTCCGATTCCTGTCTACCTAAAAATATGCTAGACAGATCGTTGTTAGAACCGACGAACAAAAGTTAAATTTAATTCTACTCTTACCTTTTCTACTCGAAGAATAATGGTTGTAAGAGGTCGATCCACAGGGAGGCGGTTGGAGTTGCATAAAAATTAGAATGTTCACTCGGATTCAAAATCGACTTTTGAATAATGGAAGAAAAACATTATTTTGAGGATGTGGAATGATTCTCTAGTCTATTAGAGAATTATTTTTAATTGAAATTAACTAGAAGACATGTACTTAGATTTAAAGAGCATTTATATTTTTAACTAATCAAAGAAAAGCTTTGGCATAAATTAAACGGGATGAAAAACAGTGCTAAGAAGATCAAAAGCCTAGAACATAAATTTCATAAAGGAAAATTAGATGTATTGCATAAAAAGAAAAATTAAATAATTGCATAAAGAAAACAGAAATTTAACTAAACCTAGAACAAGGATTGCATGAAAGAGAAATGATAGATTTGCTTAAAAGAAAATTCATTACAAATAAAAGTGGAGATTGGAAACCTAATGTTTCTTCTCTTTTGCAAATAACATAAAAAAATAAAACAAAAAGCCTCTTCCTCCCATTAGAACATAAAATATTTTTTTACTCTTTTCTTTCCCAAAAACAGAGGATTGCTCTGTTCTTCTTTTCCCCACCGAGCTCTCTCCTTCCTTCTTCTTCTTCCTTGGACCCGCCGGCCACCACCTCCTTGGACCCGCCGGCTACCCCCACTCCGAGCTCTCCTTCCTCCTGCCGAGAACTCCCCTATTTATAGATCGCCCGAGCCTGGAGGAAGAGAAACGGGCGAGGGATCATGGCCGCTGGGATTCCGGAAGAGGAGGAGGGCGCGGTCTGCGACCGTGGGCGGGATCTCGGCTGCATCACGGCGGAAGCATAGGCGGAGGAGGCTGGATCATGGGACGGTTGCTGGAGGAGGAGGCGATTACGGCTTGGATCCGTGGATGGCGCCGTGGGATCACTGGGAGGTTGACTGGCCGCGGGATCTCTTGGAGAAGCTGGGAGGCGGACGAACGGCTGGACTGCATTCGAACGGGCGCCTGGGAGGAGGCGTGGATCACGGACGCAGCGTCGGAGGCTGGAGATGTGGACGGCTTGGTGCTGGGATCATGGATTAAAATCGGGAATGGAAGATTGGCTGTGGTTCCTTGACGATGCATCGCGGGATCACTGGAGGGGACGGTCGTCCGGGTCCACATGGAAGAGGGAGGAGCTGCAGACGCATGATTTTTGTGAGGAATGAATGCACGGAACGGCTGGGACATGCTGGATCTCTGCATGCATCACGGGATCTTGGACATGGAAGGAGGGAGGAGCTGCAGAAACGAAGGAAGAAATGCTGTTGTGAACCGTTAGGAGGAGCGGAAGAAGCCGGGAGGGAGCTGATCTGGATGCGCTGGATGCGGGGAGAGGCGGACTCGGACGGGCGCGAGCTTCGTGGGATGCTAGGAGGAGACGGATGTGGCTGGATTACGGCTTGCATCATACTTGCAGTCCGGGTGTGGGGGGCTGGATCATGGAATGAGCTGGGGTCTCTCGTGATCGCATGGACTGGCTGGACTTGAATTGAGCTCGGGCTGCCGCGCATTGGACTCAAACCCAATGTTATTGAGTCTTTTGGACTCCTTGCACTCAAACACAAATACAATGTTAATTAATTAATTTTATTATTAAAAATTAACTATAATACTAATTATGGTGGTACGATGATTGCACTTTTGTGCTCTCATCACACCCCCCAACTAGCTTATTGCTAGTCTCTAGCAATTTAGTGCGAAAATAAGAGTGCAAAAGTGTTATTTATTATATAAATATACTAAGATAAATACTCATTTTCGTAGAGCATTACGATTGCACTTAGCACGTGCAACAAGCCTTTAAACCCCTAGGTTACCCTAGTGGACGAGTGTTGTCTCGTGAGGGTTTGCAGTGAAGTTACCCACAAACTTCAATCCCAAAATAAAATTTGGTTTGTGAAATGAAAGTCTTATTTCAAGTACATAACTGATCAGAATTTCAAAAGCACACAAGGTTTTAATTACTAAGTAGCCTACTTTCTAGGTTAGTATGCAATTTGAGTTGAAGTCATTAAGTTTTTCATTAGGGAGTTGTAAGACTTATTTATACTTGAGTGCTCAGTGAAGTTTGGACCATGCACAAGCTAAGGTTTTGGATCTCCAAAATATCGCTAATATTAGTAGTTTCCAAGAATTGGTCGGATAAGACCTATTTGCTGATTCAAAATCATCTTTTCTGCAGAATTTCGAGAGCTGTGGATGTTTACTTTAATACCTCATGGGCTTCATCTGTAATATTCCAGTTTACTCGAATTTTTACAACGACGGCTTTCACACTATTGTCTTTCTTAAGATCAATATACAATTTTTTTTTTATTTTTTTTTGTTTTTTTTAATATTTTTTTTTGCATTAAAGAGAAATGATAATGTATATATTGTGCACTTTTACTCCTGTGATGATTCCTCCATGTAGCGAGCAATTAGTCGACAATTCTCACACCAGTTGGCATGAGGTGTCGGGCATCAAGACTCCCCTACGGACCTATGCTCGGATTCCTCATCACAAGCCCGCTGACCTTTGACAATAGGTAGCCCTTTCCGATGTACCTGACTAAATCCACCATTTTTTTTTTTTTTGGATCAGAAAAAGATGGTTCATCAGGATTCGAGGTTGCTACCATATTCTTCAACACAATGTCGAACCTATACCTTAGAAAATGCAGGCCAGATGTGTTGTGAAATTCAAAGCACTAATTAGCTTACAACTCACTAAAAGGAACTTAATAAAAAGAACTCACTTTGCACTACTTCCAACTAGTCATTGGGCTCTTAGATTTTATATACCTTGTGTGTTGTATATATTTTTTTTTTCAAAAATTTTAACTAAAAACTCTTTTTTTTTTTAGAAAATTTCAAATGCGTAAAAATACCCCCAAACCTAAATCTGACATTGTCCTCAATGTTAAAGAAAATTTAAAGCAGTAAGAGGACAGGGAAGAAGTACCTGATATGGGTGGGTGAATTGAAAGTTGGGGCAAAATCCCCCAAACCTGCATGTTAGTAATTTATTGATTTTTGTTGCCCAGATAGACAACCCAAGAGGGGGGGTGAATTGGGTTTTACACTAATTTTGCAATTAAAACGTTTGTGGATAACTAATTAATTCTTTTTGCAGGTTAATTAATTGGATGCTGTGTGCAGTGAATGAAAAGAAAGTGCAAATAACAAGACAATCACAAACACAAGGATTTTATAGTGGTTCGGAGCTAACCCTTGCTCCTACGTCCACTCCCCAAGTCTCACTTGGGAATTCACTATAACCCCTCGGATTACAGCCGGTTGTTTTACAAGCTCACAACCCAACTTGTTGTTTTACGAGGTCACAATGAACTCGGTCGGTTTTCCCAGGCTCACCGACTAGAACCACCCGATTGTTTTCTCGGGATCACAATCGAACCCTTACACGTTGGTTTTACCCTCGGCTCACCAACCAAACTCTACACCCTTGATTCAATCCCTCGATTGAATCAAGTGACAAGAAAACAGTTTATATAGAATACAGGAATAGCTTCTTGAAAAGCAAATATAAACAATATAACTAAAGAAGAGTTAGAAGCCCTCAAACAGATTTTTAGATTTGAGGAAGGAGGCTTCTCGAACTCTGCAATCTCCTCGTGAGTGGGAAGAAGATTTGCTGTCAGAAGAGGAGCCTTGAATGCGAAGAAGACGTTGGGTGTATGGACTTCAGTGCACTTCTTCCTTCTTTCTCTTGTATTTACTCTAGAGAGACTTTGGTAGGTGAAAATCACTTTAGCTTTGAATGGAGTCTCTCTATCTTCCCTTGCTACAGTCCTCTGTGGCTATTTAAGCCATTCCCCACGGAAACTAGCCGTTAGACACACTTTTCTAGCCGTTCTGCACATTCTGCACATCCTGACAATGTGTCCGTTGGGATCGGAGTCGACTCGCGCGATCTAGAGTTGACTCGGCTGTAGCAGGAGTCGACTCATGCTTTTCTGGAGTCGGCTCGACAACTGTTCCAGATTTGAATTAAAGTGGTCTTCTCGACTGGGAGTCGACTCGACTTAACCCGAAGTCGACTCCCCAAAGTCTGGAGCTGACTTGGCATTTTTTGGAGTCGGCTCATGCCAAAGATTCCATGGATGTATTCTTCAACTTGGCTCACTCGAGTCGACTCGTGAATTCTGGGAGTCGACTCGGTGCTCAGAGCCCGAACTCCCGATCTTCTATCTTTTGGCTCGTCCAGTCTTGGAGTCGACTCGAACTGTTCCGGAGTCGACTCAACTCTCAGTATCCGGAAAACAGTTCTCTGTCTTTTTGGAGTAGCGCTGCCTTGGAGTCGACTCGAACTTTCTTGGAGTCGACTCGCGTCTCAGAGACACAAATACCGTCTTCTGTCTTTTTGAGGTCGCGCTGTCTCGGAGTCGACTCGGCCTTTGCGGGAGTCGACTCGGCCCTCAGTGTCCGAAAGTTGCTCTCTGACTTGTGCCTTGTATTACACTGAGAGTCGACTCTCACTTTCTTTGGAGTCGACCTGCCAACCATCGGAGTCGACTCGCGTTCCTCAGGAGTCGACTCGGCTCTCATGGTCCGAAAACTGCTCTCTGACTTTTGTCTGTAACTCCCTGGAGTCGACTCGTACTACCCTGGAGTCGACTCGGCTAGCATCGGAGTCGACTCGCGCACTTCAGGAGTCGACTTGCTGACAGGTTCTGAGTTGGGTCTTTCTGTTTGTTTGTCTGTTCTTAGTCGGAGTCGACTCGTAATATTCCGGAGTCGACTCGAGCCTGTGCCAATGCTTCTGATACGCTTGGAGTCGACTCGTACTATCCCGGAGTCGACTCGAGTCTCAGACTTTGGTTCAAATTGACTTCTTAACTTATCCAAAATATCTTGAACCATATCTAGAGACTCTTAACCATAAATTTACCAGATTTTTACTGAAACACTAGATTGAATTCATTAGTAACCATAAGATATACTCAAATGCTTTGAGCTCATCAAAATCAAATAGGGTTACAATCAATCACTCCACAATCTCCCCCTTTTTGATGATGACAAAACATTGAGTATATGTAAAGTGAATTGCTCAAACAAACAAGAAAATTTACAAAACATTTTCAAAATGAATTCAAATGTCTGGTTATTTAATTTATCCATACTTGAAAGGTGTGAAACAATAAATTTTGGAGTTAAAGCTCCCCCTTTCATTTGGAATTATATAAGCCTTCATATCATGCAATCAATTGTTTGGCTTATATATATTTAATGATTTTGCTTTCTTAACAATTCAGATTCTCCCCCTCAACATATGCATTCAACTTTGTTTTGATTCTCTAAATTTTCTTTTAGTGCATTGAAGCTTTTGAACTAAAATTTTTGGTTTTTAGAGAGAAAATCTGTCAATTTGTTCTTGAGTAGGATTCGACTAATCTCCGAATATCCCTTGAATAGATTCTAGAGATTACTCCATTAGGAGCCCCAACAGAGAGATAATGAGCCTCGAGGTATCAAATCCACTACGAACAAATTATTGTTTGTTTTAATTTTTTGATTTTCATTTTGATTCCTTTTACATATCTATTAGATATTTCTCCCCCTTTTTGTCATCGTATCAAAAAGGGAGGTAAGCAGAACACACAAGCAAGTAGAGATCAATGTGCACAATATTGAAGAAAATTATCTACTCATTGTATTGATGTATATGTAAGTACATTTGTGAATACAATAAGTAAATACATGTCAAAATACAAAAAGAGCTAAGGCTTCCTCGAGGAGGATGCGGCTCCCCTGGGCTGTCTGGACTGTTGTTCCACGAGTAGGGTGACCGCATCGGTGACATGCTCTAACTGTCTGATAATGGCCGAGGTGGCCCTGCTGTGTGTCGTGTCGAGCTCGGTCACAGTCTGCTGAAGTGTGTCCAGCTTGGCGATCAGCACATTCGCCAAGCGCTCGGCCCCCTGACTAGTGGTGCCCATATCCTGTCGGATGTCATCTCGCATCTGCCGTGTGGTGCGTGTGACATCACTCATGCTAGAGAACTGGGCTTGTATCAGGCTCCTGACATTGTAGATTTCTTCCCGCAGATGGGCCGTCATCTCGGTCACGGCTAACAGGGAAGGAACCAATGCAGAAGAGGGTGCAGGGGAGGGAGCAGTCGCTGGACCTCGGAGCTCCCTCAGCAGGTCGTCCCGAAGATCCCTCACTATGTCCTGTCGCAACTCCCGGAGCTGCTCAGGAGAGATCCGGACCTCCATCAGCTGAGTGGGTGGAGCGGAGGAGGAGGGTCCGGCTGAGGTGGAGGGTACTGAAGTGGAGAGAAAGGTAGGAATGTCCGAATCAGGGTCAGGACTGGGGGAGTGTCTGGTAGTATGTGTGGAGGTAGATGGTTTCCTAACCCAGGTTCCCTCTACCTTATGAAAACCCATCCGGTGCATGGTCCCCTCGCCCATGCGATCTGTCCATCGCAGACCGCGAGAGGGTTCCCCCTCAGGAATGGGGATCCCAGACTCCCTAAAGATCAATGTGTACAGCATACCATAGGGAAGGGTGAGCCTAGGCCTATCTAGTGGCTCACATAGGTATCTGTAAATGAGTTTCGGAAAGTTGATTGGGGTGTCCTGGAGGATGTAGAACATAAGGGCTAGGTCCCTCTCAGAAACAAAATCGAAGCGGCCAGTCTTCGGGAAGAGGGTCCTAGAGATGATACTCAAGAGGAGCCGCATCTCAACTGACAGTGAGCTGGCGGACACCTCATCTAATGGGGACTGGGGTGGACACCCTAAAATGGCCGTAAGGGCCTCAGTCCTGTCCTCTGGATGTGTAGGAGATACCCCAACTTGGGGAAGATGGAGGATCTGAGCAATGATATCCTCCGAAATGAACAATGGGACACCGGCTACCGTTCCCTCTATCCCACCATGGCCCCTATGCACGGTACCGTAGAACTCCCTAACTAGCCCTGGGTATGTGGGGAGATCTAAGGAACAGAAGAACTCTAAACCCTGGGCCCTTAACCTCTCTCCTATGGTGAAGCCCTCCCGGGAGACATAGTCAAAGTTGACGTATCTCCCGGTGGAGACCGCCTTCCCGGCGCACGGACGCGAGGGAGCGGGCCTCGGCGGGGAACGAGCCGGAGGTTGTGGCCTCACGGGATCGTTCCGAGCCTTGGACCGTCGCTCGGTGCCGGTCGCGGGTTGGGGCCTCTTCCGGCTTGGGACAACGGCTTTACGAGGCATGGTCGAGCTAGAATGGGGTAAAACGCTAATGGACGGAGGAAGGTCGACGGAAAAAGTCCTAAGGACGGTCGTAGACGATCTAGGAGACGGCTCTAGGGTTTTTGAACAGTGGCGGCGGTGAATAGAAGTGTTGATTAAATGCTTGGATTAGGGTTAAAAACCCGGATCCCGACCTCGAGTCGACTCCACTGAGTCACGAGTCGACTCGACCTCGAGTCGACTCCGAAGTATGCGCGAGTCGACTCCCCTTATGCTTCCATTGTCCTCGAGTCGACTCCCGTCTATGTGCGAGTCTCCTCCTTATGAGCCGACTCTGAAACTTACTCGAGTCGACTCGAACTCTGGCACGCACCTAAAAATCATGCTATTTTCATACCAAACCAGGGACACTCACTAAGTTATGATCTAATTTGATGATCATAGTTGAGAAACTCTATTTTTAACACAATTTAATCATCAAAATCAATGAACTAGTGGAAAATACCACTAGGATAGATCAATCACTCCTAATCTCCTCCTAAGCACACTAAATCTCTCTTCACTTAAGGGTTTTGTAAAAATATCAGCTAATTGATCATCAGTGTAAACAAATTGAAGTGTCACATCACCATTCAGTATTTGATCTCTTATGAAGTGATGTCTTATCTCAATATGTTTAGTTCTTGAATGCTGAATTGGATTTTTAGTTAGATTAATGGCACTTGTATTATCACAATTAATGGAAATTTTATTTTGTTTAATGCCATAGTCTTCAAGTTGTTGTTTAATCCACATGATTTGAGCACAACAACTCCCGGCTGCAACATATTCAGCTTCAGCAGTAGATAATGCAACCGAGTTTTGTTTCTTGCTAAACCAAGAGATTAAATTTTCTCCTAAGAGTTGACATGACCCGCTGGTGCGTTTTCTATCAAGTTTACAACCAGCAAAGTCTGAATCTGTGTATCCTATTAAGTTCAGGCTAGATTCTTTAGAATACCATAAACCTATATTCTTTGTTCCTATTAGATATTTAAAGATTCTCTTGACTGCAATTAGATGAGATTCCTTAGGATTAGACTGATATCGAGCACACATGCATACACTAAACATGATATCAGGTCTACTTGCAGTGAGATACAATAAAGATCCTATCATACCTCTATATAACTTTTGATCTACAGATTTACCTGATTCATCTTGGTCTAATTTGCATGATGAGCTCATGGGTGTGCTGATTGGCTTGTTTCCCTCCATATCAAACTTCTTAAGCATCTCCTTGATGTATTTAGCTTGATTGATGAAGATCCCCTCTTTTGATTGTTTGATTTGAAGCCCGAGAAAATAGTTCAGCTCTCCCATCATGCTCATCTCGAACTCACTCTGCATTAAGTCAGCAAATTCTTCGCAGAGGCGATTGTTAGTAGCACCGAAAATAATATCATCAACATAAATCTGTACTAATAATAAATCTTTGTTTTTCTTCTTAAGAAACAGTGTTGTATCTACATTTTTCCTAGAGAACTCATGATCTAGTAGAAATTTGCTAAGTCTTTCATACCATGCTCTAGGTGCTTGTTTCAAACCATAGAGTGCTTTGTTCAATTTATATACATGATTAGGGTATTGATGATTTTCAAAACCAGGAGGTTGTTCTACATATACCTCCTCATTAATATACCCATTTAAAAATACACTTTTTACATCCATTTGAAATAATTTGAAGTTCTTAGAGCATGCAAATGCTAGTAAAAGTCTAATTGCCTCAAGTCTAGCTACTGGAGCAAAGGTTTCATCAAAATCTATACCTTCTTCTTGATTATACCCCTTTGCTACTAGTCTAGCCTTATTCCTTATTACAATTCCATTTTCATCAAGTTTATTTTTATAAATCCATTTGGTACCTATAATTGAATATTCAGAAGTCGTTCAACTAGATTCCATATCTTATTTTTAGTAAATTGGTTTAATTCTTCTTGCATTGCATTTATCCAATTTACATCTTTTTCAGCTTCTTCTATGTGTTTGGGCTCAAAATGTGAGACAAAAGCTAGATGATTATTTAAGTTCCTAAGGGATGCTCTAGTCCTAACAGGTTGAGATGGATCATCTAAAATCAATTCTTTAGGATGCCCGTGAGCATACCTCCAAGCCTTAGTCAGCCCATGATCCATCATAGCCTCTTGGCTTGATGATGCATTTCCAATTAATTTTTGTTCATCATCTTGTAATGTCATCTCATCAATCTTTTCTTCAAGAATTTCAGCATCATCATCAAAATTAACTCTTTTGCTAGAAGAGATATCACTAGAATCATCAAAAACAACATGTATGGATTCTTCTATAACTAGGGTTCTTTTATTAAAGACTCTGTAGGCTTTACTAGTTGTAGAGTACCCCAAGAATATACCCTCATCAGATTTAGAATCAAATTTTTCTAGATTATCTTTCCCATTATTATGAACAAAACACCTACATCCAAAGATATGAAAATAGTTCACTTTTGATTTTCCGTTTTTCCAAAGTTCATAAGGTGTTTTCTTTATAATGGGTCTTAATAAAACTCTATTTAATATATGACATGAGGTATTGATGGCTTCTCCCCAAAAGTACTTAGGAAGATTACTTTCACATAACATGGTTCTAGCCATTTCTTCTAGAGTTCTATTTTTCCTTTCCACAACTCCATTTTGTTGTGGTGTCCTAGATGCAGAAAAATTATGAGTTATCCCCTTTTTACTACAAAACTCATCAAATAAATGATTTTCAAATTCGGTTCCATGGTCACTTCTAATAGCTATGACTGAAGTATCTCTAGCATTTGTTACTTCTTTGTGAAATTTCTTGAAGACTGTAAATGCTTGATCCTTATGACCTAAGAACATGACCCAAGTGTATCTAGAATAATCATTTACAATAACTAGACCATATTTATTTCCACCTAGACTTGTGGTTCTAGTTGGTCCGAATAGGTCCATGTGTAGTAGTTCTAGAGGTCTAGAGGTAGAGACACAATTTATAGATTTAAAGGAGTTCCTTGATTGTTTGCCAAATTGACATGCTTCACATATTTTATTCTTTTCAAACTTTAGTTTTGGCAAACCTATTACGGAATCTCTCTTAACTAGTTTTGATATTGTGTCCATTCTTGCATGACCTAACTTACGGTGCCATAACCAACTAGCATCATTATCTCTAGTATCATTAACAACTAAACATGGGTTATGTTTGGCAAGATCCTCAAGGTCTACAACATACACATTCCCACGTCTTATTCCTTTAAAGACTAAACTATTGTCATTTGAGTTGGTTATGATGCATAGTGATGGTTTGAACAAAACATCAAAACCTCTATCACACAATTGACTAATGCTAAGTAAATTATGCTTAAGACCATCAACATATCGAACATTATCAATAAAAGTTGAAGGGGTAATTTGTACTTTACCTATACCAATGATGTGACCTTGGTTATTGTCTCCAAAAGTCACAGCACCTCCCTTCTTAGCTTCAAGGGTGAAGAATTGATCCTTGTCACCCGTCATGTGTCTTGAGCAGCCACTATCCAAGTACCAACAATTTTTGTCGACCTTGGCTGCAAGACACTCCTACACAAGCAAATCATATAATCTTAGGTGCCCAAGTTTTCTTGGGTCCTTCATGGTTAGTAATGTTGGTTCCTTTTGGAACCCAAACCCTTTTAATTTTTCTTTTAGTTTTTTCTTTTCTATAATCGCACACATTTGCTTTATGTCCTAATGTTCCACAGCAAAAACATGTTATTTTCTTAGTTTTGCTTTCTCCTGCTTTAACAAAGAAGTTACTAAGAAGTTTTTGCTTATTTTTAGGTTTATATCCTAAACCAGCTCTATTGAATACAGCTCGTTGACTATTAAGTATCATATTCAATTTTTCAGAACTATATGTAAATTTTTCAACCAAAGGTTTGTATTTTTCAAGTTCTTTAGTTAGTGTTTGTTTTTCCGTTTTTAGAATGTTCAAGTCTTTTGTGAGATTCTCGTTTAAGATTTGTTTATTGTTTTTAAGTTCTGAAATTTCCTTAGTTAGTTTTTCATTATCTTTACTCAAGGTATTAGTTTTTTTAATTAAGAGTTGGTTGCTTGTCTTAAGTTCTAAATTTTCTTTGGTGATAAAGTCCTTATCCTAAACTAATTTATCGTATTTAAGTAGGTAAGATTGATTAGCTAGCTTTAGCTCTTTATTCTTAAGATTTATAGCCTTATATTTAATCATTAATTCATTAAATGCATCATACAATTCATCAAAGGTAAAATCTAAATGCGTTTCGGATGTTACCTCATTTTCATTGGCCATGAAGCAGAAATTGGCCTTTTCTTCTTGTTCCTCATCCGATGATGATGATGCGTCGGAGTCTGATAGGGTGGAGACAAGGGCTTTCTTCTTCTTGTACTTGCTCCCCTTCTTCAGTAAAGGACACTTAGCTCTGATGTGCCCCGGCTTCTTGCACTCATAACATCCAATCCCCTCATTTTTTTTTCCTTACCTTTATCCTTGCGATAGAAATTTGAGGGGCCTCTCCTTTGATGAAAGGACTTCTTTTGGTTGATGAATTTTCTGAACTTGCGCACGAGAAGAGCCTCATCATCATCTCCCTCATGATCTTCTTCTTCACTGCTGCTACTGCAAGACAAGTCTTTGTTAGAAGATGTAGATTTGAGGGCTATTACCTTTTTCTTATGTGAGGACTCTTCTTCGCTGTGTTGCTTCATTGTTAGCTCGTGCGTCACTAGGGATCCAAGAAGCTCTTCAAGTGAAAGCTTGTTCAAGTCCTTGGCTTCTTGGATTGCCGTCACCTTGGCTTCTCATGACCTTGGTAGACAGCGAAGAATCTTCCTGACAAGTTCACTGTTAGTATAATTTTTGCCAAGGCTTTTTAGGCCATTGACAATGTCAGTAAACCTAGTGAACATGCAAGTGATTGTTTCATTAGAATCCATCTTAAATAACTCGTACTTATGAACTAATATATTTATTTTGGATTCTTTGACTTGATTCGTGCCCTCATGGGTCACTTCAAGTCTATCCCAAATCTCTTTTGCAGAATTGCAAGTAGAGACTCTATTAAATTCATTTCTATCTAATGCACAGTAAAGCACATTCATTGCTTTGGCATTGAGTTGTGCCTTCCTAAAGTCATTGTCATCCCAATCTTTTTCAAGTTTGGGTACAGTGACACCCTCTACATAGATGGATGGGATGTATGGTCCATTTAATATAATGGTCCACATCTCATAGTCTTGGGCTTGGATAAATATTCTCATCCTAGCCTCCCAATATGAGTAGTCGGATCCATTAAAGAATGGGGGTCTTTGGGTAGTCTGGCCCTCAATGTGGGAAGATCCAAATGGGGTCGTCATTTTGATCTTTTACTCTTTGGGTAAAAAGAGTTCAGGCTCTGAAACCACTTGTTGCCCAGATAGACAACCCAAGAGGGGGGCTGAATTGGGTTTTACACTAATTTTGCAATTAAAACATTTGTGGATAACTAATTAATTCTTTTTGCAGGTTAATTAATTAGATGCTGTGTGCAGTGAATGAAAAGAAAGTACAAATAACAAGACAATCACAAACACAAGGATTTTATAGTGGTTCGGAGCTAACCCTTGCTCCTACGTCCACTCCCCAAGTCTCACTTGGGAATTCACTATAACCCCTCGGATTACAGCCGGTTGTTTTGCAAGCTCACAACCCAACTTGTTGTTTTACGAGGTCACAACGAACTCGGTCGGTTTTCTCAGGCTCACCGACTAGAACCACCCGATTGTTTTTCCGGGATCACAATCGAACCCTTATACATTGGTTTTACCCTCGGCTCACCAACCAACCTCTACACTATTGATTCAATTCCTCGATTGAATCAAGTGACAAGAAAACAGTTTATATAGAATACAGGAATAGCTTCTTGAAAAGCAAATATAAACAATATAACTAAGAAGAGTTAGAAGCCCTCAAACAGATTTTTAGATTTGAGGAAGGAGGCTTCTCGAACTCTGCAATCTCCTCGTGAGTGGGAAGAAGATTTGCTGTCAGAAGAGGAGCCTTGAATGCAAAGAAGACGTTGGGTGTATGGACTTCAGTGCACTTCTTCCTTCTTTCTCTTGTATTTACTCTAGAGAGACTTTGGTAGGTGAAAATCACTTTAGCTTTGAATGGAGTCTCTCTATCTTCCCTTGCTACAGTCCTCTGTGGCTATTTAAGCCATTCCCTACGGAAACTAGCCGTTAGACACACTTTTCTAGCCGTTCTGCATATTCTGCACATCCTGACAATGTGTCCGTTGGGATCGGAGTCGACTCGCGCGATCTGGAGTCGACTCGGCTGTAGCAGGAGTCGACTCATGCTTTTCTGGAGTCGGCTCGGCAACTGTTCCAGATTTGAATTAAAGTGGTCTTCTCGACTGGGAGTCGACTCGACTTAACCCGGAGTCGACTCCCCAAAGTCTGGAGCTGACTTTGGCATTTTTTGGAGTCGGCTCATGCCAAAGATTCCATGGATGTATTCTTCAACTTGGCTCACTCGAGTCGACTCGTGAATTTTGGGAGTCGACTCGGTGCTCAGAGCCCGAACTCCCGATCTTCTGTCTTTTGGCTCGTCCAGTCTTGGAGTCGACTCGAACTGTTCCGGAGTCGACTCAACTCTCAGTATCCGGAAAACAGTTCTCTGTCTTTTTGGAGTAGCGCTGCCTTGGAGTCGACTCGAACTTTCTTGGAGTCCACTCGCGTCTCAGAGACACAAATACTGTCTTCTGTCTTTTTGTGGTCGCGCTGTCTCGGAGTCGACTCGGCCTTTGCGGGAGTCGACTCGGCCCTCAGTGTCCGAAAGTTGCTCTCTGACTTTTGCCTTGTATTACACTGAGAGTCGACTCTCACTTTCTTTGGAGTCGACCTGCCAACCATCGGAGTCGACTCGCGTTCCTCAGGAGTCGACTCGGCTCTCAGGGTCCGAAAACTGCTCTCTGACTTTTGTCTGTAACTCCCTAGAGTCGACTCGTACTACCCTGGAGTCGACTCGGCTAGCATCGGAGTCGACTCGCGCACTTCAGGAGTCGACTCGCTGACAGGTTCTGAGTTGGGTCTTTCTGTTTGTTTGTCTGTTCTTAGTCGGAGTCGACTCGTAATATTCCGGAGTCGACTCGAGCCTGTGCCAATGCTTCTGATACGCTTGGAGTCGACTCGTACTATCCCGGAGTCGACTCGAGTCTCAGACTTTGGTTCAAATTGACTTCTTAACTTATCCAAAATATCTTGAACCATATCTAGAGACTCTTAACCATAAATTTACCAGATTTTTACTGAAACACTAGATTGAATTCATTAGTAACCATAAGATATACTCAAATGCTTTGAGCTCATCAAAATCAAATAGGGTTACAATCAATCACTCCACAATTTTTTTTTTTTTTTTATAAAAGAAACATACATGTTGGGTTGCCTCCCAAGAGCGCTAAGTTTTATGTCTTCAGCCAGACAATTCTAATTCATTCATGATAAACAGGGTCGGTCAGAAGTGTCTCCTCAACTTCTGGACTCAGATACTCAAGGTATGGTTTTAAACGATGTCATTGACTTGAAAAGACCTACCATCCTTGGTATTGCATATTACTACTGCACCATACGGGTGCACTTTCTCTACTGTGAATGGGCCAGTCCAGCGAGATTTAAGTTTTTCAGGGAATAGATGTAATCGAGAATCATATAGAAGGACTTTTTGTCCTTGGTGAAATTCCTTACGAATGATCATTTTATCATGCATGATCTTCATGCGATCTTTGTACTTTTTGGCACACTCGTAAGCATCGTTTCTAATTTCTTCAAGCTCACCAAGTTGAAGCTTCCTATGTTCTCCTGCTTTGTCAAGATCGAAATTTAAATGTTTAATAGCCCAATAGGCCTTGTGCTCTAACTCAATAGGTAAATGGCAGGCCTTGCCATAGACAGTTCTATATAGAGACATTCCAATTGGTGTTTTGTAAGCCGTCCGATATGCCCACAGTGCATCTGTTAGCCTAAGAGACCAATCCTTCCGAGATGTATGAACAGTTTTTTCAAGGATGGTCTTGATCTCCCGATTGGAAATTTCGACTTGTCCACTTGTTTGTGGATGATATGGTGTACTGACCTTGTGATTAATATTGTACTTTCTCATAAGGGCTTTAAAGATTTTATTACAAAAATGTTTCTCCCCATCACTAATGATAGCACGAGGGGTGCCAAAACGAGCAAAGATAGATTCTTTAAGGAACTTGATCACCACTTTGTGATCATTGGTCTTACACGCGATAGCCTTA
This sequence comes from Phoenix dactylifera, assembly GCF_051530095.1. Taxonomy (NCBI): domain Eukaryota; kingdom Viridiplantae; phylum Streptophyta; class Magnoliopsida; order Arecales; family Arecaceae; genus Phoenix; species Phoenix dactylifera. The sequence goes on along the minus strand of NC_143190.1, from coordinate 36,860,115 downwards.
ATCCATTTTGATACATAGTCAACTGCCACAAGAATGTACTGATGCCCAAACGACATAGAAAAAGGACCCATAAAATCAATACCCCAAACATCAAAAATTTCTATAATTAAGATAGGGTTCAGGGGCATCTCATTCTTTCTCGAAAGTTTTCCTAATCGTTGACATCGATCGCAAGATTTACAATGGTCATGCGCATCTCGAAAAAGTGTGGGCCAATAAAATCCGCACTGCAAAACTTTTGCAGCAGTTTTCTTCCCACTAAAATGACCACCACAAGCATGGTCATGACAAAAGAAAAGGACATTCCTTTGATCATGTTCAGAGATGCATCGTCTGATGATTTGATCAGGACAGTATTTGAACAAGTATGGTTCATCCCAAAAATACCATTTTACACGAGCTAGGAAGCGGAATTTCTCTTGTTTGGTCCATGAACGGGGCATTCGTTCAGTAACTAGATAGTTGACTACATCAGCATACCATGGAACATTGGTATGGAAAATCATCATTAATTGTTCATCAGGGAAGGTCTCGGACACAGGTAATGATTCTGCAGATGACTCAACAATTAGTCTGGACAAGTGGTCAGCTACTACATTTTCAGATCCCTTTTTGTCTCGAATTTCGAGATCAAATTCCTGGAGCAATAGGATCCAACGAATGAGCCTTGCCTTAGCATCCTTCTTTGTGAGAAGGTACTTAAGGGCGGCATGATCAGAATAAATAAGAACCTTAGATCCTATCAGGTAGGGGCGGAATTTATCTAAAGCAAAAACAACTGCCAACAATTCTTTTTCAGTGGTGGAATAGTTGAGTTGGGCGTCATTTAGAGTTTTGCTTGCATAATGAATAACATGGGGAAGCTTCTCTACTCGCTGACCTAAGACAGCACCTATGGCATAATCGGATGCATCACACATGATTTCAAAAGGACGACTCCAATCAGGACTCCTTATGATGGGTGCTGAAGTTAGTTCAGACTTTAGTCTTTCGAAAGCAGTTATACAAATTGGCAAAAAATTAAAAGTAGCATCTTTCGCCAACAAATCGCATAAGAGTTTCGACAATTTACTGAAATCCTTGATAAAGCGGCGGTAAAAACCCGCATGCCCTAAAAAGGATCTGACTTCCCTAACAGTTTTGGGAGGTGGCAATTTAGCAATTAATTCTACTTTGGCCTTATCCACCTCAATTCCCCTTTGTGACACAATGTGTCCTAAAACAATACCTGATTCTACCATGAAATGATACTTCTCCCAGTTAAGAACTAAGTTTTTCTGTTTACAGCGTTCTACAACAAGTGTCAAGTGGTATAGACATTTCTCAAAATTGGATCCAAATACAGAAAAATCATCCATGAAAACTTCTAAAAATTTCTCCACCATGTCGGAGAAAATACTCATCATACACCGTTGGAATGTAGCTGGTGCATTGCATAGCCCAAAAGGTATGCGACGATAGGCAAAAGTGCCATAAGGACAGGTGAATGTGGTTTTCTCTTGATCCTCACGTGCGATAGGGACTTGGTTATATCCAGAATAACCATCGAGGAAACAGTAATGGGAGTGGCCAGCTAGCCGTTCTAGCATTTAATCGATGAAGGGTAGAGGAAAGTGGTCTTTCCTAGTCATGGCATTAAGCTTCCTATAGTCGATGCATACTCGCCATCCCGTTTGGACTCGAGTAGGGACTAACTCATTGTGATCATTTTTCACCACAGTGATGCCAGACTTTTTAGGTACGACTTGAACTGGGCTTACCCATTGACTATCAGAAATAGGGTATATAATCCCTGCATCTAAAAGCTTGATGACCTCGGCTCGAACTACGTCCTTCATGATTGGATTAAGTCGCATTTGTGGTTCTCTAGAAATTTTTGCATCTTCTTCTAGATGGATTTTATGTTGGACCGCAGAAGGACTAATCCCCTTAATATCAGCTATAGACCAACCGATAGCTTCATGATTCTTCCGAAGGATACTTAACAGCTTCTCTTCCTGTTCTTTAGTTAGATTCGATGCAATTATAACAGGTAAGGTCTTGTTTTCTCCAAGAAATGCATACTTCAAGTTTTCGGGAAGGTCTTTGAGTTCTAGTTGTGGAGGTTTGACATTGGATGACACTAGCTGAGATTCCGAAATAGGCAATGATTCAAACTTGGTGGCCCATCTGCTAGTATCCATCACAGGAATGGAATCTAACAATGCATTAACCTCTTGACTTAACTCGCAATCTTGACCAAAATTAGCCAAACATCTTTCCAATGGGTCAGAATAACTCGACTCTTCAAAAGAACTGCTAATTATATTCTCAATCATGTGAATTTCTTCCAAATCGTCCATCTCAGTTGACTGACTACTACTATGAAAAACATTGAGCTGGACAGTCATGTTCCCAAAGGCTAGAGTCATTATTCCATTTCGGCAACTAATCACAGCATTTGAAGTGGCCAAAAATGGTCTACCTAGGATCACCGGAATGTGACTTTCTGGATTTTTTACTGGTTCAGTTTCAAGGACTACAAAATCCACAGGATAGTAGAATTCATTAACTTTTACAATCACATCCTCTACAATTCCTTTGGGATACTTCACAGTCCTATCTGCTAATGATAAGGTAATGGTTGTGGATTTTAATTTTCCCAAACCTAGTTCGGTGTAGACAGAATAGGGTAATAGGTTTACACTTGCTCCTAAGTCTAGTAGGGCTCTCCGAATGATGGTGTCTCCTATTTTAATTTCAACAGTGGGGCAACCAGGGTCCTTATATTTTGGGGCAATCTGTTGTTGAATAAGAGATGAGGCTTGTGCCGCCATCACAGCTTGCCTAGGAATACTGGTTTTTCTTTTCACCGTGGTTAGGTCTTTTAAGAATTTTGTATAGGAGGGGATCTGTCTGATGGCATCTAGGAAGGGTAAATTTATTTGAACATTTTTAAAGACTTCCATGATTTCATCGTACTGAGATTTTTTCTTTGAGTCTTGTAGTCTACTAGGAAAGGGAGCCTTAGGTGTGTAAGTTTCTATTGGTTTCTCCTCTATTCCTTGTGTTCCCTGTTCTTGTGCCTTTTTTTGGGTGGGGTTTGGTTCATGTTTTTCTTCTTTTTCTTGCACAGAAAGTTGGACTTTGTTGTCCACTTGCTTGCCAGACCGTAAAGTGGTAATTGCCTGGACTTCATGGGTAGGGTTTCCATTAGAATCAATCTGAAACTGGCCTCTCGGCCCTTGATTCTGTTGTCTACTAGGGTTAGGTACTGGCTGACTGGGCAATTCACCTCTCTTCCTATCCCCTAGAGAGTTAGCTATTTGGCTCAGACTAACCTCAAGTTTTGCAATCGCTTGCGCATGGAATTGATTAGTCTGGGTTTGAGCTATGTTGGTTTGTTGTTGCTATTGGATGAAGTCTTGTTGCTGCTTCATCATGTTAGCCATCATGGCTTCTAATAATGTAGTTTGCTGAGGGATAGGGGCACTATAAGTAGGAATAGGTGGAGCTAATGATTGGTTTATTTGTGATGGATCTATCCTGGGAAAATTCTTCTGAAAACCTGGTGGACCACTTTGATACTGAATAGGTTCATTTTGCTTGTATGAGAAATTTGGATGGAACCTATTATCAGGGTGGTAGACTGGGCTGAATGAATTGGGAGTGGGCTTCTTGAAGGCACTATATGAGTTAAGAGCATTTGCCTGTTCAGCCTTAATGTTGGGTAAACTAGGACAACACTCCACTAGATGCTCAGAACTATTACACAAGATACATAAACTATGTGACTCGTGATCCACTTTCATGATGGGATTTAACTCTTTATATGAACTGGAACTAGTGGAAACAGTGAAAGCATCAAACTTTTTGCTTAAGTTGTTCATGCCAGTCACCAGATTGGACATGACATTTTTGACTTCTGGGTCTGCTTTCATTTCATAATTACCTGGTTTTCTAGACCCGAACTCATCTCTATTTACTTCCTCACCATAGCTACTCCAATTTTGGGCGTTCTCGGCTAAGTCAACAAAAAATTCATAGGCTTGATCCGGGATTTGGTCCATGAACCTACCTTTGTGCATGGACTCGATCATGTTTCTATGTGCCGGAGGTAGTCCTTTGTAAAAGAAATGTACTAGATCAGCCTTGTCAAGCCCATGGTGGGGGCACTTGACCAAAAGTTCATGGAATCTTTTCCATAGTTGGGAAAATTGTTGGGAACCCGCCCATGCCGCTGATATTTCAAAACAAAAATCAGATGACAGCGGAATCGGCATGCGCGAGTTCGACGTTCATCGCATGAACGTTGTTTCGAGACCTTTCGTAATTAGGTAAGAATTAAAACTTTTAAAACTACTAGGAAGATCAAATCTTCACCTTGCGCGGGTAGATGATCACCGCGAATCTGAATTCGTGGTTTTAGGAAGAGGGTTCGCTTGAAGCCGTTCAAACGTCCGGCCTCTACGGGTATCCACACGAAGTAGAGAACCGATCAAAGCTTTCTTGTCTTCCCGGGGTGCTAGCTCCCTTGCAAAGACTCCTTTGATGGCTGATCTCTTCTCTTTCTTTCAACTCTTGAAAGTGCTTGAGAGGAGGAAGAAGAAGGATGAAGAAGAGGAAGTAGATGAACCCCTGCACAGCCTTCTTTCTGTTGCTTGCGCTGGATGAAGAAAGGGAAGAGGAGGAGGCCGCCAACACTTGGAGGTTCCTTCTTTCTTGCTTGCGGCTGCAACTAAGAGGGAGGAAGAGGGTGGCCACGGCACAAGGGAAGAGGGCTCCAATGCTTAGGGCGCCGGCCTCATGGTGCTTCTTATAGCTATCAAGGGCTCCTCCAAAGTTGGAGCCCTAGATAACTTTCCAAAGAAAGAAGGGGGCGCCGGCCCTAGCTCCTCTCTTCTTGTCGCCCCAAGCAATTGGAGAGGGGCTGATGCCCCTCTTAGTTGGTTAACCTAATCCTCTTCCAAAGAGGATTAGGTGCCTCTCTCATGGTTTCATCCTAATCTAATTAGGATTAGCCAATTTGGGTTCAATCTATGCTAGTCCCAATCTAATTAGGACTTGAATGGGTCATGACTCAATTGAACTCTTCAATCCTAATCCAATTAGGAGTCATGTTGATTCATTAGATTAATAATTAATTAGGACTTAAGGAATCCTAATCCAATTAGGATTTGTTTAATTTTAGTCCTAATCCAATTAGGACTCTATTTGAATCCGAAGTCCTAATCCAATTAGGATTTCTAGGAATCCTACTCCAAGTAGGAATCCAATTTTAATTCAAAACTCCTAATCTCATTAGGATTGAGGAATCCTATTCCAAGTAGGAATGCCAGTCCTAATCCAATTAGAACTCTAGGTATCCTACCCGAAGTAGGATTCTTGTTTCAAGTCCAATTAATTAATTCCTTTTCCTTCTTCAACTTCTTATCAATCAAATTGATTTCTTGTGATTCCTAATCACGATTTCAACCATCGGATCGGTCAATACTTCTAGTGTGTGTGACCCCATAGGTTCTATTCTGACTGGTAGTGAGATATATTGTGATCTCTATCACTATATCATTGAAAACTCCTTTCAATGGGTTGGAACGATTCCAACTCAACTCATTAGGGTTTATCGATCATCAAGATAATCCCTATGAGTCCCACCATCCACCAGTGACACCTAGCAGCATGTAGTGGCTACCCAGCAGAATGGAATGATGAACCTCTAGGTGCAGTTAAATGTGATACAGTCCTACTATCGTGGATTCCTACAGGACGGAGGTCATGGACAACTCGTCAAACCCCATCGTCTGTCATATGTCAAGATTTATTCGACTTGAGTTCGATAGTGAAAAACTCTTTCTCCACTTTACTGCCCTGGCCAAGGTCTTAGAACTCAGTCTAACAAATCACATAGGATCACTCCTCTTCTATCAAGGTCGATAGATTCCTTATAGGTGCATACCCTACTCCTACAGTGAACCTACTGCAGCCAATCTACATTGCATGGACCCATATGGCTAGAGACCATGTATGTGTGTAGTCAAACTACAATAACCTCACTGTGAGTAGCCGAAGCACCGCAGGTCAAAGGACCAGTCACACTACTGCAACATCAAGTAAGTCACTGACGAGTGGATAGACATCCAAGTGACTTCTTGTCTTGGTCACGCTCAGTACCCTTGTTCTCTAACAAGCACCTGCACTATCACTTCAGTGTCCCTACACTGTGGACTCAAGTCTCGTCCATCCAGAAGGAAAGTGATCTGTGCACTGATCGGATCGATCACCGTCCTCGTGATGATCCATTGATCAGGAGCATTTAGAAATTAATCACCAATGATACATGGCTCAAATTCTCAACTCTTGAGAATATGTATCATCATCTTATTAATTTCTTGGACGATTCATAGACACATAAACAATATGAATGAAAAAGATGCCTTTTATTTATTCAATAATAAATAGTCAAGTACAAAATTATGTCCCTAGAATCAACAATGTGTCAGCCAAATTGGCTTCTAGGGCATACATCTAACAATCTCCCACTTGCACTAAAGCCAATTGGTCATATATCTTAGGCCCATCTTCTCAAGGTGGGCTTCAGTCTTTTGCTGACTCAGCTGCTTAGTGAAAGGGTCTGCCACGTTATCCGCGGAGTCTACTCTCTGCACCTCTACATATTTCTTCTCCACATAGTCGCGTATGAGGTGAAAGCGCCGCTCTATATGCTTAGACTTCTGATGAGACCTTGGCTCCTTAGCAAGGGCTATGGCGCCATTATTATCGCAGTAGAGTGTCATGGCATCTGATGTCATCACATCCAACTCTGCAATGAATTTCTTGAACCAGAAGCCTTCCTTAGCAGCTTCAGAGGCGGCGATGTATTCAGCTTCCATAGTAGAATCAGCAATGATCGGTTGTTTAGAACTCTTCCAATTCACCGCACCACCATTGCACAAGAACACATATCCAGATGTTGACTTCCTGTCATCGACATCAGTCATGAAGTCTGAATCTGTGTACCCTTCTACCTTTAACTCTGATGATCCTCCAAAAACCAAAAATAAATCTTTAGTTCTTCTCAAGTACTTAAGAATATTCTTCACAGCTGTCCAGTGTTCTTCACCTGGATTCGACTGATATCTGCTTGTGACACTCACAGCAAGAGCTATATCAGGTCGTGTACATAGCATGGCATACATGAGGCTTCCTATTGCCGATGCATAAGGAATCTTGCTCATGCGTTGAATCTTTTCAGATGTGTTGGGGCACATCTTCTTGGAGAGATGAATTCCATGCCTTAGGGGTAAGAGACCCCTCTTGGAGTTTTCCATGCTGAACCTCTTCAGCACCTCCTCTATGTACATCTTCTGTGAAAGGCCAAGCATCCTTTTAGATCTATCTCTATAGACCTTTATTCCCAAAATATAGGATGCTTCCCCAAGGTCTTTCATGGAGAATTCTTTTGACAACCAGACCTTGACCGAGGTTAGCATGGGAATATCATTCCCAATCAGGAGAATGTCATCTACGTACAGTACGAGAAAAACGACAGCACTCCCACTAACCTTTTTATAAACACATGGTTCCTCTTCGTTTTTGATGAAATCAAACGTTTTGATTGCATCATCGAAACGAGTGTTCCAACTCCGAGAGGCTTGCTTTAGTCCATAGATGGACCTTTGCAGCTTGCAGACCTTGTGATCTCCATCACTGGAAGTGAAACCCAAAGGCTGTTCCATATAGATATCTTCATCAAGATATCCATTCAGGAAAGCAGTTTTCACATCCATCTGCCAGATTTCATAGTCATGAAATGCTGCAATGGCAAGCAATGTCCGGATGGATTTTAGCATGGCTACAGGTGAAAAGGTCTCCTGATAGTCAATACCTTCGCGCTGACTATACCCTTTCGCCACAAGCCTTGCCTTATAGGTCTCTACCTCTCCATCCGAACCTATCTTCCTTTTGTAGATCCATTTGCATCCAATAGGTACAATACCTTCTGGTGGATCTACTAAGGTCCAGACTTGGTTGGAATGCATGGAGTCTATCTCTGACTTCATAGCTTTCAGCCATTTCTCGGAATCGATATCAGATATCGCCTCGTTGTAGGTTTTGGGATCCTGTATGTGATCCCTATCTCCCACTAGGAACATTTTCTCGGTATCCTCTTCTAGTATACCTAAGTATCTATCGGGAGGATGGGAGACCCTACTAGATCTACGAGGTGGTTGAGGGACATCGTGTACTGGCTCCTTATGAATAGGTTCTATAGGATCCATGACTCGTTGCTTTTCAGAGACTTTCTCTTCAAGCTCAATTTTCCTCCCACTGCCTCTATCAAGGATAAACTGATTTTCCAAGAAGATGGCATGACGGCTCACAAACACATTGTGATCCTCTGAGACGTAAAAATTGTATCCTAATGACTCTTTAGGATATCCTATAAAACGAGCACTTATGGTCCTAGCCTCTAACTTGTCCGCCTGTAGTCGCTTGACGTGGGCCGGACACCCCCAAATCTTGAGATGACCCAGACTTGGTTTCTTACCATGCCATATCTCATACGGTGTGGTAGGAACGGATTTAGAGGAAACTCTATTCAATAAATAAATCGCTGTGAGTAAGGCATCTCCCCAAAGAAACATAGGTAAATCAGTGAAGCTCATCATGGACCTGACCATGTCCAACAGGGTCCGATTTCTCCTCTCTGACACCTCGTTGAGTTGAGGTGTACCCGGAGGTGTCCATTGTGAGACTATGCCGTTTTCTTTGAGATAGTCCCGGAATTCCCCACTAAGGTATTCTCCTCCTCGATCTGATCGAAGAGCCTTAAGAGGTTTTCCAGTTTGTTTTTCTACTTCATTCTTGAACTCTTTGAACTTTTCAAAGGATTCAGACTTGTGTCTCATAAGATACACATACCCATACCGTGAATAATCATCGGTAAAGGTAATGAAGTATGAATAACGTCCCCTGGCTAGCACATCGAATGGGCCACATACATCTGTATGTACTAGGGTAAGTATTTCGGTGGTCCTCTCCCCATGTCCTACAAAGGGCAGTCTAGCCATCTTTCCTTGAAGACAGGACTCACAAACTGGATATGACTCGGAAGTCAATGAGCCTAAGAGCCCATCTTTATCCATTTTGTTCATCCTATCTTCTCCAATATGGCCAAGTCTGAGGTACCACAAATATTTTTGGTTTATCTCATCTCTGGATCTTTTGGATCCTTTGGCACTCACATCTTGCTCGGTAACATTCACAGATACATCCATATGTAAATGATAGAGACTGTCAATCATGAAACCACGTGCGACTATTTTATTTCTTAAATAAATAGAACAGCAGTCTTTGTCAAATGTAAAAACATGACCTTCCTGTGCTAGACATGAAACAGAAATCAAATTTCTGCTAGCAACAGGTACATAATAACAGTCTCTAAGTATTAAACTAAATCCAGACGGTAGTCGCAGAGGGTAGGTGCCCACAGCCACAGCAGCAACTTTTGCCCCGTTGCCAACCCGAAGGGTTACCGCACCTTCCGCCAGCCTTCTACTTTCCTTTAGACCCTGCATGGTAGTGCATAAATGAGCACTAGAACCAGAATCTATAACCCAACTAGAAGTAGAAGAAACCGTTAGATTAGTTTCAATAATGAGCAAGTCTATACCTTCTGAAGGTGTGTCACCTTTCTTGTTCTTCAGGTTCTCGAGGTATGAAGGACAGTTTCTCTTCCAGTGGCCTTCGACATTGCAGTGGAAACATTTTCCTTTGTCGTTAGCCTTTTTCTTTTGAACTTCCTTCTTTGGCTTCTTGTCTTTCTTCTGCTTCTTTGCAGGCTTCTTTTTCTTCCAAGTAGACTTTCTCTTGGAACCAGAAGTCAACTCAGCAGCGAGGACATTGCCCCTTGAACCTTTCAAGGCTCCCTCAGCAGTTACCAACATGTTGATTAGTTCAGTCTTAGTGCATTCAATCTTATTCATGTGGTAGTTTACTATAAACTGACCAAATGAATCAGGAAGTGACTGTAGGATCAAATCCACTTGCAATTCCTTGTGCATGTCCATACCGAGCTTCTCAAGCTCCTCTAGGTCCTTGATCATGGTCAGACCGTGATCATGGACAGACTGCCCCTCGCGCATCTTCGCTTTGAAAAGCCTCTTGGACACTTCAAAACGAGCTGTGCGACTTTGCTCACCATACAACTCTTGCAGGTGTGCCAGTATGTCCCTAGCAGTCTTTATATTTTCATGCTGGCATTGGAGTTCATTAGACATGGATGCCATCATATAGCATTTTACTCTAATGTCATCATCCAACCACTTTTTATGCAACTCACGCTGAACATCAGTAGGACGTGCTGGTAGTGTGGGGATATCTGAATCGAGTATGTAGCCTATCTTCTCACAGTCCAAAACTATTTTGAGATTTCTAAGCCAGTCTTTGTAATTGGTTCCGGTCAGTCGGTTGGTCTCAAGAATACGGGTCAGAGGGTTTGAAGCCGACATTGTATATGCAGAGAGTAAAGATTCTAGTTAGACTTTTGTACTTGATCCTAATCTGTTCTAAGGTCTTTTAGAACAAATGTAACTCCCACTATTTTCTCGAATCCCTCACACTCCCCTGGTAGGGAAACGGAAATCCTACACGACTAGGGTTTCTAGTGGGTACTGCGGTCCCACCAATTTACATGCCACCTCACCTAACAGTTATTGGTGACACATAGATGGATGAGTGTACAACTCTTGTACAATGCTTCTCAAGCATGTTGCAGTGTAACTTGGTCTCTAAGCCATGAAGACCTCACCTAACAGTTATTGGTCCCATTTCTTAGTTAAGTCAGACCCACCGTATAACCGTAGGAATAAAGTCGTTATTGGGTCCTCACCTAACAGTTATTGGTGCCCAACCCCACCTTTACCCTACAACATCTCATGTCTATAGAGAGGTCCAGTCCCCCGATGCAACTTGACCACTGTGTCCAGCCGAGACAAATCAACATCAGAAAGGCCTTAGCAGCTCTACTACAGTGGAAGACCTATTGACTTAATATTGGTTAATCAGGTCTTAGTGTTTGCAACTTGAGCCCTTCATAAGAGGTAATCGAACAATTGGCCAGGTAAGCAGGTGGGAGGCTCCCCTTACTCAGAGAGTAAGGTCCTAATTAAGTAACCACCTTTCATGCTTTCCTAGACACCAATTAGATCAATTAATCTAATATGACTTGTTCATGTCGGTTCACTCTCGACTTGATTGAGGAGGTTTTGATTTAGGTCTCAATTGGGTTTGCTACATCACATGTAAACCTATCTACCCGACTCGCATTCACATCACATGCAAACGGCACATCACAGGCAGTTATAATCGCAGCATCAAATTAAAGCTAAACTTTAAATAGGTGATGATCATGGATTCTAATTAGGTCGTATTACAAGCACATGCACATCAATTGATCAAGTGGTCTTCTACTCTTGAATTGGTTCTAAGCCTCCTTGATTCGATCCTTGATCAACTCTTGATCCCATCGCCATCAACCGCTTAGATCACCTTTCATCTCATGCCTTTGCTTCAGCTTGATCGTTGATGTACATCACATCACAGAAATACAACCAGATGTAAAATAAAAATAAAAATAAATTACATCTCCTTTTAGGAGGCACGTAGGCCTCTCAAAACATCAAATAAGATGCATGCAAGCATCTGAAAAATTACATGACATCGCAGATCACATCGCAGGTCATTACATTTGATACCAAAAGGGTTTGAATCCTATGATCATCACCGTATGCAACAATTATAATTTTCAGATCTGAAAACTAACTGATTATATCATGACATAGGTCGCTGATCATGCTAATCATGATTCTAAACTTTGTAATCCCATTAACAATGCAATTAGAATCATCTTTTTATCACATAAAAATCAGCATGTAAAAAATCAGCACCCCTGAAAAATCTGCATGCAGAATTTTTCAGCATGCATGATCATTTAATTTTCAGATCTAATATGCCTTTAGATATTTAATTCTTACCTTAATCTACGAAGCCTAGGCTCTGATGCCACTGTTGGGAACCCGCCCATGCCGCTGATATTTCAAAACAAAAATCAGATGGCAGCGGAATCGGCATGCGCGAGTTCGACGTTCATCGCATGAACGTTGTTTCGAGACCTTTCGTAATTAGGTAAGAATTAAAACTTTTAAAACTACTAGGAAGATCAAATCTTCACCTTGCGCGGGTAGATGATCACCGCGAATCTGAATTCGTGGTTTTAGGAAGAGGGTTCGCTTGAAGCCGTTCAAACGTCCGGCCTCTACGGGTATCCACACGAAGTAGAGAACCGATCAAAGCTTTCTTGTCTTCCCGGGGTGCTAGCTCCCTTGCAAAGACTCCTTTGATGGCTGATCTCTTCTCTTTCTTTCAACTCTTGAAAGTGCTTGAGAGGAGGAAGAAGAAGGATGAAGAAGAGGAAGTAGATGAACCCCTGCACAGCCTTCTTTCTGTTGCTTGCGCTGGATGAAGAAAGGGAAGAGGAGGAGGCCGCCAACACTTGGAGGTTCCTTCTTTCTTGCTTGCGGCTGCAACTAAGAGGGAGGAAGAGGGTGGCCACGGCACAAGGGAAGAGGGCTCCAATGCTTAGGGCGCCGGCCTCATGGTGCTTCTTATAGCTATCAAGGGCTCCTCCAAAGTTGGAGCCCTAGATAACTTTCCAAAGAAAGAAGGGGGCGCCGGCCCTAGCTCCTCTCTTCTTGTCGCCCCAAGCAATTGGAGAGGGGCTGATGCCCCTCTTAGTTGGTTAACCTAATCCTCTTCCAAAGAGGATTAGGTGCCTCTCTCATGGTTTCATCCTAATCTAATTAGGATTAGCCAATTTGGGTTCAATCTATGCTAGTCCCAATCTAATTAGGACTTGAATGGATCATGACTCAATTGAACTCTTCAATCCTAATCCAATTAGGAGTCATGTTGATTCATTAGATTAATAATTAATTAGGACTTAAGGAATCCTAATCCAATTAGGATTTGTTTAATTTTAGTCCTAATCCAATTAGGACTCTATTTGAATCCGAAGTCCTAATCCAATTAGGATTTCTAGGAATCCTACTCCAAGTAGGAATCCAATTTTAATTCAAAACTCCTAATCTCATTAGGATTGAGGAATCCTATTCCAAGTAGGAATGCCAGTCCTAATCCAATTAGAACTCTAGGTATCCTACCCGAAGTAGGATTCTTGTTTCAAGTCCAATTAATTAATTCCTTTTCCTTCTTCAACTTCTTATCAATCAAATTGATTTCTTGTGATTCCTAATCACGATTTCAACCATCGGATCGGTCAATACTTCTAGTGTGTGTGACCCCATAGGTTCTATTCTGACTGGTAGTGAGATATATTGTGATCTCTATCACTATATCATTGAAAACTCCTTTCAATGGGTTGGAACGATTCCAACTCAACTCATTAGGGTTTATCGATCATCAAGATAATCCCTATGAGTCCCACCATCCACCAGTGACACCTAGCAGCATGTAGTGGCTACCCAGCAGAATGGAATGATGAACCTCTAGGTGCAGTTAACATGTGATACAGTCCTACTATCGTGGATTCCTACAGGACGGAGGTCATGGACAACTCGTCAAACCCCATCGTCTGTCATATGTCAAGATTTATTCGACTTGAGTTCGATAGTGGAAAACTCTTTCTCCACTTTACTGCCCTGGCCAAGGTCTTAGAACTCAGTCTAACAAATCACATAGGATCACTCCTCTTCTATCAAGGTCGATAGATTCCTTATAGGTGCATACCCTACTCCTACAGTGAACCTACTGCAGCCAATCTACATTGCATGGACCCATATGGCTAGAGACCATGTATGTGTGTAGTCAAACTACAATAACCTCACTGTGAGTAGCCGAAGCACCGCAGGTCAAAGGACCAGTCACACTACTGCAACATCAAGTAAGTCACTGACGAGTGGATAGACATCCAAGTGACTTCTTGTCTTGGTCACGCTCAGTACCCTTGTTCTCTAACAAGCACCTGCACTATCACTTCAGTGTCCCTACACTGTGGACTCAAGTCTCGTCCATCCAGAAGGAAAGTGATCTGTGCACTGATCGGATCGATCACCGTCCTCGTGATGATCCATTGATCAGGAGCATTTAGAAATTAATCACCAATGATACATGGCTCAAATTCTCAACTCTTGAGAATATGTATCATCATCTTATTAATTTCTTGGACGATTCATAGACACATAAACAATATGAATAAAAAGATGCCTTTTATTTATTCAATAATAAATAGTCAAGTACAAAATTATGTCCCTAGAATCAACAATGTGTCAGCCAAATTGGCTTCTAGGGCATACATCTAACAAAAATTCCTCCTCAGATTTTTCTCTAAAAGTTCTGATTGCATCCTTAATTTTTTCAGTTTTTACCATGGGATAGAACTTAGCCATGAACTTCCTAGATAGTTGTTCCCATGATGTGATGGAATTTGAAGCTAGGGAATACAGCCATGCAGCAGCACGATCCTCTAAAGTCATGGGAAATAACCTTAATTTAATACCCTCTTCATCTAAATTTTGATTTCTAAACGTTTGACAGATTTTCAAAAATTTGTTTAGATGAATGTAGGGTTGTTCACTCTCGAACCCATGAAACTTGGGTAACGTGTTTATTGTTGCAGCCCGAATCTCAAATTGGGCTGCATTATTAATTGGTAATACTATGCAAGTAGGGGGACTAGCGGATGCGGGTGCAAACAATTCATTTAGGGTTCTAATATGTTCACCCATTGTAGAGATCGACGGTTGGTTTACAGTTCGCAGGTTGTGATGAAAAGTTCTTTCAATCTCAGGATCAAATGGGGTTAACTTATCCCTTAATGACCTTCTACCATGCATACATTTTCCACAACTTAATTAGATTCGACTCCTACAATGAACGAAATCCTAAAAGAAGAGAAGGGCTAGACACAGATGACCACAACCAACACCACACAACAATTTGACCCTATTAGTCTTAGAACTAAGTGAGGTTTAGTAGCTTCTTAAATCTAGTTGCACAGAGATGTATCAGGTTAAAAAGTTCCTGAAATTCTCTCCTAGATTAGACAGCTCCTAATCTCCCTTTCAGATTAAGCTTGAGCTTACCAGTTAAGCAATCCAGTAATCAGTGACCAGGAAAGTCCCGGGGTGTGTGGTGGTGCCAGAAGGGATACACCGATACCACAATACCCGTAACAGTTCTCACTGTTGTAAAACTTTCCTAGACATCACCAATTACTAAATTCTCACTGGAGTGGCTTTCAGCCGCTTCTTTCCAAGAGCCTAATTGAGCTCGAAAACCCTAAGGCCAACGTCTAATTTGATTTTAATTTAATTTGGCTTAGGATAAGTATGCAAGGTGGTGATTTTTGGGCTAAGGACAGGTAATGACTTCCCGACATTATCTTTTTAATGGGTTTTGCCCTTAATTACTTTATGCAAATGCTTAATACTAAATGCTGCAAATAATCAATATTTTTTTTTAAAGTTTATGCAATGTCATTAGGTTGTATTGATTAAATGAGCAAGCAAATTTTTTTTATTTTATTTTTTTATATTTTTTTTATTTTTATTTATATTTTATTATTATTATTATTATTATTTATATAGCAATAACTTGAATGTAAACTAAACACAATTCTTATGCGTCAGTCAATCTCCGAATGCCCGTTGAATAAGCTCTGGAGATTACTCCGTGAGGAGTCCCAATAGAGGTATGATAACCTCGGAGGATTGCACCCTATTAATTACTAGCAAAAATAATAATTTTTTTTTATATTTTTTTTGATTTAATTAAATTTTTTTTTCTCTTTTTAAACTTCAAATTTCGAATCTCAGAATTCAAATTTTGAATTTAAAAATTTTTTTGAATTTTTGAAATTTTTTTTTAATTTTAATTTTTTTTTTGAATTTTAAATTTCGAATTTCAAATTTCAGAATTTAATAACTACGAAATTATTAACTAGAAATTATCAAAATAAGAAAAATTAATAAAAATAAAAATAAAAACTTACTACCGGAGTACGTTCACTCCGGGCATCCAAAATTTGATTTGATCTTCGTGATCGTTCTTGCTTCTCGATTTGCCTCCCCGGCAACGGCGCCAAAATTCTGTTCGTCCGATTCCTATCTACCTAAAAATATGCTAGACAGATCGTTGTTAGAACCGACGAACAAAAGTTAAATTTAATTCTACTCTTACCTTTCCTACTCGAAGAATAATGGTTGTAAGAGGTCGATCCACAGGAAGACGGTTGGAGTTGCATAAAAATTAGAACGTTCACTCGGATTCAAAATCGACTTTTGAATAATGGAAGAAAAATATTATTTTGAGGATGTGGAATGATTCTCTAGTCTATTAGAGAATTATTTTTAATTGAAATTAACTAGAAGACATGTACTTAGATTTAAAGAGCATTTATATTTTTAACTAATCAAAAAAAAGCTTTGGCATAAATTAAACGGGATGAAAAACAGTGCTAAGAAGATCAAAAGCCTAGAACATAAATTTCATAAAGGAAAATTAGATGTATTGCATAAAAAGAAAAATTAAATGATTGCATAAAGAAAACAGAAATTTAACTAAACCTAGAACAAGGATTGCATGAAAGAGAAATGATAGATTTGCTTAAAAGAAAATTCATTACAAATAAAAGTGAAGATTGGAAACCTAATGTTTCTTCTCTTTTGCAAATAACATAAAAAAATAAAACAAAAAGCCTCTTCCTCCCGTTAGAACATAAAATATTTTTTTACTCTTTTCTTTCCCAAAAACAGAGGATTGCTCTGTTCTTCTTTTCCCCACCGAGCTCTCTCCTTCCTTCTTCTTCTTCCTTGGACCCGCCGGCCACCACCTCCTTGGACCCGCCGGCTACCCCCACTCCGAGCTCTCCTTCCTCCTGCCGAGAACTCCCCTATTTATAGATCGCCCGAGCTTGGAGGAAGAGAAACGGGCGAGGGATCATGGCCGCTGGGATTCCGGAAGAGGAGGAGGGCGCGGTCTGCGACCGTGGGCGGGATCTCGGCTGCATCACGGCGGAAGCATAGGCGGAGGAGGCTGGATCACGGGACGGTTGCTGGAGGAGGAGGCGATTACGGCTTGGATCCGTGGATGGCGCCGTGGGATCGCTGGGAGGTTGACTGGCCGCGGGATCTCTTGGAGAAGCTGGGAGGCAGACGAACGGCTGGACTGCATTTGAACGGGCGCCTGGGAGGAGGCGTGGATCACGGACGCGGCGTCGGAGGCTGGAGATGTGGACGGCTTGGTGCTGGGATCATGGATTAAAATCGGGAATGGAAGATTGGCTGCGGTTCCTTGACGATGCATCGCGGGATCACTGGAGGGGACGGTCGTCCGGGTCCACACGGAAGAGGGAGGAGCTGCAGACGCATGATTTTTGTGAGGAATGAATGCACGGAACGGCTGGGACGGGCTGGATCTCTGCATGCATCACGGGATCTTGGACACGGAAGGAGGGAGGAGCTGCAGAAACGAAGGAAGAAATGCTGTTGTGAACCGTTGGGAGGAGCGGAAGAAGCCGGGAGGGAGCTGATCTGGATGCGCTGGATGCGGGGAGAGGCGGACTCGGACGGGCGCGAGCTTCGTGGGATGCTAGGAGGAGACGGATGCGACTGGATTACGGCTTGCATCATACTTGCAGTCCGGGTGTGGGGGGCTGGATCATGGAATGAGCTGGGGTCTCTCGTGATCGCATGGACTGGCTGGACTTGAATTGAGCTCGGGCTGCCGCGCATTGGACTCAAACCCAATGTTATTGAGTCTTTTGGACTCCTTGCACTCAAACACAAATACAATGTTAATTAATTAATTTTATTATTAAAAATTAACTATAATACTAATTATGGTGGTACGATGATTGCACTTTTGTGCTCTCATCACGATCCATGATGAGCTTCACTGATCTACCTATGTTTCTTTGGGGAGATGCCTTATTATCCGCAATTTACTTATTGAATAGAGTTCCCTCTAAATCCGTTCCTGCAACACCGTATGAGATATGGCATGGTAAGAAGCCGAGTCTTGGTCATCTCAAGATTTGGGGATGTCCGGCCCACGTCAAGCGACTATAGGCGGACAAGTTAGAGCCTAGGACCATAAGTGCTCGTTTTATAGGATATCCTAAAGAGTCATTAGGATACAATTTTTACATCTCAGAGGATCACAATGTGTTTGTGAGCCGACATGCCGTCTTCTTGGAAAAACAGGTTATCCTTGATAGAGACAGTGGGAGGAAAATTGAGCTTGAAGAGAGAGTCTCTGAAAAGCAACGAGTCATGGACCTATAGAACCTATTCACACAGAGCCAGTACACGTAGTACCTCTTCCACCTCGTAGATCTAGTAGGGTCTCCCATCCTCCCGATAGATACTTAGGTATACTAGTAGAGGACACCGAGAAAATGTTTCTCATGGGAGATAGGGAACATGTACAGGATCCCAATACCTACAACGAGGCGATATCTGATATCGATTCCGAGAAATGGCTGGAAGCCATGAAGTCAGAGATAGACTCCATGTATTCCAACTAAGTCTGGACCTTAGTAGATCCACCAGAAGGTACAGTACCTATTGGATGCAAATGGATCTACAAAAGTAAGATAGGTTCGGATAGAAAGGTAGAGACCTATAAGGCAAGGCTAGTGGCGAAAGGGTATAGTCAGCGCGAAGGCATTGACTATCAGGAGACTTTTTCACCTGTAGCCATGCTAAAATCCATTCGAACATTGCTTGCCATCGCAGCGTTTCATGATTATGAAATATGGCAGATGGATGTGAAAACTGCTTTCCTGAATGGATATCTTGATGAAGATATCTATGGAGCAGCCTTTGGGTTTCACTTCCAGTGATGGAGATCACAAGGTCTGCAAGTTGCAAAGGTCCATCTATGGACTAAAGCAAGCATCTCGGAGCTGAAATACTCATTTCAATGATGCAATCAAATCGTTTGATTTCATCAAGAACGAAGAGGAACTGTGTGTTTACAAGAAGGTTAGTGGGAGTGCTGTCGTGTTCCTCGTACTGTATGTGGATGTCATCCTCTTGATTGGGAATGATGTTCCTATGCTAACCTCGGTCAAGGTCTGGTTGTCAAAAGAGTTCTCCATGAAAGACCTTGGGGAAGCATCCTACATTTGGGGGATTAAGGTCTATAGAGATAGATCTAAGAGGTTGCTTGGCCTATCACAGAAGATGTACATAGAGGAGGTACTGAAGAGGTTCAGTATGGAAAACTCCAAGAGGGGTCTATTACCCCTTAGGCATGGGATTCATCTCTCCAAGAAGATGTACCCCAACACATCTGAAGAGATTCAACGCATGAGCAGGATTCCTTATGCTTCTGCAATAGGGAGCCTCATGTATGCCATGCTATGTACACGACCTGATATAGCCCTTGCTGTGAGTGTCACTAGCAGATATCAGTCGAATCCAGGCGAAGAGCACTGGACAGCTGTGAACAACATTCTTAAGTACTTTAGAAGAACTAAAGATTTGTTCTTGGTCTTTGGAGGAGCATCGAAGTTAAAGGTAGAAGGATACACAGATTCAGACTTTATGACTGATATTGATGATAGAAAGTCTACATCTGGATATGTGTTCTTGTGCAATGGTGGTACGGTAAATTGAAAGTGTTCCAAACAACCGATCATTGCTGATTCTACCATGGAAGCTGAGTATATCGCCGCCTCTGAAGCTGCAAAGGAAGCCTTCTAATTCAAGAAATTCATTGCAGAGCTAGATGTAATGCCATCAGATGCCATCACACTCTACTGCGATAATAATGGCGCCATAGCTCTCGCTAAGGAGCCAAGGTCTCATCAGAAGTCCAAGCACATAGAGCGGCGTTTCCACCTCATACGCGACTATCTCGAGAAGAAATATGTCGAGGTACAGAGAGTAGACTCCGCGGACAACGTGGCAGACCCGCTCACTAAATAGCTAAGTCAGCAGAAGACTGAAGCCCACCTTGAGAAGATGGGATTTAGATATATGGCTGATTGGCTTTAGTGCAAGTGGGAGATTGTTAGATGTATGCCCTAGAAGCCAATCTGGCAGACACATTATTTATTCTGGGACATAAATTTTGTACTTGACTTTATTATTATTGAATAATAAATGGGCATCTTTTTATTCATATTGTTTATGTGTCTATGAATCGTCCAAGAAATTAATAAGATGATGATACATATTCTCAAGAGTTGAGAATTTGGGCCATGTATCATTGGTAATTAATTTCTAAATGCTCCTGATTAATGGATCATCACGAGGATGGTAATCGATCCGATCAGTGCACAGATCGCTTTCCTTATGGATGGACGAGACTCGAGTCCACAGTGTAGGGACACTGAAGTGAGAGTGCAGGTGCTTGTTAGAGAACAAGGGTACTGAGCGTGACCAAGAAAAGAAGTCACTTGGATGTCTATCCACTCGTCAGTGACTTACTTGATATTGCAGTAGTGTGACTGGTCCTTTGACCTGCGGTGCTTCAGCTACTCACAGTGAGGTTATTGTAGTTTGACTGCACATATACATGGTCTCTAGTCATATGGGTCCTTGTTGTGTAGATTGGCTGCAGTAGGTTCACTGTAGGAGTAGGGTATGCACTTACATGGAATCTATCGACCTTGATAGAAGAGGAGTGATCCTATGTGATTTATTAGACAGAGTTCTAAGACCTTGGCCAGGGCAATAATATACAGTGGAGAAAGAGTTTTTCACTATCGAACTCAAGTCGAATAAATCTAGACATATGACAGACGACGGGGTTTGACGAGTTATCCATGACCTCCGGTCTGTAGGGATCCACGATAGAAGGACTGTATCATACGACAACTGCACCTAGAGATTCATCATTCTATTCTGCTGAGTGGCCACTACATACTGCTAGGTGTCACTGGTGGATAGTGAGACTCACAGGGATCATCTTGATGGTCGATAAACCCTGATGAGTTGAGTTGAAATTGTTTCAACCCATTGAAAGGAGTTTTCAATGATATTGTGATAGAGATCGCAATATATCTCACTACCAGTCAGAATGGAACCTATGGGGTCACACACATTAGAGGTAATGACCGATCTGATGGTTGAATGTGATTAGGAATCACAAATAATCAATTAGATTGATAAATGAAAACCCGCTAAGAGTTAGTGGTTAGAAGAAGGAATAATTGCAATCGGATTGCAATTTAATTTAATTAATTGGATTTAATTAATTGGACTTGATCATGAGTCCTACTTGGAGTAGGATCTTTGGAGTCTTAATTGGATTAGAATTTCAAATTAAATTAGAATCCTATTTGGAATAGGATTTCTAAAGTCCTAATTGTCTTAGGGCTGAAAATTGAACAAATCCTGATTAGATTAGAATTTTGTTAAGTCCTAATTAATTTTAAATTTAATCTAATTAATTTTATGACTCCTAATTGGATTAGGATTGAAGAGTTCAATAGAGTCATGGCTCAATTAAATTCTAATTGGATTAGGAATTAGAGGAAATTGAAATGGGTTCATAAAAATCCTATTTTGACTAGGATTGGACTCATGCAATGGACCCAAATTAAAACCCCCTTTAATTTATTTAAATAGCAGATTTAAATGAACTTGAGGGAGGGGCCCACGCCCCTCCACTTGGGGTATGTGTGGGAGAAAGAGGAGGGGCGCACGCCCCTCCTTGTTGGCCAAAACAAAAGATAAAGATGAGTTCCTAAAAAATAGGAACTCATCCTTATCACTTTAGGGATTAAAAGAGGAGGCGTGTGACCCCTCTTCTTCATCCTTTTCTGATGCATTTCGACAGCAACCTTTCTCCTCCATCTTCCTCTTTTGAGCCGCCATCAAGAGAAGAAAAAGAAGAGCCTTGATCGCCCTCTTCCTTCTTCATTTCGGTTTTAAAAGGGAAGAAAAAGAAAAAGGCTGTAGGGCTTTGTTCTTGTTCCTTTTGATCCATCCTTCTTCCTCCTCCTCCCTAAGCATTTAAGAGTTGATTGAAAGGGAGGACTTCAGCCATCAAAAGCCATCTCTACAAGGGAGCTAGCACCCCGGGGAGATATGTAGGCTTCGATCGAATCATTACCTCGTGTGGATACCCGTAGAGGCCGGACGCGTGTGCGGCTTCCATCAAACCTTCTACAAATCCACGTGAATCAGATTTGCGGAGACCATCTACCCGCACAAGATGAAGATCTGATCTTCTTAATGATTTTAAAATAGTTTAAAATAATTTAATTCTAATCTATCTACAAACGAATGGTTTTAAAATACGTTCATGCGATGAACGGATCCCGCATATGTTTTTCCGCTGCAATCTAAAAATTATTTCGAAATTTTCATGGCATATGAGGGTTGCTTAACACCTGATTGGGTCTAGCCCTATCGGGTCAATTTGGTCTTCTGATTATGTTATTGGGCTCAATTTTAAGTCCAATTAGGTTTAATTTTGGTCCGGGGTCAATGTGGCTCATCTAGGCTTGAGTCAGGGTCAGCCCAAAGTCAATTCGGTCTCAATTTAGTTAAACTGGTTTTGAATTGGGCTTGATTCATATTCAATTTAGATCTGCTGAGACTAACTCAGTTTAATTGGGTTCAGACCCAACTCAATTGGGCTTAATTTGGTTCGAATTTAACCCAATTTATAGTTTGGGTTCGTCCGGACTTAGTCTATCTGATTGGGCTCGGTTTTAGTCAAATTTGACTAAACCCATTTTTCTTTTCTTTTATTTGGGCCTAACAGGTTAGGACCCGAACTCGGATCCGACCCTTTAGGTCGGACCCGTTAAGGATCTCTCTCTTTTTTTTTCTTTTCTTTTCTTTTCTTTTCTTTTCTTTTTTTTTTCCTTTCTTTTCTTCTTTTTCTTTTCTTCCTTCTTCCTTCCCGTAGGTTCTTCTCCCTTTCTTTCTTTTTTTTTCTTTTCTTCTCTTCCTCTTCTCTTCTCCCGACTCCTCCTTCCCCCTTTCCTCTCATTTCTTCTCCCGTGGAGGGAGGAGGGCGAGCTCGGAAGGTTTGGGAGGAACGGGCAGCGGCCAATGGCGCCCGGCGGCCGGCCTGCGGCGCCCACGGCCACACCTGTGGCCGTGCCCGTGGTCATGCTCGGGGGCGCATTGGCGGCCTACGGCCGCGTCAGCATCCCGCGGCCGGCAACCCACGGCCTGCGACTTGTGGCCGAGGCCGGCGCCCGTGATTGCGGCTGCGGATCACCCACTGGTAAGTTTTTTCCTATCTCCTCCCCCTTCCTTCTCCCGTGAAGGGGGATCAGCTCGGGAGAGGGCCGGCTTGAGGCCGGCGGCACCAGCTATGCCTATGGCAGCCTCGGTAGCCGCGGTCTGCCTCCCCCTCTTCATCTCTCTTTCTTCCCTCTTCTTCCCTTCCCGTTTTAATTTTTATTTTGTTCTAAATCTACTCTACAAAGCATAATTTGTAGAGGAAAGGAATTAGAGCTTACCTGATCTGAAGGTGGTCGTCCGCCTCCTACTTCGGCGATGCGGCCTTCTGCTCCAGCAGCGCGAGTCCAACACCAGGTCCTGCCAACCGTGAAGGGTTGTGAGAGAGAGACAGTGGAGAAAAAGGAAGAGGGTGATGAAAGTCTCCACCGATCGGGGCTTCTTGTAGCCTCTGATTGCAAGGGAAGGCGGATGGTTGTAACCGCCCGCCATCAGGCAACCCAAATGCCTGCCCTTTGGTGTGCTGGCCTCCCCCGTTTCTACTAGAAACGGGAATGGTTATCACAAGATATGTATTCAAGTGTGGGGTTTGTGGGATGCAGGATATCAAAGCTGCCTTGGCCCCAAGAATGGTCCACTGAACACTTGCTTGGTTCCCTACAGAGAGAGATGATCTGCTGGAATGCATTTCCATGACTTTCTAAGTAGCTAATCTGATCAAAATTATGTCTATTCAACAAGAAACTCGTGAGGCCCAGCCCATAGGCCTCCTGAGCAAACAATAAGCCTAATCTAATGACTAGCTTGGAGGGATTTGGATGTGGCTTGACCTTTGGCTTGCAGCTTGGTGTTGGGGCATGGCCAGAGCAGCCTATTCCTAAATCTAATTGGGGCAAAGCCCCTATTCAAGATGGAGATGGAGATGGAGCCTTTAGCTCGCTCGCTTCTCGGTTTTGTTTTGTAATTTTTGCCACTATTCTTCCTCCTCTTCTAGCGTTGCTTGGCCACCGACATTGCTGTCGTCGATCGATGGCCTTTCGGTCGTGGAAGACCGGCACCACCAGTCCTCCACGACATCCTTTCCTCTCTCCTTTCCTCTTGTGTGTTGTCGCCCCAATTTATGGTGGCGTCGATCTCCCCTCCTTGCGGCACTCCTTGACGTCTCGGGGAAGTCAAGGCACCACACCCTTATCTTCACCTAGCCTAACCTTCCATTGGACCATTGCCATCACAATGGTTCTTAATCAAATCCTTCTATTATTTCTTCCACCACATTTTTTATTCCCTTGATATCAATCGCTCAGCAAATTTAAGTCTTCTTTCTTGAGGCACGCAAAAAACCAGGCACTCCAATCGATCTAAGCCATGATCAATCTCAAAGAAGAAGTATATAAAATGTGCAAACACTATCATATAATTAAGAGTTAAGCTTTTGAGAATAAGAATAAATGTTGCTTATTATTCTTGCAGAAAAATCTTTATAAAACCAGATGAAGACAAGATATTGATTGGGATCTGTTACTGAAAATTGGACCCGGGGGCGACCACTGGCTGAGAAGGAGGAACTCCGGCAAGAGTAGCAGGTGGCGGTCCGTCGGCAGGCCGCATCCTCCGGAGGATCTGCAAGAAGCCGGTGGCTGGGGTTTCCGGCGCCAGCCCTCCGATGCTTAAGTCAGAGGGGTCTATTGTGTAGGGGTAGAGAGGTTATCTCTTCAAGTTTTCCGAGTTCGGACCCTCCCTCTAAGAGGAAAAGGTTTTTCTTTTATAGAGGAGTGCAGGATTACCTGTGATGTGACGGGGCAAACGAGTTACCGTCATGATTGAGCACGATCATATGAATTAATGCATTGCCGTGGGAGATTAGGCTGGAGTCAATGAGTCGTCGTGGGTGATCGGACGTAGTCGAGTGGGTCAACTGGTTGTTGTGGAGGGCCTGAGATCCGTGGATAGCATGCGCATTAATTGTTGAGTGAGCTGGAGATCTGTGGAGGCCATGCGCATTAATTGTTAACAGCGGTAGCAGGGCATGGTCTCCGGTCGAGCTGCAGAAGGATGTGACCGCAGCGGGTGGATGGCAAGGTCGGGCTTCCGAGGTCAAGAATGTTGAGGTCGGGTGCCCAGGTCGGACGCCTCGAAGTCGAGCGCCTGGTCGGGCGCCAGGTCGGGAGCCCTGAGGTCGGGCGCCTTCAGGTCGGGCGCCCTGAAGTCGGGCGCCTCCAGGTCGGGTGCCCAGGTCGGACGCCTCCAGGTTAGACGCCTTTAGGTCGAGCACCTCCAGGTCGAACGCCTCGAGGTCAGGCGCCCTCAGGTCGGGCGCCTCTAGTCACGTGCTGGCGATGTGTTCACGTGTTTCGGGGCGATCCATTTTTCCCTCAGCACTACCTCCGACTTTCGAGTTCGAGCCGCTTACGAGCTCGGACGAGAGAAGTAGTTGCCTTTACTGTACTAGTGGGGGCCAGGAAGCTTTAAATTATTCCGGCACTTCAGGGCATCTTTAATGAGGGAAGACGGGGCGACGCCCTTTCGCCTTTCGAGGTTGCTTCATGTGGAGTGATTGATTAAAACCCTATTTGATTTTGATGAGCTCAAAGCATTTGAGTATATCTCTTGCTTACTAATGAATTCAATTAAGTGTTTCAGTAAAAATCTTGTCTAAGTGTCTCTAGACTTGGTTCATAATATTTTGGATAAGTTAAGAAGTCAGCCTGAACCAAAGTCTGAGACTCGAGTCGACTCCAGAGTATCACGAGTCGACTCCAAGCGTATCAAGTTCACTGGCACGGGCTCGAGTCGACTCCGGATAAGTACGAGTCGACTCCGACTTAGAACAGACAGACGAACAGAAAGCATCAACTCAAAACCTGTCAGTGAGTCGACTCCTGAAGTGCGCGAGTCGACTCCGATGTTCACCGAGTCGACTCCAGGGTAGCAAGAGTCGACTCCAAGGAGCCACAGGCAGAAAAGTCAGAGAGCAGTTTTCGGGTCTGAGATTCGAGTCGACTCCCGTGGAACGCGAGTCGACTCCGATGGTTGGCAAGTCGACTTCAAAGAAAGTGAGAGTCGACTCTCAGAGGAACACAAGGAAAAAGTCAGAGAACGTTTTTCGAACTCTGAGATTCGAGTCGACTCCCGCAATACGCGAGTCGACTCCGAGACTCCGCAACCACAAAGAAGACAGAAGACCAATTTACTGTCTCTGAGATTCGAGTCGACTCCCAGACAGCTAGAGTCGACTCCAAGGCAGCTCTACATCAAAAAGACAGAAGACAGTGTTTCGGAAACTGAGAGCCGAGTCGACTCCGGGGAAGTTCGAGTCGACTCCAAGACTGGACGAGGCAAAAGACAGAAGATAGGGAGTTCGGGCTCTGAGCATCGAGTCGACTCCCAGGATTGTCGAGTCGACTCGAGTGGACCAAATTCAAAAATAGATCCACGGACTCCATGGGATGAGCCGACTCCGAGAAAGCCAGGTCAGCTCCAGAAGTTGGCGAGTCGACTCCAGGTCAAGACGAGTCGACTCCCAGCCTAAGAGGCTACTTTAATTCAAATCCGAAACAGTTGCTGAGTCGACTCCAGAAAAGCATGAGTCAACTCCCGCTACAGCCGAGTCGACTCCTGATCGCGCGAGTCGACTCCAACCCACCAACGGACACATTGTCAGGGTGTACAGAGTGTGCAGAACGGGCAGAAAAAGCTCTCTAACGGCTAGTTTCCATGGGGGTTGGTTTAAATAGCCACAGAAGACTGTAGCAAAGCAGAGAACAACCATTCCACTCCAAGTAATCAAGCTTTCAATCTCTGCAACTTGTTCTTCAACAAAAAAGAGGGAAGAGCAGCATTAACTGCATCCACCTACTTCTTCCCAACAGTGAAAGAGCCTCCTCCTGCATTCAAGTCGACTACACATTCAAGAGGAGACCCGAAGTTCAAGAAGCCCTTCCTCTTCTCCAACTTAAAAGCGTTTGAGGGCTCTTAACTTCGTTATTATTCATATTGCCATTTATCTGCTTTTGAGAAGCTGTATTTTTCTGTTTGTTCTTTTCATCTACACATTGTCTTTGCTTGGTTCAATCGGGGGATTGAATCAAGGGTATAGAGGTTGGTTGGTGAGCCGAGTGTAAAACCAACGTGTAAGGGTTCGATTGTGATCTCGGGAAAACAATCAGGGTTGGTTCTAGTCGGTGAGCCTGGGAAAACCGACCGAGTTCGTTGTGAGCTCGTAAAACAACAAGTTTGGTTGTGAGCTTGAAAAACAACCGGCTGTAATCCAAGGGGTTATAGTGAATTCCCAAGTGAGACTTGGGGAGTGGACGTAGGAGCAAGGGTTAGCTCCGAACCACTATAAAACTTGGTGTTTGTGATTGATTGTCTCTCTTTCTCTTACTCTCATATCACTCACAGCACATAGCAATTAATCGAACAACTTGCAATAGCTTTAATTAGTCATCCACATCGTTTTGAATTGTAAAATTATTTTAAAACCCAATTCACCCCCCCCCCCTCTTGGGTTGTCTATCTGGGCAATAAGTGGTATCAGAGCCTAAACTCTTCCACCCAAGAGTAAAAGATCGAAATGACAACCCCATTTGGATCTTCCCACATTGAGGGTCAGTCCACCCAAAGACCCCCATTCTTTAATAGATCCGACTACTCATATTGGAAGGCTAGGATGAAAATATTCATCCAAGCCCAAGACTATGAGATGGGGACCATTGTAGTAAATGGGCCATACATCCCATCCATATATGTAGAGGGTGTCACGGTACCCAAACTAGAAAAAGATTGGGATGAACATGACATGAGAAAGGCACAACTAAACTCTAAAGCTATGAATGTGCTTTATTGTGCCTTAGATAGAAATGAATTCAATAGGGTCTCAACTTGCAATTCTGCATAAGAGATTTGGGACAGACTTGAAGTGACCCATGAGGGCACGAATCAAGTCAAAGAATCCAAAATAAATATTTTGGTTCATAAGTATGAACTATTTAAAATGGATTCTAATGAAACAATCACATGCATGTTCACTAGGTTTACTGACATTGTCAATGGCCTAAAAAGCCTTGGCAAGAACTATACTAACAGTGAGCTTGTCAGGAAAATCCTTCGTTGTC
The DNA here is from genome assembly GCF_051530095.1 of Phoenix dactylifera. Lineage (NCBI taxonomy): Eukaryota > Viridiplantae > Streptophyta > Magnoliopsida > Arecales > Arecaceae > Phoenix > Phoenix dactylifera. Next base: position 36,831,791 of record NC_143190.1, on the reverse strand, counting down.
TACCAAGGTCATGGGAAGCTAAAGTGACGGCAATCCAAGAAGCCAAGGACTTGAACAAGTTACCACTTGAGGAGCTTCTTGGATCCCTAATGACGCACGAGCTAACCATGAAGCAACACAACGAGGAAGAGTCCTCCCATAAGAAAAAGGTAATAGCTCTTAAATCTACTTCATCTAACAAGGACTTGTCTTGCAGTAGCAGCAGTGAAGAAGAAGAACATGAGGAAGATGATGGTGAGGCTCTTCTTGTGCGCAAATTCAGAAAATTTATCAACCACAAGAAGTGCTATCATCAAAGGAGAGGCCCCTCAAATTCCTACCGCAAGGACAAAGGTAAGAAAAGGGAAAATGAGGGGATTGGCTGCTATGAGTGTAAAAAATCGGGACACATCAGAGCTGAGTGTCCCTTACTGAAGAAGGGCAACAAGTACAAGAAGAAGAAAGCCCTCGTCACCACCTTATCGGACTCCGACGCATCATCTTCATCATCGGATGAAGAACAAGAAGAAAAGGCCAATTTGTGCTTCATGGCCAATGAAAATGAGGTAACATCTGAATCACATCTCGATTTTTCTTTTGATGAACTTTATGATGCATTTAATGAATTAATGATAGAATATAAGGCCATAAATCTTAAGAATAAAGAACTAAAAATAGCTAATCAATCATACATACTTAAATGCGATAAACTAGTTAAGGATAAGGACTGTATCACCAAAGAAAATCTAGAACTTAAGACAAGCAACCAACTCTTAATTAAGAAAACTAACACCTTAAGTAAAGATAACGAAGAACTAACTAAGAAATTTTCAGAACTTAAAAACCATAAACAAATCTTAAACAAGGATCTCACAAAAGAACTAAATGATCTAAAAGCAGAAAATCAAATACTAACTAAAGAACTTAACAAATACAAACTTTTGGTTGAAAAATTTATATATAGTTCTGAAAAGTTAAATATGATACTAAATAGTCAACGAGCAGTATTTAATAAAGCGGGTTTAGGATATAAACCAAGAAATAAACAAAAACTTCTTAGTAACTTCTTTGTTAAAGCTGGGGAAAGTAAAACTAAGAAAATAACCTGCTTTTGTTGTGGAACTATAGGTCATAAAGCAAATGTGTGTAATTTTAAGAAAGGTAAAACAAAAAGGAAAATTAAAAGGGTATGGGTTCCAAAAGGAACCAACTTGACTAACCATGAAAGACCCAAGAAAACTTGGGTACCTAAGATGATATGATTTGCTTGTGTAGGAGTGTCTTGCAGCCAAGGTCAACAAAAACTGCTGGTATTTGGATAGTGGCTGCTCAAGACACATGACGGGTGACAAGGATCAATTTTTCACCCTTGAAACTAAGAAGGGAGGTGCTGTGACTTTTGGAGACAACAACCAAGGTCACATCATTGGTATTGGTAAAGTTCAAATTACCCCTTCTACTTTTATTGATAATGTTAGATATGTTGATGGTCTTAAGCATAACTTATTAAGCATTAGTCAATTATGTGATAAAGGGTATGATGTTATGTTTAAACCATCACTATGCATTATAACAAACCCTAATGACAATAGTTTAGTTTTTAAAGGAATTAGACGTGGGAATGTGTATGTTGTAGACCTTGAAGATCTTGCCAAACATAACCAATGTCTAGTTGTTAATGAAACTAAGGATAATGATGCTAGCTGGTTATGGCACCGTAAGTTAGGTCATGCAAGCATGGACACAATAACTAAACTAGTTAAAAGAGATTCCGTGATAGGTTTGCCAAAATTAAAATTTGAGAAGAACAAAATATGTGAAGCATGTTAATTTGGCAAACAATCTAGGAACTCATTTAAATCCATAAAATGTGTCTCTACATCTAGACCTCTAGAATTATTACACATGGACCTATTCGGACCAACTAGAACCACTAGCCTAGGTGGAAATAAATATGGTCTAGTTATTGTAGATGATTATTCTAGATACACTTGGGTTATGTTCTTAGCACATAAAGATCAAGCTTTTTCAGTATTTAAAAAGTTTCATAAGGAAGTAACCAATGCTAGAGATACTTCAGTAATAGCCATTAGAAGTGACCATGGTACCGAATTCGAAAATCAATCATTTGATGAGTTTTGTAGTAAAAAGGGGATAACCCATAATTTTTCTGCACCTAGGACACCACAACAAAATGGAGTTGTGGAGAGGAAAAATAGAACTCTAGAGGAAATGGCTAGAACTATGTTATGTGAAAGTAACCTCCCTAAGTACTTTTGGGGAGAAGCCATTAATACTTCTTGTCATATATTAAATAGAGTTCTATTGAGACCCATCATAAAGAAAACACCTTATGAACTTTGGAAAAACAGAAAACCAAAAATTAATTACTTTCATGTTTTTGGATGTAGGTGTTTTGTTCATAATAATGGGAAAGATAATCTAGGTAAATTTGACTCTAAATCTGATGAGGGAATATTCTTAGGTTACTCTACAACTAGTAAAGCCTATAGAGTCTTTAATAAAAGAACCTTAGTTATAGAAGAATCTATACATGTTGTATTTGATGATTCTAGTGACATCTCCTCTAGTAAGAAAGTTAACTTTGATGATGATGCTGAAATTCTTGAAGAAAAGATAGATGAGATGACATTACAAGATGATAATCAAAAATTGATTGAAGGAGCATCATCAAGCCAAGAGGCTATTGTAAATCATGGGCTAACTAAAGCTTGGAGGTATGCTCACGGGCATCCTAAGGAACTAATTCTAGATAATCCATCTCAACCGGTTACGACTAGAGCATCTCTTAGGAATTTAAATAACCATCTAGCTTTCGTCTCACACTTTGAGCCCAAACATATAGAAGAAGCCGAAAATGATGTAAATTGGATAAATGCAATGCAAGAAGAATTAAACCAATTTACTAGAAACAAGGTATGGAATCTAGTAGAGAGACCTTCTGAATATCCGATTATAGGTACTAAATGGATTTATAAAAATAAACTTGATGAAAATGGAATTGTTATAAGGAATAAGGCTAGACTAGTAGCAAAGGGTTATAATCAAGAAGAAGGTATAGATTTTGATGAAACCTTTGCTCCTGTAGCTAGACTTGAGGCTATTAGATTATTATTAGCATATGCATGCTCTAAGGACTTCAAACTATTTCAAATGGATGTAAAAAGTGCATTTTTAAATGGGTATATAAATGAGGAGGTATATGTAGAACAACCTCCTGGTTTTGAAAATCATCAATACCCTAATCATGTATATAAACTGAACAAAGCACTTTATGGTTTAAAACAAGCACCTAGAGCATGGTATGAGAGGCTTAGCAAATTCCTACTAGAACATGAGTTCTCTAGGGGTAATGTAGATACAACACTATTTCTGAAAAAGAAAAACCAAGATATGCTACTAGTACAGATTTATGTTGATGATATCATTTTCGGTGCTACTAACAATCGCCTCTGCGAAGAATTTGCTGATTTGATGCAGAGTGAATTTGAGATGAGCATGATGGGAGAGCTGAACTACTTCCTCGGGCTTCAAATCAAACAGTCTGAAGGAGGCATCTTCATCAATCAAGCCAAATATATCAAGGAGATGCTCAAGAAGTTTGATATGGAGGGAAACAAGTCAATCAGCACCCCCATGAGCTCATCATGCAAATTAGACCAAGATGAATCAGGTAAATCTGTAGATCAGAAACTGTATAGAGGTATGATAGGATCTTTATTGTATCTTACTGCAAGTAGACCTGATATTATGTTTAGTGTCTGCATGTGTGCTAGATATCAGGCTAATCCTAAGGAATCACATCTAGTTGCAGTTAAGAGAATTTTTAAATACTTAATAGGAACTAAGAATATAGGGTTATGGTACTCTAAAGAATCTAGCCTAAACTTAATAGGATACACAGATTCAGACTTCGCTGGATGTAAGCTTGATAGAAAAAGTACCAGCGGGTCTTGTCAATTTCTAGGAGAAAACCTAATCTCATGGTTTAGCAAGAAACAAAACTCGGTTGCATTATCTACTGCTGAAGCTGAATATGTTGCAGCCGGGAGTTGTTGTGCTCAAATCTTGTGGATCAAACAACAATTAGAAGATTATGGCATTAAACAAGATAAAATACCTATTAACTGTGATAATACAAGTGCCATTAATCTAACTAAAAACCAATTCAGCATTCAAGAACTAAACACATTGAGATAAGACATCACTTCATAAGAGATCATGTACTGAATGGTGATGTGACACTACAATTTGTTTGTACTGATGATCAATTAGCAGACATTTTTACAAAACTCCTAAGTGAAGAGAGGTTTAGTGTGCTTAGGAGGGGATTAGGAGTGATTGATCCATCCTAGTGGTAGTTTCCACTAGATTCGTTGATTTTGATGATTAGATTGTGGTTAAAATAGAGTTTCTTTTCAATGATCATCAAATCAGATCATAATTTAGTGATTTTCCCTCATTGGGCACGAACATAACATGATTTTTAGGTGCGTGCCAAAGTTAGAGACGACTCGAGTAAGTTTCAGAGTCGGCTCCTAAGGGGGAGTCGACTCGCGCATTTGCGGGAGTCGACTCGCGCATTTGCGGGAGTCGACTCGCAAAGATGGCAGCAGAGGGGGAGTCGACTCTCATATAGTCGGGAGTCGACTCGAGGTCTACAGGCGCATAAGGAGAGTCGACTCGCGCATATTCTGGAGTCGACTCGAGGTCGAGTCGACTCGCAGTCGGGATCCGACTTTTTAACCCTAACTTTGTCGTTTCGAAAACACTTCTTTCTCAGCCGCCACTGTTCACAAGCCCTAGAGCCGACTCCTAGGTCGTCCCCGGTCGTCCCAAAGGCCTTTTTCCGTCGATTTTTCACCGTCCCTTAGGGTTTTCCTCCCTTCCTAGGTCGTCCCCGGTCGTTCCCAAGCCTTCTCCGTCGACCTTTCACCATCCTTTAGGTTTTCATCCCGTTCTAGGTCATTATGCCGCGTAAAACCGTAGTCCGGAAGAGGTCCTGACCCGAGGCCGGTCCCGAGAGGCGCTCCAAGGCTCGGCACGATCCCGCGAGGCCACAACCTCCGGCTCGTTCCCCGCCAAGGGCGGTTCCCGCGAGGCCATTAGCCGGGAAGGCCGTCACCACCGGGAGATATGTCGACTTCGACTATCTCTCCCGGGAAGGGTTCACTATAAGTGATAGACTTAGGGCCCAGGGCTTAGAGTACTTCCTCACCTTAGATCTCCCCACATATCCAGGGCTCATTAGAGAGTTTTACGGTACCGTCCATCGGGGAGATGGGGGTATCGAGGGCACGGTAGCCGGTGTCCCTCTGTTCATTACGGAGGATCTTATTGCCCACATCCTCCACCTTCCACTAGTAGGGGTGGCTCCCACACATCCCGAGGACAGGGTTGAGGCCCTTACGGCCGTTCTAGGGCATCCACCCCAGTCACCCTTAGACGAGGTATCCGCTAGCTCACTTCCGATTGAGATGCGGATCCTCCTAAGTATATTGTCTAGGTCCATCTTCCCTAAGACCGGGAGATTTGACTTTGTATCTGAGAGAGACCTAGCTCTCATGTTCTACATGCTTCATGACACCCCAATCAACTTCCCCAAACTCATATATCGATACATGTGTGAGCCACTAGACAGACCTAGGCTCACTTTGCCCTACGGTATGGTCTTCACCTTGTTATTTAGGGAGTACGAGATTCCTATCCCTGAGGGGGAACCCTTTCGCGCATTGCGATGGACTGATCGCACGCGTGCAGGGACCCTACACAGGATGGGGTTTCGGAAGAGAGAGGGGACATGGGTTAGGAAGTCTTCCATCACCACACAGACCACCAGACCTTCCCCTAGTCCTGAGCCAGACTCTGACCTTTCCGACTTACCAGACTTTCCATCCACTTCTGCTCCTACCACCTCCGCCGGACCCTCCTCCTCGGCTCCACCATCCATGGAGGTCTGCATCGCTCCTGAGCAGTTCCGGGAGCTGCGGCAGGAGATAGTCCGAGATCTGAGGGATGAGTTGCTTCAGGAGCTCCGAGGTTCGGTGCCTGCTCCCTCTCCCGCTCCATCTTCAGCGTTGGTCCCTTCCCTGACGGCCGTGACTGACATGACGGCTCATGTGCGGAAAGAGATCTACAACATGAGGACTTTGCTCCAGGCCCAGTTTCATAGCATGAGTGAGGTCACGAGCACCACTCGACAGATGAGGGAGGACATCGGTCGTGACATGCACACCACTACCGAGGGGGCTGAGCGCTTGTCGAATGTGCTCATCGACAAGCTGGACGCACTTCAGACGTCGGTGACTGAGCTCTCTACTACACATAGCAGAGCCACTTCGTCCATTATCACTCAGCTCGGGCATGTTACAGATGCAGTCACCCTCCTCATGGAGCAGAGCAGATTGAGAGGAGGAGCTACATCCTCGAGAGGAGGAGCCACGTCCTCGAGAGGAGGAGATACGTCCTCGAGAGGAGGAGATACATCTTCGAGAGGAGGAGCTACATCCTCGAGGAGACCATAGCTACTTTTTGTGTTTTGTTTTGACTGCATTGTTTTGCCTTATTTTTTTTGTACTCTCAAATGTATTTACATGCAAATCAATACAATGAGTAGCCATATTTTCTTCAATTCTGTGCCACTTGATGATTGATTGGTTGTGCCATTGATTGTGTGTGCTTACCTTCTTTTTGATACGATGACAAAAAGGGGGAGAAATATGTATAAAATATATAAAAGGAATCAATGAAAATCAAAAAAACTGTTAAAACACACAAAATTTGTTCTAAGTGGATTTGGTACCTCGAGGCTCATTATCTCTCTTTTGGGGCTCTTAATGGAGTAATCTCCAGAATCTATTCAAGGAATATTCGGAGATTAGCTGAATCCTACTCAAGAACAAATTGACAGATTTTCCCTCTAAAAACAAAAAATTCAGTTCAAAAACTTCAAAGCATTAAAAGGAAATTCAGAGAATCAAAACATAGTAGAATGCATATGTTGAGGGGGAGAATCTGAATATTAATCAAGCTAAATCATTAAAGATATATAAGCCAAACAATTGATTGTATAATATGAAGGCTTATATAATTCCAAATGAAAGGGGGAGCTTTAACTCCGAAATTTATTGTTTCACTCCTTTCAAGCTTGGATAAATTGAATTACCAGACATTTGAATTCAATTATGGATTTTATTTTATTGTTTATTGAGCAATTCACTTTACATATACTCAATATTTTGTCATCATCAAAAAGGGGGAGATTGTGGAGTGATTGATTAAAACCCTATTTGATTTTGATGAGCTCAAAGCATTTGAGTATATCTCTTGCTTACTAATGAATTCAATTAAGTGTTTCAGTGAAAATCTTGTCTAAGTGTCTCTAGACTTGGTTCATAATATTTTGGATAAGTTAAGAAGTCAGCCTGAACCAAAGTCTGAGACTCGAGTCGACTCCAGAGTATCACGAGTCGACTCCAAGCGTATCAAGTTCACTGGCACGGGCTCGAGTCGACTCCGGATAAGTACGAGTCGACTCCGACTTAGAACAGACAGACGAACAGAAAGCATCAACTCAAAACCTGTCAGCGAGTCAACTCCTGAAGTGCGCGAGTCGACTCCGATGTTCACCGAGTCGACTCCAGGGTAGCAAGAGTCGACTCTAAGGAGCCACAGGCAGAAAAGTCAGAGAGCAGTTTTCGGGTCTGAGATTCGAGTCGACTCCCGTGGAACGCGAGTCGACTCCGATGGTTGGCAAGTCGACTTCAAAGAAAGTGAGAGTCGACTCTCAGAGGAACACAAGGAAAAAGTCAGAGAACGTTTTTCGAACTCTGAGATTCGAGTCGACTCCCGCAATATGCGAGTCGACTCCGAGACTCCGCAACCACAAAGAAGACAGAAGACCAATTTACTGTCTCTGAGATTCGAGTCGACTCCCAGACAGCTAGAGTCGACTCCAAGGCAGCTCTACATCAAAAAGACAGAAGACAGTGTTTCGGAAACTGAGAGCCGAGTCGACTCCGGGGAAGTTCGAGTCGACTCCAAGACTGGACGAGGCAAAAGACAGAAGATAGGGAGTTCGGGCTCTGAGCGCCGAGTCGACTCCCAGGATTGTCGAGTCGACTCAAGTGGACCAAATTCAAAAATAGATCCACGGACTCCATGGGATGAGCCGACTCCGAGAAAGCCAGGTCAGCTCCAGAAGTTGGCGAGTCGACTCCAGGTCAAGACGAGTCGACTCCCAGCCTAAGAGGCTACTTTAATTCAAATCCGAAATAGTTGCCGAGTCGACTCCAGAAAAGCATGAGTCGACTCCCGCTACAGCCGAGTCGACTCCTGATCGCGCGAGTCGACTCCAACCCACCAACGGACACATTGTCAGGGTGTACAGAGTGTGCAGAACGGGCAGAAAAAGCTCTCTAACGGCTAGTTTCCGTGGGGGTTGGTTTAAATAGCCACAGAGGACTGTAGCAAAGCAGAGAACAACCATTCCACTCCAAGTAATCAAGCTTTCAATCTCTGCAACTTGTTCTTCAACGAAAAAGAGGGAAGAGCAGCATTAACTGCATCCACCTACTTCTTCCCAACAGTGAAAGAGCCTCCTCCTGCATTCAAGTCGACTACACATTCAAGAGGAGACCCGAAGTTCAAGAAGCCCTTCCTCTTCTCCAACTTAAAAGCGTTTGAGGGCTCTTAACTTCGTTATTGTTCATATTGCCATTTATCTGCTTTTGAGAAGCTGTATTTTTCTGTTTGTTCTTTTCATCTACACATTGTCTTTGCTTGGTTCAATCGGGGGATTGAATCAAGGGTATAGAGGTTGGTTGGTGAGCCGAGTGTAAAACCAACATGTAAGGGTTCGATTGTGATCCCAGGAAAATAATCGGGGTTGGTTCTAGTCGGTGAGCCTGGGAAAACCGACCGAGTTCGTTGTGAGCTCGTAAAACAACAAGTTTGGTTGTGAGCTTGGAAAACAACCGGCTGTAATCCAAGGGGTTATAGTGAATTCCCAAGTGAGACTTGGGGAGTGGACGTAGGAGCAAGGGTTAGCTCCGAACCACTATAAAACTTGGTGTTTGTGATTGATTGTCTCTCTTTCTCTTACTCTCATATCACTCACAGCACATAGCAATTAATCGAACAACTTGCAATAGCTTTAATTAGTCATCCACATCATTTTAAATTGTAAGATTATTTTAAAACCCAATTCACCCCCCCCCCCCTCTTGGGTTGTCTATCTGGGCAACACTTCGCGTCGTGGGCTTATAATGGGGCTCCGGGATCCGACGGGACGCCGCCTTGATTCTGTATTCAAAGTGTCGATCCAGATTAATATGCTGCTTCAATTTTTGGGGCTGACACATGGCGGAATCTGGACGGAGGGCAGGATCTGAACCTGCCGATCTGGGCCGTCGGGAGGCTCTATATAAACCCCAGACCTGGCCCTAAAAATTCTCATTTGGCCACCGCAGTTGCTGCTCCCCTCTCCTTCCTTCGTCTCTTTTCTTCCTTTCCTAGTCGCGACTGATTTTTCCCGGCGGCGCCCTGAGGCGATTTCCGGCGGCTCCACAGTAGGTCATTTTCCTACATTGGCTCGGGGGATTTTTCTTTTTCTTCTTCTTTTTTCTTCCTCCTTCATCCCTTATTTCCTTCTTCGTCTTTCTTTCTGGAATGGGTCGTGGTCCAGGTTAGGTCGGGTCTAGCCTGATCGAGGACGAACTGGAGCTGGTCCGTTCCCGATTTTTCTTCCGGCCCGGGTTTCGGCTCGAGCTTGCAGGGTCGGAGGACCGGGTAACGAGACCTCCTCTAGGTTGGATCGGGGTGTACATTGAGACACTCTGGGCCGACGTTAGGTTCCCCCTACACGAGTTTGTGAATGAGTTGCTGGTGGCATACCAGCTCGTCCCAGCACAACTCGCTCCGAACTCGTGAAGGACCATCATTGGGTTCCTGTCCCTTTGCCTTGCGCATGGGATACCGACCTCGATGAACGTCTTCCGCCGGTGCTTCATGTTGAAGTCAAACCCGGCGGACGGAGAGTGGCTCTACCTCGCTTTTCGGGGTGGTAGGCCACTCTTCCGAGGTGCCCCTTCCTCCATTCATGAGTGGAAGGGGAAATTTTTCTTTATTTTCTCTGAGCTCTCGTAGGGGACTTCCGGATCCGTCCGGGAAGAGACTCCGGCTGCCGAGCACGCAAGCTCGGGTTCCAGGAGGGCAATGTGATGACCCAAAGATTGATTTAAAGATTGATTTTGATGATCACAAAACCTTGAAGTATAAATAATAATGTGTGTGTTGCAATAAGAAAGATAATTTGTTTTGCAAGGAATATAGCAAGTTGGATAAACACAAGAAGGCCTCAAAAGCTCTCAAGAAGAGTTGGAAGAAAGCTACACTTCATTGGCTCAAGTTTCAAGTTCAAAAGATTCAAGTTGGAGGAGCAAATTCAAAGAAAGATTCAAAAGAATAGTCCTCGAGTCGACTTCGGAAAGTTCAGAGTCGACTCTGGCACTCTGGAGTTTCAAGGAATAGTGCTCGAGTCGACTCCGGAACTTTGCGAGTCGACTCCAACTGAGAACAGACAAAAAAAACAGAGAGTTGATTTTCAGTGCTACAGTGCTCGAGTCGACTCCGAGATCGACTTCGAGACTGCAGGTCGACTCCAGGACTGCAAACAGACAAAAAACAGAGAGTTGATTTTCAGTGCTACAGTGCTCGAGTCGACTCCTACTTTAGCCGAGTCGACTCTAACACGCTGGGAGGCATAACGGCTAGTTTTTTCTCAACTCCAACGGCTCTATTTTTATCTTTAATGGCTAGATTTTTGTTTCCACTCCCTCTAAAGCTATAAAATCAAGAGGAGAGCTAGGGAAGAAGTTATGGAAGTAGGAGAGAATACTTAGGGAAGAGATTTTAAAGAGATTTCAAGAAAAACCTTCCAAAAGCACAAAAGGGCCATGCAAAGCGAAATAGAGAGAAGAAGAGCATCCAAGTGAATCCCAAAGCTTCCTCTCCAACTGTGTGCTGCCTCAGTGATCCTCTACCTCATGCCAAATCAGAAGAGGGTCAAGTAAAGAAGAAGCCGAGTTCCTTCATCTACAAATTTGTTTGAGGGCTTCTTCTCTTTACTCTACTTGTTTATATTTGCTATATTTGCTTATTTAAGAAGCTTGTATTTGCTTTAAATTCTTAGTCTAATATCTTGTAACTTGATTCAATCAAGGAATTGAATCAAGAGGTTAAGGTTTGTTGGTGAGCCAAAGGAAAAAACCAACGGTGTTAAGGTTTGTTGGTGAGCCAAAGGAAAAACCAACGGTGTTAAGGTTTGTTGGTGAGCCAAAGAAAAAACCAACGGTGTAAAGTTGTGGTTGGTGAACTGGAAAAAACCAACTGGGTTGGATTGTGAGCCCGTGAAAACAATCGGTTGGTTCTAGTCGGTGAGCCTGTAAAAATAGACCGAGTTCGTTGTGATCTCGTGAAAACAACAAGTTGGGTTGTAAACTTGTAAAACAACCGGCTGTAATCTGAGGGATTATAGTAAAATTTTCAAGAGGTCTTGGGGAGTGGATGTAGGTGCTGGGATGCGCCGAACCACTATACTTTTGTTGCATCTGTGATGCTCTTTGTTATCTAACTTCCTCACTCACTCACTTACTTAGATAAATTGCTTACTTAACTCTTCTCCGCGCATCCTTTAGTTGCAAGCATATTCAATTTACTTAATTAAGTCTCATTCAATATAACTGCATTAAGACTCATTGTATTGAATTGCATACTTGGGCAAACTTAGACTAATCTTTTATTGAGTCCGCTGCTTAATAGTTGATTAAATTAGAATCATACTCTTGCTAAGTTTAAATTCCACTATGCATCCATACAACTTAGCTTAATTAACTCTAAAAGATTAGAAATAGTTGAAAAGTTTTAAAAGACCCAATTCACCCTCCCTCTTGGGTTGTCACCTTGGGCAACAAGTGGTATCAGAGGAGGTGCTCTAAAATTAATTGTTGATCTTACGATCAAGAGCCAAAGATCATGACAACTCAAATAGATAGTTTTCTAGGAGAGGGACAATTAATTGATAGACCTCTACTATTTAATGGCATAAACTACACACATTGAAAAGCACGCATACGCATTTTTATTCAATCACAAAACTATGATTTATGGAATATCACAATAAATGATCTTCACACACACTCTCAAGCTGTCAATGAAAAAGACTGAGCACAATTGAATGCTAATGCTATGAACATTCTATATTGTGCTATCCATGAATTTATATTTCATAAGATTTCTGCATGCTTATCTGCTAAAGAAATCTGGGATACTTTAAGAAATATTTATGATAAATCTCAGATTAGCTCACATGTGCTTCAATTGCATACTAACAATGAGACTGCAGAATCTTCCACATTAGCCGAGTCGACTCCCAGTTTGTCCGAGTCGACTCCTAGAGAAAAACAGTCTGAAAGGCAAAGACTCAGTCTTGGAGATCCTGTGAACGAGTCGACTCCAAGTATTTTAGAGTCGACCCCCAAGTTAGCCGAGTCGACTCCAACAAGGCCCGAGTCGACTCCGAGGCAGAATAGTTCAAAAGACAGAGAATCATCTTTTAAGCCTCTGAGAACGAGACGTCTCCCGAAGAACTCGAGTCGACTCTCAAGTCAGTCGAGTCGACTCCAAGTAAATCCGAGTCGACTCGAGAAAGAAAGAACAACAAAAAAATTCAAAAGCTTCCTAAAGACAAAGAAGAAGAGGAAGCAAGAAGAAAGAAAGAAAGAGATAAAAAGGAAGAAAGCCTTGACCAAGGAAGAGTCAAGCAAGAAAATGAAAGCTAGGAGCAACAATGATGATATTAGCTCCAAAGAACTACAAGAGGTAACTAACTTGTGCTTTATGACACAAGAAGATAAGATAAAATCTGAATCTACTTTTACATCAAATGATTTTCAAGAAGAATTTCCTTATGATGAATTATTAAATGCTTTTCATGATTTATATGGTGAATGTAGAAAATTAGCTATGAAGAATAAAAATCTTAAGAAATAAAATTTGAAAATTTCAAAAGAAAGAAATTCTAGTGACGAAATACAAGATAAACTAAATTCTGAAAATGAAAGCTTAAGGTTAAATTTAGAACAATTGATTCAAAAAAATCAGAGTTTAATTAAAGAAAATCAAAACTTAAGTAAGGAAATTAACCAATTAAAATCTTTTATTAACATATTCACTGTAAGTTCAGAAAGATTAAAAATGATGTTTGAAAGCCAATATGTTGCTTATGATAAATCAAAACATGGCTTTACTCCTTTACTTAACAATAAATCTCTAGAGAAAAAGGTTATCAATTCACCAAGCAAACCATTAAATAAGATAACTTATTTCAAACATGAAAAGAATGGGCATAACAACTTTACCTATCGTTCTAACATAATTAAATCAAGTGGTAAAGTTATTACAATTAAACAAATTTGGGTCCAAAAGAAACTATATGTCCTAACTCTCAAGGTTCCAAGCAAGCTTGGGTACCCAAAATAAAAATATGAGGATGTAGATGTAGGTGTGCCAAGATACCCATGGAACAAATAGAACTTTCATACAAATGGGTATTCTAGACACACGTCAAAAAATGAAACTTAAAATATACTTATAAAAAGTAATTAAAAAAATAATAATAATGAAATCAGTAACCCTTGCATCTCATCATTATTTTTGCTTTAGTATTTGATTAAAATATGAATTGCAAGTATTGATCAATTTTGTGATATAGAAAATACTTTTGGAAATATAATCAAATCACTTCATTTTATAGTATGCTTTACTCACTATTGGATAAGTTGCTAAATGATTAATCAATTTATTAAGAATAACTCTATGAATTCTCTATATGCTTGATTGAGAGTTTTTATCCATGGCATTATTGTTTATTAATCATAGATATGAAAATGTGTACTTGGTATGCCTTTGAATATATGCACTATGAATACCAAGATTAAAGAAACCATCTTTGGCATATAAAATCAACTCATGCTAGTATGTACTTAATCTCAAAAGATCTTGCCATTGGCTTACTTAGATTATCTTCTGAAAGGTCAAAGTTTGCTATGCATGTTAACTAAGAAAACAAACAAAAATCAATTTCTAAATCTAAAGATATTGTTTCCATCACTAAGTTTTCAAAAGCTTACATTAGTTTTATTCTTGGCACTCAAATTGAAATATTTTCTACATTGGCACAAACTCACAAAAAGGGTTCAAATGAAAAAGGTATGCAAACTATGAAAATAAAGAAGTATCATGGTATAGTTTTGAAAACCAATTTTATATTAAGTTGTGCACAGAAAATAATATTAAATATAATTGTTTCTGCACCAAGAACACTATAAGTAAAATAGGATTAATAGAATCCTTGAAGAAATGAAAAAGGCAATGTTGTATGATAGTCATCTACTTAAATTATTTTTTGTTAAAAGTTATCATCATTGCTTGTCATATATATGGTTTCTATTAGATCTATTTTTGATGAAAACTCCATTTGATCTTCTGAAAAATAGAAAATGATCTATTGCATATCTTTCATATTTTTCAGTAGTATATGTTATGCCTGATATGGTCTTTTGAAAATAATGCCAAATCTGATAAAGATATTTCTATCTTTGGATATCATTCATCAAGCAATGCATATAGAACATTCAATAAAAAGATTCGAGTTGTAGAAATATTAATTCATTTTATTCTTTATGAGACTAATGATTTATTATCAAGATACTAAAATCAAATTATATATGTATATGGTTAATCTTTTACATATAACAATCTGAAAACTTATTAATAATTAGAACCAAATTGAGTTTTTCAGAAATGCACTTAATAAAAAAAAAATGATGACTACTAAAAGACTAAATCAAGAAAAGATGAATTAGATCTTGATGAAATTCTTGCATGATTAGAAGTAAAGATCACCATTATCATTTGCTTACTTTATGAGCTTTATATTCTGTCAAATGAATGTGTAGAATACACTCCTATGTGGTTATTTCATTAAAAAAGATCTATGTAAAATAACCACCTTATTTGAAAACACTCATTACAAATATGATAAAGCAATATATGATTTGGAACAAGCATCAAAAGCATGATATAAAAGCTTGAGTAACTTTTTGATAAAAAGTAATAATGATAAATCTATACATTAAAAAGAAGAATTTGTAATATCTTGCTTGCTCAAAGCATACATTGATGGCATCATTTTTGGTTCTACTAATGAAGATTTATATGGAGATTTTACTAAGCTCATGCAAAGTGAGTTTGAAATATGTATAATGAATGAATTAACATTTTCTTTCGAACTCCAAATTAAGACAAACAAGAAAGGGGATCTTCATTGACCAAAGTTAGTCCATAAGAAAACTCCTATAGAAGATTGGCATGAAGAAGGTATGTCTATGACCCCATCTTGTAAAATTTGAAAAGGATGAGCAAGGTAGATCTATTATTTTTAAAGCTGTATTGAAGCATGATAGAATAATTATTTTATCATACAGCTAGTAGATCAGATTATATGCTCATTATATGCCCTTGTGCAAGACTTCAATCTAACTCTAATGAATTATATTTTATTGATAACAAATAAATCATAATCTGAATTTTGATAGAAACAACTATTTAAGATAATTTGATTAAAACTTAGCTAGCATGTCTTATTGATAATTATCTTAAGCAAATGGAATCTAAGCTAAATTGATTCTGAAAACAAGAAATTGTTTGACCTTGATGAATCTTCCTATTGCCTCACATGCTTGTCCTTGAACCATCTTGGTTAATGAAACTATCTCTTTAGTTCAAGTGACATGTGCTTGCTTATATTTAGGCAATATCTTGAGTAAAGTGACTCAACATTCAATTATTGTCATATCTTATGTTGAGTCATCTAGTTAAGAAATATGTTGTATGAATATTTTGTATCTTGAAGAAACTAATAACTTTCCTTCAAGAAAGAAAAAGATTTTGTTAATAATGCACGATCCTTAAGCAAGAAAATGAGAGATTTTCAACTTGAAGGACACCTCCACATAAGATACAATAAACATTCACATGCAAACAAGAAAGGGAACTTTCTTCAGCCAAAAGTTTGCACATAAGAAATCTAGTAGGTATTTGACTTGAAGAATGCAGAATGAATCGGTAGTTTTAGATACCTCTCTCATAAATTAGCTGAGCAAAGTCAATAATTTAAATCTTATTATGGCATGATTATAGTCTTTAATTATTAATTTCTTGATATCATGTCTATATATGTATTGATTGACTTATACTTTTAGAAATTGTTTCATGGTTTGCCCAAACTAAAATATATCTTTGCCTATGTCATAACCATGAAATACACAAGTTTATGCTTAAAATTTTGATTTAAAATAACTTGTGAGAAGCTATGAATCCTTGAGCATAATGAAAATGTTGTTTGCTGATATACATCTATATGATACATAAGATTATTTCTTTATTCTGCTCTTTCATGTAAATTACTTGAGAATAATAAAAAGAGAGAGAGATAAAGAAAAGAAAATGAACATTATTCAAGAGAAGTAAAATCTAAGTAAAGGCAAATACTCCAATCTTAAGGAAAAGCAAAACAAGCATAATATATTCGGCACATTTGTGAGACTTGTGTGAGCATTCTTTTGGAAGGTGTAAAATTCGTAATTAATTACACTTAAATAGGAAGAGTTTGAAGTGAACATTTTAACCTTTCTATATTGCTCATCATAGGGATGGTGCCGATGGAGAGGCTAGTGGTAGTACCCGGCACTATTTGACCCAACTATTCGGTGTAGGGTATATTAGGGACGGCACAAGAGGGAGGCTAGTGGTAGTACCTCGTGCCCCTTCCAACTCCACCGGATAGGGAGCAAATAGAGTATAGAGCATAAGAAAAAGTAAAAACGAAAAATAATATCAAAATGTTCGTTAATTGGTTAAGAAAAGAAATTCAAAAAGAAATGAGGAAATGAATGACAAAGTAAATGAAAGTATATAAGAAAAATCAAGTCAAGTTTTAATCACTTGGAAACACACCTTAAGGATGAAATCAGTAGAAGATTATATTTAAATAGGGAGAGTTTATTTGAAAAGAATTGATTTTGATCCTTGACATGCTTATTCTTAATATTTTAATGCATGACTTAACACATAATATATTTTGCATGTGGCATGATGTTTTGAATTATGGGTTCTCAATATTTTGTAATACTCAATGCTTGGATAATTTGATTGAATATTTGAAATACTACATAAAATTATTTTATGGTATTATTGAAAAGAAATTTCAGATTTGTCGTTCACAATCATCTTTAGAATCTGAAAGTTGAATAAATCTGTAAAAAGGAGAAGAGAAGGATATCTCTATTTAGGCAAAATGAATTGATTTTGTTTTATCTTTCAACTTGCCTAACTTTGGTACATAATGTTCTAATTCGTACCAAAACTCAACATTAAATACAAATATTCTGAATATGCTCTTATATGTTTGAAATATGTATTTTCCATCGTAATGATTTAAAATGAGCTACAATGTAGAAGATACATATCTCAAATTATAACTTTGAAAGCCTCCTTGAAAATTTTTATGAAGTTCAGAATCCGATTTTATATAAAAGTTTCAACTTAATTTAAAAATACTTATATCGTTACATCTTTGTAACCTTAATTATATGCTTCAATGATCGCATCATTCAGGAGAATAACTCAATATGATTCCTAAATGAAAATTTTAACTTAGAAAAAATAGAATTAATTTTGATGTCTTGGTTGATTGCTCCGATACGCATCTGAAACATATCATTTCTTATCTTTAAAGTGTACTAAAATTGGTCTAAATGATGTATTTTTCAATGATCTTGATTGCGAGCAAATGTTTCTAAATATATGATTTTATTTTGATATTAAAAAGATTTATTATGTTTCATGTATACATTGCTGTGAATCTATGAGTAAGAAATTAAATCCTATAAACATTCACTTGAATGATCTTCTATATCCCTTTCTGCATGATTGTTGCTTCCATCACTAAAAGAAAAAGCTATTTTTAAAAGAAAGTGAATGCTCCTAAAGCTAGAAATATTTTAACTCACTCAAATGACTCTTAAAAAAAAGAAAATATAATTGCTTTTGAAAGAAATTGAGCTTCAAATGAATTATTTTTTGATTAATATTTTAGTACATTTTCTCAAAGATTAAGAGAAAACATAACTTATTCTTGAAAGATGAAAAAGAGTGATTGTTATAAATTTTGAAAAACTCTAGATCACTTTACATTCTTAATATCATAGAATTTCAGTTTTATTCACGCTTATCATGAACATCTAAAATTCAACAAAAAGATAAGAATGATTAAAGAAGAATGCATCTTTTGAGGGGGAGCTTAGACATATCAAGATTTTACATCTTATTCAAAAGCCACCATCATATCATGCATATCTTTTATATTTTATGGATTGATTTTTGATGAACCTCCTTATATTGCATAACTTACTTTAGTTATATAATAGGCTTATACCTTGAGATGAGTTCTATAAAGGTTGTCTTATCTCAAACCTTGAGTCTTATGAAAATATGCTGAAACTTATAGAAAATATATTTTCGAGATTGACAATTTTATTGAACATTATCTTCAAATTCTAAACTCTTAAATGGAACGATCAATTAAGGGGGAGAAAGAAAATTTCAGAAGGAAAGATCATATGGAACTTAATCGCATAAATCCATAACTAAAGGAGAGAGAAAGAATACTAAATGAAAAGTGATCCTAATACTCTCCAATATGTATCATCTGAAATTTAATTTAAAAATTTTTACGATACACCTTGAGGCTTGTTATTTGGTTAGTATATCTTATGCATCAATCATGAACCAAATTGCAATTCAAATAGTTGATCTTAAGAGCCTCTAATTTAATAAAAAAGGGGGAGAATAATATGTTGAATTTTCTTGAGTATCTCTTAGAAAACCTATTTTTGGAATTCACTAATGAGTTCTTATTGGCTTGTTCTTTAGAACTTCAATTTTGTGCTAATTCATTATTATATGTACCAAAATGTGCTTCTTTTTAAAGGAATAAAGTCTTTAAAAGAGCTTTAAAAGAACCTTCAAAGCTTTGAATTTTATGTATGCTCTAAGATATATCATAAATTGCATGAATTCATGTTTTGGTATTTATGCCACAATATTTTTACATCATAAAAGAACTTTGCAATCATACTTAATATATTGCTCTTATACTCTGAAAATTAGTTAAATTGCTCTCATGTTGCTAAAATACTTAATATATTGAGCAAAAGATCTTGAATGAACAAGCTTTCATACTTATTATTGAAGAGAGGTTAGATTTCCATTCGTGCTTTCTTTGAATATCATTCGTGGTACTTCTTGAATTAACTTAAGAAAGATTCCACCTACACTTGATTTGAAAACTATCTTTGGAATCACATTCGATGTGTTCTGCTCTAAAATTATCTTAATTGGCTCTGATCTATGCTCATTAGTCTTATTCTAACATTATTGTCTTGAGTTATATGATTCATATTCTTGCAATAATTTGACATGCATTAACTGAAAATCAGAGTACAATAAGGAAAAGACATAATTGAGTATTATTATCTTTGTGCTTTATGTTACACTATCTTGCAACCTTTTGGATGTTGTCAAAAAAGGGGAGAAATATCTGAGTATATGCTCATAATGTTTTATGTATTGATTATGTTAAGTTGATTAAATCTAAAGCATTATCATGAAGTATATTTTAAAGATATATATTTTCTACTTCATGCAACTTAGCTATGCATTACTTCTAGAACACAATATATTTTATATTGCATATACTCCAAGTTTTGTCATCATCAAAAAGGGGGAGACTGATGACCCAAAGATTGATTTAAAGATTGATTTTGATGATCACAAAATCTTAAAGTATAAATACTAATGTGTGTGTTGCAAGAAGAAAGATAATTTATTTTACAAGAAACATAGCAAGTTGGATAAATACAAGAAGGCCTCAAAAGCTCTCAAGAAGAGTTGGAAGAAAGCTACACTTCATTGGCTCAAGTTTCAAGTTCAAAGGATTCAAGTTGGAGGAGCAAATTCCAAGAAAGATTCAAAAGAATAGTCCTCGAGTCGACTCCTAGAAGTTCAGAGTCGACTCTGGCACTCTGGAGTTTCAAGAAACAGTGCTCGAGTCGACTCCGGAACTTTACGAGTCGACTCCGACTGAGAACAAACAAAAAAAATAGAGAGTTGATTTTCAGTGCTACAGTGCTCGAGTCGACTCCGAGATCGACTCCGAGACTGCAGGTCGATTTCAGGACTGCAAACAGACAAAAAACAGAGAGTTGATTTTCAGTGCTACAGTGCTCGAGTTGACTCCTACTTTAGCCGAGTCGACTCTAACACGCTGGGAGGCATAACGGCTAGTTTTTTCTCAACTCCAACGGCTCTATTTTTGTCTTTAACGGCTAGATTTTTGTTTCCACTCCCTCTAAAGCTATAAAATCAAGAGGAGAGCTAGGGAAGAAGTTATGAAAGTAGGAGAGAACACTTAGGGAAGAAATTTTAAAGAGATTTCAAGAAAAACCTCCCAAAAGCACAAAAGGGCCATTCAAAACGAAATAGAGAGAAGAAGAGCATCCAAGTGAATCCCAAAGCTTCCTCTCCAACTGTGTGCTGCCTCAGTGATCCTCTACCTCATGCCAAATCAGAAGAGGGTCAAGTAAAGAAGAAGCTGAGTTCCTTCATCTACAAATTTGTTTGAGGGCTTCTTCTCTTTACTCTACTTGTTTATATTTGCTATATTTGCTTATTTAAGAAGCTTGTATTTGCTTTAAATTCTTAGTCTAATATCTTGTAACTTGATTCAATCAAGGGATTGAATCAAGAGGTTAAGGTTTGTTGGTGAGCCAAAGGAAAAACCAACGGTGTTAAGGTTTGTTGGTGAGCCAAAGGAAAAACCAACGGTGTTAAGGTTTGTTGGTGAGCCAAAGGGAAAACCAACGGTGTAAGGTTGTGGTTGGTGAACCGAGAAAAACCAACTAGGTTGGATTGTGAACCCGTGAAAACAATCGGTTGGTTCTAGTCGGTGAGCCTGTGAAAACCGACCGAGTTCGTTGTGATCTCTTGAAAACAACAAGTTGGGTTGTGAACTTGTAAAACAACCGGTTGTAATCTGAGGGATTATAGTGAAATTCCCAAGAGGTCTTGGGGAGTGGATGTAGGTGCTGGGATGCACCGAACCACTATATTTTTTTGCATCTGTGATGCTCTTTGTTATCTAACTTTCTCACTCACTTACTTACTTAGATAAATTGCTTGCTTAACTCTTCTCCGCGCATCCTTTAGTTGCAAGCATATTCAATTTACTTAATCAAGTCTCATTCAATATAACTGCATTAAGACTCATTGTATTGAATTGCATACTTGGGCAAACTTAGACTAATCTTTTATTGAGTCCGCTGCTTAATAGTTGATTAAATTAGAATCATACTCTTGCTAAGTTTAAATTCCACTATGCATCCATACAACTTAGCTTAATTAACTCTAAAAGATTAGAAATAGTTGAAAAGTTTTAAAATACCCAATTCACCCCCCCTCTTGGGTTGTCACCTTAGGCAACACAATGGATTCGGTGCCCCCAACCTGCCCCGCCCCCATTTCTCAGTGGCCAGGTCGGCAAGTCGTCCGCCTGCGGCGCTCGGGCCCCGAGCTGAGCAGGGGCCCTGGGGTCCCGAGCGCATCTCGCCCTGCCGTTCCGAGCCCGAGCAGGCCAAGTTCGTCGGGGGTCAACGTTTCGAGCTCGTCTGGGGTCGAATATCGCTCCGAGAGGGGGTCTGACGACCTGGAGTCTCCGATCCATGAGGGCGATTCGGCCCTCCGTGATCGCAATGTCGCGCGCGAGGTATTTCGCCGTGCATTGCTCCCAGCTGATCAGGCCGAGTTCGAGGCCATCAATCCCGAGAGTCTCGTCGATGAGACTTACTGCACTGCCGTCCGAGTAAGTCGTCCCCTCACTTTAGCTTTTTGTCTTGATAGTTGACATCTCCTTGACCTTTACTGACTTTCATTTTCTTTCTTTCTCCTCCTTTTTTTTGCGGCACCTTCATCAGCTCGACATGTTGGTGCTCATCGCGTCGGAGTGCGAGAGTGAGGCTCGGAGGAGCCGAAGGCAGCTGGAGATGGCCGAGAAGAAACTTGCCGACTCCGAGGCCACGCGGATGGACGCTGCCGAAGCCGAGCGGCGATCGGCAGTCGACCAGCTCGAAGACGAGAAAGCCTCGCACACTCTGGCGAGGTCGGAGTTGCGCGCCTCCGAGGCGCGTCTAGCCGAGGCCCGCTCCGAGGCCGCCGGCTACAAATATGAGGGCGGGGTTCTTCGCCTGAAGGTCGAGCAGCTCGAAGCTTGAGAAAGAAGGGCGCTGGAGCAAGCCCGAGATGCGGTGGTACTCTTCAAGGAGTCGAAAGAGTTCCACGATCTGATGGAGGAGGAGGCCGCAGACGGGTTCCTCCGCGGCTTCAGAACTTTCAGAGGCAGATGCAACGGTTTTGCCCCCAGCTCGACCTCAAAGGTATTCGGCCAAGAATGGGAGTCGGTGTAGAGAGCGAGCTCGGAAGCTCCGACAACGGGACCTTCGATGTTCCCACGATTCTCGAGGCTGAGCAGGAGGCTGCTGAGGCCGAGGCTGATGCGGCCGAGCAAGCATCGCAGGACGCCCCCTCTGGGGAAGCCACCGGGGGTGCTCCCGAGGCCACTGGCGAAGCCTCGTCTGAGGCCGCTGCGGGTGGTCCCGAGACAGTTTTTGCCGAGGACCCCCAAGTGATCATTGTGGACGATCCCGAGGTCGATGCTGAAGCGGCTGCCGCCCCTTAGGACTTAGCCTCCTTTTTTCTTTCTTTCTCTTTGTTCTTTTTTGTAAGTGAGGTTGGCCTTCGAAATCATTGTACGGCCGAACCTTAATTTTGTACTTTGGCCTTCGGGCCTTTATCAATGAGAAATTTTCTTTTTCTTCTTCCATTATGTGTTTCCACTTGTGCAACCGATCAACTATTATCATTGATCGCCTGAGTTGAGTTTCTATTTGGTGAATTTCTTCAAGTTTTTTAGCTCGGCTAAGTCTTTAGACCTAGGTTCCGGTAGAATTCGCTAAGTCATTAGGCTTAGCTCCAAGAGGGATCATGTTGAGGCTCTAGGCCTAGACTTTAGGAGAACTTGCCAAGTCCTTGAGCTCGGGCTCCGAAGAAATCCTGCTAGGCCTTTAGGCTTATCCTCTGGAAAAATTTTGCCAAGTCCTTAGGCTCGGCTTCTAGAAGAAGCTTGTCGAAGCTTTGAGCTCGGGCTTAATGATAACATAGGCCGAGGCCGGGCTATCGTTGGAGCTTTCATGCTCTTTGATCTCGAACTTGGTCGAAGTGTCATCAGGCAGAATTTGAGCTCATGGCGAGTGACTTGGCACTTCCGAGCTCGGCCAGGGCATCATCGAGCAGAGCTCGAGGTCGTCGTTACATGCTGTCTTGGCTTGAGTTGACGTTCGGACTTGGCCGGGCCCTCGTCCGGAGGGGTCTGGAGCAAGTGAAGATTGAGCTGGAGATTGGTGATAAGGAGCTTCCTGTGCTTGGTCGAAAGATTATGCGTGAGGTCGAGGGAACCTCGGCTCGTGATCGATTCAGGAGAGCATCCCGGCCTTGGTCGGGGGGTCTCGAGCTTGGTCGGGGCTTTGTTAACCGTTCTGTAATATAAGCAAGTAAGCGTAATAACGTAGGTGCCGGGTAGGATATACCTCTCGCACCATCGGAGTCGGGCTTCTCAGGTTGAGGTAAGCGACTCCGCTCCGAGGTCGACTTTCAGTGGCGTTCTTTGGCTTGTAGTCGACCCAGCAGGGTGTCCTCGTTCAGATCGGGGCGTATTGCCGTAAGGGGCGTCGAGCGGCGCCGAATGTCGTCGAAGTGTCGTGGGGATGTCGTTGCGAGGTCGAGGGAGACTTGGCTCGCGGTCGACCCGACGTTGTTCGGCGGTGCTTCCCGAGGTCGAGGGAGCTTGGGCTCACTGTCGACTCAGCGGGGCATCTCGACCTTAGTCGGAGTGATGACCCAAAGATTGATTTAAAGATTGATTTTGATGATCACAAAACCTTGAAGTATAAATACTAATGTTTGTGTTGCAAGAAGAAAGATAATTTGTTTTGCAAGGAACATAGCAAGTTGGAAAAATACAAGAAGACCTCAAAAGCTCTCAAGAAGAGTTGGAAGAAACCTACACTTCATTAGCCCAAGTTTCAAGTTCAAAGGATTCAAATTGGAGGAGCAAATTCAAAGGAAAATTCAAAAGAATAGTCCTCGAGTCGACTCCTGAAGAATTCGAGTCGACTCCAATGCTTCCCGAGTCGACTCCAAGATAGTACGAGTCGACTCCAAGGAGTAACAGACAGAAAGATAGAGAAGCTATTTTGGACCCTGAGAGCCGAGTCGACTCCTGAAGAACTCGAGTCGACTCCGATGGCTGGCAAGTCAACTCCTAAGGAAGCGAGAGTCGACTCCCAGAGGAAAACAAGGCAAAAGTCAGAGAGCAAATTTCGGACACTGTGAGCCGAGTCAACTCCCGCAAAGTCCGAGTCGACTCCAAGACAGCGCAACCCCAAAGACAGAAGACGGTATTTTCGTCTCTGAGAGGCGAGTCGACTCCAAGACAGTTCGAGTCGACTCCAAGGCAGCGCGACCCCAAAAGACAGAAGACTGTTTTTTCGGATACTGAGAGCCGAGTCGACTCCGAGACAGATCGAGTCGACTCCGAGACGGCATAAGTCAACAGACAGAAGATCGGAATTTCTGGGTCTGAGCGCCAAGTCGACTCCCAGAATTTCCGAGTCGACTCGAGTGAGCAAACTTGAAAAATACATCTCAGGATTCCTTGGAACGAGTCGTCTCCAAAAATGCCAGGTCAGCTCCGGACATTGGGGAGTCGACTCCAGGTTGAGTCGAGTCGACTCCAAGTCGAGACGGCACTTTAATTCAAATCCGGAACAGTTGCCGAGCCGTCTCCAGAAAAGCATGAGTCGACTCCTGCAACAGGCGAGTCGACTCCAGATTGCGCGAGTCGACTCCGATCCCAACAGAAATATTGTCAGGAGTTGCAGACTGTGCACAACGGCTCTATTTTTGTCTCTAACGGCTAGATTTTTGTTTCCACGACATCTAAAGCTATAAAATCAAGAGGAGAGCTAGGGGAGAAGGAATGGAAGTGGGAGAGAACACTTACGAAAGAGATCTCAAAGAAAAATCTCCCAAGAGCACAAAAGGGCCATTCAAAGCAAAATAGAGAGAAGAAGAGCATCCGAGTGAATCTCAGAACTTCCTCTCCAACTGTGTGCTGCCTCAGTGATCCTCTACCTCGTGCGAAATTAGAAGAGGGTCAAGTAAAGAAGAAGCCGAGTTTCCTCATCTACACAACTTGTTTGAGGGCTTCTCTTTACTCTATTTGTTTATATTGTTCTATTTGCTTGTTTAAGAAGCTTTGATTTGTTTTAAACTTTTGTTCTAATATCTTGTAACTTGATTCAATCAAGGGATTGTATCAAGGGGTTAAGGTTTGTTGGTGAGCCGAAGGAAAAACCAACGTTGTAAGGTTGTGGTTGGTGAGCCTTTGGGAAAACCAACTAGGTTGATTGTGAACCCGGAAAATAATCGTTGTAAGGTTGTGGTTGGTGAGCCTTTGGGAAAACCAACTGGGTTTGATTGTGAACCCGAGAAAATAATCGGTTGGTTCTAGTCGGTGAGCCAGTGAAAACCGACCGAGTTCGTTGTAATCTCGCAAAACAACAAGTTGGGTTGTGAGCTTGTAAAACAACCGGCTGTAATCTGTTGGATTATAGTGAAATTCCCAAGAGGTCTTGGGGAGTGTATGTAGGTGCTGGGGTGCACCGAACCACTATATGTTTGTTATGTTTGTGATGCTTCTTGTCATTGTCTAATTTACTCACTTACTTTCTTAGATAAATTGCTTGCTTAACTCTTATCCGCGCATTCTTTAGTTGCAAGCATATTTAATTTACTTAATCAAGTCTCATTCAATACATCAAACTGTTGCTAAGTTTAAATTTCACTGTGCATCTATACAACTTAGCATAATTAATTAAAAAGTTTCAGAAGTAGTATAAAAGTATTTAAAAGACCCAATTCACCCCCCTCTTGGATTGTATCTACTGGGCAACAAGTGGTATCAGAGCAGGTGCTCTATAATTTCTTGCCTTATGTTTTTGACCTAACCGTCAAAGAGCCAAAGATCATGACAACTCAAATAGATAGTTTTCTAGGAGAGGGACAATTAATTGATAGACCTCCACTATTTAATGGCATAAACTATACACATTGGAAAGCACGCATGCGCGTTTTCATACAATCACTTGATTATAATTTATGGAGCATTATAGTCAATGGAACACACACAAACACTAATCATAATGAAAAAATGGATCAACAAAATTCAAAAGCCATGAACTATTATATTGTGCATTAAATAGAAATGAGTTTAATTACATATCTTCTTGCATAACTGCTAAAGACATATGGAATATGCTTGAAGTCAAATATGAATGCACTAACAAATCTGAAACATCATGTGTAGAAGAAGAGCAGTATCATATTGCAAATTCATGCTTCATGGCACATGAGATACATGCTGAAACTGAAAGCAAATTTACATTTGATGAACTTCACGATGCCTTTTCTGATTTATATTTAGAATATAAGAAACTTATTTGTAAGAACAAGAACTTAAAGAATGAAAATTAAATCCTAATAGATGAACAACTGAAACTAACTAATAAAACTGAAATCTTAATTAAAAAAAATAAAGAACTAAATCAAAGAAATCAACTTCTCACCGAAAGCCATGATAAACTTAAGAAAAATAATGAATTACTTTCAGAAGATAATAGAAGATTAACTAAAGAAGTTGGCAAATTAAAACCTGTTGTTGAAAGATTTACTTTCAGCTTTGAAAAATTGAACCTAATGATAAATAATCAAAGAGCTGAATTTGACAAAGTTGGATTGGGATATCAACCATGGTACATCCAAAAATCTTTCAAGAATACAGTTGTTAAATCCTCCGTTGCCTATCCTAAAACAGATTTTTATAAATATGATGAACAAAAGTTAATTAAAATCCCTTTTGCTCATCCTAAAATAGTTTTTCATAAATTCAATGAACCTAATGAACAAAATCAGAAAATTAAAAATTCATCATCTACTTATGTTAAATCTATGACTGTTAAATTTAACAAGAATATGCAGAAATATACATCTTGTAATCCTAAAATCTACAAGCCTATGGACAAAATAGCTATTAAGAAAATATGGGTTCCAAAAGGAACAATAATAGCTAACCTGCAAGGACCCAAAAGAGTTTGGGTTCCTAAGTTGAAAATCTGATTATTTTTCAGCAGGTGTGTCTAGCTCTCCAAGGTTCTAATAAAAGATATTATCTGAACAATGGGTATTCTAGACACATGTTAAAGAATGGAACTTAAATGTAATCAAGAAAAATAATTAAAATAGAAGAAATAACTTCAAATTTCTCCATCCTTCTATATTATACTTTACTTATTGTTGGATAAGTTGCTAGATGATTAATCAATTTATTAAGAATAACTCTATGAATTCTCTATATGCTTGATTGAGAGTTTTTATCCATGGAATTATTGTTTATTGATCATAGATATGAAAATGTGTACTTGGTCTGCCTTTGAATATATGCACTATAAATACCAAGATTAAAGAAACCATCTTTGGCATATAATATCAACTCATGCGAGTATGGATTTAATTTCAAAAGACTTTGTCATTGGTTTACTTAGATTATCTTCTACAAGATCAAAGTTTGCTATGCATATTAACTAAGGAAACAAACAAAAACCAATTTCTAAATCTAAAGATGTTGTTTCCAACACTAAGTTTTCAAAAGCTTACATTGGTTTTGTTCTTGGCACTTAAATTGAAATATTTTCTGCATTGGCACAAACTCACAAAAAGGGATCAAATAAAAAAGGTTTGCAAACTATGAAAATAAAGAAGTATCATGGCATAGTATTGAAAACCAATTTTGTATTAAGTTGTGCACAGAAAATAATATTGAATGCAATTGTTTCTGTACCAAGAACACCATAAGTAAAATAGGATCAATAGAATCCTTGAAGAAATGAAGAAGGCAATGTTGTATGATAGTTATCTACTTAAATGATTTTTTGTTAAAAGCTATCATCATTGCTTGTCATATATATAGTTTCTATTATATCTATTTTTGATGAAAACTCTATTTGATCTTCTGAAAAATAGAAAATGATCTATTGCATATCTTTCATATTTTTTCAGTAGTATATGTTATGCTTGATATGGTCTTTTGAAAATAATGCCAAATCTGATAAAGATAGTTCTATCTTTGGATATCATTCATCAAGCAATGAAAAGATTCTAGTTGTAGAAATATCAATTTATTTTATTCTTTATGAGACTAATGATTTATTATCAAGATACTAAAATCAAACTATATATGTATATGGTTAATCTTTTACATATAACAATCTGAAAACTTGTTAATAATTAGAACCAAATTGAGTCTTTCAGAAATATACTTAATGAAGAAAGATTGATGACTACTAAAAGACTAAATCAAGAAAAGATGAAACAGATCTTTTGCTTGCTTTATGACCTTTATATTTTGTCAAATGAATGTGTAGAATGCACTCCTATGTGGTTATTTCATTAAAAAAAGGATCTATGTAGAATAACCACCTTATTTGAAAACACTCATTACAAATATGATAAAGCAATATATGATTTGGAACAAGCATCAAAAGCATGATATAAAAGCTTGAGTAACTTTTTGATAAAAAGTAATAAATCTATACATTAGTGATATCTTGCTTGCTCAAAGCATACATTGATGGCATCCTTTTGGTTCTACTAATGAAGATTTATATGGAAATTTTACTAAGCTCATGCAAAGTGAGTTTGAAATATGTATAATGAACGAATTAATATTTTTTCTTGAACTCCAAATTAAGATAAACAAGGAAGGGGATCTTCATTGACCAAAGTTACTCTTATAGAATATTGGCATGAAGAGGGTATGTCTATGACCCCATCTTGTAGAATTTGAAAAGAATAAGCAAAGTAGATCTATTGTTTTAAAGCTGTATTGAAGCATGATAGAATAATTATTTTATCATACAGCTAGTAGACCAGATTGTATGCTCATTATGTGCCCTTGTGCTAGACTTCAATCTAACTCTAATGAATCATATTTTATTGATGACAAATGAATCATAATCTGAATTTTGATAGAAATAATTGTTTAAGGCAATTTGATCAAAACTTAGCTAGCATGCCTCATTGATGATTATCTTAAGCAAATAGAATCTAAATTAAATTGATTTTGAAAATAAGAAATTGATTTGACCTTGATGAATCTTTCCATTGCCTCACATGCTTGTCCTTGAACCATCTTGGTTAATGAAACTATCTCTTTAGTTCAAGTGATATATGCTTGCTTACACTTAGGCAATCTCTTGAGTAAAGTGATTCAACATTCAACTATTGTCATATCTTATATTGAGTCATCTAGTTAAAAATATGGTGGATGAATGTTTTGTATCTTGAAGAAACTAATGACTTTCTTTCAAGAAAAAAAAGGAGTTTGTTAATAATGCAGGATCCTTGAGCAAGAAAATGAGAGATTTCAACTTGAAGGACACCTCCATGAAAGGTATAATAAACATTCACATGCAAACAAGAGAGAGGACTTTCTTCAGCCAAAAGGTTACACATAAGAAATCTAGTAGGTATTTGACTTGAAGAATGCAGAATGATTCGGTAATTTTAGATACCTCTCTCATAAATTAGCTGAGCAAAGTCATTAACTTAAATCTTACTATGGCATGATTAAAGTCTTTAATTATTAATTTCTTGATATCATGTCTATATATGTATTGATTGACTTATGCTTTTAGAAATTGTTTCATTGTTTGCCCAAACTAAAATATATCTTTGCCTATATCATAACCATGAACTACACAAGTTTATGCTTAAAATTTTGATTTAAAATAACTTGTGAGAAGCTATGAATCCTTGAGCATAATAAAAATGTTGTTTGCATGATATACATCTATATGATACATAAGATTATTTCTTTATTCTGCTCTTTCATGTAAATTACTTGAGAATAACAAAAAGAGAGAGAGATAAAGAAAATAAAATGGATATTATTCAAGAGAAGTAAAATCTAAGTAAAGGCAAATACTCCAATCTTAAGGAAAAGCAAAACAAGCATAATATATTCTGCACATTTGTGAGACCTGTGTGAGCATTCCTTTGGAAGAGATAAAATTCGTAATTAATTACACTTAAACAGAGAAAATTTGAAGTGAACATGTTAACCTTTCTATATTGCTCATCATAGGGATGGTGCCAATGGGGAGGCTAGTGGTAGTACCCGGCACTATTTGACCCAACTATTCGGTGTAGGGTATATTAGGGACGGCACAAGAGGGAGGCTAGTGGTAGTACCTCGTGCCCCTTCCAACTCCACCGGATAGGGAGCAAATAGAGTATAAGGCATAAGAAAGTAAAAATGAAAGACAAAGTAAATGACAGTATATAAGAAGAATCAAGTCAAATTTTTAATCACTTGAAAACACACTTTAAGGATGAAATCAGTGCAAGATTAATTTTAAATAGGGGGAGTTTATTTGAAAAGAATTGATTTTGATCATTAACATGCTTGTTCTTAATATTTTAATGCATGACTTAACACATAATATATTTTGCATGTGGCATGATGTCTTGAATTATGGGTTCTCAATATTTTGTAATGCTCCATGCTTGGATAATTCGATTGAATGTTTGAAATACTATATGAAGTTATTTTATGGTATTATTGAAAAGAAATTTTAGATTTGTCGTTCACAATCATCTTTGAAATCTGAAAGTTGAATAAATTTGTAAAAAGGAGAAGAGAAGTATATCTCTATTTAGGCAAAATGAATTGATTTTGTTTTATCTTTCAACTTGCCTAACTTTGGTATATAATGTTCTAATTCATACCAAAACTCAACATAAATATAAATATTCTGAATATGCTCTTATATGTTTGAAATATGTGTTTTCAATCGTAATGATTTAAGATGAGCTACAATGTGGAAGATACATATCTCAAATTATGATTTTGAAACTCAATATGATTTTTAGATAAAAACTACAGTTTAAGAAAAATAGAATAATTCTGATGCCTTGATTGTTTGCCCCGATACGCATCTGAAACATATCATTTTTTATCTTTAAAGTGTACTAATATTGGTCTAAATGATGTGTCTTTCGATGATCTTGATTGCAAACAAATATTTTTAAATATATTATTTTATTTTGATATTGAAAAGATTTATTGTGCTTCATGTATACATTACTGAAATACTATGATTAAGAAATTGAGTTCTATAAATATATATACCTCAATGATCATCTATATGTTTTTCTCTCCTACATTCTTAAAGACTTCCATCAAAATTTATATATAGAGTGAATGATCTTAAAGCTAGAAATATTTCAGCTCACTCAAATGATTCTTAAAAGAAAGAAAATGTAAATGCTTTTGAAAGAAATTGAGCTTCAAATGAATTATTTTCTGACTAATATTTCTATACATTTTTTTTAAAATTAAGAGAAAGCATAACTTGTTCTTGAAGGATTAGAAAGAGTAATTGCTACAAATTTTAAATAATTATAGATCACTCTACATTCTCGATATCATAGAATTTCAGTTCTATTCACGCTTATCATCAAAATCTGAAATTCAACAAAGAAAAGAATGATTAAAGAAGAATGCATCTTCTGAGGGGGAGCTTTAGATATTCAATCTAAATGCAAAAGGTTACATCCATTTGATGAATATCTTGAATGTTTTATGGATTGATTTTGAAAAACCTCCTTGTGTTGCCATTGCTTGCCTTGAGTTGAGTTCTATAAAGGTTGTCTTATCTCAAACCTTGAGTCTTATGAAAATATGCTGAAACTTATAGAAAATATATTTTCGAGATTGACAATTTTATTGAACATTATCTTCAAATTCTAAACTCTTGAATAGGAACGATCAATTAAGGGAGAGAAAGAAAATTTCAGAAAGAAAGATCATATGAAACTTAATCGCATAAATCCATAACTAAAGGAGAGAGAAAGAATACTAAAATGAAAAGTGATCCTAATACTCTCCAATATGTATCATCTGAAATTTAATCTGAAAATCTTTACGATACACCTTGAGGCTTGTTAGTTGGTTAGTATATCTTATGCATCAATCATGAACCAAATTGCAATTCAAATAGTTGATCTTAAGAGCCTCTAATTTAATGAAAAAGGGGGAGAATAATGTGTTGAATTTTCTTGAGTATCTCTTAGAAAATCTATTTTGAAATTCACTAATGAGTCCTAATTGGCTTGCTCTTTAGAACTTCAATTTTGTACCAATTCATATTTTTTATGGATCAAATTGTGCTTATTTTCTAAAGGAATAAAAGAAAGTCTTTAAAAGAGCTCTGAGATGTATCAAAAATTGCATGAATCCATATTTTGGTATTTGTGCCCCAATGCTCTTATTATCATAAAAGAACTTTGAAGTCATTAAGAATTAATGATCCAACATGATGATATGTTTTTAAAGTATATAAGTTTTGATCTTATACTCTGAAAATTAATTAAATTGCTCTCATGTTGATAAAATACTTAATATATTGGGCAAAAGATCTTAAATGAACAAGCTTTCATACTTATTATTGAAGAGAGGTTAGATTTCTATTCATGCTTTCTTTGATTATCATTCGTGGTACTTCTTGAATTAACTTAAGAAAGATTCCACCTACACTTGATTTGAAAACTATCTTTGGAATCACATTCGATGTGTTCTGAAATTATCTTAATTGGCTCTGATCTATGCTCATTAATCTTATTCTAATATTATTGCCTTGAGTTATATGATTCATATCCTTGCAATAATTTGACATGCAAATCAGAGTACAATAAGAAAAAGAAATATTTGAGTATTCTTATCTTTGTGCTTAATGTTTCACTATCTTTTTGATGTTGTCAAAAAGGGGGAGAAATATCTAGGTATATGCTCATAATGCTTTATGTGTTGATTATGTTAAGTTGATTAAATCTAAAGCATTATCATGAAGTATATTTTAAAGATATATATTTTCTACTTCAAACAACTTAGCTATGCATTACTTCTAGAACACAATATATTTTATATTGCATATACTCCAAATTTTGTCATCATCAAAAAGGGGGAGACTGATGACCCAAAGATTGATTTAAAGATTGATTTTGATGATCACAAAATCTTGAAGTATAAATACTAATGTTTGTGTTGCAAGAAGAAAGATAATTTGTTTTGCAAGGAACATAGCAAGTTGGAAAAATACAAGAAGACCTCAAAAGCTCTCAAGAAGAGTTGGAAGAAAGCTACACTTCATTAGCCCAAGTTTCAAGTTCAAAGGATTCAAGTTGGAGGAGCAAATTCAAAGGAAAATTCAAAAGAATAGTCCTCGAGTCGACTCCTGAAGAATTCGAGTCGACTCCAATGCTTGCCGAGTTGACTCCAGGGTAGTACGAGTCGACTCCAGGGAGTAACAGACAGAAAGACAGAGAAGCTATTTTGGACCCTGAGAGCCGAGTCGACTCCTGAAGAACTCGAGTCGACTCCGATGGCTGGCAAGTCAACTCCTAAGGAAGCGAGAGTCGACTCCCAGAGGAAAATAAGGCAAAAGTCAGAGAGCAAATTTCGGACACTGTGAGCCGAGTCGACTCCCGCAAAGTCCGAGTCGTCTCCAAGACAGCGCAACCCCAAAGACAGAAGACGGTATTTTCGTCTCTGAGAGGCGAGTCGACTCCAAGACAGTTCGAGTCCACTCCAAGGCAGCGCGACCCCAAAAGACAGAAGACTGTTTTTTCGGATACTGAGAGCCAAGTCGACTCCGAGACAGTTTGAGTCGACTCCGAGACGGCACAAGTCAACAGACAGAAGATCAGAATTTCTAGGTCTGAGCGTCGAGTCGACTCCCAGAATTTCCGAGTCGACTCGAGTGAGCAAACTTGAAAAATACATCTCAGAATTTCTTAGAACGAGTCGTCTCCAAAAATGCCAGGTCAGCTCCGGACATTGGGGAGTCGACTCCAGGTTGAGTCGAGTCGACTCCAAGTCGAGACAGCACTTTAATTCAAATCCGGAATAGTTGCCGAGCCGTCTCCAGAAAAGCATGAGTCGACTCCTGCAACAGGCGAGTCGACTCCAGATCGCGCGAGTCGACTCCGATCCCAACGGAAACATTGTCAAGAGTTGCAGACTGTGCACAACGGCTCTATTTTTGTCTCTAACGGCTAGATTTTTGTTTCCACGACATCTAAAGCTATAAAATCAAGAGGAGAGCTAGGGGAGAAGGAATGGAAGTGGGAGAGAACACTTAGGAAAGAGATCTCAAAGAAAAATCTCCCAAGAGCACAAAAAGGCCATTCAAAGCAAAATAAAGAGAAGAAGAGCATCCGAGTGAATCCCAAAGCTTCCTCTCCAACTGTGTGCTGCCTCAGTGATCCTCTACCTCGTGCGAAATCAGAAGAGGGTCAAGTAAAGAAGAAGCCGAGTTTCCTCATCTACACAACTTGTTTGAGGGCTTCTCTTTACTCTATTTATTTATATTGTTATATTTGCTTGTTTAAGAAGCTTTGATTTGTTTTAAACTTTTTGTTCTAATATCTTGTAACTTGATTCAATCAAGGGATTGAATCAAGGGGTTAAGGTTTGTTGGTGAGCCGAAGGAAAAACCAACGTTGTAAGGTTGTGGTTAGTGAGCATTTGGGAAAACCAACTGGGTTGATTGTGAACCCGGAAAACAATCGTTGTAAGGTTGTGGTTGGTGAGCCTTTGGGAAAACCAACTGGGTTTGATTGTGAACCCGGAAAAACAATCGGTTGGTTCTAGTCGGTGAGCCAGTGAAAACCGACCGAGTTCGTTGTAATCTCGCAAAACAACAAGTTGGGTTGTGAGCTTGTAAAACAACCGGCTGTAATCTGTAGGATTATAGTGAAATTCCCAAGAGGTCTTGGGGAGTGGATGTAGGTGCTGGGGTGCACCGAACCACTATATGTTTGTTGTGTTTGTGATGCTTCTTGTCATTGTCTAACTTACTCACTTACTTACTTAGATAAATTGCTTGCTTAACTCTTATCCGCGCATCCTTTAGTTGCAAGCATATTCAATTTACTTAATCAATTCTCATTCAATACATCAAACTGTTGCTAAGTTTAAATTTCACTGTGCATCTATACAACTTAGCATAATTAATTAAAAAGTTTCAGAAGTAGTATAAAAGTATTTAAAAGACCCAATTCACCCCTCCTCTTGGGTCGTATCTACTGGGCAACACGGAGGATCGTGCACGAGGCCGAGGGAGCTTGGGCTCGCTGTCGACCCCGTGACGCTTCCCGAGGTTGAGGGAGCTTGGGCTCGCTGTCGACTCAGCGGGGTATCCCGACCTTAGTCGGGGGATCGTGCACGAGGCCGAGGGAGCTTGGGCTCGCTGTCGACCCCGCGACGCTTTCCGAGGTCGAGGGAGTTTGGGCTTGCTGTCGACTCAGCGGAGCATCCCGACCTTAGTCGGAGGATCGTGCACGAGGCCGAGGGCTCACTGCCGACCCCGCGATGCTTTCCGAGGTCGAGGGAGCTTGGGCTCGCTGTCGACTCAGCGGGGCATCCCGATCTTAGTCGGGGGACCGCGGGTTCTAAAATTTAAGTCGGATCAGGTCGGGTCGGGTCGACCCGTCGACCCATTTGCAGCCTTAGCGGCATATTCTATTTCCTATCGTATTTTTAGAGCGTTTATGGCATCTCTAATTCTCTTAGCTCTCGCTATTAAGTTTAGCCTTGTGTATGATGTATGAAAGCCAATACTTGCAGTAACTTTGCACTCTCTATAGTTCTCAAAGCACTCCAAATTCTTTTATTCATATGTTTGTATGGGTCCAAAGCAGCTAGTGCATGATCTATCGGTGGATTTGCGTAAAGAAAAATGAATTCTTTCTCCGCATAAGGTACAACCTCTATTTATAAATCACTAACCCATGATGATGGTGAGTTCGGATCCGCTGCTTTGTGCCGTCCATAGCATAACTGATTCCTCTCATGGTAGCCTTTCTTGGTAATAGTGTTGTTCTGAAGAAAACTAGCCCTTTTAATTTCTACGTGGTCAACATCAAGGACAAGCAATGTGAAATAATTGCTCGCACCGTCATTAGATTCACATTATAAACTTGCGACTTGGAGTCTAGCGTCATTTTCAAAATCTGCATTTGTCCAGTTGCAATATTGTACGTACCTAACATGCTGTATTTTATTTTATTGTATTTCATTTTGCTAAAAATGCTATATTTTATTCAATTGATGCATTGGTAGACGAGCACGCGGTCTTCAATTGATGCACCTTGTCGGTAGGTTTAATCACACCGCCTAAAATTGCAAGCTTCCCGTCTTCAGGTCACGGAGAGCAAGACTACCACTGTGCACCCGGAGTGTCCTCCAATATGGATATGGGGATGATCGGAATGATAGTCGGAGGATGGTTTGCAACCTGCGTCGTAAATAAACTGGCTGAGAAGGTTTCGCTGCATTTAGACGACCAATATGATCTGCTCACGGGTGCGAAGGCTATGGCGGAGGATGTAAAGGCCAGGCTTCCTCGTATCCGAGCCGTGATCCAGGCAGCGGAGGGGAGGCCGATCAGGGACCCAGCTCTGGCCACATGGCTGAGGCAACTCAAAGATGCTGCCTACGAGGCTGACGACGTGCTGGATGAGCTTGAATTCAAGGAGCTTCATGATAAGCTGCACGGCAAGAGCAAGGTGAGCGACTTCGTATCCCCCGCTGTTAAGCTTCTCAAGCATTTTATAATGTCCGATGATGACCTGAAAAACTTGAAGAATCTTGCGGGAAATCTTGAAAAGATTTATCTTGATATCAATTGTATGGAAGAACAATTAAAGGACTACAACTCACAGCAGAGGAGTGTGACCAGAGAGACCAGCTCGATTATCCAGGACATTGTGGTTGGGAGAGACAGAGAGAGAGACATGATATTAGATGTGTTGTTGCATTTAGCTGATGAACCGGATTCTAGCATCAAAAGTGGGGCTGGGAGTAGTAGCTACCCGAGTCTTGGTGTTCTTCCTATAGTAGGCATTGGGGGTGTTGGCAAGACTGCTCTGGCTCAACTTATTTATAATGATGAAAGAGTAGCAAGGCATTTTGAGCTGAGGAAGTGGGTCTATGTGTCTGACAATTTTGATGTCAAGCGAATTTCTAAAGAGCTGACATATGACTCGGTGCACGACCGAATCCCGGACGATATTAGTTTGGATGGCATTCTAGGGAAAGTTGGAGATGCTACAAGGAACAAGAGGTTTTTGTTTGTCCTTGATGATGTGTGGGATGAGATAGGTAGCAAGTGGAGAGAACTCCGAGGTGTCTTAACATCTGGAGCGAAAGGAAGCATGGTTCTGGTGACAACACAGAGTCCAGTAGTAGCAGAAGTTATGGGCACGATGGACCCGATAGAATTGAAGAGCCTACCGGAAGATGACTACTGGATACTTTTCGAACATTGCGCGTTCGGTGAAAAAATTCTTGAGGAAGAGCGAAGGGAAAAATTGCAAACAATAGGAAGGAAAATATCTGAAAAACTACATGGTTTACCTCTAGCTGGAAAGGTACTGGGAAGTTTATTGAACTCGAAACTGGATGAGGATTACTGGAAGATGATCTTAGAAAGTGAGTGGTGGGAACATGAATATGTTTTAGACAATATCCTTCCATCTCTGGCTTTAAGTTACGAACACTTGAATGCAAATCTAAAGCAATGCTTCGCTTACTGTTCCATATTTCCCAGGAGCTATGTTTTCGAAAAAGACCGGTTAGTCCAGATGTGGATGGCTCAAGGTTTTATCCAGAACAGGAGTCGGGTAAGAATGAGAATGGAAGACATCGGGGGTCAGATATTTGACGAATTAACTCGCAGGTACTTTTTTCTACCAACTCCGACAGACAAGTATGTGATGCATGGTCTGATAAGAGAATTGGCAGTTTATGTTTCGTTGGATGAGTGTTTGGTCATCAGTGATGAGAAAGGAGAAATTCCGGAGACAATTCGCCACCTGGCTCTGAGGATTGATAAAAAAATGGATGCAATTATGGACACATGTAGACTTCAAAATCTACGGTCCATTTTATTCTTTGGTGATTGTGATTCTAAAAGATTTTCCATTTTTCTTGACGGCATGTTAAAACAATCAAAAAGCCTGCGTGTCTTGGATTTATCTTACAGTCAGGTAAAGCTGAAGAAGCTACCGGATGCTATCAGTGGGTTATCACATCTAAGGTACTTAGATGTCTCCTACACTAAGATCAAACAGCTGCCCAAATCATTTGGTAGGCTTTGCCATCTTCAAGTTCTGAGGATGCGATCCTGCCACCTTAAAAGGTTGCCCGAAGACATGAACAAATTAATCAACTTGCGGCATTTATATGGAGAAGCGGACACAATTTCTCTAATTACTGGGATTGGAGATCTTATCAACCTTCAAGAATTAGAGGAATTCCAAGTCACAAAGAAGAGGCGACATGAGATTGGAGAGTTGAAGGGCTTGAGAAATCTTCGGAGACGGCTTGCGATCAAGAATCTTGAGAATGTCAATAGTAAGGAGGAGGCCATGGAGGCGATGTTGAAAGACAAAGAACACCTAACTGCATTGCATTTAGTAAAGAATTTAGATCCAAGAAGACTTCCTGATGCGGAGAAGGAGATATTTGAAGGCCTCCAACCACATCCCAGTCTTAAAGAGCTGAGGATCAGGGGCTATGTAGGTACCAGATTTCCAACTTGGTTGGTGGAAAGCAAGTTTCTCACCAATCTAGAATTTATTTCTCTAGATTCTTGTGGCAGGTTGGAGAGTCTGCCGCCACTAGGGCAGCTGCCTTTCCTCAAGGATCTTTCTATTAATAACATGCCTGCCGTAAAACGAATTGGTCGTGAAATTTATGGTGACACTGGCGTGGCATTTCCATCCCTCGAGGTACTGACATTTGATAACTTGAAGGAATGGGAGGAGTGGTTGGAAGCAGATGGCGCACAATTTTTACCCCGCCTCCGTATATTCCACCTCCAAGGTTGCTACAAGCTAAGGAAAGTTCCCCTCCTCTTCCTGTCCTCATCGCTTGTAGAGCTCCGAATCGAATCCTGTGGTGACTTCGGCAATGCACTGCCCGGATGTTTGCAGAGTCTCACCTCTCTCACCAACCTACGGATTAAGGATTACCACGCCCAAGTATCTCTTTGTTTATCACATTTGAGTGCTCTCAAACATATGGAACTTTGGAATTGCCGGGAGATGAGGTTAGTTGGGGGTGGGTTACGGTTCCTTACTACTCTTGAAAGCCTAGAACTCTCAGCATGTCCTAAGCTCATCGAGTCATCAGAACCTGTGCAGCTCCACGAGGAGCAGGGACTGCGAACTCTCAATTCTCTCAACATAGACGACACGAACCTTGGTCAAAATCTGTGGATTCTGTTGGGAAGCGTTCCCTCACTGCAGCGGATGTCTATTACTTTGTGTAATGTTATGGCCAACTTTACAAGGGAACAGGAGCTATGGTTCCAGCAACTGACATCCCTTCAAGAGCTGAATATTCAATACTGCGAGAACCTTGAAAGCCTACCTACTTCTTTGGCAAATTTTCCCTCTATCAGGAAGTTAGATATATCCAGCTGCCCTAAGGTTAGCTCACTCCCAGGGAATGGCCTGTCTACTTCGCTCAAAGAATTACACATCGATGGATGCCCTTTGTTGAAGGATCGATGCCAAAGAGGAGGAGCTGATTGGCCAAAGATTGCTCGCATACCTTTAATACGTATTGATTCCGAAACCATACAGATGCTGTGAAAAGAGAATTCGATGCCGCTCCTACATCCATTCTTCAGGTAACCTTCAAGTTCAGTATATAGATACATGTGCACGTATATATCCTAGTTACATTTTTGCATTCTTTATGTATTAGTGACTCCAGATTACGACTATATACAAGGATAATAGCTTCACAAAGTCCTTATTTTCTAGATTTTTTCTTCGTTTTGTTTAGTCGG
The DNA here is from genome assembly GCF_051530095.1 of Phoenix dactylifera. NCBI lineage: Eukaryota > Viridiplantae > Streptophyta > Magnoliopsida > Arecales > Arecaceae > Phoenix > Phoenix dactylifera. The sequence goes on along the minus strand of NC_143190.1, from coordinate 36,791,520 downwards.
TTCATATTTCCACGGCTTTAAGAAATATCCTCATTATCTTTTTTTGATCGAGCAGCGAAACAGCCACCCAGATTTATTAAGAAAGTAAAAATACAGGGAAGTTATAGGAAGAGGGGGGAGGTGGAAGATTAGAGGTTTGCAGGATCTGGAAACACTAGGATCAGAATAACAAAACAGAGGATCTGAAAATGCTCTTGCAAGGTAAAAGTATACCAGCCTCTGAAATTCGGCTGAGTAAAACATGAAGATGTAATTTCCTTTTACAGCACTGGATGATGCAATCAAGGGATCTTCATGTCATCTATACCACCTGTTACTTATGTAGAGACCCACGTTTGAGTTGGGCCGGCCTCTGAGAAGGGCGGCCCAACTCGTGAAAATGGGGGAGGGAGTCTCCCGAATCGAAAAGCTCCCTCCCCTGTTTTTCGGAAGCCTTCCCCTCCTCCCGAATCCACCGGGAAGGAGGATCTTAGGGCGATAAAAACCTACCGAATCAGGAAGATCTCCTCTCTCTCTTCCCCTAGGGCATCAACCGAGGGCTTCTACACACAGAAGGAAAAAAAAAAAAAAAAGAGAGGAAGAGATCGGGTTTCTACCTTGCCGTGGGGAGGATCGGAGCTTTCGCCATCGATCCGGTCGGGAGGACCTTGCCGGAGGCAAGGTGAGCATCTTCTCCCTCTCCTCCATCATCTTTGGCCCTTATCTCCTTGGGGAATGAGGCCGGAAAGCTGCCGGGTTGATGGAGAAGCCGACGCCTTGTTCGGCCTTCTCCTCTCTCGTTCCGGCCGGTCGTCACCGGTCGGGGACACACCGCCGGCACACCGGCCCTGCCACAGGCCGACGACCAGGGGCGTCGCCAGCCGTGGGCCACCGGCGGCCGAACCTCCTTCTCCCCTTTCCGTCGGGAAGAAGGAAGAAGAGAGGAAGAGAAAGGGTCTTTTCCCTCTCTTTCTCTTATTATATAACCCTTTTATTATATTATCTGTTTATTGTTGTTGGGTTTCCTTTTACTCTTGGATCAGGGAGATCATGGATTGTTGAATAGTCTTGGAATACTAGATTTTAGAGGACCCTTTAGAGGATTAAACAGGGGTCCTGGATTATCATATATCTTGAGTAAATTTTAATGATGATTTGGTTCTGTAGGGGAACAATCTGTTGGACGAGAGGACGTTGAGCAGGATTCTGTGCATTCCGGTTCTTTATCGCCGTGAGGGCGGGTGATTGGTTGTCTAAATTTTCAACAAAGGTAAGGATCCTTGTACACCAATCCTGCATGATATAATTTTTTTTATATATATATATACTTAGATATATATGATATGCTATGATCCAGACAAATCAAAAAATAGTTTTATTAAATTATATTTTGATCGTGTTGGCTTGTGGTTGATATTATGATCGTATTCGCTTGTGGTTGGTATCATGATGGATGCATGCATGCGCATAACCTACACCTACATAATTGGACTGATGGATGTGGTGCTCTAAACTAATCATGTGATATTGGTTGCCTCGTCACGGGCTGGAAACGTGATCGTGGTTAGTTTAAAGCCGGAAATAAATAAAAAGAAATTGATGTGTGGATGTAAACTGGATTGCATGAAAAGGGACTTTGGGTTTATCTTGTTATTATGGCAGGCCCCGTCACAGGCTAAAAATGTGGTACTTTGGTAGGCCCCGTCACAGGCTAGAAATGTGGAACTATAATATGCAGGCCCCGCCACAGGCTGAAAATGTGATACTTTGGTAGGCCCCCTCACAGGCTAGAAATGTGGAACTATAATGTGCAGGCTCCGCCACAGGCTGAAAATGTGATACTTTGGTAGGCCCCCTCACAGGCTAGAAATGTGGAACTATAATGTGCAGGCCCCGCCACAGGCTGAAAATGTGATACTTTGATAGGCCCCATCACAGGCTAGAAATGTGGAACTATAGTGTGCAGGCCCCGCCACAGGCTGAAAATGTGATAATTTGGTTGCCCCACCACAGGCTGAGAAATGTGACTAAGATTTGACCCAAAGTCAGAAAGATAATTGATCCGGATCAAGTTAACATGGAATGGGAAGAAAAAGCATTGAAAATAGTCATAGTTATTTATAAGCTATATATATACTATATCATTCTTATGTGGCCAGATTTTCATTGATGTTTGATGTATAATTATGGACTTTTATTGATGCTTGATGTTCATAATTATATTGATTATTTGAGTCTTATGGAAACTGTTTAAGATTTCATGAAATGTGCATCGAGTTGTCGTGGTTTTCGAATTCATATTATTATTGTGTTGGTATGGATGTGTAGGGATTCTTACTGGGCTGTAAAGCTCACCCCCCTTTTTCTTCTTTTTCTTTACCAGAGTTGCAGGATGCATAGTTTTGGATGGGATGGGCGCAGAGTGCGAGCACCAGAGTCATTAGTTAGTTAGTTGTTTATCCTTCTTTGATGTCGATGAACATTTGAAGATCTTGTAATTGAACTAATTTGTTTATTTGGACATGTCGGACTGCTCTATTTGAATTACTAGATTAATTGTGGATTTATTGAAATTTTTGGTTAATCATAGGCCTTGCATGATCTTTAGGGCACTGCTCTAGGGCTCATGCGGCCGGTCGCGTACCGAACCCGGGTGCTGGGTTCGGGGCATGACAGAGTGGTATCAGAGCCAGGTTAAGGTATTCTAGGGTTTAGGTTCAGATGAGAGTGAATGGGGAGAAGAATATTAAATGACTTACTAAAGTACTCCATAGATACATTTTCTTTGCAATCTTAAAATGTTAAAAGTAACTTGTGTAGGTTGATATGGCACGAGGGAGTGGACGTGGGCGTAATAGGAGGCCGACTCACTTTGCCGATGGCTCCGCTGCTTGGACGCCCTCCGAACAACAAGAAGGTGCTCCACCCTCGCCAGCCAGGAGTATGCACCCGCAGGAACACCACGTCAACCCTGTTGGTAGTGCTCTGGAAATGGGAACCCCGGAAACTCCAAGGACAGGAACCTCGGGTGAGCCTGGAATTCAGCCTAACGAACCACTGAGTGCTTCTCAGATGATGCAAACAATGATGCAACAACAAGCTACTTCCCGTTCAGACATGATGAGAATGATGGAGATGCAACAACGCTTCATGGAACAGCAGCAACAATTCATGCAGCAACAGTTACAACATCAGCAGCAGCAGGTGACTCCTCAGTATCTACAGGGGGCTACAAGTCGGCAAGAGCATCATGTCAGTTTGGCAGAATTCAAAAAGTTTGCACCTTCAGCTTTTAAAGGCACTTCTGACCCTTTAGAGGCTGAGACTTGGCTGAATGAAATGGAAAAAGTTTTCAATGCCCTGAGATGCCCTGATGAGGATAGGGTCACTTTTGCTACATTTATGCTGCTGGGAGAAGCGGATATTTGGTGGAATGTGGAAAGAGGAAGGATGGGACAGAATGCTACATCTTTGACTTGGAAAGGATTTAAGGAGCTTTTCCATGATAAGTATATTCCCCAAAGCGTGAGACGGCAGAAATTCCGAGAGTTTACCCGGTTAGAGCAGGGGAATATGACGGTCGCAGAGTATGCTGCAAAGTTTGAGGAACTGGCTAGGTATGCCCCAGGACAGGTGGAGAATGAAAGAGAACGAGCTGAAAAGTTTGAAAGTGGACTTAGAGCCCGAATCAGACAACAGGTGTCTACCTTCGAGCTTTCTTCCTACAAGGATGTGGTTAACAAGGCTTTGCTAGTTGAAAGGGGCTTGAATGACACTCAAGAAGAGAGGAAAAGAATTTTGAAAAAGAGAAACAGACAAGCTGAGTTACAAAATAAGCATGGCAAAAATACTGAATTCAGGCCCAAGAAACAAACTACTGTGAATGATAAGGCTCAGCGCAAGGATACTGTGAAATGCTATAGATGTGGTGGACCCCACTATCAGAGCGAGTGCAACTGGTTCAATGGGAATTGCTTTTCGTGTGGCCAGCAGGGCCACAGGGCAAATACATGTCCTAATCGCAGTGAGCAACAGGCTCGACAAATGTCTCAGCCTATTCCGGGAGCTCCAGCAAATCAAGTATCTCAGAATGAACAACAACGAGGAGGACAGCAGAGGCCTAGAACTCAGGGTCGAGTCTATGCTCTCACACAACACGATGCCGACGCCTCTAACACCATGGTGACAGGTACAATTGAAATCTCATCCATGAATGCCTATATTTTGATTGATCCTGGAGCTACTCATTCTTTTGTATCTGCTGATTTTGTTGGAAGAAATAGTACATTGATTTCTTTGCCACTAGAGACTGAACTGTGTGTCTCCATCCCTAATGGAGATGTAATCTTAGTTAACTCTGTCTGCAAAGATTGTATCTGAATATTGAAGGCAGGGAAATGAAAGCAGATTTACTAGTCCTAGGGATGAAGGATTTCGACATGATCCTTGGGATGGACTGGTTAGCAGCATATCATGCCATTGTTGACTGCTTCGAGAAAACAGTAAAATTTTAAATCTCTGGTCAGCCAGAGTTTACTTTTAGTGGCAACAGAGTGTTACCTCCGCCAAAAGTAATCTCAGCCATACAGGCCAAGCGACTCCTTCGGAAAGGTGATGAAGGATTCTTAGCCGTGATAATGGGCACCCAACTGGAAGAACTCAAGCTAGAAGACATTCCCATTGTGAGGGAATATCCAGATGTCTTTCCAGAGGATTTGCCAGGATTACCTCCTGATAGAGAGGTTGAATTCTCCATTGATTTGATTCCTGGCACTGGACCGATTTTCTAAGGCCCCATACCGGATGGCTCCAGCTGAATTAAAAGTGCTAAAGGAACAACTACAGGAGCTGTTGGACAAGGGTTTCATCAGGCCTAGTGTTTCTCCTTGGGGTGCTCCTGTACTATTTGTGAAAAAGAAAGATGGCAGTTTTCGGCTTTGCATAGATTATCGAGAAATAAATGGAGTGACAGTGCGGAACAAATACCCTTTACCGAGAATTGATGATTTGTTCGATCAACTGCAAGGGGCACAAATCTTCTCAAAACTTGATCTACACTCCGGATATCACCAGTTGAGAATAAAGGCTGAAGACATACCAAAGACAGCATTCAGAACTAGATATGGACACTATGAGTTTTTGGTTATGCCCTTCGGGTTAACAAATGCACCAGCAACCTTTATGGATCTTATGAATCGGGTGTTCAAACCCTATCTAGATCAATTTGTGGTAGTATTTATTGATGACATTCTAGTCTATTCAAAAAGTCCACAAGAGCATGAGGAGCATTTGAGGATAGTATTACAAACTCTTAGAGAAAACAAGCTTTATGGCAAGTTGCAGAAATGTGAGTTCTGGTTAAACAGTATCACCTTTCTCGGGCACGTGATCTCCAAGGATGGCATCTCTGTCGACCCAAAGAAAGTAGAGGCAGTAGTTGATTAGAGTAGACCTACTAATGTGTCCGAGGTGCGCAGTTTTTTGGGAATGGCGGGATACTATCGGAGATTTGTTGAGGGATTCTCTCGTATTGCCATGCCTCTATCCGCCTAACCCAAAAGCAAGTAAAATTTGAATGGAAGGAGGATTGTGAGCAGAGTTTTCAGGAGTTGAAAAGACGATTGGTGACAGCTCCGATATTGGCCCTTCCATCTGGAACAGGAGGCTTCAACATCTATAGTGATGCATCACGCAAGGGCCTCGGTTGTGTTCTTATGCAGAATGAGAAGGTGATAGCCTATGCTTCTAGACAGTTGAAACCATATGAGCTGAATTACCCTACACATGATTTGGAGTTAGCAGCTGTGATCTTTGCTTTAAAAATATGGAGGCACTATTTATATGGTGAACATTGTGAAATTTTTACGGACCACAAAAGTTTGAAGTATATCTATACTCAAAAGGAGCTGAATTTGAGGCAAAGAAGATGGTTAGAGCTATTAAAAGATTATGATCTAACTATCAATTACCATCCGGGAAAAGCAAATGTTGTGGCCGATGCTCTAAGCAGGAAATCTTCAAGTAAATTAGCGGCTCTGATCACTATACAAAGAAACATTTTGTTAGACTTGGAGAGATATGAAATTGAAGTACGACTGCATGATCCTCAAGTACGACTTGCTAATCTTATAGTGCAGCCTACCTTGATTGAAAGGATTAAGTCATCTCAAAAAGAGGATTCAGAATTACAGAGGGTAAGGGGAACAGTAGAGTCTGGTGTTCAAAGCGAATTCCATGTGCATGAGAATGGTTCCTTAAGATTCGGTAGCAGATTGTGCGTCCCTAAAGTTCCAGAATTAAGGAATGAAATTTTAGAGGAGGCTCATAGCTCGGCTTATACAATGCATCCAGGAGGCACAAAGATGTATCAGAATTTAAAGAAACATTTTTGGTGGAGTGGTATGAAAAAGGATATTGCTCAATTTGTAGCCCAGTGTTTAGTATGTCAGCAGGTAAAAGCAGAACATCAGAGACCTGCGGGACCATTACAATCTTTACTTATTCCTCAATGGAAGTGGGAGCATATCACCATGGACTTTGTGACTAGCTTGCCAAAAACCCTACGAGGTAATGATGCCGTGTGGGTAATTGTTGACCGACTAACCAAATCAGCACACTTTTTGCCTTTCAGAGTTGGTTTCTCCTCAGAGAGATTGGCAGGCTTATATATAGAGCATATTGTGAAGTTGCATGGGGTCCCAGTTACCATTGTGTCAAACAGAGACAGTAGATTTGTATCACAGTTTTGGAAGAGTCTTCATAAGGCTCTTGGAACCAAATTGAGCTTTAGCACAGCTTTCCACCCCCAAACCGATGGACAGTCAGAAAGAACCATCCAGATTTTGGAAGACATGTTGAGATCCTGTGTTATGGATCTAGGAGGAGCATGGGATGGCCACTTATCACTAATAGAGTTTGCTTACAATAATAGCTATCAAGCAAGTATACAAATGGCTCCTTTTGAGGCGTTGTACGGCCGGAAGTGCCGATCTCCTATTTGTTGGGATGACGTGGGTGAGAGGAAATTGTTAGGTCCAGAGATAGTACAACAGACTGTTGATAAGGTGCAAGTGATCAGAGAACGACTTCGTACAGCTCAGAGTCGCCAGAAGAGTTATGCTGATAATAGAAGGAGAGAATTGGAATTTCAAATTGGAGATCATGTTTTCTTGAGAGTGTCACCTACAAAAGGTGTGATGAGATTTGGGGTTCGTGGCAAATTAAGCCCTAGATATGTTGGTCCGTTTGAGATTTTGGACAAGGTTGGGAAGGTGGTGTATCGACTGGCTTTACCACCGGCTTTATCCGGTGTGCACAATGTTTTTCATGTGTCAATGTTGAAGAAATATGTTCCAGATCCGAGTCATGTGGTAGCATATGAGCCATTACATCTTCAGGAGGATCTGACCTATGAGGAGTTCCCGGTACGAATTGTGGACAGAAAAGATCAGGTACTACGACATCGAACCATTCCTTTTGTGAAGGTACAATGGAATAATCATATGGAGAAGGAGGCTACTTGGGAGCTCGAAGAAGAGATGAAAGTCAAGTATCCGCAGCTTTTTGAAACCTCAGGTATGTCAATTTCGAGGACGAAATTTTTTTTTAGGAGGGGAGAATGTAGAGACCCACGTTTGAGTTGGGCCGGCCTCTGAGAAGGGCGGCCCAACTCGTGAAAATGGGGGAGGGAGTCTCCCGAATCGAAAAGCTCCCTCCCCTGTTTTTCGGAAGCCTTCCCCTCCTCCCGAATCCACCGGGAAGGAGGATCTTAGGGCGATAAAAACCTACCGAATCAGGAAGATCTCCTCTCTCTCTTTCCCTAGGGCATCAACCGAGGGCTTCTACACACAGAAGAAAAAAAAAAAAAAAGAGAGGAAGAGATCGGGTTTCTACCTTGCCGTGGGGAGGATCGGAGCTTTCGCCATCGATCCGGTCGGGAGGACCTTGCCGGAGGCAAGGTGAGCATCTTCTCCCTCTCCTCCATCATCTTTGGCCCTTATCTCCTTGGGGAATGAGGCCGGAAAGCTGCCGGGTTGATGGAGAAGCCGACGCCTTGTTCGGCCTTCTCCTCTCTTGTTCCGGCCGGTCGTCACCGGTCGGGGACACACCGCCGGCACACCGGCCCTGCCACAGGCCGACGACCAGGGGCGTCGCCAGCCGTGGGCCACCGGCGGCCGAACCTCCTTCTCCCCTTTCCGTCGGGAAGAAGGAAGAAGAGAGAAAGAGAAAGGGTCTTTTCCCTCTCTTTCTCTTATTATATAACCCTTTTATTATATTATCTGTTTATTGTTGTTGGGTTTCCTTTTACTCTTGGATCAGGGAGATCATGGATTGTTGAATAGTCTTGGAATACTAGATTTTAGAGGACCCTTTAGAGGATTAAACAGGGGTCCTGGATTATCATATATCTTGAGTAAATTTTAATGATGATTTGGTTCTGTAGGGGAACAATCTGTTGGACGAGAGGACGTTGAGCAGGATTCTGTGCATTCCGGTTCTTTATCGCCGTGAGGGCGGGTGATTGGTTGTCTAAATTTTCAACAAAGGTAAGGATCCTTGTACACCAATCCTGCATGATATAATTTTATATATATATATATATATACTTAGATATATATGATATGCTATGATCCAGACAAATCAAAAATAGTTTTATTAAATTATATTTTGATCGTGTTGGCTTGTGGTTGATATTATGATCGTATTCGCTTGTGGTTGGTATCATGATGGATGCATGCATGCGCATAACCTACACCTACATAATTGGACTGATGGATGTGGTGCTCTAAACTAATCATGTGATATTGGTTGCCTCGTCACGGGCTGGAAACGTGATCGTGGTTAGTTTAAAGCCGGAAATAAATAAAAAGAAATTGATGTGTGGATGTAAACTGGATTGCATGAAAAGGGACTTTGGGTTTATCTTGTTATTATGGCAGGCCCCGTCACAGGCTAAAAATGTGGTACTTTGGTAGGCCCCCTCACAGACTAGAAATGTGGAACTATAATGTGCAGGCCCCGCCACAGGCTGAAAATGTGGTACTTTGGTAGGCCCCCTCACAGGCTAGAAATGTGGAACTATAATGTGCAGGCCCCACCACAGGCTGAAAATGTGATACTTTGGTAGGCCCCCTCACAGGCTAGAAATGTGGAACTATAATGTGCAGGCCCCGCCACAGGCTGAAAATGTGTTACTTTGGTAGGCCCCCTCACAGGCTAGAAATGTGGAACTATAATGTGCAGGCCCCGCCACAAGCTGAAAATGTGATACTTTGGTTGCCCCACCACAGGCTGAGAAATGTGACTAAGATTTGACCCAAAGTCGGAAAGATAATTGATTCGGATCAAGTTAACATGGAATGGGAAGAAAAAGCATTGAAAATAGTCATAGTGATTTATAAGCTATATATATACTATATCATTCTTATGTGGCCAGATTTTCATTGATGTTTGATGTATAATTATGGACTTTTATTGATGCTTGATGTTCATAATTATATTGATTATTTGAGTCTTATGGAAACTGTTTAAGATTTCATGAAATGTGCATCGATTTGTCGTGGTTTTCGAATTCATATTATTATTGTGTTGGTATGGATGTGTAGGGATTCTTACTGGGCTATAAAGCTCACCCCCCTTTTTCTTCTTTTTCTTTACCAGAGTTGCAGGATGCATAGTTTTGGATGGGATGGGCGCAGAGTGCGAGCACCAGAGTCATTAGTTAGTTAGTTGTTTATCCTTCTTTGATGTCGATAAACATTTGAAGATCTTGTAATTGAACTAATTTGTTTATTTGGACATGTCGGACTGCTCTATTTGAATTACTAGATTAATTGTGGATTTATTGAAATTTTTGGTTAATCATAGGCCTTGCATGATCTTTAGGGCACTGCTCTAGGGCTCATGCGGCCGGTCGCGTACCGGACCCGAGTGCTGGGTTCGGGGCGTGACAACTTAATTATTAACATGTTGTTTAAGCACGCATTTAATGTTTCGGTCTATAACTCTGGTTTCAATTGTTCCTTGAAATATCTTTGTTGGTGCAATCTCTGCGAGGAAGCAACTCACCTTGTATTCCTCCACACAGACGTAAAATAAAGTCTTATGGTTGCTGGTCATGCATCTGTAGCAAGCTTGTTTTAATTAAGTGGTTAGCTAGTTCAGCTATTCCTATTGATCTCAGCTAGCCGCCTATGTTTTGCATCTGAGCTTATGCTATTAATATTTACTAGATTTCTTGAGTTCTGATGGTACTATGTGTTTATAGTTGCTTCATTATGGTGCTAACTTCATGCTGCATTCAATTTTTTCAAATCCTTTCACAGGCACCAGATCTGGATATTGTAATACAGGTTCGCTTCGTCAGTCACTTCCAATCCTTGAGCAACTTGGGGTCTACAGAACTTTCACTAGGTCCCCTTGCGGATCGATCTTCTTCTATTTGGGAAGTTCACAGCCAATGAATTCTTCACATGGAAGCCGAGCCCTCCATGCAAGTCGAGCCTTATCTGAATCCACCGAAGTTGTTTCAAACCATCCATTATCACCTCATCTGCCTCTGAAGAAGCCACAGCTGAGTGCAGCATATTCAATTTCGCATCGTTTATTTGGAGCTGCTGTAGCATCCTCTATCTTGTTAATTCCTGCTGCTATGAAGTTTAGCCTTTTGTATGTTGTATGAAAGCCAATTTCTGAAGTTGCTTCCGAGAGAGCTTTTTCACAATCTGTTGAAACCAAATATCTGGATCTGTTTGTAGATGATAAACCCAGAGTATGGCATTCAAACTAGAATAGGTTCATGTTTTATTTGCAAATTACCATCCAGAATAAGTAGGAACCTGCTGCTAAAAATATCATTTTTCTAATTGTTTTTTCACTTTGGTTATTTATGTTTTTCAGTGTTGAAATTAGATTGTACTCATTTTGAGAAAAACTGTGGCAATGCCATTTTCTGCCTTTGAACCTGGAACCTCTCTCCAGTGCATGCCGAGAGCAGTGTGATGCCAACAAGCAGATCAAAGTTCTGTTGGCTTTGGTCCACCCTTACCTTTTGCAGTTTTTCCCTCTCTAGATATGTATTCAGGTGCAGGGTTTGTGGGATGCAGGATATCAAAGTTACCTTGGCCCCAAGAATGGTCCACTGAACACTTGCTTGGTTTCCTACAGAGAGAAATGATATGCTGGAATGCATTTCCATGACTTGTATTTTGAATTGAACATTTTGCTTGGAATTTCGAATTGAACATTCTTCTGGGAAATCTTTCCTGTGAAAACATGTTCAGATTTCACGAAGTCTGGCAAAATGGAATCTTTCAATGGGTAAAATGATTCTAGAAGAAACAATCTAGTAATCCAGTCATGAGAGAGAACTGTGAGATAAGTTCCTTGTTCTTGCAGTATGACTCTGAGAAGTTGTTTTTGAGAATAACTAGTTTCTATGCATGCACTTTCATATTGCCATTTCTTTTAAATGCATGCTTATTTCTTTGAAATTTTGTAAAATGAACAATTACTTAACTACCTTTTTTACGAGAGCTAGTGTTTCTTGTAAGCATGAATTTATAGCTTGGCGTCACCCAAAGGAGAATCCATCTATTGGTTCTCCATATTGCAATGCATCCATCCACTTTGCAAAAATTTTCTCAGCAGCTAATTTCATGTCATTATTCAAGAAGAAACCCTTGAGGCCCCAACCATAGGCCTTCTGAGCTAACAATAGTCCTAGTCTAATGACGACTTGAAGGGTTTTTAATAGGGACATCAGAGTCGTTCCTTCAGATGAGGGAGCCATCAGAGCCATTTACTCACACCGCACCAAAGTTTGACATCAGGGCCCCCAGATTGGGTCCATTTGAGTCTGCTACATTTTTATTTTGCTGCATTTTGCTTTTGTTTAATCTAGTCAATTTGGTCATTTGCTTTTGTTTTAGTCAAGTTAATTTGGTCAATTGTTTTGTAATTAAACAAGTCAATTGGGTTAGCTGTTAAGTAATGTAATTGGGTCAATTGATTGGATCAATTTTGGTAAGGGATTATTTGATGTAAGGGTCCAAGTTTGGTTAGTTGTTAATTGATTGAGTTGGTCAATTGATTAACTTGACTTGAGGGCCACGTTTGAGTCATGATGTAAGGCCTATTTAAAGGCCACACCCCATGAATTAGGGCATCAAGCATTGAATGAAATAATCCCTTCTTGGCTTTGGCCGACACCTCTTTCTTCTCCTTTGGCGTGAAGCCATCTTCTTCTTCCTCCTGCGTCTCCATAATCTCTTCTTCTTGTGTCTCCAAAACTCCTTCATCTCAATCCTATCCTTTCCTACCTTTTCCAGAGATCTTCATCAGTGGGACCTCGTCATCGGCATGCTTTCATCTTCTCCAAGAATGCCATCTTCAGCAAGAACTCCTTGACAAACTTGACAAACGAGGAGATCCTAGTGCTAGCCACCGGCCATACCACAACCATCTCTTCCCACGCGTGAACCCCACCCTCAACAAGTCCTTGGCCGTTAAGGACTTCTTCATCCACCATGCCACTTGCCCCCTTATCTCTCGCTTTTATGCCAACGCAATAGGATTTCTATTTCGGCTAGGAATCCACACACGCCAACCAAATCAGCCACCCCCTTTCCAAACCGCACTAGGATTCCTAGTCCAACTAGGAGTCCTCCCCTCACTACAAGAAAATTCATCTTTCCCGGCGCTTTTTATAATCTTTACCGACGCTTATAAGCGTCGGCTAAAGTTCCCGCAACGCAAACAGAAGCGTCGCAAAAGCGTTGGCGATACTAGAGTGGCAAAAGTTTTTGCCGACGCTAAGAGAAAGCGTCGGCAAAAACAAGGCTTTCCCGACGCTAAGGAAAGCGTCGGCAAAAATGACATTCGCCGGCGCTTTAAAGCATCCGGATGCCCAATTCTGTGTTTTTGCCGACGCTTTAAAGCGTCGGTAAATATCATTTTTGCCGACGCTCTCATTTGCGTCGGAAAATCTTTGTTTTTGCCGACGCTTTATTGCGTCGGTAAATGTATTTTTGCCGACGCTTTTCTAGCATCGGCGTAGGCGTGCCACAACTTTTATTTACCAACACTTTAAAGCGTCGGAATTGCTATTTTTTTAAAAAAAATAAAAATACGAATGTAAATTATAAACACACAGCATTATATAAACCCCTGACAATTAGCCAATACCAAATGTAGTAATAATAAGCCTACATTCCTTAAATGCTGACGAGCCTTGGATGCGTTAGATCACGAAACTGGGTACGATGGAGGAGAACTATTCCATTAGACACAGAAGAAACAAGAGGTCGCCTGGTACCTGGCCCCTGTTATTCTTGAAGAGAGGTTGCTAAATAAAACTGCTAGAAGAGAGGTTGCATATAGGTTTTTCTGCTAGAAGAGAGGTTGCATATAGCATATAGCAATTTCGTTTCAGCTTCGAGTGCATTTCTCCAGCAACATAATATCTACCGCATCAATAGAAACACTACTCATGTGTATTCACCTTGATCATAGGTGTGAATCAAACATGCAGAAGTATATATAATCACAGTCGAAGAAAACAGATTAACTGTAAGGGAAAACACATCACCATAATAAGCCCACTCCAAATAAAATAGCAAATCATAGGCAACTCAAACTTGCTACATTAAGTGATAAGAAACTATTGCTGGTTTGATTACTGAATGTAATCAGAAATCCAATGATTTGCCAACAAATAAAGGCATGGACCTGATACAATAATTTACAACAAACTACAAGACCATCAATCCTAACCTTCAAATTACCTGAAAGATTTGGAGGCTGCAGCTGACTACTGAAATACCAAGAGAAAGCAAATAACATATACATAGCTGAAGCACAGAAGATGTATAATGGGGCAAGCCACTAAAAAAACAATAGCCAGTCATCTCTCTCATTGCGATTCTATGAACTGGATTATTCACAAGCAAAAGCCAAATCAAGCATTTATCTCTGAATTGCATTGGTGTTCTCTATGGCAACTTCTTCTATTCCAGAAGATACCTGAGCAGCTCGCTCTATCAAATCTCTGCTCTTCCATTTTGTCCAGCTCGTTTGGTGCGCTCTGTGAGTGACAAGGGGATTGTGCTTGAGTTTCTCCTTCAGGTTCGAGTGAAAAGGGGAGTAGGAACAGGGGTCAAAAAGATGGAGCATTCATAGCCATACAAGACCTAACCCAACTTTTCAGGATCAGCAGAAAGAATTAAAATCCATTTAATAAATATTAAATGTAGTTGAGAGACCTAACTCTTCATCTAATTAGAAGCGAAATGTAGTAAAATGAATTATATAATGATTGATATGAACAATTAACTTAAAGAGAATCTTGTCAAAAAGATAATACCTGGCCCAGCATCTAGAAGTGTTTAAATATCAGTACTACAGTCTTTTGTGCCAAGCATGGCAATTTTACAAACGGACTCAACTATATAATCATTATGCATCAAAGGATTAAAATAGAAAGACTTCTCACCTTCTAGATTCCACAAGCAGAGCACGTTGTTCAGATGTTTTATCAGCACTAACATCTCTCTCTCTAGCAGTATAGCTGCACAAAAATAACCAGGCTACAGCAATCAGATGATCAGCAGGGCACAAAGATCGCAATGTATCATGTATTGATACTGTAATATGCAGAAATATAATGCTTCGGTGCCCACAACGGATCATTGTGGAAATATCCTGCGCCGTCACCTAAAGGAAGAAGAAAGAACAGTTGAGCAATGATGCAGAAGAGTTATTAAATGGTGGGTAAACATAGAAAACAGAAGCTCCCATCTCATCCTAACCAAACTGGAAACACTAACTCGGTGCATTAAGTATACCTGGAAGCTCCCATCTCCTATGCAAGCAATTGCACGTTTATCCTTGGCAGCTTGCGCATATCCAAGAGTGGCACCAACTGACCATCCAATAGACCCATACTGCATCTGGAACTCATATATGCATAATGTTATAGTATGAGCACAAGAGGCAGCTAAAGGTTCTAGAATTAGAAGATCAAATCATAGTCAACAATTTGACATAGAACTTACAAGAAGATTACTTACCCACAATTCTCCGGCAATCTAAGCTTTTGGCAGTTGAACCAAGAGTCACCAGTCTCTGAGATAACCGCCGTATCTCCACTCAACATGTTCTGCTCAAAGAGTGAGGGAGATAGAGAAGATTAAAAGTCGAAAGAAAAAAGCAGAACAAATTCAATCTCACAAGCTTCTGGCAAACTGAGGCTCACGGAGTAAACCCGTATATAGGCTAAATGCATAAGAAAATAGTGCCACTAAATTTAAATTTTAGACAAATTTGCAGCCAAAATAACAACGGGAAGTCTAGAACAGAAGGCAACCTTAACGAAAATTATTTGAAGAAAAGAATTGGTTAATAAGAGAACGATAGATAATAACAAAACTTGTCGAAGGCTTGCCTGGATATGCTTAAAAAGGATGTTGACCCTCAAAGGCTCATTGCTCTCGCGTTTGAGAGGAAGGCAGGGTGGTACAAAGATCCGTCGATAATTGTCCAAGGCTGTGGTATTCTTCTTGAGCTTCTGTGCAAGTGCAGTTAAGAAATCAGCCATGAAAACCCAACCGAAGGAAGGGCCATTACCAACAGTCACCCGGTTGGGCTGCACAATCACCGATTTCTCTTTCTTGATCAGCAAAGAATAACCCACAGAGCTGTAATCGTTGAAGATTGGGCCAACAAAGACATATGCATCAGCTGACTCCACAATCTCATCACAGAAATTGGTGCTGACCGCACCCCAGTAGGTCCCAATGAAATGGGGGTGGTGCTCTGGCACTAGCCCCTTCTAGGCTTGGAGGAGGGAGAGGAGGGAGGTGACAGTTTGGGGGAGGGGGGGAACGGGGTCGGAGATCTTGCGGCCGCGGACAGAGTGGGAGAGATCGGCGACGAAGCCAAGGAAGTGGCGGCTGGCGGCAGAGGAGATGGAGGCGGTGGGGCCGCCACAGGCGGAGCACACCGACGACGGCGGCGGGCTGGCCTCGGCCGCGGTGGCGGAGGTGGAGCAGACGGCGTCGCATGAAAAGTCGACGGAGGCGGCGGAGGAGGGGGAGGAGGGCTCGGCGTCGGTCATTTTTTGTGGGAGGTGATGCGGGGTTCGGAGGGAGAGGATGAAGAAGAATCGAGGCGACGGGAGGGGGGAAGGGAGAAGAATCGGGGCGAAGAAGAAACGAGAGAGGGCGAGAGAGCGAGAGAGAGAGAGAGAGAGAGAGAGAGAGAGAGAGAGAGGAGGCGGGATGGGTGCGGGCGGAGGGAGAGGAAGAACCGGTTTCTTGCAACAGAAGAAGGCCGGAGGGGAGGGAGGAGGAGGCAGAAGAAGGAGGAGGCAGAGGAGGGAGGAGGAGGCAGAGGAGGGCTTGATATGTCGATCGAGGATGGAGGAGGGGGGCGGACGCGGGTTTGGTTTTCAACAACGCTAATAAGCGTCGTTTTAGGCCAACTCTACGACGACGCTAACAAGCGTCGTATATTGCCGACGCTTTTAAAATGCGTCGGCTATTTTTGGCGCTCTGCGGAACATTGCCGATGCTTGCAGCAAGCGTCGGCAAAAACATGTCGTTAAAATCTCTTTTTTCTGTAGTGCCTTCATGTGGCCCACTGTGGTGTTTTTCTCCATATTTGCATATCTGATCCGCCATCCTCAGAGGCTTCTTTCCACCGTTTGCCATCTGCAACAGCCATCCCGACGCTCCTCTACGGTGTAAAAACCCAGAAAAAAAAAAAAAGAGAAAGGGATAACGGGCCGGCCCGAAAAGACCGGGCCCGTCTCCCTTTTATGATCGTGCCCTAGGCACGATCGTGGAAGAGGAGGAGGATTGCAGCAGGGGCGGCGGCGTGGGGTCTATCGCCGGAGGAGATCCAGCGCCGGAGCCGAGAACCGGCCGGCTGCGGAGGAAGCCGGAAGCTTTTCCCTCCCTCGGTGAAGATCCCCCACAAATCGGGAGAAGAAGCCTTGGACCCGCACGTGGAAACCCGAGCTTCCTCTCCGATTTTGTCGCCGGAAAGGCCGCCGGAGCACCCCCATCGGACAGAGGTAAGCGTGGCTTCTTCCTTGCGTTTCATTTTTGAGTCGTGTGGGAGGGGTTTTTGGCCGATGAATCGTCGGAGAAGAGCCCGAAACAGGGTACCCCTATTTCCGCCTCTTCTTTCCAGTTTTTGGCCGCCGCCGGCCGCCGGCCGCCGAGATGCATGGCGGTGGGGCTGGTCGGGTTCGTATGAAGGTCGGAGAGGATTTTCTAGGCTGTGTATGTGATGAGGGAGGGTGGATCCGAGGTCCTCTTCCTCGGGATCCCATCCTCTCCTCCTCTTCCCCTCGTCGGATGGCCACCGGTGGCGACGGCGGCGGCGGTCGTGGGCCACCGTGGCTGCTGGGGTGGGGGGGGAGCCGAGCCACCATCATGGTGGCTGTGAGGATGCTTGCCTTCTGTCAATAATGCAGAAAAAGGGGGAGGACCCTTTCGGTTCTAAGGGAAGGAGAAGAAGAGGGATCTTCTCTCCTCTCTTTCTTTGGCCAGCCACCATCGCCGGCGACTGCAGCAAAGGCGGCCGACGATGGTTCGGCCAGTGGTGTTGTCGAGTTGGGGAAGGAGAGGGCACAGCCACCATGGTTGTTGCCCTTGGATCAAAAAGGATTTGGGGGAGAGAGATGTATTCTCAACCATGAAGAGGGACGGATCATCCCTTTCTTTTGGTCTCTTCACCGGGACCGGCCATCATCGCCGGCATGGCAGCGGCCACGGCTGGCGACGACATAGACCGGTGGTACAAGGGTGGGAGTCGGGCCACCCCGACTGCCCTAGATTTGGAGGAATTGAGATGTTTGGGGATCTGGTGATGGACCCCATAATAGATGTGAATTATGGTTTAGAATATTTAAATATTAAATAATTTAGTTTGTGATTGGTAACTGATGTTGTAGGGGAGGAGTCAGCGGAGCCAGGAGGTTTTGATTAGGGGACTCAGCACCCCAGCTCGTAGGTTGTGATCCGGATCCGTATTTGAGTCAGTCCACAAATTTCTGTAAGAATCCCTACATCTGAGCACTTTTATTTATGCATATATTGGATTTATCGTTGGATATATTTTATCAGTATGTTGCTATTTATTTTTGAGCTTGTATGACACTATGAGGTGTGCATTTTGTTTATTATGAAAGTATTGAAATAATTAAATTGGAAAGGAATAACATATTTTTGAGAAATTATGAAAATATGTGACGTGATTGAAATGTGATTAAACATGTAAAACTAGACATGTAAAATGGGTTGGACTAACCTTGTCATGAGATAACCTCTACGAGCTTATGCGTAGGATAGCTGACACGAGCTTATGCGTGGGATAGCCTCTACGAGCTTATGCGTAGGATAGCCTCCACGGGCTTACGCGTGGGATAGCCTCTACGAGCTTATACGTAGGATAGCCTCCACGGGCTTACGCGTGGGATAGCTGCCACGAGCTTATGCGTGGGATTTGTGCAGTCTTGGACTGGGTCATGATCTTGGTTAGTCCAAAGCCAGAAGTGAAAAGTCTGAAAACTTGGGAATCAGAGTAATACGGGAATGGATCACATAATGTGAAAAAGGATTTGTGTATATGTACTGATTATATACACTTGTTGTTTGTTGAGCTTTTGAAAAGATGAAATGGCATTTATTTGATGTTTTGATTATTTTATTATTATTACTGTGTGTGGCTGTTGGGATTCTTACTGGGCTGGAAAAGCTCATACCCCTTCTTCTTTCTTTTTTTTCAGAGTTGCAGGATGCATAGACATGGATGGGATGAGCGCAGAGTGCAAGTATGAGAGTCATTAGTTGCTTAGTCTATCTTGATATCAATGAATATTGAAAGCTTTTGTAAATGAACCAATTTGATTATCTGGTCAAGTTGGATTTATATATTTGATTTAAGTGATTAACTGTGGAATTATCGAATTGTTGTTTATCTTAGGCCTTGCATGATCTTTAGGGCACTACTCTAGGGCTCATGCGGCCGGTCGCGTACCGGACCCGATTGATGGGTTCGGGGCGTGACAGAGTGGTATCAGAGCTTAAAATTAAGGTATCCTAGGGTTTATGTTCAGGTGAGTATCAGTGGAGAATTATGATAGAAAAACTATCAGAGATTTGGTTTATAATCACTTGAGATTGTTACAAGAATGATATTATAATCTAAGGTTTAAGACCACTAGGGACTGTGACCTTAGTGGCATTAGAGTTTGAGGTTTAAGATTATTGGAAATTGTGACAAATTGGAATCTGAGCATATGTTTAAGATCACTAAGGATCGTGACAGAAATATATCATAGCTTAAGGTTATGATCACTTGGGATATGACCATTAAATTCAGTGCTTAAGGTGTAAGATCACTGGGCATTGTGATAAAATGTATGCATAGGGTTTGGTTTTTGATGAGTGTGGAAGGAAAGTATAAATTGTTTTTGATTATGATAAGAGAGGTTTGACCTAAGATAAGTGTAGGAAGATTAAAAATGGCATACCGGTTATACCATGTTCAGATATTATTTAGATGACTTGGAAGTTCAAACTTGATATGGGTTGTGATATGATCGTACTTTTGGTTTTGCTACTAATTATTAGAGTGTGATTTATACATACATCTTCCGTATTATTGGAGTGGGCTAAGAAAGATTTTTCGTAGTATTAGTGCAGAATGTTTTTCGAGGTTAAATCTGTATGTGGATTATATTTGGAATTGACATGTTTGAATATTGTAAATTGGCGTATTTCTATTAGTGGATTAAATTCTTAAGGCCATATAGTATGCAAATTGGTGGAGTATTTTAATTATTTGAATTTGTATATTTGGATTGGGCTCCTGAATTTTTCTTATAATTGTTGGAGACCATTGGATGTGTTAACTTGAACTCAAGTCTAGGTTTATGATCTAACCAGAAATCTTTGTCATTGTAAAATATAATATTGAGTAGAGATTTCGATTTTGAGATGCTTCTGTGAGTTATTATATGTAGCATTGATCATAGACATTAAGGATTTTGGTGAAGAAGGATTTGGAGGTTGATAGAGTTAATTCCTACTCATAGTGATATTGGCTCAACAGTTCTAACCCATTGAGTTTGAAGTAAATTCTGTTGGAAGGAAAATTAATGTAGATTTTCTTATTAAATTGCTAAGGGAATACAAGAATTACCCCCTTTAAATTAAACCTAGATATTTTTGGATTCTAAGAAGGTTGTGGAGATCACGTAGTGACCTTAAACTTGACTAAAGGATTGGGGGTTAGTTATGGTAAGTATACTCTATATAAACCGAGGACAAAAAGATCTAGAAATTTTGCTCTATTTCTACTTGAAAATTTAAAATTTAAATTTTCTTAGTTTCGATGCAAAGTGATACTTTAGTCAGAAATCATTTTGTGACTTTAGAGAATTAAATGAATTAAATCAGAGTGTGCAGCTGAAGTGTGGTGGTCCGACTTATTTTGAAACTGGTTAAGATTATTAATATTTGATCTAAAAGGCATTATGATGGAATACTTGAGTTAGTTTCAGGAGAATGTTGTTGATTCTATAGATGATCTAAAGGTAGCTATGTAATTTTCACCAGTGGATTCTTCTATTGTTGACAACTTTTGGGAGAATCTTGGGTATGTTAAATTTAGCATTTACGGTTGATGATTTCTTGGTTGGTCTTAGACTTGGAATGTTTTAACATGGATCTCTTATTTGTTGGAATGATATGGGAGAAAGAAAAGAAAAATGATTATAGAATATTAAGAGCATTTGATACTAAAGATTTCTCCTATTTCTGTCAAGCCAATTATGATCTCTGTGTAGAATCAAGAGAAATTAATTTCTTTGGGATATAATTATGGCATTTTAATCCAAGGTTGGAAGTTTGGAATTCTTTTGAAGGAGATCAAAAGAACTTACTATGTGTGGTAAATGGAAAGGATCAAGTTTTGAGATGCTGTGATTTTTGTATGTCAAAATCTTGTGAGTAGGTACTCCGAGAGGGAGACTATTTGAGATCTCAGGAATGATGTGGGAGAAAGAAAGGTACTGGGACCAGAGATAGTACAGCAAACTGTGGATAAGATAAAGGTGATTAGAGAACGGCTCCTTATAGCTCAGAGTAGACAAAAGAGTTATACTGACAATATGAGAAGAGAACTAGAGTTTCAGGTTGGTAATTATGTTTTCTTGAAAGTATCTCCTACTAAAGGTGTGATGAGGTTCGAGATTCGTGGCAAATTGAGCCCTAGGTATGTTGGTCCATTCGAGATCTTGGACAGAGTTGGAGAAGTAGCATATCGCTTGGCTCTACCACCAGCTTATCAGGTGTACATAATGTATTCCATGTTTCAATGCTGAGAAAACATATTCCGGACCCGAACCATATGGTAAATTTTGAGCCTATAAGTCTGCATGAGGACCTAACTTATGAAGAGTACCCGGTACGGATTGTGAATAGAAAGGATCTAGTGCTGCGACAATGGACCATTCCTTATGTAAAGGTGCAATGGAGCAATCACTCAAAAAGAGAGGCCACTTGGGAGCTCGAGGAAGAAATAAAGCCAAACATCCTCAACTCTTTGGTATTACAGGTACGTTAATTTCGCGGACGAAATTTTTTTTTTGGAGGGGAGAATGTAAAAACCCAGAAAAAAAAAGGGAAAGGGATAACGGGCCGGCACGAAAAGACCGGGCCCGTCTCCCTTTTATGATCGTGCCCTAGGCACGATCGTGGAAGAGGAGGAGGATTGCAGCAGGGGCGGCGGCGTGGGGTCTATCGCCGGAGGAGATCCAGCGCCGGAGCCGAGAACCTGCCGGCCGCGGAGGAAGCCGGAAGCTTTTCCCTCCCTCGGTGAAGATCCCCCACAAATCGGGAGAAGAAGCCTTGGACCCGCGCGTGGAAACCCGAGCTTCCTCTCTGATTTCGTCGCCGGAAAGGCCGCCGGAGCACCCTCATCGGACCGAGGTAAGCATGGCTTCTTCCTTACGTTTCATTTTTGGGTCGTGTGGGAGGGGTTTTTGGCCGGTGATCGTCGGAGAAGAGCCCCAAACAGGGTACCCCTGTTTCGGCCTCTTCTTTCCAGTTTTTGGCCGCCGCCGGCCGCCGGGATGGCCGAGATGCATGGCGGTGGGGCTGGTCGGGTTCGTATGAAGGTCGGAGAGGGTTTTCTAGGCTGTGTATGTGATGAGGGAGGGTGGATCTGAGGTCCTCTTCCTCGGGATCCCATCCTCTCCTCCTCTTCCCCTCGTCGGATGGCCACCGACGGCGACGGCGGCGGCGGCGGCGGTCGTGGGCCACCGTGGCTGCTGTCGGGTGGGGTGGGAGCCGAGCCACCATCACGGTGGCTGTGAGGATGCTTGCCTTCTGTCAATAATGCAGGAAAAGGGGGAGGACCCTTTCGGTTCTAAGGGAAGGAGAAGAAGAGGGATCTTCTCTCCTCTCTTTCTTTGGCCAGCCACCATCGCCGGCGACTGCAGCAAAGGCGGCCGACGATGGTTCAGTCAGTGGTGTTGTCGGGTTGGGGAAGGAGAGGGCACAACCACCATGGTTGTTGCCCTTGGATCAAAAAGGATTTGGGGGAGGGAGATGTATTCCCAACCATGAAGAGGGACGGATCATTCCTTTCTTTTGGTCTCTTCACCGGGACCGGCCATCATCGCCGGCATGGCAGCGGCCACGGCTGGCGACGACATAGACCGGTGGTACAAGGGTGGAAATTGGGCCACCTCGACTGCCCTAGATTTGGAGGGATTGAGATGTTTGGGGACCTGGTGATGGACCCCATAATAGATGTGAATTATGGTTTAGAATATTTAAATATTAAATAATTTAGTTTGTGATTGGTAACTGATGTTGTAGGGGAGGAGTCAGCGGAGCCAGGAGGTTTTGATTAGGGGACTCAGCAACCCAGCTCGTAGGTTGTAATCCGGATCCGTATTTGAGTCAGTCCACAAATTTCTGTAAGAATCCCTACATCTGAGCACTTTTATTTATGCATATATTGGATTTATCATTGGATATATTTTATCAGTATGTTGCTATTTGTTTTTGAACTTGTATGACACTATGAGGTGTGCATTTTGTTTATTATGAAAGTATTGAAATAATTAAATTGGGAAGGAATAACATATTTTTGAGAACTTATGAAAATATGTGACGTGATTGAAATGTGATTAAACATGTAAAACTAGACATGTAAAATGGGTTGGACTAATCTTGTCATGAGATAGCCTCTACGAGCTTATGCGTAGGATAGCTGCCACGAGCTTATACGTGGGATAGCCTCTACGAGCTTATGCGTAGGATAGCCTCCACGGGCTTACGCGTGGGATAGCCTCTACGAGCTTATGCGTAGGATAGCCTCCACGGGCTTACGCGTGGGATAGCTGCCACAAGCTTATGCGTGGGATTTGTGCAGTCTTGGACTGGGTCATGATCTTGGTTAGTCCAAAGCCAGAAGTGAAAAGTCTGAAAACTTGGGTATCAGAGTAATACGGGAATGGATCATATAATATGAAAAAGGATTTGTATATATGTACTGATTATATACACTTGTTGTTTGTTGAGCTTTTGAAAAGATGAAATGGCATTTATTTGATGTTTTGATTATTTTATTATTATTACGGTATGTGGCTGTTGGGATTCTTACTGGGCTGGAAAAGCTCATACCCCTTCTTCTTTCTTTTTTTCAGAGTTGCAGGATGCATAGACATGGATGGGATGAGCGCAGAGTGCGAGTATGAGAGTCATTAGTTGCTTAGTCTATCTTGATATCAATGAATATTGAAAGCTTTTGTAAATGAACCAATTTGATTATCTGGTCAAGTTGGATTTATATATTTGATTTAAGTGATTAACTGTGGAATTATCGAATCGTTGTTTATCTTAGGCCTTGCATGATCTTTAGGGCACTGCTCTAGGGCTCATGCGGCCGGTCGCGTACCAGACCCGATTGATGGGTTCGGGGCGTGACATACGGCTTTCACCTTCAACAGGATTCAACATTCAGCCTTGCTGAAATTTATGCGCTGCGGGGTTGCGTTCTTCGTTGCTTTCAGATCCACAAACGTAAGAATCAGAACTTCTGATCCACGACAGGTGATAGGTTCTTCTTTCTTTTAGGCTTGTTAATCTAATTGTGTTCTAAGTTCTCTTGCATGATAGCCAGACACCTAAAAATTTACTTTGCTGTCAAAAATTCAGAACCTAGGACATCTACTACCAAACCCATCCTATTCGCCTTTTAAATGCCCCTACTTCTTAGTGAATTTATTCCTACTTGGACCCGCCGTACTTCCTTTTTGGCTAGTTACTTCTATTAAGGTGATGGCACAGTCTTAGTTCGACGTTCAAATCCAAACCTGTCCAACTCCCTCTCTTCATAGATCAGCGTCCTAAAAATGAAAGTGTTCGCAACGCACACCGAAAAGAAATCTTGATATTAAATTAGCACACCCTAGCAACGAGACGTTTCTTTAGGATCAGAATAAACCGTAATACTTGATTGCAACCTAATTTCTTAAATTGATTAATCTCATACCTTAACTCTAACATAACCGAAGTAAAAATCAGCAACATTTAAATTTTAAGTTACTTTTGTGAAAGCTTACTGATCTCTGAAATCATAGTAGGTTGCGTTGGTAGGTTTCCTGCATCAGTTTTGGATGTGGCCTGACCTTTGGCTTGTAGCTTGTGCTGGGGCATGGCCCGGAACAGCCCATTCCTAAATCTAATCGCTCGCTCGCTTCTCAGTTTTGTTTTGGAATTTTGTCTTTGTTCTTCCTCCTTTTCGAGCATCGTTTGGTTGCCGACATTGCTGTGGTCAATCGATATATGGCCTTCCGGTCATGGAAGACTAGCACCACCAGTCCTCTGCCACATCTTTTCCTCTCTCCATTCCTCTTGTGTGCTGTCGCCCCAATTAATGTGGCGTCGATCTCCTCTCCTGCGGCCCTCCTTGACGTCTCGAGGAAGTCCAGGCACTCCGATCCGTCTAAGCCCTGATCAATCTCAAAGAGGAAGTATTTAAAGTGTGCAAACACTATCATATAATTAAGAGTTCAGCTTTTGAGAATATATGGCACTTATTCTTCTTGCAGAAAAATACGAGATTGGTCGATAACATGAGCTATTAAAGCACCACTTGGTAAGGGGCGGAACCAGGTTTTCTATGTGAGACCCAAGTTCTAACGCCATTATCAATATCATCTTGTATTAGATTATATGCATTTTTATTTAAAAGTAATTAAATAATAATCAACTATCATGTTCACATCGGCTTTAGGGATAAAAATAGTTTTATTTCATTATACTGATAAACAACGACGATTGTTCATACTAAAATTTTGATAATTTCAAGAATTTTTTGGGACATACGACTATACGAGAGGTGTTGTTGCTTTGTGCTCTCTTTTGGGCAATCAACCAAGTAGGGACGTCTCACAAATGGACGTGTTAAAACTGATCGTAGAAAGCTAGTTTCTAGACTGAGAAGCTCCAAGGAGCGAGAAACCTCCGAAGAGAGAGAAGGTTCGGATCGTGCCCTAACGGCTAGCTCGTCGGCGGCGGTGCTTGGTGAGCGTCTTCTCCGTCCGCAGTGGAGTTTCCGTGTGGGGCTAGGGGGTTCTACGGCGACCCGAGGAGGGCATTTGCGCCGGCTGTTTCGTTCATCAGCCACGCGTACCCTCCGGGGAGCAGGGGAGAGCCCGGTGGCCGGCGTCACCGACGGTATGCGGTGGAAGCGTGGGCGTATCTCCGGCTCCCCTCTGATCGTGCCCTAACAGCTAGCTCGTCGCCGGCGGTGCTTGGCGAGCGTCTTCTCCATCCGCGGTGGAGTATCTGTGTGGGGCAAGGAGGTTCTACGGCGACCCGAGGAGGGCATTGGCTCCGACGGTTTCTATCGTCAGCCACACGTACCCTCCGGGGAGAAGGGGAGAGACCAGAGGCCAGCCTCGCCTGCAGTGTGCGGCGGAAGCGTGGGCGTAGCTCCGGCTTCCCTCTGATTCACACTCTGTTTCTATTTGGGTTTTCTCTTCTAACATTCTGTGTGCAGGATTGAACCGAGGAGAAGGAACGCGGGTCTTCGTGCTGCATGGCTTCTTCCTCGCCGGTGGTGCAGGGCATGGCGGTGGGCCGGCCGGCATGGTGGTCGTCGGGGAAGCTAGTGGGCGCTTTTGGTGAACCGTGGGAGGTGGTGTGGCTCCTGTGGGCTCGCGTGCTCGCTTGCGGCCACAGCATCACCTCGGCCATCAAGGGTGTTTCGGTTTGTGTTTTTCTTGGTACTCTAACCTTCTCTCGTGTGTGCCAGGTGTTACTAGGTGGTTTATCCTAGGGGTCTGGTGGCTTGATGGAGCAGGCGGCGGGTCCAGCAGTTGAGGCGTCGGCGGGGAAGAAGGCGGAGGTGGCGGCTCAAGGCATAAGTACGGTCCCGGGGCACCAAGGGGAGAAAGCCGAGGCTCGGGTAAGACCAAGGCTCTGGGTGACCCACTGGCCCACGGAAGCCGAGGCCGCCGCTTCTCGGCTGTCCTGGAGCTCGCGGAGGAGCCCATCGCAGTGGCCCATCGGGAGTGGGAGGGACTGTCAGTGGTGGGACGAAGCCTCGGCCGATGGGTGCCGGCCGAGTGGGTGAACAAGAATGTGGCTGCCCGATTGAAGAAAACAGGAGAGGTGGCGGCGGTGACTCTAGCCGAAGACCACTTCGCCCACTTCGCCCTATGGTTCCGGTCGACCGCAGATCGGGACCGCGCACTGTCAGAGGGGCCGTGGGTGGTGGCGGGGCAACTCCTCGCCATGGAGCCCTGGGTTCCAGACTTCCTACCACGGGAGGACCCGGTGAAGACTGTGGTGGTCTGGCTCCGGCTTCTAGGGCTTCCACCGGAGTATTAGTCGACCTCCACCATCCTCGACATTGCCGCTCGGGTAGGACGGCCGGTGGCAGTGGACGGGGTGACCGAGGAGCGGCGAGCCATGGGCTTCACCTGGGTGAAGGTGGCGATCGATGCCACCGAGCCCCTCCTCCCAGAGGTCTGGATGTATGGGAAGATGAAGATGCTCTGGCAGCCCTTCGTCTTCGAAAGTATCCCAGACTTTTATGTCCAGTGTCGTCAGATTGGGCACTCAGCGATCGAGTGTCAGTTCCCGGAATCGACCCAGACCGGGGAGGGTGCCCCGGTGGACATCGGGGATGCCCTCGGAGCATCAGAGCTTGGCTCCAGAGAGGGGGACTCCGGTCCGATCTACGACCTGTGGTTGGTGGCGACTCGCACCCGGATCCCGCGGGATCAGGGGCCACCGCAGTCGAGGAAGACGACCGAGCCCTCAGTCGGGTCGTCTTCAACTCGGCCGCCCTCCTCAATGGCTTGGGCCGGCCCTCCTGGGTCCCCGCTGGATCTGGAGGGTTGGCAGAAAAGGTGGCCCAGCGTCGATCTCCGTCGAAGGAGCAGCTGGCGACGGTGGCGGGCCTCCAGGTGTCCAAGACCCCAACCGAGGGCATCCGAGTCGACCCGGCCTTCGGCTCTTTTGCCAGGTTGGGGGACTCGGAGCCCCTGGTTGGTGGGGCTGGGCCGGCAGGGGTGCTGGACGGCCTGTCAGAGCTGCAGGCCAGCCCAAGCTCTGTTCAAGCGAGGCCGGCCTACGGGCCAATCAAATAAGCAGCGCAGGAACCTTGGGCCACTTCTGGAATTGGGCCTTGGCGTTGCGGGCCGGGGCCGGGATGGCGGTGCGGGCCCCCAGAAGGCTCAGTCGGTGGAGCGACCGCAATCTTCCAATTTGGCTCCCAAGCCCTACCGCTGGGGGTGCCCCTGTTGTGGACCCAGTTCCTGAGTCTCTCTCCACCCTAGGTCCTACGAGGGTGCTTGCAGGACAAGGGGAGGCAGTATCGGGCAGGTCTGGATCGGATGGCGAGGCCCGCTCGGCTGGGGCTCAGCTTTGGTAGGTTGCCCCATGGGTGACGCAGCAGGGACCTGTGACGGTTGGGGCTAGAGACCACATGGGATGCGAGGGGGAATATGGTAGGTCGGTTGGGGACCACCCGTCGGTCGTTCAACGGGTTAGAGCGGCTGTGTTGCAGGTCATCTCCAGGGCTAGTGCGGATGACGATCAGGGTGGTAGCACTTACCATGAGGTGGAGATGGACCCTGAGGCCCAGGGGGTTGACGAGCCTGTGGCCGACCTCTCGGACTTCTCTCCATAAGGATCCTAGCTTGGAATTGTAGGGGGCGGCTAAGCCGTCCTTCATGTCGTCCTTCAGGAGGCTAGTTCAGGTCCACGATCCTGAGATCTACTTCCTCTATGAAACGCATTGTCTAGTAGTGGGCACTGTCGAGTACAGCGACGCTTAGAGGCAGACTGGGAGCTCTATGCAGTAGAATCCCAAGGGCTGTCTGGCGGCATTTTGGCATTGTGGAAGCAAGGTGCGGTGACGGTTGACATGGGCCACAACTGCTCTCAACAGGTTATTTTGGTTGTTTCGAAACCCAATTCAGCACCGTGTAAGTGGTGTGTATGCGAGCACTGATCACAGAACTAGGAGAGTCCTTTGGGAGGAAATCACACATTTAGTTGCCCAGGGATTCCCGACATTAGTGGTAGGCGACTTCAACTGTATCCAGGACGTGAGTGAGAAGAGGGAAGGGCGTTCACTAACACTATGGATAGGAGGGAGTTCCGTGATTTCATATAGCGGAACAGCCTAGTGGACCTGGGCTTCTTTGGACCGCATTTTACCTGGTGTAACAACCAGTTCGGTAGAGCTAGGGTTTTGGAACGGTTGGACAGGGCTGTGGCATCTGCTGATTGGATTACTTGGTTCCCTTCTTTCCGGGTTAGACACTTATCCTGGATTGCCTCGGATCATTATCCATTGCTGATCTCTACGGCTTCCGACTCAAGTCATCATGGCCCCTTCCGCTTCGAGAAGGTTTGGTTATCTTACCCTCAGTCCTGGGATATTGTCCAAGGAGCGTGGAGCCTACCGGTGTGAGGCGATGCCATGCAGAGGGTATCCCATAAATTAGAGCTGACCAAGAGACGGCTTCGCTGTTGGAATCGTGAGGTTGTGGGCGATATTTTTAGAAAGTTGGAGAAAATGGAGGCCGCAATAGCCGACCTCCGAAGAAAAGAAGATCAAGTGGGTGCGCTCCCCGAGGCCGATATGGCAGGCCTTCAAGGTTTGCTTGCCACTCATCACTTGATCTTACGACAGCACGAGATATTCTGGAGACAAAAATTCAGGATCCAGTGAGTCCGCGAGGGTGATCAGAACACTAGGTTTTTCCATCGTTCCACGATCATCAGAAGGCAGAGGAATATAATCCGATCACTGCAGAACGGGACGGGTCAGCGTGTGGAGGGGGATCTGGCAGTCAAATAGGCTCTACTTGATTTCTTTCGGTCTAGATGAACGGAGGGTAGTGAGGTTGACGATGTCAGCCAGCTCCTGAGGGCTGACACGCGTATCAGTGGCACGGCGAACGAGATATTGGTGTGACTTATGACAGAGTGGGAGGTGCGGGAGGCGGTCTGGGCCTTGGGAGAGGATAAGGCCCTTGGTCCAGATGGGTTCCCACCTTTCTTCTTTCTGTGATACTGGGGTATCATCTGGATTGTTGTGGTAGAAGCGGTCCAGTGTTTTTTCAGTCAGGCAGGGATGCCTGATGACTAGAAGGCCACTTTCGTCTCACTGATACCGAAGTGTCCAGATGTATCAGAGCTATGCCACTTTAAGCCCATCAGTTTGTGCACAACCTTTGTGAAGATCCGTGCGGGCGTGTGTTTAGTCTCACATCGGTTATTCGCTGGGTAGTTCTTGGGTACTTATATAGAATCAAGGAACCCAAATAATACCTTCCGGCTAGCCATTTTGGGTGAGGTCTTGGGTTGTGACAAATGGTATCAAAGCGGACCCAGCCCATAACCTATGTGGACTAGGGGACACTACAACACGGATTTATTGGAGCTGACCATGGGCTGATCGTGGTGTTTGTGATTAGATTCAAATGGATTTGAACCCTTAGCCTGACGAGGACGTAAGGGCTTGAACGGGGGGAGTATGTGAGGATCCGTGCGGGCGTGTGTTTAGTCTCACATCGGTTATTCGCTGGGTAGATCTTGGGTACTTATACAGGATCAAGGAACCCAAATAATACCTTCCGGCTAGCCATTTTGGGTGAGGTCTTGGGTTGTTACAACCTTATATAAAGTTGTGGCAAGAATACTGGTGATGCAGATGAAGCCTTTCCTTTCCGACATTATTTGCCAGTTGCAAGGTGCCTTTGTGGGAGGTAGGAGTATCTCCAACAATGTCATGTTGGCCCAAGAGATGATGTGGGATCTTCAACGGGCTCTGAAGCGGTGAAGTTTGATGGTTATCAAGCTGGACATGGAGCGAGCTTATGACAGGATTAGGTGGAGCTTCCTTAAACGAGCCTTGGAGAGTTTTGGTTTTCATGAGATCTGGATTGACTGAGTGATAGGGTGTGTTTGGGGATCAAGATTTTCTATTTTGGTCAACGGCACACCATCCCTCTTTTTCAAATCCACTATGGGACTTCGACAGGGATGCCCGTTATCCCCGTACTTGTTCATCATTTATTCTGATGTCCTATCTCGAGCACTGCGGGCTACATGTGTCGATCAGGAGCTGGCGGCTTACAGCCCAGTCGATATCTCACTTACTCTTTGTCGATGACTGTCTTCTCTTGACAAGAGCATGCGTGGCGGACGCACAGGCCCTCAGCAGGATTCTGGCCGACTATTGTGCTGCGTCTGGGCAGAGAGTAAACTTCCAGAAGTCTACCATCTCCTTTAGCCCTAGCATATCGCTTGGGGTTAGACGAGAAATCCTGAGGATTATGGAGACGCTTGAGCAGGCTAGGACCTGGAGCTACCTAGGTATCCCCATCGCTGGTAGGAGGTTGAGGGTTGCTGAGTGCACTGGTTTGGTACAACGGGTCTATAGCAGGCTGAAGGGTTGGTGGGCAGCATCTCTATCGATGATGGGTAGATTGACGTTGATTAAATCTATTCTAGGCTCCATGCCCATCTATCACATGGCGAATATGGTGGTGCCGAAGATAGTGTTGTTAAAGATTGAGCGGTTACTTCGGAGCTTTCTATGGGGCTCACATGGAGGTGGTCACGGGGTGCACCTGGTGGCTTGGAAGAGTGTTTGCCTTCCATCCAGCAAGGGTGGTCTTGGGACACCCTCTCTCCTGGAGCAGCGAGAAGCGCTCATTGCCCAGCATGCTAGTCGATTCTTGTTGGAGCTGCAGGGCTTCTAGAGTCGGACCATAGCAGCCTGTTGTGAGGGGATGGGTCCCGAGGTATTGGCCTGTGGTGGGCAAAGATGCTCCTTCTTGTGGCGAGAGATAGCGAGATACTTGCCGACTGTCTTCGCGCATACTAGATGGCTGATAGGCAATGGGCGGAGCATCGATGTGGCTGGTGATCCATGGGTGGATGTCCTCCCCTTACGGCATTGGTCGACTGTGGTTAGCGTCGAGGCGGCGGAGGGCCAGCATGTTTGTGATCTCCTTGTTCCTGGGGGGGGATGAGTGGGACGAGGCTAGGCTGGGTCAGCTTTTCGAAAATCACCTTACGGAGAGGGTTTATTCTCTCCTGATACCCGGATGTGCAGATCCTGATATCCAGATTTGGAGCTCCTCAAGTAGGGTCGGCGTCAGGGTGAGAGACTTTCTTGCCTGCATCGGCAGTGCATGAGCCGGGCCAGACTGTGCTTGGATCTGGTGCTTGGGTCTCCACCCAAGGATAGTACTATTCCTATGGAAGGTAGTCTGGGATCGTCTTCCGACAAGAGCTGCTCTCAGTGGACGAGGGTTGAGGATTTCCTCGAAGTGCGGGGAGTGCGGTGTGGATGAGACAGTGGATCATGCGCTGTTTCAGTGCGTATGGGCGCTGGTGTCTTGGCAGTTGGCAAGGATCCCTCAGGAGGCTCGGAGTGGGCAGGAACACTTCCTTCAGGCTATACGACAATGGTCGGAGTCTCCTTTGCACCGCCAAGTGGCGGCTAGAGCGGCATGCACGACCCACTAGATCTGGCTGGCGAGGAACGCCCAAACTTTTGGCTAGCGTGGGATGTCGCCGAGGTTCATCGTGGAGAGCGCCCGCTCGCTAGCGAAGGAGCTCAGTCACATCATACCCGATGAAGGGACCTTGACAACTCGAAACATCTGGGGTTTCCATTTTGCTTCGGCAGCTCTCCGTACGGTATTTTTCACCTAGGAGTCCCCACCCCTGAGTTTTTTCAAGATCAACTTTGATGGATCTATATTGGATGAATGCATGATGGATGGTGCGGGTTTTGTTATTCGGGACCCGGACGCCCGGGTTGTAGCTGCTGGGGGCTGTTAGTTATTCGACACCTCGGTTCTTGGTGCAGAGCTGAGAACTGTGTAGGCGGGCCTTCGTTATGCCCGACGCGGCTTACGAGCCAGTTCTATCATTATGGAGGGGGACTCGGCCACGGTTATTAGTTGAATTCAGGGGGGCCCTAGGGGTGACCACTGTAACAACCCAGGACCTCACCCAAAATGGCTAGCCGGAAGTTATTATTTGGGTTCCTTGATCCTGTATAAGTACCCAAGATCTACCCAGCGAATAACCAATGTGGGACTAAACACACGCCCGCACGGGTCCTCACATACTCCCCCTGTTCAAGTCCTGACGTCCTCGTCAGACTAAGAGTTCCAATCCATTTGAATCTAATAACAAATACCACGATCAGCCCGTGATCAGCTCCAATAGATCTGTGCTGCAGTGTCCCCTAATCCACATAGGTTATGGGCTGGGTCCGCTCTGATACCATTTGTAACAACCCAGGACCTTACCCAAAATGGCTAGCCGGAAGGTATTATTTGGGTTCCTTGATCCTGTATAAGTACCCAAGATCTACCCAGCGAATAACCGATGTGGCACTAAACACACGCCCGCACGGGGGAGTATGTGAGGACCCGTGCGGGCGTGTGTTTAGTCCCACATCGGTTATTCGCTGGGTAGATCTTGGGTACTTATACAGGATCAAGGAATCCAAATAATATCTTCCGGCTAGCCATTTTGGGTGAGGTCCTGAGTTGTTACAAATGGTATCAGAGCGGACCCGGCCTATAACCTATGTGGACTAGGAGACACTGCAGCACAGATCCATTGGGGCCGACCACGGGCCAATCGTGAAGTTTGTGATTTGATTTGAATAGATATGAACCCTTAGCCTGACGAGGACGTCAGGGCTTGAACGGGGGGGTATGTGAGGACCCGTGCGGGCGTGTGTTTAGTCCCACATCAGTTATTCGCTGGGTAGATCTTGGGTACTTATACAGGATCCAGGAACCTAAATAATATCTTCCGGCTAGCCATTTTGGGTGAGGTCCTGAGTTGTTACAAACAATACTACTCCTATTACTATTACGCAATTCAATCGTATTCTATCTATAGATTCTACTACCAAAAAAATTCCGCGAATTCTTTTTTGAACATTAAAGTGTGCAGAAG
This sequence comes from Phoenix dactylifera, assembly GCF_051530095.1. NCBI lineage: Eukaryota > Viridiplantae > Streptophyta > Magnoliopsida > Arecales > Arecaceae > Phoenix > Phoenix dactylifera. The sequence goes on along the minus strand of NC_143190.1, from coordinate 36,757,999 downwards.
CCATATAGGGGTTTTGCCGGGCCTATTCCTATGCTATCTAAAATAATAAATTAGATTAGGTGATGCCCGTGCCCGTAGGAATTCAGGTGTTTATGTGAGGACCCATGCGGGCGTGTGTTTAGTCCCACATCGGTTATTCGCTGGGTAGATCTTGGGTACTTATACAGGATCAAGGAACCCAAATAGTAACTTCCGGCTAGCCATTTTGGGTGAGGTCCTGGGTTGTTACAAATGGTATCAGAGCGGACCTGGTCCATAACCTATGTGGACTAGGGGACACTGCAGCACGGATCTATTGGGGCTGACCACGGGCCAATCGTGGTGTTTGTGATTAGATTTGAATAGATTTGAACCCTTAGCCCGACGAGGACGTCAGGGCTTGAACGGGGGGAGTATGTGAGGACCCATGCAGGCATGTGTTTAGTCCCACATCGGTTATTCGCTGGGTAGATCTTGGGTACTTATACAGGATCAAGGAACCCAAATAATAACTTCCGGCTAGCCATTTTGGGTGAGGTCCTGGGTTGTTACAACAATAATGACCACCCATTGCTTCGTGACATCTAGGCCATGGCGAGGGAGGGAGGGTTTTCCAGGCCAAACATATCTTCCGAGAAGCTAATGTGGCTGCTGATTGCGTGGCTGCTTACATAGCCAGTCACTCCGGGGATATCGTGTGGGCTGGAGACGGTGAGGTACCCCGAGCACTTCGGGGCATTTTGTTTTATGACTTTATTTGGTACATTCATACCGGTCAGGTATGAATCCACCCACTCTAGCAAAAAATAAAAAATAACTGATTTTTTTTGTATTCGCATACCTAAGTCCTCCTAAGATATAAAAATTAGAGATAGGTTCTGTCGTGGCCTTACATGTCAATTCACCTCTATCGAAGTATCGAGGGATAGGGCTGTCAACGGGCCGAGCTGCTCGGGCTCGGCTCGGGCCCGGCTCGGTAAAAGCCCGGCTCGGGCTCGGCTCGTTAGTCAAACGAGCCCGAGCCCGAGCCCAAAATGAGGTCCGTTTAAATCCGAGCCCGAGCCCGAGCTCGAGCCCGAGCAGCTCATGAGCCCAAATGAGGGCTCAGTCCAATTAACAATTTAATTGGATCCCAATTAAACTTCGACTCAACCCAATTAAATTTTATTTGGCTTAATCAATTTAAATCCTAATCTGATTGAACTCAGTTGAATTTAGATCAGACCCAACCCAAGCTAACCCAAATCCATTTATTTTTTTAAATCGAATTAGATTGGTTCGGATTCGGACCCAACCCGTTAACCCGAACCAATAACCCATTCCCTCCACCTCCTCTCTCTTTTTATTTTTTTTTCTTCTCCTTCCTTCTGGGTTTTTCCAGAAGCTTCCCGCACCCGGTGTGGCGGTGTCCCTCCCCTCTCGCCTTCCTCCTCCGCCGACCGCCGCCGATGCCTCACTGCCTCCTTCCGCCGCCTGAGAAGGAAGCACCCGAGGCCCCTCCCCCTGTTTCTTCTCCGTTTCTCCCCCTCCCTTTTCCTCTCTTTGCCGACTCCTCCACCGGCGAGACTGCGACAGAGGAGGGGATGAGAAGCCCTCCTCCATCGGCGAATCAGAGGAGGAGCCGAGGAGTCCCTCGCACGGGAGGGTCGGGCCACGGCCGGCGGCGCCCGCGGCCGAGCCCGCGGCTTCCTCGGTCGTGCCTGCGGCCGACGCCCGTGCCGACGGTGCTCGCGGCCGAAGCCAGCGTCCGCCACACGCGACGAGGTGAGTCCATTCTTCTCTCTTTTTTTTTTCTTTTTTTATTTCTTTCTTTCCTTCTTTCTTTTTTTCTTCTTCTTTTCTTTCTCTCTCTCCTTCGTTCTTCTCTCCGACGACGAATCGTCGGGACTTGGAACCGAGCTCGGCTGCTCGTTGTTCTCTCCGACAGAGATGGGGACGGGGATGGGGATGGGGATGGCCGGATGGGGATAGGGCGGGCTCGGGCTCGCCGCTCGAGCTCGGGCTCGGGCAAACGAGCTTTACGAGCCCGAGCCCGAGCCGGGCTGTGCCACCCGAGCCCGAGCCCGAGCCCAATACAGGGCTCGGTACCGAGCCCGAGCCCGAGCCCAAGCCAGGAAATTTGTAAAACGAGCCGGGCTCGGTTCGGCTCGTTAACAGCCCTATTGAGGGAGTTAAAACTTAACACCGAATTGTTGCACTCTATTTTACCAAAAAAAAAAAAAATTGTTGCACTCTAACATTTAAGCCCTCTGTGATATAAAAGTCAGAAATACGTTTCCTCAGGGCTCGTTTGGTTCGCGGGAAACATTTTCCCTTCTAGGAATATGATTCCCGAGAAACAAATTCCTAGGAAGAGGATGCCTCGGAAAATACTTTTGGCATGTTGGTTGACCATGGGAAAGTGACAAATTTGCAAAGTGCTTATGTTTGGTTGGCCATTCACTTTTCTAGGAAAGTTATGTATAATTTCTATTATGCCCTTAATAAAAATTAGGTTTTTAATGCCTCTTTAATGCTTCTTTAATGCCGAAGGAATTTTTTGGAAAAAGTAAAAATTGAGTGATTCCCGCCTCATGGAAAAGTAACTTTCTCATGTTTCTCATGGGAAAGACTTTTCCATGAAATGTGGGAATCATATTTTCATGAGAATACAACTTTTTTTTCTCTCTTCTTTGAAAACTCCAACCAAACAAGAGGCATCTCATAACTTTCCGTTCCCTCCTTCTTTTCCCGCGAACCAAACGAGCCCTCATATCCCCGATATCAGCCGCATGAACCTGCGATGGCGACGGCTCCGGCTCCGGCTCCGGCTCTTGCCTCTCTCTCTTTCTCTCTCTCGCTCTCTCTGAACCCATGACTCCCCACCGTCAATCTCTCTGAGGGCCCGAGCCGCGCCCTCCTCTCTCTCTCTCTTCCTCATAGCTCATCCAGCGCTTCCCTCTATGCGATCCCAAATCTCCTCAGCGAGGGTAGTTTGAAACCCTTTTCCGCTCAACTGGATTCGATCTGCTCCTCTTTTCCTGAGGAATCTTCGAAATTTTTCGGGAAATTTTACTCGCTGGTATAGAAAATTTCTCTTTCCTCACCCTGATTTGTTGGAATACAAGGGATCCGGTGTTCTTGTGTTTCTCTTTAGTTTTTAGTTGCTACTGCGTTAAATCCCCAAACTTATTTATTTATCTCCCCTAAAAATCAGCTAATTAATTCTCAAAATTTTCATCTTTTCCCCTCCCGATTGATGTAATCTCAATGCTTGGTGAGTTGTCTGTGACTCGCATAATCATATTCATGGATTAATTGGAGATTCTCATTAATGCCCGGTCCTTGTTCTCCTTCGCAGTTCCACTGGGAAGTGTAACCTCTAGTATATGGACATGCAATGCCAGCATAAGGCCCAATGGCTGATGATATTTGGCCTCTTTTTCCTCTTGATCTTAACCAGCAATTGGGCATGTCATGCCGCTGCTTTGTCTTCTGACCAGGTTAGCATGAAAACTTATGATTTGCATTATGGGCTGCACCTGAGTCTCCTAACATTTTTTTTTTGTATTGCTTTTATTATAATTAGGTAAGATAATAAGTTTGGCAAAGAACTTGTCTTTGAGTGTTGTCTTGCAGGAAATATATGCTGTCTTTTTATTCATTGTATCTTTTTGCTATATAATTTTGGTCCATAATTATCTTTTTATCATTATTTTTGGTCATTGCTTTAATTATAAATTATTAATAGTTATATTTCCATATACTAAATTTAATGTCAGGTGAGCAATGTGTGAAGCGGTGATGGGAGAATCTTTGGCTGTTTGCCATGCTCTTAATCTTACCTTGCCAGCTCTTATTTTGATCACCGCAATAGCCTGCAAGCTCATCATATTCTAGCAGCAAAGCCAATTGATTTACTCCTTGACAACTTCCCCCTGCAGCCTTTCTTGATGCTGCTGTTTTTGAAGACTCGAATCTAGAATTACCCTCTTCTCTGTCCAACAGATCAATTGTTGAAATTCAAATGGATATTAGGAATGACTTGTTGGAAAACTATGAAACTGTTATTCAGTCACCGCCGCATGCTAGATATCCGGTGAGTTTAAGAAAAAAACAAAAAAGTTACGACACGTTGTTTTGGAGTGTTTCATGTTATTTAAAACTTTGTTTGTATAGTTTTGGTGGTTGTATGCTGAAACTAGCATTTTATATAATTAAAATTTGTAATTTTAATTGGTGAATTGTTTAGCGGATGCATATAATGTACATATCAAACTTAAATTATTGAAAGTTCATTACATTCAACAACTAGGAAGCTCTCAATGCCAAACGTGTCGAGTTTTTTTCCTCATCATTTCGTGTACTGCTAATGAACTTCTTAACTTAATTGTATGCATATAGTTGGAGAATATGATATTTCTTCTGTACAAAAGGCATGCTTATTATTGTTCTGATGGTGTGTTGTATTGAATTTTCAATACGAGTCGGAGAATTGTCTCAAGTCCAATCATTGATATATTGGAATATGGGCCACTATTGAAGCCTTGGGTTGTGAGATGCCAAAGGATAACAGAAACTAGAAAAATTATACATGAAGACCATTATCAACCTTCATGCAGTGGTTAGCATCATAAAGATGAAGCAAAAAATTTTGTGTCTATCAAAATATATAAAATGTGATCAAAGGCAGGTGGGTAGGGTGGTTGGGAGTGTGTGGCCTTATATCGTGAAGCAGAGAATTGAAAGTCTGACTTTTTGAGGAGTGAGACAGAAAAGCTACAAATTTAAATCCCTACAACGTCCCTAAACTTGATTTAAATCTGCGCAGGGCCTCCTTTACCCATCTTAAAACTGGAATATGACATCTGGACTCCATCTTATTTATTAAGGAAATACCAAACCAACCCTGAGGATTGAAAATTGAAATATCTTATTCTCGTGTTCTTTACTGACTCTTAAGATTTTTGGATTCGAATGAATCAGAGATAAGAAAAGTTGAGGGAAGAAGTTAGAAACTATGTTGCTGACTCTTTGGCTTAGCCTTAAGTTCCGATTTTACACGGGTATTGTAACAACTCAAGACCTCACCCAAAATGACTAGCCGGAAGGTATTATCTAGATTCCTTAATTCTGTATAAGTACGCAAGATTTTCTCGGCGAATAACTGATGAGGGACTAAACACATGCCCGCACGGGTCCTCACATGAACAAGGAGTGCAACACGAGGACTTCCCAGGGAGTCACCCATCCTAGTACTACTCTCGCCCAAGCATGCTTAACTGCAAAATTCTCATGGGATCCAGTGCATCAGTGCTGGTACGAGGACCCGTGCGGGCATATGTTTAGTCCCACATCGGTTATTCGCCGAAGAGATCTTGGGTACTTATACAAGATCAAGAAATCCAAATAATACCTTCCAGCTAGCTATTTTGGGTGAGGTCCTGAGTTGCTACAAATGGTATCAGAGCGAACTCGGCCCATAGCCTATGTGGACTAGAAAACACTGCAGCCGGGTTCATGGAGGCTGACCACGGGCCTATCATGGTGTTTGTGATTAGATTTGAATCCTTAGCCTGACGAGGACGTCAGGGCTTGAACGAGAGGAGCATGTGAAGATCCGTGCGGGCGTGTGTTTAGTCCTACATTGGTTATTTGCCGAGGAGATCTTGGGTACTTATATAGGATCAAGAAACTCAAATAATACCTTTCGGTTAGTCATTTTGGGTGAGGTTCTGGGTTGTTACAGATATTGGTTCGGCACTGGGACATGTACCAACACCCACACCCACATCCAACATACATACCCGAGTCCATGTCCAAGACTGAGAAGAAGGTGCATTCTTATGGGCATTGTTCTCATTTGTTGCATTCTTATGGGTGCCATTCTCAGTTGTTCTTTTTTGACGAGCCTCCTCTAGGGGCACTATAATAAATATGCTGTCTAGAGGGGTGTTACCTTTCCCGGAACAGATGACTCTCCTATTCTAAGAAGAGGAAAATGATTATATAAGTAGAAAGACGAACATGATTCTCATGGTGACAAAAAATGCAACTAGAGCATGAGGAGGAAAATGATAAGAACCAGCTTGGAAGGATTCAAACGGCATGTCCTTTCTCCTTTGCTTGTCATGGAGTTTGCCGTCAATGAAACTTTCCATTCACAGATCAAACTTCTACAACTAATTCTGGTGCTCTACAAGATTATAAGAAGATCAGCAACATACTATTCAAATACTCACCAAACTTTCCAATTTAAGTTGATCTTTCTCCTATATATGTTCTGATAAATAAAAGGAATACATGGATAAAATCAGATCTGCATTTGTTGATTGGTAAACATATGTCAAAATCATATATTTTTGAGATGATGGATTAAATTGCTTTTGGCAATTCAAATCCCTATGCTGGTCTCTCTCTCATCATTAGTTGGACATAGCATAGCTATCTATTCCAGCCATTTTCCTAGTAAAACTCTTCTATGTCTACTATCATGGACTAAGAGTTATGTTAATAGAATCTTTTAACTGTATTTCTAGGAATGCACCCAATCCCCTCCTCTTTTCCTCCTTTCAGTTTTTTTTTTTTATTTTTATCAAGTAGATGATGTATATGGAAACCACCCATTTTGGGAATAAACCTTCCCGTGTGTTTGTCTCTGCCCAAGGTTTTATGTTATAATTTTGCAATTGTTGTTGAATGGATTTCCAAAGCTAATTGGCATCATTTGAAAGATTTAAATTTTGGCCAAAACCAATCCAAATTTACTATATTTTCAACAAATTTTGCTATCTTCAACTAAAATGGCAGGGGTTTCAACCAGTTTTAATTGTGTCTCAAGAAATTGATTAAAATTTCTGAAGACAAACTTAAAATAAAATCTTAAGTAATTAGTGTCATGGGTTGCTCTATTGTTACCTGAGTGTCATGGGTTCAGAACATATAATAGGGGTAAAGCTGTGTACTTCTAGCCCTCCCCAGACCTCATAGTGGTGGGAGCCTCATTCATAGGAATGCCCTTTTTTAAGTAATTAATGTCATTCTAATGACATTTCTATATTTCTTTATATACATGTTTGTGTATGTAATTAGATTTATACTTAAGTCATATCTTCATTTCTTTGAGTTAAAAAAGGAACACACTCTTGAGCTATAAAATCTAAACCCTGAGATAGATTTTCTTATTTTTAAATTTGGGCTTTTTCCTTTTAGGTTAGAAACTTTTGTTTCCAAGAATCTTATGAGAAAGGAAACTCCTATAAATGTTTGAAAGACACTTGATACAAGTGAAGAAGATGAGTTTGTGGAGTAGATCAAGACCTAGAAAAGAGGACTTGAATGTTTTGAACTTGGCTTTGAGCTCAAATCTCATAGAGACTAGAATGTTCATATGTTAAAAATGTCATCAAACATATAATCATAGTTTGCACTTTGCACTCTAAAATGTTGTGATCCATGAATTTTTGAACTTAAAAAAAAATCTTGTCCTGGCTTAAACAACCAGAAGAATTCTACACCAAAAAAGGTACCCAAGAAGTAACATAATCTAAACTAGCGTCTATCATATTTTCTTGACTTTTATTTATTATTATATTTATTTCTTTATGGAAACTGCCATAACTAGGGAAAACAACTAAAATTACTAAAATCAAAATTTATATGGCCCAATTGAGGGGGGCTGAGTGTCATGGAACAATCAGAATAAAGCCTAGGTATTACAAAACTCCAACTAATGAAATGCGCCTTTTCTCAACAAGTGGATGCAACAAATATTGCAGGACTACCTTGACCGTTGGAAGATCCGAATCTCAAAAATGTACTATAGGAGTCCATTAGGTAGAACCTTGAGAAGAGAACTTACTCTGTGAATTGAACCTCTTCTTCAAATCTGATGATAACATAAAATTTTGGAAAGGTAGGTCATTCTAGAACTTGAGAAACAGCACCTTCTCCCAGATTTCTTCTATGTTTGTGATGAGGATATTCTAACTTCAAAGAACTTGATCATTAATTCTTGTCACACATGATTCTGAACAGAACAATGATAGCGATCTAGCAGCATAAGTCGCCCATTTAACGACCATCCTCCATGAACTCAGGCTATCCACTTTCAACAAGGTATTCTAGCACAAGAATTCTTGTGACCAGTTCATTATGAAGTCTTATTACTCCTTCAACACCTTCAAACCAAAGCCTTTTGGCTAACCTAGAAACAAATATAATGGCTGGTGTTGCCTAAGGTGACAAGCCAGGAGGGGGGGGGGGGGGGGGGGTGAATTGGTTTCTCTTAATTTTAACTAACTTACTTATGTTAATTGATGAGTTAGTGAAATAAACAAATCACAATACAAACAACAAGAAGTATAGTGGTTCGGTGCTCTCCTTAGCACCTACGTCCACTCCCCAAGCGACCCCTTGGGAATTCACTATAATCCCGCAGATTACAATTGGATTGTTTTCCGGGCTCACAATCCAAAAACCTTTACACTTTAGTTTTTCGGGTTCACCAAAAACCTATGTTGGTTTTACGGGCTCACCAACGAACCTATGTTGGTTTTTCGGGCTCACCAACGAACCTTTACAATTGGTTTTACGGGTTCACCAATCAACCTATACCGTTGGTTTTTCGGCTAACCAACTAACCTTTACAAGGAGTTTAATAAACAAAGAAAGAAGATTTAAGCTCCTCGATGAGCAAATATAATAATATAATCTACAAAGAAGAGTTTAGAGAATAGTTATCGCTTGATGTGACTTCTCTCTTCTTTGTCAAGGATGCTTCACTCTTCAAGGGTGGATGGAGCTCTTAATGACTCTTTGAATCTGCTCAACCACTTTCTTTTGACACTTGAATGAAGCACTTGGATGAAGAAGATTAGGGCACTTTGTCTTTCTTGTGTACTCTTTGATATTCTTGCAAAAGGATGTTCTCTCTGATGAATAGTGCCACTTTAAATAGTTTCCTTCATCCATTGGACAAGCCCCAATGGTTAGAATTCAAAAACTAGCCGTTACTCACTGTTGGAAGGACAAAAAGTACTTCTGCAGAACTAGCCGTTATGTTTCTGCCCGTGTTTGGGTCGGCTCAACCTGTCCTTGGGTCGACCCAACTTTCACTTGGGTCGACTCAACCTTTCCTTGGGTCGACCCTCTCAGAACCACAGAAACTTGCAATTCAGCCTTCCTTCACTAGGGTCGACCCAACATTTCTTTGGGTCGACTCAAGGTTCAGTTGGGTCGACTCAACTTCTGTTGGGAACCTGCCCATGCCGCTGATATTTCAAAAATTTTTTAGATGGCAGCGGAATCGGCATGCACGAGTTCGACGTTCATCGCATGAACGTTGTTTCGAGACCTTTCGTAATTAGGTAAGAATTAAAACTTTTAAAACTAATAGGAAGATCAAATCTTCACCTTGCGCAGGTAGATGATCACCGCAAATCTGAATTCGTGGTTTTGGAAGAGGGTTCGTTTGAAGCCGTTCAAACGTCCGGCCTCTACGGGTATCCACACGAAGTAGAGAACCGATCAAAGCTTTCTTGTCTTCCCGGGGTGCTAGCTCCCTTGCAAAGACTTCTTTTGATGGTTGATCTCCTCTCTTTCAATCAACCCTCGATTGTGCTTGAGAGGAGGAAGAGGAAGAAGAAACTCAAGGAAGAAGAACACAGCTTCTGCAGCCTTCTTTCTTTTCCCCGCGTTGGAAGAAGGATTGGAGGAAGAGGAGGCGGACAAGGCTCTCTTCTTTTTCCTTCTTGTTGGCGGCTGAACCAGGGAGTTGGGAGAGGGTGGCGGCAGCAAGGAGAAGAGGATTCAATTGCTTAGGGCGCCGGCCCCTAGTCCTCCTTATAAAGGGATTGGAGCTCCTAACTTTTAGGAGTTCCAATGACAACTTGCCTAAGAAGGGGGGGGCGCCGGCCCTAGCTTCTTCATGTCGCCCTAGCCAAGTGAGAGGGGCTGATGTCCCTCTTACTTGGTTAACCTAATCCTCTTCCAAAGAGGATTAGGTGCCTCTCTCATGGTTTAATCCCAATCCAATTAGGATTAGCCAAATTTGGTTCAATCTACGCTAGTCCTAATCCAATTAGGACTTGAATGAATCATGACTCAATTGAACTCTTCAATCCTAATCCTATTAGGAGTCATGTTGATTCATTAGATTAATAATTAATTTAGACTTAAAGAATCCTAATCTAATTAGGATGTATTTAATTTTAGTCCTAATCCAATTAGGACTCTTATTTGAATCCGAAGTCCTAATCCAATTAGGATTTCTAGGAATCCTACTCCAAGTAGGAATCCAATTTTAATTCAAAATTCCTAATCTCATTAGGATTGTAGGAATCCTATTCTAAGTAGGAATTCCAGTCCTACTCCAACTAGGATTCCCAGCCCTAATCCAATTAGGACTCTAGGAATCCTACCCGAAGTAGGATTTGTGTTTAAGTCTAATTAATTAATTCCCTTTGTTCACTTCTTCAACTTCTATCAATCAAATTGATTTCTTTGTGATTCCTAATCACGATTTCAACCATCGGATCGGTCAATACTTCTAGTGTGTGTGACCCCATAGGTTCTATTCTGACTGGTAGTGAGATATATTGTGATCTCTATCACTATATCATTGAAAACTCCTTTCAATGGGTTGGAACGATTCCAACTCAACTCATTAGGGTTTATCGATCATCAAGATAATCCCTATGAGTCCCACCATCCACCAGTGACACCTAGCAGCATGTAGTGGCTACCCAGCAGAATGGAATGATGAACCTCTAGGTGCAGTTAACATGTGATACAGTCCTACTATCGTGGATCCCTACAGGACGGAGGTCATGGACAACTCGTCAAACCCCATCGTCTGTCATATGTCAAGATTTATTCGACTTGAGTTCGCTAATGGAAAACTCTTTTTCCACTTTATATTACTGCCCTGGCCAAGGTCTTAGAACTCAGTCTAACAAATCACATAGGATCACTTCTCTTCTATCAAGGTCGATAGATTCCTTATAGGTGCATACCCTACTCCTACAGTGAACTTACTGCAGCCAATCTACACTGCATGGACCCATATGGCTAGAGACCATGTATGTGTGCAGTCAAACTACAATAATCTCACTGTGAGTAGCCGAAGCACCGCAGGTCAAAGGACCAGTCACACTACTGCAACATCAAGCAAGTCACTGACGAGTGGATAGACATCCAAGTGACTTCTTGTCTTGGTCACGCTCAGTACCCTTGTTCTCTAACAAGCACCTGCACTATCACTTCAGTGTCCCTACACTGTGGACTCAAGTCTCGTCCATCCAGAAGGAAAGTGATCTGTGCACTGATCGGATCGATCACCGTCCTCGTGATGATCCATTGATCAGGAGCATTTAGAAATTAATCACCAATGATACATGGCTCAAATTCTCAACTCTTGAGAATATGTATCATCATCTTATTAATTTCTTGGACGATTCATAGATACATAAACAATATGAATGAAAAGATGCCTTTTATTTATTCAATAATAAATAGTCAAGTACAAAATTATGTCCCTAGAATCAACAATGTGTCAGCCAAATTGGCTTCTAGGGCATACATCTAACAACTTCTTCTTGGGTCGACCCTCTCAGGGTTTCCAGAGAACCTTTTCTGTCATCTGTTCTATCTTGCCTTTCGGTCGACTCTCTCAGGGTTTGGGTCGACTCAAGCTTGGGTCGACTCAACTTCATCGTGGGTCGACCCTCTCAGTATTTCCAGAGAACCATTTTCTGAGTTGTTGAGAAGCTTGAAGTTTGGGTCGACTCATGCTTTCCTTGGGTCGACCCAACTTACTGTTCATCTGTGCCATTTTTGCAGAAGTGTGCCAGATGCTTTCTTGATGTGCCGGGGTCGACCCAATCAACCTTGGGGTCGACTCAATCCACACTTTGCTGCGACTCAAGGTTAGATTCATCCAAGTAAACAATGAAATGCATCTTTAACTTGTTATACAAATATACTGAGAGTAACAGACTTATAAATGAAGTATCGAATTAACTTATAACATACTCTCGATTATTGCTTGTTAATCATCAAAATAACACTATCATCCTCAATCTCCCCCTTTTTGATGATTACAAAATATAGAGTATGAGCCTATTGATACTTGTCTTAAGATTAGTTTTAAAAGGGCTCAAGTTGCTGAATTTCAACTTTTCAAATATGAGAGTAAAGTCTCCCCCTATATCATTCAAATATTTCCAATTTGACTTTTGAATTGCTCCCCCTTTCATTTATATTTCATTAAAGATGAAACTCCAAAAATTTGAGATAAAGCATGAGTTTCAGGTTATGTATCGAGGTGTGAAAGGTACGTACCAAATTCTGAAATTCTATGTGCCAAATTCTGAAATTTGATAGAAATTTTTGATTTGATCATTTTCATTGTTACAAATTGCTCCCCCTTAAATGTATATGCTTTTCCATTATAATTTTCAATTTGTTTTACAAGTTATTTCTCTTTTCTTACACAACTTATTTCTCTTTCTTTACTTCTCTCCCTTTTTGTTATCATCAAATAGGTGCATGGGAATAGACACAATAAATAACAGACATTCAAACTTCATTGATCAAAATAGGAACATTTTAGTACAATAATGCCAAAAACAAAAACAAATACAATGTTCCTCAATCAAAGTTTAAAATACATGATCAACACAAAATACATATGAGAACTAGATACCTATCCTAGGCTCTAAACAGAAATACTAATATCAGCCTAGGGAGTATCTAATGGCTGGGATCTAGTCCTCATCCTCCTAGTGTACGTGGCGAGGGGAGGTCGAGCCTGATGAGACTGAGTCTGGCGTGGAGCACGATAAGCTGGATGACTCTGTGCCGAAATCTCTGACTCAGCAGCCTGTGGCACAGATGGTCCATGAGTCTCTCTCTCTCCGTAGAGCTTCCATCTGCTCCCTCAGATCACTGATATCAGCAGACATGATGTCTAATCTGCTCGTCAGCCCATCAGTGATAGTCCTCGCCTGAGCTGACAAAAGCTCTGTCATCCTACTTCAGAACTCATCTGTATCTCCCGCAGGAACAGATGACGATGGTCCAGCCTCTGAAGGTGCAGTAGAATGATCCATATGCTCCTCATCCTCAGGGATAGGGTCTCCAATATCTGGTGCATCACCCTCTGGTGCATCACCCTGAATCCCTGCTCCAGTATGAACCCACTGCCTGTTCACTTTCTCATAGCCCATGCGTATAAGTGATCGTGCAGTGTATGTATCAGTATGAAGTAGCTGCCTGGAGTTCTCCCCCTCGACAGATATGTCGTGCTGTCGGAAGATCAAGGTGAGTATCATACCATAAGGCAGGGATACTCTGGAGTTATAGATCACCTTCCTCATCTGCCTCAGGATCATGGCCGGGAGATTCAGGGGAATACCCTGAATAATATGCTCCATCACTACTAGATCTCGCTCTGTGATGAGATCAAATCTCCCGCTCTTCGGAAATAAAATCCTATTTATGATGCTGAGCAATAACCTCATTTCTGCAGAAAGAGAACTTGCTATTACCTTCTCCGAAAAGTCGAAGTCTTCATTTTCCATTATCAACTACAGGGCTCTCATCTTGTTTTCAGGCTTTTCTGGAGTGGCTCCTTCGCAGGGGAGATGAAGCAACTCACTCAAACTCTCCTCGGAAACTCGAACCCTAACTCCTCGAACTTCCGAAATGAGCCCTCTCATTCCAGTTTTGAGGAAGGCATAGAACTCCCGAACTAGTCCGGGATAGATCATCACATCTAGGGAGCAAAGATACTCCCAATCTTGCCTTTGGATCCATTCCCTCAAACGGAACCCTTCTTGATCAAAGAACTCGGAATGGATTCTTCTCCCCGTTGTAACCGGTCTCCCCGCAAACCTTGCAAGTTGTACTGAGGGGGAGGGAGGAGGAGGTGGCTCTGCACGTGCCTCACGTTGTGGAGACACTGTAGATGGCTCCGTAGCATGTCTTTCCTCACGTTGGATCCGTGAGACTCTTCCGGATCTCTTGGCTACGGCTTTTTTGGGTCACATTTCTCCAAGATCTTGAAGTAATCTAGTGTTTGGAGTTGATTGGAGGAGTTTGGAGAGTGGAGAATAGAGTTTTCAGAAGAGGACAAGGGCAAACAGTGCCCTAAAAAAGCTCTCGGGTCCCCCTTTTAACAGTGGGGTCCCGACGTTGGGTCGACTCAAGAATTTTCTTGGGTCGACTCAACATTGGGTCGACCCTATTCTGGGTTGGGTCGACCCAAGTTCAGAATTTTTTCCTTTCTTTTCCTTTTTGCTTCTAAAAATTTTCCTTACTTCCAATCCTTACAAATTCTTTCTGGGACAATGATACATGAGTAAGGAATCTATATATGACAATTTTGACTCATGTTTCATGGGTTTTTAGAAATGGGAGGAATGTATCATGAGACTGCTTGCTCCCTTTTATATCTCTTCAATAGAAAGGATCACATATGCCTAATTCCCTCCTTAGCGTGCAGAATCTATCTTCACTTAAGGGTTTTGTGAATATGTCGGCTAATTGTTTTTCAGTGCATATATGCTCAATACATATGTTTCCATTTTGCACATGATCCCTAATAAAATGATATCTTATTTCTATGTGTTTGGCTTTAGAATGCTGAACCGGATTTTTAGTAAGGTTGATGGCACTAGTATTATCACACTTAATAGGAATATTATGTAGCTTAACTCCATAGTCCTCTAGTTGTTGCTTAAGCCATAGTACTTGAGCACAACAACTACCAGCAGCTATATATTCAGCTTCAGCTGTTGACAGTGCCACTGAATTCTGCTTTTTGCTAAACCATGATACTAAGTTGTTTCCTAAGAATTGACATGTTCCACTAGTGCTCTTCCTATCTAATTTGCATCCAGCAAAATCAGCATCTGAGTATGCAAGCAAATCTAGACATGAGTCTCTTGAGCACCATAATCCTATGTTCGTAGTTCCTCTTAAATATCTAAGGATTCTTTTAACAGCACTTAAATGTGACTCCTTAGGATCTGATTGGTATCTAGCACATATTCCTACACTAAATACGATGTCTGGTCTACTAGCAGTAAGGTAGAGCAAGGATCCAATTAGTCCTCTATAAAGCTTAATATCAATACTCTTTCCTTTTTCATCTTTGTCTAGCTTACTAGTAGGATTCATTGGAGTGCCTACTCCCTTATGATTTTCATTCCCAAACTTCTTTAGTATTTCCTTTGTATACTTAGTTTGATGAATGAAAATACCTTCTTTAGTTTGTTTGATTTGTAATCCTAGAAAGAAACTTAGTTCTCCCATCAAACTCATTTCGAATTCTCCATGCATTAGATCAGCAAATTTTTTGCAAAGAGTATCATTTGTGGCACCAAAAATTATGTCATCTACATATATTTGTACCACTAATAGATTTTCGTCCTTTCTTTTGAGAAACAGTGTTTTATCTACATTTCCTCTACTAAAGTCATTATTAAGCAGAAATTTGCTTAATCGATCATACCAAGCCCTAGGTGCTTGCTTCAATCCATATAATGCCTTATGTAATCTAAACACATGATTTGGCAATTCATGATTCTCAAAACCAGGAGGTTGCTCTACATATACTTCTTTCTCTATAAAACCATTTAAGAATGCACTTTTTACATCCATTTGATACAATTTGAAATCCATGAAACATGCAAATGCTAGAAGTAATCTAATAGCCTCTAATCTAGCTACAGGAGCAAATGGTTCATCAAAATCTATCCCTTTTTCTTGATTGTATCCCTTAGCTACAAGTCTAGCTTTATTTCTTATAACTAACCCATTTTCATCTAATTTATTTCTAAAGATCCATTTTGTTCCAATTACAGAGTTATGCTTTAGTCTTTCAGTTAATGTCCATACATTACTTCTTTTGAATTGATTTAATTCTTCTTGCATGGCATTTATCCAATTAGTATCTTTTTCAGCTTCTTCATAAGTCTTAGGTTCTAATTGTGAAACAAAAGCAAGATAATCATTCAAATTTCTGAGAGAGGATCGAGTTCTTACCCCTTGAGATGGATCACCAATGATTAAGTCTTTAGGGTGTCCAGATGCATACCTCCATTCCTTTGGCAAGTTTTGAGATTGTGGTGGCACGCAATCATCTCCCTTATCTTGAATTGGCACGTCATCAATATTCAACTTTTCAAAGTTAATAATTCCTGTATCATCATCAAGAATATTTTCTTTCCTAGCAGACTCACTATCAGACTCATCAAATATGATATTAACTGACTCTTCGACTACAAGGGTTCTTTTATTGAATACTCTGTATGCCCTGCTAGATGTGGAGTATCCTAAGAAGATATCTTCATCTGACTTGGCATCAAATTTACTTAGATCCTCCTTGCCATTGTTTAAGATGAAACATCTACATCCAAATACTCTAAGATATTTAGCAGTTGGTTTCTTATTCTTCCAAAGTTCATAAGGAGTTTTCTTGGTTATTGGTCGTATTAAAACTCGATTTAGAATATGGCAAGCAGTGCTTATAGCTTCAGCCCAAAAGTACTTTGGAAGATTTGACTCACACAACATCGTGCGTGCCATTTCTGCCAATGTCCTGTTTTTCCTTTCAACAACCCCATTTTGTTGAGGCGTTCTAGGTGCTGAAAATTGATGTGAAATACCATTTTTATTACAAAATTCTTCAAAGTGTTGATTTTCAAATTCAGTACCATGATCACTTCGAATTGCTACTAAGGTGAGCTTCTTTTCATTTGTGATATTATTATAAAGTTTCAAGAATTCTGAAAATACTTCATTCTTATGTGCCAAAAATGAAACCCATGTATATCTTGAGAGATCATCTACAATAACTAGTCCATACTTCTTTCCTTCTAGACTCGCAGTTCTAGTGGGTTCAAATAGATCCATGTGTATGAGTTCAAAAGGCCTAGTTGTTGATACTATATTCTTTGATTTGAAGGATGATTTAGTTTGTTTTCCCAATGAGCATGGTCCACAGATTTTGTCCTTTTCAAAAATCAACTTTGGCACATCTTTTATTAATTCCTTATTGACTAGTTTTGATATTAATTCTATACTAGCATGTCCTAGTCTACGATGCCAAAGCCAACTTGTTTCATTTTTCTTTTCTTCATTAGTAATTAAGCATAATCCATTTTTCTTGCCTAAATCATGTAGATCTACCATGTAAATATTTCTTTGCCTTTGTCCTACAAGTACAATGCTATTATCTTTAGGATTTGTGATTATGCATACTGATGCTTCAAATGTGACTTTAAATTCTTTATCACAAAATTGACTTATGCTAAGTAGGTTATGTTTCAAACCCTTAACTAATAAGACATTTTCTATGAAAATAGATGGAGTAATGAAAATTTTACCCTTTCCAATGATATACCCTTTACCATTGTCTCCATAGGTTACTACTCCACCCTTCTTAGATTCCAAGATGACAAATTGGTCTACGTCACCGGTCATGTGTCTTGAACAGCCGCTATCTAGATACCATCGTTTTTCCTCTTTATTAGCTGCAAGACACCCCTGCAATAAAGATCAAGAAAGAGCTTTAGGTACCCAAACTATGTTGGGTCCTTTAGGGTTAGTACTTGATGTTCCTTTTGGAACCCAAACTTTCTTGAATTTGAGCTTATGATTATTACTCAATTTGTTTTGACTGGATTTTCTATAGTTACATTCATATGCTTTATGTCCTGATTTATTGCAGCAATGACAAATAATATTTTCATTTTTAGCTTTAACAAAAATGTTCTTTAAGTATTTTTGATTCCTATTTGTTTTATAACCTAATCCAGCCTTATCATATACAGCTTTTTGACTATCAAGAATCATATTTAATTTGGTTGAACTAAGTGTAAACTTATCTACTAAGGATTTATATTTTTCAGCATACTCTTTTAACTTGACATTTTCAGCAATTAGATTCTTGGTTTCATTTGTGAGTTTCCTACTTAATGTTTCATAGTTATGAGATAGTTTTAGCTTGTCTTTGATAAGAGATTGATTTTCTTCTTTTAGAACTTTATTTTTATTGATTAGTTTTTTATCTTCTTCCATTAGTTCTAAAAATACATCATGTAATTCATCAACAGTAAAATCACATTCAAGTTCAGAATCTACCTCATCGTCATTGGCCATATGACACATTTGGGCCGTCTCTTGATGATCTTCCTCTTCTGAACTTGACTCCTCACTTTCACTCCATTCAGCCATGAAGTTCTTCTTTTTCAGTTTTCTTGCCATCTATTTCAATTCTGGGCAATCTATCTTATAATGCCCAGGTTTGTTACACTCATAACAAATAGGAGTTTCTTTTTTCTTTTCTTTGTCCTTACCCTTTTCTTTGCTTAAGCTACCTTTGAAGAAGGGTTTCTTTTTATGAAATCTATTCTTACCTCTCATAAACTTTCTGAATTTTCTTCCAAGCATAGTCATTCCTTCTTCATCCAATTCATTATCATCATCTGAATCTTCCGACTCAGTTTGTTGCTTAGGGGTGGTAGACTTCAGGGCAATGGGCTTTCTTCTCTTGACCTCATCTTCTGAATTTTGCCTTATGGTCAACTCATGGGTCATGAGTGATCCTAGAAGTTCCTCTAATTGTAGTGTGTTGAGGTCCTTAGCTTCCTGAATTGCAGTTACCTTGGCCTCCCAAACTCTTGGTAGAGACCTGAGAATTTTTCGCACCAATTCAGAGTTAGTATAAGACTTTCCTAAACTTTTAAGCCCATTTATAATTTCAGTAAAACGAGTAAACATATCAGTTATGGACTCAGTGGATTCCATTTTAAACAATTCATACTTGTGTACTAATATGTTTATTTTTGACTCCTTAACTTGATTAGTCCTTTCATGAGTGACCTCAAGTTTGTCCCAAATTTCTTTTGCAGAGACGCAAGTAGATATTTTATTAAATTCACTTACATCTAATGAACAGTAAAGTACATTAATTGCTTTTGCATTTAACTGTGCTAATCTTCTATCGCTTTCATTCCAATCCATTTCTGGTTTGGGTATGATAGTGCCCTCTATATTAAGTGTGGGTGTGTGAGGTCCTCTAGTAATAATGTACCATAATTCATAGTCTAAAGCTTGAATGAATATCCTCATCCTAGCTTTCCAGTATGTGTAGTTTGTGCCATTAAATAGAGAAGGTCTATTTGTGGATTGCCCCTCACTCATAATACATCCCACTTGGGTTGTCATGATCTTTAACTCTTGATTGTGAGATCAATAAGTACTATTGGAGCACCTTGCTCTGATACCACTTGTTGCCCAAGGTGACAAGCCAAGAGGGGGGATGAATTGGTTTCTCTTAATTTTAACTAACTTACTTATGTTAATTGATGGGTTAGTGAAATAAACAAATCACAATACAAACAACAAGAAGTATAGTGGTTCGGTGTTCTCCTTAGCACCTACGTCCACTCCCCAAACGACCCCTTGGGAATTCACTATAATCCCGCAGATTACAATTGGATTGTTTTCCGGGCTCACAATCCAAAAACCTTTACACTTTGGTTTTCCGGGTTCACCAAAAACCTATGTTGGTTTTACGGGCTCACCAACGAACCTATGTTGGTTTTTCGGGCTCACCAACGAACCTTTACAATTGGTTTTACGGGTTCACCAATCAACCTATACCGTTGGTTTTGCGGGCTAACCAACTAACCTTTACAAGGAGTTTAATAAACAAAGAAAGAAGATTTAAGCTCCTAGATGAGCAAATATAACAATATAATCTACAAAGAAGAGTTTAGAGAATAGTTATCGCTTGATGTGACTTCTCTCTTCTTTGTCAAGGATGCTTCACTCTTCAAGGGTGGATGGAGCTCTTAATGACTCTTTAAATCTGCTCAACCACTTTCTTTTGACACTTGAATGAAGCACTTGGATGAAGAAGATTAGAGCACTTTGTCTTTCTTGTGTACTCTTTGATATTCTTGCAAAAGGATGTTCTCTCTGATGAATAGTGCCACTTTAAATAGTTTCCTTCATCCATTGGACAAGCCCCAATGGTTAGAATTCAAAAACTAGCCGTTACTCACTGTTGGAAGGACAAAAAGTACTTCTGCAGAACTAGCCGTTATGCTTCTGCCCGTGTTTGGGTCGGCTCAACCTGTCCTTGGGTCGACCCAACTTTCACTTGGGTCGACTCAACCTTTCCTTGGGTCGACCCTCTCAGAACCACAGAAACTTGCAATTCAGCCTTCCTTTACTTGGGTCGACTCAAGGTTCAGTTGGGTCGACTCAACTTCTTCTTGGGTCGACCCTCTCAGGGTTTCCAGAGAACCTTTTCTGTCATCTGTTCTGTCTTGCCTTTGGGTCGACCCTCTCGGGGTCTGAGTCGACTCAAGCTTGGGTCGACTCAACTTCATCTTGGGTCGACCCTCTCAGTATTTCCAGAGAACCATTTTCTGAGTTGTTGAGAAGCTTGAAGTTTGGGTCGACTCATGCTTTCCTTGGGTCGACCCAACTTACTGTTCATCTATGCCATTTTTGTAGAAGTGTGCCAGATTCTTTCTTGATGTGCCGGGGTCGACCCAATCAACCTTGGGGTCGACTCAATCCACACTTTGCTGCGACTAAAGGTTAGATTCATCCAAGTAAACAATGAAATGCATCTTTAACTTGTTATACAAATATACTGAGAGTAACAGACTTATAAATGAAGTATCGAATTAACTTATAACATACTCTCGATTATTGCTTGTTAATCATCAAAATAACACTATCATCCTCAGCTGGCAATCAAAAATACGATACTAAGATAATTATAGAAGAAAAACCTTACAAGAGGAATTGGCCATGACTTAATGGATGCTTCTTTTGTAGTCATTCCTTAGGAACTACCCCCTCTCTTTTCTTAGTGCTCTTACTCCCATGGTCTGAAATATCGATTTCAATACCTGTACTGATATCATGTTGCCACAGTATCGAAATGGGTGAATTCATGATACCCACACTAGATACACCCCGCTAACGAGTATCTGTTTGCTACCGGTGTAGTACAATAAGCCCAATGTCAGCAATATGGTTTGGTATAGTGAACCACGTGGTTCCAATGAAATTTGGAGGTCCTTCAAGCACCTCTTGTATATCCAAGGCTGTCCAAGTTCCTACTGCTCCTTATGGACATTTGGAGAATAAAATGAGTCTACAAATATTGGCGATGATGGGATTTCCTAGTTATCAGCCTCCTTTGGTGCATCTACCATTTGGATTGAATGCACATAAACTTTGAAACCAAATCTACCTCATCCAGACAATTAGCAAAGATCTCAAATTAATTGGCCAAAGTAATTTAGTGAGTGAATTATGTTATGGCAGAGCATGTTTAGTGCTTTTAGCACTAACAAGTATGAGAAAAAAAAGTTGTAGATCCAAAGGCTTATGTTCATACAAAAGTAATACAAGTGATTGATTTTGTTGCATCATTCTTGCACAATACAAATGACACGGAGAACTATTAGATCCTATATCAGAAGAAATCATGTAAGGAAGGGGATTCCTATTTGTACAATTGGTACTTTGAACTTGGAACGAGGATGAAGAAATTAATGATACTTCTTGATCTTTTGAGTTGTTCCACTGGATTAGTCACTCAAGATCTTTGGTCTTCACTTGCACCAATAAAAAAATGGGATCATTTTGAAACCAAATCTACCTCAGTTAGATAATTTGCAAAGAATATCTAAAATTAACTGGTGAAAGGTAGTAATTCAGTTAGTGAATTATGTAGTGGCAAAGTGTTTTTAGTGCTTGTAGCACTAACAAGTATGAAAAAAAAGTTGTCGATCTAAAGGCCACGTTCATACAAAAGTAATACAAGTAATTGATTTTTTTGCATCATACTTGCATGATACAAATGACTCAGAGCACTATTTGTAGTAGCAGTATCGAAGTGATCAGACATCAGCCATATCAGTGCAGTAGCGCGGATATTGCAAATTGCATGCCATGTTCTTATCCAATATACATCATACATTCATACTTCCCAGATAAGGCTAGGATATGAGTTGCATACTTGTTTTGGCAGATCCTAGTTTTTTTTTTCTTTTTTAAAGGCTTCAATACTTCCAACTATGCTGGAGATGTGTAGCACCTCCAGGGATGAGGAGGTGCTCTCTTCTTTTAATCAATGTTGACCTTTTCAGGATCGCTGGTCAATTTTAGCCTGTGGTATTGATGTTACTATATAAAGTATAGATTGTAATCTACAAATTTAAATGATCACTAAATGATGAATTTTGTGGATGCTGATGTTTATATATAATAGACAGTTATTATGATGTCTAATATACATATATATTTATTAGTGTCTTCCAACTTGTCATATCCTTTTTCTTAATTTATCAACGTATTCAAATCAGAATGTTGCGGCATTTTTTATTAGTGTATATGCTTTCTAATTGATGCATGAAGAACTTGGGATACTAATCTCAACTCTTCAACAAGCACTTGCATAAGGACACTGCAAAAGGTTGTTGGAATATCGGCGTTATATTTGTATGCCTTCTACTTGTTCTCATATTTGGCTAACCAATTACACATATTTCATAGTTCTGAAAGTGGTTAAAAGGGGAACACTCATATTTTTGAAGATCCCCTTTCTGGGATATAGGAATTATCCATGAGCTTCTTGAGGACAACCAGTTCAAAGTGTCAGATGGCATGAAACATTTACCGTGTAAGGAGGAGCATTCTCATGCCTGTGAAGTGCCACCTATGCACAAAGCTTGTGTGCTCCCACAGAAGTGCACCACTGTCCTCGTCGGCCGATCACACTTTGGACAGCCATTGCAAGCATAAGCCAGTGTAAGCAAGTGGCCACATGTGCTCATGGTCTTTTCCTATGAGTTCAAACTCCAGAGAGATAATAAATACCATCAACAGCCAGTTTGCTGCATACCATTAATGTTATTTAAGTATTAAATTAGTCATATAATATTTAATTTCAAGTTTTTAGTGGGAGTATGGAGGAGTCAGAGCCAAGAATCTTAAGTACATAATTTAGAAGCAAGTTTGTTTTATTAGTTCATTCAGAGACGACATTGGACTGAATTAAAGCCGAGCATCTTTAGTCCTATTGGAACCAGAAATTATTAGATAAACAAAATGGAGAAACTAGAGAATTTAAAGCCATATAAAGCTGTCCAAATTATGATTAGCAACGAGCTACTTATAATGTTAATTCACTATAAGGGCCTCTTAATATTTTTTTCTGTCTTAGGTTGGACTTCTAAATGATAAAAGAGGAAATGCCAAAAATTATGTTAGGAGATAGACAAGAATGGACATAAAAAGTTATGCAATTTATACCTTAACTTCTTTTATTGGAAATATTTTCTCAATGTACCAAATTCTCTCTTTGGTTTTGAAGCCATTCTACAAGATTGTTTAACTCAAAAGACATTGATAGCCTCAAATTAAGTTAGAAGGACCTTACAGATAGGACAGCACCGGGAACCCTTTTTCTTTATGTAACACTTTAATTATAGTCTTCATTATCTTTGATGGCTTGATCTGATTATTTTGCTACCATCATATTCATTTCTTTCTGCAACATTTGCTATGAGGCTCTTGGATCCGATTTTGCAACAGAAACTAATTGACAGCATTCATTTGGTTCTTATTAATCTAACATATTGTACACTTGAACTTTAAAATTTTCTCCATTTTCTTTTAAAATTATTGATTATTTTGTGCAAATGAATTTGAGACGTAAGAACTATCCTTGTTCCTTTTTGTCAATGCTCATTCTCAAAAACTTTATTCGACAAAATCTTACTCTAGTAATTTTTCAGCATTTCATAGTTTTTAACAACTAGATAATTGCTAATTTCACTTTCAAAATTCTGAGAATAAAGAGTTTGCAAACTTCACGCAAGTAAACCATCTTGGACTTAGACAACCATATTACTCAAAAGTCTCCTTTTCCCTGACCAATTGTTCTCTAAAAGTACTTACTCTTTTTTATTTTCTTTTCCCGATCACTTTATCCTGACATAGTGAAAAACTGATTAAGATGATATGAACATATATAACTAAGATTGGATGGGGGATCCATTTAGCTAGGCAGCATGAAATAACATTCAGAGATAGCCAAGAATTGGAATTCTTGGCAAATGAGAATTTGTAGATTCTACCTAAATAGTTGGGATAAGGCTTGATAATTCTGGTCATGGTTGGCTTCTTCTGAGAATGATGGGTCTTATTTCCAGATTAAAACACATACAGTTTTTTAATATTTTGATGGTGTTAAAGTTCCTAAGCACAGTTTCTTAGACCAGAATAATATTTGCTCAAGTTTTTTTTTTTTTTAAGTAAAGGGAGGCAAAAGAAGCCACCCGGCTTTTATTAAAGATTAATCGTATTTACAACAGAAATGAGTTACATTGTTAAGAGAGGAGAGGAACAGATGCAAGAAAACGAAGCTAAAGGGTCTCAAACCAAGTGTCTCATGATAATCAGGACAGAGAATGTTGTTGCTCATAAGAAGAAACAGTGGAGGAAAGAACCTCATCTAAACCAACAAGCAGGAGCATTCATTGCCTGGAAGTTCCAAGCAATTTCATGGAAGTTCCAAGCAATTTCATAAAAATTCTCAGGCCAACACTTTCTTGCTATACCAGTCTCTTTTGAAACATAAAGAGCTCTGTTTTGCCGATCTTAGAAGATTAAGCTGTTATACCCCTTCTCACATCTAAATGAGACTTTTAAAAAAGCACCAGAATCCAGAATGGTCACAAGCTCCAAATTTCATAGAAAAGACTGACTTGAGAGAGTCCATAACCAATTTCATACCACATCTGGTACCTTCTCTAAAGCATAATACAATTTGCTGGAAGGCATAAGAGGACGAACAAAAGCTGTAGCTGAAGAAAACTAAGTTGCAATCCCCCAGATATTAAAGAGGCTGATTGTAGCTGAGACACAGGTCGAAGGTAAGGCTGATATGTTCTATAGTTTCTTTCCTTTCCAGGACTACATGACAGTTGAATAGTAAATAGGACATAATATGCTCCAATCATCTTTGACTTCCAAGAGGATATCTCAGAAAAGATATAGCTGGCTGAAACTCCATCATATGCAACCAAGGCAGAACTATGCTGATAAAGAAAAACATGATCCACTGCTCGAGCAATCTGAAATGAGAGCATTCCCTCAAAAAAAGTCAATCTTTTTTAGAAGATGATTAGACAAAGTCAATTAATTCATTAATATAATGTACAAAACAAGCAGAATTCTCCCAAAAGGGAGTAGAAAGAAAAAAAAAGAAAAAGGGAGAAGAGATAGAACTTTTGAGAATAGGAAAAGTACTCATCAATATTAGAACATAATTTTAGTCATCTATGAGGTACAACTCTAGGAACTTCAGAACCATTAAATTAATTAAAAGCCAATTAGCAGGCCTACTTAGAATTCACAGTTATGTACTGTGCAGATACTAAATATTGAGTAGGCATAAACTGAAAGAAACAGCAGTTTTAATTTGGAACGCACCTCAGACTGGGATTCTGGATCCATTAGTGTTGCTTGCATTATGGCAATCTCTTCCTTGAGCTTTTTTATCTTCATTTGTTCTTCTGATTCTTTAGCTTTTGGCACTTGTTCCAATTTGAACTTTGCTTGTAGTAGAAATGGAAGAGATGCTCCGGGTTCCTCTATCTCAACATCTTCCAACAGCTCCTGATACCTCAGTGCCAATGTATCAAGTGGGCAAGCTTCTCCTAGTTCTGTTCTACTTGCCATGTTGATTTCTATGGGTGCCTCTGAGTTTTGGTTGCTTTGCTCTGCATGTTCCTCAGATGGATCCATTCCCACTTCTGCTCTCGTCTTGTCCACAGTTGCCCCATCCTCCTTGTCCAGAGGATCAGATGCCCAGGCTTCTCCAGTTTGTGCTCTCTGTTCTTCTTCATAATGTCCTGACGCCTCTGGATCTTGTCCGTTCTCTCCTTCGCACTTTCTAGATAGCTTGTCCTTTCTAATTTTACTAGCAAACTGGTGAAGCTTTGCCAGATTTTGCATGCTTGTCCTTACCACCATGCAACGATTTTTAAGGGCAGGCCAGTCTGAGGGTGAGGTATCATATAAATCTTGCAACTTTCGCTTCTTATGAGTAGTAGGCAGAGAGTGGTCTTTCTCTTCCTTATATTCTTCTTCTCCGCCACTGCATTCTTCAGAACTTTTTTTCCAAACGCCAAGAAACTATGTGGGCATACAACGCTTTTAACTGCATCAATACAACAAGATGTCAAGACATCATGTATTTCTTCCATCAAACTGAATATTGGAGTGTGACATCTGACTCGAAGAGCTGGGGAGGAACATAGAACGCGACATTCTTTGCATCAATTTCATATGTTTGCCATGCAGCTTCCCATGTCGAACCAGAATGCAGGATGCGGCCAGGCAAGTCGTGATTCAATCCAAACTGTATCGCCATGCGACGTGGAAGATACCGTTCGATACAATCCACTCCTACTAGCTCGGAAGCTCTCAAGCACTGAGCAAATGATCTCAATTCTTCATCATTATCTGCGCAGCCACGAATCCATTCACCATTCTCTTTATAAAACTACCTGCATAGGGTCGCCACTGAAACTCACTGGGCGACTCGAAAATGAATGAGAATTCCAATTCCATTTTTTTTTTGGTATCTCACACACAACGGGTGTGAGTACAGCCCAAAGAGTCAGACAATAAAAGACAATGCTGGGGAGCTGAACAGAAGCATGGTTTTTGACTCGAAAACGAATGAGAATTCCAATTTCTTACAGACATCGTTTCACCTTTTGGTTCTAGGCTCGCCATAATTCACAAAATTCTTGGTTCTTGGCCTGCAGTATATCAAAAGGAGCCCAGACAACTAAATTTGTTGCCTCTTGCCTGCACTTGCTGACGAGACAGCCCTTCACCATCTGCAAGTCCCTGTAGAGGCTTGCGAGAACCGCCGGCGCAAGGACGATCCTCGCGCCGCGTGCCAACCGAACGGCAATTGGGATCATCTGCAGAGAGACAGTCTTCTCAGGATGAGCAGGGAAGACAAACCTCGACAGCCAGAGCGACAAGAAGGCTACGTGCTCAAACTTGTCGCCCTCACCCTCTACAAAATGCCTCATCCAAGCACTCTGCTCGGGCTTCTTGCAGGTCTACCGGTAAAATTTCTTGTGCTCGCCCGCCAACCTCTGTTCAATCTCAGCAAGCTCGCCGTCCAATGTTCATGTTGCTGGAATTTGGACCCGGGGGCGACCGCTAGGTCAGGAAGGGGGAGCTTCGGAGAGAATCGGCGGAGATTGGTAGCGGTCCGTCGGCGTACGGCGTCCTCCGGCAGACCTGCAAGAAGCCGGTGGCCGGGGTTCCCGGCGCCGGCCCTCCGATGCTTAAGTCAGAGGGGGCAAGTGTGAAAATGGAGATGATAGTAGGGAGAGTCTGAGTTTTTCAGCTTCCCCCACTTTAAAATGGAGGAGTCCCCCTTTTATAGAGGGAGCTGGGTTACCTGTGATGTGACGGGGTGGATGGTCTGTCGTACAATCTGGTATGGAGTGGGAATTAATGCCCGATTGTGTGAGTCAACACTGTTACTGTTTGGAGATTAGGTCGAAGTCCTCAAGTCATCGTTGGATCGTGCCATCATCAGTAGCCAAGTAGGTTTGCCGTAAGAGGCTTGGTGTTCGTAGACGACGGAAGTCATACGCTTTAATTGTTGAGCGAACCGGAGATCGGGATGGGCAATGCGCTTTGATGGTTGAGTGAACCGGAGATCATCATGAGCCATGCTCATTTAATGGTTGAATACGCCGGAGGCCCGCAGTGGCCATGCGCATTAATGGTTTGACGACAGTAGCCGGATACGGCGAAGTTGAGTATCCGGAGTCAGATTTCTTTGAGGAGTTAGGCCGGAGTCGAATATTCGGACAAGGCATTTCGGAGCTCGACACCTGGTCGGGTGCCGAGCCGAACCAGTTGCCCAGTTGGGCGCCTTTAGCTCGAGCGTCGTGAGGACGGCGCCTTCTGGCCGGCGCCCCCTGGTCGGGCGCCTTCTGGTCGGCGCTCCCTGGTCGGGCGCCTTCGTTCCGGGACGACTTGGGTTTTCCCCCCAACCCTACCCCCCGACTTCCGAGCTCGAGCTGACCACAAGCTCGAGCGCGGGAAGTAGTTTTAGTTGGGTTAATGCGGGTTAGAAAAATTTTGAATTATCGCGCGCTTCGAGGCGCTTTTAATGGGCGGCGTCTCTTCTTTCCCGAAACGTTTCATCATTAGGGTACCTTTTCGTTTTTCAAAGCGTCCTCGCATCGTGGGCTCATGATGGGGCCACACGATCCGACGAGGCGCTTCTGTATTCGAAGCGTCAGCCCAAATTAAATGCGGCGCTCTGACTCTCGGGCCGACACGTGTCACGATCTAGACGAGGAGCGGCGTTCTGTCTCGCTGATCTGGGCTGTTGGAGGGGTTTATATATAAATCCCTCCTTGGCCATCTCCGATTTTCCTCCCATTATCTTCATTCTCTTCTGGTCTCCTTTTCAGTCCGAAGCGGCCGTTCCGCCATTACCTCCGGCGAACTTCCAAAGGTGTTTCCCTCTTTATTTGCTCGGAACTTTCTTCCCCCTTTTCTCTTCTTTCTTCTTTGTTTCCAATGGGTCTTGGTCCGAGTGAGTTCGGGTCCACCATAAGTGAGCTAGAGGTCGAGCTGGTCGAGGAATGGTTTTTTCCTCTGCGAGGGTTCCGTTTGGAACCCGCCGGGTTGGGGGACCGGGTGATGAACCCCCCTGTAGGCCGGATCGGAGTGTACTCGGAGGCACTCTGGGCCGGCCTATGATTTCCTCTCCATGGGTTTGTGAACGAGTTGCTCGGGGAGTACCAAATCGTCCCTGCGTAGCTCGCTCCGAACGCATGGAGGACAATCATCGGGTTCCTGTCCTTGTGTATGGCTTACGGGATCCCGACTTCCGTGAATGTCTTCCGGCGGCTCTTCGCGTTGAAGTCCAATCCGGAAGATGGAGAGTGGCTCTATATCGCCCTACAGGCGGGTCGGCCGCTTTTCCAGGGCGCTCCATCGTCCATTCATGATTGGAAGAAAAAGTTTTTCTTTTTGGGTTCCGAGCGGACGTGGGGGTTCGACCCTAGGTGGAGGCCGAACCGATTCAATACCGCCAACAAACTCCCTAGGCTTTCCACGCGCGAGCAGGGGATCCTCAACGCCGTTCGCGGCCTTGGGGATGGTATTCTTCTGAGCGGCCTCGTGAGCGAGGACGCTCTAATCAATGTCGGCTTGAGTTCAGCGCGTCCTCAGGGTAAGGGTAGTAATAAAAAGGTTTCCTTTCTTTTCCTTTCTTTTAGCATTCCGCAACTTATCCTGCTCGTCCTTGCAGACATCGCAAAAATGGTGACCAAGAGTGCGGCTTTGTATGCTCGGTTCCGAAAGAGGGCGGCCGAGCTCGCAGGAGAGCCGTCCGAGCCGAAGAAAAAGGCAAAGATCTTGGTCGACGGGGCTGCCGGGAAGGACGCTCCCCGGGTTGATCCCTCCGAAGCTGCTAGGAGGGGAGGTTCGAGCTCCGACCCCGGGAGTTCGGGGGGGACCGCTATGGCGCTCGCGTGCCCAGCGCCGATCTCGCAGATTTCTGGTCGACCTCCCGTCCGACCCGAGGGCCCGGCATCCGGGCCGGGCAGCAGCCAAGGGGCTGCGAGGCCGCCTTCGCCGGATGCGACAAGATCCGGCCCCCCCGACCTGCCGGAGAACGAGGGCCGACCAGAGAAGCAGTCCTACGTTGTGGAGTGGACAGTGTCCGAGGGCGACTCAGCCCTCGAGAATATTGAGACGGCGCGGCAACTTTTCCGCGTCGCCCTTCTTTTGGCCGACCAGGCGAAGATTCGGGCTATGAGCCTGAACCAATTTTTGGAGTCAACTCGCCTCTCTGCTGTTCGGGTAAGTTTTTCATTTACTGTTACTGGTTCCCTACGCTTTTAGCTTTGCTGCTCTAATTTTATTTTCGGTCCAATTTGTCTTGCTTATAGCACCTCCACGAGATCGAGACTTTGATCTCGATCCGTGCCGATTACAAGGAACGAGCTCGTCAGTGTTCATGGGCGCGGGAGGAGGCTGAGAAGAAGGCGGCGGAGGCCGAGAAGAAGGTAGCGGAGCTCGAGCTCCAGAAGAAGGAGCTCTTACTTAGGCTGGGGGCCACCAGGTCAGAACTGCGGGCCGCCGAGGCTCGCTCGGCCGAGGCGCGGTCCCTGCTCGCTATCCGGGAGCAGGGAATAAAGGACGCGGAGCTCAAGTCTGAGCAACTCCAAGCTCAACTTAGAGCCCGGGTGGAGGAGGCCCAGGAGCAGGTCCGGAGCGCCGTCCAACGCTTCCGCGAGTCGGAAGAGTTCCGCGACCTGCTCGAAGAGGAGGGCGTGAACGGGCTCACTCACGGCTTCAATGACTTCCGTAACCAATTACGGCGACTTCTGCCCGACTTCAACCTTGATCTGCTCCAACCGGGAGCGGGGGTTGAAGAGTCGGAGGCGGGTACTCTGGCGGTCGACGAGGCCGCCGAAGAGGCTGAGCTGGCTACCGAGGAGGGTCCAGTGGAAGCGCCCGAGGCAACCACCGAAGTTGCTGAAGACGGCCACGCGGAGACTTTGGCCGCGGAGGAACCAGCCATCCCCGGAGCCGCCAAAGACAATAGGGCTAAGCCTTAGGACCATTTTTTACATCTTTTATCATTTTTGTAAAGAGGGATGGCCTTCACATTGTTATAAGGCCAAGCCTCAATTTTGTACTTAGCCTTCGGGCTCTCTCTTAAATGAATATCCTTTTCTAAATTGTATGATTGGTCTAAGTTCCGATCCTCAGTGAATCTAAATTTCTTCAATCGAATCCACTTTAGGTTTTATGGACTTGGGCTCGGGTCCTAAGTTTCCGTCGCTCGGACCTTCGACCAGCGATGTTGCGGTATTTAGGTCCAAAAGAATATACTTAGGCTCATCAAGCCTTCTCGAGCTCGGCACAGAATTCTGCCAAGCCCTAGGACCAAAGGTCACTAACCCGACTCGAATTTTATTCGTACTCCGCGAGCTCGGACCTCAAGTTGCCGAGGCGGATTGTCGGACCTCTCCGACTTAAACAGGTCCGGTCCCCAAGCTCGGGACAGTTTCGCCGGGCTGCCGGTATAAACCAGGCTAGAGTTCGCCGTCGAGCAGTGCATGCGGGGCAGACGAGACCAGACGACGATTGGCCCGGCTAAGTACCTCGACGCTAGTCGGGACTTTATTCAGACGCTTAATCTGGGATGGAGTAAATGAAATAATGTAAATATTGATTAAAAGGTACCTCTTGTACCATCGGAGTTGAGCGTCTTACACCGAGGTCGGCAACTTCGCTCCTCGGCGAACTTTTGAGGACGCTCTTTTGCTCGGGGTCCGTTCCCTGGGGACGCCGGCACATTAGGAGAAATCAGTCGCCATCAGGGGTCGCTTACGAACAGGTATTGTCGGCCACGAACATCTTTTGTTGACCACGAGCATGTAATTGTCGACCATGAACATGTAATTGTCGATCACGAACATGTAATTGTCGACCACGAGCATTTCTTGTTGAACACGAACATGTATTTGTCGACCACGAACATGTAATTGTCGACCACGAGCATTTTTTGTCGACCACGAACATTTCTTGTTGACCACGAACATGTATTTGTTGACCACGAACATGTAATTGTCGACCACGAACGTTTTGTTGACCACGAACATTTTTTGTTGACCACGAACATGTATTTGTCGACCACGAACATGTAATTGTCGACCACGAACATGTAATTGTCGACCACGAACGTTTTGTTGACCACGAACATTTTTTGTTGACCACGAACATTTTTTGCCGATCACGAACATGTGTCCGGGGGCCGCGCAGGTACTACCCCGTCATCCCAAAGTCGAGGGAGCGCGAGCTCACTGTCGACTTATCGGGACATCCCGACCGTAGTCGAGGAAGCGCCACGGGGGGGGGGCCGCGAAGGCGCTACCCCGTCTTCCCGAAGTGCCGAGGGGTTTGGGAACGCGCTGTCGGCGCTTCGGGGCGTCCCGGCCTTGGCCGAGGTATTCAATGGAGATCGAGACCGAGCTCGACATCGGCGCTCCGAATTTTTCCCCAAGGCGCCCGGCTTCGCTCGGTTCTAGTTGCAGTGTCTGAGCAGGGTCGCATATACGAGCTGGCCGGGTCGTCTGGGAGTCATGAAACATTTAGACATCAGGAGAAATCCAGCATAATTAAACAATTGCAAATAAGCCATTATAGAAGGGTGAGATTTATGATTGAAACGGGGAGCCCCTTGGGAGTCCTATTGGTAGTACACCCGAAGGTTTTCGGAACTCCAGCTTCGTGAAATGGGGGTTCCGTCGAGGGATTCCAGCTTGTACGCCCCGAGTCGCTGGACGCGTGCGACCCGGTAGGGTCCCTCCCAGTTCGGAGCCAGCTTTCCTTGCTCGGTCGGCTAGGAGGCCTCAGCCCTTCTGAGGACGAGGTCCCCCGCTTTGAAGGATTTGACTCTAACTTTGGCGTTGTAATATTGCGCTGTCTTCTGCTGGTACCTCGCCATGCGAATCCGAGTGGCCTCCCTCGTCTCCTCGATTAGGTCCAGGTTATTTCTGAGCTGCGAGGAGCTGGAGCTGGCGTCGTAATGCTCTACCCTCGGAGAAGGGAGTCCGATCTCCACTGGGATGACGGCTTCCGTTCCATATGTCAAGTTGAAAGGAGTTTCGCAGGTGGGCACACGGAACGTGGTTCGATAAGCCCACAGGACGTTGTACAGGTCTTCGACCCACTGTCGCTTGGACTGGTCGAGCCTGGCTTTGAGCTCCTGTAAAATAGTATGATTCGTTACCTCGGTTTCTCCGTTTGTCTGAGGATGCGCGACCGAGGTGAAGCGGTGGTCGATACCAAGCTCGGAGCAGAACTCTCTGAAGCGAGCATTGTCAAACTGGCGACCATTGTCTGATATGAAAATGCGGGGGAGTCCGAATCTACAAATTATCGACTTCCAGATGAAGTTTCGCATCTTCTGCTCGGTGATCCGGGCGACTGGTTCGGCTTCCACCCACTTGGAAAAATAGTCGATGGAGACGACTAGGAATTTCCTTTGCCCGGTCGCCAGAGGAAATGGTCCCAAGATATCAATTCCCCATTGGGCGAATGGCCAGGGAAAGCTGATCGAGGTCAACAGGGCCAAGGGTCGGCGTTGGACATTGGCGTTCCTCTGGCATCGGTCACATCTCCGGACGAAGTCCATGGTGTCCTTCTGGAGTGTCGGCCAGTAGTATCCTTGGCGCAAAATCTTATGCGCCAATGCTCGTCCCCCCAGATGGTTTCCACAAATCCCTTCGTGGACTTTGCGCATTGCATAATCCGCCTCTGTCGGGCGGAGACATCTGAGGAGGGGAGAGGTAAAAGATCTCCGATAAAGCCTACCCTCGTACAATATGTACCGAGCGGCGGAACGCTTTACTCGGCGAGCCTCGCGTTCATCACTGGGGAGGACTTCATCCCGGAGATAGCTAATGAGCTCGTCCATCCAACTCGGCTCGACTTCAACGCAAAGGGCCTGCTCGGGCTCCTCCGTGCTGGGTTTTTGAAGATACTCCAGTGCCGCTGCTTTGGGAAGCTCGCTCATGCGAGAAGACGCCAACTTTGACAGTTGATCTTGTAATAATCCCAAAAAAAAAATTTTATATAAAGAAGGATAGAATAGTCCTTTAAAATTGATATAAGGGGTAAAATTGGAAGGAATCAAAAGATAATGGCATAGTTGTAGATGTGTTGAAGTGGCAAGGGTAAAATTGGAAGGAATCTAAAGTTGATGGCATAGCAGCAGATATGTTGAAGTGTTAGGGGCAAAATGGAAATTTAATAATATTAAACAAAGGGTGAATAGTGTTTTGATTTGACTTAAAAGGAGGGTTTTGAGTTGGTCTCAGACGGAATGAAACAGAGAGAGAGGGGGGAGTCTCAGGTGTGAAACAGAGGAAAGAAAGAAAGAAAAAGAGAAGAAGAAGAAGAAGAAGAGAGTAGAAGAGGATTCGAGGAGGAGAGGGATCTCGATTGCGCTCCCAGCAGAAGGGAAAAACATAGGTCTCCTTCCCTTCTACGCAAAGACCTCAATCCTCCGAAAAGAAAAAGGTAAATATCTATCCATACCTAGTATTTTAAAGAATTTATGCTATAGAAAGGGGTAGATGACAATTGTAGAGGGTGTTAAAAGAGGAAGAATCAGATTTCGACAATTTTTCCGGCACTACGAAAAAACCGTGTCGAAGTCCCAACTTCGGTGAATTATTTCGGGGGTCAATCGGCCTTCGATGGGGATGCATGTTACCATTCTAGAAACCCCTATGAGTGTAGAACATTGGGTATAAATTTCATAAAAATCGGAGTTCGGAAAGTGGATCAAAATTGGGATGAAGAGACCCACTATCGGTCCGGGTTACTGTTCATCCAAGATAAAAAAAGATGAAAAAGTGGTGTTGGATCGACTCAAAGTAAGCCGGAGTCGACTCAGGGCTGAGTGGGGTCGACTCGAGTCTAGTAGGGTCGACTCTCTCAGAAAATCCCAGAGAATGGGGATTTTCGGCTCTATGCTTGGGGTCGACTTAGGGTAAGCTGGGGTCGATCCAAGCGGGGGTCGACTCTCACAGTTGGGGTCAACCCAAGATTTAGTAAAACTTTAGATTAGAAGGGATTTGATCCTTTCGCACACCTTGACCCTATAGCATTAGTCCAAGGTATGTGTGGGATACTCTTGCATCATGATACATGTAAATTGATGATTTATTTAATAAGAATAAAGGGAAAAAGGAAAGGATTTAGAAAAAGGGAAAGTTGAATCAATTAAAGTTTCCTATATTTATGATCAGCACGTAGATTATGGCCCTTGATACAAGACTAAATATATTGTAAATGCATGTATCAGTTGGGCAAGAAGCTAGGGAACAAGAGGAGGAAATCCCCTACTGCCTACTGTAGATCTTTGGAAGCGTATCAGGGCTGTGCCAGATTGACAGGTGAGTGGGAGTCATGTACTTTGCACCATGAGCATTCTTAATTCATTTTCATGAATATCGCCAAGTGTGAATTGATTCCACTTATGCATATTGATTAATATTGTAGTAGATTCCTCTATAACCTTGTTTCCCCATGCTTGATTATTTGGTGCATGCATTTGAGGGAACATTGAGAGGAATTATAAGGGGTTGAAGAGTAATCAAATTGATTTCGAATTGTGAAATGATTTCTTTTGTAAATTGATTTCATTTCCTCTATTTCAAAGACTTGTAGAGCCTGTTCGGTGGTAGATTGAGTCGCATTGCACTCTCTTGACCCCTCACTCCCAACCCTGATGTTAGTTTATGATTGGGTCGTGGTTAAGTGAGTGGTAATCTTGATTATACTCTTTTATGAATAGTTAAATTGGTTCCGGATTGTGAAATGACTTCTTTTGTAATTGATTTCATTTCCTCTATTTCAAAGACTTGTAGAGCCTGTTTAGTGGTAGATTGAGTTGCATCGCACTCCCTTGACTTCTCACTCACAACCCTGATGTTAGTTATGATTGGGTCGTGGTCGAGTGAGTGGTAGTCTTGATTATACTCCTTTTTAGTAGAGTATTGGGAGGGTGCATTATGGCATTTATGCATGGCTTGGCAGTATCTACAGGACACCTATAGTCGATGGGGTTAGACATCGGCCTGTGTGCACATAGTAGCCTTCTGGGTGGGCGGAGCCCAGTCCCTTCCTAGGGGACGACACGGCCCTAGGCGTAGGATCGCCCGGTCCTACGACTTATATTCTGCTTGCCGCCGGGCATAGTAAGACCCCGCGAGGTGCAGTATGGCTCTCCGCGGACGTAGAATTCTCGCGAGGTGCCGTTTAGTATACAGATGTGAGATGTTTCTATGAATTTCTGTTCTGGATACTGGCCAGCATTTATATTATCGGTATGGTGTCTTATCCTGCATATGCA
Organism: Phoenix dactylifera; assembly: GCF_051530095.1. Classification (NCBI taxonomy): domain Eukaryota; kingdom Viridiplantae; phylum Streptophyta; class Magnoliopsida; order Arecales; family Arecaceae; genus Phoenix; species Phoenix dactylifera. Next base: position 36,722,007 of record NC_143190.1, on the reverse strand, counting down.
TGTGACAGTAGGGAGTTGTTGTGGTTCGCATGGGGCGTAAGACCCACCTCCCGATAACTGTCTAGTGATGACTTCGCATATTGACACCCTGATTTACACATTTCAGTGTTATGATCTATTGAATATATTCATGATGTATCATTCATGTTTATGTGATTATACTATATATGCTCCAGATCAGTTGATTGGTGATATTGATGATTTACTCCATATTCTTTATGTTGAGCTCATGTTCATCTTACTATTGATCACCATTCATATGCTCTTGAGATTTCACCTCTAGCCATGATTATATTCTGTCTCATATGCATAGTACTCTCTACTCCACTCACTGAGTATTCATATACTCACTCCCCAGTTTGGTGTTTTTGATTGCAGGGCAGGTGTTGTATAGAGAGGAACAGGATTAGTGGTTGCTTGCTATCTGTGCCGCTCCATAGTATAGTATAATGTAGATAGAGGTTTATACCTTTTGGTGTATTATAAACCTTCTGTTATATATAGTGAATAGTTATAGTCATAGATCCTGTTGTGGATATGGGTTTGACCATGGATGTATATATCTATATGAGCAGATCAGTTATGTGCCTGTGATGATATATTGCGATATCTTGTCCATGTTTATTATGTGACAGGTTATGTGATTGCTGCTCTGACAGGTAGTGTTGTTGTATGTATTAAGATAATCCTGACAGGTCACTATAGGAAAGGTGATCATTTTGTGCATGCATCATGCCAAAATTTTCAAGAATTATTGATGATTGATAGGTAGTAGGGTTCTACATGGTGGCTGGTGGCCTTATGCCTACCCGCACCCGAGGACCGTCGCGGCGGCCCGCCGGAACGGGGCGGGGGTCGTGACAAAGCTTGGTATCAGAGCAAAGGTTAAGAAGAGTCCTGTCAAAGCAATAGGGTGAGTCAGGATTAAGTATAGGATTATACTATGGAGCATAAGATTTTTCTGTATGTTATTTTATGAGTCATTTACAATTCAGTAAAATATATTATGGCTCTGTGTAACGACTGCCCTTTCTTTTTGACTCTTTTAGAGACATATAAAGAATACTTCCAAGGAGAATGGAGCCAGATATAGCATTGGATGCAGGTTCCGCACATGTCGAGCCCCAAAGAGAAAAATCTCCTCCTGCTAATAGACGGAGGGTTGATGATCAAGGAGAGGTAGGAAGTAGAGATGCATTGATGGAACAGTTACTGGTGGAGAATCAGGCTCTGAGGGAGCAGATTGCTCGGGGAAAACCTCCTGCTCCGTCAGTAGTATCCATCCCACCTTCTGTACCTGTGCCGAGAAGTTTGGCCAGGCGGGCTCTAGATGATGAGGGGATTACTGTACAGGAATTTCTGAGGCTCAGAACCCCGGAGTTTAAGGGGAAAGAAGGTGAAGATCCTCAGAGATTCTTGGAGGAGACTGAAAAGATGATACGGAGACTGCCCTGTTCTGATGCAAGGGCTATAGAACTTGTAGGGCTTACAATGAAGGAAGATGCCTGGGACTGGTACCAGAGGCAAGTGGAGGATAAATTGTACAGTAGTAATCCTCCAACCTGGGAAGAGTTCAGGCAAGCAGTGATGGATGAGTTCCTGTCTCCGGTTGAGAGATAGAATCGGGCTCTTCAATTTGAGAGGCTGAAGCAGATGCCCGGAATGAGCGTATCTGAGTATGCTCGTGAATTCACTAGATTGGGGAAGTATGCTCCTTACATCATCCCCACTGAAGCTGCCAGGATAGAAAGATTGAGGCGGGGCCTGATTTTCCCGCTGTATAATGCAGTGCTGGCAGTAGAGGTCCCCACCTTGTCCAGGCTGATTGATAAAGCAAAACAGTGGGAGATCAGAAACAAAGAGGAAAGAGCTGAAAGAGAACAGAGAAAAATGAGTATGGGGAGAGGGCAAAGCAGTAGAGGTAGATCTGAGGGAGCAAGTCTCCCGGAGGGCCCGACGGAGCAGTCTGTACGCTCAGCTCCACCTGCCCCACGTAAGAGGAAGTGGAGGAGAAGAGGTCAGTCACAGGATGCTTCTCTACCATCAGCACCTCGTCCTTCAGTCACTATGGCCAGAACTGAATCCAAGTTCCAATCATGGCCAGTGTGTAACACATGTGGGAGGCAGCACCCTGGCAAATGCAGGATGGGTCAGAAAGTGTGCTACAGATGTGGACAGCCGGGTCATTTTGCCAGAGAATGCCCTCGGGGTGTCACCCAGCAGTTTGTACCTTTGGCATCCTATCCTTCTGTGCAGATGGACAGGCCTAGTAGTAGGGGGCCTGTAGGCAGAGGCAGAGGTCAGACACCAGCATCACAGCAGAGTGCTGGACCATCTCAGCCATCAGCTTCAGTAGGCAGAGGGCAAGGAAGGGTGTTCACGGTAAATCCACAAGAGACACAAGCATCGAATGCAGCGGTGACAGGTATGCTCCTCATTGATAAAATTAAAGCTAGAGTGTTGTTTGATTCTGGAGCTATCCATTCATTTGTGTCCCCTTATTTTGCTAAAAAGTTAGCTAAGGATAAGATATTGATGCATATTTCCTTAGCTATTAGCACACCTGTAGGGGATAGGATAGAAGTGAGATATGTGTATCCTACCTGTATGGTAGAGGTAGAAGGTAAGACACTCCCAGTCGATTTGATTGAGTTGGCAGTGTTAGACTTTGATGTCATATTGGGCATGGATTGGTTATCAGACAATCGTGCCACCATTAACTGCCAAGAAAAGAGTGTTATCTTCAGACCTTTAGATGGGGGTGAATTTGCATATCAAGGGGATAAGAGTAAGATCCCAGTGAATTTGGTATCTGCAGTGGAAGCAAAGAGGCTACTGAGAAAGGGGTGTCAAGGCTATCTAGCTTATGTGATGGACACCCAGGTAGAGTCTGTGGATCTGCAACAGATTCCAGTTGTTAGGGAGTATCCAGATGTATTTTCAGGGGAATTACCAGGATTGCCACCTGATAGAGAAATTGAGTTCAGTATTGAACTTCTCCCTGGTACAAACCCTATTTCAATTATTCCCTATCGTATGGCACCTACAGAGTTGAGAGAACTGAAGGTGCTGTTTGTAAAGAAGAAAGATGGAGGTTTAAGGTTATGTATTGGTTATCGAGGATTGACAAGGTAACAATAAAGAACAAATACCTTCTGTCCCGGATTGATGAATCTTGTAAGGTGTATACGGATCATAAAAGTTTAAAATACCTTTTTACCCAGAAGGAACTCAATATGAGACAGGGAAGATGATTGGAATTGATAAAAATTATGCCTTGTCTATATACTACTCCCCGGAAAAAGCTAATGTTGAGGTAGATACACCGAGTAGAAAAGCTTCTGGAAGTATTGCTGCTCTACTCACCTCTTGGAATGATCAGGTAATTTATTCTTTTAAATTCGAGGACGAATTTTATATAAGGGGGGGAGGATGTAATAACCCCAAAAATTTTTTTTAATGTAAAGAAGGATAGAATAGTCCTTTAAAAATGATATAAGGGGTAAAATTGGAAGGAATCAAAAGATAATGGCATAGTTGTAGATGTGTTGAAGTGGCAAGGATAAAATTGGAAGAAATCTAAAGTTAATGGCATAGCAGCAGATATGTTGAAGTATTAGGGGCAAAATGGAAATTTAATAATATTAAACAAAGGGTGAATAGTGTTTTGATTTGACTTAAAAGGAGGGTTTTGAGTTGGTCTCAGACGGAATGAAACAGAGAGAGAGGGGGGAGTCTCAGGCGTGAAACAGAGGAAAGAAAGAAAGAAAAAGAGAAGAAGAAGAAGAAGAAGAAGAAGAAAGAAGAAGAGGATTCGAGGAGGAGAGGGATCCCGGTTGCGCTCCCAGCAGAAGGGAAAAACGTAGGTCTTCTTCCCTTCTACGCAAAGACCTCAATCCTCCGAAAAGAAAAAGGTAAATATCTATCCATACCTAGTATTTTAAAGAATTTATGCTATAGAAAGGGGTAGATGACAATTGTAGAGGGTGTTAAAAGAGGAAGAATCGGATTTCGACAATTTTTCCGGCACTATGGAAAAACCGTGTCGAAGTCCCAACTTCGGTGAATTATTTCGGGGGTCAATCGGCCTCCGATAGGGATGCATGTTACCATTCTAGAAACCCCTATGAGTGTAGAACATTGGGTATAAATTTTATAAAAATCGGAGTTCGGAAAGTGGATCAAAATCGGGATGAAGAGACCCACTATCGGTCCGGGTTACTGTTCATCCAAGATAAAAAAAGATGAAAAAGTGGTGTTGGATCGACTCAAAGTAAGCCGGAGTCGACTCAGGGCTGAGTGGGGTCGACCCGAGTCTAGTAGGGTCGACTCTCTCAGAAAATCCCAGAGAATGGGGATTTTCGGCTCTATGCTTGGGGTCGACTTAGGGTAAGCTGGGGTCGATCCAAGCAGGGGTCGACTCTCAAAGTTGGGGTCAACCCAAGATTTAGTAAAACTTTGGATTAGAAGGGATTTGATCCTTTCGCACACCTTGACCCTATAGCATTAGTCCAAGGTATGTGTGGGATACTCTTGCATCATGATACATGTAAATTGATGATTTATTTAATAAGAATAAAGAGAAAAAGAAAAGGATTTAGAAAAAGGGAGAGTTGAATCAATTAAAGTTTCCTATATTTATGATCGGCACGTAGATTATGGCCCTTGATACAAGACTAAATGTATTGTAAATGCAAGTATCAGTTGGGCAAGAAGCTAGGGAACAAGAGGAGGAAATCTCCTACTGCCTACTGTAGATCTTTGGAAGCGTATCAGGGCTGTGCCAGATTGACAGGTGAGTGGGAGTCATGTACTTTGCACCATGAGCATTCTTAATTCATTTTCATGAATATCGCCAAGTGTGAATTGATTCCACTTATGCATATTGATTAATATTGTAGTAGATTCCTCTATAACCTTGTTTCCCCATGCTTGATTATTTGGTGCATGCATTTGAGGGAACATTGAGAGGAATTATAAGGGGTTGAAGAGTAATCAAATTAATTTCGAATTGTGAAATGATTTCTTTTGTAAATTGATTTCATTTCCTCTATTTCAAAGACTTGTAGAGCCTGTTCGGTAGTAGATTGAGTTGCATTGCACTCCCTTGACCCCTCACTCCCAACCCTGATGTTAGTTTATGATTGGGTCGTGGTTAAGTGAGTGGTAATCTTGATTATACTCTTTTATGAGTAGTTAAATTGGTTCCGGATTGTGAAATGACTTCTTTTGTAATTGATTTCATTTTCTCTATTTCAAAGACTTGTAGAGCCTGTTCAGTGGTAGATTGAGTTGCATCGCACTCCCTTGACTTCTCACTCACAACCCTGATGTTAGTTATGATTGGGTCGTGGTCGAGTGAGTGGTAGTCTTGATTATACTTCTTTTTAGTAGAGTATTGGGAGGGTGCATTATGGCATTTATGCATGGCTTGGCAGTATCTACAGGACACTATAGTCGATGGGGTTAGACATCGGCCTGTGTGCACATAGTAGCCTTCTGGGTGGGCGGAGCCCAGTCCCTTCCTAGGGGGCGACACGGCCCTAGGCGTAGAATCGCCCGGTCCTACGACTTATATTCTGCTTGCCGCCGGGCATAGTAAGACCCCGCGAGGTGCAGTATGGCTCTCCACGGACGTAGAATTCCCGCGAGGTGCCGTTTAGTATACAGATGTGAGATGTTTCTATAGATTTCTGTTCTGGATACCGGCCAGCATTTATATTATCGGTATGGTGTCTTATCCTACATATGCATGTGACAGTAGGGAGTTGTTGTGGTTCGCCTGGGGCGTAAGACCCACCTCCCGATAACTGTCTAGTGATGACTTCGCATATTGACACCCTGATTTACACATTTCAGTGTTATGATCTGTTGAATATATTCATGATGTATCATTCATGTTTATGTGATTATACTATATATGCTCCAGATCAGTTGATTGGTGATATTGATGATTTACTCCATATTCTTTATGTTGAGCTCATGTTCATCTTACTATTGATCACCATTCATATGCTCTTGAGATTTCACCTCTAGCCATGATTATATTATGTCTCATATGCATAGTACTCTCTACTCCACTCACTGAGTATTCATATACTCACTTCCCAGTTTGGTGTTTTTGATTGCAGGGCAGGTGTTGTATAGAGAGGAACAGGATTAGTGGTTGCTTGCTATCTGTGCCGCTCCATAGTATAGTATAATGTAGATAGAGGTTTATACCTTTTGGTGTATTATAAACCTTCTGTTGTATATAGTGAATAGTTATAGTCATAGATCCTGTTGTGGATATGGGTTTGACCATGGATGGATTGGGAAGCAGGTATATATATATCTATATGAGCAGATCAGTTGTGTGCCTGTGATGATATATTGCGATATCTTGTCCAGGTTTATTATGTGACAGGTTATATGATTGCTGCTCTGACAGGTAGTGTTGTTGTATGTATTAAGATAATCCTGACAGGTCACTATAGAAAAGGTGATCATTTTGTACATGCATCATGCCAAAATTTTCAAGAATTATTGATGATTGATAGGTAGTAGGGTTCTACGTGGTGGCTGGTGGCCTTATGCCTACCCGCACCCTAGGACCGTCGCGGCGGCCCGCCGGAACGGGGCGGGGGTCGTGACAGATCTGCTCTAAGATTCTCCGACCTGGCGACGTGTTGGATGTGGAAGGAGCTCAGAGTCGATGTGAGACTCCGCACCCTCCGGAGATACTCCTGCATTGTTGGGTCTCTGGCTTCAAAGTCGCCCAAGATTTGGTTCACGACCAGCTGAGAGTCGCTGAAGACTCTTAGGTCCTTCACTCCTAGCTCCCTGGCCAACTTGAGCCCGGTGATAAGTGCTTCGTATTCCGCCGCATTGTTAGAGGCGGGGAACTCGAGGCGTAGAGCCTGCTCGGCAACCTCTCCATCTGGACTGCTGAGAATGAGACCTGCTCCACTACCCCCCGAGTTTGAGGAACCATCGACGTGTAGTGTCCACGTCGACCCCGGGATCTGCTCCTCTGATGCGGGTTCGGGCTCGACCTCGTCTGGCACAGTGCACTCGACTATAAAATCGGCGAGCGCCTGTGCCTTAATCGCCGGTCTAGGTCGGTACTCAAGGTCGAACTCTCCGAGCTCAACGGCCCACTTCGTAGTTCGACCCGCATGGTCTGATCGTTGCAGGGTCTGCTTCATCGGCTGGTCGGTGAGTACGGCCACTGTGTGGGCTTGGAAGTAAGGCCGGAGCCTTCGAGCCGAGACGACCAGGGCAAAGATGGTCTTTTCCAGCTTGGAGTATCGGGTCTCAGCATCCTTTAGGACCCGGCTAGTGTAGTATACCGGTTTCTGAAGCTTATTCTCCTCCCGAACCAGGACCGAGCTCACTGCGACTGGGGAGACAGCCAAGTACAGGTAAAGGAGCTCGCCCTGCTGAGGCTTCGTGAGCAAAGGAGGGGAAGCAAGAAGGCGCTTGAGCTCTTTAAAAGCTTGCTGGCACTCCGCCGACCACAAGAAGTTCTTTGGCCGCTTGAGAGTCGTGAAGAACGGAAGGCAGCGCTCGGCTGACCGGGAGACAAATCTTCCGAGAGCTGCAACCCGTCCCGTAAGCCGCTGTACCTCTTTAACTGTTCTCGGGGGTACCATCTCTTGGAGCACTCGGATCTTCTCAGGGTTGGCTTCGATTCTCCGTTGGGTAATCACGAAACCAAGGAACTTGGCTGAAGTCACTCCGAATGCGCATTTCGCGGGGTTAAGTTTCATCTGGTACCTCCAAAGCGTGGCGAATGCTTCGTCGAGGTCAGCCACATGGTCCTTCGCCGTTCGACTCTTCACCAACATGTCGTCGACGTAGACCTCCATATTTCGGCCTATTTGGTCTTTGAAGATTCGGCTGACCAGCCTTTGATAAGTTGCTCCAGCGTTCTTCAGACCAAAGGGCATCACATTGTAGCAATAGGTGCCCCCGTCAGTGATGAAGGCCGTCTTCTCTTCATCTTCTGGCGCCATCCGGATCTGGTTGTATCCGGAGAAGGCATCCATAAATGCCAACAGCTCGTGTCCCGAGGTGGAGTCCACGAGCTGGTCGATGCTGGGGAGTGGGAAGCTGTCCTTTGGGCAGGCCTTGTTTAGGTCGGTGTAGTCCACGCACATACGCCATTTCCCGCTAGCCTTTTTGACTAGGACCACATTGGCGAGTCACTCCGGATAAGATATCTCCCGGATGAAGCCGACCTTGAGGAGTTTATCGACTTCCTCGGCTGCTGCTCGTTGTCGCTCGGGGGCAGCACCTCGCTTCTTTTGTCGCACAGGCTTACAGGTTGGCTTCACTTGGAGTCGGTGGACCGTGACCTCCGGATCTATCCCCGGTATATCCGCAGGCGACCAGGCGAAGACGTCCATGTTGTTTCGCAGGAAGCTGATGAGGCGATCTCTCTCACGATCATCGAGGCCGGAGCCGATCTGCATGGTTAGCTCGGGAAAATTTTCGCGTAAAGGAATTTGAAGGAGCAGCTCACCAGGCTCTACCCGATTCTTCTGAGGGCCGACCCGTGCCTCCAAAGTTTCAGCTGAGGGATGGTCATCTGATGTCGGAGTCGACACTTTGGCCGGTTGCTTTGCTTCGCGGGTTGTCATATAGCATTGCCTTGCTACCGCCTGGTCCCCACGGACCTCGCCAACTCCTTGGCTGGTGGGGAACCGCATGAGTAGGTGGCGGGTCGAGACCATGGCTCGAAGGGCGTTGAGTCCTGGTGGTCCGAAGATGGCATTATAGGCCGAGGGCAGACGCACTACGAGAAAATCCACCCTCACGGTACTTTCTCGGGGGGCGAGTCTGACCGTGACCAGGAGATCGACCTCGCCCTCCACAGGGACCGAGTCTCCAGTAAATCCGACCAGCAGGGCGTTTATCTTCCGCAGTTGCTTTTCTGTCATCCCCATTCTAGAATAGGCGTCAAAGTACAAAATATTCGCCGAGCTTCCATTATCAATTAAGATGTGTTTTACATCAAATCTGTTCACAATCATAGAGACGACCACAGCGTCGTCATGGGAGTTTCAACTCCCTCCAAGTCCTCATCCGAGAATGAGATGGTTTCGGAGGCACGCAGGCGCTTCGTGGTGGCTCCTTTCTCTGTAGCTCCGCCTCGGATGGTGTTGATGGTGCCGGCGATGGGCCTGTTGGCATTTGGATCTTCGGGCTGTGCGGTATTCTCCACTGGCCTTTTCTCTTCACGCCGGTTCCGTACGAACCGGTCGAGCACTCCTCGGCGGATAAGTGCCTCAATTTCGTCCCGGAGCTGGAAGCAGTCCTCCGTATCATGGCCGTGGTCCCGGTGGAAACGGCAATACTTCCGGGGGTTGCGCCAAGCTCCGGGGTCCCGCCTTGGAGGCGGAGGCTGGAAATAATCCCGGCCCTCGATCTCCATGAAAATCTCAGTTCGAGGAGCGGTGAGGGGAGTGTAGTTTTCGTACCTCTCGTTGGGCGTGCGGAGCCGCGGTGGTGATCTCGTGCGAGGCGGGGACCTTGGTCGAGGCGGTCCCCGTAGCCGGGGTGGACTCTTCAGATGGAGTGGGTTCTTGGCTCGGCGCGGAGACGGGCTTCTGAGATGGCCACGCTCCTCACGACCCCTTTTCTGCTTTTTGGAGGTCTGCTCAGCTCCGCTCCGTCTAGAAGCAACGGCTTCCTCAGCTTTCGCGTACTTCCGCGCCCGGACTAACATCTCGGTGAGGTCGGCTGGGAAATTCTTCTCAATGGAGAAGAGAAACCTGTAAGACCGGGCTCCAATCTTAAGTGCCGACATGGCTATTGACTGGTCCAGGTCGCGGACCTCCCAGGTTGCAGAGTGAAGCGGTCCAAATATTGCCTGAGCGACTCTCCCTCCCTTTGCTTTATGTCGAGGAGGGAGTCTGAAGTCCGTCGCTGGGGTCGGCTGGCAGCGAAGTTTGTGACGAACTGCCTGCCGAGCTGCTTGAAAGAAGAGACTGTGGTGGGTTTCAGCCCGGCGAACCAAAGCCGAGCTGCCCCTCGAAGCGTCGCCGGGAAGGCCTTGCAGAGCATGGCCTCCGAGGATCCCTGCAGCGCCATCAAGGCCCGGTAACTCTCCAGGTGATCGAGGGGGTCGGTTGTGCCGTTGTAGGGCTCCACCTGGGGCATCTTGAACCTCGGCGGGACCGGCTCGTCCTCGATTTGTTGGAAAAAGGGGGACTTCGTGGTAAACTCGAAGTCGCCATCGCGTCCCGCCCTCCTGCCATGGAGCGCCTCGATCTGGCGCTCCAGCTTCTCGACCTTCTTGTCGAGCTCGTCGCTCTGGGGGATCGCCACGGTGGTCCGCTCGGGCGCTGGTCGCCCTGGGACTGACTCGGCCTCTGACGGTTGCGGCCAGTCGCCAGGACCCCTCACCGGGGGTCCTCTCCAGGAGGATGCTTGAGCGTGGAGACTTTGGCCTTGGGGGGCGGGTCCACTTAAGGGAGGTACCGGCTGAACCGGAGCCTGAGGTAATGGTTGCAGGCCTTGGACAGCATCAACCAAGGCCTGGACCTGCTGCACTAGGGCATCAAACTGCTCTGGCCGAACTTGGGGAGTCAAATCGGCCGGAGGTGGAGAGTTCTGGACAGAATGTCCGGGGCTAGGTGGAGGACGTCGGGAGGCGTTAGAAGCTCCCTTGCTTCTCAGCTTCATGGCCGCGACTCGGGCCCTTCCTCTAGCGCCAACTGTTGCTGGAATTTGGACCCGGGGGCGACCGCTAGGCCAGGAAGGGGGAGCTTCGGGGAGAATCGGCGGAGATTGGTGGCGGTCCGTCGGCGTACGGCGTCCTCCGGCAGACCTGCAAGAAGCCGGTGGCCGGGGTTCCCGGCGCCGGCCCTCCGATGCTTAAGTGAGAGGGGGCAAGTGTGAAAATGGAGATAATAGTAGGGAGAGTCTGAGTTTTTCAGCTTCCCCCCCTTTAAAATGGAGGAGTCCCCTTTTTATAGAGGGAGCTGGGTTACCTGTAATGTGACGGGGTGGATGGCCTGTCGTACAATATGGTATGGAGTGAGAATTAATGCCCGATTGTGTGAGTCAACACTGTTACTGTTTGGAGATTAGGTCGAAGTCCTCAAGTCATCGTTGGATCGTGCCATCATCAGTAGCCAAGTAGGTTTGCCGTAAGAGGCTTGGTGTTCGTAGACGACGGAAGTCATACGCTTTAATTGTTGAGTGAACCGGAGATCGGGAGAGGCCATGCGCTTTGATGGTTGAGTGAACCGGAGATCATCATGAGCCATGCTCATTTAATGGTTGAGTGCGCCGGAGGCCCGCAGTGGCCATGCGCATTAATGGTTTGACGACAGTAGCCGGATACAGCGAAGTTGAGTATCCGGAGTCAGATTTCTTTGAGGAGTTAGGCCGGAGTCGAATATTCGGACAAGGCATTTCGGAGCTCGACACCTGATCGGGTGCCGAGCCGAGCCAGTTGCCCAGTTGGGCGCCTTTAGCTCGAGCGTCGTGAGGACGGCGCCTTCTGGCCGGCGCTCCCTGGTCGAGCGCCTTCTGGTCGGCGCTCTCTGGTCGGGCGCTTTCGTTCCGGGACGACTTGGATTTTCCTCCCAACAGTTTCCCTCACCGGCTCGCCGGTCACCGGGAATCCTTCGAGAACCATCACATCTTCTAACGTGATGGTGGCCTCCCCCCATGGAAAGAGGGAGGAACTGGTCTCCTCGCACCAGTAGGCCGCGATCCCCAAAACTGTCGACGCGTCCCTCCGAATTTTGTAAACAGAGGCCTTGATTGCCTCAAAAATCCCGGCTTTCTTCTACGAATCGCCATAAATGGGCTCCAGCTTGTGGACCCACTCCTCCCACTTCCTCAGTTGGGACCGCCACCCTATGAAGAGGACCTCTGTAGCCTCGACAGCGGCAAAGGAGGCGGCTTTGTGCCGCGAAGGCACGAAGAGAGCACCGACGGAGCCCCCGGTTGGGTTGATGAACCAGCCCATTCTTCTCACGGAATCTCCTGGCTCCGCTGCTGCCACCATATCTTCCTCTCTTTCTTCCACCAGAAGCAACATTTTTTTCCTCTCCTTCCATTGTTGCTGCCCCTGTGTCTGAACAGGTTATCCGAAGAGGAGAAAACTGGTCCGATGGGTATAAGGGAAAAGAATGGAAGGGAGAAGACGAAAGAGGAGATGGAGAGGCGACGAAGAGGGAGAGGAAGGGTTTTGTGGAAGCGTTCAGAAAAGTTTGCTTTTTTTTCCTACTGTATCCGGCCGCTGGCGGAGGGGTCTGGTGTTCCGCATGACCCGGGAGGTTTTGCCGATTTGTCCCATATAGAGGGCACAGGAGGCCAGCACTCGAATTTGGGTGGAAGGTAGACTTATTGGGTGTTTGGTGTGAGATGGCCAGATGGGGTGAGACTTGAGAACCACCTCATTCATTCATGGGTCAGCACTAGGGACGTTATTAAATTTATTATCAATCTATCAACAAAGTATCCTGAAATAAATAGCTGAAGTTAGGTTGGAAGTGGGTTTGATGGGCCGGGCTGAGCCCCAACATGAGCCGGCGTTAATTTTTTAGGCTTCAAGCTGGGCTTGGGCCTAAAAATTTTTATATAATTCAGGCCTGAGCCCAACTCGATCTCAAGTCTGGCCCAATCCGAATCCAATTGGGCCAGCCCGAATTATCCATTTGGGCCAAAAATTGATTTGGCCTGAATCTAATTGAAGTTTAATATTTTATAATATTACTTTATAAATAAATGAGCTAATTAAAAATTGAGTTTTCTCTTATAGCACAAGTAAATGATACATGATACATTATTCTCAACTAAATCCACTTTAATTTGTCATTTGCTTTCTAATTATTATCTCTAAATAACAACATGCAAAAACAAATTGATTCGGGCTTGAATTCGAGCATGAATTCAAGTTCTATTTCGGGCTTTGTTCGGGCTCGAGCTCGGGTATGTCCTTGACCCGGCTCGACCCATTTCAGACCTCTCTGAATAAGTCCAAATTTGATTTGAACTCTTTCGAGTCTGGCCCGAAGTCGGCTTGGCCCGATGGCCCTCAGGCCGGCCCAAGCACATCTCCAGCCCTAACTATTCACCAATAAACTCTAGGAAACTTAGAACCATGTCAATAATTTGAGTACTATTTAACAATTAGGTCTATTGATTAAATTTGACATAGTAGGTCACCATATTGATATCTGAAATCTTGCATATATTGGAAACATATGGCTAAGTCCATCAAGGATCCACTTAATAAATTTAGGAAAACTTAGAACAGTCCTTCATTTGGTTGCTATTTAACAATTAGATCTGTTTGCTAAATTTGAAAGAAGGTTGTTGTAGTATAGTGGTGAGTATTCCTGCTTGTCACTAAATTTGAAAAAGAAAAAAAGGCAAAATTGACGTCCAACATTTTATTTTAGAATTTAAATAAAAAGTTAGATTATTTTCTATTATTAAAAAGGAAACTCACAAGCAATGCACGAGACTCTAATCAAAATATTGTCCATTTCCAAGGTACATGGATTGCTTATTAACTTGTCTATTTTGCGCCATGCTCTAAATGCGCGTGATCTTATAAATACAACACTTTTTTTCTCACTCAAAAAGAGCCTCTTGAATCCTTTCTCTCTCACACACACACCGTTGAATCCCCTTCACCCTATTCTTTCTTTTTTTTAATCTACACAAGTAAAGCACTAGTCTTGGAACTTGTTGCCCAGATAGACAACCCAAGAGGGGGGGGTGAATTGGGTTTTTAAATTAACTTAGCTAATTAAAACTTTGTGGATGATTAACGAAATACTATAGCCAGTTATTTAATTAAAGCTAAGTGCTGTGAGTAATGTGTGGGGAAGAAGATGAGAGACAATGCACTACAAACACAAAGTTTTATAGTGGTTCGGAGCTAACCCTTGCTCCTACGTCCACTCCCCAAGTCTCACTTGGGAATTTCACTATAACCCCCTTGGATTACAGCCGGTTGTTTTGCAAGCTCACAACCGAACTTGTTGTTTTACGAGCTCACAACGAACTCGGTCGGTTTTCCCAGGCTCACCGACTAGAACCAACCGATTGTTTTCACGGGCTCACAATCCAACCCAGTTGGTTTTCCCAAAGGCTCACCAACCACAACCTTACAATGATTGTTTTCCGGGTTCACAATCAACCCGGTTGGTTTTTCCCAAAGGCTCACCAACCACAACCTTACTCCCCTTGATTCAATCCCCCGATTGAATCAAGTAAATACACGAGATAGAAGAAAACAGAAAATAGCTTCTCAAAAAGCAGATTTAAAACAATATAATCGTAAAGGAGTTAGAAGCCCTCAAACGCTTTTAAGATGGTGAAGAGGTGTGGCTTCTGGAACTCCGGTCTCCTCTTGAAAGAGTGATCGACTTGAAAGCAGGAGGAGGAAGCTTTGAATGCTGGGAAGATGTTGGTGGAGCAGTAAATGCAGATCTTCCCTTTTTCTCATTGAAGAGCACTTAGAGAGCTTGAAGACTTGAATGCTAGGAGTGGAATTTTTGTTCTCTCCCTTGCTACAGTCTTCTGTGGCTATTTAAGTCAACCCCCACGGAAACTAGCCATTACTCTGCTTTTTCTGGCCGTTCTGCACACTCTGCGCAGCCTGACAATGTGACCGTTGGTGGGTTGGAGTCGACTCGCGCGATCAGGAGTCGACTCGGCTGTAGCAGGAGTCGACTCGAGCTTTTCCGGAGTCGACTCGGCAACTGTTCCCAGTTTGAATTAAAGTTGCCGTCTTGACTGGGAGTCGACTCGTCTTGACCCGGAGTCGACTCGCCAACTTCTGGCGCTGACCTGGCAATTTTGGAGTCGGCTCATCCTCTGTAGTCCGTGGATCCAAATTTGAATTTTGTCCACTCGAGTCGACTCGACTGTCCTGGGAGTCGACTCGAATCTCAGAGCCCGAACTCCCGATTCTCTGTCTTTTGGCTCATCCAGTCTTGGAGTCGACTCGAACTTCCTTGGAGTCGACTCGGCTCTCAGTTTCCGAAAGTTGGTCTTCTGCCTTTTGACGTGAAGCTTGTCTTGGAGTCGACTCGAGCTGTCTGGGAGTCGACTCGAATCTCAGAGGCAGTAACATGGTCTTCTGTCTGTCGATGGTCGCACAGTCTCGGAGTCGACTCGCGTACTGCGGGAGTCGACTCGAATCTCAGAGTCCATAAAACGCTCTCTGACTTTTTCTTTGTGTACCACTGGGAGTCGACTCGCATTCCACTGGAGTCGACTCGAATCTCAGAGTCCATAAAACGCTCTCTGACTTTTTCTGTGTGTACCGCTGGGAGTCGACTCGCATTCCACTGGAGTCGACTCGAATCTCAGACCTGAAAAAACTGCTCTTCTGTCCTTCTGTCTGTTTTCAGTCGGAGTCGACTCGTACTGATCAGGAGTCGACTCGAGCTCGTGCCAGTGACCTTGATATGCTTGGAGTCGACTCGTGAAACTCGGGAGTCGACTCGTATCTCAGACATTGGTTCATGCAGACTTCTTAACTTATCCAAAATGCTATGAACCAAGTCTAGAGACACTTGGACAGGATTTTCACTGAAACACTCAATTGAATTCATTAGTAATCACAAGATATACTCAAATGCTTTGAGCTCATCAAAATCAAACGGGGTTTTAATCGATCACTCCACAATCTCCCCCTTTTTGATGATGACAAAACTTTGAGTATATGTAAAATGAGTTGCTCAGTAAATAATGAAATAAACTCCATAAATGAATTCAAATGTCTTGATAATTTAATTTATCCAAGTTTGAAAGGAGTGAAACATTAAATTTCGGAGTTAAAGTTCTCCCTTTCATTTGGAATTATATAAGCCTTCATATTCTGCAATCAATTGTTTGGCTTATATGACATTAATGATTTAGCTTGATTAAAATTCAGATTCTCCCCCTCAACATATGCATTCAACTATGTTTTGATTTTCTGAATTTCCTTTTAATGCTTTGAAATTTTTGAACTAAAATTTTTGTTTTTAGAGGGAAAATCTGTCAATTTGTTCTTGAGTAGGATTCAGCTAATCTCCGAATATCCCTTGAATAGATTCTGGAGAATACTCCATTAGGAGCCCCAAAAGAGAGATAATGAGCCTCGAGGTACCGAATCCACTTAGAACAAATTTATGTGTGTTTTTAAGAGTTTATCGTTTTATTTATTTCCATTGATTTCTTTTACATATTTTTTAATATTTCTCCCCTTTTACATATTTTACACATTTCTCCCCCTTTTTGTCATCATACCAAAAGGGAGGTAACCACACACAATCAATGGCACAAATGGCACAGTCAATCATCAAATGGCACAGAAATGAAGATAAGATGTCTACTCATTGTATTGATATGAAGGTGAATACATTTGAGCATACAATAGGTAAAGCAAGAACAATACAAAAGAAGACAAAACACAACTCAAAATCATCTATGACCTCCTCGAGGATGTGCCTCCCCCTCTCGAGGATACATCTCCTCCTCTGGAGGATGTAGCTCCCCCTCTCGAGGATACATCTCCTCCTCTGGAGGATGTAGCTCCTCCTCTCGAGGATGTGACTCCTCCTCTCAATCGGCTCTGCTCCATGAGGAGGGCGACTGCCTCTGTAACATGGCCCAGCTGCGTGATAATAGACGTGGTGGCTCTGCTATGTGTAGTGGAGAGCTCAGTCACCGACGTCTGAAGCCCAGTCACCGAGGTCTGAAGTGCGTCCAGCTTGTCGATGAGCACATTCGACAAGCGCTCGGCCCCCTCGGTGGTGGTGTGCATGTCACGGCGGATGTCATCCCGCATCCTCCTCGTGGTGCTCGTGACCTCGCTCATGCTGTGGAACTGGGCCTGCACCAGGGTCCTAATGTTGTAGATCTCCTGCCGCACCTCAGCCGTCATGTCTGTCACGGCTGTCAAGGATGGGACCAGTGCTGAGGATGGAGTGGGTGCAAGAGTGGGAGCTGGCACGGAACCTCGGAGCTCCCGGAGCAGCTCGTCCCTCAAATCTCGGACGATCTCCTGCCGCAGCTCCCGGAGCTGCTCTGGATCAATACGGACCTCCATAGATGGTGGAGCTGAGGAGGAAGGTCCGGCAGAGGTGGTAGGAGCAGGAGGAGTGGATGGAAGGTCTGGATGGTCTGGGGACTCTGGGTAGTCAGAATCTGGCTCAGGACTGGGTGATGGTCTGGTGGTCTGAGCGGTGAGAGTGGACTTCCTAACCCAGATCCCTTCTCTCTTCCGAAATCCCATCCTGTGCATGGTCCCCGTACCCAAGCGATCAGTCCATTGCAAGGCACGAGAGGGTTCCTTCTCAGGAATGGAAATTTCGTACTGCCTAAAGAGAAGAGTGAATAACATTCCGTATGGGAGGGAGAGCCTAGGTCTATCCAGGGGCTCACACATATACCTATAAATGAGCTTGGGGAAGTTGACCGGGGTGTCCTGAAGAATGTAAGACATAATAGCTAGGTCCCTCTCATTCACAAAATCAAATCTCCCTGTCTTAGGGAAGATGGACCTGGACAAAATGCTCAAAAGGATTCTCACTTCAATAGGAAGTGAGCTAGCAGATACCTCATCTAGGGGAGACTGAGGTGGATGCCCTAAGACGATCGTAAGGGCCTCAAATCTATCCTCAGGATGTGCAGGAGCCACCCCTACTAATGGAAGGTGGAGGATATGGGCAATGAGGTCCTCTGTGACACGCAATGGGATACCTAATACCGTGCCCTCAATACCTCCATCTCCCCGATGGACGGTACTGTAGAACTCTTGAACTAGGCCAGGATAGGTGGGAAGGTCCAAGGTGAGGAAGTACTCTAGACCCTGGGCTCTAAGCCTATCGCCTATGGTGAATCCTTCCCGGGAGAGATAGTCGAAAGTGACATACCTCCCGGAGGTGACGGCCTTCCCGGCCAACGGCCTAACATGAACCACCCTAGGCGGGGAACGATCCGGAGGAGGTTGCCTCGCGGGATCGTGCCGCGCCTTGGAGCGCCGCTCGGGACCGACCACGGGACGGGACCTCTTTCTAACAACTCCCTTGCGAGGCATCTTGACCTAAACGAGATGAAAACCTAGAGAACGAAGAAGGATCGATAGAGGAAGCTCGGGACTGACCTGAAAAGACCTAGGAACGGACGGAAACTCAATGTCCGACGAAGAATCGACGGGAAAAGGGCTTGGAGATGATCGAGGATGACCTAGGAGTCGGCTCTAGGGCTTTGTGAACAGTGGCGGCTTGAGAAAAAGTGTTTGCGAAACGACAAACCTAGGGTTAAAAAGTCGGATCCCGACTGCGAGTCGACTCCCCTGAGTCGTGAGTCGACTCGACCTCGAGTCGACTCCAGAAAATGCGCGAGTCGACTCCCCCTTAGGAGCCGGCTCTGAAACTTACTCGAGTCGTCTCTAACCTTGGCACGCACTTAAAAATCGTGCTATAACCGTGCCAAATGAGGGAAAATCACCTAGTTGGGATCTGATTTGATGATCATTGAATAGAAACTCTATTTTAACCTCATTTTAACCATCAAAATCAATTAATCTAGTGGAAACTCCCACTAGGATGGGTCAATCACTCCTAATCCCCTCCTAAGTACACTGAACCTCTCTTCACTTAGGGGTTTTGTGAAAATATCTGCTAATTGATTATCAGTACAAACAAATTGGAGAGTCACATCACCATTCAATACATGATCTCTTATGAAGTGATGTCTTATCTCAATGTGTTTAGTTCTTGAGTGTTGAATTGGATTTTTAGTTAGGTTTATGGCACTTGTATTATCACAATTAATAGGGATTTTATCTTGTTTAATGCCATAATCTTCTAATTGTTGTTTAATCCACAAGATTTGAGCACAACAACTCCCGGCTGCAACATATTCAGCTTCTGCAGTGGATAATGCAACCGAGTTTTGTTTCTTGCTAAACCATGAGATTAGGTTTTCTCCTAGAAATTGACAAGACCCGCTGGTACTTTTTCTATCAAGCTTACATCCAGCGAAGTCTGAATCTGTGTACCCTATTAAGTTTAGGCTAGATTCTTTAGAGTACCACAGCCCTATGTTCTTAGTTCCTATTAAGTATTTAAAGATTCTCTTAACTGCAGCTAGGTGTGATTCTTTAGGATTAGCCTGATATCTAGCACACATGCACACACTAAACATAATATCAGGCCTACTTGCAGTAAGATACAGTAAAGAACCTATCATACCTCTATAAAGTTTTTGATCTACAGATTTACCTGATTCATCTTGGTCTAACTTACATGATGAGCTCATGGGGGTGCTGATTGACTTGTTTCCCTCCATATCGAACTTCTTGAGCATCTCCTTGATATATTTGGCTTGATTGATGAAGATGCCTCCTTCAGATTGTTTGATTTGAAGCCCGAGAAAGTAGTTCAGCTCTCCCATCATGCTCATCTCAAACTCACTCTGCATCAAATCAGCAAATTCCTCGCAGAGGCGATTGTTAGTAGCACCGAAAATGATATCATCAACATAAATCTGTACTAATAACATATCCTTATTTTTCTTTTTCAGAAATAATGTTGTATCTACATTTCTCCTAGAGAATTCATGTTCTAATAGAA
Organism: Phoenix dactylifera; assembly: GCF_051530095.1. Classification (NCBI taxonomy): domain Eukaryota; kingdom Viridiplantae; phylum Streptophyta; class Magnoliopsida; order Arecales; family Arecaceae; genus Phoenix; species Phoenix dactylifera. The sequence continues at coordinate 36,702,421 of NC_143190.1, read as the reverse complement.
ATTTACTAAGTCTCTCATACCATGCTCTAGGTGCTTGTTTTAGACCATAAAGTGCTTTGTTCAGTTTATACACATGATTGGGGTATTGATGATTTTCAAAACCAGGAGGTTGTTCCACATATACCTCCTCATTAATAAACCCATTTAGAAAAGCACTTTTTACATCCATTTGATATAGCTTGAAGTCCTTAGAGCATGCATATGCTAATAATAGTTTAATAGCCTCAAGTCTAGCTACGGGAGCAAAGGTTTCATCAAAGTCTATACCTTCTTCTTGATTATAACCCTTTGCTACTAGTCTAGCCTTATTCCTTATAACAATTCCATTTTCATCTAGCTTATTTTTATATATCCATTTTGTACCTATAATTGGATATTTAGAAGGTCTCTCTACTAGATCCCACACTTTGTTTCTAGTAAATTGGTTTAGTTCTTCTTGCATTGCATTTATCCAATTTACATCATTTTCGGCTTCTTCTATATGTTTGGGCTCAAAGTGTGAAACAAAAGCTAGATGGTTATTCAAATTTCTAAGGGATGCTCTAGTCCTAACGGGTTGGGATGGATCATCTAGAATTAGTTCCTTAGGATGCCCATGAGCATACCTCCAAGCTTTAGTTAGCCCATGATCCACTATAGGCTCTTGGTTTGATGATTCTCCTTCAATCAACTTTTGATTATCATCTTGTAATCCCATCTCATCTATCTTTTCTTCAAGTATTTCAATATCATCATCAAAATTAACCTTCTTACTAGATGAGATGTCACTAGAGTCATCAAAAACAACATGTATAGATTCTTCTATAACTAGGGTTCTTTTATTAAAGATTCTATAGGCTTTACTAGTTGTAGAATAACCTAGGAATATTCCTTCATCAGATTTTGGATCAAATTTCCCTAGATTATCTTTCCCATTATTATGTACAAAACACCTACATCCGAAAACATGAAAATAGTTAACCTTTGGTTTTCTGTTTTTCCACAGTTCATATGGTGTTTTCTTTATGATGGGTCTTAATAGAACTCTATTTAATACATGGCAAGAAGTATTAATGGCTTCTCCCCAAAAGTACTTAGGGAGGTTACTTTCACATAACATCGTTCTAGCCATTTTCTCTAGGGTTCTATTTTTCCTTTCCACAACTCCATTTTGTTGTGGTGTCCTTGGTGCTGAGAAATTATGGGTTATCCCCTTTTTACTACAAAATTCATCAAATAATTGATTTTCGAATTTGGTACCATGGTCACTTCTAATAGCTATAACTGAGGACTCTCTAGCATTTGTTACTTCCTTATGGAACTTCTTAAACATAGAAAATGCTTGATCCTTATGCGCTAGAAATATGACCCATGTGTACCTAGAGTAATCATCTACTATAACTAGACCATATTTATTTCCACCTAGGCTTGTTGTTCTAGTTGGACCAAATAGGTCCATGTGTAGTAATTCTAGAGGCCTAAAAGTAGAGACACATTTTATGGATTTAAAAGAGTTTCTAGATTGTTTGCCAAATTGACATGCTTCACATATTTTGTTCTTTTCAAATTTTAATTTTGGCAAACCTATCACGGAGTCTCTTTTAACTAGTTTAGTTATTGTGTCCATGCTTGCATGACCTAATTTACGGTGCCATAACCAACTAGCATCATTTTCTTTAGTTTCATTAACAACTAAACATTGGTTATGTTTTGTAAGGTCTTCTAGATCTACCACATATACATTTCCACGTCCCATCCCTTTAAAAACTAAACTATTATCATTAGGATTTGTTATAATACATAGTGATGGTTTAAACATAACATCATATCCTTTATCACATAATTGACTAATGCTTAACAAGTTATGCTTAAGACCATCAACATATCTAACATTATCTATAAAGGTAGAAGGGGTGATTTGAACTTTACCAATACCAATGATGTGACCTTGGTTGTTGTCTCCAAAAGTCACAGCACCTCCCTTCTTAGCTTCAAGGGTGAAAAATTGATCTTTATCACCCGTCATGTGCCTTGAACAGCCACTATCCAAATACCAGCAGTTTTTGTTGACCTTGGCTGCAAGACACTCCTACACAAGCAAATTATGTCATCTTAGGTACCCAAGTTTTCTTGGGTCCTTCATGGTTAGTCAAGTTGGTTCCTTTTGGAACCCATACCCTTTTATTTTTTCTTTTAGTTTTACTTTTCCTAAAATTACATGCATTTGCTTTATGTCCTACTATTCCACAACAAAAGCAAGTTATTTTCTTAATTTTAGTTTCCCCAGCTTTAACAAAGAAGTTACTAAGAAGTTTTTGCTTATTCCTTGGTTTATACCCTAAACCCGCTTTATTAAATACGGCTCGTTGATTATTAAGTATCATGTTTAACTTTTCAGAACTATATGTGAATTTTTCAACTAAGGGTTTGTATTTGTTTAGTTCTTTAGTTAATGTCTGATTTTCGGTTTTTAGATCATTTAGCTCTTTAGTTAGATCCTTGTTTAAGACTTGTTTATGGTTTTTGAGATCTGAAAATTCCTTTGTTAGTTTCTCAGTATCTTTCATTAAGGTGTTAGTCTTCTTAATTAGGAGTTGGTTGCTTGTCTTAAGTTCTAGATTTTCTTTGGTGAGATTATCTTTATCCTTAATTAATGAATCATGCTTATGAATATAACTTTGGTTAGTTACTTTTAGTTCTCTGTTTTTAACATTTATATTCTTATACTCAATCATTAATTCATTGAACGCATCATAAAGTTCATCAAATGTAAAATCAAAATGCGTATCGGAAATTACCTCATTTTCGTTGGCCATGAAACAGAAATTGGCCTTCTCTTCTTGTTCTTCATCCGATGATGAAGATGATGCGTCGGAGTCCGATAGGGTGGTGACAAGTGCCTTCTTCTTCTTGTACTTACTCCCCTTCTTCAATAAGGGGCACTCTGCTCTTATGTGTCCCGGCTTCTTGCACTCGTAACACCCAATCCCCTCATTTTCCCTTTCCTTACCTTTGTCTCTGCGGTAGGAATTTGAGGGACCTCTCCTTTGATGATACGTCTTCTTGTGGTTGATAAACTTCTTGAACTTGCGCACAAGAAGTGCCTCACCACCATCTTCCTCATCTTCTTCCTCTTCACTGCTGCTGCTGCAAGACAGGTCCTTGTTAGAAGAAGTAGATTTTAAAGCTATTACCTTTTTCTTATGGGAGGACTCTTCCTCGTTGTGTTGTTTCATGGTAAGCTCATGCGTCATCAGGGATCCAAGGAGCTCTTCAAGTTGAAGCTTGTTCAAGTCTTTAGCTTCTTGGATCGCCGTCACCTTGGCTTCCCACAACCTTAGTAGACACCGAAGGATTTTCCTGACAAGTTCACTGTTAGTATAGTTCTTGCCAAGGCTTTTTAGGCCATTGACAATATCAGTAAACCTAGTGAACATGCTTGTGATTGTTTCATTTGAATCCATTTTAAATAGTTCATATTTATGAACCAAGATGTTTATTTTGGATTCCTTGACTTGATTCGTGCCCTCATGGGTCACTTCAAGTCTGTCCCAAATTTCTTTTGCAGAATTACAAGTTGAAACTCTATTGAATTCATTACGGTCTAAGGCACAATAAAACACATTCATTGCTTTAGAGTTTAGTTGTGCCTTCCTCATGTCATGTTCATCCCAATCCGTTTCTAGTTTGGGTACCTTAACACCCTCTACATATGTGGATGGGATGTATGGGCCATTCACTACAATGGTCCACATCTCATAGTCTTGGGCTTGGATGAATATTCTCATCCTAGCCTTCCAGTATGAGTAGTCGGATCCATTGAAGAAAGGAGGTCTTTGGGTGGACTGACCCTCAATGTGAGAAGATCCAAATGGGGTTGTCATTTTGATCTTTTAACTCTTGAGTGGAAGAGTTTTTGGCTCTGATACCACTTGTTGCCCAAATAGACAACCCAAGAGGGGGGGTGAATTGGGTTTTTAAATTAACTTAGCTAATTAAAACTTTGTGGATGATTAACGAAATACTATAGCCAGTTATTTAATTAAAGCTAAGTGCTGTGAGTAATGTGTGGGGAAGAAGATGAGAGACAATGCACTACAAACACAAAGTTTTATAGTGGTTCGGAGCTAACCCTTGCTCCTACGTCCACTCCCCAAGTCTCACTTGGGAATTTCACTATAACCCCCTTGGATTACAGCCGGTTGTTTTGCAAGCTCACAACCGAACTTGTTGTTTTACGAGCTCACAACGAACTCGGTCGGTTTTCCCAGGCTCACCGACTAGAACCAACCGATTGTTTTCACGGGCTCACAATCCAACCCAGTTGGTTTTCCCAAAGGCTCACCAACCACAACCTTACAATGATTGTTTTCCGGGTTCACAATCAACCCGGTTGGTTTTCCCCAAAGGCTCACCAACCACAACCTTACTCCCCTTGATTCAATCCCCCGATTGAATCAAGTAAATACACGAGATAGAAAAAAACAGAAAATAGCTTCTCAAAAAGCAGATTTAAAACAATATAATCGTAAAGGAGTTAGAAGCCCTCAAACGCTTTTAAGATGGTGAAGAGGTGTGGCTTCTGGAACTCCGGTCTCCTCTTGAAAGAGTGATCGACTTGAAAGCAGGAGGAGGAAGCTTTGAATGCTGGGAAGATGTTGGTGGAGCAGTAAATGCAGATCTTCCCTTTTTCTCGTTGAAGAGCACTTAGAGAGCTTGAAGACTTGAATGCTAGGAGTGGAATTTTTGTTCTCTCCCTTGCTACAGTCTTCTGTGGCTATTTAAGTCAACCCCCACGGAAACTAGCCGTTACTCTGCTTTTTCTGGCCGTTCTGCACACTCTGCGCAGCCTGACAATGTGACCGTTGGTGGGTTGGAGTCGACTCGCGCGATCAGGAGTCGACTCGGCTGTAGCAGGAGTCGACTCGAGCTTTTCCGGAGTCGACTCGGCAACTGTTCCCAGTTTGAATTAAAGTTGCCGTCTTGACTGGGAGTCGACTCGTCTTGACCCGGAGTCGACTCGCCAACTTCTGGCGCTGACCTGGCAATTTTGGAGTCGGCTCATCCTCTGTAGTCCGTGGATCCAAATTTGAATTTTGTCCACTCGAGTCGACTCGACTGTCCTGGGAGTCGACTCGAATCTCAGAGCCCGAACTCCCGATTCTCTGTCTTTTGGCTCATCCAGTCTTGGAGTCGACTCGAACTTCCTTGGAGTCGACTCGGCTCTCAGTTTCCGAAAGTTGGTCTTCTGCCTTTTGACGTGAAGCTTGTCTTGGAGTCGACTCGAGCTGTCTGGGAGTCGACTCGAATCTCAGAGGCAGTAACATGGTCTTCTGTCTGTCGATGGTCGCACAGTCTCGGAGTCGACTCGCGTACTGCGGGAGTCGACTCGAATCTCAGAGTCCATAAAACGCTCTCTGACTTTTTCTTTGTGTACCGCTGGGAGTCGACTCGCATTCCACTGGAGTCGACTCGAATCTCAGAGTCCATAAAACGCTCTCTGACTTTTTCTGTGTGTACCGCTGGGAGTCGACTCGCATTCCACTGGAGTCGACTCGAATCTCAGACCTGAAAAAATTGCTCTTCTGTCCTTCTGTCTGTTTTCAGTCGGAGTCGACTCGTACTGATCAGGAGTCGACTCGAGCTCGTGCCAGTGACCTTGATACGCTTGGAGTCGACTCGTGAAACTCGGGAGTCGACTCGTATCTCAGACATTGGTTCATGCAGACTTCTTAACTTATCCAAAATGCTATGAACCAAGTCTAGAGACACTTGGACAGGATTTTCACTGAAATACTCAATTGAATTCATTAGTAATCACAAGATATACTCAAATGCTTTGAGCTCATCAAAATCAAACGGGGTTTTAATCGATCACTCCACAGAACTCAACTGCAATGTAGATGACTAGTGACAATATAAATATTTAGCTAAATTCTATTAAGAGATATGAAATGGTCTATACCTAGCATTAGAGCTGAAATCAGATCGGATACAGATCCAGATATTAGCATATCCATATTTATATTTATTTTGTTTGACGACTATAAATACAGATATGGATGTTAGTCAGGTATAAAAATTCATATCTATATTTATTTTAAATAGATATAGATACAAATTAGATACTGAAAGTACAGATATAAATATGGATATAAATCGGATGATTAAACTTTAATACCATAGAGTCAAAGATATTACTAAGTAGGTGATAAACCAAGTTAATAGTGTTATTTATTTTTCTTAAAAGTTCATGAATGCCATATAAAATTAAATCAGATCACAAATAAAATCGAGTATTCAGATATAGATCGGATAGTTATCTATTCATATCTATATCTATTTTCTTTCACGGATATGGATATGGATACTGATATTAGTCGGATGCTCAATTTTTTATATATATACAGATAGATTCAGATACGAAAATAATCCGAACGGATATTAGCCGGATATGGATCCACTTTTCAAAATTTATGAAAAAAACATCAAATCATGAAAGATGCTTTCATATTTTAATTATTATTTTTTTTCTTCAATGCACGAAAAATAATGCTGCGGATAGCAATTTTTTTTAAAAAGAAGTTAGGTGGGTGAATATGGTTGAATTTGGTGGGCCTTACTTCCGGCAATCACAAGCCAAAATTGTTCATATGGTCTTGAAGGATTAAATATTAAAAAAAAAATTTGCATGGATATCCTTCTAAATATCGAATTTTGCATAAATATTCTTTCAAAATTAATATTTGCATGTATACCCTCGTAAAACTCTGTTATTATACAAATACTCCTAATATAACGGTTGTTCTTAACGATGTTACAAAAATCATATTTATATTAATTAAAAATAAAATAAAAATTTGAAATGACGTTATTATCTTTACTCTTTCCTCCCCACCCTCCCCCCTCCCGTCCGGGTGCCTTACTCTTCCCTCCCCTCCCCCACCCCCCCTTTCCCCCGGTGCCCGGCTTCCACCCCGCCCCCCGCGTATCGGGATCCCGATCGCGGGCGTTTGCCCTGTTCTTGTGCCAGAAGAAGAAGAAGAAGAAGACAGGAGCTCCACACAGCTGTGCTCTGCTTCAGAATCTCTTGGCCCAGAAGAGAGAGAGAGAGAGAGGACTGCTGGTTTGAGTTGGAAAGAAGGTGGCTTGTCTAAGGACCAGAAATGATGCTAAGTAGGTGGCTTTAACAGCACTGAGTTGGTGGTAATGGAAACAGAAAAAGAGAAACAAAATCAGAATAAAGGCTGCACAAAGCCACCTAAAATCCAGCAAAATCTCAGAGAAATGAGTTTGCTTTGTGATAACAAGCAAGAGAGTCTCTTCTTTTTTTTTGTGTGTGGGTGGTGGTACTATTGGTCGTTTTTAAGTGAATTTATGGCAGGTTTTCAAGGCAGACAGGAAGGAGATATGGGTTTCTTAGGAGCTTGTTAGCTTGCTCCCATGGCCTTATTATTCTCTAAAGTGATGGGAAATGCCAGCCAATGAGGAGGACAAGCCCTAGGGGGAGTAGGGTTCAAGTGTGGAAGGATAGCAACAAGCATAGGTTCACAGAATCCAAAAGGAACCTCGGCCCGTCAGGATTCTCTCTCGATGTATTACACTGTTGATACCTTTGGTGTCTCGGTAGCTGGCTTTTTCTTTTTTTTTTCCTTCTGTTTTTTAGTTTTTGTTTCTTTTAACTTTTGAAGGGAGAAAGTGAGGGAACACACAACTAGATATGGGTTATATGCCAGTTTTCTGCAATGGAATTGGATTTTGGAAGAAGGTCTGGGATTTTTTATGTCCTCCTCAGAGGGAAGCAGGGAGACCCCAAGTTCCGTCCAATCAGTCATTTCGATAAAAAATAGTGTGATATGAAATTTGGCTTGCAGACGGACTTAGTTAGTAGGTCGTGGGCCATCTATTCTGACTGGACTTATAGTAGGTCATGGATCGCCCCGCACCTCATGATTATGATATGACTAATTAGGTTTGTCTAAATTTTTATTCAAAAATATAGAAAAGTTTCTATTTGCTTGTATATCCTTATAAAAATTTCTATTTGCGCGCCTACCCATTAAGAATATTTTAGTCATTTTAAGTTAAAACTGTTAATTTTTTAACGGCGTTAAATGGCATGGATACATATGCAAAAATAAGAATAAAAAAGGATAGAATAGCAAAATAAATATTTTATAAGGTTATACATACAAATATCAATTTTGGAAGGGTATTCACGCAAAATCCTATATTTAGAAGGGTATCTATGCAAAAAACCCAAAATTTAATATACTGCACCTAAGTAAACTTTAAGTGCAAATTGGATGAATAACTCAAATTTAATGCATTACAATTATTTTTTTTTTTGAATACCAACAAAATTCTGATAAATTTTCTTCTTAGGAAACAATATCCAACGCAATTAACTGATTAAAGAAAAAACTGTTCTGGAAATGGATCTGCACTGATTTACTCAAACCAATATATTAAACACCTTGTGAAAAACCTGGAAAGATATGGAGAAACTTTTATGCCGCCTCGGTGACTCCCTTAAATTTCTTACATAATTTATATTTTTTATTAAACAATTAATTACTTAGTTTCCACTCAAAAAAAGCAGCTTAGTCGGAACTCGAGCACATCCTATTGAAACTAGGCAACCAATTTTAATATCAGATCGTAACGGTCGCTGTCCAAGTGGATCACCCGGACAGACTTTTCCCTCCACCTTTCTAGGTCACAGTGTTGTTCGGATAAAAACTAACCCGTTTAATTTCTGAGTTATGGTCAACATCAAGGAAACGCTATTTGCAATAATTGCTCACACCGTCATTAGATTGACATTATAAACTTGCGACTTGAGGTCTAGCGTCATCTCTAAAATCTGCTTTTGACCAGTTGCGAGATTTTCATGCTTAACACGCTATATTTCATTCAATTGATGCACTGGTGGAAGCTATATCACATCTCTAAAAAGATATTTTTCTCAGTCACATCAAACTAGGTCCCCACTGCACAGGGCTCTTATGCACAGGTTTAACCACACCGCTTAAAATTGCAAGCTAGGAAGAAGGCTGAGCGCCACCAAGGTAGTAGCCTGATGGTAAGGGGACGATAATTCCGCCCAAGTTGTCCGGGTTCGAAACGCACGGGCGTCGATTAAATTAGGGGACCGGATGCCCCACGCCCGGCTGGCTTGTTGGCGGTTATGCTTTCCTTCCACTTGTACCAAGGTGGCACTGGGGTGACGTACCCACACGTGAGGCGGTGAACCCAGTGGGGTGAGCCCACGGGTCGGGGAAGGCACGCGAAACCTGCGACCTGTATCGAACATTCCCTAGTGGAAGGGGGGCTCAGTAATGGGGTTGCTACGCGGGTGGGCTGGTCCCTCCCCCTCCCCTCCTATATTTCACCAAAAAGAAGGCTGAGCGAGCAAGCTTCCTGTCTTCAGGTCATGGAGAACAGGACTACCACTGTGCAGCCGGAGTGTCCTCCAATATGGATCTGGGGATGATCGGAATGATGGTCGGAGGATGGTTTGCATCCTACGTCGTAATAAAACTGGCTGAGAAAGTTTCGCTGCATTTGGACGACCGATATGATCTGCTCATGGGTGCGAAGGCTATGGCGGAGGATGTGAAGGCTAGACTTCCTCGTATCCGAGCCGTGATCCAGGCAGCGGAGGGGAGGCCGATCAGGGACCCAGCTCTGGCCCCTTGGCTGAGGGAACTCAAAGATGCTGCCTACGAGGCTGACGACGTGCTGGATGAACTTGAATTTAAGGAGCTTTATGATAAGCAGCACGGCAAGAGCAAGGTGAGTGACTTCGTATCCCCCGCTGTTAAGCTTCTCAAGCATTTTATAATGTCCGATGATAACCTGAAAAACTTGAAGAATCTTGCGGGAAATCTTGAAAAGATTTATCTTGACATCAATTGTATGGAAGAACAATTAAAGGACTATAACACAAAGCAGAGAAGTGTGACCAGAGAGACCAGCTCGATTATCGAGGACATTGTGGTTGGGAGAGACAGAGAAAGAGACATGATATTAGATGTGGTGTTGCATTTAGCTGATGAACCGGAATCTAGCATCAAATGTGGGACTGGGAGTAGTAGCTACCCGAGTCTTGGTGTTAGTAGGCATTGGGGGTGTTGGCAAGACTGCTCTGGCTCAACTTATATATAATGATGAAAGAGTAGCAAGGCATTTTGAGCTGATGAAGTGGGTCTATGTGTCTGACAATTTTGATGTCAAGCGAATTTCTAAAGAGCTGACATATGACTCGGTGCACGACCGAATCCCGGACGATATTAGTTTGGATGGCATTCTAGGGAAAGTAGGAGATGCTACGAGGAACAAGAGGTTTTTATTTGTCCTTGATGATGTGTGGGATGAGACAGGCAGCAAGTGGAGAGAACTCCGTGGTGTCTTAACATCTGGAGCGAAAGGAAGCATGGCTCCAATAGTAGCAGAAGTTATGGGCACGATGGACCCGATAGAACTGAAGAGCCTACAGGAAGATGACTACTGGATACTTTTCGAACATTGTGCGTTTGGTGAAAAAATTCTTGAGGAAGAGCGAAGGGAAAAATTGCAAATAATAGGAAGGAAAATATCTGAAAAACTACATGGTTTACCTCTAGCTGGGAAGGTACTGGAAAGTTTATTGAACTCCAAACTGGATGAGGATTACTGGAAGATGATCTTAGAAAGTGAGTGGTGGGAACATGAATATGTTTTAGATAATATCCTTCCATCTCTGGCTTTAAGTTAGGAACACTTGAATGCAAATTTAAAGCAATGCTTCGCTTATTGTTCCATATTTCCCAGGAGCTATGTTTTCGAAAAAGATCGGTTAGTCCAGATATGGATGGCTCAAGGTTTTATCCAGAACAAGAGTCGGGTAAGAATGAGAATGGAGGACATCGGGGGTCAGATATTTGACGAATTAACTAGTAGGTGCTTCTTTCTACCAACTCTGACTGGCAAGTATGTGATGCATGATCTGATAAGAGAATTGGCAGTTTATGTTTCGTTGGACGAATGCTTGGTCATCAGCGATAAGAAAAGAGAAATTCCAGAGACCATTCGCCACCTGACTCTGAGGATGTCACGCCCCGAACCCAGCACCCGGGTCCGGTACGCGACCGGCCGCATGAGCCCTAGAGCAGTGCCCTAAAGATCATGCAAGGCCTATGATTAACAAGAATTCCAATAAATCCACAACTAATTTAGAAATTCAAATAGACAAATCCGACATGTCCAAATAAACAAATTAGTTCAATTACGAGCTCTTCAAATGTTCATCGACATCAAAGAAGGATAAACAACTAACTAACTAATGACTCTGGTGCTCGCACTCTGCGCCCATCCCATCCAAAACTATGCAACCTGCAACTCTGGTAAAGAAAAAGAAGAAAAGGGGGTGAGCTTTACAGCCCAGTAAGAATCCCTACACATCCATACCAACACAATAATAATATGAATTTGAAAGCCACGACAAATCGATGCACATTTCATGAAATCATAAACCGGCTATCAAAAGACTCAAATAATCAATATAAGTATGTACGTCAAATATCAATGAAAGTCCAACCACGCAAGAATGATATAGCATACGATAGCTCATAAATCTTCATTAATATTTTCAATGCTTTTTCTTTCCATTCTATATTAACTTGATCCGGATCAATTATCTTTCCGACTTTGGGCTACATCCCGGTCACGTTTCCGGCCCGTGACGGGGCAATCGATAGTATCACATTTCCAGCCTGTGATGGGGCAATCGATAGTATCACATTTCCAGCCTGTGACGGGGCAATCGATAGTATCACATTTCCAGCCTGTGACGGGGCAATCGATAGTATCACATTTCCAGCCTGTGACGGGGCAATCGATGGTATCACATTTCCAGCCTGTGACGGGGCAATCGATAATATCACATTTCCAGCCTGTGATGGGGCAATCAATAATAACGAGATAAGCCCAAAGTCCCTGTTCATTTAATCAATTCACAAACACACATCCATTCCCTTTTCCACTTTATTTCCGGCCTAGACTAACAATGGTCACGTTTCCGGCCCGTGACAGGGCAATCGCTATAACATGGTTAGTCCATACCACCACATCCATAAATTCAATTATGCAGGTATAAGTTATACACATACAAGCATCCATCACACTACCAACCACAAGCCAACACGATCAAAATATAATTAAATATAAAACTATTTTGCTTTGTCTGGATCATAGCATATCAAACATATATAGTGCAAAAATATGTATATCATGTAGGATTGGCGTACAAGGATTCTTACCCTTTGTTGAAAAACTCAGACAACTAATCACCCGCCCTCACGACGATCTATGAACCGAAATGCACAGGACTCTGCTCAGCGTCCTCTCGTCCAATAGATTGTTCCCCTACAGATCCAAGTCATTATTAAAATTTATTAAAGATATATGATGATCTAGGATCCCTGTTTAATCCTCTAAAGGGTCCTCTAAAATCGAGCATCCCAAGAGTCCTCAAAGCCATGATCTCCCTGGATCCAAGTGTAAGAAGAGAACCCAACAACAAATAATATAATAAGAAGAAATATATAATAAGAGAAAGGGAGGGGAAACACCCTCTCTCTTTCTCTCTTCTTCCTTCTTTCCGACGGAAAAGGGGAGAAGGGGGTTCGGCCATCGGTGGCCCACGGTCGGCGACGCCCCCTGGTCGTCGACCTGTGGCGGTGCCGGCGGTGCCACGCCCGGCGACGGCCGGCCGGAACGGAAGAAGGAACCAAGCCGCCGAGGCGGGTTCGGTTCTTCTCATTCCGGCGGCTTCCCGGCCACATTCCCAAAGAAGTAAGGGCCAAAAATGAAGGAGGAGGAGGAGAAGGTGCTCACCTTGCCTCCGGCGAGATCCTCCCGACCGAATGACGGTGAACGCTCCGATCCTTCCCACGGAAAGGTAGAACTCCAATCTTCCTCTTTTCTCTTTTTTTTTTTTTGTGTGTGGGAGGCCCTCAGTTGATGCCCTAGGGGAAGAGAGAGAGGAGATCTTCCTGATTTGGTAGGGTTTTTATCACCCTAAAATCCCTCTTCCGGTGGATTCGGGAGGGGGAGAAATTTCGAAAACAGGGGAGGGAGGATACTCCGATCGGGAGACTCCCTCCCCTCTTTTTTTTTTGTATTGGGCCGCCTTATTCAGAGGCCGACCCAATCCTAAATGGGTCTTCACATTCTCCCCCCCTAAAAAAAAAATTTCGTCCTCGAAATTGACATATCTGAGGTTGCAAAAAGCTGCGGATACTTGACTTTCATCTCTTCTTCGAGCTCCCAAGTAGCCTCCCTTTCCGTATGATTATTCCATTGTACCTTCACAAAAGGAATGGTTCGATGTCGTAGTACCTGATCTTTTCTGTCCACAATTCGTATCGGGAACTCCTCATAGGTCAAATCCTCCTGAAGATGTAATGGCTCATATGCTACCACATGACTCGGATCTGGAACATATTTCTTCAACATTGACACATGAAAAACATTGTGCACACTGGACAAAGACGGTGGTTAAGCCAGACGATACGCCACCTTCCCAACCTTGTCCAAAATCTCAAACGGACCAACATACCTAGGGCTCAATTTGCCACGAACCCCAAATCTCATCACACCTTTTGTGGGTGACACTCTCAAGAAAACATGATCTCCAATTTGAAATTCATGTTCTCTCCTTCTATTATCAGCATAACTCTTTTGGCGACTCTGAACTATACGAAGTCGTTCTCTGATCACTTGCACCTTATCAACAGTCTGTTGTACTAACTCTGGGCCTAACAATTTTATCTCGCCACATCATCCTAATAAATAGGAGATCCATATTAAAACATTCCAAGTCTAAGACCAATCAAGGAATCATCAACCGTTAACGCCCATGATTCTTCCAAAAGTTGTCAACAATAGAAGAACCCACCGGTGAAAATTACATAGCTATCTCTAGATCATTCGTAAAATCAACAACATTCTCCTCTACTAGAAACTAACTCAAGTGTTCCATCATAATACCTTTTAGATCAAATATTAATGTCCTTAACCAGTTTCAAAATAACTCAAACCACTACACTTCCGCTGCGTACTCTGATTTAATCCATTAAATACTCTAAAGCCTCTAAATGATTTATGACCGAAATATCGCTTTGCACTAGGAGTAAGAAAATCCAAATTTCAAAACTTTAATTGAGCAGAAACTCTAGATCTCTCTCTCCTCAATTTATGTAGAGTACACTAACCATAACTAGCACTCAAGCCATTAATCATGTTTAAAGTCACTACATGACCTTCACAACCATTTAAGAATCCAAAATATCTAGGTTTAATTTAAAATAAATTAACCTTGGATTTCCTCCGCAATTCGATTAGACAATCTACTTTGATCTTCTCTCCAAAAAGATTTACTTCAAATTCAATGGATTAGAGGTCATTAAGCCAATACACTATGATTAGAAAGTAACTCTATCGATCTCCAGATCTTTCTTCACCATGATTCTCAACATCCATCAGCAATGCTATATATGATAATTCATATAAGCATCTCATGACCGAAGTCTCTACTCAATGTGACATTTATTAGTGGCTTCATCAATAATGACAAAAGATCCCTGCTCAAATCTTAAATCTAGGCTCAAGTTTTAAATTAATACATCAAATAGTCTTCTACAATTATAAGTAAAATCCAGTAACCCAATCCAAACATGAGAATTCAAATAATTAGAATTCCTCCATCAATATGCATACTCTATGGCCTCAAAATAATCAAATACAGCAATAGAAAATAGACCTATTTGCAATATCCAACATGCCAACATCAGATATAATCCATATACATATTCAACTTCGAAGAACATTCCTTTCAATATTATGAAATGTCCTTAGCTCACTCCAATACTATAGAAGATCTACGTGCAAATCCCACTCTAATAATTAGCAGCAATACCAAAAGTACGATCACATCAAAACCTATATCAAGTTTGAACTTCCAGATCATTTAAATAATATCTGAACATGGTATAACCGATATGCCATTGTTGACCTTCCTACAGTTATCTTAGGTCAAACCTCTCTTATCATGATCAAAGACAATTTATACTTTTCTTCCACACTCATCGAAAACCAAATCCGATGCATACATTTTATCACAATGCCCAGTGATCTTACATCTTAAGCACTGAATTTAATTGTCATGTTCCAAGTAATCATAACCTTAAGCTATGATATATCTCTGTCACAATACCTAGTGATCTTAAACATATACTCAGATTTCGATTTGTCACTATCCCCAATTATCTTAAACGTCAAACTTTAATGCCACTAAGGCCACAGTCCTTAGTGGTCTTAAACCTTAGATTATAATATCATTTCTGTTACAATCTCAAGTGCTTATAAACCAAGGCTCTGATAGTTTTTCTATCATAATTTTCCACTCACACTCATCTGAACCTAAACCTTAGGATACCTTAACCTTAAGCTCTGATACCACTCTGTCACGCCCCAAACCCAGCACCCGGGTCCGGTACGCGACCGGCTGCATGAGCCCTAGAGCAGTGCCCTAAAGATCATGCAAGGCCTATGATTAACAAGAATTCCAATAAATCCACAACTAATTTAGAAATTCAAATAGACAAATCCGACATGTCCAAATAAACAAATTAGTTCAATTACGAGCTCTTCAAATGTTCATCGACATCAAAGAAGGATAAACAACTAACTAACTAATGACTCTGGTGCTCGCACTCTGCGCCCATCCCATCCAAAACTATGCAACCTGCAACTCTGGTAAAGAAAAAGAAGAAAAGGGGGTGAGCTTTACAGCCCAGTAAGAATCCCTACACATACATACCAACACAATAATAATATGAATTTGAAAGCCACGACAAATCGATGCACATTTCATGAAATCATAAACCGGCTATCAAAAGACTCAAATAATCAATATAAGTATGTACGTCAAATATCAATGAAAGTCCAACCACGCAAGAATGATATAGCATACGATAGCTCATAAATCTTCATTAATGTTTTCAATGCTTTTTCTTTCCATTCTATATTAACTTGATCCGGTTCAATTATCTTTCCGACTTTGGGCTACATCCCGGTCACGTTTCCGGCCCGTGACGGGGCAATCGATAGTATCACATTTCCAGTCTGTGATGGGGCAATCGATAGTATCACATTTCCAGCCTGTGACGGGGCAATCGATAGTATCACATTTCCAGCCTGTGACGGGGCAATCGATAGTATCACATTTCCAGCCTGTGACGGGGCAATCGATAGTATCACATTTCCAGCCTGTGACGGGGCAATCGATGGTATCACATTTCCAGCCTGTGATGGGGCAATCCATAATAACGAGATAAGCCCAAAGTTCCTGTTCATTTAATCAATTCACAAACACACATCCATTCCCTTTTCCACTTTATTTCCGGCCTAGACTAACAATGGTCACGTTTCCGGCCCGTGACAGGGCAATCGCTATAACATGGTTAGTCCATACCACCACATCCATAAATTCAATTATGCAGGTATAAGTTATACACATACAAGCATCCATCACACTACCAACCACAAGCCAACACGATCAAAATATAATTAAATATAAAACTATTTTGCTTTGTCTGGATCATAGCATATCAAACATATATAGTGCAAAAATATGTATATCATGTAGGATTGGCGTACAAGGATTCTTACCCTTTGTTGAAAAACTCAGACAACTAATCACCCGCCCTCACGACGATCTATGAACCGAAATGCACAGGACTCTGCTCAGCGTCCTCTCGTCCAATAGATTGTTCCCCTACAGATCCAAGTCATTATTAAAATTTATCAAAGATATATGATGATCTAGGATCCCTGTTTAATCCTCTAAAGGGTCCTCTAAAATCGAGCATCCCAAGAGTCCTCAAAGCCATGATCTCCCTGGATCCAAGTGTAAGAAGAGAACCCAACAACAAATAATATAATAAGAAGAAATATATAATAAGAGAAAGGGAGGGGAAACACCCTCTCTCTTTCTCTCTTCTTCCTTCTTTCCGACGGAAAAGGGGAGAAGGGGGTTCGGCCATCGGTGGCCCACGGTCGGCGACGCCCCCTGGTCGTCGACCTGTGGCGGTGCCGGCGGTGCCACGCCCGGCGACGGCCGGCTGGAACGGAAGAAGGAACCAAGCCGCCAAGGCGGGTTCGGTTCTTCTCATTCCAGCGGCTTCCCGGCCACATTCCCAAAGAAGTAAGGGCCAAAAACGAAGGAGGAGGAGGAGAAGGTGCTCACCTTGCCTCCGGCGAGACCCTCCCGACCGAATGACGGTGAACGCTCCGATCCTTCCCACGGAAAGGTAGAACTCCAATCTTCCTCTTTTCTCTTTTTTTTTTTTTTGTGTGTGGGAGGCCCTCAGTTGATGCCCTAGGGAAAGAGAGAGAGGAGATCTTCCTGATTTGGTAGGGTTTTTATCACCCTAAAATCCCTCTTCCGGTGGATTCGGGAGGGGGAGAAATTTTGAAAACAGGGGAGGGAGGATACTCCGATCGGGAGACTCCCTCCCCTCTTTTTTTTTGTATTGGGCCGCCTTATTCAGAGGCCGACCCAATCCTAAATGGGTCTTCACAGAGGACTGATAAAAAAATGGATGCAATTATGGACACGTGTCGACTTCAAAACCTACGGTCCATTTTATTCTTTGGTGATTATGATTCTGAAAAATTTTACAGTTTTCTTGACGGCATGTTAAAACAAGGGTTTTTTGCATGGATATCCTTTAAAATATCAGATTTTGCGTGAATACCCTTCCAAAATTGATATTTGTATGTATACCCTCGTAAAATACTTGTTTTGCTATGTTATCCTTTTTTATTCTTATTTTTGCATATGTACCCATGCCATCTAACACCGTTAAAAAATTAACGGTTTCAAATTAAAATGAATAAAATACCCTTAATGGGTAGGCGTGCAAATAAAAAAATTTATAAGGGTATACAAGCAAATAGTAACTTTATAAGGATATTCATGCAATTTCCTATATTTAGAAGGGTATATACGCAAAAAAAAAGCCTAGTAGATGGAAAGAATTTAGATACATTAATTAATGTGATAGCCTTTATAATTCTGTATTTATTAGGAAATGCACCCGGTCCTAGTAGATGGAAAGAATTTAGATACGTTAATATGGTTGTCATCATTTGAGGAACAACAAAACAATCTCCACATACACACACACACGTGTCTTTGTATGTATTTGCTAAAGGTATGCCTGATATCTACGAATTCGGGTAACAAATGGAGGTAGATATCCCAAGATGTTCAAAGTAAACGAATTTGGTGTATATAGTATTATAGTTGAAGAGTACATCCCACAGTCCCCCATCCAAGGACCAAGAATGATAAGAATGCTCAAAATAAGTAATTAATGGAATACTGGGAAACATATGTACTCTAGTTTTGCCTGGCTATATCCAACATAATCTTCGCTGCTCCAGCAAAACATGCGATCAAATCTGCAATTAGCAAAAAAATGAAAAAGAATAAGTATGAGAATTAACTCTATATCAACAAATAACTTATATTTAGTAATAATGCTAAAAGTGATCCAAATAACTTGAAAGCAAATAAGGTGCAAACGTTAGGATAGGTATATCCAACATGTACCAATCAAGATTGTGGGTAGGCATTATCTTCTCTAACTAAAGTTTCCATTCTCTTAGTTTGCTTGCGGGGTCGTCCTTTATTTTTTTTTCCTCTTGGTGCTACGAACACTGCATGTGTGCCTCTTGAACATGACACTCTTCCTCTTGAACCATTTCCCTTAGGCCTGCAATATTTTAATGATAACCAAGTGATAAAACACAAACATCATTAAGTTAGAGTAGTGCTATATGTTACCTCTCAAGCTTCTTCGGTGCAGAAGAAGAGGACATTGAAGCTTGAGATTCCTCCACTACTGAATTTTTGCAAGTTTTTGCATGATGCCCAAGATCACCGCAACGCTTACATTTGTGCATCTTCTTCGATGTATTCTCATCTGTACCCCTAATTCTCTTCTTTTTAGGCCTTCCTGGAGGTCTTAGACTGAGCTTAGGAGGCAATACCTTATATCCAATATCAACTTTTATCCATTGGACCTTGTCAGGTAATGGTCCAATTTCTAATGCATAGGCAGTCTTATACTTGGCAACAGTGAAGTACTCCGAGACATAATTTTTCAAATTTGCACCTCTCATACTACAAATAAAAGCTGCAGCATGCACACAAGGAATGCCCGACACCTCCCACAGACGACAAGAGCACCTTTGTTCATTTAGAATTACTTCATGTCTTCCATTAGTCTCAATTACTTCTGCTCTATAATCACTGGTTCTATAAACATTATAATCACCTAGCTTAAGGCTAATGTCTCTTACATACTTCATTACCACAGGAACTAAATTTCCTTTCCAACGGGCAGCCATTCTCCTTCTTGCTTCCATTTTCACCATAATTTTTTGTCTTACGACATCTAATAAATCAAGAACTGGCCTATGTCTAGCCTCAGAAATCCAAGCATTGAATGACTCCGAAAGGTTGTTTGTTATATAGGAGCACTTAGCTGTGATGCCAAACTGAGATCTACTCCATAAGCCAATATTTTCAGCATTAAGATACTTGAATGCCTCCAAGCTAGCCTCCTTAATTTGATTGATGATATCGTCATGTTGGACTTTTGTATATGCCCTTGCAGCTCCCCATACCTTAATTTTAAGCCAGTCTCCTGGAAACTTTGTTTGAAAGTTTTTGTACAAGTGTCTCATGCATTTTCTATGTTCTGCTTGAGGGTATATATGTTGCACTGCTTCTTCGAGTCCCTTTTGTCGATCTGATACAAGTACTAGACCTTCTGGAGTTTGAATTGATTCTTTAAGTGCCTCCAAAAACCAAGTCCAGCTATCACTATTTTCAGATTCTGCAATACCAAAAGCAACTGGAAACAAACCATTATTTCCATCAAGTGATGTAGCAGCCATCATCACACCCCTGAACTTTCCCTTTAAGTGGCAACCATCTAGGCCTATGAAAGGCCTACAACCAGCTAAAAAGCCCGTACTGCAAGCTTGTAGACAAATAAAGAAGCGGTGGAAGTAATGCTTGTCATCAACCACATCTAACTTTAGCTTTACTACACTACCTGGGTTTCTTCTCAAAAGCTCCTCCTTGAAATCCTCCATTCTCTCAAAAGAATCTGCCCAATTACCATGAATCATAGACATGGCAAGCTCCTTTCCTCTCCAAACTCTGTGGTATGGAAGCTCAAGATGATAGAATTGCAACAATCTCCTTCTTAACTCAATAGGCGACAGGTCACCCTCTTTTCGTAGCCAACCAATGATCCTATCACATATCCAAAATTGTGTGGCCATCTTGTTGCCACATTTGTTTATAGATGAGCACGTATGAGGTTCCTTCAATTTTTTGACCTGCACATACAAACAAAATAATAGATTAATACATGCAATATTTTTCATAAGCCCTGTAATTAAAAGCTAACATATTTCAACCATAATACCTGAAATGTATGACCATCACATAATAGTGAAGCATGAAGTCTCCAATTACAAGCTTCATCTTTGCAACTCACTGTCATTCTACCAGGCTCACTTTTGAGAACTCTTACGGCAAATTCATTCAATATAGCATACTGACTCAGTGCCACCTTGAACTGTTCTCGACTTGTATATTTTGTCCCTACGGCCATGTTAGGATCCACAATGTCCATCTCATTTGTCTCTCCCTCATACTCTATGATATTTTCATCATCATCATCAGAATCGCTATTATAAATACTGTGATAGCTACTCTCAGAACCATAAATTTCAGTATCTGTTTCCTGCTCCTCTTGAGATAAAGTTTCATCATTTACCCCAACAAAGTCATTATTTTCAATAGCAGTAGCTAAAGTATCAATGCCTATTGTAGCTAGATGCTCATTTTCATTGTACCTTTGGTTTTCTCTTACTTCATCCTCTCGAATCTCTTCTATTGCAGTTGCAGTGCTTCTACATGTTTCAATTTGATCTTGGCTGCCTATTGTTGATTGAGAAAGTTGTATAATATTGGTCTCTTTTGTGACAAATATGAAGCACTCTTTTAAATCCTTATACTCCTCAAACAAACTCATCAATTTTTGATCTGTGTCTAATATCATGTAAGACTTAGGCATTAAATGTCTAATCACAGACCAAATCTTTATAGTCTCTTCAAGCTTCAAATTGAAGGTATGCACTATATCATCATATAGGTCCTTATAGCAATAACAGTCAACATCAACTAACCAGCTCTTTTGTCTTCCAAAGTAGTACTTAAGTCTTGTAGAATTCTTAACCTTCTTAAAATATCCTCCAAATTTTACCTTCAATTTGAATAGTTGTTGCTCCATTTAAGAACCTGTACATTGAATAAATAAATATGCACGATATAAATTGTAAGAGAGTGTTTATCAACCAAATGTATTCTAACAAAATAAAAGAAAAAAAGAATAATATACAACCATATTATATTTCAACAATCAATCAAAAATGGGTTCGTCTTTCTTACCCCAAATAAAGTATATGGTATACAGTTAGAAACCAAAAAATAGAGTTTCAATATAGGTTCACAGTGAAAAATAGGAATGAAATAAAATCAGCTACAACAATCATTATTATTGTTCCAACACTTGTAATGATTATTTTTTTTGGTTCAAATTAATAGAAGAAAAATAGTATAAATCAACGAAAGAGAAGAGAGGAAAAGATGATATAGAAATACCTTTGTTTATGATCAACTTTGTTTATGATCAACAGATGGCAGAGTTTTTGAAGGTTTGAAAGATCGATTGCGTCTTTGGAGAGGAAAGATTTACAACCCAGAAATTTTTTTTCTTTATTCTTTGTTGGGCTCCAGAACAGGGAGGAAGGGGGTCGGAGATCCCGAGCGAGCGCCTCGTGATCTCGGGCAGCTCTCGCTCGCCATGTGCCGCGGGATCGCGATCTCGCCATCGTGAACGCCCGCGGGCGAACCAGCCAAGATCTCACGATCGCGTCTCCCGCGGGCGAACGCCAGCGATAGCGTCGCGATCTCGCGAACGCCCGCGATAACGTCGCGATCTCGCGGACGCCCGCGATCGGGATCCCGATTCGTGGGGGGCGGGCGGGCGCCGGGGGGTGGGGGCGGGGGTTGGGGAAGCCGGCCGCCGGGAGGGAAGCCCGCGGGGGGGTGGGGAAGCCGCCGGGAGGGGGGGAAGCCCGTGGGGGGTGGGGAAGCCGCCGGGGGGGGGGGGGGGGGAGCCGCCGGGAGGGGGGGCGCCGGGGGGGAAGCCTGCGGGGGGTGGGGAAGCCGCCGGGGGGGGGGGGGCGCCGGTGGTGGGTAAGCCGGGCGCCGGGGGGGGTGGTGAAGCCGGGCCGGGGGGGGGGGGAGGGGGGGGTGGCGCGGGGAACCCAGGCGCAAGGGTGTGGAGGTGGAAGAGTTAAGGGTAATAACGTCATTTCGAATTTTATTTTTATTTTTAATTAATATAAATAGATAATTTTTTTAAACACCGTTAGAACAACCGTTACATTAGGATATTTGTACAATAACAGAGTTTTACGAGGGTATACATGCAAATATCAATTTTGGAAGGGTATTCACACAAAATCTAACATTTAGAAGGATATCTATGCAAAAAACCCTTAAAACAATCAAAAAGCCTGCGTGTTTTGGATTTATCTTGCAGTTAGATGAAGCTGAACAAATTCGTGGCTCCATAATTATCGGATGCTATCAGTGGGTTATCTCATCTAAGGTACTTAGACGTCTCCTACACTAAGATCAAACAGCTGCCCAAATAATTTGGTAGGCTTTGCCATCTTCAAGTTCTGAGGATGCGATCCTGCCGCGTTGCATGGTTACCCGAAGATATGAACAAATTAATCAACTTGCGGCATTTATACGGGGAAGCAGACACAATTTCTCTAATTACTGGGATTGGAGATCTTATCAACCTTCAAGAATTAGAGGAATTCCGAGTCACAAAGAAGAGGCGACATGAGATTGGACAGTTGAAGGGCTTGAGAAATCTTCGGAGACGGCTTGCGATCAAGAATCTTGAGAATGTCAATAGTAAGGAGGAGGCCATGGAGGCGATGTTGGAAGACAAAGAACACCTAACTGCATTGCATTTAGTAAAGAATTTAGATGCAAGAAGACTTCCTGATGCGGAGAAGGAGATATTTGAAGGTCTCCAACCACATCCCCGTCTTAAAGAGCTGAGGATCAAGGGCTATGGAGGTACCAGATTTCCAACTTGGATGGTGGAAAGCAAGTTTCTCACCAATCTAGAATTTATTTCTCTAGATTCTTGTAGCAGGTTGAAGAGTCTGCCGCCACTAGGGCAGCTGCCTTTCCTCAAGGAACTTCATCTTGCTAACATGCCTGCCGTAAAACGAATTGGTCGTGAATTTTATGGTGACACTGGTGTGGCATTTCCATCCCTCGAGGTACTAACATTTAAGGACTTCGACAAATGGGAGGAGTGGTTGGAAGCAGATGGCGCACAATTTTTACCTCAACTCCGTTTGCTCAACCTCCATAGATGCTCCAAGCTAGGGAAAGTACCCCTCCCCTTCCTGTCCTCATCGCTTGTACAGCTCAGCATCAAATACTGTGGTGACTTCAGCAATGCACAGCCCGGATGTTTGCAGAGTCTCACCTCTCTCACCCAGCTACGGATCAAGGATTACTACGACCAACTATCTCTTTGTTTATCAAATTTGAGTGCCCTCAAACATTTGGAACTTCGGAGATGCCGGAAGATGAAGTTAGTTGGGGGGTTACAGTTTCTTACTACTCTTGAAAGCCTAGATCTCAAAGCATGTCCTAAGCTCATCGAGTCCTTAGAACCTGTGCAGCTCCGCGAGGAGCAGGGACTGCGAACTCTCAATCGTCTCACCATAGACGACACGATCCTACTTCAAAATCTGTGGATTCTGTTGGGAAGCCTCCCCTCACTGCAGTGGATGCGTATTACTTGGTGTCACGGTATGACCAACTTTACAAGGGAACAGGAGCTATGGTTCCAGCAACTGACATCCCTTCAAGAGCTGGAGATTAATTACTGCAAGAGCCTTGAAAGCCTACCTTCTTCTTTGGAAAATTTTCCCTCTATCAAGAAGTTAGTTATAATCATCTGCCCTAAGGTTAGCTCACTTCCAGGGAATCGCTTGTCTGCTTCGCTCGAAGAATTACAAATCGATGCATGCCCTTTGTTGAAGGACAGATGCCAAAGAGGAGGAGCTGATTGGCCAAAGATTGCTCACATACCCTTCATACGTATTGATTCCGAAACCATACAAATGTTGTGAAAAGAGAATTCGATGCCACTCCTACATCCATTCTTCAGGTAAACTTCAAGCTCTGTACATAGATACATACGTATATATCCTAGTTACATTTTTGCACTGTTTATGTATTAGTGGCTCCAGATTTCGACTATATACAAGGATAATAGCTTCACAAAGTCTTTATTTTCTGGCTTTTTTCTTCGTTTTGTTTAGTCGTTTCATATTTCCATGGCTTTAAGAAATATCCTCATTATCTTTTTTTGATGGAACAGCGAAACAGCCACCCAGCTTTATTAAGAAAGTAAAAATACAGGGAAGTTATAGGAAGAGGGGGGAGGTGGAAGATTAGAGGTTTGCAGGATCTGGAAACACTAAGATCAGAATAACAAAACAGAGGATGTGAAAATGCTCTTGCAAGGCAAAAGTATACCAGTCTCTGAAATTTGGCTGTGTAAAACATGAAGATGTAATTTCCTTTTACAGCACTGGATGATGCAATCAAGGGATCTTCATGTCATCTATACCACCTGTTAGTTAATTATTAACATGCTTTTAAGCACGCATTTAATGTTTCGGTCTATAACTCTTTTTTCAATTGTTCCTTGAAATATCCTTGTTGGTGCAAATCTCTGCAAGGAAGCAACTCACCTTGTATTCCTCCGCACAGACTTAAAAAAAAAGTCTATGGTTGCTAGCCATGCATCTGTGACAAGCTTGTTTTAATTAAGAGGTTCGCTAGTTCAGCTATTCCTATTGATATCAGCTAGCCGCCTGTCTTGCATCTGAGCTTATGCTATTAATATTTACTGGGTTTCTTGAGTTCTGATGGTACTGTGTTTATAGTTGCTTCATTATGGTGCTAACTTCATGCTGCATTCAATTGTCTCAAATCCTTTCACAGGCACCAGTTCTGGATATTGTAATACAGGTTTGTTTTCTTGGTCACTCAACTTGGGGTCTACAGAACTTTCACTAGGTCCCCTTGCGGATCTGCTTTCTATTTGGGAACTTCACAGCCAATGAATTCTTCACATGGAAGCCGAGCCCTCCAAGCAAGTCGAGCCTTATCTGAATCCACTGAAGTTGTTTCAAACCGTCCATTATCACCGCATCTGCCTCTGAAGAAGCCTGATACCGCTTGGATCAATTTGCAATCCAATAGAAGTGGGAGAAAAGATAAGATAAATTTCTTGTGCAAGGAGGAAGATAACTTTCATTCAAATACTTGGATGCCTTCTCATTACAATTCATGACTATTTATAGGCAAGTCATGGGTAACATGAAAAGACAAAAGAAAATGAAAGATCAAAAGTCACCTTAATATGGGTAACTCACACAATAAAAGACATCAAAACCAACTAAATTCTCTTAGAAAATTTAAAAGGTCAAAAGACACCTGCCTCTTGAAATACCTATAACTTTCCAACCATAACTCGGATTTTAATGTTCTTAGGCTTGTTGGAAAGAAGAGAAAGAGACCTGAAACCTTTATGTTAATAACGTTTCTAAATTCGGCCATTTAATACTCTGAAAATGGCATGTAAGTTGTCTGATGTTCATGCACCTGCATCATACTCCCCCGGTTGAAGCTCAACTCGTCTTCGAGTTGTCCAATGCCTCTTCTTTATCATGATATGGAATTAGATCAGAAATATTGAAGGTAGCAGAAACTCCATAGTCATCAGGAAGTTCAATTTGATAGGCATTTTCTCCAATACGCTTAAGAACTCGAAATGGTCCATCAGCACGATCTTGTAATTTGCTATATCTTCCATGGGAAAATCGTTCTTTACGAAGATGAATCCATACAAGGTCGCCTTCTTTAAATGATGCCGAGCGTCGATACTTATCAGCTCTCTCCTTAAACTTTTGATTGCTCTTCTCAATCTTGGATCGAACTTGCTCATGCATCTTTTTGATTTCATTAGCTCTTGCTTCTGCATCACCGCTAAATCGAACAACATGAGGAAGGGGAGCTAGATCAAGGGGGCCATTAGGATTGCACCCATAGACGATCTCAAAAGGACTAGCACCGGTAGTATAACTACTTGAGCGGTTGTATGCAAACTCCGCTGGAGGAAGAATTAAGTCCCATTGCTTCTTGTTATTGCCCAAATAACTTCGAATAAGATTGCCAAGGCTTCGATTCACCACTTCCGTTTGACCATCGGTTTGTGGATGATGAGAAGAACTGAACTGAAGTTTGGTGCCCAATTTCGCCCATAAAGTCCGCCAAAAGTGTCCTACAAATTTTGAATCTCGGTCCGAAGTGAAAGTCTTTGGAATGCCATGAAGTTTGACAATCTCTCGAAAATAAAGATCAGCAATTTTAGATGCATCATAGGTCTTCTCGCAAGGTACAAAATGTGCCATTTTAGAGAATCGATCAACAATCACCATGATCGAATCCTTTCCACGTTGAGTGCGAGGAAGACCAAGAACGAAATCAATACTTACATCCTCCCATGGAGCTTGAGGTATAGGAAGAGGAGTATAAAGGCCGGTGTTTTGAGCTCGGCTTTTGGCAATATGGCATGTTCGACATAAGTTGACATGTCTCTCTACATCCTTTCTCATCTTCGGCCAAAAGAAATTTTCTTTCACAAGGATTAAAGTCTTGTCTCGGCCAAAGTGTCCTCCAAGTCCTCCATTATGGGCTTCTTTGATGATTGCTTGGCGAAGAGAGCAATTAGGAATACATAATTGGTTACCTTTAAATAAGTAACCTTCTTGAATTGAATAATCTTCATGAGGAGCATCACTGCATCGAGCCCAAATCTCGCCAAAATAATCATCATTAGAATAGAGATCTTTGATGAAATCAAAACCGATTACCTTAATCTCCAAGGTTGACAACAAAGCATGTCTTCGACTAAGAGCATCCGCAACTTGATTGAAACTTCCGGCTTTATGACGGATGGTGAAGGTAAAAGATTGCAAAAATTCAATCCACTTGGCATGCCTTGCACTAAGCTTGTGTTGAGTATTGAGGAATCGCAAGGCTTCATGATCGAAGTAGAGAACAAATTCCTTAGTCACAAGATAGTGCCGCCAATGACAAAGAGCCTCAACAATAGCATAAAATTCTTTATCATATGTTGAATAGTTCTTTCGCCCATCTCCAAGTTTGGCACTAAAGAAGGCAATAGGGCGTCCTTCTTGACTAAGCACTACGCCAATGCCCACATTAGAGGCATCACAATCCACCTCGAAAACTTTTTCAAAATCTGGCAAGGCAAGGATAGGGGCCGTTGTCATTAATACCTTAAGCTTCTCAAAACTTTCTTGAGCCTCCATAGTCCATTGATAGGATCCACCTTTCAAACAATTTGTGATGGGGGCCATAATAGAACTAAAATGTCGTATAAACCTTCGATAAAATGTGGCCAACCCATGAAAGCTCCGGATCTCGTGAATGGTACGAGGTACCGGCCAACTAGAGATAGCTTCAATCTTCTTAGGATCAACTTTGATGCCATTGGCGGTGACCATATAACCCAAAAATATTAGGCTATCGGTCAAGAAGTCGCATTTGCGAAGGTTGACATAGAGCTTCTCCTTTCGCAACGTCATAAAAATTTGTCTAAGATGCTCCAAGTGTTGCTCTTGATCCCTGCTATAGACCAAAATGTCGTCAAAGTAAACAACGACAAATTTACCTATATAAGGCTTGAAGATTTGATTCATGAGGCGCATGAATGTGCTTGGTGCATTAGAGAGCCCAAATGGCATCACAAGCCATTCATATAGTCCATCTCTTGTCTTGAATGCCGTCTTCCATTCGTCACCCGGTCTCATGCAAATTTGATGATAGCCACTTCGAAGATCAAGCTTGGAGAAGATGCAAGCGCCGGCAAGTTGATCTAACATGTCGTCTAGCCGAGGGATAGGAAAACGGTATTTGATGGTGATCTTGTTAACAGCTCGGCTATTAATACACATGCGCCATGTTCCATCCTTTTTGGGGACAAGTAAGGCAGGAACAGCACATGGACTCATGCTTTCACGTACCAAGCCTTTGGCCACCAACTCGTTCACTTGTCTTTGCAATTCTTCATGCTCCTTGGGACTCATTCTATATGCCGCCTTGTTTGGTAAAGTTGCACCTGGCATAAGATCAATGCAATGTTGAATTTCTCTCATTGGTGGAAGACCAGAAGGAATTTCATCGGGAGTCACATCTCGGAATTCCTGCAAAAAAGAAGTAATCTTGGGTGGCAATAAATTGTCTTCCGGATTAGATTCCACCACTATAAGAGCATATGCTTGGGAGGCTTCTCGAATTTCAACTTCAAACTCTGCCATGGACAAAAAGGTACTTCCCTCTCCCTTAATGGGTTTGGGTGTGTTGTCCATTTTTGAAGGCCCAAGGGTTATTTTGACACCATCCTTCAAGAATGCATAAGTATTTTTGTATCCATCATGAACAACCCTTCTATCAAATAACCATGGCCTCCCCAAAAGTAAATGGCAAGCATCCATAGGAACCACGTCACACCATATTTCATCACGGTAATTTTTCCCAATTGAAAATTGAACAAGGCAACGTTGGAAAATTTTTACCTCATTTCCTTTCTTGAGCCAAGAAAGAGAATATGGGTGGTGGTGAGGTTTTGTCTTGAGTTTCAACTTTTCCACCATCTCCATTGAGACGCAATTCTCGCAACTTCCTCCATCGATAATAACATTGCAAATTTTGCCATGAGCCGTACATCGAGTATGAAAGATGTTGTGCCGGAGCCACATGTGATCATCTTCGCTTCGTATTGAATTCAGGGTTCGACGGACCACAAGAGCTTCACCATGATCACCATATGTGATGTCTCCTTCAATTTCATCATATATAGAATCTGACTCATTTTCTTCACTATCACCTTCTTCGGCAAGAGAAACCACTCTTCTATTTGGACACTCAGAAGCAATGTGACCATAGCCAGAACACTTGAAACATTGAGGTCGAGATGATGTTGGCCGAGAAGAAGATGAAGCATCTTTTTTCACCATCGTGGTTGGCTTAGATGTAGAAGATGAATGAGATTGCGATGCACTCCCCCGGTTAGGAATGCCCTCACGCTTGAAATTTCGGCCTCCAGGAGCATTTGTTAAACCCTTTTCTCGCCGTTGTTGAAGTTGGCGTTCCACCTTAGTAGCAAGTTTAATAACATCA
Organism: Phoenix dactylifera; assembly: GCF_051530095.1. NCBI lineage: Eukaryota > Viridiplantae > Streptophyta > Magnoliopsida > Arecales > Arecaceae > Phoenix > Phoenix dactylifera. Next base: position 36,672,927 of record NC_143190.1, on the reverse strand, counting down.
TTAAGAGAAATAAAAGAATGGAGGTGTACCATATCATGGATGTCATGCCTTAATCCGCTAAGGTAACGAGCTATTGTTTGCTCTTCGGCCTTTGCTACACTACAACGAACCATAAGATTGTCGAACTCTTCAGTGTACTCCTCCACGGTTCGCATTCCTTGAGTGAATTGATACATAGTGAGAAATGCATCTTGAAGGTAATTTTCGGGAAGGTACTTTTTGCGAAGCTCTTTCTTCATTTTCTCCCAAGTACGAATCTTGGTTTTGCCCTCCTTTGCTCTTTGCAACTTGAGGCGCTCCCACCATATTGATGCATGCTTTCGAAGCTTGATGGCTACAATCTTCACTTTAAGCTCATTGGGGACCTCTTTGTAGTCAAAGATCCGCTCAACAGTGTTAAGCCAATCTAGAAAGATGTCGGGTTGCATTTTTCTTTCAAACTCAGGAATGTCTACCCTGATGTCTGAAAATCGAAATTGATGACGATGTTGGTGAGATGAAGAAGAGTTGCTCCTCCTGCCACGACGTAAACTTTGGTCACGGAAGGTGTTGCGATCTTCTTCAGTGGTGCCGCCCTCCTCTTCACTCGGGTTTTGCTCATAACGAGCCAACCTTTCGGTAAGATTTTGGACTTGCCGCCGCAACTCATCATTCTCTATGTCGCGAAGATCTCGCTCTCTACGAGGTTCTTCATCGCTAGAACGACTTTGGTTGCCTCGGCTTGCCATGGTTGGTTGAAGCTTGCGTCAACACCACCACGAGAAATGCGATAGGATTCCTCTCGAAACGTCAAGAGATGATAACCTCGCTCTGATACCACTTGATACCGCTTGGATCAATTTGCAATCCAATGGAAGTGGGAGAAAAGATAAGATAAATTTCTTGTGCAAGGAGGAAGATAACTTTCATTCAAATACTTGGATGCCTTCTCATTACAATTCATGACTATTTATAGGCAAGTCATGGGTAACATGAAAAGACAAAAGAAAATGAAAGATCAAAAGTCACCTTAATATGGGTAATTCACACAATAAAAGACATCAAAACCAACTAAATTCTCTTAGGGAATTTAAAAGGTCAAAAGACACCTGCCTCTTGAAATACCTATAACTTTCCAACCATAACTCGGATTTTAATGTTCTTAGGCTTGTTGGAAAGAAGAGAAAGAGACCTGAAACCTTTATGTTAATAACTTTTCTAAATTCGGCCATTTAATACTCTAAAAAATGGCATGCAAGTTGTCTGATGTTCATGCACCTGCATCAAAGCCACAGCTGAGTGCAGCGTATTCAATTTCGCATCGTTTATTTGGAGCTTCTGTAGCATCCTCTATCTTGTTAATTCCTGCTGCTATGAAGTTTAGCCTTTTGTATGTTGTGTGAAAGCCAATTTCCGAAGTTGCTTCCGAGAGAGCCTTTTCACAATCTGTTGAAACCAAATTTTTGGATCTGTTTGCAGATGATAAACCCAGACTATGGCATTCAGACTGGAATAGGTTCATGTTTTATTTGCAAATAACCATCCAGAATAAGTAGGAACCTGCTGCTAAAAATATCGTTCTTCTAATTGTTTTTTCACTTTGGCTATTTATGTTTTCCATTGTGTCGAAATTAGACTGTACTCATTTTGTGAATACTGTGGCAATGCCATTTTCTGCCTTTGAACCTGGAACCTCTCCCCAGTCCATGTTGAGAGCAGAGTGCCATGCCAACAAGCAGATCAAAGTTTTGTTGGCTTTGGTCCATTCTTACCTTTTGCAGTTTTTCCCTCTCTAGATATGTATTCATGTGCGGAGTTTGTGGGATGCAGGATATCAAAGTTACCTGTAAATCCCGGCCCATCTGGAAACTTGGGACACTGTAGCACGGATCCATTGGGGTTGACCACGGACCGATCGTGGTGTTTGTGATTAAATTTGAATGGATTTGAACCCTTAGCCTGACGACGACATCAGAGCTTGAATGGGGGGAGTATGTGAGGACCCGTGCGGGCGTGTGTTTAGTCCCACATCGGTTATTCGCTGGGTAGATCTTGGGTACTTATACAGGATCAATGAACTCAAATAATACCTTCCGGCTAGCCATTTTGGATGAGGTCCTGCGTTGTTATAAATGGTATCAGAGCAATAAGTTTAACCATGATTTAAAAAAAAAAAAAAAAACTTAAAATTAATCATGGGAATGGGGTAGCTAAGTTAGCTTTCACATAATTAGAGTTACAGTAAGAACGATAATGATATTATAAACAATAAATAAATAAAAATAATAGTAATAATAAAAGAAAAATTTTATATATATATATATATTTAAATACATATATATATAATGTGATAAAAGGGGTAATGATTAATACTATATTTTGATAGGTGACGATGAGTGATAGCGAGAATGAAGTTCTGGCTAACTATACAAGGAAAGGAGTGAAAGCATCAACCCAAGAAGCTACCAATATGCTAGCTAGGCTAGCTCCAAACGCTGTAGCCACTCAGGCTGATCTTGCTGGGGTATGTCAAGTGGTGGCACAGCTTCTTCAGCAGCAGCAGCAGACGCAGCTCTCCTTCCGTCCTGTGTCGTCCATCGATACCTATTATGAGATATTTCGGAGGCTACTATTGGGAATTGTATCCTAAATGTCAATCGTCAGCATGTTGATGATTAAATGAATTGACAAATCAATAAAGTATTTTTTGGCATTATTCATCATTTTACATCTTCAAATGAACTCTTATATGATGAAGTCCTTAGGACTTATTAATGATAAAGGAGGATTTATCTTTGAGTCCTTAAACTAGTTCGCGACCAAATGATATGTTGTTACAAGGACGACAGCATTATCAAGATTAGGTCGTTGTGTGACATATACGTTGGTTGTCCTCTTAACCAAGGAGTGTGGAGACACTAGTATGCCACACAGGTGAAGTGTAGGAGTATATTTCACTGAACGTGACCAATTCCGGAACGCTCTACTGTCAAGAGATGTTCCGAGTGGATATGGGTATAAGTTTGGCCCTCTGACCTGAGACCGCAACTTGTGACTAGCAAGCAACTCATTGTACTTTGGTACCGGACTACCTGAATTTCTAATTCAGTGATGGAAGGTCACTGGGTGCAGTCAAGTACTTGCGTAGTCAGTTGTGAGTCGAGATGGAATTGACCCCTCCTGAAAACAGGAGATAATGTCTTGTGATTAATTTAGCAAAACCTTGGCCAGGGTAATCCCAGTGAGGAGTCACGGGATATCTAAAGTTAATCACATAATGGATGTACTAATTATAGGGTTGACAGTGAGCTCTAAGTCATCCTGGCATTAGGAGTCAAAGGAATTGAATTATAGGGTTGGCATGAAGTTAGGTGGGAGAGCAACATTAAAAGGACCTCCATCAGCTGGTGGTCGAATTCAAGAAAAAAAGAGAGAAAAAGAAGAAGAAAAAAGGGAAAAGGAAAGAGAGGAACCCTAGTTCATGCGTGGAAAAATTCTGCATTCAATCTAGCCGATTTCTTCCTCCTCTAAGTCCATCGTGCCATTAGTGTTAGGGGTCCCTGATAAGAGTCTTTAGATTAGATCTAAATCCTCTTCAATCCCTTTAAACCTTTCCTCCAAGTTCTTCCAAGAAGGCGGATCAAAAGTTGATAGCATTGGGAAGATCAAATTTCAGCCTCAAGAAATTCTGCGCAAGCTAGCACTTCCGCAGGATTGGATCTCTTCAAGAACTTCGCGTGGACTTCTCGTAGAGGCCATTCGTGTGCGTGGCTACGAAGTCGAGGATCAGATCCACAAGTTTCATCCATCATAAAAGATATTAATCCTACATTAATCTTTTATTATGGTGTCAAGATCTAGGTCTGATTTCCCGAGGTTTTACCCTCTTTTGGGGCTCCTCACGGAGATATCTCCAGAATTCATTCAATGGATATTCGGAGATTAATCGGAATAGAGTTCTTAAGTTTCAGATCTGATAGTTAATCATGCATGAAAGTTTTAGCATAATTGTTTAAACGATTCCGGCATAATCCTATGTGTTCTTAATGTGCTGATTTATAGATTTGATCTTGTAAGCATGCATGGATTAAATTGTTTGATTCATTTTTTCGCTGCATTTTTGAAACTTAAAAAGAATTACGTATGGCTTGATCCCCCTTATGAAGGGGTACGTAGGCAACCCGATCAGGTTCAGCCATGGTTTAAAAAAAAAAAAATCAGCATGCTTAACACCGAAGAACCTAGGATTCACTTTCAGTGGTATCAGAGCCAGGTTCATGTTTAAACTTTTATGTTTTAATTTTTGTAATTAAATCTGAAATCATGAGCATGCTTAGATTAGATCTAAAGTATTTTTTATGATTGATTTAATTGCTGATTATGCATGATTAACTAGATCTGAAATTTTGGATGCATATGATGCATGTTTGTGTTAAGATTTGTAACATAAATAAATCTAAAATCATAATATTGTTTAGATTAGATCTAAATAAAATTTATGATTCATATGATCTCTGATTTTAATGAACAAATCAGATCTGAAAATAAAAGTGAAAAAACAAATACATAAGATGTATGTTATTTGTATTAATTCATGTTGTTATGTATATGTGATGCATGAACATTAAATATAATGACTTAAACATGAATTAAATCTGATTACATGTGATTAATTACAAAAACTCAGGTCTGAAAATATGTTTTAAGAACTGAAAGATTGTAATTAATATGTAATTAAAAATAAATATGCAATGATCAAAACTTTCATAAGTCTAAACTTAATTGAGAATTAAGTGTTATGAAATAGAATTGTAACTCAATTAATTGACATTGCATAATTATTTGGGCATATGGGTTAGCTTGAATCAAGTTTCTAGGATTGGGTTAGACCTAAGGTTAGAATCATACATGGACAAATAGAATTAATTGATCAAATCTAATTAAGTAGTAATTAGATGAGGTCAAGGAAATTCTAGGTCAATTTACAATAGTTGTAGATGGATCAAGTCCATGTCTTTGATTAGACCAAGATGGAACTTGATTTAGGCTCAGAGGTGTAGCCCGAGTCATTTGAGTAATCAAATCGAAATTGATTAACCAGTCGGTATCTAAGGTAAGTTTGGCAGTTTTGACCGGTAGTTTTTAATTGGGAGCTACTCGCACTGATTCGTCTTTGTCGAGTTAATGGCATATCCCTTCCACCGATCTCACTTACCTGGCCGACATGGTCAATCACATTTTGATTGGATCACTTAATGATTCGAGTTAGCCCATGCCTATAAGGAAAATCAGTTTGACTGATTTAGGTGTCTCCTTAACCGGTTTGAGTCTAATCTGATTTGGTGAAGTCAGTGGAAGAAATTAGACTAACCGGATCTTCTTATCTATCCTAATTAAGAAATCCTCTAAAATTATTAGGTCCTTAAAATGAAATGGTTATGGGGATAACTAGGTCATAGCCTCCCATTAAGTTGGGTGATAATGGGTCCAATGTTTTGATAATTATTGGAGGCGCGACACGCCTGGTACTTATCAAGCATTGGAATTGTCATTCAATATATGATGAGTTAAGTGTACCTTCAATAGGCGGTCAGGTGAGCCGAGCCACACTCGGGCTTGATCGTCTATTAGTTGATTAGACTTAACCCTATCATTTAATGGTTGGACCTGACTAGGGTATTCGGTGGAGGCACCACACGCCTGCCGAAGAACCTAGGGCAAAATTATCACTAGAAGTTGCTTGGTGAAGCAACTGGTTTAGAACCTACCAATAGGTGCATATGGGTTAGCCGAGCCACACTCGGGCCTATATGCGATCTATTGGGTTCTAGTGCCTACTAAAGAATTAGGAGTAATTTTTCGAATTGGAGGTAGAGGCTACCAATTTGTATAAAATAGTGAGAGTATCTTTAGACTAAAGTCCAAGTCTACTGTGTTTAGTCAATTCATATACTAATAGCCAAATTTTCTTTTATGTAGAAATGGCCATAAGTTTGTCACTTCGCTCATTATTGGATAATGACAAGTTGACTGGTCCCAACTTCAATAATTGGTATAGAAAGCTGAAAACTCAGCATAGTCAGACCAAAAGGATTAAGGATGACCAAAGTCAGGCAGAATGCTTCTATTGTAAGAACAGAGGCATTGGAAGAGGAATTGTCCTCAGTACCTTACCTCACTTGACCCGAACAGGCTAAGCAAGAGAAAAGGGCAATCAGTTGCTGATTAAGGTATTTATATGATAACACATTGTAATTTCTCTATATGTGATAATTCGACCTGGGTATTAGATACTGGAAGTCCGTTTAATATATGCAATTCGTTGCAAGGACTTCAGGTCAATGAGAGATTTGAAAACAGTGAGAGATTTCTGAATGTTGGAGATGGAAGATCTGTTCCAGTTCTAGCTTTAGAAAATCTCAAACTTATTTTCAATTCTCATTTAGTTGTTTTAAGTGATTGTCGCTATTGTCCTACATTCTTATTGAATGTAATTTCCGTAGGCCTTTTGGCCATGAACGGTTTTGAAATTTCAATAAAGAAATGTTCTTGTGATATCATTATGGATGGTATTACTGTAATGAATGGACAATTGAGCAATGGCATCTACTTGTTATCACAACCTGTAAATGTAATGTACACGTCAAGTAAGCGTCCTAGAATAGATAATGTCACGGATATCTACCTTTGGCATCATAGGCTAGGTCATATTAACAAGAACAGGATGAACAGGTTAAGTAAAGAGGGAATCCTCAATGTTAATGATTGTGAATCATTGACAACCTGTGAGTCATGTCTTCTTGGTAAGATGACCAAATCACCTTTTACCGGAAAAGGTGAACGAGCCAGTGACTTATTGACCCTTGTACATTCTGATGTATGTGGGCCAATGAGCACAAATGCTAGAGGTGGGTATTCATATTTCATTACGTTTATAGACGACCTTTCTAGGTATGGTTATGTCTATTTAATGAGACATAAATCTGAATCATTTGAAATGTTCAAATTATATCGTAATGAAGTAGAAAAATAAACTGGAAAGAGTATTAAAACTCTTCAATCAGATCGAGGAGGTGAATACCTCACCAGTGAGTTTTTGACATATCTAGGAGAAAATGGAATTCTCTCTCAATGGACTCCTCCTGGTACACCACAGTATAACGGTGTATCAGAAAGGAGAAATCGAACCCAGTTAGACATGGTTCGATCCATGATGGGGTTTGCTGATCTGCCCATATCCTTTTGGGGATATGCTCTTGAGTCAGCCTGCTACATTCTAAATAAGGTTCCATGTAAGTCTGTAAATAAAACACCACATGAGATGTGGACTGGACGTAAGCCGATGCTCTCTCACCTTAGGGTTTGGGGGTGTCCGGCGTACGTCAAACATTTAAAGACAGACAAACTTAAACCAAAGTCTGACAAATGTTTCTTTGTTGGTTATCCTAAAGAAACTAAAAGATATTACTTCTACTTTGCTAAAGAACAAAAGTTGTTCGTAAGCAATAGAGTTGTTTTCTTAGAGAAAGAATTCCTTAGTGAAGGAACTAAAAGCTCTAATGTTGAGCTTAGGAAAGTTCAACATGTAGAAGATTCGACACCATCTACTGAACTAGTTGAGTCAGATTTGATTAGATCAGATCCAGAACCCATATTAGATGCACCATTAAGGCGATCGGGTAGAGTACCACGTCAGCCGGACAGATACTACGGTTTCTTGGTCCGGGACAGGGATCCTATCGAACTTGATGAAAATGATGAGGATCCGATCACATATATGGATGCAATGCAGAGGTATGACTCTGATAAATGGCTTGGAGCCATGCAATCCGAATTGGAATCCATGAAGGTCAATGATGTATGGACATTAGTTGACCCACCCGAAGGGATTAAACCCATAGGGTATAAGTGGATTTTCAAAAGAAAACGGGGCGCAGACGGAAAAGTAGAGACTTATAAAGCCCGTCTGGTTGCCAAGGGATATCGTCAACGTTATGGTATTGACTATGACGAGATATTTTCTCCTGTGGCAATGCTCAAATCCATTCGGATTATGCTTGCGATAGCAGCACACTTAGATTATGAGATCTGGCAGATGATGTTAAAACCGCTTTTCTAAATGGAGATTTAGAAGAGGAGGTGTATATGATGCAACCTGAAGGTTTTATATCTGCAGATGAGTCTAAGGTGTGCAAGCTTCAAAAATCCATTTATGGATTAAAGCAAGCTTCACGGAGTTGGAACATACGATTTGATAAGGTGATCAAATCATATGGCTTCATTAAGAATGAAGAGGAACCTTGCATTTATAAATGGGCAAATGGTTCAGTTATCATATTTTTTGTTTTGTATGTGGATGACATTCTTTTAATCGGGAATGACATTCCTGCATTACAAGGAATAAAGGTTTGGCTATCATCTCAATTTGCCATGAAGGATTTGGGAGAAGCATCTTACATCCTAGGGATGAAGATCTATAGAGATAGATCTAAAAGATTGCTTGGATTATCCCAATCCACATACATTGATACTATACTGAAGAGGTTCAGTATGATTAATTCCAAGAAAGGCTATCTTCCGATGGGCCATGGAATTAACCTCTCTAAAAGGGATTGTCCGACAAACCTTCAAGAAAGAGAGAGTATGGATAGAATTTCATATGCTTCGGCAGTAGGATCTATAATGTATGCCATGACATATACTAGACCAGACGTGGCATACTCACTAGGAGTAGTGAGCAGATACCAGTCTGATCCAGGTAGCAACCACTGGAAGGTTGTAAAAACCATCCTTAAGTATTTGAGAAATACTAAAGATCAGTGGCTTGTCTATGGTGATTCTGACTTAAAACTTGAGGGATATACTGATTCAAGTTTTCAGTCAGATCAAGATGATTGCAAGAGCGTGTCAGGATATATCTTCACTCTTAAGGGTGGGGCCATCTGCTGGAAGAGTTCCAAGCAGCATACAGTGGCAGATTCTACATGTGAAGCAGAATACATCGCAGCATCTGATGCAGCCAAGGAAGCCGTATGGTTGCGCAAGTTCATCACCGAGCTGGGAGTGGCACCTTCCATTGATGGTCCAGTTCCTATATTTTGTGATAACACTGGAGCCATAGCTCAGGCAAAGGAACCTAAAGCACATCAGCGGACCAAGCATATTCTGCGACGCTATCATCTGGTTCGAGAGATTATAGAACGAGGTGATATTGATCTTCAGAAGATTGACACAAAAGAAAATCTGGCTGACCCATTTACCAAAGTCTTCGGCATTAAAGAGTTCAACGAACACAAGTCGAAGATGGGTATTAGATATTGTGCCGATTGGCTTTAGGCTAAGTGGGAGTTGTTGGGAATTGTATCCTAAATGTCAATCGTCAGCATGTTGATGATTAAATGAATTGACAAATCAATAAAGTATTTTTTGGCATTATTCATCATTTTACATCTTCAAATGAACTCTTATATGATGAAGTCCTTAGGACTTATTAATGATAAAGGAGGATTTATCTTCGAGTCCTTAAACTAGTTCGCGACCAAATGATATGTTGTTACAAGGACGACAGCATTATCAAGATTAGGTCGTTGTGTGACATATACGTTGGTTCTCCTTTTAACCAAGGAGTGTGGAGACACTAGTATGCCACACAGGTGAAGTGTAGGAGTATATTTCACTGAACGTGACCAATTCCGGAATGCTCTACTATCAAGAGATGTTCCGAGTGGATATGGGTATAAGTTTGGCCCTCTGACCTGAGACCGCAACTTGTGACTAGCAAGCAACTCATTGTACTTTAGTACCGGACTACCTGAATTTCTAATTCAGTGACAGAAGGTCACTGGGTGCAGTCAAGTACTTGCGTAGTCAGTTGTGAGTCGAGATGGAATTGACCCCTCCTGGAAACAGGAGATAATGTCTTGTGATTAATTTAGCAAAACCTTGGCCAGGGTAATCCCAGTGAGGAGTCACGGGATATCTAAAGTTAATCACATAATGGATGTACTAATTATAGGGTTGACAGTGAGCTCTAAGTCATCCTGGCATTAGGAGTCAAAGAAATTGAATTATACAGTAACCATAGTTCAAGGTTCCAGAATATTTGCTTCGCATATATTCGGCCTATCCGGACGTCGGGTACCATTGCTAGATGGTCACATCGATTAGTGTAGGAAGTCGTTCCTATACTACCGGCTTAGGTTCGAACCTATGAGGTCACACGCATAGAAGATTCCTGATTGATCAAGAAGGCTGATGAATGATTAAGAATCATTCAGGGGTAATTTGGTCAATTCGATTGGCAAATTATCTTATAAAATAATTAAAATAATTATCGGAGGATTGATTAGTAATTAGATTGCTAATGAACTCAATTGGATTGAGTAATTAGACTAAGGATGAGCCAAATTGAATTAGATTCAATTCTGGGGAGATGCCTTATTGATCCGCATTATGAGCTTCACTGATCTACCTATGTTTCTTTGGGGAGATGCCTTATTATCCGCAATTTATTTATTGAATAGAGTTCCCTCTAAATCAGACCTGATTGGATTAGGTCTGAATCAAGAGGACTTAGGTTGACCAAATTAAATTAGATTAAATTTGTGCTTAATTAGGGATTGACCTAATTGGATTAGGTTCAACCCATGGTAATTGGATCATTCTAATTGTTAGGATTTAATTAAATTAAATGGGTTTGATCTGAAACTGTTCGAATCTTGAAATCCACTTGTCACATATCCATGCAAGGCGCCATAAATTAATTTTTAATATGATTAATAATTAATTTAATTTATTTAATGGTGCCATGGGACACTTGGCAACATCAGGGACCTCTTTCATCATTAGATGGGTCGAAATGGAGAGATAAATTCATGAAAAGAATTGGATAAGATCAAATTCTCTCTCTTCATGACATATGTCATCCTTATCTTTATCTCACTTCTAATTAAGGTTGAATTTCGAATTTAATCACCACAAAATCACCACGTGACCCTCTAATCTGATTGGGGGCATGGGAATTTCGAAATTGAAAGAGGGAAGTGGCAACATGATGAATGGTTTAGATTAGATCAAGCTTCATCATGTAATGGCACATGAACTTGAATTTTGAATTCAAAATTCAAAACCCCACAAAATCCTCCACAAATATGGGATGGTTGGCATGAAGTTAGGTGGGAGAGCAACATTAAAAGGACCTCCATCAGCTGGTGGTCGAATTCAAGAAAAAAAGAGAGAAAAAGAAGAAGAAAAAAGGGAAAAGGAAAGAGAGGAACCCTAGTTCATGCGTGGAAAAATTCTGCATTCAATCTAGCCGATTTCTTCCTCCTTTAAGTCCATCGTGCCATTAGTGTTAGGGGTCCCTGATAAGAGTCTTTAGATCAGATCTAAATCCTCTTCAATCCCTTTAAACCTTTCCTCCAAGTTCTTCCAAGAAGGCGGATCAAAAGTTGATAGCGTTGGGAAGATCAAATTTCAGCCTCAAGAAATTCTGCGCAAGCTAGCACTTCCGCAGGATTGGATCTCTTCAAGAACTTCGCGTGGACTTCTCGTAGAGGCCATTCGTGTGCGTGGCTGCGAAGTCGAGGATCATATCCACAAGCTTCATCCATCATAAAAGGTATTAATCCTATATTAATCTTTTATTATGGTGTCAAGATCTAGGTCTGATTTCCCGAGGTTTTACCCTCTTTTGGGGCTCCTCACGGAGATATCTCCAGAATCCATTCAATGGATATTCGAAGATTAATCGGAATAGAGTTCTTAAGTTTCAGATCTGATAGTTAATCATGCATGAAAGTTTTAGCATAATTGTTTAAACGATTCCGGCATAATCCTATGTGTTCTTAATGTGCTGATTTATAGATTTGATCTTGTAAGCATGCATGAATTAAATTGTTTGATTCATTTTTCTGCTGTATTTTTGAAACTTAAAAAGAACTACGTATGGCTTGATCCCCCTTATGAAGGGGTACGTAGGCAACCCGATCAGGTTCAGTCATGGTTTAAAAAAAAAAAAAATCAACATGCTTAACACCGAAGAACCTAGGATTCACTTTCAGCTGCATCCTCCAATGTTTGAGGGAGGGGCTGATTACTTGGCTGCTGAGGCTTGGATTCGAGAGATAGAGGAGATGTATGATGCCCTACAATTTTCCGAGGAGGTCAAGATCAAATTGGCAGTTCCTATGCTCAGAGGAAACACCAAGTTCTGGTGGATAGCTATGAAGGCTGCTGTTCAAGGAAATGGTGAACAACTGACATGGGAGGAATTTAAAGGTAAATTCTACAATCAATACTTTCCTCAGTCAGTGAGATTGGTGAAGCAGAACAAATTCTTGGCCCTGAAACAAACCGAGAATATGACAGTATTGGAATATGCCAGCAAGTTTAATAAGTTGGGTAGGTTTTGTCCTCAGTTTATAGAGGAAGAGATAAGTAAAGCTAATAGGTTTGAACAAGGCCTGAAATATGGGATCAGATCCAGATTGGCCGTTCTGATTTTCACAAGTTACCAAGATGTATTGGAAAGGGCTCTAAAATTAGAAGCTGAATTGAAGAGATCAGAAAAAGAAAGGAGTGACCAGAAGAGACCCAAGATGATAGAAAGTTTGAGTGACAGGCTACGGAACCCTGAAGGTAATACAAATAAGAAGAAAAGCTTTGAGGCCTGTACCTACTGTGGCAAGACTCATGGGGGGCCTTGTTTTAAGAAGATGGGAGTCTGCTTCATTTGTGGCCAACATGGACATTTCGCACGGGACTGTCCAAATAAAAAGAAGAACGACTCGGAACCTACTGAATTGGGAGCTCAGCTTTTGCATTGATTTAGTAGAATGCTTGTGACCAAATAGTGACAAGTATCATTCTAGATAATTCCATGAAGGCTATGTGTCAATTGATTGGAAATCTTCCGACCCCTTTGTATCCTTTGGGTTTCTAACTCTCTATAATGCTTGAACCAGTCTTTATGTGATGTCGTCTCCCTTAAGAAAGCTATTCTCATGGATGTTATGTTTAAGAATCTTTTCACTTAAATGAGAAAGTTAGAGTTAATACAAATAGAAACTGAGCCTTAGACATGTTGGGCTCAATCAGAGCTGCGCAGCGGAAGTCTAGTAGAATATTAGATAAAAGACTAAATATCTTCATTTGTTTAAGAATTAAGGTATGTAAAATTTCGAGGACAAAATTTCTTTTAAGGGGGGAAGAATGTAAATCCCGGCCCATCTGGAAACTTGGGAGGAATAGCGGTGGAGATTGGCAACTGTTGAGGCGGTTATAACCGCCTGACAGCCACGATCACCACCACTTCTCCTCCCCACCGAGCCTATAAGAACCCAAGGACTCTTCTCTCACTCCCTCTCATTCCCTTCTCCTTCTATGCAAGGAGTTGGATCGAGAGCAGCGGTGCCGGGGGAGGAGGGACTGAACCGCACTGTGCCGCCGGAGCAGGCACAGTAGTTCGCCGGAAATACTTCACGGCTTATCGGAACTAGGTAAACCCTTAACCCTTTGCTCCATTCATGATTTACATGCTAATAGTTAGATCTAATTTAGCTAGGAAAGGATTAACAGAGGAAGGAAGGGGAAGATCTCACTGTGAGCGGCCGTCATCCAATGTTGGATCGGTCGATCGAAGGCCATGGATGGCCCAGGCCGAATTAGCCTTCCCCTTCCACTCGACTGTGATCTTCCCTCTCCCATTAAAACCCTAAATGTATACTTACCGTTGATGCACGGAAGGGTCTTTGGCTCGGACAGATCGGGTTCCCATGGGTGGAACCGGTCTGATCTTGGCCGGGGAGGATCGGAGAAGATGAGCCAAAGGGGATCTCCCTGCTGGCCGTGGACGCCGCCGGCTCGGGCCACCGTGGAGGCCATCGGGCCGACCGCGGGTGTCGGCCGTGCGCTATGCGTGCACCACCGGCTTCGGCCGGTTCTGCCGCTCCTCGAGGGTGGCCGTGCCCCATCTCCTCCGCCGGTGGTGGAGGAGGAGAGCTCCCAGTCGGCCGAGGGGGCTGCAGGTGGAACCATGGCCGCCGCAGGTGCTGCCGGTTGGTCACAGCACCGCCGGCTTCGGGCCGGCCGCCTCCCGAGCGCCTCCCGAGCACCTCCGAGCTTGCCTCCTGGTTTCATGGGAGATGAGGAGAAAAGGGAGAGGAGATCGGGATGGAAGAAGAAAGGGGGAAAGGAAGATTCAGGAAGGGAGGAGAAGAAAGAAAAGAAAAAGAAGAAAAAGAAAGAAAAAGAAAAAGAAAAGAAGAAAAGAAAGAAAAAATAAAATAAAAATTGACATGGGCCGAGTTGGGCCTGATTCCAGCGGTGGGCTTCATATGAACCGGGCTTTAAAGATCCGAGGCCGGGCTGGGCCCTGGTCCGAGCCCAATATTCTTAAACCCAGAATTAACTAAACTAGTATGCAATGGACCCAAGCCTAAACCAAAAATTAAATTAGGTTGTGGACCCGAAGATAAAATTGAGTCCTATGGATGGGCTGTAAATGACTTTAAGATTATAAATAAATAGAAATTAAATGTGCAAGTGACATGTAATTTAATGATCATGCTAGGTATTGGAGAATTGGCATTTGGTGAGCAAATTAATGTAAGTAACCTGTCTTAATCTTATTATGGATCATGTATCACGTTTTATAAGATGAACAAGTATTATTTATGTAATTTGAATTGTGTATATGAATTGAGGAAAAACTATGTAACCTTGATATAATGTATGTTTTATCAAATACATGTGACTATTTGATTATGAAATGGTATATGATTATTTATGTTTTCACAAAATTAGAATCAAGCATGTGTTAGTAAATGATTACATGATTTTGGATCATGATTATTATTATATTATATACACATGATTATGTAGAAAGATGCATAGAAAAATAAAGTTTTCAGCATGATCATGAATTTTATTCAGCATGATTCCATTATTCACTTTCCAATGTATCGATGAGAAAAGATTTATGAAAAGCATGATATGTTTTAAAAAACTCTCAGATTGCTATGTACGACCCCCGCCAGTGGGTAACAGTAACTAGGCATACGACCCCAGCCAGTGGGTAAAAGTAACTTGGCTTTACGACCCCTGCCAGTGGGTAATAGTAACTGGAAAAAGACCCTGCCGACGGGGAACAATAGTTGGCAAAGATTATGGCCCTCGCCAGCGGGTTACAGTAGCTCGGCATACGGTCCTCGCCAGCGGGTTATAATAGCTTGGCTTAGACCCTGCCAAGGGAATAATAGTTGGTAAAGATTATGGCCCTGTCACGGGTAATAATAGTGACCATAGCTGCACTATCATCTGAGAGTACGGATTTCAAAGCATGAATAATGATGAGTGCGGATTTCAAAGCATGAATAATGATGAGTACGGATTTCAAAGCATGAATAATGATGAGTACGGATTTCAAAGTATGAAATAATGGCAAAAGTATTACAATGCATAACCATATTTATGAAATTGCATGAATGGACATGCATAGTTTGATGACTGGTTTGATCATAGAAAATGCTTTCTTTATTAAAACTGTTTTGTTCTTCAAATATTGCATTAGCATACAAAACATTATGCTTGATCCGATAAGATTATACTTGTTTACTTACTGGGCTTTATAGCTCATACCAATTTATTTATGTCTTTACAGATGAATAGGAGATGCTAGGAACAAGGAGCGTAACATGCTTCAGGGATATGGGAAAGACGAATATTAAATGTTGATATTGTTTTTAGAAGCTTTGTATGGATTTTAATACTTGAACATTTAATGACTTTCATGAATATAGTTGTTTACAATTTGAAGTTTTAAAGTGGCTGCGTGTTATTGTATGCTTAACTTAGCAATAACACGGCCGTGTCATGAACCGAATTCGGGGCGTGACATTACCTTGGCCCCAAGAATGGTCCACTGAACACTTGCTTGGTTTCCTACAGAGAGAAATGATCTGCTGGAATGCATTTCCATGACTTGTATTTTGAATTGAACATTTTGCTCGGAATTTCGAATTGAACATTCTTCTGGGGAAGCTTTCCTGTGAAAACATGTTCAGACTTCAGGAAGTTTGGTGAAATGGAAGCTTTCAATGGGTAAAATGGTTCTAGAAGAAACAATCGAGTAATCCAGTCATGAGAGAGAACTATGAGATAAGTGCTTTGTTCTTGCAGTATTGACTCTGAGAAGTTGTTTTTGAGAATAACTAGTTTCTATGCACAAACACTGCGCTTTCATATTGCCATTTCTTTTAAATGCATGCATATTTCTTTGAAATCTTGTAAAATAAACAATTGCTTAACTGCCTTTTTTACTAGAGTCAGTGTTTCTTGTAAGCATGAATTTATAGCTTGGCGTCACCCAGAGGAGAATCCATCTATTGGTTCTCCATATTGCAATGCATCCATCCACTTTACAAAAATTTTCTCAGCAGCTAATCTGATGTCATTATTCAAGAAGAAACCTTTGAGGTCCCGTCCATAGGCCTCCTGAGCTAACAATAGGCCTAGTCCAATGACAACTTGGAGGGTTTTGGATGTGGCCCAACCTTTGGCTTGCAGCTTGTGCTGGGGCATGGCCCAAAACAGCCCATTCCTAAATCTAATCGCTCGCTTGCTTCTCGGTTTTGTTTTGGAATTTTGTCTATGTTCTTCCTCCTTTTCGAGCATCGTTTTGCTGCCGACATTGCTATGGTCGATCGATGGCCTTCCGGTCATGGAAGACTGGCATGACCAGTCCTCCGCCACCTCTTTTTCTCTGTCCATTCCTCTTGTGTGTTGTCGCCCCAATTGATGTGGCGTCGATCTCCTCTCCTGTGGCCCTCCTTGACATCTCGAGGCACTTCGATCGGTCTAAGCCATGATCAATCTCAAAGAAAAGTATTTAAAATGTGCAAACACTATCATATAATTAAGAGTTGATCTTTTGAGAATATGTGGCACTTATTCTTCTTACCGACAAATCTTTATAAGACTAGATGAAGACAAGATATTGATTGGGACTGACTGCTAGAAAAAAAATTTCTTGATGACATTGGTCGATAACATGAGCTATTAAAGCACCACTTGGTATCATACGGTGTTTTTCACCTAGGAGCCCCCACCTCCGAGCTTTCTCAAGGTCAATTTTGATGGCTCAGTCCTGGACGGAGGCAAGAGAGGAGAGCAGGGTTTGTTATCAGGGATCCGAGCTCCAGCATGGTGGTAGCAGGGGGTTGTCAAATCTTCGACACCTCGGTCCTAGGGCCAGAGCTGCGGGCGGCTTGGATGGGATTATGGTATGCGCGACATGTACTTCAGGCGAGTTCTATCCTCCTGGAGGGTGATTCGGCCATGGTGATCAGCTGGGTCCGGAAGGGCTCTCACAGCGATGGAGGAGTTCATCCTTTGCTTCGTAATATATAGTTGATGGTGAGGGAGGGGATTACTTTTCAAGCTATACATGTATATCATGAGGCTAATAGGACAGCGGACTGGGTGGCGGCGTATGTTGCGAGCTACTCAGGAGGCACCCTATGGGTTGGTGTGAGATAACGCCTCTTTTGGAAGGGGCCAGAGCAGGGGATCGCAAACGCGATCCCCTCCGTCTTCCCCGGGCATAGAGATGCCATGGGCATCTCGTGGCTGCACCGCGGTCGTCCCGTGTCCACCCCGCGGCCGCACGAGCGGCCTCTGATTTTGCCCCACCGCCACGAAAATTGCGGTGGAGAGCCATTGAAATGGGGCAATAAACCCCCATTCCTCCTCCTCCGGAGATCACCCGAGTCCTATTGGGAATTGTATCCTAAATGTCAATCATCAGCATGTTGATGATTGAATTTTGTAAATGAATTGACAAATTAATAAAGTGTTATTTAGCATTATTCATTTCATTGTACATCTTCAAATGAACTTTTATATGATGAAGTCCTTAGGACTTGTTTTATGATAAAGGAGGATTTATCTTCAAGTCCTTAAAACTATTCGTGATCAAATGATATGCTGTTACTAGGACGACAGCATTATCGAGATTAGGTCATTGTATGACATATACGTTGGTTGTCCTCTTAACCAAGGAGTGTGAAGACACTGATATGTCATACAGGTGAAGTGTAGGAGTACATTTTACTGAACATGACCAATTCTGGAACGCTCTACTGTCAAGAGATATTCCGAGTGGATATGGGTATAAATTTGGCCCTCTGACCTCAGACCGCAACCTGTGACTAGCAAGCAACTCACTGTACTTTGGTACTGGACTACCTGAATTTCTAATTCAGTGACGGAAGGTCACTGAGTACAGTCAAGTACTTGCATAGTCAGTTGTGAGTCAAGATGGAATTGACCCCTCCTGGAAACAGGAGATAATGCCTTGTGTTCAATTTAGCAAAACATTGACCAGGGTAATCCTTATGAGGAGTCACAGGATTTCTAAAGTTGAATCACATCATGGATGCACTTATTACAGAGTTGACAGAACTCTGAAGTCATCCTGGCATTTAGGAGTCATAGGGATAAATTATACGGTAACCATAGTCCAAGGATTCTTGAATGTTGCTTTGCAATCATTCGGCCTATCCGAACGTCGGGTACCATTGCTAGATGGTCATTTCGATTAGTACAAGAAGTTGTTCTTGTGCTACTGGCTTAGGTTCGAACCTATGGGGTCACACGCATAGAAGTTTCTAGGTTGATCAAATGGCTGATTGATGATTAAGAATCATTCAGGGATAATTTGGTCAATTCGATTGACAAATTATCCTAAGCAAAAGTTGCATTAAAATAATTAATAAATTATTGAAGGGTTAATTAGTAATTGGATTACTAATAAATTCAATTTGATTCGAATTATTGGACTTTAATTAAGCCAAATTGAATTAGATTGAATTTGGGCTAAATTAGGGTTTGACCTAATTCGATCGGGTTCGACCCGAGCCGATTAGGCATAACCTAATTGATCGGACTTGACCCAATTGGATTGGGATTGACTCAAGTCAATTAAGAGTCCTTATTTGATGAGGATTAAGAGTCCAAATAATCAGAATTTATTATGGAGAAGAATTCCTAAAATTTAGGACCCTAGCTTTCTTTCTTGGAGAAGAAAGATACCTCATCCTTATCCCTAAAAGCAGTGCTATCTATCCTCTTTATTTTTGGCCAATTTTTGGCGTGAGGAAAGAGGAGGCGTGGGGCTATTTTTTAGAAAAAATATGGTGCCTCAAATCTTCCTAAAAAGATAGGAATCAAATCCCTAATTTGTAGGGACTGCATGACGCATCAAGCAGGGTGGCGTGCAGCTGAAGTTTGGGGCGCAATAACCTCCTGATTTTTAGGAATTCTTGGCACAAGATTAAAAGAGAATTTGTTCATCTCTTAGCTGCCGATTCACCAAAATGTTTTGGGAATTTTATCAACCAAATTCGTTGGCCAAAAGAGGTGTGAGGTGTGGGGGGTCTTTTGGCTATACGGTATCATTGCTGAGTGATCGCTCGCTATCTGGCTTGAAAAGGTGGTCCGGAAGCTTCCTCTCTCCCAGCAAGCAAGACGAGATGAGATCACCACTTCTAAGTAATGGACTTCCTTGAATTCTTCCTTAGCCTTAGATGTCCTTCCTATCATAGATTCTCGAACCTCCGACAGAAAGAATTTCAATGCATGCGTTCTTTCTCTCCTCCCCTCAGCCACACATCTCTTTCGTTCGCCCCCCATTTTTTTTCTCTATGTCACCGTCTCCTCAATGAGCGTAGATTGATGGAGATGGCTTTTGTACCGGTCAATCTTTATATCCTATTCTTCTGAAGAGATGGTCTTTAGAAAGGGTTCTAAATTCTGAAAAAATTTTGAGAGCCAGCCACCTTCTCTGTTCCTTCTTCTCCTTCATCTCCATCCTTCATCCTCTTGAAGAAGAATCAAAAGTTGAGTGCTTCGAGGGAGAAAAGTTCAGCCACTACAGCACCTCTGCACGAGCTAGCACTCCTGCAGTTGTGGATCTTCCTAGAGTTCGCGTGGAAATCAACTAGGTTGCTGAAATTCTGCATGACTACATGTTAGACATAGAATCATGCCTACTTATTTAGGATAATTGTTTAAAGTTCTAAATCTTTTTTTGTTGTAGAGATATGATCTCTAGCATGCATAGGAATTAAATAGTTTAATTCATGCTTCCGCTGTAAAATTTTTAAAAATATATGCATGCGACCACCAGGGTAACCCACAGTGGTATCAGAGCCAGGTTCAAACTAGTTTAAACATTTATGCCTAAAACAAGTTTTCTAATCCTAGTAGTCAAGTAATCTGATTGGAATGATCACCAGGCCGTCCGGTCATAGGAGAAAGAAGGGTTCATAACCCTCTTTTGCCATTCAATGGGATCTCTTATGGCGTGTAGGGGTGCCACTGTGATTCAATCCTTGAAGATGAACCACAAAAAGAAGATTAAAAGTAGTTTTAATCTTTGTAATTAAATCTAAAATTATGGATATGTTTAGATCAGATTTAAAAGAGATTTATGATTGATTTAGTTGCTGTTTTTACATGATTAATTAGATCTAAAAAATAGAATGCATGTGATGCAGGAGATCTAGGTAAATGCATGTTGATGTATATGTGATATAAAGAACATGAATAAATCTGAAATCATAAACTTGTTTAGATTAGATCTAAATAAAGTTTATAATTCATTTATTTTCTGATTTTGTATGTCAAATCAAATCTAAAAACAAATGCATATGATGTATGTTGTTTAAGTTAATTCATATGAGTTTGTATATGTGATATATGAACATAAATCATCTAAGATTTAAACATGAATTAAATCTGAATTTTAACATGATTAATTACAAATCTTAGATCTGAAAAATAAATTTTAAGAACTGAAACTTTGTAGTTAGTATGTAATTAAGAATAATGCAATGATCTGAATTTTCATAAACTTACACTTAATTAAGAATTAAGTGATGATGAAAATCAAGATCTAGAATTGTGAACTCAATTCAATGACAATGCATAATTCATGGGGCATTTGGGTTAGCTCAAATCAAGTTCTTAAGATTGGGTTAGACCTAGGGTTAGAATCAAACATGGTCCAATTAGAGTTAATTGATCAAATCTAATTAAGTAGTAACTAGATTAGGTCAAGGAGACTCTTGGTCAAATACAATAGTTGTAGATTGATCAATTCCATATCTTTGATCAGACCAAGATGGAACTTGATTTAGGCTCCGTGGTTAAGCCCGAGTTATTAGGATGGTCAAAATCAAAATTGATTAACCAATCGGTGTCTAAGGTAAGTTTGGCAGACTCGACCGGTGGTTTTTAATTGGGAGCTACTCGCACTGATGCGTCTTTGTGAGTTAATGGCATATCCCTTCCACCGATCTCACTTACCTGGCCGATTTGGTCAATCATTTTTGATTGGATCATTTAATGATTCGAGTTAACCCATGCCTGTAAGAAAAATTAGTTTGACTGATTTAGGTGCCTCCTTAACCGGTTTGAATCTAATTCTTTATAATCTGACTTGGTGAAGTCAGTGGGAGAATTTAGGTTAACCGGATCTTCTTATCTATCCTAATTTAATCCTCTAAAATTATTAGGTCCTTAAAATGAAATAGTTATGGGAATAACTAGGTCATAGCCTCCCATTAAGTTAGATGATAATGAGTCCAATGTTTCGATAATCATTGGAGGCGCCACACGCCTGGTGCTTATCGGCATTGGAATTGTCATTTGATATATGATGAGTCGAGTGTACCTTTAATAGGTGGTCAGGTGGGCCGAGCCACACTCGGGCTTGGTCATCTATTAGTTGATTACATGAAATCCTATCATTTAATGGTTGGACCTAACCAGAATCTTCGGTGGAGGCGCCACATGTCTGCCAAAGAGACTGGGGCAAAATTATCACTAGAAATTGTTTGGTAAAACAATTGGTTCAGAACCTACCAATAAGTGCATATGGGTTGGCCGAGCCACACTCGGGCCCATATGCGATCAATTGGGTTCTAGTGCTCACTAAAAATTTAAGTGTAATTCTTCGAATTTGAGGTAGAGGCTACAAAGTTGTATAAAATAGTGGAAGGACCTTTAGACTAAAGTCCAAGTCTTTAGGGTATGTCAATTCATATACTGATAGCCGATTTTCTTTTTATGCAGAAATGGCCACTAGTTTGTCACTTCGTTCATTGTTGGATAATGACAAGTTGACTGGATCCAATTTCAATAACTGGCTTAGAAAACTTAAGATTGTGCTAGAGCATGAACGGATCCTTTATGTGATGACAGATCTAATACCTGAGCAGCCTGCTACTAATGCACGGGGTGCGGTCAGAGAAACTTATCAGAAGTGGCTCAGTGACCGTATCACTGTCCGATGCATTATGCTTGCTGCAATGAGCGACGAGTTCAGTCGCCGGTTCGAGAACGCCCAGCTCGAAGAAATCATTCAAGTGTTGAACGAATCTTTTGGCACTCCCGACGACGTTGAAAGGCACAAGACTAGTTGTGCTATTTTCAGCGCACGGATGAAGGATGGGGCATCGGTGACTGATCATGTATTGTACATGATTGAGTTGATCGAGCGCCTGAGCACTCTCGATTTTTTTCTTCATGATCAATTGGGGAAAGATGCTATATTGAACTCTCTTCCTGGTTCGTACCGCCCATTTCTCACCAACTTTCGTATGACGAAACCGGTAGTAAATTATCACCAATTGTTGGATTTACTACAAACTTTTGAGAA
This sequence comes from Phoenix dactylifera, assembly GCF_051530095.1. NCBI lineage: Eukaryota > Viridiplantae > Streptophyta > Magnoliopsida > Arecales > Arecaceae > Phoenix > Phoenix dactylifera. The sequence continues at coordinate 36,650,225 of NC_143190.1, read as the reverse complement.
GGATCACCAACTCCTAAAAGGGTCGGTGAATTTAGCGGGAGGTTCGTCCAAGGGTCGTGGTCCCTTTAAGAAAGGAAAAAAGAAAAACAAAAATCAAAAAAAAAGGTGCATCGTGCTGAGCAAAGTCAGACTAAGAAGAAGAAGGCTGATCAGAGTAAGACAGAGTGCTTCTACTGTAAGAAGCAAGGGCATTGGAAGAGGAACTGTCCTCAGTACATTGTCTCTCTTGACCTGAACAGGCCAAAAAAAAAGATGTGGAGTGATTGATTATAACCCTATTTGATTTTGATGAGCTCAAAGCATTTCAGTATATCTTTTGTTTACTAATGAATTCAATCGAGAGTTTCAGTGAAAATCTTATCTAAGTGTTTCTAGATTTGGTTCAAGATATTTTGGATAAGTTAAGAAGTCAGTTTGAACCAAAGTCTGAGACTCGAGTCGACTCCGGGATATTACGAGTCGACTCCAAGCGTATCAGAAGCACTGGCACGGGCTCGAGTCGACTCCGAAACATTACGAGTCGACTCCGACTGAGAACAGACATATGAACAGAAAGACACAATTTAAAACCTGTCAGCGAGTCGACTCCTGAAGTGCGCGAGTCGACTCCGATGCTTACCGAGTCGACTCCGGAGTGTTTTGAGTCGACTCCAGGGAGTTACAGACAAAAAGTCAGAGAGCAAGTTTCGACCCTGAGAGCCGAGTCGACTCCTGAGGAACGCGAGTCGACTTCGATGGTTGGCAGGTCGACTCCAAAGAAAGCGAGAGTCGACTCTCAGTTGTATTCAAGGCAAAAGTCAGAGAGCAGTTTTCGGACACTGAGATTCGAGTCGACTCCCGCAATGCGCGAGTCGACTCCGAGACAACGCGACCCCAAAAAGACAGAAGACCAAATTGTTGTCTCTGAGAGCCGAGTCGACTCCAAGACAGCTCGAGTCGACTCCAAGGCAGCACTACGCCAAAAGACAGAAGATAGGGAGTTCGGGCTCTGAGCGCCGAGTCGACTCCCAGGACTGTCGAGTCGACTCGAGTGGGCCAAGTTGAAAAATAGCTCCATGAATTCCATGGGATGAGCCGACTCCAAGAATGCCAAGTCAGCTCCAGTTTTTGGCGAGTCGACTCCGGGTTAAGTTGAGTCGACTCCCAGTCGAGGATGTCACTTTAATTCAAATTCGAAACAGTTGCCGAGCCGACTCCAGAAAAGCATGAGTCGACTCCTGTTACAGCCGAGTCGACTCCAGATCGCGAGAGTCGACTCCGACCCCAACGGACACATTGTCAGGATGTGCAGAGTGTGCAGAACGGGCAGAAAAATGTGTCTAACAGCTAGTTTCCATGGGGGATGGCTTAAATAGCCACAGAGTACTGTAGCAAGGCAGAAAAGTACAATTCCACTCAAAGAAATCAAGCATCCTTTCTCTGCAAACTGATTTCAACGGAAAAGAAGGAAGAGGGCCATTAACTCCATTCATCCGACTCTTCCCAGCATTAAAAGAAGTCTCCTCGTGCCTTCAAGTCTTCCAGATTTTCAAGAGAAGACCCAAAGTTCAAGAAGCCCTTCTCTTCTCCAACTCAAACGTGTTTGAGGGCTCTTAACTTTACTCTTATTAATATCGCTGTATATCTGCTTTTTAGAAGCTCTATTTTTCTATTTGTCTTTGTTCTTTCCATCTTGTCCTTACTTGATTCAATCAGGGGATTGAATCAAGGGTATATAGGTTTGTTGGTGAGCCTAGGTTGAAACCAACGGTGTAAGGGTTCGATTGTAATCCCGGAAAAACAATCGGGGTGGTTCTAGTCGGTGAGCCTGAGAAAACCGACCGAGTTCGTTGTGACCTCGTAAAACAACAAGTTTGGTTGTGAGCTTGGAAAACAACCGGCTGTAATCCGAGGGGTTATAGTGAATTCCCAAGTGAGACTTGGGGAGTGGACGTAGGAGCAAGGGTTAGCTCCGAACCACTATAAAAATATTGTGTTTGTGATTGCTTGTGTCTCTCTCTCTTACTCTCATTTCACTCACAGCACATAGCAACTAATTAATCATCTTGCAACAGTATTAATTAGTCATCCACAAACATTTTAATTGCAAAATTATTTTAAAACCCAATTCACCCCCCCTCTTGGGTTGTCTATCTGGGCAACAAGTGGTATCAGAGCCTAAACTCTTCTACCCTAAGAGTAAAAGATCAAAATGACAACCCCATTTGGATCTTCCCACATTGAGGGTCAGTCCACCCAAAGACCCCCATTCTTTAATGGATCCGACTACTCATATTGGAAGGCTAGGATGAGAATATTTATCCAAGCCCAAGACTATGAGATGTGGACCATTATATTAAATGGACCATACATCCCATCCATCTATGTAGAGGGTGTCACTGTACCCAAACTTGAAAAGGATTGGGATGACCATGACATGAGAAAGGCACAACTCAATGCCAAAGCAATGAATGTGCTTTACTGTGCATTAGATAGGAATGAATTCAATAGGATCTCTACTTGCAATTCTGCAAAAGAGATTTGGGATAGACTCGAAGTGACCCATGAGGGCACGAATCAAGTCAAAGAATCCAAAATAAATATATTGGTTCATAAGTATGAACTATTTAAGATGGATTCTAATGAAACAATCACTTGCATGTTCACTAGATTTACTGACATTGTCAATGGCCTAAAAAGCCTTGGCAAAAACTATACTAACAGTGATCTTGTCAGGAAGATTCTTCGCTGTCTACCAAGGTCATGGGAAGCCAAAGTGACGGCAATCCAAGAAGCCAAGGACTTGAACAAGCTACCACTTGAGGAGCTTCTTGGATTCCTAATGACGCACGAGCTAACAATGAAGCAACACAGCGAAGAAGAGTCCTCCCATAAGAAAAAGGTAATAGCTCTCAAATCTACATCATCTAACAAAGACTTGTCTTGCAGTAGCAGCAGTGAAGAAGAAGATCATGAGGGAGATGATGATGAGGCTCTTCTCGTGCGTAAGTTCAGAAGATTCATCAACCGGAAGAAATCCTCACATCAAAGGAGAGGCCCCTCAAATTCCTATCACAAGGATAAAGGTAAGGAAAGGAAAAATGAGGGGATCAGTTGTTATGAGTGCAAGAAGCCGGGGCACTTCAGAGCTGAGTGTCCCTTGCTGAAAAAGGGGAGCAAGTACAAGAAGAAGAAAGTCCTCGTCTCCACCCTATCGGACTCCGACACCTCATCATCATCATCGGATGAAGAACAAGAAGAAAAGGCCAATCTGTGTTTTATGGCCAACGACAATGAGGTAACATCCGCACCACATTTAGATTTTACTTTCGATGAATTATATGATGCTTTCAATGAATTAATGGATGAATACAGAACAATAAACGTTAAAAACAAAGAACTAAAAGTAACTAACCAAACTCATCTCCGTAAGTATGATTCATTAGTTAAGGATAAAGATGTTCTTATCAAAGAAAATGCAGAACTTAAAACAAGCAACCAAATCTTGATACAAAAGAATAATACCTTAACTAAAGAAAATGAAAGGCTGAACAAAGAAACATTAGAACCCAAAAACAATAAACATATAAATGAGAGTCTCACAAAAGAACTAAATGATCTAAAAACAGAAAAACAAAAATTGACACTAGAACTTGAAAAATACAAGCCCATTGTAGAAAAATTTACATATAGCTCAGAAAAATTAGAGATGATACTTAATAGTCAACGAGCTGTATTCAATAGAGCGGGTTTAGGATATAAACCTAAAAATAAGCAAAAACTCCTTAGTAACTTTTTTGTTAAAGCAGGAGAAAGTAAAACTAAGAAAATAACCTGTTTTTGTTGTGGAACTTTAGGACATAAAGCAAATGTATGTGATTATAGGAAAGGGAAAACTAAAAGAAAAATTAAAAGAATTTGAGTTCCAAAAGGAACCAACACTACTAACCATGAAGGACCCAAGAAAACTTGGGTACCTAAAACTATATGATTTGCTTGTGTAGGAGTGTCTTGCAGCCAAAGTCGACAAAAATTGTTGGTACTTGGACAGTGGCTGCTCAAGATACATGACGGGTGACAAGGATCAATTCTTCACCCTTGAAGCTAAGAAGGGAGGTGCTGTGACTTTTGGAGACAATAACCAAGGTCACATCATTGGTATAGGTAAAGTACAAATTATTCCTTCAACTTTTATTGATAATGTTCGATATGTTGATGGTCTTAAGCATAATCTACTAAGCATTAGTCAATTGTGTGATAGAGGTTATGATGTTATGTTTAAACCATCACTATGCATCATAACAAACCCAAATGACAATAGTTTAGTTTTTAAAGGAATAAGACGTGGAAATGTGTATGTTGTAGACCTTGAGGATCTTGCCAAACATAACCCATGTTTAGTTGTTAATGAAACTAAGGAAAATGATGCTAGTTGGTTATGGCACCGTAAGTTAGGTCATGCAAGCATGGACACCATATCAAAACTAGTTAAAAGAGATTCCGTGATAGGTTTGCCAAAACTAAAGTTTGAAAAGAATAAAATATGTGAAGCATGTCAATTTGGCAAACAATCAAGGAACTCCTTTAAATCTATAAATTGTGTCTCTACCTCTAGACCTCTAGAACTACTACACATGGACCTATTCGGACCAACTAGAACCACAAGTCTAGGTGGAAATAAATATGGTCTAGTTATCGTAGATGATTATTCTAGATACACTTGGGTCATGTTCTTAGGTCATAAGGATCAAGCATTTTCAATTTTCAAGAAATTTCATAAAGAAGTAACAAATGCTAGAGACACTTCAGTCATAGCTATTAGAAGTGACCATGGAATCGAATTTAAAAATCATTTATTTGATGAGTTTTGTAGTAAAAAGGGGATAACTCATAATTTTTCTGCACCTAGGACACCACAACAAAATGGAGTTGTGGAAAGAAAAAATAGAACTCTAGAGGAAATGGCTAGAATCATGTTATGTGAAAGTAATCTCCCTAAGTACTTTTGGGGAGAAGCCATAAATACTTCATGTCATATATTAAATAGAGTTTTATTAAGACCCATTATAAAGAAAACACCTTATGAACTTTGGAAAAACAGAAAACCAAAAGTGAACTATTTTCATATCTTTGGATGTAGGTGTTTTGTTCATAATAATGGGAAAGATAATCTAGAAAAATTTGACTCTAAATCGGATGAGGGTATATTCTTGTGGTACTCTACAACTAGTAAAGCCTATAGAGTCTTTAATAAAAGAACCCTAGTTATAGAAGAATCCATACATGTCGTTTTTGATGATTCTAGTGATATCTCTTCTAGTAAGAGAGTTAATCTTGATGATGATGCTGAAATTCTTGAAGAAAAGATAGATGAGATGACATTACAAGATGATAATAAAAAATTAATTGGAAATGCATCATCAAGCCAAGAGGCTATTATGGATCATGGGCTAACTAAGGCTTGGAGGTTTGCTCACGGGCATCCTAAGGAATTAATTCTAGATGATCCATCTCAACCTGTTAGGACTAGAGCATCTCTTAGGAACTTAAACAATCATCTAGCTTTCGTTTCACATTTTGAGCCCAAACACATAGAAGAAGCTGAAAAAAATGTAAATTGGATAAATGCAATGCAAGAAGAATTAAACCAATTTACTAGAAACAAGGTATGGAATCTAGTTGAAGGACCTCCTGAATATTCAATCATAGGTACCAAATGGATATATAAAAACAAACTTGATGAAAATGGAATTGTAATAAGGAATAAGGCTAAACTAGTAGCAAAGGGGTATAATCAAGAAGAAGGTATAGATTTTGATGAAACCTTTGCTCCTGTAGCTAGACTCGAGGCAATTAGATTATTATTAGCATTTGCATGTTCTAAGAATTTCAAGTTATTTCAAATGGATGTAAAAAGTGCATTTCTAAATGGGTATATTAATGAGGAGGTGTATGTAGAACAACCTCCTGGGTTTGAGAATCATCAATACCCTAATCACGTGTATAAACTTAACAAAGCACTTTATGGTTTGAAACAAGCACCTAGAGTATGGTATGAGAGGCTTAGCAAATTCCTATTAGAACATGAGTTTTCTAGGGAAAATGTAGATACAACATTGTTTCTAAAGAAGAAAAATAAAGATATGTTGTTAGTGCAGATTTATGTTGATGATATTATTTTCGGTGCTACTAACAATCGCCTCTGCGAAGAATTTGCTGACTTGATGCAGAGTGAATTTGAGATGAGTATGATGGCAGAGCTGAACTATTTCCTCGGGCTTCAAATCAAACAATCTGAAGAAGGCATCTTCATCAATCAAGCCAAATACATCAAGGAGATGCTTAAGAAGTTTGATATGGAGGGAAACAAGTCAATCAGCACCCCCATGAGCTCATCATGCAAATTAGACTAAGATGAATCAGGTAAATATGTAGATCAGAAGTTATATAGAGGGATGATAGGATCTTTATTGTATCTTACTGCAAGTAGACCTGATATCATGTTTAGTGTTTGCATGTGTGCTAGATATCAGTCTAATCCTAAGGAATCTCATCTAATTGCAGTCAAAAGAATCTTTAAATACCTAATAGGAACAAAGAATATAGGGTTATAGTATTCTAAAGAATCTAGCCTGAACTTAATAGGATACACAGATTCAGACTTTGCTGGATGTAAACTTGATAGAAAAAGCACCAGCGGGTCATGTCAATTTCTAGGAGAAAACTTAATCTCATGGTTTAGCAAGAAACAAAATTCGGTTGCATTATCTACTGCTGAAGCTGAATATGTTGCAGCCGGGAGTTGTTGTGCTCAAATCATATGGATCAAACAACAATTGGAAGATTATGGCATTAAACAAGATAAAATTCTCATTAATTGTGATAATACAAGTGCCATTAATCTAACTAAAAATCCAATTCAGCATTCAAGAACTAAACATATTGAGATAAGACATCACTTCATAAGAGATCATGTACTGAATGGTGATGTGACACTTCAATTTGTTTGCACTGATGATCAATTAGCTGATATTTTTACGAAACCCTTAAGTGAAGAGAGATTTAGTGTGCTTAGGAGGGGATTAGGAGTGATTGATCCATCCTAGTGGTGTTCTCCTCTAGTTCATTGATTTTGAAGTTTAGATTGTGTTAAAAATAGAGTTTCTCAACTATGATCATCAAATTAGATCATAACTTAGTGAGTGTCTCTGGTTTGGTACGAAAATAGCATGATTTTTAGGTACGTGCCAGAGTTCGAGTCGACTCGAGTAAGTTTCAGAGTCGGCTCATAAGGAGTCGATTCGCACACAGACGGAAGTCGACTCGAGGAAGATGAAGCATAAGGGGAGTCGACTCGCACATTGACCGGAGTCGACTCAAGGCAAGTGGAAGCATAACGGGAGTCGATTCGCGCATATTTTGGAGTCGACTCGAGGTCGGGATCCAGGTTTTTAACCCTAATCCAAGCGTTTAATCAACACTTCTATTCACCGCCGCCACTGTTCAAAAATCCTAGAGCCGTCTCCTAGATCGTCTCCGACCATCCTTAGGACTTTTTCCGTCGACCTTCCTCCGTCCATTAGCGTTTTACCCCATTCTAGGTCGACCATGCCTCGTAAAGTCGTTGTCCCAAGCCGGAAGAGGCCCCAACCCGCGACCGGCACCGAGCGACGGTCCAAGGCTCGGAACGATCCCGTGAGGCCACAACCTCCGGCTCGTTCCCCACCGAGGGAGGTTCCCTCGAGGCCGTGCGCCGGGAAGGCGGTCTCCATCGGGAGATACGTCGATTTTGACTATCTCTCCCGGGAGGGTTTTACCATAGGAGAGAGATTGCGGGCCCAGGGTTTAGAGTATTTTTGTTCCTTATATCTCCCCACATACCCTGGCCTAGTTAGAGAGTTTTATGGTACTGTCCATAGGGGCAATGGGGGAATAGAGGGAACTGTAGCCGGTGTCCCATTGTTTATTTTCGAGAATTTCATAGCCCAAATCCTCCACCTTCCACAAGTAGGGGTAGCTCCCACACACCCCGAGGATAGGACTGAGGCCCTTACGGCCATTCTAGGATATCCACCCCAGTCCCCCTTAGATGAGGTGTCTGCTAGCTCACTTTCTGTTGAGATGCGGCTCCTCCTTAGCATCATCTCTAGGACTCTCTTTCCGAAGACTGGCCGCTTCGATTTTGTTTCTGAGAGGGACCTAGCCCTTATGTTCTACATCCTCCAGGACACCCCAATCAACTTCCCGAAACTCATTTATAGATATCTATCTGAGCCACTAGATAGACCTAGGCTCACCCTCCCCTATGGCATGCTATACACACTTATCTTTAGAGAGGCCGAGATTCCTATTCCTGAGGGGGAACCCTCTCGCGCATTGCGATGGACAGATCGCATGCGTCCGGAAACCCTACACAGGATGGGGTTTCGTAAGGTAGAGGGAACCTGGGTTAGGAAATCATCTACCTCCACACATACTTCCAGACACTCCCCCAGTCCTGACCCTGATTCTGACTTCCCTACCTTTCCCTCCACCTCAGCTCCCACCACTTCAGCCGGACCCTCCTCCTCAGCTCCACCTACTCAGCCCATGGAGGTTCGCATTTCTCCTGAGCAGCTCCGGAAGTTGCGGCAGGAGATAGTGAGGGATCTTCGGGACGACCTGCTGAGGGAGCTCCGAGGTCCAGCGACTGCTTCCTCCCCTGCACCCTCTTCTGCATTGGTTCCTTCCCTGTCAGCCGTGACCGAGATGACGGCCCATGTGCGGAAAGAAATCTACAATGTCAGGAGCCTGATACAAGCCCAGTTCTCTAGCATGAGCGATGTCACGAGCACCACTCGGAAGATGCGCGATGACATCCGACATGACATGGGCACCACTACTCAGGGGGCCGAGCGCTTGGCGAATGTGCTCATCGCCAAGCTGGACACACTCCAGGAGACAGTGACTGAGCTCTCCACGACACACAGCAGGGCCACCTCGGCCATTATCAGACAGTTAGAGCACGTCACCACTGCGGTCACTCTACTCATGGAACAACAGTCCAGACTGCCCACGGGAACCGCATCCTCCTCGAGGAAGCCCTAGTTTATTTTGTTTATCTTGACATGTATTTACTGCTTTACTTATTGTATTCACAAATGTACTTACATATACATCAATACAATGAGTAGACAGCTTTTCTTCAATATTGTGTACATTGATCTCTACTTGCTTGTGTGTTCTGCTTGCCTCCTTTTTGATATGATGACAAAAAGGGGGAGAAATATTTAATAGATATGGAAAAGGAATCAAAATGAAAATAAAAAAAAAAACTCTTAAAACAAATTGACAGATTTTCCCTCTAAAAATCAAAAATTTCAATTCAAAAATTTCAATCACTAAAAGAAAATTCAGAGAATCAAAACAAAGTTGAATGCATATGTTGAGGGGGAGAATCTGAATTTTTAAGCAAAATCATTAAATATATATAAGCCAAACAATTGATTGCATGATATGAAGGCTTATATAATTCCAAATGAAAGGAGGAGCTTTAACTCCAAAATTTATTGTTTCACACCTTTCAAGTTTGGATAAATTAAAAAACCAGACACTTGAATTCATTTATAGATTTTATTTCCTTGTTTATTGAGCAATTCACTTTACATATACTCAATGTTTTGTCATCATCAAAAAGGGAGAGATTGTGGAGTGATTGATTATAACCCTATTTGATTTTGATGAGCTCAAAGCATTTGAGTATATCTTTTGTTTACTAATGAATTCAATCGAGAGTTTCAGTGAAAATCTTGTCTAAGTGTTTCTAGATTTGGTTCAAGATATTTTAAATAAGTTAAGAAGTCAGTTTGAACCAAAGTCTGAGACTCGAGTCGACTCCGGGATATTACGAGTCGACTCCAAGCGTATCAGAAGCACTGGCACGGGCTCGAGTCGACTCCGGAACATTACGAGTCGACTCCGACTGAGAACAGACAGATGAACAGAAAGACACAATTTAAAACCTGTCAGCGAGTCGACTCCTGAAGTGCGCGAGTCGACTCCGATGCTTACCGAGTCGACTCCGGAGTGTTTTGAGTCGACTCCAGGGAGTTACAGACAAAAAGTCAGAGAGCAAGTTTCGACCCTAAGAGCCGAGTCGACTCCTGAGGAACGCGAGTCGACTCCGATGGTTGGCAGGTCGACTCCAAAGAAAGCGAGAGTCGACTCTCAGTTGTATTCAAGGCAAAAGTCAGAGAGCAGTTTTCGGACACTGAGATTCGAGTCGACTCCCGCAATGCGCGAGTCGACTCCGAGACAACGCGACCCCAAAAAGACAGAAGACCAAATTGTTGTCTCTGAGAGCCGAGTCGACTCCAAGACAGCTCGAGTCGACTCCAAGGCAGCGCTACGCCAAAAGACAGAAGATAGGAAGTTCGGGCTCTGAGCGCCGAGTCGACTCCCAGGACTGTCGAGTCGACTCGAGTGGGCCAAGTTGAAAAATAGCTCCATGAATTCCATGGGATGAGCCGACTCCAAGAATGCCAAGTCAGCTCCAGTTTTTGGCGAGTCGACTCCGGGTTAAGTCGAGTCGACTCCCAGTCGAGGATGTCACTTTAATTCAAATTCGGAACAGTTGCCGAGCCGACTCCAGAAAAGCATGAGTCGACTCCTGTTACAGCCGAGTCGACTCCAGATCGCGAGAGTCGACTCCGACCCCAACGGACACATTGTCAGGATGTGCAGAGTGTGCAGAACGGGCAGAAAAATGTGTCTAACGGCTAGTTTCCGTGGGGGATGGCTTAAATAGCCACAGAGGACTGTAGCAAGGCAGAAAAGTACAATTCCACTCAAAGAAATCAAACATCCTTTCTCTGCAAACTGATTTCAACGAAAAAGAAGGAAGAGGGCCATTAACTCCATTCATCCGACTCTTCCCAGCATTAAAAGAAGTCTCCTCCTGCCTTCAAGTCTTCCAGATTTTCAAGAGGAGACCCAAAGTTCAAGAAGCCCTTCTCTTCTCCAACTCAAACGTGTTTGAGGGCTCTTAACTTTACTCTTATTAATATCGCTGTATATCTGCTTTTTAGAAGCTCTGTTTTTCTATTTGTCTTTGTTCTTTCCATCTTGTCCTTACTTGATTCAATCAGGGGATTGAATCAAGGGTATATAGGTTTGTTGGTGAGCTTAGGTTGAAACCAATGGTGTAAGGGTTCGATTGTGATCCCGGGAAAACAATCGGGGTGGTTCTAGTCGGTGAGCCTGGGAAAACCGACCGAGTTCGTTGTGACCTCGTAAAACAACAAGTTTGGTTATGAGCTTGGAAAACAACCGGCTGTAATCCGAGGAGTTATAGTGAATTCCCAAGTGAGACTTGGGGAGTGGACGTAGGAGCAAGGGTTAGCTCCGAACCACTATAAAAACATTGTGTTTGTGATTGCTTGTCTCTCTCTCTTACTCTCATTTCACTCACAGCACATAGCAACTAATTAATCATCTTGCAACAGTATTAATTAGTCATCCACAAACGTTTTAATTGCAAAATTATTTTAAAACCCAATTCACCCCCCCTCTTGGGTTGTTTATCTGGGCAACAAAAGATGCAATCAGTTGCAGATCAAGGTACTTATATGATAACACCTTGTGATTTCTCAATATGTGATAATTCGACCTGGGTATTGGATACCAGAAGTCCTTTTAATATTTGTAATTCGTTGCAGGGACTACAGGTCAGTGAGAGATTTGAAGAAAGCGAAAGGTTCCTAAATGTTGGAGATGGAAGATCAGTTCCAGTTTTAGCTTTAGGGATTCTGAAACTTGTATTCAATTCTCAAATAATAGCCTTAAGTGACTGTCACTTTTGTCCTTCTTTTCTATTGAATGTAATTTCTGTAGACCTTTTGGCCATGAACGGTTATGAGATTTCAATAAAAAGAAATTACTGTGATATCGTTATGAATGGTGTTACTGTAATGCATGGACAATTGAGTAATGGGATTTACATATTATCACAGCCTGTTCATGTAATGCACAAGTCCAATAAGCGCCCTAGAATAGATAATGTCACGGAAGTCTACCTTTGGCATCATAGGCTAGGTCATATTAACAAGAACAGGATGAACAGGTTAAATAAAGAGAGAATCCTCAATGTTAATGATTGTGAATCATTAACAACCTGTGAATCATGCCTTCTTGGTAAGATGACCAAGTCACCTTTTACTGGAAAAGGTGAACGAGCCAATGACTTATTGACCCTAGTACATTCTGATGTATGTGGGCCAATGAGCACAAATTCTAGAGGCGGATATGCATATTTCATTACTTTCACAGACGACCTTTCGAGGTATGGTTATGTCTATTTAATGAGACATAAATCTAAAGCATTTGAAATGTTCAAATTGTATCGTAATGAAGTAGAAAAACAAACTGGAAAGAGTATTAAAACTCTTCGATCAGATCGAGGGGGTGAATACCTTTCCAATAAGTTTTTGACATATCTGGAAGAGAATGGGATTCTTTTCCAATGGACTCCTCCTGGTACACCGCAGTATAACGGCATGTCAGAAAGGAGAAATCGAACTCTATTAGATATGGTTCGATCCATGATGGGGTTTGTTGATCTGCCCATATTCTTTTGGGGATATGCACTTGAGTCAGCCTGTTATATACTTAATAAGGTTCTAAGTAAATCTGTGAATAAAACACCACATGAGATGTGGACGGGACGGAAATCGGTACTCTCTCACCTTAGGGTTTGGGGGTGTTCGGCATACGTCAAACGTTTGAAGACAGACAAATTTGAATCCAAGTCTGACAAATGTTTCTTTGTCGGTTACCCTAAAGAAACTAAAGGATATTATTTCTACCTTGCTGAAGAACAAAAGTTGTTTGTAAGCAATAGAGCTGTTTTCTTAGAGAAAGAATTCGTTAGTGAAGGAACTGATAGCTCTAATGTTGAACTTAGGGAAGTTCAACATGTAGAAGATCCGACACCATCCACTGAACCAATTGAGTCGGATTTGATTAGATCAGATCCAGAACCCATCTTAGATGCACCATTAAGGCGATCAGGTAGAGTACCACGTCAGCCGGACAGATACTATGGTTTCTTGGTCCGGGATGGGGATCCTGTCGAACTTGATGAAAACGATGAGGATCCGATCACCTACATGGACGCAATGCAGAGGTATGACTCTGATGCATAGCTTGGAGCCATGCAATCCGAAATGGAATCCATGAAGGTCAATGATGTATGGACATTAGTTGACCCACCCGAAGGGATTAAACCCATAGGGTGTAAATGGATTTTTAAAAGGAAACGGGGCGCAGACGGAAAGGTAGAGACCTATAAAGCCCGTCTGGTTGCCAAAGGATATCGTCAGCGTTATGTATTGACTATGACGAGATATTTTCTCCTGTGGCAATGCTCAAATTCATTCGGATTATGCTTGCGATAGCAGCACACTTAGATTATGAAATCTGGCAAATGGATGTAAAGACCGCTTTTCTAAATGAAGATTTAGAAGAGAAGGTGTATATGATGCAACCTGAAGATTTTATATCTACAGATGAGTCTAAGGTGTGCAAGCTTCAAAAATCCATTTATGGATTAAAGCAAGCTTCACGGAGTTGGAACATACGATTTGATAAGGTGATCAAATCGTATGGCTTCATTAAGAATGAAGAGGAACCTTGCATTTATAAATGGGCAAATGGTTCAGTTATTATAATTCTTGTTTTGTATGTGGATGACATTCTTCTAATCGGAAATGACATTCCTGTATTACAATGAATAAAAGTTTGGCTATCATCTCAATTTGCCATGAAGGATTTGGGAGAAGCATCTTACATCCTAGAGATGAAGATTTATAAAGATAGATCTAGAAGATTGCTTGGATTATCCCAATCTACATACATTGATACTATACTGAAGAGGTTCAGTATGATTAATTCCAAGAAAGGCTATCTTCCGATGGGCCATGGAATTAACCTCTCTAAGAGGGATTGTCCGACAACCCCTCAAGAAAGAGAGAGTATGGATAGAATTCTATATGCTTCGGCAGTGGGATCCATAATGTATGTCATGATATGTACTAGACCAAACGTGGCATACTCACTAGGAGTAGTGAGCAGATACCAGTCTGATCCAGGTAGCAACCACTGGAAGGTTGTAAAAACCATCCTTAAGTATTTGAGAAATACTAAAAACCAGTGGCTTGTCTACGGTGATTCTGACTTAAAACTTGAGGGATATATCGATTCAAGTTTTCAGTCAGATCAAGATGATAGCAAGAGCGTGTCGGGATATATCTTTACTCTTAAGAATTGGGCCATCTGCTGGAAGAGTTCCAAGCAGCATACAGTGGCAGATCTACATGTGAAGCAGAATACATCGCAGCATCTGATGCCGCCAAGGAAGCTGTATGGTTGCGGAAGTTCATCACTGAGCTTGGAGTGACACCCTCCATTGATGGTCCAGTGACTGTATTTTGTGACAATACTGGAGCCATAGCTCAAGCAAGAGAACCCAAAGCACATCAGCGGACCAAGCATATTCTACGTCGCTACCACCTGGTTCGAGAGATCGTCGAACGAGGTGACATTGATCTCCAGAAGATTGATACAAAAGAAAATCTGACTGACCCATTTACCAAAGTCCTCGGCATCAAAGAGTTCAACGAACACAAGTCGAAGATGGGTATTAGATACTGTGCCGATTGGCTTTAGGCTAAGTGGGAGTTATTGAGAATTGTATCCTAAATGTCAATCGTCAGCATGTTGATGATTGAATTTTGTAAATGAATTGACAAATTAATAAAGTGTTATTTGGCATTATTCATTTCATTGTACATCTTCAAATGAACTTTTGTATGATGAAGTCCTTAGGACTTGTTTTATGATAAAGGAGGATTTATCTTCAAGTCCTTAAAACTGTTCGCGATCAAATGATATGCTGTTACTAGGACGACAGCATTTCACTGAACGTGACCAATTCCGGAATGCTCTACTGTCAAGAGATATTCCGAGTGGATATGGGTATAAGTTTGGCCCTCTGACCTGAGACCGCAACCTGTGACTAGCAAGCAACTCACTGTACTTTGGTACTGGACTACCTGAATTTCTAATTCAGTGACGGAAGGTCACTGAGTACAGTCAAGTACTTGCGTAGTCAGTTGTGAGTCAAGATTGAATTGACCCCTCCTGGAAACAGGAGATAATGCCTTGTGTTTAATTTAGCAAAACCTTGACCAAGATAATCCTTATGAGGAGTCATGGGATTTCTAAAGTTGAATCACATCATGGATGCACTTATTACAGAGTTGACAGAACTCTGAAGTCATCCTGGCATTTAGGAGTTATAGGGATAAATTATACGGTAACCATAGTCCAAGGATTCTTGAATGTTGCTTTGCAATCATTCGGCCTATCCGGACGTCGGGTACCATTGCTAGATGGTCATTTCGATTAGTACAAGAAATTGTTCTTGTGCTACCGGCTTAGGTTCGAACCTATGGGGTCATACGTATAGAAGTTTCTAGGTTGATCAAATGGCTGATTGATGATTAAGAATCATTCAGGGGTAATTTGGTCAATTCGATTGACAAATTATCCTGAGCAAAAGTTGCATTAAAATAATTATTAAATTATTGGAGGGTTAATTAGTAATTGGATTACTAATAAATTTAATTTGATTGAATTATTGGACTTTAATTAAGCCAAATTGAATTAGATTCAATGTGGGCTAAATTAGGGTTTGACCTAATTCGATCGGGTTCGACCCGAGCCGATTGGGCATAACCTACCTGATCGGACTTGATCCAATTGGATTGGGATTGACTCAAGTCAATTAAGAGTCCTTATTTGATGAGGATTAAGAGTTCAAATAATCAGAATTTATTATGGAGAAGAATTCCTAAAATTTAGGACCCTAACTTTCTTTTTTGGAGAAGAAAGACACCTCATCCTTATCCCTAAAAGCAGTGGTGCCTATCCTCTTTATTTTTGGCCAATTTTTGGCGTGAGGAAAGAGGAGGCGTGGGGATATTTTTCAGAAAAATATGGCGCCTCAAATCTTCCTAAAAAGATAGGAATCAAATCCCTAATTTGTAGGGACTGCATGATGCATCAAGCAGGGTGGCGTGCAGCTGAAGTTTGGGGCGTAATAACCTCCTGATTTTTAGGAATTCTTGGCACAAGATTAAAGAGAATTTGTTCATCTCTTAGCTGTCGATTCACCAGAATTTTTTGGGAATTTTATCAACCAAATTCGTTGGCCAAAAGAGGTGTGAGGTGTGGGGGGTCTTTTGGCTATAAAAGGACCCCCACACTTAGGGTTTGAAGAGATGGTCTTTAGAAAGGGTTCTAAATTCTGAAAAAATTCTGAGAGCCAGCCACCTTCTCTCCTCCTTCTTCTCCTTCATCTCCATCCTTCATCCTCTCAAAGAAGAATCAAAAGTTGAGTGCTTCGAGGGAGAAAAGTTCAGCCACTGCAGCACCTCTGCACGAGCTAGCACTCTTGCAGTTGTGGATCTTCCTAGAGCTTCGCGTGGACTATCTGTAGAGGCCGGACATATGTGCGGCTATACAAGGTGATCAAGGCATCATCAAAGTTCTCAAAGCAAAAAGGTATGAGATCTGATCTCATTAAAAATTAAAATTAGAAATCAACTAGGTTGCTGAAATTCTGCATGATTACATGTTAGACATAGAATCATGCCTACTTGTTTAGGATAATTGTTTAAAGTTCTGGATCTATTTTTATTGTAGAGATATGATCTCTAGCATGCATAGAAATTAAATAGTTTAATTCATGCTTCCGCTGTAAAATTTTTAAAAATATATGCATGCGACCACCAGGGTAACCCACAAGCCCTCCTCCCTCTCCTCCGTCTCCTCCTCTTCCTCTCCTCCCTTCTTCTCCTCCCTCTGCTCTTGCTTCTCAAGTGGTCGGCGTGCCGCCTCAGCCAACCACCATCACCACCCAAGTCCCCTATTTTTCGATCTAGTTTGGCTGTTGGAAACCCCACCGTCGTCGCCGCTGCTAGCTGCTGGATCAAGCCACCTGCGACCGGGATCCGCCGCCTCCGTTGACCGCCGGTAAGCCCCTTCTTTTTCTCTTTATTCCGTTGCTAAACATCCTCGAGTTCTGCCCTTGTTTTGGCCCCAAATCGAGACCATGCTCGGTTGTCTTCATGCCCGTCGCCGCAGCGACCGCCGGCCACCACTGTGGTCGGCTGGCCATCGACCGGGCGACGGCCCCCCGGCTGCCTAGGCCGGCCACCCAGGCCGACCACCTCGCCGATCCCCCTTCCTCTCCCGTTCTCCCATCTCTCCTGTCTATGGGGAGCTCGGTGAGGAAGAAGGCCCATGTGGGCCGAACTGGGCCAAGCTTGGGTCCGGTTCACTATGGGCCCAACTTAGGCCCAGTTGAAACCCGAACCCAAAATCTGGAATCCAAACCCGAAACCCGAAAATCCGGAAAACCGAAATCCGAAATCTGAAACCCAAAATCCGAACCCCAAAATCTGAAACCCGAAACCCAATAGTATTATTTTTGATTTTTCTTAGCTCTGAAATTAACAAAAAAATTAATTAAATGTAAACAGGTGAACCCGATCCGCCTACCTGAAGTAGGAGTTAAGCGAGAAGAGGTAAGTAACTTAATGCTTCAAAGTGCATTTTCTAAATTATTTGGTAAAATAATTATTAGTGGATTAAATTTCAAAATATGTTTTGTATTTAGTAAAATGGGTCTGGCATGTTAAATTTCATTTGAAAATTTTGTTATATTCTCTAAAATACGTAAATTATGATGGGGCAATTTATGAAATCTGTTTTTATATATATGCATTCTCAGCATGGCTATGACCTGTTCTGCTCTGTTCTGGCCCTGCCAATGGAGATTATACGTTGGACCTGTCGACTTGCAATTTGTGAGAAACCGGTTTCGACACCGTACCACCGATGATTAGAATAGTGGTATTTGGACACCGTACCACCGGTGCTTAATAATAGTGGTGTTTGGCACCTTGTGCAATCCATGCCACTGAGTTACGTGGTCGTAGCCTATTATGTTGAGATTATGATATCAGGGTTTTTGTAAAAATGATAATAAGTTTTGGAAAGAGAAAAATGATGTTATTTGTGATTTATTCCCAGTCATTATTTTGTATTTTGATCTGATATGCTTTGACCCCACTCTGGGGTATTTTGTTGCTTACTGGGCTAGTGTAGCTCATTATTCTGTTTTCTGTTTTTCAGATCCAGAGATTTGATCGTACAGGATTGGGAGAGTGCGTTAGATTTTTCGATGATTTCTTCAGTTATTGGCATTTTAGCTAGATTAGCTTGGACATTTGAATTATATTGGCATATGCTATTTTGAAATTTTGTAAGACTGCTTTCGAATATTTTAATTATTTATGTCAGTTTTAAGTATCTGTATTTGCTTCGATATGATCAGCTGCCTTGCACGCCTGTGCGGCCCGCCATGCGGGCGTGCGGCGTCTGCCGTGCTCCGGGCTCGGGGCGTGACAGTTGGTGAGGATGACTTGCCGGTGCATTCCGGGACCTTTTGTTTGCAGATTCCGCTGGGTCTATTCATACCCGTGTAATATGAAATGTCTGTTTTAGCAAAAAAAAAAAAAAAAAAAACACCACTTGGTGGGGGTGCCCTCTCTCTCTCTCTCTCTCTCTCATAGCTCATCCAGTTCTTCTCTCTATGCGATCCCAAATCTCCTCAGCGAGGGTAGTTTGAAACCCTTTTCCGCTCAACTGGATTCGATCTGCTCCTCTTTTCATGAGGAGTCTTCGAAATTTTTCGGAAAATTTTACTCGCAGGTATTGAAAATTTCTTTTTCCTGACCCTGATTTGTTGGAATGCAAGGGATCTGGTGTTCTTGTGTTTTTCTTTAGTTTTTAGTTGCTATACTGCGATAAATCCCCAAACTTAGAACCTATTCCTTCATTTGGTTGCTATTTAACAATTAGATCTGTTCGCTAAATTTGAAAGAAGGTTGTTGTAGTATAGTAGTGAGTATTCCTGCCTGTCGCTAAATTTGAAAAAAAAAAAAAAAAACAAAATTGACGTCTAACGTTTTATTTTAGAATTTAAATGAAAAGTTAGAATCTTTTCTATTATTAAAAAGGAAACTCACAAGCAACGTGCATGACACTCTAATCAAAATATTATTCATTTCCAAAGTACATGTATTGCTTATTAACTTATCTATTTAGTGCCAAGCTCTAAATGCACGTGATCTTATAAATACAACACTTTTTTCTCACTCAAGTAAGAACCTCTTGAATCCTCTCTCTCTCTATCTCACCGCTGAATCCCCTTCACCCTATTCTTTCTTTTTTTTAATATACGCCTGCATAACAGTTTAAAGCACCAGTCTTGATGAATGGAACTCAACTGCACTGTAGATGACTAGTTACAACATAAATATTTGGCTAAATTCTATTGAAAGATATGAAATGGTCTATACTTAGCATTAGGGCTGAAATCGAATTGGATATAGATCCAGATACTAGCATATCTATATTCATATATGTTTTATTTGACGAATACATATATGAATATGGATATTAGTCGGATGCAAAAAATTATCTCTATATTTGTTTTAAACGGATACAGATACAAATCGAATACCGAATGTAAAAATATAGATATATATAAATAGACATATAAATCGGATAATTAAACTTTATTACCGCAAAATCAAAGATATAACTAAGTAGGTAATAATCTAAATTAATAGCATATTAATGTGGATATTTATTTTTCTAAAAAGTTTATGAGTGCCATATAAAATTAAATAGGGTGACAAATGGAATTGGATATTCGGATATGGACCGGATAGTTGCATGTCCATATCTATATACATTTTTCTTTGATGGATATGAATAAAGATACGGATATTAGTCGGATGCTCAATTTTTATCTATATACAAATAGATTCGGATACGAAAATGAATTCGGACGGATATTATCTGATCTACTTTCACCCCTACCTAGCATTTACATCTTTTTCAAAATTTGTGAAAAAAAATCAAATCATGAAAGATGTTTCCATGTTTTAATTATCAATTTTTCTTTTCTTGAATGCATGAGAAATAATATCGTGGATAAAAACTTTTTTCTTTTTATTTTTTTTTACAAAAGTTAGGTGGGCGAATGCAGTTGACGGGCTAAATTTGGTGGGGCCTTATTTCCGACAATCACAAGCCAAAGTTGTTCATACTGGTCTCGAAGAATTAAATATTAAAAAAGTAGAACATGAGGAAATTGGGTTAACCATTGATTGGTATTTAGCAATATGCCACTTCAAAATAGTGCGTATTGTTCAATGTTCGTAAGTTTGCCGATTATGCAAGTACTACCTTTTAACAATTATAATTTGTTCCTTAAAACCTTTACAATAAGATTGCAGGATTCTAAAAATTTAATATATTGCAGCTAAGCAAACTTTAAGTGCAACTTGGATGATACATACAAATAGTACTGTGTCAATAACTCAAATTTAATGCATTACAATTATTTTTCTTTTGAATATCAACAAAATCTGATAAATTTTCTTCTTATGAAACAATATCCAACGCAATTAACTGATAAAAGGAAAAACTGTTTTGGAAATGGATCTGCATTGATTTACTCAAACCAATATATTAAACACCTTGTGAAACACCAGGAAAGATATGAAGAAACTCTTATGCTGCCTCGGTGACTCCCTTAAGTTTCTCACATAATTTTTTTTTGCATTCTCGCATAAAGAAGCAATTATTTACTTGGTTCCCACTCAAAAAAAGCAACCTAGTCGGAACTCGAGCACATCCTACTGAAACTAGACAACCAATTTTTATATCAGACCATAAAAGTTGTGCTTCGCTTACGGCAAAGATCGTTGGATTATTTGATACTATAGCTCCATCTTGCCAGCGATTTACATCTGAAAGGAAATAGAAGCAAAAGGTGAGCAACAAAATAATTAACTACCAAATACTAAGTTTTTAAAGAAGGTCGGCACCATCCACTTGATTTAAACAATATGAAGACTGTTGCCCAAGGTGACAACCCAAGAGGGGGGGTGAATTGGGTTTTCTAAAAATTATGTTCCCTAATTTTTACTTTGAATAGAATGCAGCGGAATAATAAGATGTTATTTACTTAAGCTCTAGGCAATTACAAGTAAAGCAGTGGAAGATTAAGCTAGAGCAATTATACTATGGCTTTAGGGTGCAATTGATCTAAAAACAACTTATAGTTGTATGATCAATTTTAATCTATGTGTATGGTAAGAATGGAGTGGAAGCTAAGCAAATCACTTATAACTCTATAGAAAACAAAGCTAGAGATATTACACAATCAAGCATGAATGGAAGGCATGAAATACAAGAGATAAGGCATCACAAACACAAAGATGTATAGTGGTTCGGTGCACCCCAGCACCTACATCCACTCCCCAAGACCTCTTGGGAATTTCACTATAATCCCTTAGATTACAGTCGGTTGTTTTACAAGCTCACAACCCAACTTGTTGTTTTGCGAGATCACAACGAACTCGGTCGGTTTTCACAGGCTCACCGACTAGAACCTACCGATTGTTTTCACGGGCTCACAATCCAACCCAGTTGGTTTTCCCAAAGGCTCACCAACCACAACCTTACAATGATTGTTTTCCGGGTTCACAATCAACCCGGTTGATTTTCCCCAAAGGCTCACCAACAAACCTTAACCCCTTGATTCAATCCCTTGATTGAATCAAGTTACAAGATATTAGAACAAGAGTTTAAATCAAATACAAGCTTCTCAAATAAGCAAATATAGCAAATGTAAATAAGTAAAGAAAAGAGAAGAAGCCCTCAAACTAATTTGTAGATGGAGGAACTCGGCTTCTTCTTCACTTGCCCCTCTTCTAATTTTGTACGAAGTAGAGGATCCCCGAGGCAGCACACGGATGGAGAGGAAGCTTTGGGATTCACTTGGATGCTCTTCTTCTCTCTATTTTACTTTGAATGGCCCTTTTGTGCTTATGGAAGATTTTTCTTGTAATCTCTTTCAAATCTCTTCCCTAAATGTTTTCTCCCACTTCCATACCCTCTTCCCTAGCTCTCCTCTTGATTTTATAGTTTTAGAGGGAGTGCAAACAAAAATCTAGCCGTTAGAGACAAAAATAGAGCCGTTGGAATCAAGAAAAAACTAGCCGTTACGCCTCCCAGCGTGCTGGAGTTGACTCGGCTGAAGTAGGAGTCGACTCTGCTGAAAATCAACTTTCTGTTTTGTCTGTTTGCAGTCCTGGAGCTGACCTGGGAGTCGACTCGAGCAAGAGTCGACCTGGGAGTCGACTCGAGCATTGTAGCATTGAAAATTAACTCTCTATTTTTTGTCTGTTTTCAGTCGGAGTCGACTCGTAAAGTTCTGGAGTCGACTCGAGCACTGTTCCTTGAAACTCCAGAGTGCCAGAGTCGACTCGAGGACTATTCTTTTGAATCTTTCTTTGAATTTGCTCCTCCAACTTAAATCCTTTGAACTTGAAACTTGGGCCAATAAATTGTAGCTTTCTTCTAACTTTTCTTGAGAGCTTTTGAGGCCTTCTTGTATTTTTCCAACTTGCTATGTTCCTTGCAAAACAAATTGTCTTTCTTCTTGCAACACAAACATTAGTATTTATACTTCAAGGTTTTGTGATCATCAAAATCAATCTTTAAATCAATCTTTGGGTCATCAGTCTCCCCCTTTTTGATGATGACAAAACTTGGAGTATATGCAATATAAAATATATTGTGTTCTAGAAGTAATGCATAGCTAAGTTGCATGAAGTAGAAAACATATATATATAAAACATACTTCATGATAATGCTTCAGATTTAATCAGCTTAACACAATCAACATATTTCAATTTAAGCTGATTTGTATTCAATTCAAAACATAAAGCATTCTGAGCATATACTCAGATATTCCTCCCCCTTTTTGACAACATCAAAAAGATAGTGAAACGTTAAGCACAAGGATAAGAATACTCAAGTATTTCTTCTCCTTATTGTACTCGGATTTGCATGTCTAATTATTGCAAGAATATGAATCATATCACTCAAGGCAATAATAAAAAAGATTAATGAGCATAGATCAGAGCTAATTAGGATAATTTCAAAGGAGAACACATCGAATGTGATTCCAAGGATAGTTTTCAACTCAAGTGTAGGTGGAATCTTTCTTAGGTTAATTCAAGAAGTACCACAAATGATATTCAAGGAAAGCACGAATGGAAATTTAACTTCTCTTCAATAATAAGTATGAAAGCTTGTTCATTTAAGATCTTTTGCCCAATATATTAAGTATTTTGGCAACATGAAAGCAATTTCACTAATTTTCAGAGTATAAGAGCAATATATTAAGTATGATTGCAAAGTTCTTTTATGGTGTAAAAAATATTGTGGCATAAATACTAAAACATGAATTCAAGCAATTTATGATATATCTTAGAATATACATAAAATTCAAAGCTTTTAAGGTTCTTTTAAAGCTCTTTTAAAGAATTTATTCCTTTAAGAAGAAGCACATTTTGGTACATATAATAATGAATTGGCACAAAAATTGAAGTTCTAAAGAACAAGCCAATTAGGACTCATTACTGAATTTCCAAAATAGATTTTCTGAGAGAAACTCAAGAAAATTCAACACATTATTCTTCCCCTTTTTTCATTAAGTTAGAGGCTCTTAAGATCAACTGTGTGAATTGCAATTTGGTTCATGATTTGTGCAGAAGATATATTAACCAAATAACACGCCTCAAGATGTATCATAAAGATTTTCAGATTTAAATTTCAGATGATACATATTGGAGAGTATTAGAATTACTTCTCATTTAGTATTCTTTCTCTTGCCTTTAGTTATGGATTTATGCAATTAAGTTCCATAAGATCTCTCCTGAAATTTTCTTTCTCCCCCTCAATTGATCATTCCATTTAAGAGTTTAGAATTTAATAAAATTGTCAATCTCGAAAATATATTTTCTATAAATTTCAGCTTATTTTTATAAGACTCAAGGTTTGAGATAAGACAACTTTTATAGAACTCATCTCAAGGTATAAACTTATTATATAATTAAAGCAAGTCTTGCAATATAAGGAGGTTCATCAAAATCAATCCATAAAATTCAAAGTATGCATTAAAGTAACTTTAGGATAAGATACTGAATATCTAAAGCTCCCCCTCAAAAGATGCATTCTTCTTTAATCATTCTTTTCTTTTGTTGAATTTCAGATTTTAATGATAAACGTGAATAAAACTGAAACTCTATGATATCAAGAATGTAGAGTGATCTAGAATTATTCAAAATTTATAGCAATCACCCTTTTTAATCTTTCAAGAACAAGTTATGCTTCCTCTTAATTTTTGAGAAACTGTACTGAAATATTAATCAGAAAAATGATTCATTTGAAGCTCAAATTCTTTCAAAAGCATTTACATTTTCTTTCTTTTAAGAATCATTTGAGTGAGCTGAAATGTTTCTAGACTTAAGATCATTCACTCTCTTAATAATATATTTATATTGATGGAGGTCTTTAATAATGTAGGGGAGAAAAACATATAGATGATCATTGAAGTATATATATTTATAGAACTCAATTTCTAAATCATAGTTTTTCAGCAACGTATACATGAAGCACAATAAATCTTTTTAATATCAAAATAAAATCATATATTTAAAAATATTTGTTTGCAATTAAGATCATTGAAGGACACATCAGTTAGACCAATACTAGTACACTTTAAGGATAAGAAAAGATATGTTTCGGATGCGTATCGAGACAATCAACCAAGGTGTCAAAATTAATTTTGTTTTTCTTATATTAAAATTTTCATTTAGAAATCATATTGAGTTATTCTCCTGAATGACGTGATCATTGAAGCATATAACTAAGGTTACAAAGATGTAACGATATAAGCATTTTTAAGTTAAGTTTAAGCTTTTATACAAAATCAGATTCTGAATTTTCATAAGAATTTCCAAGAAGGCTTTAACAATTATAATTTGAGATATGTATCTTCTACATTGTAGCTCATCTTAAATCACTAAGATTGAAAACACATATTTCAATAACATTCGAGCACTTTCAGAATCTTTGTATTTAATATTGAGTTTCGATACAAAATAAAGAATATTTTAACAAGCATTAGGACATTATGTATCAAAGTTAGGCAAGTAGAAAGATAGATCAAGATCAATTCATTTGCCTAAATAGAAATATCCTTCTCTTCTTCTTTTTGTAAATCTATTTAACTTTCAAAGATAATCGTGAATGATAAAACTGAAATTTCTTTTTAATATTACTAAAAAAAAACTCTAATCAGTATTTTAAACATTCAAGCATTGGAACACAAGTTAGTTTGAGGCAAGGATGAAGCAAAGACTTGTGAGCAAAGTTAAGACATATTTCAATCAACTTATCCAAGCATGGAGCATTACAAAATATTGAGAACCCATAATTCAAAACATCATGCCACATGCACAATATATTATGTTTTAAGTCATGCATAAAAACTACTAAGAACAAGCATGTTAAGGATCAAAATCAATTCTTTTTAAATAAACTCCCCCTATTTAAATATAATCTTGCATTGATTTCATCCTTAAAGTGTGTTTTCAAGTGATAAAAAAAACATGATTCTTCTTATATACTTTCATTTATTTTGTCTTTCATTTTTTTTACTTTCTTATGCTCTATACTCTATTTGCTCCCTATCCGGTGGAGTTGGAAGGGGCACGAGGTACTACCACTAGCCTCCCTCTTGTGCCGTCCCTAATATACCCTACACCGAATAGTTGGGTCAAATAGTGCCGGGTACTACCACTAGCCTCCCCATTGGCACCATCCCTATGATGAGCAATATAGAAATGTTAAAATGTTTACGTCAAACTCTCCTTGTTTAAGTGTAATTAATTACGGATTTTATCCCTTCTAAAAGAATGCTCACACAAGTCTCACAAATGTGCCGAATATATTATGCTTGTTTTGCTTTTCCTTAAGATTGGAGTATTTGCCTTTACTTAGATTTTACTTTACTTGAATAATATCCATTTTTCTTTCTTTATCTCTCTCTCTTTTTGTTATTCTCAAGTAATTTACATGAAAGAGCAGAATTAAGAAATAATCTTATGTATCATATAGATGTATATCATGCAAACAACATTTTCATTGTGCTCAAGGATTTATAACTTCTCACAAGTTATTTTAAATCAAAATTTTAAGTATATACTTGTGTATTTCATTGTTATGATATAGGCAAAGAAATATTTTAGTTTGAGCAAACCATGAAATAATTTCTAAAAGCATAAGTCAATTAATGCATATATAGACATGATATCTAGAAATTAATATTTAAAGATTTTAATCATGCCATAATAAGATTTAAGTTATTGACTTTGCTTAGCTAATTTATGAGAGAGGTATCTAAAATTACCGATTCATTCTGCATTCTTCAAGTCAAATACCTACTAGATTTCTTATGTATGAGCTTTTGGCTGAAGAAGGTCCTCTCTCTTGTTTGCATGTGAATGTTTATTGTATCTTACATGGAGATATCCTTCAAGTTGAAATTTCTCATTTTCTTGCTCAAGAATCCTGCATTATTAACAAAATTCTTTTCTTTCTTGAAGGAAAGTCATTAATTTCTTCAAGATACAAAACATTCATACAGCATATTTCTTAACTAGGTGACTCAATCATAAGATATGACAACAATTGAATGTTGAGTCATTTTACTCAAGAGATCGCCTAAATATAAGCAAACACATGTCACTTGAACTTAAGAGATAGTTTCATTAACCAAGAAGGTTCAAGGACAAGCATGTGAAGCAATAGGAAGATTTATCAAGGTCAAATCAATTTTTTTTTATTTTCAGAATCAATTTAGCTTAGATTCTATTTGCTTAAGATAATTATCAATAAGACATGTTAGCTAAGTTTTAATCAATTTATCTTAAACAGTTGTTTCTATCAAAATTCAGATTATGAAACATTAGAGTTAGATTGAAGTCTTGCACAAGGGCACATAATGAGCATACAATCTGGTCTACTAGCTGTATAATAAAATAATTATTCTATCATGCTTCAATACAGCTTTAAAATAATAGATCTACTTTGCTCATCTTTTTCAAATTCTACAAGATGGGATCATAGACATACCTTCTTCATGCCAATCTTCTATGAGAGTTTTCTTGTGGACTAACTTTGGTCAATGAAGATCCCCTTTCTTGTTTGTCTTAATTTGGAGTTTGAGAGAAGATGCTAATTCATTCATCATACATATTTCAAACTCACCTTGCATGAGCTTAGTAAAATCTTCATATAACTCTTCATTAGTAGAACCAAAAATGATGTCATCAATGCATACCTTGAGCAAATAAGATATCACAAATTCTTCTTTTTGATGCATAGATTTATCACTATTACTTTCTATAAAAAAAAAAGTTACTTAAGCTTTTATATCCTGCTTTTGATGCTTGTTCCAAATTATATATTGCTTTATCATATTTGTAATAAGTATTTTCAAATATGGTGGTTATTTAACATATATCTTCTTTAATAAAATAAGCACCTAGGAGTGCATTCTACACATTCATTTGATAGAATATAAAGCTCATAAAGCAAGCAAATGATAATGGTGATCTTTACTTCTAATTATGCAAGAATCAAGATCTATTTCATCTTTTCTTGATTTAGTCTTTTAGTAGTCATCAATTTTTCTTCATTAAGTGCATTTCTGAAAAACTCAATTTGGTTATAATTATTAACAAGTTTACAGATTGTTATATGTAAAAGATTAACCATATACATATATAATTTAATTTTAGTATCTTGATAATAAATCATTAGTCTCATAAGGAACAAAATGAATTGATATTTCTACAACTCGAATCTTTTCATTGAATGTTCTATATGCATTGCTTGATGAATGATATCCAAGGATAGACATATCTTTATCAGATTTGGCATTATTTTCATAAGAACATATCAAGCATAGTATGTACGACTGAAAAATATGAGAGATATGCAGTAGTTCATTTTCTATTTTTCAGAAGATCAAAAGAAGTTTTCATCAAAAATAGATCTAATAAAAGTCATATGTATGACAAGCAGTGATGATAACCTTTAAAAAAAAATCATTTAAGTAGATGACTATCATACACAATTGTCTTTTTCATTTCTTCAAGAATTCTATTAACCCTATTTTACTTAAGGTGTCTTTGGTGCTGAAATAATTAATTTCTGTATAAACTTTATCAGGATTTTAGTTTTCAACACTGTGTCATGATACTCTTTATCTTCACAGTTTGGAAACCTTTATCATTTGAAACACTTTTACAAGATTTAGCAAATACAGAAAATATTTCAATTTTATTTGCCAAGAACACATCCAATGTAAGCTTTTGAAAACTTAGTGATGGAAACAACATCTTTAGATTTAGAAATTGATTTTTGTTTGTTTCCTTAGTTAGCATGCATGGTAAACTTTGATCTTTCAGAAGATAATCTAAGTAAGCCAATGGCAAGGTCTTTTGAGATTAAGTACATACTAGCATGAGTTGATTTTATATGCCAAAGATGGTTTCTTTAATCTTGGTATTCATAGTGCATATATTCAAAAGCACACCAAGTACACATTATCATATCTATGATCAATAAACAATAATGCCATGGATAAAAACTCTCAATCAAGCATATAGAGAATTCATAGAGTTATTCTTAATAAATTGATTAATCTTTTAGCAACTTGTCCAATAGTGAGTAAAGTATATTATAAAATGAAGTGATTTGATTATATTTCCAAAAGTATTTTCTATATCACAAAATTGGTCAATACTTGCAATTCATATTTTAATCAAATACTAAAGCAAAAATAATGATGAAATGCAAGGTTTACTGATTTCATTATTATTATTATTATTATTAAATTTTTTTATTATTTAAAATTGCTTTTCATAAGTATGTTTTAAGTTTCATTTTTGACGTGTGTCTTGAACACCCACTTGTATGAAAGTTCCATTTGTTCCATGGGTATCTTGGCACACCTATGTCTACATCCTCATATTTTCATTTTGGGTACCCAAGCTTGCTTGGGTCCTTGAGAGTTAGGGCATATGGTTCCTTTTGGAACCCAAATTTGTTTAATTGTAATAACTTTACCACTTGATTTAATTATGTTAGAACGATAGGTAAAGTTGTTATGTCCATTCTTTTCATGTTTGAAATATGTTATCTTATTTAATGGTTTGCTTGATGCATTGATAACCTTTTTCTCTAGAGATTTATTGTCAAGTAAAGGAGTCAAGCCAAGTTTTGATTTATCATAAGCAACATATTGGCTTTCAAACATCAATTTTAATCGTTCTGAATTTACAGTGAATTTGTTAATAAGAGATTTTGATTGGTTAATTTCTTCACATAAGTTTTGATTTTCTTTAATTAAATTCTGATTTTTTCGAATCAATTGTTCTAAATTTAACCTTAAGCTTTCATTTTCAGAATTTAGTTTGTCATATATTTTAGCAATAGAATTTTTTTCTTTTGAGATTTCGAGATTTAGCTTTTTAAGATTTTTATTTTTGATAGCTAATTTTCTACATTCACCATACAAATCATGAAAAGCATTTAATAGTTCATCATAAGAATATTCTTCATGAAATTCATTTGGTGTAAAATTAGATTCAGATTCTACTTTATCTTCTAATGCCATAAAACATAAGTTAGTTACCTCTTGTAGTTCATTGTTGCTTCTAGCTTTCAATTTTTTGCTTGACTCTTCCTTGGTCAAGGCTTTCTTGCTTTTTATCTCTTTCTTCCTTTCTTCTTGCTTCCTCTTCTTCTTTGTCTTTAGGAAGCTTTTGAATTTTTTTGTTGTTCTTTCTTCCTCGAGTCGACTCGGGTTTACTTGGAGTCGACTCGACTGACTTGAGAGTCGACTCGAGATCTTCGGGAGACGTCTCGTTCTCAGAGGCCTAAAAGATGATTCTCTGTCTTTTGAACTGTTCTGCCTCGGAGTCGACTCGGGCCTTGTCGGAGTCGACTCGGCTAACTTGGGAGTCGACTCGGAACTACTTGGAGTCGACTCGTTCACAGGATCTTCAAGACTGTGTCTCTGCCTTTCAGACTGTTCTTCTCTAGGAGTCGACTCGGACAAACTGGGAGTCGACTCGGCTACTGTGGAGGATTCTGCAATCTCATTGTTAGTACGCAATTGAAGCACATGTGAGCTAATCTGAGATTTATCATAAATATTTTCTAAAGTATCCCAGATCTCCATAGCAGATAAGCATGCAGAAATTTCATTAAACTTCGTTTCATGAATAGCACAATATAATATGTTCATAGCATTAGCATTCAATTGTGCTAAGTCCTTTTCATTAATAGTTTGAGAGAGTGTGTGAAGGTCATTTATTATGATTTTCCATAAATAATAGTTTTGTGATTGAATAAAAATGCGCATGCGTGCTTTTCAATATGTGTAGTTTATGCCATTAAATAGTGGAGGCCTATCAATTAACTGTCCCTCTCCTAAAAAACTATCTATTTGAGTTGTCATGATCTTTGGCTCTTGTCGGTTAAGACTATAATTAATAAAAGAGCACCTGCTCTGATACCACTTGTTGCCCAAGGTGACAACCCAAGAGGGGGGGTGAATTGGGTTTTCTAAAAATTATGTTCCCTAATTTTTACTTTGAATAGAATGCAGCGGAATAATAAGATGTTATTTACTTAAGCTCTAGGCAATTACAAGTAAAGTAGTGGAAGATTAAGCTAGAGCAATTATACTATGGCTTTAGGGTGCAATTGATCTAAAAACAACTTATAGTTGTATGATCAATTTTAATCTATGTGTATGGTAAGAATGGAGTGGAAGCTAAGCAAATCACTTATAACTCTATAGAAAACAAAGCTAGAGATATTACACAATCAAGCATGAATGGAAGGCATGAAATACAAGAGATAAGGCATCACAAACACAAAGATGTATAGTGGTTCGGTGCACCCCAGCACCTACATCCACTCCCCAAGACCTCTTGGGAATTTCACTATAATCCCTTAGATTACAGTCGGTTGTTTTACAAGCTCACAACCCAACTTGTTGTTTTGCGAGATCACAACGAACTCGGTCGGTTTTCACAGGCTCACCGACTAGAACCTACCGATTGTTTTCACGGGCTCACAATCCAACCCAGTTGGTTTTTCCAAAGGCTCACCAACCACAACCTTACAATGATTGTTTTCCGGGTTCACAATCAACCCGGTTGGTTTTTCCCAAAGGCTCACCAACAAACCTTAACCCCTTGATTCAATCCCTTGATTGAATCAAGTTACAAGATATTAGAACAAGAGTTTAAATCAAATACAAGCTTCTCAAATAAGCAAATATAGCAAATGTAAATAAGTAAAGAAAAGAGAAGAAGCCCTCAAACTAATTTGTAGATGGAGGAACTCGGCTTCTTCTTCACTTGCCCCTCTTCTGATTTTGTACGAAGTAGAGGATCCCCGAGGCAGCACACGGATGGAGAGGAAGCTTTGGGATTCACTTGGATGCTCTTCTTCTCTCTATTTTACTTTGAATGGCCCTTTTGTGCTTATGGGAGATTTTTCTTGTAATCTCTTTCAAATCTCTTTCCTAAATGTTTTCTCCCACTTCCATACCCTCTTCCCTAGCTCTCCTCTTGATTTTATAGCTTTAGAGGGAGTGCAAACAAAAATCTAGCCGTTAGAGACAAAAATAGAGCCGTTGGAATCAAGAAAAAACTAGCCGTTACGCCTCCCAGCGTGCTGGAGTCGACTCGGCTGAAGTAGGAGTCGACTCTGCTGAAAATCAACTTTCTGTTTTGTCTGTTTGCAGTCCT
This sequence comes from Phoenix dactylifera, assembly GCF_051530095.1. Lineage (NCBI taxonomy): Eukaryota > Viridiplantae > Streptophyta > Magnoliopsida > Arecales > Arecaceae > Phoenix > Phoenix dactylifera. Next base: position 36,618,378 of record NC_143190.1, on the reverse strand, counting down.
GGAGCTGACCTGGGAGTCGACTCGAGCAGGAGTCGACCTGGGAGTCGACTCGAGCATTGTAGCACTGAAAATTAACTCTCTATTTTTTGTCTGTTTTCAGTCGGAGTCGACTCGTAAAGTTCTGGAGTCGACTCGAGCACTGTTCCTTGAAACTCCAGAGTGCCAGAGTCGACTCTGAACTTCCAGGAGTCGACTCGAGGACTATTCTTTTGAATCTTTCTTTGAATTTGCTCCTCCAACTTAAATCCTTTGAACTTGAAACTTGGGCCAATAAATTGTAGCTTTCTTCTAACTTTTCTTGAGAGCTTTTGAGGCCTTCTTGTATTTTTCCAACTTGCTATGTTCCTTGCAAAACAAATTGTCTTTCTTCTTGCAACACAAACATTAGTATTTATACTTCAAGGTTTTGTGATCATCAAAATCAATCTTTAAATCAATCTTTGGGTCATCAAAGACGATACAAGGCTAGGAGTGATTACCATCAGAGTAATCATGAAGATAATATGAGGCTGCAGATGATACTCTTTCAGCTTGCCATGCATGGTGCTTGCAGCTTCTAATAAAAGCACTATGCAGGATACCAATTTGAGCACCAGAGGCAGATGCGAGATGGTAGCACCGTAGCACCTTGGCCATTATCGTGAGTGGTTTTCCAAACTATGCGTGTGAGATGCATGGGGCATAACGCACAAGCAAAACAACCACACATGATTCCAGCACATGCAACAACCTGCCAAAGATGACCAACCTAGGAGCCCAAATTCTCCGGCGACAAGCACCGGCCCTCACCTGTACAATTCAATCTCAAGAGGGGCTTTTAGGTAAGTGTTCTAGAGCTTTGGCAGACCATCGTTCTATCACTCTCTAGCTCAACCTCTACTATTCTCTGAGTGTTGCTCTGACTTAGCCATTGGAGAGTTCAACGCCGGACGCTCTCCAGTAAAAGAACGTCCATCTTTTGGACCACAATTGGGCCAATAGTATTGGAGCTAACACAACTTGATCAGAATTGAGTTAGTTTGGGTTGGTTCTCCAGCTACTCAAAAATTAGTTCAAAAAGACAAAAAATCCTTTCTTGATATTTTGTGAATCTTATATTATGGTTCTTTTTTTTTCGATTGACTCTTGGTTTCATACATATCATCTCTAATAGCCTACTATCTTCATCGATAAAAATATGTACTAAAGTATTATGAATAATAATGATAGGGCTAAGACAAGTTTAATGGAAAATATCAAATAATAAAAGTAAGATCTTAAGAAGAACTTTAGATCATATGGTGCGACCCCTTGCCACTTTATTAAAGTAATGCATGTCTCTCCATCTGCATGAAACGCGCTGGTCCGGAAACTTGGAGGCTTATGAATTCGTAGGAGTGAGTATTGGTCCATCGAGTGGTCCGAAGACCATCGAACCTTGTTGGCCCATGTTTTATCAGGCCAAGTTCAAAAGAATAGAGAGGACCATCACAAAGGTCAATGTATAATTTTCACACAAGAGTATAAAAGGATGAGAACTAGTATTTTTTGTGGAAAGTCGATCTCCGGTGAGAACCCTAAGAGATCCATTCTATTCTCTGTAGAGAGACTTCTTCTTGTGATTATGGCATACTGGAAATTTTATGTATATTTTGAAGTGGATTTAAACTAGTTATCTGACTGGAATGCGATAATATATTTGGATCTCCTTGTATTTTTTGACTTTCATTTTGATTACAATTTGACTTTTTAGTGAGATTATACTTTGACATGCAATTTTTGCTAACGTACTTTCATATTGGACCAAGTTATAAATGTGGCTCTAAACTTGCACCATGGGCGTTAAATATGGTTTTCAAGCCTATCACATGGATAAGCTCGGTCATAGTTATGGCTCTCGAATTATGATTTGTTGGTTAATATTTTGAGCATTTGAATAATTCAGAAAGTATGAAATCTTGATTATAAAACTATAGTCTTGCTAAAACATATCGTATTACTTTATGAAATTATCTTATTAAGGCAGGACTACTTAATCTTGAAGAATGCTGTCTACCTCGGGCTCCTCTAGAGACCGTTTTCCCAGGGACCATCGACTTAAAATCACAGCTTTGTATATATAAAAAAAAGCCAATTAAAAATCATCCTCATTTCCCAATCTGTATTCTAGAATCACAGTTCCTTTATTTTTTTAATACCTTTCTTGTCTCTCTTTTGCTAGGTCGGAGTTGGGTAAGCCTCAAATATAGCGAAGTTCTCCCAATTCGTGAGGGAACGGGAGAACGGAGGCCGCACGGTCATGCGAATCATGAATTTTTGAGGGAAAATAGTTAATTTAAGTAGGTCAAGTTGGGTTATGTTAGCTCCAGTACTATTGGCCCAATTGTGGTCCAAAAGTTGGAACTGATTGGCATAAAAGAATGAACTCTGAAGAATTTATCCTTTTCTTACAATAACTACCAAATACTAAGTTTTCCACATGATTTAAACAAGATCAAGAAGATACAAGGCTAGGAATGATTACCATCAGAGTAATCATCAAGATAATATGGGGCAGCAGATGATGCTCTTTCAGCTTGCCATGCATGGTGCTTGCAACTTCTAATAAGAGCACTACGCAGGATACCAATTTGAGCACCAGGGGTAGATGTTCCAGCTGCACCAATCGCAGGACTTTCAGCCATTCCTGAGGGGAGCTCTGGGGTGCCAGCCAGCGGTTAGAATATTATATGAAGAAGCTATTACTGGAAAATTCAGTATTCACAAACAAAACAAAAACAAGGGAAATCCATCTTACTCTCATGCTGCATATATCAAATTATGTAAACCATGATAGTCAAGAAGGAGAAAGATTATCATGACCATTCAGATGAGCATTATCATGATTCATGAGAGATCATTCAGCTATTGCATTACATTAAAAAAAAAAAAAAAAAATCTAAACACAAGGTAGACCAACCATTCCATGGAAGAAGTTTAGAAGAGATTTTCTGTGACAAAATAGCTAGATGACCAGAAAGATATAAAAGAACGCCTTACTTGCAAAATAGCTAGATTATCCCCGAAAATGAGTATGGCAGCATCTTTTATAAGTGAACTATGTCATTAATCTGCATATGATTTATTATAGAGCATAGTGGAACTAGACCAACCTGATAGTTTTGGAACAAAATGGTTGAACCCTAATACACCTCGGAACCAATCATAGTAGACGTGGAGGATTGGCCAATCAAAACCTTCCATGAAGCCTCCAATCGGCCAACCAGGCTAGCCACGTGGCAAGCTTAAAAGCCTGCGAGGAGCTCTTTGAATTTCGAAATCTTTCCACATCTGACAGCACCTCGACCATTATCGCAATTGATTTCCCAAACTACACATGTGAGATGCATGGGGCATAACGCACATGCAAAACAACTACATATGATTCCGGCACACGCAATAGCCTGCCAAATACAACCAACCTACGAGCCTAAATTCTGTGACGACAAGCACCGGCGCTCACCCTGTACGATTCAATCCCAAGGGGGTTTTTCAGGTAAGCTCTGGCAAACCATCATCCTGCCGCTCTCTCAACCTCCACTATTCTTTGAGTGTCGCTCTGACTTAGACATCGGAGAGCTCCCCGTTGGACACTCTTCGGCACAATGATTTCTTCATCTTTGTTTTTTCGGGTCATACTCGATGTTGGATTGGAATCCTAAGCACGACCCAAGCCTTCTGGCATAGTTTCAAGCGCGTCGCCAATGTGCACGGCCAAGCAGCCAACTATTGAGCCCTCCAGCAATCTCTCTCGCTCGGCACCACGATCATACAACAATCCCATCTTTGAAAGGGTGCATAGTTTCATGGTTCTTACTGCATCTAGTTTGCAGTCTCTTACGTCTTGCCTCCGCTTCTGCTGCTATCTTCCACCAAGCTTGGATCTAGTTTTCTTGTATTCTAGTAGGATTGCATATTCAATTCACATCCTATGCACCTTGATCTTTGATATAGATCTTTTGCTTTAGTAGTAGCAATGTCCCTTCAAAAGGGTTCGCAGATGTGCGTAGTTGCTTCAATGTGCTGACAGCATATTGTGTTTGATCTTTCCAGGCCTTCTTACTTGCGCCTGTTCAGGATGCCCTGGCGTGCATGGGTTTCATAGGCCGCCACAATGCTTGAAGCAACCTGGGAGCTGCAAATTAAACCGTTACTGGATTATGGTTCTTCTCTCCACTTGGACCCCCCAGCCAAAAGACTTCATCACTTGGAAGTTGAGCCCTGCATGCAAGCCGGGTCTTTCTCGAGTCCACCAAAGTTTGTTTCAAACCATTCGCTGACACCTCATCTGCATCTGAAGAAGCCACAGCTGAGTGCGCAGTATTCTATTTCCCATCATATTTTAAGAGCTTCTATGACATCTCTAATCCTCTTGGCTCCCGCTATTAAGTTTAACCTCATGTATGATGTATGAAAGCCAATGCTTGCAGCAGCTTTGCACCCTCTAGAGTTTTCAAAGCACTCCAAACTCCTTTATTCATCTATCTGCATTGGTCTCAAATCAGCTATTGCACAATTCAATCGGTGGATTTGTGCAAACGAAGGTGAATCCTTCTCTTTTACGGAAGGTACAACCCCTATTTATAGATAACTAAACCATGGTGATGGTGAGTTCGGATCCACTGCATTGCACCGTTCATACCATAAAAGTCTAATCTTGCACAGGCCATGAAAGTCTAACTCAAGCATGCGGACGAAACTTTTCGACTTCAAATGCCCTTCCCCTCTTCTTCCCACCCCCTGCTCTCTATCTCGTGGGTCACCAAAATGGGATCATTGTGCCCTGCCGGTGACCAACCACCAATCGCCTTATACCTCGCTATTTTAATGCTATACCAGATCATTATTTTAGAATTCATGTGGACCCCTTAAGAGATAAGGCTGGCATAAATTATGAAATCGGGTTCATATACTTCTATTATGTGCCTGTGGCTGGCTTTTATCTTTGTAAGATGTCCTCCATTATTGTACATCTAACGTGACAGTGATGGCCTATTTTGTCCTATCACATCTTCACGTGGAAGAAGAACCAGTGGCTTGCACCAATTATTTTCTATGTTTACCATAATTACATCCTCCACAATGTCTATCTCATCCAAATCTAATTTTCGTGCTTCAATAATGACTTGCACTTGCGTTGAGCCTTGGACTTCTTCGTGAACAGCACATTCAATAGGAATAGAGGGAGAAAAAAAAAAGGGTTTATAAAAACTGCCAAATGGGTAAATTTTTTTTTGATAAAATCGGGTTTAGTAAACCAATCTACTTAAAATACATCCATATCAATCATAAAATAAAATATGTAAAAAATCTGAACATATATCTAACACAGCAATTCAAAATATGGTTTGTGTATGATTAGCCATATTCTTTCATGTCGTTGTCCAAGTTGATCAGCATGACAAGACTTTTTTCTCCATCCTGAATAGGCGCAAGTTGGGGGAGAGATGCCGAAACCAAAGCATATAATATCGTAACAGAGAAAAGAAAAGGAGATGGCTAGGTCCCCACTGCGGAAGAAGTTCAATAGCAACTGATTCCTCTCATGGCAACCTTTCTAGGTAATAGTGTTGTTCAACATCAAGGAGAACAGCTGCTAGATTTTCGTACCTAACGCGCTGTATTTCATTCAATTGATGCAGTGGCAGACGCGCACCGTATTAGATTGACATTGTAAACTTGCAACTTGAGTCTAACGTCATCTCCAAAATATGCATTTGTCCAGTTGCGATATTTTCGTACCTAACGCGCTATATTTTATTTTATTTTATTGCTAAAAATGCTATATTTTATTCAATTGATGCACTGGCAGACGAGGTCTTCTTTCTTTTCCGTGAGCACGCGGTCTTCAATTGATGCACCTTGTCAATAGGTTTAATCACACCGCTTAAAATTGCAAGCTAGGAACAAGGCCGAACGAGCAAGCTTCTGGTCCTCAGGTCACGGAGAGCAAGACTACCGGAGTGTCCTCCAATATGGATATGGGGATGATCGGAATGATAGTCGGAGGATGGTTTGCAACCTGCGTCGTAAATAAACTGGCTGAGAAGGTTTCGCTGCATTTGGACGACCAATATGATCTGCTCACGGGTGCGAAGGCTATGGCGGAAGATGTAAAGGCCAGGCTTCCTCGTATCCGAGCCGTGATCCAGGCAGCGGAGGGGAGGCCGATCAGGGACCCAGCTCTGGCTGCATGGCTGAGGCAACTCAAAGATGCTGCCTACGAGGCTGACGACATGCTGGATGAGTTTGAATTCAAGGAGCTTCATGATAAGCTGCACAGCAAGAGCAAGGTGAGCGACTTCGTATCCCCCGCTGTTAAGCTTCTCAAGCATTTTATAATGTCCGACGATGACCTGAAAAATTTGAAAAATCTTGCGGGAAATCTTGAAAAGATTTATCTTGATATCAATTGTATGGAAGAACAATTAAAGGACTACAACTCACAGCAGAGGAGTGTGACCAGAGAGACCAGCTCGATTATCCAGGACATTGTGGTTGGGAGAGACAGAGAGAGAGACATGATATTAGATGTGTTGTTGCATTTAGCTGATGAACCGGATTCTAGCATCAAAAGTGGGGCTGGGAGTAGTAGCTACCCGAGTCTTGGTGTTCTCCCTATAGTAGGCATTGGGGGTGTTGGCAAGACTGCTCTGGCTCAACTTATTTATAATGATGAAAGAGTAGCAAGGCATTTTGAGCTGAGGAAGTGGGTCTATGTGTCTGACAATTTTGATGTCAAGCGGATTTCTAAAGAGCTGGCATATGACTCGGTGCACGACCGACTCCCGGACGATATTAGTTTGGATGGCATTCTAGGGAAAGTTGGAGATGCTACGAGGAACCAGAGGTTTTTGTTTGTCCTTGATGATGTGTGGGATGAGACAGGTAGCAAGTGGAGGGAACTCCGTGGTGCCTTAACATCTGGAGCGAAGGGAAGCATGGTTCTGGTGACAACACAGAGTCCAGTAGTAGCAGAAGTTACGGGCACGATGGACCCGATAGAATTGAAGAGCCTACAAGAAGATGACTACTGGATACTTTTCGAACATTGTGCGTTCGGTGAAAAAATTCTGGAGGAAGAGCGAAGGGAAAAATTGCAAACAATAGGAAGAAAAATATCTGAAAAACTACATGGTTTACCTCTAGCTGGGAAGGTACTGGGAAGTTTATTGAACTCCAAACTGGATGAGGATTACTGGAAGATGATCTTAGAAAGTGAGTGGTGGGAACATGAATATGTTTTAGATAATATCCTTCCATCTCTAGCTTTAAGTTACGAACACTTGAATGCAAATTTAAAGCAATGCTTCGCTTACTGTTCCATATTTCCCAGGAGCTATGTTTTCGAAAAAGATCGGTTAGTCCAGATGTGGATGGCTCAAGGTTTTATCCAGAACAAGAGTCGAGTAAGAATGAGAATGGAGGACATCGGGGGTCAGGTATTTGACGAATTAACTAGCAGGTACTTCTTTCTACCAACTCCGACTGACAAGTATGTGATGCATGGTCTGATAAGAGAATTGGCAGTTTATGTTTCGTTGGATGAATGTTTGGTCATCAGCGATGAGAAGGGAGAAATTCCAGAGACAATTCGCCACCTGACTCTGAGAACTGATAGAATGGATGCAATTACGGACACGTGTAGACTTCAAAACCTACGGTCTATTTTATTCTTTGGTGATTATGATTCAGAAAGATTTTCCATTTTTCTTGACGGCATGTTAAAACAATCAAAAAGCCTGCGTGTCTTGGATTTATCTTACAGTCAGGTAAAGCTGAAGAAGCTACCGGATGCTATCAGTGGGTTATCACATCTAAGGTACTTAGATGTCTCCTGCACTAAGATCAAACAGCTGCCCAAATCATTTGGTAGGCTTTGCCATCTTCAAGTTCTGAGGATTCGATCCTGCCACCTTAAAAGGTTACCCGAAGACATGAGCAAATTAATCAACTTGCGGCATTTATATGGAGAAGCGGACACAATTTCTCTAATTGCTGGGATTGGAGATCTTACCAACCTTCAAGAATTAGAGGAATTCCAAGTCACGAAGAAGAAGCGACATGAGATTGGAGAGTTGAAGGGCTTGAGAAATCTTCGGAGACGGCTTGCGATCAAGAATCTTGAGAATGTCAATAGTAAGGAGGAGGCCATGGAGGCGATGTTGAAAGACAAAGAACACCTAACTGCATTGCATTTAGTAAAGAATTTAGATCCAAGAAGACTTCCTGATGCGGAGAAGGAGATATTTGAAGGCCTCCAACCACATCCCAGTCTTAAAGAGCTGAGGATCAAGGGCTATGGCGGTACCAGATTTCCAACTTGGATGGTGGAAAGCAAGTTTCTCACCAACCTAGAATTTATTTCTCTAGATTCTTGCGGCAGGTTGGAGAGTCTGCCACCGCTAGGGCAGCTGCCTTTCCTCAAGGAACTTTCTATTAATAACATGCCTGCCGTAAAACGAATTGGTCGTGAAATTTATGGTGACACTAATGTGGCATTTCCATCCCTCGAGGTACTATCATTTGATAACTTGAAGGAATGGGAGGAGTGGTTGGAAGCAGATGGCGCACAATTTATACCTCGCCTCCGTATATTCCACCTCCAAGGTTGCTACAAGCTAAGGAAAGTTCCCCTCCTCTTCCTGTCCTCATCGGTTGTAGAGCTCCGCATCGAATATTGTGGTGACTTCGGCAATGCACTGCCCGGATGTTTGCAGGGTCTCACCTCTCTCACCAACCTACGGATCAAGGATTACCAAGCCCAAGTATCTCTTTGTTTATCACATTTGAGTGCTCTCAAACATTTGGAACTTTGGAATTGCCGGGAGATGAGGTTAGTTGGGGGTGGGTTACAGTTCCTTACTACTCTTGAAAGCTTAGAACTCACAGCATGTCCTAAGCTCATCGAGTCATCAGAACCTGTGCAGCTCCACGAGGAGCAGGGACTGCGAACTCTTAATGGTCTCACCATAGACGACACGGTCCTACTTCAAAATCTGTGGATTCTGTTGGGAAGCCTCCCCTCACTTCAGGGGATGCATATTTATGCGTGTCATGGTATGGCCAACTTTACAAGGGAACAGGAGCTATGGTTCCAGCAACTGACATCCCTTCAAGAGCTGCGGATTGATGAGTGCCAGAACCTTGAAAGCCTACCTACTTCTTTGGCAAATTTTCCCTCTATCAAGAAGTTAGATATATTCACCTGCCCTAAGGTTAGCTCACTGCCGGGGAATGGCCTGTCTACTACGCTCAAAGAACTACACATAGAAGGATGCCGTTTGTTGAAGGACCGATGCCAAAGAGGAGGAGCTGATTGGCCAAAGATTGCTCACATACCTTTCATACGTATTGATTCCGAAACCATACAAATGCTGTGAAAAGGGAATTCGATGCCACTCCTACATCCATTCTTCAGGTAACCTTCAAGTTCTGTACATAATTGCATGCACACGTATATATCCTAGTTCCATTTTTGCATTGTTTATGCATTAGTGACTCCAGATTACGACTATATACAAGGATAATAGCTTCACAAAGTCCTTATTTTCTAGCTTTTTTCTTCGTTTTGTTTCGTCGGTTCATTTTCATGGCTTTAAGACATATCCTCATTATCATTTTTTGATGGAGCAGCGAAACAGCCACCCAGCTTTATTAAGAAAGTAAAATTACAGAGAAGTTATAGGAAGAGGGGGGATGTGGAAGATTAGAGCTTTGCAGGATCTGGAAACACTAAGATCAGAATAACAAAACAGAGGATCTGAAAATGCTCTTGCAAGGCAAAAGTATACCAGTCTCTGAAATTCGGCTGAGTAAAACATGAGGATGTAATTTCCTTTTACAGCACTGGATGATGCAATCAAGGGATCTTCATGTCATCTATACCACCTGTTAGTTAATTATTAACATGTTGTTTAAGCACGCATTTAATGTTTCGGTCTATAACTCTTGTTTCAATTGTTCCTTGAAATATCCTTGTTGGTGCAAATCTCTGCGAGGAAGCAACTCACCTTGTATTCCTCCGCACAGACTTAAAAAAAAAGTCTATGGTTGCTAGCCATGCATCTGTGACAAACTTGTTTTAATTAAGAGGTTCGCTAGTTCAGCTATTCCTATTGATATCAGCTAGCCGCCTATGTCTTGCATCTGAGCTTATGCTATTAATATTTACTAGGTTTCTTGAGTTCTGATGGTACTATGTGTTTATAGTTGCTTCATTATGGTGCTAACTTCATGCTGCATTCAATTGTCTCAAATCCTTTCACAGGCACCAGTTCTGGATATTGTCATACAGGTTCGTTTTGTTGGTCAGTTCCAATCCTTGAGCAACTTGGGGTCTACAGAACTTTCACTAGGTCTCCTTGCGGATTTGCTTTCTATTTGGGAACTTCACAGCCAATGAATTCTTCACATGGAAGCGGAGCCCTCCATGCAAGTCGAGTCTTATCTGAATCCACTGAAGTTGTTTAAAACCGTCCATTATCACCGCATCTGCCTCTGAAGAAGCCACAGCTGAGTGCAGCATATTCAATTTCGCATCATTTATTTGGAGCTGTTGTAGCATCCTCTATCTTGTTAATTCCTGCTGCTATGAAGTTTAGCCTTTTGTATGTTGTATGAAAGCCAATTTCTGAAGTTGCTTCCGAGAGAGCTTTTTTACAATCTGTTGAAACCAAATATCTGGATCTGTTTGCAGATGATAAACCCAGAGTATGGCATTCAGACTGAAATAGGTTCATGTTTTATTTGCAAATAACCATCCAGAATAAGTAGGAACCTGCTGCTAAAAATATCATTTTTCTAATTGTTTTTTCACTTTGGCTATTTATGTTTTTCATTGTGTTGAAATTAGATTGTACTCATTTTGAGAAAAATTGTGGCAATGTCATTTTCTGCCTTTGAACCTGGAACCTCTCCCCAGTGCATGCTGAGAGCAGAGTGTGATACTAACAAGCAGATCAAAGTTCTGTTGGCTTTGGTCCACCCTTACCTTTTGCAGTTTTTCCCTCACTAGATATGTATTCAGGTGCAGGGTTTGTGGGATGCAGGATTCAGGTTCAGGTCCACTGAACACTTGCTTGGTTTCCTACGGAGACAAATGATCTGCTGGAATGCATTTCCATTACTTGGATTTTGAATTGAACATTTTGCTTGGAATTTTGAATTGAACACTCTTCTGGCGAAACTTTCCTGTGAAGGCATGTTCAGACTTCAGGAAGTCTGGTGAAATGGAAGCTTTCAATGGGTAAAATGGTTCTAGAAGAAACAATCGAGTAATCCAGTCGTGAGAGAGAACTGTGAGATAAGTGCTTTGTTCTTGCAGTATGACTCTGAGAAGTTGTTTTTGAGAATAACTAGTTTCTATGCACAAAAACTGCACTTTCATATTGCCATTTCTTTTAAATGCCTGCTTGTTTCTTTGAAATTTTGTAAAATGAACAATTACTTAACTGCCTTTTTTACTAGAGTCAATGTTTCTTGTAAGCATGAATTTATAGCTTGGCGTCATCTGTGAGGCCCAATAGTTCCACATCAGAAAGACTTGTTCCAGAGTCTGGGCATATGAGGCGGGTGTCTCCAAATCCGGCAGGCGCATTTTGGGTAGAAAACAAAATCGGGAAGGGATCTGAGCGGTGCGTGCGGCACGTATACGGGCTCTGGAACCGGACAATATCTGAGAAGTGAGCCCCGTGTTCTTCCCTCATGTGACCTCCACGTGGGCACTGGGTGTCGCACGTGCCCCGCGGAGGCGGGGGCGTGACATTTGGTATCAGAGCCGAGGACGGCTCTTGTCCGATGGTGGAAAGAGTGTGAGGCCCAATAGTCTCACATCGGAAAGACTCGTTCTAGAGCCTGGGCACATGAGGCGGGTGTCTCCAAATCCTACAGATGCATTTTGGGTGGAAAACAAAACCGAAGAGAAGTCTGAGTGGTGCGTGCGGCACACGTGCGAGCTCCGGAACCGGACAATATCTGGCAGGAGAGCCCCGTGTTCTCCCCTCATATAGCCCCCACGTAGGCACTAGGTGCCGCACGTGCCCCGTAGAGGCGGGGGCGTGATATCATCCGATGGAGAATCCATCTATTGGTTCTCCATATTGCAATGCATCCATCCACTTTGCAAAAATTTTCTCAGCAGCTAATTTGATGTCATTATTCAAAAAGAAACCCTTGAGGCCCCATCCATAGGCCTCCCGAGCTAACAATAGGCCTAGTCCAATGACGACTTGAAGGGTTCTGGATGTGGCCCGACCTCTTGTGCTGGGGCATGGCCCAGAACAGCCCATTCCTAAATCTAATTGCTCACGCGCTTCTCGATTTTGTTTTGGAATTTTGTCTTTGTTCTTCTTCCTTTTCGAGCATCGTTTGGCTGCAAACATTGCTGTGGTCGATCGATGGCCTTCCGGTCATGGAAGACTGGCACCACCAGTCCTCTACCACCTCTTTTCCTCTCTCCATTCCTCTAGTGTGTTGTCGCCCCAATTGATGTGGCGTCGATCTCCTCTCCTGTGGCCCTCCTTGACGTCTTGAGGAAGTCAAGGCACTCCGATCGGTCTAAGCCATGATCAATCTCAAAGAGGAAGTATTTAAAATGTGCAAATACTATCATATAATTAAGAGTTAAGCTTTTGAGCATTCGTGGCACTTATTCTTCTTGCAGAAAAATCTTTATAAGACTAGATGAAGGCAAGATATTGATTGGGACTGACTGCTGGAAACAAATTTCTTGACGACATTAGCCGATAACATGAGCTATTAAAGCACCACTTGGCAAGGGGCAGAACCAGGTTTTCTATGTGAGAACCAAGCTCTAACACCATTATCAATATCATCTTGTATTAGATTATATGCATTTTTATTTAAGAGTAATTAAATAATAATAAACTATCATGTTCACATCAGCTTTGGGGATAAAAATAGTTTTATTTCATTATACTGATAAACAACGACGATTGTTCATACTAAAATCTTGATAATTTCAAGAATTTTTTGGGACATACGAGCAAGGGGCGTGCTCACAAACGGACGTGTTAAAACTGATTTTTTTTGTACTCTTATACCTAAGCCCTCTACCATATAAAAATTAGAGATAGGTTCCGTCTTCTGTCGTGGCGTTAGATGTCAATTCAGCGCAACTTTAACATTTAAGCCCTCTGTGATATAAAACTCAGAAATAAGTTTCCTCAGTGTATGATGCCCGATATCAACCGCAACGAGCCTGCGATGGCGACGGCTCCGGCTCTCGCCTCTCTCTCTTTCTCTCTCTCGCTCTCTCTGAACCCTTGACTCCCCACCGTCAATCTCTCTCTCTCTCTCTCTCATAGCTCATCCAGCGCTTCTCTCTATGCGATCCCAAATCTCCTCAGCGAGGGTAGTTTGAAACCCTTTTCCGCTCAACAGGATTCGATCTGCTCCTCTTTTCGTGAGGAATCTTCGAAATTTTTCGGGAAATTTTACTCGCAGGTATAGAAACTTTTTTTTTCCTGACCCTGATTTGTTGGAATGCAAGGGATCTGGTGTTCTTGTGTTTTTCTTTAGTTTTTAGTTGCTACTGCGTTAAATCCCCAAACTTATTTATTTATCTCCCTTAAAAATCAACCAACTAATTCTCAAAATTTTCATCTTTTCCCCTCCGGATTGATGTAATCTCAATGCTTGGCGAGTTGTCTGGGACTCGCATAATCATATACATGGATTAATTGGAGATTCTCATTAATGCCCGGTCCTTGTTCTCCTTCGCAGTTCCACTGGGAAGTGTAACCACTAGTATATGGACATGCAATGCCAACATAAGGCCCAATGGCTGATGATATTTGGCCTCTTCTTCCACTTGATCTTAACCAGCAATTGGGCATGTCATGCCGCTGCTTTGTCTTCTGACCAGGTTAGCATGAAAACTTATGATTTGCATTATGGGCTGCACCTGAGTCTCCTAACATTGTTTTGTATTGTTTTTATTATAATGAGGTAAGATAATAATTTTTTCAAAGAACTCGTCTTCGAGTGTTGTCGTGCAGGATATATGTGTTGTCTGTATATTCATTGTATCTTTTTTGCTATATAATTTTGGTCACATAATTTTCTGTTATCATTGTTTTTTGCCATTGTTTTCATTATAAATTATTAATACTTATATTTCCATATACTAAATTTAATGTCAGGTGAGCAATGTGGGAAGCGGTGATGGGAGAATCTTTGGCTGTTTGCCATGCTCTCAAGCTTACCTTGCCAGCTCTTATTTTGATCACCGCAATAGCCTGCTTGAATCGGATTTTCATGATTTTTTAGCTCAAGAATTCGGTACAGGTGACTTGTGTAGAGGGCTGGCTAATGATATGAATGTGCTTGGACTTGCAGACCTGCACCGGCATCTGAGCGGTGAAGGTTCTCATCGACATGTGGTTTCCGCCTTGACATTTGTTAACCAATCAGATGGTATGAAGTGGCTTGATTCTCACTCTTGTGAAGCAGTGATTATTGAAAGCTTATCATATTCTAGCAGCAAAGCCAATTGATTTACTCCTTCGCTAAGTGTTGACAACTTCCACCCCCCCCTCCCTCCCCCCCTTAAACAGCCTTTCTTGATGCTGCTGTTTTTGGAGACTCGAATCTGGAATTACTCCAGCTCTGTCCAACAGATCAATTGTTGAAATTCACATGGATATTAGGAATGACTTGTTGGAGAACCATGAAACTGTTATTCAGTTACCGCTGCATGCTAGATATCCGGTGAGTTTAAGAAAAAAACAAAAAAGTTACGACACGTTACTTTGGAGTGTTTCATGTTATTGAAGAATTTGTTTATATAGTTTTGGTGGTTGTATGCTGAAACTAGCATTTTATATAATTAAAATTTGTAATTTTAATTGGTGAATTGTTTAGCAGATGCATATAATGTACATTATCAAACTTAAATTATTCAAAGTTTGTGACATTCAACAACTAGGAAGCTCTCAATGCCAAATGTGTTGAGTTTTTTTCCTCATCATTTCGTGTACAACTAATGAACTTCTTAGCTTAATTTTATGCATATAGTTGGAGAATATGATATTCTTCTGTATAAAAGGCATGCTTATTATTGTTTTGATGGTGCGTTGTATTGAATTTTCAATACTAGTCGGAGAATTGTCTCAAGTCCAATCATTGATATATTGTAATATGGGTGACTATTGAAGCCTTGGGTTGTAAGATGCCAAAGGATAACAGAAACTAGAAAACTTATACATGAAGTCCATTATCAACCTTCATGCAATGGTTAGCATCATAAAGATGAAGCAAAAAATTTTGTTTCAATCAAAATATATAAAATGTGATCAGAGGCACGTGGGGAGGGTGGTTGGGAGTGTGTGGCCTCATATCGTGAAGCAGGGAAATGGAAGTCCGACTTTTTGAGGAGTGAGACAGAAAAGCTACAAAGTTAAATCCCTATGGCGTCCCCCATGTAAAGATTTTTGAATCATTCTAAACTTGATTTAAATCTCCACGGGGCCCCCTTTACCCATCTTAAAACTGGAAAATGACATCTGGACTCCATCTTATTTATTAGGGAAATACCAAACCAACCATGAGGATTGAAAATTGAACTACCTTATTCTCGTGTTCTTTATTGACTTTAAGATCTTTGGATTCAAATGAATTGCTTCAGTGACTTCTAACTCGCTGACTTATATTGAGTAGAACTTCCGACTTTCTGAGTCTTAAGTTGCTGGAGTAATTCATTGTTTAGGGTACCAATGCCTCTCTTCTTACTTCTTTCTGATGTGTTCTTCTTTTTGTTTTCTCCTATGAAACTTTTTATATTAGATTCATCATCATTTTTATTAGAAGTTTGAATCACATAGAATATAAGCTTTCTATTAAATAAGAAATGGAGATGAATGCATGAGAAAACTTGTAATTGCAATTTATTTGAGTTACTGTAATTCCTGTGTCAGATTGCACATACGAAGTCAAGCGCTTTTCCAGCAAATGAGGTGGTTGACAGTATTATAGCAAAATGGGTATTACCATGTATGCATGTCTTTACATTTACAATACCTGGATATTGATTATGTTGTACCTTGGATTCAATAACACTTGGTCCTAAATAAATGAATATTAGTGGGGCCAGCTCTAGTTAGACAATTTGGCTTTCACTCCTTATCCAGGGAATATTTCTCCTTTTATAGCATTGGGATCTCTTAAACTTTTCCAAATCATATAGAAGGTATCGCACCAGTTTCGTATAGTTAACCTTAAGAAGAATCTCTGAACTAGCTCTTGTAATTTTCCACTTAAACTTTGAAGCATAGTTTGTCCATTTTTCTATTTACTAGTGTTCTCTGCCCTACAATTTCTGGTAGTTTAAACTTCAATCACATTTGCCAGAGTCAGTTCTGCAAGTTTTGAAACATACAGTTTTAATTAGTTGATTTCATTTGCAGCCCCTTGACTCCAGTGGTTGTGCAAGGATCGAAATAGGCCGACCAGACTTGTTCATACGCTGTAGACCAAAACAATTACAACCAGAGTCCTGTTCATGGACACTTAAAAACCTGGCTGCTGGATATGCGAAAAATGTCATGTGGCAAGTACCCTGTGGAAATGAGGCACATACAGGAATTGTATCCAGCATTACTTTTGCTACAGCACTAACGTGCGTTTTATTAATTGTTTTATCAGCTATTTATTTTTCTGGGAGCAATAGTATCAAATGCTCCTAATGATCATTAGCAGCATTGCTTTTTTATGTTATCGGACGCCCTTTTCTCTTTCCAGTTACTTTAAATTTGTATTAAAGGTTTCTTCATGATCATTAACAGAGGGAATATTTTTTTTTAAAATTATTTTCTACCACTCATCTTTGCAAACAGGTCTTTGAGGAAACTGGTTTAGTTAGTTAGAAGACCATCTCCACTGTGTTGGGTCTTCTCCTCTGACATCTTTGCAGCTGACAACCGTTTCTATTATCCTCATATTTCAAAACCCACCTGTTCTTGCTAATCCCTTCCTAATACTGCTATGTGAAATATATAGGAACCTATCAGATGATGACCTGAGCCACTCCTTTGTACAATGGGTACAGCAAGATATCCAATATTTTGCAACTTGGATTCAGTTTCTTACTGTTCTTCTGTCATCTTCACCTGTATAACCCATTTCCTCTTCACCTTTCCTTGGCCTCCTATCTCCTGGCTTTATTATAATACAGCTGCTGGCAATGGTTTTATCTAGAAATTTTGTGAAAATGCATGTCCCAACGGGTTTCCAATATGGAAGTAATTTGTCATTTTAGTAGAAAAAGATTGATGATCAATCGAGTTCGTTCCATTGTTTGATCACCTAATGTCTTTGATGGGATTTCATGTGTTGGTTTGTTAACATATAAGAGAACACTGTGGTGGAGAAAAAAATGAAAACAGGAAAAGCAAAAAAATAAACATTTTTTCTCATAATCCATAGAAGTAGATGCATGCAGGTAACATTTTTTCTCATAAAAATTTTAACATTTTTTTCTCATAACATTTTTTCAGGTGAAGCCTGCATTTGAGATACATGCAGGTAACTCATCTTTGTCTGGGCCTGAATAAAATTGTGTATCCCAATGAGAGACCTCTACTATCTTGAAATGGATGTACCCCTCATGCAGCTGACATGGTCTCAGTTTTTTACGTCAGATCAGCTGCATGGTAGTAATATTATGAAGGCAGGCTTGCTGTTAACATTCCTACCCTTTTTCTAGTGTAATCTTAGACTTTTATAGACATGCTAGACAGAGCCCTGGATAGGATCAATTGAAACCCCCTCATTGTTTCTGCTACTTTTTAAACTCTTATTTGCTCGTAGTGATCCAAATTGATTTGCTTGAAATTGTGGCAACTACAATTGGCTTCCGTCCGTTGGAAAATGTTTATTTATCATCAGACCCTCTCCATGGTTTTGTGGTGTGATTTTGGTAGGAGCTAACTGCATTTTTTTGAGATGTTTCTAAAAAAGTAGTCGAGATGTTTACTTTTTATACTGAACTTGGAAAGCTGTGAGCCTGTTCGTTGGATTTATAAAATATGTCCAAGTTCTATTTCAGGATGGTTGTTCTATCGCAGGACGACTTGATGAAACAACATGGATGCTTGCTTGACAGGAAAACAGAGCCCAACGGATTTATACGGAACTGCTAAGATTTTGGCAGCTTCGTAAGGTTTCATGCCTGCTCCTGTGGGAGAGTATAGTAAAATCAGAATGAAGTCTTCTCTATTTTTTCTTTTTACTTTGTTCATTGAATGCAAACGAATCTTCAAGGAGAAAGTACTTAAGATAATGCATTAACATGTATCAAAGGTAATGCATTAACATTTAATGAGCCATTTTAACTGCCTCAAGAATGAATTATGTTTATTTGAAACACTAAGTAATTTCTTTATTTTCCATATATATTCATTCTAAACTTTTTTGTTTGTGCAGATTTTTGGATACCTATATCACTAGAGCTCTTTACGTCTAAAACAAAAGAATGTTTGAGCAAATTAAGGATAATTGCATCATTTGCTTTCCTTGGCATATAATTGGCTTAGAAATATGTAGTTAGTGGTATGTAAGTTGTACATGTACAATGCATTAGGATTGCATGAAGGATTAGACGTTTACTCATTTAACTCAATAGTGTTTAGTGTTTACTTTACAAAGGTGCACAACGATTGTCCGCCCGCATTTCCATTCCCCTTGTCCGGTTGGAAATGGCGCCAGGTTATCCCACTTTGATTTCATGGATCTTGAATCACCCAATTCTTAGATGAAGATGATCTTGAATCCCTCTTAAAGCAGGCTTTATGTGCCCGAAACCTTGTAAGTTGAGCAAGAAAAAGTATGATAAATTAAAGTTCATCAAATGACGTTCACCTACGAAAACGTACAAAGTTCAATATATATATATATATATATATATATATATATATATATATATATAAACAAGAGCATGTTCCTTATCCAAATTTTTACATAGACCATTCCCACCTTGACTATGAGCCCCTCCACAAAATAATAGGCACCGCATGACTTAGGAGTTGAAATTAGACTTCGTTCATAGGCTAGGTGAAACTAGGGTTAGGCCGGATTTTCCCCAAAGGTTGATATATTTTACATAATTCTCGGCCTAGCTTAGCTTGACCTTTGTGCCTATTTTCTAGGTCCAAGTCTGGCTCTTACTTGAACTTCGGACTTTGGACAGGGCTTCAAGCTTTCAGACCATTTTTCCCAATTTAAAAAATAATGATATTAATTAAAAAAATAAAAAATGCTAAATATGAATAACTAGATATTACCAACAGCAGTTTGAATACTAGATAACTAAAATAAAGTACCGTAAGATTGTAGATCTTTGCCCGGTAAGTTTACATACCAACAAACCAAGGAGTTTAATCATAAAAACCCAGGGCTAAAAGAAATTCTAGGTCAGGCTAGCTTGGGCCAAAATTTCATCTCTAAGCCCGAATCCGGCCATGTTTGGGTTGCCTACGGGCCTAAAATCGTGGTCCAAGCCTCCCAACAAGGCTTGGGGCTTGAGTGGGTGGGAAACGTCAGCCGGCCAGTGAACATTTGTAGTTGGGATATAAGAACTTCATCTTGGTATGAAGTTGACAAAATCTAAAACACTTGAACAATCTTAACTTCGTAATCCAAAAAAATACTGGATACTGTTCATAAAGATTCAGCTGAAATTAAACTCGGACAAAAATCTGGACCCTCTAATCCTATCGTTTAAATAATTGATTTGACCTACGTCCAATCTAACATGTTAAACTAACTTGGGTAGGTGTGGTTGGTCCAATTTAGGGTTGTATGCTGAAACTAGCATTTTATATAATTAAAATTTGTAATTTAAATTGGTGAATTGTTTAGCGGATGCATATAATGTACATATCAAACTTAAATTATTCAAAGTTTGTTACATTCAACAACTAGGAAGCTCTCAATGCCAAATGTGTTGAGTTTTCTTCCTCATCATTTCGTGTACAACTAATGAACTTCTTAACTTAATTGTATGCATATAGTTGGAGAATATGATATTTCTTCTGTATAAAAGGCATGCTTATTATTGTTTTGATGGTGCGTTGTATTGAATTTTCAATACTGGTTGGAGAATTGTCTCAAGTCCAATCATTGATATATTGTAATATGGGTGACTATTGAAGCCTTGGGTTGTAAGATGCCAAAGGATAACAGAAACTAGAAAAATTATACATGAAGTCCATTATCAACCTTCATGCAATGGTTAGCATCATAAAGATGAAGCAAAAAAATTTGTTTCAATCAAAATATATAAAATGTGATCAGAGGCACGTGGGGAGGGTGGTTGGGAGTGTGTGTGGCCTCATATCGTGAAGCAGGGAAATGAAAGTCCGACTTTTTGAGGAGTGAGACAGAAAAGCTACAAAGTTAAATCCCTATGGCGTCCCCCATGTAAAGATTTTTGAATCATTCTAAACTTGATTTAAATCTCCACAGGGCCCCCTTTACCCATCTTAAAACTGGAAAATGACATCTGGACTCCATCTTATTTATTAGGGAAATACCAAACCAACCATGAGGATTGAAAATTGAACTACCTTATTCTCGTGTTCTTTACTGACTCTAAGATCTTTGGATTCAAATGAATTGCTTCAGTGACTTCTAACTCGCTGACTTATATTGAGTAGAACTTCCGACTTTCTGAGTCTGAAGTTGCTGGAGTAATTCATTGTTTAGGGTACCAATGCGTCTCTTCTTACTTCTGTCTGATGTGTTCTTCGTTTTGTTTTCTCCTATGAAACTTTTTATATTAGATTCATCATTATATTTATTAGAAGTTTGAATCACATAGAATATAAGCTTTCTATTAAATAAGAAATGGAGATGAATGCATGAGAAAACTTGTAATTGCAATTTATTTGAGTTACTTTAATTCCTGTATCAGATTGCACATATGAAGTCAAGCACTTTTCCAGCAAATGAGGTGGTTGACAGTATTGTAGCGAAATGGGTATTACCATGTATGCATGTCTTTACATTTACAATACCTGGATGTTGATTATGTTGTACTCAATAACTCAGCAACAAGTGGGCAGACAATCCGTGATCAGTGTTATTTCAACATACGTAAATCTAATGTGTAGATTATATTTATGATGAGGTTTTCTATTCTTTAAACTTAAATTAGAATAGTGGTCCTAAATAAATGTAAATTAGTGGGGCCAGCTCTAGTTAGACACTTTGGCTTTCACTCCTTATCCGGGGAATATTTCTCCTTTTATAGCATTGGGATCTCTTAAACTTTTTTAAATCATATAGAAGGTATCGCACCAGTTTCATATAGTTAACCTTAAGAAGAATCTCTGAACTAGCTCGTCATTTTCCACTGAAACTTTGAAGCATAGTTTGTCCATTTTTCTATTTACTGGTGTTCTTTGCCCTACAATTTCTGGTATTTTAAACTTCAATCACATTTGCCAGAGTCAGTTCTGCAAGTTTTGAAACATACAGTTTTAATTAGTTGATTTCATTTGCAGCCCCTTGACTCCAGTGGTTATGCAAGGATCGAAATAGGCCGACCAGACTTGTTCATACGCTGTAGACCAAAACAATTACAACCAGAGTCCTGTTCATGGACACTTAAAAATCTGGGTGCTGGATATGCGAAAAATGTCATGTGGCAAGTACCCTGTGGAAATGAGGCACATACAGGAATTGTATCCAGCATTACTTTTGCTACAGCTCTAACATGCGTTTTATTAATTGTTTTATCAGCTATTTATTTTTCTGGGAGCAATAGTATCAAATGCTCCTAATGATCATTAGCAGCATTGCTTCTTTATGTTATTGGACACCTTTTTCTCTTTCCAGTTTCTTTAAATTTGTATTAAAGGTTTCTTCATGATCATTAACAGAGGGAATATTTTCTTTTTAAAATTATTTTCTACCACTCATCTTTGCAAACAGGTCTTTGAGGAAACTGGTTTAGTTAGTTAGAAGACCATCTCCACTGTGTTGGGTCTTCTCCTCTGACATCTTTGCAGCTGACGACCGTTTCTGTTTTCCTCATGTTTCAAAACCCACCTGTTCTTGCTAATCCCTTCCTCATACGACAATGTGAAATATCTAGGAACCAATCAGATGATGACCTGAGCCAGTCCTTTGTACAATGGGTACAGCAAGATATCCAATATTTTGCGACTTGGATTCAGTTTCTTACTGTTCTTCTGTCATCTTCACCTGTATAGCCCATTTCCTCTTCACCTTTCCTTGGCCTACCATCTCCTGGCTTTATTATAATACAGCTGCTGGCAATGGTTTTATCCGGAAATTTTGTGAAAATGCGTGTCCCAACGGGTTTCCAATATGGAAGTAATTTGTCATTTTAGTAGAAAAGGATTGATGATAAATCAAGTTCGCTCCATTGTTTGATCACCTAATGTCTTTGATGGGATTTCATGTGTTGGTTTGTTAACACATAAGAGCACTGTGGTGGAGAAAAAAATGAAAACAGGAAAAGCAAAAAATTTAACATTTTTTCTCATAATCCATAGAAGTAGGTACATGCAGGTAACATTTTTCTCATAAAAAAATTTAACATTTTTTCTCATAACCTTTTTCAGGTGAAGCCTGCATTTGAGATACATGCAGGTAACTCATCTTTGTCTGGGCCTGCATAAAATTGTTTATACCAATGAGAGACCTCTACTATCTTGAAATGGATGTACCCCTCATGCAGCTGACATGGTCTCAGTTTTTTACGTCAGATCAGCTGCATGGTAGTAATATTATGAAGGCAGGCTTGCTGTTAACATTCCTACCTTTTTTCTAGTGTAATCTTAGACGTTTATAGCCATGCTAGACAGAGCCCTGGATAGGATCAATTGAAACCCCCTCATTATTTCTGCAAGACCAACATATTTCCCTTATGCTCTGCTACTTTTTAGACTCTTATTTGCTCGTATTGATCCAAATTGAAATGCTTGAAATTGTAGCAACAATTGGCTTCTGTCCGTTGCAAAATGTTTATTTATCATCAAGCCCTCTCCATGGTTTTGTGGTGTGATTTTGGTAGGAGCTAACTGCATTTTTTTGAGATGTTTCTAAAAAAGTAGTCGAGATGTTTACTTTTTATATTGAACTTGGAAAGCTGTGAGCCTGTTTGTTGGATTTATAAAATGTGTCCAGTTCTATTGCAGGATGGTTGTTCTATCGCAGGATGACTTGACGAAACAACATGGATGCTTGCTTGACAGGAAAACAGAGCCCAGTGGATTTGTACGGAACTGCTAAGACTTTGGCAGCTTCGTAAGGTTTCATGCCTGCTCCTGTGGGAGAGTATAGTAAAATCAAAATGAGGTCTTCTCTATTTTTTATTTTTACTTTTTTCATTGAATGCAAATGAATCTTCAAGGAGAAAGTACTTAAGATAGCTATTGATCTTATTTTTTATAGTTCACAGTAATGAATTAGTCAATGGGAAGCTTAAAAGCAGGGGAGTTTATTGTGGTCACGGCTGAATACTCACAGCGGACTTGGGAATCATACCACATGAATAGCCTATTTGAGATCGAGTGTGAAACTGTTAAATAGTGTTCCTTAGTTTCCTGTATGGTGACCAAATAAGAAATAGTTTCCTGTGATCTTGTTCGACAAGGCTGACTTGAGTGCTGTGATTGACAGGGGAGTGGTTTTGGAAGATAGTGAATTGTTGAGCAATATAGTGAATTGTTGAGCAAAGAGATTGATGCCAGACAGCAGGGTAAAAAAGCGAAGAGAGAAGAAAGAGAGAGGAGGGAGGAGAGAAGGAGAACTAGGCTTCACACTTAGCACTAGCTTAGAATTTCACACCAAAGCTAAAAGAAAGGGAATCAAAATTTTTATTTATAACATACCTTAAACTATGTACGGTCCAACATATTTATTAGAGCCAAAAAATGCAAAAAGGCTCCTAAAAAGAAATTAATCTCACAAAGACCCTCAAAGATAACAAAATACCAAAATAACCCCTAAAGGCTATCAAATAACAAATATCCTAATAAGCCCAAATAAAATAAAATCACTCCAACCACAATGAAACTGGTTGAACCATTCTCCTACGGCGACTGTAGACTCGAGTGACAGGCGATCTGTTACTAGTGTCCGCACCAACTCTCTCGGGTGGGAAGAAATTGACCTTGACGAACGTGGCTTGGTGTAGCTCTGATAGTACTCCAATAAATCCGGGTTAATCCACTGAAACTCCTCGTGTGTGATCAATGTGGAGTCAGACTCTGGTTATCCTCGCCAACGAACCAAGAAGCGTTGGAGGCCATCATCACTGGTAAAAATTGTTTGATCGTCTAAAATAGCATCAATGTGCTCTTTTTATGCTCGGCGGAGAGGTAAAGGAATCGAAGCTGGTATGGGATCAGTAATAGGGGAATCATCCGGCTTAGGAGAGGGCTCAGCAAAAGGGTCATCAGGGATTGTTGGTGGGCCCTTGTAAGCAACTAAATCTTCAACATTAAAAGTTGGGCTAATGCCAAAATCAGATGGAAGGTTGGTGACAGGCGTTAGTGCCAACCCTGTGCAACACCCTGCATGGCCCAGCACTACGAGCCTGCAATTTTTTAACGGTTCCATGAGAAAACCGTTCAGGTCGAATACGAATTATGACATAATCCCTAGTTTGAAATTTCTTAGTACATCCGTGGAAATCAGCTTGCAGTTTATAGTGAGCATTACTTGCATGTATGTACTTGTAGATTTTTTGATGCAACTCATGAATGTGTTGTGCAAATGCATGTACAGACTTAGAAATTCGAACATAGGGTGACATGGGTAAGAGATCTAGAGGTTTTCTAGCTTTATAACCATACACGATCTCAAATGGACTCATACCGACCGACCTGTTGATTGAATTATTGTATATATTGAATTATTGTATGCAAACTGTGCTGTAGGAAGGATTGAATCCCAATTACGAGTGTATTTGCCCACAAGGCACCGCAAGAGATTACCAAGACTTTGGTTACCACTTTGGTTTGATCGTCAGTTTGTGGATGATAAGCAGTGAAAAATTTGAGCTTTGTACCAACCATGTGCCACAAAGTTTTTCAGAAGTAACTCATGAAACGGACATCTCGGTCGGACACGATGGTGTTTGGAAGGTCATAGAGTGTGACAATCTCATCGAAGAAGAGTTTGGCTACTTTGGAGGCATCAGAGGTTGTTGAACAAGGGATAAAGTTTAAAATGGCCCACGACTACAAGAATGGAATCGTGTTTCCTGAAGTTATGGAGAAGACCAAGCACAAAATTCAAACTGATGTCATGCCAAGGACGATCTGGTACCGGTAAAGGGGTATATAGGCCAATGTTCTATTTTCGGTGTTTGGCTAATTGGCAAGTTCGACATTGGCCAATGATTTTAGCAACGTCCCTTTTCAGGCTAGGACAGAAGAATTGACGTTCCACCTCTTCGATGGACTTATCCCGTCCGAAATGCCCGGAAAGGCCACCTACATATACTTCCCGCACGAAGAAATCTCTTACTGATGTCCGTGGGATATAGAGCTTTGCTGCCTTAAACAAATAACCATCTTGAAGATGAAACCCATCGATCGAGGGTCCTCCATCAGCGAGGGCTTTGTAGAGTTCCACAAAATCAAGGCAAGAAGTAGTCCTCTTTGAGTCCGTCGAAGCCCATGATATTGACAGACATATCGAGAGCAGGGTCACTCGATGACTCAGTGCATCAGTAGTTGTGTTTGAGGCATCTGATGTGTGCTTTAGGACAAAAGTGTATTCCTGGAGGAACTCAAACCATTTAGCATACCTAGAGTTCAGTTTTTTTTGGGAACTGAGGTAACGAAGAGCTTCATAATTAGAGTAGAGGACGGATTCATTGGGCAACAGACGATGGCGCCAATACCGGAGGGTCTGGACTACGACATAGAATTTCTTGTCATAGGTGGAATATTTCTTCTTAGCCTCATTTAGTTTTTCACTAAAATATGCTACGGGATGGCGTTTTTGGCTGAGCACGCCACCTATACCAAGGCCAGATGCATCACACTCCACTTGAAAGGCCTTGCTAAAGTCGGGCAGGCGCATAACTGGCATCTCAGTCATCTTCCTCTTGATATTGCTAAATGCTTTAGCAATGGCACTAGTCCAATAGAAGTCGCATTTTTTGAGGCAATCAGTGATTGGGGACATAAGCGTGCTAAACTTCCTAATGAAATGAAGGTAGAAAGTAGCCAGCCCATGAAAATTGCAAACCTCACTGAAGGTTTTAGGCTCAGGCCACTCTACTATTGCAGTGACTTTATCAGGGTCAGCAGACAAGCCTCCGAGGAAACAATGTAACCCAAGAAGTTGACATGAGAAGTGAAGGATGAACACTTCTTAAGGTTGGCATATAGGTTCTCATTCCTCAAGGTTGTGTATACCTGTCGCAAATGATTCAGGTGTTGCTCCTTTGATTGGCTGTAAATGAGGATGTCATCAAAAGTATATGACTAAAAATTTGTCCATGAAAGGTCGCAGTACTTGAGTCATCACCGGCATAAAAGTACTAGAAGCATTCGAGAAGCCAAAAAGCATGATCAACCATTCATATAGGTCATCTTTGGTCTTGAAAGTAGTTTTCCATTCATCCCCTAGGCGAATTTGGATATGATGGTAGCCATTTTTCAAATCAATCTTGGAAAATATTGTAGCGTCTGCCATCATATCCAACATATCATCAAGTTGAGGAATGGAAAAACAGTACTTGACTGTGATTCTGTTGATGGCCCGACCGTCAACACACATTCTCCAAGAGCCATTTTTCTTTGGGGTGAGAAGTGCGGGTATAGCACAAGGACTTAAGCTCTCGCGAATAAACCCTTTGCGAATGAGCTCATTGATCTGTCGTTGTAGTTCAGCATATGCAGAAGGATTCATTCGGTAATGGGGCAAGTTAGGGAGAGTCGCACCTGGAACCAAATCGATAGCGTGCTGAATGTCACACAGTGGTAGCAAAGGATCCGGAAGGTCTTCGAGAACACTTCTTGAAACTCCTCAAGAAAAGAGAGGACGTCGGCGGTTAACTCGCTCTGACTGTGGAAGTGAATTTCTTTGACAAGTAGAGCGTACATCGAAGATTCATTGATCATTTCCCTCTCAAACTCAGGATGTGGAGATCCTTGTCCTTGGACACTTCTGTCACGACCCCCGCCCCGTTCCCGGCGGGCCGTCGCAACGGTCCTAGGGTGCGGGTAGGCATAAGGCCACCAGCCACCACGTAGAACCCTATTACCTATCAATCATTATTAAATTCTGAAAATTTTGGCATGATGCATGCACAAAATGATCACCTTTCCTATAGTGACCTGTCAGGATTATCTCAATACATACAACACACTACCTGTCAGAGCAGCAATCACATAATCTGTCACAATATAACCTGGACAACACATGTATCATCACAGGCATACAACTGATCTGCACATATATATATATACCTGCTCTCCAATCCATCCATGGTCAAACCCATATCCACAACAGGATCTATGACTATAACTATACACTATATACAACAGAAGGTTTATAATACACCAAAAGGTATAAACCTCTATCTAGATTATACTATACTATACTATGGAGCGGCACAGCAAGCAGACAATCTCTAACCCTGCTCCTCTCTATACAATACCTGCCCTGCAATCAAAAATATCAAACTGGGGAGTGAGTATATGAATACTCAGTGAGTGGAGTAGAGAGTACTATGCACATGAGACAGAATATAATCATGGCTCGAGATGAAATCTCAAGATCAATAACAACATGAACATGAACTCAACATAGAGAATATAGAGTAAATCATCAATATCACCACAATCAATATCAACTCATCTGAAGCATATATGGAATAATCAAGTAAACATATATGCTACTCATGAATATGCTCAACAGATCATAATGCTGGAACATACAAATCAGGTGTCAATATGCTGAAATCATCACTAGACAGCTGTCGGGAGGTGGGTTTTACGCCCCAGGCGAACCAGCAACAAGTCCTTACTGTCACATGCATATGCAGGATAATACACCATATCGATAATATAAATGCTAGACAGCTGTTGGAAGGTGGGTTTTACGCCCCAGGCGAACCAGCAACAACTCCGTACTGTCACATGCATATGCAGGATAAGACACCACACTAATCATGTAAATGTCGGCCAGTATCCAGAACAGAAATCCATCTCACATCTACATACTAAACGGCACCTCGCGGGAATTCTACATCCGCGGAAAGCCATACTGCACCTCGCGGGGTCTTACTATGCCCGGCGGCAAGCAGAATATAAGTCGTAGGACCGGCCGATCCTACGCCTAGGGCCGTGTCCCCCCTAGGAAGGGACTGGGCTCCGCCCATCCAGAAGGCTACTATGTGCACAAAGGCCGATGTTCAACCCCATCGACTATAGGTGTCCTGCAGATACTGCCAAGCCATGCATAAATGCCATAATGCACCCTCCCAATACTCTACTAAAAAGGAGCATAATCAAGACTACCACTCACTCGGCCACGACCCAATTATAACTAACATTAGGGTTGGGAGTGAGGAATCACGGGAGTACAATGCAACTCAATATACCATGAGAAGGGCTCTACAAGTCTTTGAAATAGAGGAAATGAAATCAATTTACAAAAGAAGTCATTTCACAATTCAGATCCAATTTAATTACTCATAAAGGAGTATAATCAAAGCTACCACTCACAAGTCTTTGAAATAGAGGAAATGAAATCAATTTACAAAAGAAATCATTTCACAATTCGGAATCAATTTGATTACTCATCAATCCCTCGTAATTCCTCTCAATGTTCCCTCAAATGCATGTACAGAATAATCAAGCATAGAGAATCAAGATTATAGAGGAATCTACTACAACAATTAATCAATAAGCTCAGGTGGAATCAAGTCACACTTGGCAATATTCATGAAAATGAATAAGAAATGTGCTCATGGTGCAAAGTACAAACTCCCACTCACCTGTCAATCTGGCACAGCCCTGATACGCCTCCAAAAATCTACAGCTGGCAGTGGAGAACTTCTTCCTCTTGTTCCCTAGCTTCTTGCCCAACTGTGACATGCATTTACAATACATTTAGTCCTGTATCAAGGGCTATAATCTACGTGCCAATTATAATATAGGAAACTTTAATTGATTCAACTCCCCCGTTCCCTAAATCTTTTCTTTTCTTTCTTTTTTTCTTTTTTATTAATTAACTCATCATTTATGTATACCAGGGATTCCCTTGCATGAGTACAAGGTCCCTTTTAGCTTGATCTAGGCTTAATACTCTATTATAGCATGAAATCCCTTATTTTCCACCCGGATGAACAGTAATCCGGACCGACAGCCGGTTACTTCATCCCGGTTTTGATCCACTTTCAGGACTCCAAATTTGATGAAATTTTTACCTAACATTCTACACTCATAGGAGATTCCAAAAAGTAACATGCATCACTACCGGAGGCCGTTTGGCCCCCAAAATAATTCGTCGAAGTTGGGACTTCGACACAGTTTTTCCGTAGTGCCGGAAAAATTTGTCGAAATCCGATTCTTCCTCTTTTAACCACCTCTACAATCCTTATCCGACCCCTCTAGACTACATCCACCCTTTGTATAGCCTAATATCATCAAAAGACTAGATAGAGATGGATATTTACCCTTTTTCTTTTTGGAAATCGAGGTCCTTGCGTAGAGGAGAAGGAGATCTACACTTTTTCCTTCAGCTGGCAGCGCAACCGAAATTTCTTTCCTCCTCGAATCCCCTTCCTCTTCTTCTTTCTTCTTCTTCTTCTTCTCTTTTTCTTTCTTTCTTTCCTCTCTGTTTCACGCCTGAGACTCCCCTCTCTGTCTCTCGGTTTCATTCCAAAAGCCAGCTCAAACCCTCCAATTAAATCACGTCAAGGCACTATTCATCCTTTATTTAATATTATTAAATTTCCATTTTACCCCTAACACTTCAACATATCTACCATTATGCCATTAACTTTTGATTCCTTCCAATTTTACCCCTTATATCAATTTTAAAGGACTATTCTATCCCTTTTATATAAAAAAATATTTTGGGGTTATTACATCCTCCCCTCTTATATAAAATTCGTCCTCGAATTTAAAAGAGTAAATTACCTGATTACTCAAAGGGGTGAGTATATCTACTCTTCATATTCTGCTCGGTGTGGTATTGGGAATCAAATAAATTAGGAGTGTTTTACCTTCTATCCCTACCACATAGCTAGGATATATATACTTCGCTTCTATACTATCCCCTACAGGTGTACTAATAGCTAAGGGGATATGCATTAATATCTTATCCTTAGCTAACTTTTTAGCAAAATAAGGAGACACAAATGAATGAATAGCTCCACAATCAAACAACACTCTAGCTTTAATCTTATCAATGAGGAGCATACCTATCACAGCTACATTTAATGCCCGTGCCTCTTATGGATTTACCGTGAACACCCTTCCTTGCCCTCTGCCTACTGGAGCTGATGGCTGAGATGGTCCAGCACTCTGCTGTGACGCCGGTGTCTGACCTCTACCTCTGCCTACAGGCCCCCTACTACTAGGCCTGTCCATCTGCACAGAAGGGTAGGATGCCAAAGGCACAAACTGCTGGGTGGCACCCTGCAGGCATTCTCTGGCAAAATGACCCGGCTGTCCACATCTGTAGCACACTCCCTGGCCCATTCTGCATCTGCCAGGGTGCTGCTTCCTACATATGCCACACACTGGCCATGATTGGAACCCAGATTCAGTTCTGGCTATAGTGACTGGAGGACGAGGTACTGATGGTAGAAAAGTATCTTGTGATTGACCTCTTTCCCTCCATTTTCTCTTACGTGGGGTAGGTGGAGCTGAGCGTACAGACTGCTCCGTCGGGCCCTCCGAGAGATCTACTCCCTCAGATCTATCTTTACTGCTTTGCTCCTTCCCCACACTCATTTTTCTCTATTCTCTTTCAGCTCTTTCTTCTTTGTTTCTGGTCTCCCACTGTTTTGCTTTATCAATCAGCCTAGACAAGGTGAGGACCTCTACTGCCAGTACTGCATTATAAAGCGGGGAAATCAGACCTCGTCTGAACCTTTCTATCCTGGCAGCTTCAGTGGGGATGATGTAAGGAGCATACTTCCCCAATCTAGTGAACTCACGAGCGTACTCAGATACGCTCATTCCAGGCATCTGCTTCAGCCTCTCAAACTGAAGAGCCCGATTCTCCCTCTCAGCCGGAGACAAGAACTCATCCATCACTGCTTGCCTGAACTCTTCCCAGGTTGGAGGATTCCTACTGTACAATCTGTCCTCCACTTGTCTCTGGTACCAACCCCAGGCATCTTCTTTCATTGTGAGCCCTACAAGTTCTATTGCCCTTGCATCAGAACAGGGCAGTCTTCGTATCATCTTTTCAGTCTCCTCCAAAAATCTCTGAGGATCTTCACTTTCTTCCCCCTTAAACTCTGGGGTTCTGAGCCTCAGAAATTCCTGTACAGTAATCCCCTCATCATCTAGAGCCCGCCTGGCCAAACTTCTTGGCACAGGTACAGGAGGTGAGATGGATACTACTGACGGGGCAGGAGGTTTCCCCCGAGCAATCTGCTCTCTCAGAGCCTGATTCTCCGTCAGTAACTGTTCGATCAATGCATCTCTACTTCCTACCTCTCCTTGATCATTAACCCTCCGTCTATCAGCAGGAGGAGATTTTTCTCTTTGGGGCTCGACATGTGCGGAACCCGCATCCAATACTATATCTAGCTCCATCCTCCTTCCAGGACGAGCAGGTCCTCTCCTTGGAGGTATTCTTTATATGTCTCTAAAAGAATCAAGAGAGAGGGCAGTTATTACACACTGAGTCATAATATATTTTATTGAATTATAAAGGACTCATAAATTAACATACAGAAAAAATCCTATGCTCCATAGTATAATCCTATACTTAATCCTGACTCACCCTATTGCTCTGACAGGACTTTTGTTTAACCTTTGCTCTGATACCAAGCTTTGTCATGACCCTCGCCCCGTTCCCGGCGGGCCGTCGCGACGGTCCTAGGGTGCGGGTAGGCATAAGGCCACCAGCCACCACGTAGAACCCTATTACCTATCAATCATTATTAAATTCTGAAAATTTTGGCATGATGCATGCACAAAATGATCACCTTTCCTATAGTGACCTGTCAGGATTATCTCAATACATACAACACACTACCTGTCAGAGCAGCAATCACATAATCTGTCACAATATAACCTGGACAATACATGTATCATCACAGGCATACAACTGATCTGCCCATATATATATACCTGCTCTCCAATCCATCCATGGTCAAACCCATATCCACAACAGGATCTATGACTATAACCATACACTATATACAACAGAAGGTTTATAATACACCAAAAGGTATAAACCTCTATCTAGATTATACTATACTATACTATGGAGCGGCACAGCAAGCAGACAATCTCTAACCCTGCTCCTCTCTATACAATACCTGCCCTACAATCAAAAACACCAAACTGGGGAGTGAGTATATGAATACTCAGTGAGTGGAGTAGAGAGTACTATGCACATGAGACAGAATATAATCATGGCTCGAGATGAAATCTCAAGATCAATAACAACATGAACATGAACTCAACATAGAGAATATAGAGTAAATCATCAATATCACCACAATCAATATCAACTCATCTGAAGCATATATGGAATAATCAAGTAAACATATATGCTACTCATGAATATGCTCAACAGATCATAATGCTGGAACATACAAATCAGGTGTCAATATGCTGAAATCATCACTAGACAGCTGTCGGGAGGTGGGTTTTACGCCCCAGGCGAACCAGCAACAAGTCCTTACTGTCACATGCATATGCAGGATAATACACCATATCGATAATGTAAATGCTAGACAGCTGTCGGAAGGTGGGTTTTACGCCCCAGGCGAACCAGCAACAACTCCGTACTGTCACATGCATATGCAGGATAAGACACCACACTAATCATGTAAATGTTGGCCAGTATCCAGAACAGAAATCCATCTCACATCTACATACTAAACGGCACCTCGCGGGAATTCTACATCCGCGGAAAGCCATACTGCACCTCGCGGGGTCTTACTATGCCGGCGGCAAGCAGAATATAAGTCGTAGGACCGGCCGATCCTACGCCTAGGGCCGTGTCCCCCCTAGGAAGGGACTGGGCTCCGCCCACCCAGAAGGCTACTATGTGCACAAAGGCCGATGTTCAACCCCATCGACTATAGGTGTCCTGCAGATACTGCCAAGCCATGCATAAATGCCATAATGCACCCTCCCAATACTCTACTAAAAAGGAGCATAATCAAGACTACCACTCACTCGGCCACGACCCAATTATAACTAACATTAGGGTTGGGAGTGAGGAATCACGGGAGTACAATGCAACTCAATATACCATGAGAAGGGCTCTACAAGTCTTTGAAATAGAGGAAATGAAATCAATTTACAAAAGAAGTTATTTCACAATTCAGATCCAATTTAATTACTCATAAAGGAGTATAATCAAAGCTACCACTCACAAGTCTTTGAAATAGAGGAAATGAAATCAATTTACAAAAGAAATCATTTCACAATTCGGAATCAATTTGATTACTCATCAACCCCTCGTAATTCCTCTCAATGTTCCCTCAAATGCATGTACAGAATAATCAAGCATAGAGAATCAAGATTATAGAGGAATCTATTACAACAATTAATCAATAAGCTCAGGTGGAATCAAGTCACACTTGGCAATATTCATGAAAATGAATAAGGAATGTGCTCATGGTGCAAAGTACAAACTCCCACTCACCTGTCAATCTGGCACAGCCCTGATACGCCTCCAAAAATCTACAGCTGGCAGTGGGGAACTTCTTCCTCTTGTTCCCTAGCTTCTTGCCCAACTGTGACATGCATTTACAATACATTTAGTCCTGTATCAAGGGCTATAATCTACGTGTCAATTATAATATAGGGAACTTTAATTGATTCAACTCCCCGATTCCCTAAATCATTTTTTTTCTTTCTTTTTTTTTTTCTATTAATTAACTCATCATTTATGTATACCAGAGATTTCCTTGCATGAGTACAAGGTCCCTTTTAGCTTGATCTAGGCTTAATACTCTATTATAGCATGAAATCCCTTATTTTCCACCCGGATGAACAGTAATCCGGACCGACAGCCGGTTACTTCATCCCAGTTTTGATCCACTTTCAGGACTCCAAATTTGATGAAATTTTTACCTAACATTCTACACTCATAGGGGATTCCAAAAAGGTAACATGCATCACTATCGGAGGCTATTTGGCCCCCAAAATAATTCGCCGAAGTTGGGACTTCGACACAGTTTTTCCGTAGTGCCGGAAAAATTTGTCGAAATCCGATTCTTCCTCTTTTAACCACCTCTACAATCCTTATCCGACCCCTCTAGACTACATCCACCCTTTATATAGCCTAATATCATCAAAAGACTAGATAGAGATGGATATTTACCCTTTTTCTTTTTGGAAATCAAGGTCCTTGCGTAGAGGAGAAGGAGATCTACACTTTTTCCTTCAGCTGGCAGCGCAACCGAAATTTCTTTCCTCCTCAAATCCCCTTCCTCTTCTTCTTTCTTCTTCTTCTTCTTCTCTTTTTCTTTCTTTCTTTCCTCTCTGTTTCACGCCTGAGACTCCCCTCTCTGTCTCTCGGTTTCATTCCAAAAGCCAGCTCAAACCCTCCAATTAAATCACGTCAAGGCACTATTCATCCTTTATTTAATATTATTAAATTCCCATTTTACCCCTAACACTTCAACATATCTACCATTATGCCATTAACTTTTGATTCCTTCTAATTTTACCCCTTATATCAATTTTAAAGGACTATTCTATCCCTTTTATATAAAAAAATATTTTGGGGTTATTACAACTTCACTCTTCTTGTTCTTGTTAGGTGCCTTGGGCCGCAAAGGATTGAGTTTAAACTTTTTGCCCTTGAACACGAAGGAACAAGAGTTGAATTGACCGTAGATGGTAACAAGGTCGAATAACTGGGGTCTCCCCAAAATTAGGTGTCCCACGTCCATTGGGATTACGTCACACCATATGGTGTGTTTGTAAAAAAGGATGTGAATGGGCACAAGACATCTCTCTTTGCTGTTAATAAAAGATGTGTCAATCTAAGAAACCTTATAGGGTTGTGGTATGGGAACAGAAGTTAAACCTAAGTGGGAGACGATGTTGGAGGATATCACATTAATGCAACTTCCGCTCTCAATGATGACCTTACAATCTTTCTTCCTGCATTTAATATAAGTATGGAACATCGAGGTTCTTCACCAGTCATCAATTCTTTTGGGTGTGTGAGGGCACATCTGACTACACTCATGGTGGATTGGTTAGACTCTCTCTTTGGAAGTGCAAATGATATAGGTGTAGTACGGATGCACGCTAGGATATCAGGTCCTTTATCACACTCCTCATCATGGACACAAGACTCTCTGTGTTCTATATTGTGGCGATAATCCCTATCAACATTATGGACTGGACCTGGTCCTCTGTGACGCGGGTAGGCTTGAGGATGGCCTGGGAAAGGACTAGCATCGAGGTGGCCCTATTGGGCCGATTCTAGATGGTCTTATGTTTCATCTTCGACCTCTGGGCCCTCCAAATGGGAGGCACTACTTTCTTTGGATCCCATAATCCTCTGAAGGAAGGCCTCAACGGAGTCTAATCGGGCGTTGATCTGAGTGGATACTGTGGTCAAGTCTTGGACAGCTCTTAGTAAGGCTTCAATATTGAGATCCATGGCAAGTTGGGATTTGAACTAGGAGACAACACGGCCACTATGAAAGTGCATATAATGAGTGTGCAAAGTTGTGCGTAGCCTTACAATACGAAGACAATGGTGGTTCCTAGACAGACCTAATGCATGAAAATGATGCCTAAAGTGCAATGTATATGCTCAATATAAACGAAAACCTAATCCGTAACAAATGAAATCAACTAGAGGATCACGTAATAAGTGCAAGCAAGTAATTGTAGTCAAGTAGTGCCAGTGTTCTGTGTGTTGCAGGGTATCACAGAGCCTCGAAGGACTTCCAAAGTTTAGGCAGCCCTACAATTAATGGTAAAGTTGGGCCACTGCAAGGGTTTCTTAAGTTATTTGGGTGTATGTGTTAAATTCATGGTAAGCTAAGTCAATAGAGCACACAAAAGTTCATCGATGCTGAACTTAAACGAACAAATAGATTTTCCAACAAGAGAAGAAACCTAACTTGGGCTGGGGCGACGATCAGAGATGCGGTCGCA
The DNA here is from genome assembly GCF_051530095.1 of Phoenix dactylifera. Taxonomy (NCBI): domain Eukaryota; kingdom Viridiplantae; phylum Streptophyta; class Magnoliopsida; order Arecales; family Arecaceae; genus Phoenix; species Phoenix dactylifera. Next base: position 36,582,019 of record NC_143190.1, on the reverse strand, counting down.
ACAAGTAGGCTTGTCAAATGGCTCCAAATCGGGTTTGATCATTGCAACTCGGTAGGCTTGGTCAAATCGGATCCGATCACTGCAATTCGGCGGGCCTGGTCTCAGCTACTTGTGTGGTCTGATTGGCCTGTAAACTAAAGGGGGAACAGGGTGCTGTGTGGGCCGGTGTGAAAAGGGCCTGATGGGCCTACTGGGCCCCAAATTAGGTGGTGGGGCGGGAGGCCTGATGGGTTGTGGACCCAAAAGGAGGGGGTGGTGTGGGCCTGTGTAAGAAAGGACTTGTTGGGCCCTTGAATTGAAGAAGGGGGAAGAGGGTGGATTAGGTCGTAATAGCGCGGGCCTGATAACTTGGGCCCGTGAGAAGGAACCTGGGTTGGGGGGGGGTGTCGAAAGGGGGGGATCAGTACCGTGTGGCCTGATGACAAGGGTTTCAATGCCGAAACCCTTGAGGAGCTGAAAGAGGGAGGGAGAGGGGTGGCAATTGTGGGAGATTGGCCGAAGGAGGGAGAAGGGGTGGTTGGGGGTGGCCCTGGCCTGGTTGGGACAAGGATGGTGGGGCGGAGTGAGGGTTTTGGTGTGAAGAAGGGGGTGCAGCGCTGGGTGTGGGGTGCCGACTTTCTGGTGTCAAAGAGATGGGAAGGAGGGGTAGTGGGGCTCGGGCGGCAATGGGGAAGAAGCGGAGAGCGGTGAGGAAGGGAGGAAGCGGAGTGTGGGGGAAGAAAGAGAGAGGGTTGTGGGGGTGGCAATAAGGCTCGGGGCAGCGAGCGAATGCGAGGGCGTGAAGCGGCGAGTGCGGAGCAGCGGAGGTAGAAGCGGCGATGACGGAGCGGTGAAGGCGGAGGCGATCGCGGCAAAGGCAGAGCGGTGCTGCGGACGACCGCAGAGGAAGAAGATGAACAATGAGTTCTCTTTTTTTTAGCTCGGATCCAATAGGATTCAGGTTATCGGGCACGACCCGCTCTGATAACCCGTTACGGGTCCGTCACGTGCGTCACATGCACTTTTTTCTTTTTTTTTTTTTAATCGAGTGGATTCGGGTTAACGGGTGCGACCTGCTTCGCTAACCCGCTACATACCCGCTAGGTCTTCTCCTTCGTAGGTTGTTGCTGATGGTTACGCCGACTTCCGCGGCAATCAGTGCGTGGGGCGCAGCGGAGAGGGTCAGCGGTGCTCCTCTTCCGGATCCGGCCACGGGCAGTGGCGATAAGGATGCGGCCGGGGCCGAGCGCGTCCTCCTTGCTCGGGCACAGTCACGGTTGGCTGGAGCTTGGGGAGGTCTCCTTCGTCAGATTGTGGGGCGCGCGGTTGAAGCTCTCGGCGGCGAACCACGTGATGGCATTGGGGCGTCAGACGAGGGGATGGGGGGGAGGAACAGGGGTTGTCCACAGGAAGGAAGGATTTCTTTTTTTTTTTTTGTTGGTGTTGTTTTCCCCCGCGTGAAGCTTGAATCCCACGGCTCACAGTGGCCCAAAAGAAGGCTCCGATACCAATGCTGACGCTTGACAGCAGGGTAAGAAAAGAAAGAGGAGGGAGGAGAGAAGATCTAGGCTTCGCACCTAGCCTTAGCCCAAGGTTTGACACCAAGGTTAAAAAGAAGGGGAATCAAAAATTTTATTCATAGCATACCCTAAACGATGTACGATCCAATATATTTATAAAACTCAGAAAATGTAAAAAGACCCCAAAAAAAAATTAATCTCACAAAGATCCTCAAAGATAACAAAATACCAAAATAAGCCCTACAGGCTATCAAATAACAAAATACCCTAATAAGCCCAAATAAAATAAAATTACTCCAACTACAATGAAACTGGCTGAACCATCCTCATGCGGCGACTGTAGAGTCGAGTGACGGGCGATCTGGTACTGGTGTCCACACTAGAGATCCATTAGCTTAGGAAGATATGGGCACTCAGAAGGCAACAAAGAAGCAAGACTTCAGTATAGCTGGTTAGATCAGTGTTTATAATCAGTCCATATGATATTTTACGAAGACTTGTATTCAAATTTTCCCAAAGAGAATTAGGTGGTGTAAATGGTGGAATCAGTTTCATGCAAGCTGTATATGAACTGATGGCATCAAGTTCATGCAAGCTTTCTGGTTCATTTGGAAATTGCGAAATCACACTTATGTTTGCGTGGATAGCTTCATCGAGTCGTTAAGCATGATGGTTACAAAAACAAGCATGAGCCTCTTTCAGCAAGAAAAAAAGGGCAGGTTGCACTCAGAGACCAAGCAAACTTCCTTACATAAGAATGATGATTGACTTGAAGGCTGGTCTCAGAAAATTATGCACCTTCTTTTTTAAATGTCTTGTGTTTGTTAGCCATTCAAAGTAACCTATTATGTCTCTAAAAAGGGCTGCTGCCATGACATATAGCTTGCATTAGGATTGTAGTGGCTGAACATGGAACTGAAGCAGCTCTGATGTGGCTTTTCATAATTAAAGCAGACCTCAATGCCTAACATTTTGCATTTTCAGGTGGAGCCTGCGTGAGATACTTGTTAATGACACTCTTTTGATGGGGCCTGCATAAAATTGTGTATACTAATTAGACACCTGTACTATCTTGCAACGGAGGGTAGCTCTCAGGCAGTTGACCTGGTCTTATTAATTTTTAGGTCAGATCAGCCGCATGGTGGTGATGCTGTGAAAGCTAGCTTGCTGTTGGCATTACCACTTATTTCTAGTTCATCTTAGTTGTTTCACGGTCACACTGGAAAGAGCTTCCCTTACTCTTTGGTATTTATTTCTACTTCTATTTGCTCTTATTAATCCAAACTGATCTGTTCGCAGGGTGTTCAATAGATTTGTGATGCATGGCTTAGTTCTGTTGCAGGATCTTTTGACTGGATGCTTGCTTGAACAGGAATATAAACCCCAGAGTATTTTTAAAAGGAATTGCAGAGACCTTGGTTGCTTCGAAAAGTTTCATGTCTTTTTTTCTGTGGGAGAGTTTAGAGCCTGAAACCAGAACGGAACATTCTCGACTTTTGTTATTACTTTGTTCGGTAATACAAATAAATTTTGGAATAGGAAGTGTTGCTGGAAATTGGACCCGGGGGCGACCGTCGGCCGGAAGGGGGAGGCTCCGCCGCCTAAGTAGGGAGTGGCGGTTCGCCGGCGGGCGGCGTCTTCCTGGAGACCTGCAAGAAGCCGGTGGCCGGGCTCTCCGGCACCGGCCCTCCGATGCCTAAGTCAGCACAGGGGGAATATGTGGAGAAAAATGGAATGAGCGAGGGAGAGTCAGAGTTCGAGAGAGAGAGCGGGGACCCCCCCTTCAGTGGAGAAGTGCTTCTCTTATAGGAGGGAGCCAGTCCACCTGTGATGTGATAGAGTTTGCCGTACGATCAGTCTTTTAATGCTCGATCATGTAAGTCAATGTCATCATCGCAGGAGGTTAGGCCGGAGCCTAAGTCAATCATGGAGTCATGCCGTCATTTATGGGCGCGTGAGTTTGCCGTGAAAGGCTAGACGTCCGTAGGCGATGGAAGCCATACGCCTTAATTGTTGAGTAAGCTGAGGGCCTGTGAATGCTATGCGTTTTAATTGTTGAGTAACCTGGAAGTCTGCACGACTCGTATACATCGGTTGTTGGAGAAGTCAACACGTAATCTCCCAACTAAGCTGTGGGAGGATGTGGCCTTAGGATATGGTTCGGGCATCCTTGGGTTGGCCAAGTGTTGCTGGGTCGGGCCCCGCCCAGGGGTCCGCTCGGCCGGCTCCTGGTCGGAGGAATGCGCCCGGTTGGCTCCTGGTCGGAGAAATGCGCTCGGCCGGCTCCTGGTCGCCTAGCCATAGCGGTTTTTCCCTTAACACTACCCCCCGACTTTCGAGCTCGAGCTGCTCGGGAGTTCGAGCGCGGGAAGTAGAAATATGTTTAAGAAAATTTTGAATTATCGCGCGCTTCAAGGCGCTTTAAATAGGCGACGACTTCTCTTCCCGGAAACGTTTTATCAAGGCACCCTTCCGCCTTTCAAGGCGTCCTCGCGTTGTGGACTCATAATGAGACCGCACGACCTGATGAGACGTTTCTGCGTTCGAGACGTCGGTTCGGATTGAGTGCGGCTCTTTAATTTTCAGGCGGACGCGCGTCATGATCTGAACGGGGAGCAGCGCTCTGCTCCGCAAATCTGGTTCGTCGGAAGGGGCTATATATACACGTTTCTCTAAGTCTTTCTTCCTGCTTTCTTCCTGTTTTCCTCCCAGTCCGAAATAATCGTTCTCCGGCGAACTTCCGACAGGTCCTTTGTTTGCTCAGTCTTTCCTCCTCTTCTTTTCCTTCCTAATGGGGTCCGGTCCAAATGATTTTGGGTCCACCATGACTGAGGTCGAGGTCGGGATAGTCGAGGAATGGTTTTTTCCTCGGCGGGGGTTCCGCTTGGAACCCGCCGGACCGGAGGATCGAGTATCGAACCCTCCGGAAGGCCGGATCGGAGTGTATCGTGAGGCACTCTGGGCCGGCCTACGGTTCCCTCTCCACGGATTCTTGAACCAGCTGCTCGCGGAGTACCAGTTGGTCCCGGGGCAGCTCGCTCCGAATGCGTGGAGGACGATCGTCGGATTCCTATCGCTGTGCTTGGCGCATGGGATCCTGACATCGGTCAATGTCTTCCGGCGGCTTTTCGTGTTAAAGTCGAACCCGGGAGACGGGGAGTGGCTCTACGTCGCCCTCCGGGCGGGTCGGCCGCTCTTCCACGGTGCTCCCTCGTCCATTCACAACTGGAAGAAAAAGTTTTTCTTTCTGGCCTCTGAGCGGACGTGGGGGTTCGACCCCAGGTGGAGGCCGTGCCGACTCAGGGCCGCTAATAAAATCCCCAGGCTCTCCACGCGCGAGCAAGAAGCCCTCGACTTCATTCGCGGTCTCGGGGACGGAATTCTCCTAAACGGCCTCATAAGCGAGGACGCTTTGATGAACGTGGGCCTAAGCTCGGCGCGTCCTCATGGTAAGGGCAAGAGTAGAAAGCCTTTATTTTTTTGTCTTTTGATACTTCGGATCCCTCAGTTTTTTCTCTTTCTCTTTTTTTTTTTTTGCAGACGTCGCGAAGATGGTTACCAAAAGCGAAGTCATGTACGCTCGGTACAGGAAGAGGGCGGCCGAGCTTGGAGGGGAGCCGCTCGAGCCCAAAAAGAAGGTGAAGGTCGCTCCCCAAGTCGACCCTCCCGAGGTCGCCAAGGGGGGATGTTCGAGCTCCGAGCCCGGAGGCTCGGGTGAGGCGACCCTGGCGCTCCCGTGTATGGCGCCCATCCCCCGGGCTCCTGATCGGGTTCCTGTTCGATCCGAGGGCCCGGGGTCCGAGTCGAAGAGCAGCCAAAGGGATGCGAGACCAGAGGTGGCGGGTGCGAGCCTTTCCGACCCGGCGGGAGACCAAGAGCGGCGATCTTACGTCGTCGAGTGGACACTGTTCGAGGACGACTCAGCCCTCGAAAACATCGAAACGGCGCGTCAACTTTTCCGCGCCGTAGTCCTTCCGGCCGACAGAGCGAGGATTCAGGCCATGAGCCAGAATCAGTTCTTGGACTCGGCCCGCTTCTCCGCTGTTCGGGTAAGTCTAGTATTTTCTTCGCACAACTTTTCCTTCTCTTTTCTCTCTCTTTTTTTTTTAACTTTTATTTTGTTTGCAGCACCTCCACGAGACCGAGACCTTGATCGCTCTCGTCGCAGACTACCGAGATCGGGCCCGTCGGAACTCGCAGGCACGGGAGGCGGCCGAGAAGAGGGCGGAGGAGGCCGACAAGAAAGCGGCAGAGCTCGAGCTCCATAAAAAGGAGCTCTTGCTTAGGGTGGGCGCTGCGGAAGACGAGGCCAAGCTCCTGACGATGGTGCTGGACGAGGAGAAGGCTACCCACTCTCTGGCCAGGTCAGAGTTGCGGGGGGCCGAGGCTCGTCTGGCCGAGGCGCGGTCCTTGCTCACCACGCGTGAGCAGACAATAAAGGAAGTGGAGCTCAAGATCAAGGAGCTTCAGGCTCAGCTTGGAGCCCAGGAGGAAGAGGCCCAGAGGCGGGCGGTTCAGGTCTTCCGAGAGTCGGAGGAGTTCCGGGAGCTGCTCGAGGAGGAAGCCGTGAATGGCCTCGTTCAGGGGTTCACGGACTTCCGCAACTAACTACGCCGGCTCTGTCCCGACTTTGATCTCGACCAGCTTCAGCCCGGAGCCGGGGTCGAGGGCCTCGAGGGGGAGTCGGCCGAGGCGGCCTTGGAGGTCCCTGGGGGAGAGGCAACGTCTTCAGTCCCCGAGACTGCGCCCGAAGGCGATGAGGTCGGCGAGCCCGAAGCTACCGCCGAGAGGGTCGAGGCCGAGGGCGCTGAGATCGAGCCCGGGGAGATTCCGGCCGAAGACGCCGCGCTCTAACTAATAATAATTTTTTTTTTTTTTTTGTAACTCGGGGCCGGTCCGCGCTTGTCGCACGGCCGACCCCCAATTTTGTACTTTAGCCTTTGGGCTTTTTCCAATGAATGCGCTTTTTCCCAACCCCCCTTTTTTTTGACTTCTCAAATGTTCGTTCAAACCACCAAGGCATTTTAGGTCGGACTCGGACTTGCCGAGCTCCTGAGCTTAGATATTCCACGATCGTAGGGCTCGGAGCCTTAGGGAGCGTCTTGCTCTGACCACCGAGCCTCGAGCTCGGGACCGAACTTTACCGAGCGGCCGCGAAACCGAGCTAAGGTTTAAGTAGACGCGTTTGACTTTTGGCTGAGGACCCCGCTACCAATCGAGGTGTTCAAGGATACAAGAATGAACGGAGCATGCATATCGAACAAGGCGAACGCTATTGGGGCGTACCTTTTCGGGGCTATATGCCCCGTGCTGCGAATTGGTCCATGGAGAACGGCTCCGAGCTTAGTCCAAGGCACGAGGTCGTCACTTTCGAGCTTGCACACGGAGCAGCCACTCTAGCGCCAGGTTCAGGATGCCTGGATCACTTGAGCCGGCGAGGATAGGCCGAGCATAACGGCTGTGGGGGATCGTGCCGAGCACGATGGCCGATGGAGATCGTGCCGAGCACGATAGGTAATGGAGATCGAGCCGAGCTCGATGGTCGGTGGAGATCGTGCCGAGCTCGGTGGTCGATGGAGATCGAGCCGAGCTCGATGCTGATGGAGATCGAGCCGAGCTCGATACCTGATGGAGATCGAGCCGAGCTCGATGGTCGATGGAGATCGTGCCGAGCACGATAGGTAATGGAGATCGAGCCGAGCTCGATGCCTGATGGAGATCGAGCCGAGCTCGATGGTCGATGGAGATCGTGCCGAGCACGATAGGTAATGGAGATCGAGCCGAGCTCGATGCCTGATGGAGATCGAGCCGAGCTCGATAGTCGATGGAGATCGTGCCGAGCACGATAGGTAATGGAGATCGAGCCGAGCTCGATGCCTGATGGAGATCGAGCCGAGCTCGATAGTCGATGGAGATCGTGCCGAGCACGATAGGTAATGGAGATCGAGCCGAGCTCGATGCCTGATGGAGATCGAGCCGAGCTCGATGCCTGATGGAGATCGAGCCGAGCTCGATACCTGATGGAGATCGTGCAAAATGGAGATATCGGCGTTCCGAGTTTTTGTGGCGGTCCGGCCTCGCTCGGTTCTATTTGCATCCGAGCAGGGTCGTATACACGAACTGGGCCGGGCCATCTGGGAGCATGCAGACACCAGGAGAAATTTATCATAGTTAGATAATTGTAAATAAGTCTCAACTTGACAATCGATGTGGGGGGATCCTTCGGGACATCATTGGTAATACACCCGAAGATTTTCGGAGCTCCAACTCCGAGGGATGGGAGTCCCATCAAGAGATTTTAGCTTGTAAGCTCCGGGTCGCTGGACACGTGCGATCCGGTAGGGTCCTTCCCAGTTCGGGGCCAGCTTCCCCTGCTCGGTCGGTTGGGAGGCCTCCGCCCTTCTGAGGACGAGGTCCCCCTCTTTAAAGGATTTGATCTTGACTCTGGCGTTATAGTACTGCACCGTCCTTTGCTGGTATTTTGCCATGCGAACTCGGGCGGCCTCTCTTACTTCTTCGACCAAGTCGAGATTATTCCTGAGTTACAAGGAGCTGGAGCTGTTATCAAAATGCTCTACCCTTGAAGAAGGGAGCCCGACCTCTAGGGGGATGACGGCTTCCATCCCGTACGTCAGATTGAAGGGAGTTTCGCCGGTGGGCACCCGGAACGTGGTCCGGTAAGCCCAGAGGACGTTGTATAGGTCTTCGACCCATTGTCCTTTGGACCGGTCGAGCCTGGCCTTGAGCCCCTGCAAGATTGTTCGATTTGTTACCTCGGTTTTTTCATTTGTCTGCGGATGCGCGACCGAGGTGAAACGGTGGTCGATGCCGAGTTCGGAGCAGACTCCCTGAAGCGGGCGTTGTCGAATTGGCGGCCATTATCTGATATGAGGATGCGGGGGAGCCCGAACCTGCAAATGATCGACTTCCAGACGAAGTCCCGCATCTTCTGCTCGGTGATTCGGGCAAGCGGCTCAGCCTCCACCCACTTCGTGAAATAGTCAATGGCGACAACGATAAATTTTCTTTGTCCAGACGCCAAAGGGAATGGTCCCAGGATGTCAATCCCCCACTGGGCGAATGGCCAGGGGGAACTGATTGAGGTCAGTAGGGCCGAGGGTCGTCGTTGGATGCTGGCGTTCCTCTGGCACCAGTCGCACTTCTGGACGAAGTCCAGGGTGTCCTTCTGGAGTGTAGGCCAGTAATATCCTTGGCGCAGAATCTTGTGCGCTAGTGCTCGTCCCCCCAGATGGCTTCCACAAATCCCTTCGTGGACTTCGCGCATTGCATAATCCGCCTCGGACGGGCGGAGGCACCTGAGGAGGGGGGAGGTGAAGGACCTTCGATAGAGATTACCTTCGTACCATATATACCGGGTGGCCAAGCGCTTGACTCGGCGAGCTTCTCGTTCGTCGCTGAGGAGGACATCATCCCGCAAGTAGCTGATGAGCTCGTCCGTCCAGCTTGGTTCAGCTTCGATGCAAAGGGTCGACTCAGGCTCCTCCGTGCTGGGTCTTTGGAGATACTCCAAGGCCGCTGCCTTCGGGAGTTCGCTCATGCGGGAAGACGCCAGCTTTGAGAGTTGATCTGCTCTGGAGTTTTCCGTTCTAGCGATGTGTTGGATGTGGAAGGAGTTCAGAGCCGAGGTGAGGTCCCGCACCTTCCGGAAGTATTCTTGCATAGTGGGCTCTCTGGCCTCAAAATCACCCAAGATTTGGTTCACGACCAACTGGGAGTCGCTGAAGGCCCTTAGGTCTTTCACACCCAGCTCCCTGGCCAACTTGAGCCCGGCGACAAGTGCTTCGTACTCTGCTACATTGTTGGAGGTGAAAAATTCGAAGCGCAAGGCCTGCTCGGCGATCACTCCATCTGGACTTGTGAGCACGAGGCCTGCTCCGCTACCCCCCGAGTTCGAGGAGCCATCGACATGTAAAGTCCAGATCGGGCTCGGGGTCTGCTCGTCTGTAGCTGGCCTGGCTTCGGGCTTGTCTGGCACTGTGCACTCGACTATGAAGTCGGCGAGCGTTTGCGCCTTAATCGCTGGCCTGGGTCGGTACTCGATGTCGAACTCCCCAAGCTCGATGGCCCACTTTGTGGTTCGACCGACGCGATCTGATCGCTGCAGGATCTGCTTCACCGGTTGGTCGGTTAGTACGGCTATAGTGTGGGCTTGAAAGTACGGCCGGAGCCTTCGAGCTAAGACGACCAGGGCGTAAGCGGTCTTTTCCAGCTTGGAATATCGGGTCTCAGCACCCCTCAAGACCCGGCTTGTATAATAAACCGGCTTCTAGAGCTTGCTCTCCTCCCGGACCAGGACCGAGCTTACTGCTACAGGAGAAACAACTAGGTACAAGTAGAGGAGCTCGCCCTGGTGAGGCTTTGTGAGCAAGGGAGGAGAGGCGAGGAGATGTTTGAGCTCCTCAAAGGCTTGCTGACATTGGGCCGACCATAGGAAGTCTTTGGGCTTCCTGAGGGTCGCAAAGAACGGGAGGCAGCGCTCGGCCGATCGGGAGACGAATCTTCCGAGGGCTGCGACCCGGCCCGTAAGCCGCTGCACTTCCTTCACCGTCCTCGGTGGCGTCATCTCCTGAAGCGCTCGAATCTTCTCGGGATTGGCCTCGATTCCCCGCTGAGAGATCACGAAGCCAAGGAACTTGCCCGAGGTGACTCCGAACGCGCATTTGGCCGGGTTGAGCTTCATTTGGTACCTCCGGAGTATGGAGAATATTTCGCTGAGGTCGGTCACATGGTCTTGCGCCACTTTGCTTTTTACTAGCATATCATCCACATAAACCTCCATGTTTCGGCCTATCTGATCTTTGAAGATCCGACTGACCAGCCTTTGATAAGTCGCTCCAGCATTTTTTAAGCCGAAGGGCATCACCTTGTAACAGTAAGTGCCCCCATCAGTGATGAAGGCAGTCTTCTCCTCATCCTCTGGTGCCATCCGGATTTGATTGTACCCGAAAAAGGCGTCCATAAATGTCAGCAGCTCGTGCCCCGAGGTGGAGTCCACGAGCCGGTCGATGCTAGGGAGCGGGAAGCTGTCCTTTGGGCAGGCCTTGTTCAGGTCGGTGTAGTCCACGCACATGTGCCATTTCCCGCTAGCCTTTTTGACAAGGACCACGTTGGCGAGCCACTCCGGATAGGATATTTCCCGGATGAAGCCAGCCTTGAGGAGCTTATCAACTTCCTCAGCTACCGCCTGCTGCCGCTCTGGGGCGGTGTTACGCTTCTTCTGTCGCACAGGCTTACAAGGCTTCACCTGGAGTTGGTGGACCGCGACCTCTGGATCTATCCCCGGCATGTCTGCTGGCGACCAAGCGAAGACGTCCGCGTTGTCCCGCAGGAAGTTGATGAGGCGATCCCTCTCGCGAGCGTCAAGGCCGGAGCCGACCTGCACGGTTAGCTCGGAAGAATTTTTTTGGAGGGGAACTTGAATGAGCAGCTCACCAGGCTCCACTCGATTCTTCTGCAGGCCGACCCGCGCCTCTAAGGTTTCGGCCGGGGGTTCATCTTTCGCTATGGTCGATGCCTCGGCCGGCCGCCTCGCCTCATGGGTCGCCACGTAGCACCGTCTGGCTACCATCTGGTCTCCGCGGACTTCGCCGACTCCATGGCTGGTGGGAAACCGCATGAGCAAGTGGCGGGTTGAGACTATGGCTTGGAGAGCGTTGAGTCCTGGTCGCCCAAGGATGGCATTATAAGCCGAGGGCAGGCGCACCACGAGAAAATTCATCTTCACGGTGCTCTCTCGGGGGGCGAGTCCGACCGTGACCAGGAGGTCGACCTCGCCCTCTACTGGGACTGAGTCCCCAGTGAAGCCGACCAGCGGGGCGTTCATCCTCCGCAGTTGATTTCCCGTCCTTCCCATTCTGGAATAGGCATCGAAATACAAAACGTTCGCCGAACTTCCATTATCAATCAAAACACGTTTTACATTAAATTTGTTCACAACCATGGAGACGACCACAGCATCGTCATGGGGAGCTTCAACTCCCTTCAGGTCCTCATCTGAGAATGAGATGGCCTCCGAGGCGCGTAAGCGCTTGGGGGCAGTTCCTTCTGGAGCTCCTCCAGCCGAGGCCTCGCCTCGGATGGTGTTGATGGTGCCGGCGATGGGCCTGTTGGCATTTGGATCTTCGGGCTGTGGGGGATTCTCCACGGGCCTTCCTACGGGCCAGTTCTGCACGAACCGGTCGAGCACTCCTCGGCGAATGAGTGCTTCGATCTCGTCCCGGAGCTGGAAGCATTCCTCCGTGTTGTGGCCGTGGTCCCGGTGGAAGCGGCAATACTTACGGGGGTTGCGCCAGGCCCCGGGATCCCGCCTCGGGGTCGGGGGTCGGAAGTAGTCGCGGCCCTCGATCTCCATGAGGATCTCGGTCCGGGGAGCGGTAAGAGGAGTGTAATTTTTGTACCTCCCGTTGGGTGTGCGGGGCCGTTGTGGTGGCCTCGGGCGAGGAAGGGATCTCTGCCGAGGCGGTCCTTGCAGCCGGGGTAAGTGCTTCAGGCGAGAGGGGCGCTCGGCTTGGTGCGGAGACGGGCTTCTGGGGCGACCGCGGTCCTCGCGACGCCTTTTCTTAGAGGTCTGCTCGGCCCCGCTCCGCCTAGAAGCGACGGCTTCTTCAACCTTCGCGTACTTTCGCGCCCGAATCAACATCTCCGTAAAATCAGCGGGAAAATTCTTCTCGATGGAGAAGAGAAATCTGTAAGACCGGGCCCCGGTCTTTAATGCCGACATGGCGATCGACTGGTCGAGCTCCCGGACCTCCCACGTTGCAGCAGTGAAACGGTCCAGGTAGTCCCTGAGAGACTCTCCCTCCTTTTGCTTTATGTCAAGGAGGGAGTCGGAGGTCTGCCGTTGGGGTCGGCTAGCGGCGAAAGTGCTGGCGAACTGCCTGCCGAGCTGTTTGAAGGAGGAGACGGTGCTAGGCTTTAGCCCTGTGAACCAGAGCCGGGCTGCTCCTCGGAGTGTTGCTGGGAAGGCTTTACAGAGCAGGGCCCCCGTGGCTCCCTGCAGGGCCATCAAGGCCCGATAGCTTTCCAGGTGGTCAAGAGGGTCGGTCCTGCCACTGTAGGGCTCCACCTGGGGCATCTTGAACTTCGGCGGGACCGGCTCGTCCTCGATTTGCTGGGAGAAGGGGGACCGCGTGCTGAACTCGAAGTTACCATCGCGTCCCATCTTCCTGCCACGGAGCGCCTTAATCTGACGCTCCAGGTTCTCGACCTTCTTGTCAAGCTCATCGCTCGGCGGGATCGCCGCGACGGTGCGCCCTGGCGCAAGTCGTCCTGGGACCGACTCGGCTTCCGACGGTAGTGGCCAGTCTCCAGGGCCCCTTACCGGGTGTTCTCCCCAGGGGGAGACGGGAACATGGTGATCTTGGCCGAGGAGGGGTGGTTCACTCGCAGAGGGCGCCGGTTGAACTGGGGCTGGAGGGGGCGGCATCGTCGGGACGCCCCTGGGCTGCAGGCCTTGGACAACAGCGGCCAAAGCCTGAACCTGCTGTACCAGGGCGTCAAACTGCTCCGGCCGAACTTGGGGAGTCGGATCAGCCGGAGGTGGCGAGTTCTGGACAGAATGTCCGGGGCTAGGTGGAGGACGTCGGGAGGCATTGGAAGCTCCCTTGCTTCTCAGTTTCATGGTCGCAACTCGGTCCCTTCCTCTAGCGCCAACTGTTGCTGGAAATTGGACCCGGGGGCGACCGTCGGCCGGAAGGGGGAGGCTCCGCCGCCTGAGTGGGGAGTGGCGGTTCGCCGGTGGGCGGCGTCTTCTTGGAGACCTGCAAGAAGCCGGTGGCCGGGCTCTCCGGCACCGGCCCTCCGATGCCTAAGTCAGCACAGGGGGAATATGTGGAGAAAAATGGAATGAGCGAGGGAGAGTCAGAGTTCGAGAGAGAGAGAGAGAGAGCGGGGACCCCCCCTTCAGTGGAGAAGTGCTTCTCTTATAGGAGGGAGCCAGTCCACCTGTGATGTGATAGAGTTTGCCGTACGATCAGTCTTTTAATGCTCGATCATGTAAGTCAATGTCATCATCGCAGGAGGTTAGGCCGGAGCCTAAGTCAATCATGGAGTCATGCCGTCATTTATGGGCGCGTGAGTTTGCCGTGAAAGGCTGGACGTCCGTAGGCGATGGAAGCCATACGCCTTAATTGTTGAGTAAGCTGAGGGCCTGTGAATGCTATGCGTTTTAATTGTTGAGTAACCTGGAAGTCTGCACGACTCGTATACATCGGTTGTTGGAGAAGTCAACACGTAATCTCCCAACTAAGCTGTGGGAGGATGTGGCCTTAGGATATGGTTCGGGCATCCTTGGGTTGGCCAAGTGTTGCTGGGTCGGGCCCCGCCCAGGGGTCCGCTCGGCCGGCTCCTGGTCGGAGGAATGCGCCCGGTTGGCTCCTGGTCGGAGGAATGCGCTCGGCCGGCTCCTGGTCGCCTAGCCATAGCGGTTTTTCCCTTAACAGGAAGTACCTAGTCTAACTTATATGTTGCTCTTACTTTCTCAAGCTTATCTTGATGAATTAGTCGATGGTGAACTTTAAAAGAAATGAGGTTTGTTCTGTCACAGCTGAATTTGCTTACAGTAGGCTTTGGAATCATACCACATGAATAGCCTTTATGAAATTGAGTGTGAATATTTCTCAAATAGTTTTCTCAATGTGGTGACTCTGCTAAACCAGAAATACTTGAAAGAACAGCATAGTAACTAGTAAGAGACAGCATAGTATGAAGCCCTTAATGAAGTCGAGTATGAAGACTGGACTCAAACTCGCAAAAAAGCTTGGGTTTCAAGTCTAACCCGAGCATGCCGGTGGGTTTTAAGTACAGCCCGGCCTCGTGGGGCATCAAAATGGGACATTGTACCCTACCGGTGACCGGGCTGCTATGGCATCATGACAGACTTTATTTTAACGTTTTACCAGATCTTTATTTTAGAAATTTATTATTGCATCGTAACGGTGGTTGTCCAAGTGGATCAGACTTTTTCCCTTCCACTAGACACAAGTCCGGGGAGAGATGCCGAAACCAAAACGTAAACCAACCAGAACTATAAAAAAAAGCATATAATATTGTAACAGAGAAAAGACAAGGAGCTTGTGATGGCTAGGATTCTAGACATTTTCTCAAGCCACATCAACCTAGGTCCCCACCGCGGAAGAAGTTCAATAGCAACTGATTCCTCTCATTGTCTCATGGTGGCCTTTCTAGGTAATAGTGTTGGTCTGAAGAAAACTAACCCCTTTAATTTCTTGGTTATGGTCAACATCAAGGACAAGCTATGTGAAATAATTGTTCGCATCGTCGATTGACGTTATAAATGTGAGGACCCGTGCGAGCGTGTGTTTAGTCCCACATCGGTTATTCGCTGGGTAGATTTTGGGTACTTGTACAGGATCAAGGAATCCAAATAATACCTTCCGGCTAGCCATTTTGGGTGAGGTCCTGAGTTGTTACAAATGGTATCAGAGCGGACCCAGCCCATAACCTATGTGGACTAGGAGACACTGCAGCACGGATCCATTGGGGCTGACCACGGGCCAATCGTGGTATTTGTGATTAGATTTGAATAGTTTTGAACCCTTAGCCTGACAAGGACGTCAGGGCTTGAACGGGAGGAGTATGTGAGGATCCGTGCGAGCGTGTGTTTAGTCCCACATCGGTTATTCGCTGGGTAGATCTTGGGTACTTGTACAGGATCAAGGAACCCAAATAATACCTTCCGGCTAGCCATTTTGGGTGAGGTCCTGGGTTGTTACAAAAACTAATTTGTTTATTTGGACATGTCGGATTTGTCTATTTCAATTACTAAATTAATTATAGATTTATTGAAATTTTTTTTTTTGTTAATCATAGGCCTTGCATGATCTTTAGGGCACTGCTCTAGGGCTCATGCGGCCGGTCACGTACCGGACCCGGGTGCTGGGTTCGGGGCGTGACAATAAATGGGGTCTAGCGTCATCTCTAAAGTCTGCTTTTGACCAGTTGCGAGATTTTCGTACCGAACACGCTATATTTCATTCAGTTGATGCACCGGTAAACACGATCTTGCTTGCTTACCATCCACAAGCACAGGACTCTTATGCACAGGTTTAATCACACCGCTTAAAATTGAATACGCCATGAAAGTTTAACTCGAGCATGCTGGCGGGTTTCAAATTTCCAGCCTGAAAAATTAGCCCGGTTTCGGGATTGAACCCCAACGAAAATTTTCGACTTCAAACGCCCTTCCCCACCTCTCTCCAACTCCTGTTTTCTCTATCTCGTGTGCTCTTATACCTCGCTATTTTAATGTTGTACCAGATCATTATTTTAGAAATTTATTATTGCATCCTAACGGTCGTGGTTCAAGTGGATCAGCACGACGGACTTTTTCCTCTATCTTGAACAGGACGCAAGTTGGGGGAGAGATGCCGAAACCAAAATGTAAACCAACCAGAACCATAAAAAAAAGCATATAATTTTGTAACAAAGAAAAGGAAAGAAGCTTGTAATGACTAGGATTCTAGATATTTGTCTTAAGTCGCATCAAACTAGGTCCCCACTGCAGAAAAAGTTCGATAGCAACTGATTCCTCTCATGTTAGCCAAACTTGCAACTTGGAATCCAGCATTATCTCTAAAACCTGCTTTTCAACAGTAACGAGAGTCTCGTACCTGACACGCAATATTTTGTTTGATGACTTTAATACTGATTTGAAGGGAACAAGAAAAGTTTTGAACCAGAAGCAAACCATTTCTTTTTTATAAAATTCAGCCCGGCCCACCTTGACTGGCGCTATATTTTATGCAAATGATGCATTCGTAGACGCGGTCCTCTTTCCTTTCTGTCCACGAGCACGCGGTCTTCAATTGATGCACCTTGACTATAGGTTTAATCACACCACTTAACATTGCAAGTTAGGAAGAAGGCCGAGCGAGCAAGCTTTCTATCTTCAGGTCACAGAGAACAAGACTACCACTTTGCAGCTGGAGTGTCCTCCAATATGGATCTGGGGATGATGGGAATGATGGTCGGAGGATGGTTTGCATCCCACGTCGCAGATAAACTGGCCGACAAGGTTTCGCTGCATTTGGACGACCGATATGATCTGCGCACGGGTGCGAAGGCTATGGCGGAGGATGTGAAGGCTAGACTTCCTCGTATCCGAGCCGTGATCCAGGCAGCGGAGGGGAGGCCGATCAGGGACCCAACGCTGGCCGCATGGCTGAGGCAACTCAAAGATGCTGCCTACGAGGCTGACGACGTGCTGGATGAGCTTGAATTCAAGGAGCTTCATGATAAGCTACACGGCAAGAGCAAGGTGAGCGACTTCGTATCCCCCGCTGTTAAGCTTCTCAAGCATTTTATTATGTCCGACGATAACCTGAAAAACTTGAAAAATCTTGCGGGAAATCTTGAAAAGATTTATCTTGATATCAATTGTATGGAAGAACAATTAAAGGACTACAACTCACAGCAGAGAAGTGTGACCAGAGAGACCAGCTCGATTATCCAGGACATTGTGGTTGGGAGAGACAAAGAGAGAGACATGATATTAGATGTGCTGTTGCATTTAGCTGATGAGCCAGAATCTAGCATCAAATGTGGGACTGGGAGTAGTAGCTATCCGAGTCTTGGTGTTCTTCCTATAGTAGGCATTGGGGGTGTTGGCAAGACTGCTCTGGCTCAACTTATTTATAATGATGAAAGAGTAGCAAGGCATTTTGAGCTAAGGAAGTGGGTCTATGTGTCTGACAATTTTGATGTCAAGCGGATTTCTAAAGAGCTGGCATATGACTCGGTGCACGACCGAATCCCAGACGATATCAGTTTGGATGGCATTCTAGGGAAAGTTGGAGATGCTACGAGGAACAAAAGGTTTTTATTTGTCCTTGATGATGTGTGGGATGAGACAGGTAGCAAGTGGAGAGAACTCCGTGGTGTCTTAACATCTGGAGCGAAAGGAAGCATGGTTCTGGTGACAACACAGAGTCCAGTAGTAGCAGAAGTTATGGGCACGATGGACCCGATAGAATTGAAGAGCCTACAGGAAGATGACTATTGGATACTTTTCGAACATTGTGCGTTCGGTGAAAAAATTCTTGAGGAAGAGCGAAGGGAAAAATTGCAAACAATAGGAAGAAAAATATCTGAAAAACTGCATGGTTTACCTCTTGCTGGAAAGGTACTGGGAAGTTTATTGAACTCCAAACTGGATGAGGATTACTGGAAGATGATCTTAGAAAGTGAGTGGTGGGAACATGAATATGTTTTAGATAATATCCTTCCATCTCTGGCTTTAAGTTACGAACACTTGAATGCAAATATAAAGCAATGCTTCGCTTACTGTTCCATATTTCCCAGGAGCTATGTTTTCGAAAAAGATCGGTTAGTCCAGATGTGGATGGCTCAAGGTTTTATCCAGAACAAGAGTCGGGTAAGAATGAGAATGGAAGACATCGGGGATCAGATATTTGACGAATTAACTCGCAGGTACTTCTTTCTACCAACTCTGACTGACAAGTATGTGATGCATGATCTGATAAGAGAATTGGCAGTCTATGTTTCGTCGGATGAATGTTTGGTCATCAGCGATGAGAGAGGAGAAATTCCAAAGACAATTCGCCACCTGACTCTGAGGACTGATAAAAAAATTGATGCAATTATGGACCCGTGTAGACTTCAAAACCTACGGTCCATTTTATTCTTTGGTGATTATGATTCTGAAAAGTTTTATAGTTTTCTTGGTGGCATATTAAAACAATCAAAAAGCTTGCGTGTTTTGGATTTATCTTGCAGTCACGTGAAGCTGAAGAAGCTACCGGATGCTATCAGTGGGTTATCACATCTACGGTACTTAGATGTCTCCTGCACTAAGATCAAACAGCTGCCCAAATCATTTGGTAGGCTTTGCCATCTTCAAGTTCTGAGGATGCGATCCTGCCATCTTAAAAGGTTACCCCAAGACGTGAACAAATTAAGCAACTTGCGGCATTTATATGGAGAAGCGGACACAATTTCTCTAATTACTGGGATTGGAGATCTTATCAACCTTCAAGAATTAGAGGAATTCCGAGTCACAAAGAAGAGGCGACATGAGATTGGAGAGTTGAAGGGCTTGAGAAATCTTCGGAGATGGCTTGCGATCAAGAATCTTGAGAATGTCACTAGTAAGGAGGAGGCCATGGAGGCGATGTTGAAAGACAAAGAACACCTAACTGCATTGCATCTGGTA
This sequence comes from Phoenix dactylifera, assembly GCF_051530095.1. Lineage (NCBI taxonomy): Eukaryota > Viridiplantae > Streptophyta > Magnoliopsida > Arecales > Arecaceae > Phoenix > Phoenix dactylifera. Next base: position 36,563,308 of record NC_143190.1, on the reverse strand, counting down.
CAGAATTTAGATGCAAGAAGACTTCTTGATGCGGAGACGGAGATATTTGAAGGCCTCCAACCACATCCCAGTCTTAAAGAGCTGAGCATCAAGGTCTATGAAGGTATCAAATTTCCAACTTGGATGGTGGAAAGCAAGTTTCTCACCAATCTAGAATTTATTTCTCTAGATTATTGTGTCAGGTTGGAGAGTCTGCCGCCACTAGGGCAGCTGCCTTTCCTCAAGGAACTTCATCTTGGTAACATGCGTGCCGTCAAACGAATTGGTCGTGAATTTTATGGTGACACTGGTGTGGCATTTCCATCCCTCGAGGTTCTAAAATTTAAGGGCTTCGGGGAATGGGAGAAGTGGTTGGAAGCATGTCACGCCCCGAACTCGGGGCCCGGGGCGCGAGCAGACGCCGCGCACCTGCAGGGCGGACCCCGCAGGCACGCAAGGCAGATGAATCAGATTCCACATCAATAGCTAAACAAAGATAAATTCCAACTTTCAATTCAAATGTCCATATATACATAAGTCAAAAGAAAAAGTCAATATCTACTAGCTAACTACATCATGATCACTCCACCCCGTAATCCCCATAGTCACATATCATCACCTGTAAAAAATGTAAATAGTAGGAGTGAGCTAACAGCTCAGTAGGCAACATCATGCAATAAAGTCGTCATATAACATGTCATGATGCATATAAAAAGCAGCTAAAACTTATGAATCCAAAAATTCACACGACAATCCGTAAACCCGATCCGAGACTCAAAATAACTCCACCGCATGACTACGGCCACATCACCCAGTGGCATGGTTACACCGAAGTGCCAATACAACTCTCCGAAGAGCCGCTCCACTGAGCCAACGCACCACTGTGCCGCACCCCCTGGTGCCAAACTCACGCTCCACTGAGCCGCTCCGAAGAGCAAAACGCACCCCTGTGCCGCCACTATTCTATCACCGGTGGTCGCGGTGTCGGAACTAGTTCTTCAGTACAAGTCGACAGGGCCAACGTATCATCCCATTGGCGGGGCCTAGACTATAGTCACGCGGATTTTAAAAATCAATAATCAACTTTCCAAATCAAGTCATGATCATACTCCCAATAGTAAAGTACATAACAGTTTATGAAATTAAATACTTAATTTTAATTCTAATACATAATGCCAATAATAAATCATAACATCCATATATGCAAGATACATGTTAAAATTCTACTTTAAAGCAATAGGTCACCTACCTGAGATCGCTTAAAATCCCTGCCACAGATATCACGAACCCCTGGTTAAACATAAATATTAATTATTTAATTAACTAAGAAACATAATTTAAACAATTTTTCAAACCCTTAAACTCCTAAGTTCATGGATCCAAGAATGGGCCCCTAAGATCAAACATAGACCCTAAAATCAGAACCCTTTAAACCCAAATCAATTGTGGCCCAAAACAGATTAGGCCCAATTGAACCAAACCAGGTATCAGGTCCAAATCAGATTTCGGGCCCAAACCAACCCAGCCCACAGATCCAATTAGGTTCAACTCAGCCCAACCCAGATTAGGCCCAATTGAACCAAACCACATTACAGATCTAGATCAAACCGGCCCACACCAAACCAGCTCTGATCAGCCCAGATTAGATCAAGCTTAACAAACCAGATTACACTCAAATTAGACCAACCCAAGTCTAGACCAAATCCACAGTCAGAAGATGGTTCAATCAAATCAAAGTTCATTTGCGTCTGGTTTGTGACACCAACAGAGCACGGAAATTGATGCAAGGGAAACACCCAAAGTCCATTTGTGTGGTTTGAGACACCAATAGGGCACGGAAAACGATGCAAGGAAAGCACCCAGCCGGAAGAAGAAGAAGAAGAAAAAGAAGGAGAAGAGGAAGAAGAAGGAGAGAAGAAGAAGAAAGGAAGAGGGGGGGGGTGGCTGGTGGCTCCGGTCGGCCCTCGGCGGCCGACCGTGGCCCTCGGCGGCGGCGCTCGGCCAGCCGCCGCCGGCCACTCTGCTGTCACAGGCGGCGGAAAGAGACGAAGAGAAGAAGGAGAAGGAGAGGAAGAAAGGGAGGAAGAAAGGAAGGAAAAGAGAGGGAGACCGGGGCTGGAAGCCCGGCCCCCGTTCACCCACCTCCGGCCGAACTCGTTTCGGCCGGATTGACCTCGGCCGGCCACCGTCGGCCGGCCGAATCCCACAAAAAAAAATTTCCCAAAAACAGGGAAATAAAGCCGGTTGACATCCCTCTTTCTTTTCCCTTTTAAATCCATAAAAAAAAAAAAAAAGATAGGTAGTTGTCTTCCTCACCTCCGGTCGTCGACGATGGATCCCCGGCGGCGTTGGCGGCTCCGGCGGCGACTACGGCTCCGGCGACCGTCTCTAGAAGAGGGAAAAATGAGGAGGAAAAATGAAATGGGAAAGGATTGGGGTTCTCAGAAAAGAGAGAAAGGGAAAGAGAGAGAGGGAGAGGGAAGAGGGGAAGAGGGAAGAGGGGGGGGGGGGGGGGGTGTGCGGAGATCCCGCGCCGTTCGGCCGGCGTGGTCGTCGTGGGGACGACCACGATGAACCAACTGAAGTCGGCACTCCTTGCCGACTTCAGTTCGGATCTTCACAAAGCAGATGGCGCACAATTTTTACCTCGCCTCCGCATACTCGACCTCCGTGATTGCTACAAGCTAGCGAAAGTACCCCTCCTCTTCCTGTCCTCATCACTTGTAGAACTCAGCATCGACTACTGTGGTGACTTCGGCAGTGCACTGCCTGGATGTTTGCAGAGTCTCACCTCTCTCACCCAGCTACGGATCATGAATTACCACGCCCAAGTATCTCTTTGTTTATCAAATTTGAGTGCCCTCAAACATTTGAAACTTTGGAATTGCTGGAACATGAAGTTAGTAGGGGGGTTACAGTTCCTTACTACTCTTGAAGGCCTAGAACTCATAGCATGTCCTAAGCTCATCGAGTCCTCAGAGCCTGTGCAGCTCCACGAGGAGCAGGGACTGCGAACTCTCAATCGTCTCACCATAGACGTCACGGTCCTACTTCAAAATCTGTGGATTCTGTTGGGAAGCCTCCCTTCACTGCAGAGGATGCATATTGTAGGCTGTCATGGTGTGACCAACTTTACAAGGATACAGGAGCTATGGTTCCAGCAACTGACATCCCTTCAAGAGCTGGAGATTAATGACTGCGACAGCCTTGAAAGCCTACCTACTTCTTTGGCAAATTTTCCCTCTATCAGGAAGTTAGATATATTCACCTGCCCTAGGGTTAGCTCACTGCCAGGGAATGGCCTGTCTACTTCACTCAAAGAATTACACATCGATGGATGCCCTTTGTTGAAGGATCGATGCCAAAGAGGTGGAGCTGATTGGCCAAAGATTGCTCACATACCTTTCATACGTATTGATTCCGAAACCATACAAATGCTGTGAAAAGAATTCGATGCCACTCCTACATCCATTCTTCAGGTAACCTTCAAGTTCTGTACATAGATAGACACATCTATATCCTAGTTATATTTTTAAGCACGCATTTTGTTTCGGTCTATAACTCTTGTTTCAATTGTTCCTTGAAATATCCTTGTTGGTGCAAATCTCTGCGAGGAAGCAACTCACCTTGTATTCCTCCGCGCAGACTTAAAAAAAGTCTATACCACCTGTTAGTTAATTATTAACATGGTGTTTAAGCACACATTTAATGTTTCGGTCTATAACTCTTCTTTCAATTATTCCTTGAAATATCCTTGTTGGTGCAAATCTCTGCGAGGAAGCAACTCACCTTGTATTCCACGGAACAGACTTAAAAAAAGTCTATGGTTGCTAGCCATGCATCTGTGACAAGCTTGTTTTAATTAAGTGGTTGGCTAGTTCAGCTATTCCTATTGATCTCAGCTAGCTGCCTATGTCTTGCATCTGAGCTTATGCTAATAATATTTGCTAGGTTTCTTGAGTTCTGACGATACTTATGGTGTTAACTTCATGCTGCGTTCAATTTTTTCAAATCCTTTCACGGGCACTTCCAATCCTTGAGCAACTTGGGGTCTACAGAACTTTCACTAGGTCCCCTTGCGGATCTTCTTTCTATTTGGGAACTTCACAGCCAATGAATTCTTCACATGGAAGCCGAGCCCTCCATGCAAGTTGTTTCAAACCGTCCATTATCACCGCATCTGTCTCCTAACATTGTTTTTATTATAATTAGGTAAGATAATAATTTTTGCAAAGAACTCGTCTTTGAGTGTCGTCTTGCAGGAAATAATTTTGGTCACATAATTTTCTGTTTATCATTGTTTTTGGCCCTTGTTTTAATTATAAATTATTAATATTTATATTTCCATATACTAAATTTAATGTCAGGTGAGCAATGTGGGAAGCGGTGATGGGAGAATCTTTGGCTGTTGCCATGCTCTTAATCTTACCTTGCCAGCTCTTATTTTGATCACCGCAATAGCCTGCAAGCTTATCATATTCTAGCAGCAAAGCCAATTGATTTACTCCTTGACAACTTCCCTCTGCAGCCTTTCTTGATGCTGCCGTTTTTGGAGAGTCGAATCTGGAATTACCTGGCCTCTGCTCTGTCCAACAGATCAATTGTTGAAATTCACATGGATATCAGGAATGACTTGTTTGGGAACTATGAAACCGTTATTCAGTCACCGCTGCATGCTAGATATCAGATGAGTTTAAGAAAAAAACAAAAAAGTTACGAGACGTTACTTTGGAGTGTTTCATGTTACTTAAAACTTTGTTTGTATAGTTTTGCTGGTTGTATGCTGAAACTAGCATTTTATATAATTAAAATTTGTAATTTTAATTGGTGAATAGTTTAGCTGATGCATATAATGTACATATCAAACTTAGATAATTATTGAAAGTTTGTTACATTCAACAACTAGAAAGCTTTCAATGCCAAATGTGCCGAGTTTTTTTTCCTCATTTCGTGTACAACTAATGAGCTTCTTAACTTAATTGTATGCATATAGTTGGAGAATATGATATCTCTTCTGTACAAAAGGCATGCTTATTATTGTTCTGATGGTGTGTTGTATTGAATTTTCAATACTAGGCTACTAGCTGGAGAATTGTCTCAAGTCCAATCATTGATATATTGTAATATGGGCCACTATTGAAGCCTTGGGTTGTAAGATGCCAAAGGACAACAGAAACTAGAAAAATTATACATGAAGACCATTATCAACCTCCATGTAGTGGTTAGCATCATAAAGATGAAGCAAAAAATTTTGTTTCACTCAAAATATATAAAATGTGATCAGAGGCAGCAGAGAAATGAAAGTCCGACTTTTTGAGGAGTGAGATAGAAAAGCTACAAATTTAAATCCCTATGGCGCCCCCCATGTAAAGATTTTTGAATCATTCCCCATTTACCTATCTTAAAACTGAAATATGGCATCTGGACTCCATCTTATTTATTAAGGAAATACCAAACCAACCCTGAGGATTGAAAATTGAAATACCTTATTCTCGTGTTCTTTACTGACTCTAAGATCTTTGGATTTAATGAATCAGAGATAAGAAAAGTTGAGGGAAGAAGTTAGAAACTATGTTACTGACTCATTGGCTTAGCCTTAAGTTCGGGTATTGGTTCGACACTGGGACATGCACCAGCACCCACACCCACATCCAACATACATACCCAAGGCCATGTCAAAGACCGAGAAGAAGGTGCATTCTTGTTGGCTGAGTCCCACCTTATGTGAGGTGGGACCCAGCAATTTAAGTAAAGAGAAAAGCAAAGAAAAAAAGAAACAAAAAGAGAAAAAGAGGGGTTAGCGTTATTATTCTATTAGAGGGTGGATGAGAAGAAAAAGAGAGGAGCCGTCTTAGTGAAGTGCTTGTGGAATTCATCTCAAGAAGGAGGTGAAGATCTTATTCAAGGCATCTCAAGAGGAAGAAAAACTTTGTGCAAACCTACACTCGGTGAAATTGTTCTCATTTTATTATTGGAGCCTAAACTCTTTTTCATCTTAACTCTTTGTTTATGATCCAAGAAAGAGATCCTTAATGATCCTCTAGCTTAGCCTAGAGAAGATACTTTGTAAGCCCATTATTGTTGATAGTGGAGGTTTGAGGTGGACTTAGGTCCAATAGTTTTTTCCTCATATTGGAGGATTTTCCACCAAAAAATTCTTGTCTCTTGTGGTTTGCATTTGGTAGTTCTTGCATTGATCAATTATTGTGGTATTCTCATTCTACACGCATAAATATAGGAAAGTTGTTTGTCTAGTAAAGGGGTCTTTCCTAACAAGTGGTATCAAAGCAAGATTTTGTGCCTACAAGATGTTTGATAAAATTCATGTTACACCAGATCATTATTTTAGAATTCATGTGGACCCCTTAAGAGATAAGGCTCGCATAAATTATGAAATCGGGTTCATATACTTCTGGTCACGCCCCGAGCCCGAGGCGCGGCAGACGCCGCACGCCCGCACGGCGGGCCGCACAGGTGTGCAAGGCAGCAGATCATATCAAAGCAATCACATATATTTAAAGATGACATAAATATTTAAGTTGTTCAAAAGCAGTCTTACAAAATTCCAAAATAACATATGCTGACATAAGTCAAATGTCCAAACTAATCTAACTAAAATATCAATAATCGAAGAAATCGTCGGAAAATCTAACGCACTCCCCAATCCCGTGCGATCAAGCTTCTGGATCTGAAAAATAGAGAAAATAAAATTATGAGCTACACTAGCCCAGTAAGCAACAAAATACCCCAAAGTGGGCTCAGAGCATATCATATCAAAATACAGGATAATGTTTGGAATAAATCATAAATAACATCGTTTTACTATTTTCAAAATTTATTATCATTTTTCCAAAAATCTGATACCAGAATCTCAACATGATAGGCTACGGACACGTAACCCAGTGGCATGGGTTGCACAAGGTGCCAAACACCACTATTATTAAGCACCGATGGTACGGTGTCCAAACACCACTATTATTAAGCACCGGTGGTACGATGTCCAAATACCACTATTCTAATCATTGATGGTACGGTGTCCAAATACCACTATTCTAATCACCGGTGGTACGGTGTCGAAACCGGTTCCTCACAGATACAAGTCGACAGGGCCAACGTATAATCCCCATTGGCAGGGCCAGAACAGATCATAGCCATGCTGAGAATGCATATATATAAAAAATATATTTCATAAATTGCCCAGTCATAGTTTACGGATTTCAGAGCATAATTTTCAAATAAAATTTAACATGCCAGACCCATTTTACTAAATACAAAACATATTTCGAAATTTAAACCACTAATAATTATTTTAGAAAAATGCACTTTGAAACATTAAGTTACTTACCTCTTCTCGCTTAACTCTTACTTCAGATAGGCGGATCAAGTTCACCTGTTTAAATTTAATTAATTCTTTGTTAATTTCAGAGCTAAACAGAACTAAAAAATAATACTATTGTACATGGCCCAACGGGCCCAGAGTTGGCCCATAATGGGCATGGCCCGATAGGGCCCATATCGGACACGGTCCAATGGGCCCGCATAGACTCGGCCCAATAGGGCCCCCAAGGTTGGCTTCTAATTGGTTCATTTATGCAATAAAATTCATTGCAGGGACTAATACTTAATTACATGGTACTGTTCTATAATAAAACTTGAGTAAAGGGACCAAACAAATATAGTTGGGGACCTTTATGTAATAAATCTTTCCTATAAGGATCAAATACAAATTGCAGAAGACCCTTTCTGTGAAATAATATACCGCCAAGGACTTAACTGCAAAATTCTATTTATTGGCCAAATGGGTTCGGGTTTCGGGTTCTGGGTTTTGGGTTCCGGGTTCGGATTTGGGTTCGGATTCCGGGCTCGGATCTGAACTGGGTTTCGGGTTTTCTTTTTTTTTTGTTTTGGGTTTCGGGTTTGAACCAGGCCCATGTTGGGCCCGCAGTGAACAGGACCCGTGACAGGGCCCTTCTTCTTCCCCAAGCCCCCACGGATAGGGGAAGAAGAAGAAGAGGAAGAAAGGACCCGGGGGGGGGGGGGGGGGGGGCAGGGTGGCCGGACGGTGGCCTGGCCGGCAGCTTGCGAGGGACGCGGCCGTCGGTAGGGCAGTCGTGGCCGGCAGCAGGGTGCCGCGGCGGCTCGGCCGTGAAGGGAGGGTCCGAGGATGACCTCGGTTTGGGGCCCAAACAGAAAAAAAATCATGAAATAAAGGGCCAAAAGAGGCTTACCGGTGCTCGATGGAGGCGGCAGGAGGGAGGTCTCGGCTGCGGCTGCTCGATCCGATGGTCAAACGGCGGCGGCGGCGGTGCTTTTCCGGAGAGGAAGAAGATTTCAAAACAGGGGAGACTCGCGACAGGGAGGAGAAGAGACGGAGGGCACGCCGATCACCAAGGAGAGGAGGAAGAGGGAAGGAGGGAAGAGGAGGAGGAGACGGAGGAGAGGGAGGGCTCGGGTGATCTGGGAGGAGGAAAAGAAAGGGTTTTATGGCCCTTTGGTAACGGCTCTCCGCCGCATGAATCGCGGCGGTCGAGCGTAGTCCGCGGCCGGATTAGCCGCGGATCAGCTGGAGGGGAGGGGCCACGGGATGCCCGCAGCGCCCTCGCATCGATCGCTCCCGAAGGAGCCGGAGAGGATCGCATTCAAAGAAGGAAAACGGGACTGAAGTCGGCTGGGGCTGCCGACTTCAGCCCGTATCTCACATTCTCCCCTCCTTAGAAAAATTTCATCCTCGAAATTTAACATACCTTAGCTTGCAAAATGGCCCCGGATATTTTTTTTTCATCTCGTTCTCCAGTTCCCACGTAGCCTCACGTTTTGAGTGATTGCTCCACTGAATCTTAACATAAAGAATTGTGTGCCTCCTCAACATTTGTTTCTTTCTATCAACCACACGTACAAGCTGCTTAATTTGCATAGCAGAGAACTCAAGGGAAAGTATAAGTACAACTACCTATGAAGCTAAATTCAGTGTCTCCAGGGATCTAAAATTTTACCCGCTTTTCATGACAGTTAATGGTAGCAAAGTGTGACGCTAACCAGTCCATACCGAGAATTATGTCAAAGTCATACATATCTATAACTATCAAATCAACAGGCAAGTCTCTACCTACTATCTGAACTGGACAAGTCTTGCAGACCTGATTACCAATCCTCCCACTTCCGGTAGGGGTGTTAACATGCAAATCATACTCTAACGGCACACAAGGTAGGTCATATTTTCGCACAAATATCGATGACACAAGGAATGCGTAGCAACAGAATCAAACAGTATATAAGCATAAACATAAGCAACCGGTAGTGCACCTGACACCACAGTATTGGATGCCTGAACGTCCTGCTGAATCAGTGCATAAATACGACCCTGTGTGCACGGTCTCCCCCCTGTCCGCTGCTCAGGAGAAGAAGGCTGAGCCGACTGAACCGGAGCAGGATAAGCTTGTACTTGTTGGGTCCCTGTAGCTTGGGGCCTCTGATCTGATTGTGATACTTGTTGATTATAATGGCACTCCTTTATCCTATGACCCTGTTGGCCACATTTGAAACAAGCACCGGACAACCGTCTACAGAGTTCTGTCTTATGGGCGCCTCCACATGCTTCACATTTAGGCTTCTCTTGTTGAATAGTCTCGCCATAAGATCCCTGCTTTTCTGATTACCCAGACCTATTACGAGATTTTGTTGCCCTGCTAGAATTCTGTCCACTATGAGTATCATCATCTCTGCTCCTCTTCTTTTGTATTCTATCTTTTGAATCTTGTGTTTCCTTCCAGACAATTTCCATATTCTTGGCCCTGTCTACCGGGTCATCATAGTTTGTTGAATGCACTGCGGCCAAACCCCGACGTAAGTGAGGCTTCAATCCTTCTTCAAATCTCCTCATCCGGGACTCTGCATCCTTGACGAGGGTGGGAGCAAATCGAGATAGTCTATCAAACTCTGCCTCATACTCATCCACAGTCTTAGTTCCTTGATTCAGATTGAGAAATTCCCTCTCTAGCTCCCTCAGACGACTGGAGAGAAAATACTTGGAGTAGAATGATGTGCGAAATCTCTGCCAGGTAAGTGTCTCCTGCTCGGGTGCCGATGTGCGCTCCACAGACATCCACCAATGATGAGCTCGGTCCTGAAGCATATAGGTGGCAAATCTGACCTTCTCTTCATCGGTGCACTCCATTGCTCTGAAGGCTTTCTCCATTTCATCTATCCAGGCTTCGGCCTCTTGAGGACTAGTGGTGCCTTTAAAAGCCGAAGGAGCCATTCTTTTGAATTCTGCTATGCTCCTTCTTTGCTCAGGAGGAGCAACATCTTGCTGGATGGGTTGGTGAGGTTGTTGCCTCTGCTGGCGTACTAACCCGACGACCTCCTCGATCAATTCGAGCATCCGAGTTTGATTTCCGGCGACAGCTTCTGGAGTTGATTGACCCTGGGGCCCTGAGCTATGCGATGCCTCGCCCGCTTGGTTAGTGGGGGCTCTTCCCTGAGAGCCCCTAACCATCCGATTCAAGCTACGGACACGCGAGGCGGCATTCTGATTCGGTAAAAATGTAAATGTTATAAAATCATCTAAACAGAATAATACATAATAGTTAACAAAACAAATGAATATTATCCTCTTATCTAGTTCCTACCCATCTCTCAACCTTTCTGACGAATTCTAAAGATCCTAAAACTTAAGCTCCATCTGACTATTTCAAAAACAATCTCTAAGAATCTGAAACCTGAGCTCTGATACCACCAAATCTGTCACGCCCCGAGCCCGAGGCGCGGCAGACGCCGCACGCCCGCACGGCGGGCCGCACAGGCATGCAAGGCAGCAGATCATATCAAAGTAATCACATATGTTTAAAGATGACATAAATATTTAAGTTGTTCAAAAGCAGTCTTACAAAATTCCAAAATAACATATACTGACATAAGTCAAATGTCCAAACTAATCTAACTAAAATGCCAATAATCGAAGAAATCGTCGAAAAATCTAACGCACTCCCCAATCCCGTGCGATCAAGCCTCTGGATCTGAAAAATAGAGAAAATAAAATAATGAGCTACACTAGCCCAGTAAGCAATAAAATACCCCAAAGTGGGGTCAGAGCATATCAGATCAAAATACAGGATAATATTTGAAATAAATCATAAATAATATTGTTTTACTATTTTCAAAACTTATTATCATTTTTTCAAAAATCTGATACTAGAATCTCAACATGATAGGCTACGGCCACGTAACCCAGTGGCATGGATTGCACAAGGTGCCAAACACCACTATTATTAAAAACCGATGGTACGGTGTCCAAATACCACTATTATTAAGCACCGGTGGTACGGTGTCCAAATACCACTTTTCTAATCACCGGTGGTACGGTGTTGAAACCGGTTCCTCACAGATACAAGTCGACAGGGCCAATGTATAATCCCCATTGGCAGGGCCAGAACAGAACAGAACAGATCATAGCCATGCTGAGAATGCATATATATATAAAATATATTTCATAAATTGCCCAGTCATAGTTTACGGATTTCAGAGCATAATTTTCAAATAAAATTTAACATGCCAGACCCATTTTACTAAATACAAAATATATTTCAAAATTTAAACCACTAATAATTATTTTAGAAAAATGCACTTTGAAACATTAAGTTACTTACCTCTTCTCGCTTAACCCTTACTTCAGATAGGCAGATCAGGTTCACCTATTTAAATTTAATTAATTCTTTGTTAATTTCAGAGCTAAGCAAACTAAAAAATAATACTATTGTACATGGCCCAACATGGCCCAGAGTTGGCCCATAATGGGCATGGCCCGATAGGGCCCATATTGGACACGGCCCCGCATAGACTCGGCCCAATAGGGCCCCCAAGGTTGGCTTCTAATTGATTCATTTATGCAATAAAATTCATTGCAGGGACTAATACTTAATTACAGGGTACTGTTCTATAATAAAATTTGAGTAAAGGACCAAACAAATATAATTGGGGACCTTTATGTTATAAATCTTTCCTATAGGGATCAAATACAAATTGCAGAAGACCCTTTTTGTGAAATAATATACTGCCAAGGGCTTAACTACAAAATTCTATTTATTGGCCAAATGGGTTCGGGTTTCGGGTTCTGAGTTTTGGGTTCCGGGTTCGGGTTCGGGTTCGGATTCCGGGCTCGGATCTGAACTAGGTTTCGGATTTTCTTTTTTTTTTTTTGTTTTGTTTCGGGTTTTGGGTTTGAACCGGGCCCATGTTGGGCCCGCAGTGAACAGGACCCGTGACAGGGCCCTTCTTCTTCCCCAAGCCCCCACGGACAGGGGAAGAAGAAGAAGAGGAAGAAAGGACCCAGGGGGGCGGCAGGGTGGCCGAACGGTGGCCTGGCCGGCAGCTTGCGAGGGACGCGGCCGTCAGTAGGGCGGTCGTGGCCGACAGCAGGGTGCCGCGGCGGCTCGGCCGTGAAGGGAGGGTCCGAGGATGACCTCGGTTTGGGGCCCAAACAGAAAAAAAAATCATGAAATAAAGGGCCAAAAGAGGCTTACCAGTGCTCGACGGAGGCGGCAGGAGGAAGGTCTCGGCTGCGGCTGCTCGATCCGGTGGTCAAACGGCGGCGGCAGCGGTGCTTTTCCGGAGAGGAAGAAGATTTCAAAACAGGGGAGACTCGCGATAGGGTTTTGGACAGCATTCGGCCTGGAGGGCACGCCGATCACCAAGGAGAGGAGGAAGAGGGAAGGAGGGAAGAGGAGGAGGAGACGGAGGAGAGGGAGGGCTCGGGTGATCTGGGAGGAGAAAATGAAAGGGTTTTATGGCCCTTTGGTAACGGCTCTCCGCCGCGTGAATTGCGGCGGTCGAGCGTAGTCCGCGGCCGGATTAGCCACGGACCAGCTGGAGGGGAGGGGCCACGGGATGCCCGCAACGCCCTCGCCTCGATCGCTCCCGAAGGAGCCGGAGAGGATCGCATTCTGTTCCGGCCCTTCCAAAGAAGGAAAATGGGACTGAAGTCGGCTGGGGCTGCCGACTTCTGCCCGTATCTCACACTTCTATTACGTATCTGTGGCTGGCTTTTATCTTTGTAAGGTGTCCTCCACATTATTGTACATCTAACGTGACAGTGATGGCCTATTTTGTCCTATCACATCTTTACGTGGAAGAAGAACAAGGTTACTTCACGTTATCATCAAACCAGTGGCTTGCACCAATTATTTTCTATGTTTACCATAATTACATCTTCCACAATGTCTATCTCATCCAAATCTAATTTTCGTGCTTCGATAATGACTTGCACTTGGGTTGAGCCTTGGACTTCTTCGTGAACAGCACATTCAATAGGAACAGAGGGAGAAAAAAAAGGGCTTATAAAAACTGCCAAATGGGTATTTTTTTTTTTTGATAAAATCGGGTTTAGTAAACCAATCTACTTAAAATACATCCATATCAACCATAAAATAAAATATGTAAAAAATCTGAAAATATATCTAAAACAGCAATTCAAAATATGGTTGGTGTATGATCAGCCATATTCTTTCATGTCCTGGTTGATCAGCATGACAAAGACTTTTTTCTCCATCTTGAATAGGCGCATGTTGGGGGAGAGATGCCGAAACCAAAGCATATAATATCGGAACAGAGAAAAGAAAAGGAGATGGCTAGGTCCCCACTGCCGAAGAAGTTCGATAGCAAGTGATTCCTCACATGGCAACCTTTCTAGGTGATAGTGTTGTTCAACATCAAGGACAAGCTATTTGACATTATAAAGTTGCAACTTGGAGTCTCGCATCATCTCTGAAATCTTCTCTTGACCGGTTGCGAGATTTTCGTAACCTAACACGCTATATTTCATTCAATTGATGCAGTGGCAGACGCGCACCGTATTAGATCGACATTATAAACTTGCAACTTGAGTCTACCGTCATCTCCAAAATATGCATTTGTCCGGTTGCGATATTTTCGTACCTAACGTGCTATATTTTATTTTATTGCTAAAATCGCTATATTTTATTCAATTGATGCACTGGTTGACCATGTCTTTTTTCTTTTCCGTCCACGAGCACGGGGTCTTCAATTGATGCACCTTATCTATAGATTCAATCACACCGCTTAAAATTGCACGCTTGGAAAAAGGCCGAGCGAGCAAGCTTCCTGTCTTCAGGTCACGGAGAGCAAGACTACCACTGTGCACCCGGAGTGTCCTCCAATATGGATATGGGGATGATCGGAATGATAGTCGGAGGATGGTTTGCAACCTGCGTCGTAAATAAACTGGCTGAGAAGGTTTCGCTGCATTTGGACGACCAATATGATCTGCTCACGGGTGCGAAGGCTATGGCGGAAGATGTAAAGGCCAGGCTTCCTCGTATCCGAGCCGTGATCCAGGCAGCGGAGGGGAGGCCGATCAGGGACCCAGCTCTGGCTGCATGGCTGAGGCAACTCAAAGATGCTGCCTACGAGGCTGACGACATGCTGGATGAGTTTGAATTCAAGGAGCTTCATGATAAGCTGCACAGCAAGAGCAAGGTGAGCGACTTCGTATCCCCCGCTGTTAAGCTTCTCAAGCATTTTATAATGTCCGACGATGACCTGAAAAATTTGAAAAATCTTGCGGGAAATCTTGAAAAGATTTATCTTGATATCAATTGTATGGAAGAACAATTAAAGGACTACAACTCACAGCAGAGGAGTGTGACCAGAGAGACCAGCTCGATTATCCAGGACATTGTGGTTGGGAGAGACAGAGAGAGAGACATGATATTAGATGTGTTGTTGCATTTAGCTGATGAACCGGAATCTAGCATCAAAAGTGGGGCTGGGAGTAGTAGCTACCCGAGTCTTGGTGTTCTTCCTATAGTAGGCATTGGGGGTGTTGGCAAGACTGCTCTGGCGCAACTTATTTATAATGATGAAAGAGTAGCAAGGTATTTTGAGCTGAGGAAGTGGGTCTATGTGCCTTACAATTTTGATGTCAAGCGGATTTCTAAAGAGCTGGCATATGACTCGGTGCACGACCGAATCCCGGACGATATTAGTTTGGATGGCATTCTAGGGAAAGTTGGAGATGCTACGAGGAACCAGAGGTTTTTGTTTGTCCTTGATGATGTGTGGGATGAGACAGGTAGCAAGTGGAGGGAACTCCGTGGTGCCTTAACATCTGGAGCGAAGGGAAGCATGGTTCTGGTGACAACACAGAGTCCAGTAGTAGCAGAAGTTATGGGCACGATGGACCCGATAGAATTGAAGAGCCTACAAGAAGATGACTACTGGATACTTTTCGAACATTGTGCGTTCGGTGAAAAAATTCTGGAGGAAGAGCGAAGGGAAAAATTGCAAACAATAGGAAGAAAAATATCTGAAAAACTACATGGTTTACCTCTAGCTGGGAAGGTACTGGGAAGTTTATTGAACTCCAAACTGGATGAGGATTACTGGAAGATGATCTTAGAAAGTGAGTGGTGGGAACATGAATATGTTTTAGATAATATCCTTCCATCTCTAGCTTTAAGTTACGAACACTTGAATGCAAATTTAAAGCAATGCTTCGCTTACTGTTCCATATTTCCCAGGAGCTATGTTTTCGAAAAAGATCGGTTAGTCCAGATGTGGATGGCTCAAGGTTTTATCCAGAACAAGAGTCGAGTAAGAATGAGAATGGAGGACATCGGGGGTCAGGTATTTGACGAATTAACTAGCAGGTACTTCTTTCTACCAACTCCGACTGACAAGTATGTGATGCATGGTCTGATAAGAGAATTGGCAGTTTATGTTTCGTTGGATGAATGTTTGGTCATCAGCGATGAGAAGGGAGAAATTCCAGAGACAATTCGCCACCTGACTCTGAGAACTGATAGAATGGATGCAATTACGGACACGTGTAGACTTCAAAACCTACGGTCTATTTTATTCTTTGGTGATTATGATTCAGAAAGATTTTCCATTTTTCTTGACGGCATGTTAAAACAATCAAAAAGCCTGCGTGTCTTGGATTTATCTTACAGTCAGGTAAAGCTGAAGAAGCTACCGGATGCTATCAGTGGGTTATCACATCTAAGGTACTTAGATGTCTCCTGCACTAAGATCAAACAGCTGCCCAAATCATTTGGTAGGCTTTGCCATCTTCAAGTTCTGAGGATTCGATCCTGCCACCTTAAAAGGTTACCCGAAGACATGAGCAAATTAATCAACTTGCGGCATTTATATGGAGAAGCGGACACAATTTCTCTAATTGCTGGGATTGGAGATCTTACCAACCTTCAAGAATTAGAGGAATTCCAAGTCACGAAGAAGAAGCGACATGAGATTGGAGAGTTGAAGGGCTTGAGAAATCTTCGGAGACGGCTTGCGATCAAGAATCTTGAGAATGTCAATAGTAAGGAGGAGGCCATGGAGGCGATGTTGAAAGACAAAGAACACCTAACTGCATTGCATTTAGTAAAGAATTTAGATCCAAGAAGACTTCCTGATGCGGAGAAGGAGATATTTGAAGGCCTCCAACCACATCCCAGTCTTAAAGAGCTGAGGATCAAGGGCTATGGCGGTACCAGATTTCCAACTTGGATGGTGGAAAGCAAGTTTCTCACCAACCTAGAATTTATTTCTCTAGATTCTTGCGGCAGGTTGGAGAGTCTGCCACCGCTAGGGCAGCTGCCTTTCCTCAAGGAACTTCATCTTTCTAAGTTCTAACATGCCTGCCGTAAAACGAATTGGTCGTGAATTTTATGGTGACACTGGTGTGGCATTTCCATCCCTCGAGGCACTAACATTTAAGGACTTCAAGGAATGGGAGGAATGGTTGGAAGCAGATGGCGCACAATTTTTACCTCGGCTCCATGCACTCGAACTCCATGGATGCTTCAAGCTAGGGAAAGTACCCCTCCTCTTCCTGTCCTCATCGCTTGAACAGCTCAGCATCCAATACTGTGGTGACTTCGCCAATGCACTGCCCGCATGTTTGCAGAGTCTCACCTCTCTCATCAACCTAGAGATCGCGGATTACCACGCCCAAGTATCTCTTTGTTTATCAAATTTGAGTTCTCTCAAAACTTTGCAACTTCGGAATTGCCCGGAGATGAAGTTAGTTGCGGGGGGATTACAGTTCCTTACTACTCTTGAAACACTACAACTCACAGGATGTCCTAAGCTCATCGAGTCCTTAGAGCCTGTGCAGCTCCACGAGGAGCAGGGATTGCGAACTCTCAGAGGTCTCACCGTAGCCGATACGGTCCTACTTCAAAATCTGTGGATTGTGTTGGGAAGCCTCCCCTCACTGCGGGGGATGCATATTTATGGGTGTCATATGGCCAACTTTACAAGGGAACAGGAGCTGTGGTTCCAGCAACTGACATCCCTTCAAGAGCTGGAGTTTAATTACTGCCTGAGCCTTGAAAGCCTACCTTCTTTTTTGGAAAATTTTCCCTCTATCAGGAAGTTAGTTATAATTGTTGTATTTATTAATGATTAAATGTTTTATATTATTACAATTCTTTGGTGGTATGGTTGGTTTGTTTGTGGGTTTTGTACTCACAAGATTATGGGTTCGAGTCCTTCTTTCCACTGTTTTTTTTGTGTCACCCCATCCTTCCCACATGCTTTTACGACCGTGCAAAGCTTCAAAGGGAAGACGCTGCTGCACGAACGTAAAAGCAAGGATGCTTTTACGACCGTGCAAAAGGGAGACGCGCGGAGACAGACGCGCCCGTCTACTCGTCTGCTTTTACGACCGTGCAAAAGGCACGGGACGCGCCCGTCTGCTTTTACGACCGTGCAAAAGGCACGGACGCTCTCTTGTGGGACGCACCCATCCACGCTAACGTAAAAGACGCGCCCACAGCCAAACGTCTGTTAAAAGCCTATAAATAGAAGGCCTCTACAGATTAGAGAAACACAATTCTGTAGACAAAAGCAAAGGTTTCCAAATTCTTTTTCATTCTCTACTCTCTCTTCCACCAGTTAAAATATTTCTTTCAAAATTGTTTAACGGGCTTGAAGCATATTGATTCTAGGTTCAAAGCCTTCTTTGATCTGTGCAAATCATCGAGGCGGAAGGAACGAGAGGCTGTTGTATCTCAGGAGTAGAACGTCATCCAAGCCTAGTGCACTGTAAGGCGGCGAAATCTACTTCAAGGAAAGTGACCAACATACCACGCCTCAGCATCTCGGGTTCCATTTTTCCTACTTTTACCTTTAATTTTTTATTTTAGCCTATTACTGCCTATTATTTATTGAAGTAGAATAGTTTAGTTTTATTTCTGCTTCAAATTTATTGCCATCAATCTTGAAGTAGATTTCTACGTATAATAGGCTAGTAATTAGAGTTACCCCAATGGCCAATGCAAGTGACCCGGTTCCTCCTGAAAAGTTTAATGGAACTAATTTTAAGCGTTGGAGAGAGAAAATGGAAATCTTCTTAACCACGCTTGGATTATTTTCCATAATTTTTGACTCTCCTCCAAATGAGGATGAGAATGAACCGGCTAGGACTTGTAATTTAGAGGAATTTAGGAAGAAAGACTACCTGTGTAGGGGTAGGATTTTGTCCTATCTTTCTGATCCCCTTTTTGATGTCTATTGCACTTTGAAAACCTCTAAGGAGATTTGGGATGATCTTAATAAAAAATATGGTATCCAAGATGCCGGAATGGACAAATATACCGCTAGTCAATTTTTGTCTTATAAGATGGTAGACACAAAGCCCATAGTTGACCAAGCCCATGAGCTAACAGTGATTTATCATGAATTAGGCTTAAGAGGAATGGGTATAACTGAGAGCCTTCAAGTTGCTTGTACCATTGACAAGCTTCCACCTTCTTGGAAAGAATTTGGATTGTCTCTAAAACATAAGACCGAAGAAATGAGCATGAAAACCCTACTATCTGCCATTAGGATCCAAGAGCAACATCTTGAAAAAGACAATGAGCAAATTATGAACCCTGAGTTTCTAACTAAGGTGAATTTTGTAGAAGGCCAGAATAAAACCTATAGGTTCAAAAACTCCAAATTTGAAAAGGGTGGACCTAAGAACAAAGGAAAATCCATGAAGCCAAAACACCAGATCAATAAGAATGATCGGAGGCCGATTTGCTACAATTGTGGAAAATCCGGTCATATAGCACGAGTATGCCGGATAAAGAAGAAGAAGTATCAGAACTATGAACATGCACCTCCTCAACCTACCAATCCACAAACCAACATGGTGCTATCCAGTACTGGTCCTACTAGTACTGATGATCGGTATGTAACTTTAAGTCCAGAGTTAAATTTGGCAATTCATTCTACCGATTGGTTAGTGGATACAGGTGCGAATGTTCATATGTGTACTGATCGTACCCCTTTTACTGTTTATCAGGTCCGGAGCGGCCTAACAGTGACTATGGGAAATTCCACCTCGGCACGAGTACTTGGAACTGGGAAAGTACTTCTAAGGCTTACATCTGGGAATGTACTTCCTCTATTTAATGTGTACCATGTACCCGAAGGAAGGAGGAATCTGATCAGCGGATCTCTTCTGATAAGGAGTGGCTATTCTTTGTTATTTCAATCTGAGAAAGTGATTATAACAAAGAATGGAACATTTGTAGGCAAAGGCTATGAGTGTGATGGCTTATATGTAATTAATAAAATGAATGATGTACCTTTGGATATTCCTTCTTATAGTAATAATAAAGTTATTCTTTCAGTATGTTCTTCATTTCTTTGGCATGCTAGATTAGGACATGTGAATAATAATACTATTAAAAGAATGATTAGTTCTGGTTTATTACCTAATGTTTCATTAGATGAAAAAGAAAAGTGTCTAATTTGTGTTCAGTCTAAGCAACCTAGAAAACCATTTAAAATGGTAAATAGAAATTCCACCTTATTAGAATTAATTCATTCGGATGTATGTGAACTAAATGGAACTTTGACTAAAGGGGGAAGAAGGTATTTCATAACCTTCATAGATGATTATTCTAAGTATTGTCAAGTTTATTTGATGAAAACTAAAGATGAAGTAATTGAGATATTTAAGTCTTATAAATCTTTAGTAGAAAATCAACTTGACAAGAGAATAAAGATTCTCAGGTCAGATAGAGGAGGAGAATACACCTCTAATGACTTGAATGAATTCTGTAGAGTTAATGGAATTCTACATGAAGTAACACCTCCCTATTCACCTCAGTCTAATGGAGTGGCTGAAAGGAAAAATAGGACTTTGCAAGATATGGTAAGATCTTTGCTAGCCAACTCGGGTTTACCTGAGGTTTGGTGGGGGGAAGCAGTGCTTACTGCATGTTTCTTGCTTAATAGAGTTCCATTTAAAGGTTCTAATGAATCTCCTTATGAACTTTGGAAAGGAAGAAAACCTAACCTAAGCTTCCTAAAAGTTTGGGGTTGTTTGTCTAAGGTTAATATTCCTTTAATTAAGAAAAGAAAATTAGGACCTAATACTTTTGATGCTATATTTCTTGGTTATTCTCTTAATAGTGCTACTTATAGATTCTTAGTCATTAGTTCTGATATTAATGGCATAGACAAGAATACTATAATTGAATCTAAAGATGCTTCTTTCTTTGAAGACGTCTTTCCTTTTAGAAATAAAATAGAAAAGCATATAATAGATAGATCTAATAATGCATCTTGTAGTTCACCTTCTAATGAAAATGAAAATGAACTTATTGATGCTAATGAACTTGGTAGAAGCAAAAGAATTAGGAAAAAGAAAGATTTTGGATCTGATTTTTATACCTTTATGGTTGAAGATGATCCTAAAACATATAAAGATGCCATGAACTCATTAGATTCTATGTTTTGGAAGGAAGCTATTAATAGTGAAATGAATTCACTTATGACTAATGAAACATGGTTTCTAACTGATTTACCACCTGGTAGTAAGGCTATAGGTTGTAAATGGATATTTAAGAAGAAATTAAGACCTGATGGTTCTATTGAAAAATATAAAGCAAGATTAGTTGCTAAGGGCTTTTCTCAGAAAGAGGGTATTGACTACTTTGATACATATTCTCCTGTGACTAGGATAACCACAATTCGTACTTTAATTGCACTGGCTTCAATCCATAATTTGATAATTCATCAAATGGATGTAAAGACTGCCTTCCTTCATGGTGATTTAGAGGAAGAGATCTATATGGATCAGCCAGAGGGATATGTGGCTCAAGGACAGGAAAGAAAAGTTTGTAGGTTAGTCAAATCCCTCTATGGTTTAAAACAAGCTCCTAAGCAATGGCATAGAAAATTTGATGAAATAATTGTTTCTTATGGCTTTAAAGTAAATGAATCTGATAAATGCTTATATTCTAAGTTAGAAAATGATTCATGTGTTATTTTATGTTATATGTTGATGATATCTTAATTTTTGGTACTGATATAAATATTGTAACTGATATCAAGAATTTTTTATCTAATAATTTTGAAATGAAAGATTTAGGTCAGGCAAAGGTAATTCTTGGTAACAGAATTACCAGAATACCTAATGGTATAATCTTTGATCAATCACAATATATTGAGAAAATTTTGAAGAAATTTGATAAGTATAACTGTAAACCAGTAAGTACACCTTATGAGCATGGTTTAAACTTGAAGTGCAACAAAGGTGATCCAGTAGCCCAAGAAAAATATGCTCAGATTATTGGGACACTGATGTATATTGCAAATACAAGTAGACCTGACATTTCCTATGCTATAGGAAAGCTCAGTAGGTTTAATAGTTGCCCTAGTCTTAGTCACTGGGAAGCACTGGACAGAGTACTTAGATACTTGAGAGGTACCATGTCTTATGGTTTACATTACTCAAGATTTCCCACTGTACTTGAAGGATACAGTGATGCTAGTTGGATCACTGATTCAATGAACCGAAAAGGAACTAGTGGATACATATTCATGTTGGGTGGTGCAGCTGTTGCTTGGAGATCATCCAAACAAACTGTGATCACCAGATCCACTATGGAGGCTGAGATTGTAGCCTTAGATTCTGCATCTCAAGAAGCAGAATGGTTTAAGAATCTTATGTCAGAAATTCCTATTATGGAAAAGCCTATACCTGCTATCTCTTTGTTATGTGACAATGAAGCTGCAATTAATACTTGTAGAAATACTGAATATAACAAAAGAAACAGAAGACACATTAGTGTGAGACATAAGACAATTAGATACCTAATTAAAAATGGTATCGTGACTTTGGAATTTGTTAGATCTGAAGGTAACCTAGCAGATCCTTTGACTAAAGGACTAGCTAGAAGCAAAGTCATAGAAACATCAAGGGGGATGGGACTGAAACCCATAAAGAATCATTGACAATGGCAACCCAACCTATTCTGACTGGAGATCCCAAGACGAAAGGTTCAACGGGAAAAACAAGTTGTTTAATGATTAGTTAGCACTATTATTAAAATGACTTTATGTCATTTGGTCTCTCCCTATGATGTGAGTGCTAAATATAGCAGAGGTATACGGAAGAGTTTAAAACTCTGAATGAGTCCGAGTCTATGACAAGGTGCTATGCTGCGAGCACCCTTGGAGGATTCACCTATGTGAGTGTGACTGTGTGGCCGCAGTCTATGGGGATAAGGGTTTAACCCCTAGAGCGCTCATGAAACTGAGATATTGGTGCATGAGGCCAAAAAGCACCACCTATGATGAACCCAGTATTTGCATTTGTCATGAGTGAAGTATATGGAAATTTGAACTAAAGGATTTGGTTCAAAGTTTTTTAGCTACCACTATTCCTTTCAGATGGAAGTATACTTTCACTAGGTAAAGGTTCAAAGCCGCAAGCTACCTTTATTGAAGTCGTGACATAAAAGCCCGGTATGACTATTTTTATAAAATCTTAAAAAAAAAAAAAAAAAAAAACATTTTAATCAGGTGGGGGATTGTTGTATTTATTAATGACTAAATGTTTTATATTATTACAATTCTTTGGTGGTATGGTTGGTTTGTTTGTGGGTTTTGTACTCACAAGATTATGGGTTCGAGTCCTTCTTTCCACTGTTTTTTTTGTGTCACCCCATCCTTCCCACATGCTTTTACGACCGTGCAAAGCTTCAAAGGGAAGACGCTGCTGCACGAACGTAAAAGCAAGGATGCTTTTACGACCGTGCAAAAAGGAGACGCGCGGAGACAGACGCGCCCGTCTACTCGTCTGCTTTTACGACCGTGCAAAAGGCACGGGACGCGCCCGTCTGCTTTTACGACCGTGCAAAAGGCACGGACGCTCTCTTGCGGGACGCACCCATCCACGCTAACGTAAAAGACGCGCCTACAGCCAAACGTCTGTTAAAAGCCTATAAATAGAAGGCCTCTACAGATTAGAGAAACACAATTCTGTAGACAAAAACAAAGGTTTCCAAATTCTTTTTCATTCTCTACTCTCTCTTCCACCAGTTAAAATATTTCTTTCAAAATTGTTTAACGGGCTTGAAGCATATTGATTCTGGGTTCAAAGCCTTCTTTGATCTGTGCAAATCATCGAGGCAGAAGGAACGAGAGGCTGTTGTATCTCAGGAGTAGAACGCCATCCAAGCCTAGTGCACTGTAAGGCGGCGAAATCTACTTCAAGGAAAGTGACCAACATACCACGCCTCAGCATCTCGGGTTCCATTTTTCCTACTTTTACCTTTAATTTTTTATTTTAGCCTATTACTGCCTATTATTTATTGAAGTAGAATAGTTTAGTTTTATTTCTGCTTCAAATTTATTGCCATCAATAATCATCTGCCCTAAGGTTAGCTCACTGCCAGGGAATGGCTTGTCTGCTTCGCTTGAAGAATTACACATCGATGCATGCCCTTTGTTGAAGGACCAATGCCAAAGAGGAGGAGCTGATTGGCCAAAGATTGCTCACATACCTTTCATACGTATTGATTCCGAAACCATACAAACGCTGTGAAAAGAGAATTCGATGCCGCTCCTACATCCATTGTTCAGGTAACCTTCAAGTTCAGTACATAGATACACACGTATATATCCTAGTTACATTTTTGCATTGTTTATGTATTAGTGACTCCAGATTATGGCTATATACAAGGATAATAGCTTCACAAAGTCTTTATTTTCTAGCTTTTTTCTTCGTTTTGTTTAGTCGGTTCATATTTCCATGGCTTTAAGATATATCCTCATTATCTTTTTTTGATGGAGCAGCAAAACAGCCACCCAGCTTTATTAAGAAAGTAAAAATGCAGGGAAGCTATAGGAAGAGGGGGGAGGTGGAAGATTAGAGGTTTGCAGGATCTGGAAACACTAAGATCAGAATAACAAACAGAGGATCTGAAAACGCTCTTGCAAGGTAAAAGTATACCAGTCTCTGAAATTCGGCTGAGTAAAACATGAAGATGTAATTTGCTTTTACAGCACTGGATGATGCAATCAAGGGATCTTCATGTCATCTATACCACCTATTAGTTTATTATTAACATGGTGTTTTAGCACGCATTTAATGTTTCGGTCTATAACTCTTGTTTCAATTGTTCCTTGAAATATCCTTGTTGGTGCATATCTCTGCGAGGAATCAACTCACCTTGTATTCCTCCGCACAAAGACTTAAAAAAAAGTCAATGGTTGCTAGCCATGCATCTGTGACAAGCTTGTTTTAATTAAGTAGTTAGTTAGTTCAGCTATTCCTATTGATCTCAGCTAGCTGCCTATGTCTTGCATCTGAGCTTATGCTATTAATATTTACTAGATTTCTTGAGTTCTGACGGTACTGTGGTTATAGTTGCTTCATTATGGTGTTAACTTCATGCCGCATTCAATTTTCTCAAATCCTTTCACAGGCACCAGTTATGGATATTGGAATACAGGTTCGTTTCGTAGGTCACTAGGTCCCCCTGCGGATCTGCTTTCTATTTGGGAACTTCACTGCCATTGAATTCTTCACATGGAAACCGAGCCCTCCATGCAAGTCGAGCCTTATCTGAATTCGCTGAAGTTGTTTCAAACCTTCCATCATCACCGCATCTGCCTCTGAAGAAGCCACAGCAGAGTGCAGCATATTCAATTTCGCATTGTTATTTGGAGTTGCTGTAGCATCCTCCATCTTGTTAATTCCTGCTGCTATGAAGTTTAACCTTTTGTATGATGTATGAAAGCCAATTTCTGAAGTTGCTTCCGGGAGAGCTTTTTCAAAATTTGTTGAAACCAAATATCTGGATCTGTTTGCAGATGACTAACCCAGAATAATTACATTCGGACTGGCATACGTTCTTGTTTTATTTGCAAATAACCATCCAAAATAAGTAGGAACCTGCTGCTAAAAATTTCGTTCTTCTAATTATTTTTTCACTTTGGCTATTTATGTTTTTCATTGTGTTGAAATTAGACTGCACTCATTTTGTGAAAACTGTGGCAATGCCATTTTCTGCCTTTGAACCTGAAACCTCGCCACAGTGAATGCCAAGAGCAGAGTGTGATGCCAACAAGCAGATCAAAGTTCTGTTGGCGTTGGTCCACCCTTACCTTTTGCAATTTTTTCCTCTCTAGATATGTATTCAGGTGCAGGGTTTGTGGGATGCAGGATATCAAAGTTACCTTGGCCCCAAGAATGGTCCACTGAACACTTGCTTGGTTTCCTACAGAGAGATGATCTGCTGGAATGCATTTCCATGACCTGTATTTTGAATTGAACATTTTGCTTGGAATTTCGAATTGAACATTCTTCTGGGGAAGCTTTCCTGTGAAAACGTGTTCAGACTTCAGGAAGTTTGGTAAAATGGAAGCTTTCAATGGGTGAAATGGAAGCTTGTTCATGGGTGAAAAGGAAGTTTGTTCTTGCGGTATTGGCTCTCAGAAGTTGTTTTTGAGAATAACTAGTTTCTATGCACAAACACTGCACTTTCATATTGCCATTTCTTTTAAACGCATGCATATTTCTTTGAAATTTTGTAAAATAAACAATTACTTAGCTGCCTTTTTTACTAGAGTCAGTGTTTCTTGTAAGCATGAATTTATAGCTTGGCGTCACCCAGAGGAGAATCCATCTATTGGTTCTCCATATTGCAATGCATCCATCCACTTTGCAAAAATTTTCTCGGAGCTAATCTGATGTCATTATTCAAGAAGAAACCCTTAAGGTCCCGTCCATAGGCCTCCTGAGCTAACAATAGGCCTAGTCCAATGACAACTTCGAGGGTTTTGGATGTGGCCCGACCTTTGGCTTGCAGCTTGTGCTGGGGTATGGTCCAGAACAGCCTATTCCTAAATCTAATCGCTCACTCGCTTCTCAGTTTTATTTGAGAATTTTGTAATAACCGGCCCAAAATAGGCCATTCGGGCCGAAGCCGGCGGACCCAACCGGTTTCAGCCCATGGTTGAAGAAGAGACCTAGACAAGGGATCGCGACGCGATTCTTTGGTCTTCTTTCTCGGGGTAACGGGGGTGAGACTGGAGCAGAAATATCGTGGCCTCTTGAATGGCCTCTGATTCTGCTCAACCACCGCAAGCATCACGGTGGTGAACGAGCCACAACCATTTTCTTTCTTCCCCGGAGAGGGATATAAAAGCCCCCGATAGCTCACCCGATCCGAGACCCCCCTCCTCCCTATTTTCTCCTTGCCCTCGGACCAAGATGTTGCTAGATCTGGGCACTCCGGCAACCTGATGTTCGCCACCGTCCTCGCTCATGCTGGGTTCTACCTCCGGTATCCTCCACCAGCGCCTCTCCTCGTCGGACTTCACCACCCGCGCCCCTGCTCTCATTGGTGAGGTAAGATCCATCCATTCCTCCTTTTCTTTACTGCCTTTCTGCCTCTCGATCCACTCGGAAGGATAGATCAAATAGAAGAAGAAAGAAAGAAAGAAAGAAAGAGAGAAGAAAGGGAAGGGGGGACTCACCGTGGGCGCTGGCTGCAGGCTCGGCCGCAGACACGGCCGTGCCGCTGCAGGCGCCGGCCGCACGCCATGGCTACGGGTCGCAAGCGCGGCCCCAGGAGCGGCTGCGGCCACGAGCGCCGCAAGCACTGCGGGTGCTGTTGGCCCGCCGGAGGCGCCGCTGGCCGCTATCCGTTCCTCCCGAGCATTCCGATGAGCTCGCCCTCCTCCCTTTGCGAGCGAAGAAAGAACAAGAAAGGGGGAGGAGAAGAAGCCGGGAGAAGAGAAGAGGAGGAGAAGAAAAAGAAAGAATAAAGAAGGAGAAGAAGTTTCGAGAAGGAGGAAAAAAAAATGAAGAAAAGAAAAAAAAAAGAAGAAGAGAAGGAAAAGAAAAAGAGAAGAAAAAAAAAGAAGGAAAACAAAAGAAAAGAAAAGGAAAAGAAAAGAAAAAAAAGGAAAAAAAACATAAATAAATAGTGAATACGTAGGATTTTAGTCCAAATTATCCGATTGGGACTTGAGATTTATTCAGGTCCATGTTAGAGTTTTAATTTAATAATGCATCTGGAACTGTTTGATAGGTACAGAGAATGTAACGAATGAGATTAGGGTTGTGTGGGCAAATTGAGGTAAGTAACCCTAGCACTGATCTTATTAATTTAAAAATCACAGTTTAATTGTAAGAATAAAATAATGAAAAATATATTTGTTATGATGTATTTTTTTAAAAATAGGATCAAGCATATGATTGCATGTGATTAATGAGTTTGATTAAATTGCATCCTTCATAAATATTTCAGTATAAATTATGATCATGATAAATTGCATGAAAATGAGATTTGTGGCATGATTATGAATTTTATACATTACGATGAATTATAGTTATGATAAATTGCATGAAAATGAGATTTATGGCATGATCATGAATTTTATACATTACGATGCCATTTGTCATTTTCCAACCTATGTATGAAAGTATGACTTATGAAAAAGAATAATGATTTATGAACTCTCAGATAACTATGCCCACCTCTAGAAATAGAGGTCAGTCGACCCCTCTGGAGCTAGCATCCAACGAATATGGCCCTCTGCCAACGGGTTAAAGTTGGTAACGAATAAGAATATGTTATAAAACTCGTCGACTACGAATACGAACCCTGTCACGGGATTATAGTGACCATAGCAGCACATCCGTCTGAGAGTAAGATTTATAAAGTATGGATGAATGGCAGCATTTTTATATGACTTGCATTATCATGTTTATGAACTTGCATGGTTGGAGCATATTTTGCTTTATAACTTGTTTTGAATAATTTATCTATGAAATGCTTTATTTTCTGTTAAGTTCTTCAAATGATGCATTGGCATGAGAAAAATTATGCTTGATCTAATAAGATAGTACATGGTTACTTACTGAGAAGCAAGCTCATACCCCTCCTATTGTTTTCTTTTATTTATTTCAGATAATTAAGGCGATTAGAAGCGGAAAAGAGTGAATGAAAATTGGAGTTGAAGCATAGTTACAGGGACTCTTAGAAGTATCTATGCTAATAAGTTTGGGTTGTAATATTGCAAACTCAAGTATTTGATTTAGATGCTCTGTATTTGCTTCTTATGGTTAGTTAATAAATTTGATCGAATATGGTTTTATTTTATGAAATAAATTTGTTATCATGGGCTGCGTGTTATTGTGGGCAGCAACCTACAATAGCACGGCCATGTCATGAACCGGATCTGGAGAGTATAATATAAATTAAAAAAAAAAAATCATATTCAGATCCGGGGCGTGACAAATTTTATCTTTGTTCTTCCTCCTTTTCGAGCATCGTTTGGATGCCGACATTGCTATGGCTGATCGGCCTTCCGGTCATGGAAGGCTGGCACCACCAGTCCTCCGCCACCTCGTTTCCTCTCTCCATTCCTCTTGTGTGTTGTCGCTCCAATTGATGTGGCGTTGATCTCCTCTCCTGCAGCCCTCCTTGACATCTCGAGGAAGTCAAGGCACTTCGATCGGTCTAAGCCATGATTAATCTCAAAGAGAGAGTATTTAAAACGTGCAAACACTATCATATAATTAAGAGTTGAGCTTTTGAGAATATGTGGCACTTATTCTTCTTGCAGAAAAATCTTTATAAGACTAGATGAAGACAAGATATTGACTGGGACTGACTGCTAGAAAAAAATTTGTTGACAACATTGATCGATAACATGAGCTCACCACTTGGTAAGGGGCGGAATCAGATTTTCTATGGGAGAACCAAGTTCTAATGCCATTATCAATATCATCTTGTATTAGATTATATGCATCTTTATTTAAAAGTAATTAAATAATAATCAACTATCATGTTCACATGGGCTTTAGGGATAAAAATAGTATTATTTCATTATACTGATAAACAACGACGATTGTTCATACTAAAATTTTGATAATTTCAAAAATTTTTGGGACATACGAGCAAGAGGCGCTGTTGCTTTGTGCTCTATTTTGGGCAACCAACCGAGTAGGGACGGCTTACAACTCTTGACGAGTTAAAACTGATTTTTTTTTGTATTCTTATACCTAAGCCCCTTAAGATATAAAAATTAGAGATAGGTTCCGTCTTCTGTCGCGGCGTTAGATGTCAATTCACCTCTATCGAAGTACTGGAGGAATTAAAACTTAAAACTGAATTGTTGCCCTCTAACATTTAAGCCCTCTGTGATATAAAATCCAGAAATAAGGATCCTCAGTGTATGATGCCCGATATCAACCGCACCGAACCTGCTCCGGCTCCGGCTCCGGCTCTCGGCTCTCTTTCTCTCGCTCTCTCTGAACCCTTGACTCCCCACCGTCAATCTCTCTATGCGATCCCAAATCTCCTCAGTGAGGGTAGTTTGAAACCCTTTTCCGCTCAACTGGATTCTATCTGCTCCTCTTTTCGTGAGGAATCTTCGATTTTTTTTGGGAAATTTTACTCGCAGGTATAGAAAATTTTTTTTTCCTGACCCTGATTTGTTGGAATGCAAGGGATCTGGTGTTCTTGTGTTTTTCTTTAGTTTTTAGTAGCTACTGCGATAAATCCCCAAACATATTTATTTATTTCCCTTAAAAATCAGCTAATTAATCCTATTTAATCCTCAAAATTTTCATCTTTTCCCCTCCCGATTGATGTAATCTCAATGCTTGGTGAGTTGTCTGTGACTCGCATAATCATATACATGGATTAATTGGAGATTCTCATTAATGCCCGGTCCTTGTTCTCCTTCACAGTTCCACTGGGAAGTGTAACCACTAGTATATGGACATGCAATGCCAGCATAAGGCCCAATGGCTGATGATATTTGGCTTCTTCTTCCTCTTGATCTTAACCAGAGATTGGGCATGTCATGCCGCTGCTTTGTCTTCTGACCAGGTTAGCATGAAAACTTATGATTTGCATTATGGGCTGCACCTGAGTCTCCTAACATTGTTTTGTATTGTTTTTATTATAATTAGGTAAGATAATAATTTTGGCAAAGAACTTGTCTTTGAGTGCTGTCTTGCAGGAAACATATGCCGTCTTTTTATTCATTGTATCTTTTTTGCTATATAATTTAGGTCACATAATTATCTTTTTATCATTATTTTTGGTCATTGCTTTAATTATACATTATTTATATTTATATTTCCATCTACTAAATTTAATGTCAGGTGAGCAATGTGGGAAGCAATGATGGGAGAATCTTTGGCTGTTTGCCATGCTCTCAAGCTTACCTTGCCAGCTCTTATTATGATCACCGCAATAGCCTGCTTGAATCAGATTTTCATGATTTTTTAGCTCAAGGATTTGGTACAGGTGACTTGTGTAGAGGGCTGGCTAATGATATGAATGTGCTTGGACTTGCAGACCTGCACCGACATCTGAGCGGTGAAGGTTCTCATCGACATGTGGTTTCCGCCTTGAGATTTGTTAACCGATCAGATCCTATGAAGTGGCTTGATTCTTACTCTTGTGAAGCAGTGATTATTGAAAGACTTCCAATTGGAGCCTTTGCAGATCCATTTGAGCTACAACATCTTGTCCACCGTAGAGGTAGAAAGCTTATCATATTCTTGCAGCAAAGCCAATTGATTTACTCCTTTGTTAAGTGTTGATAACTTTCCTCCCCTGCAGCCTTTCTTGATGCTACCATTTTTGGAGACTCGAATCTGGAATTACCCTCTGCTCTGTCCAACAGATCAATTGTTGAAATTCACACGGATATTAGGAATGACTTGTTGGAGAACTATGAAACTGTTATTCAGTTACCGCTGCATGCTAGATATCCGGTGAGTTTAAGAAAAAAACAAATAAGTTACGGCACATTACTTTGGAGTGTTTCATGTTATTTAAGACTTTGTTTGTATAGTTTTGGTGGTTGTATGCTAAAACTGGCATTTTATATAATTAAATTTTATAATTTTAGTTGGTAAATTGTTTAGCGGGTGCATATAATGTCCATATCAAACTTAAACTATTCAAAGTTTGTTACATTCGACAACTAGGAAGCTCTCAATGCCAAATGTGTTGAGTTTTTTTCCTCATCATTTCGTGTACAGCTAATGAACTTCTTAACTTAATTGTATGCATATAGTTGGAGAATATGATATTTCTTCTGTATAAAAGGCATGTTTATTATTGTTCTGATGGTGTGTTGTATTGAATTTTCAATGCTAGTTGGAGAATTGTCTCGAGTCCAATCATTGACATATTGTAATATGGGCCACTATTGAAGCCTTGGGTTGTAAGATGCCAAAGGATAACAGAAACTAGAAAAATTATACATGAAATCTGTTATCAACCTTCATGCAATGGTTAGCATCATAAAGATGAAGCAAAAAATTTTGTTTCAATCAAGTATATAAAATGTGATCAAAGGCACGTGGGGAGGGTGGTTGGGAGTGTGTGTCCTCATATCGTGAAGCAGAGAAATGAAAGTCTGACTTTTTGAGGAGTGAGACAGAAAAGCTACAAATTTAAATCCCTATGGTGTCCCCCATGTAAAGATTTTTGAATCATTCTAAACTTGATTTAAATCTCCACAGGCCCCCCTTTACCCATCTTAAAACTGGAATATGACATCTGGACTCCATCTTATTTATTAAGGAAATACCAAACCAACCCTGAGGATTGAAAATTGAATTACCTTATTCTCGTGTTCTTTGCTGACTCTAAGATCTTTGGATTCAAATAATTTGCTTCAGTGACTTCTAAGTCACTGACTTATATTGAGGAGAACTTCCGACTTTCTGAGTCCTAAGTTGCTGGAGTAGTTCATTGTTTAGGGTACCAATGCCTCTCTTCTTACTTCTGTCTGATGTGTTTGTCTTTTTTGTTTTCTACTATGAAACTTTTTATATTAGATTCATCATCATTTTTATTAGAAGTTTGAATCATATAGAATATAAGCTTTCTGTTAAAAATAAGAAATGGAGATGAATGCATGAGAAAACTTGTAATTGCAATTTATTTGAGTTTCTTTAATTCCTCTATCAGATTGCACATATGAACTCAAGCACTTTTACAGCGAATGAGGCGGTTGACAGTATTGTAGTGAAATGGGTATTACCATGCATGCATGACTTCACATTTACAATACCTGGATGTTGATTATGTTGTACCTTGGATTCAATAACTCAGAAACTAGTGGACAGACAATCCATGATCAGTTTTATTTCATTGTAGATTATATTTATGATGAGGTTTTCTATTCTTTAACCTTAAATTAGAATAGTGGTCATAAATAAATGTAAATTAGTGGGGCCAGCTCTAGCTAGACGCTTTGGCTTTCACTTCTTATCCAGGGAATATTTCTCCTTTTATAGGATTGGGATCTCTTAAACTTTTTCAAATCATATAGAAGGTTTTGCACCAGTTTCATATAGTTAACCTTAAGAAGAATCTCTGAACTAGCTCGTCATTTTCCACTTAAACTTTGAAACATAGTTTGTCCAATTTTCTATTTACTAGCGTTCTTTGCCCTACAATTTCTGGTAGTTTAAACTTCAATCACATTTGCCAGAGTCAGTTCTGCAAGTTTTGAAACATACAGTTTTAATTAGTTGATTTCATTTGCAGCCCTTGACTCCAGTGGTTATGCAAGGATCAAGGTAGGCCGACCAGACTTGTTCATACGCTGTAGACCAAAACAATTACAACCAGAGTCCTGTTCATGGACACTTAAAAATCTGGGTGCTGGATATGCGAAAAATGTCATGTGGCAAGTACCCTGTGGAAATGAGGCACATACAGGAATTGTATCAAGCATTACTTTTGCTACAGCGCTAACGTGTGCTTTATTAATTGTTTTATCAGCTATTTATTTTTCTGGGACCAATAGTATCAAATGCTTATAATGATCATTAGCAGCATTGCTTTTTTATGTTATTGGACGCCTTTTTCTGTTTCCAGTTTCTTTAAATTTGTATTAAAGGTTTCTTCATGATCATTAACAGAGGGAATATTTTCTTTTTAAAATTATTTTCTGCCACTCATCTTTGCAAACAGGTCTTTGAGGAAACTGGTTTAGTTATTTAGAAGACCATCTCCACTGTGTTGGGTCTTCTCCTCTGACATCTTTGCAGCTGACGACCGTTTCTATTATCCTCATGTTTCAAAACCCACCCGTTCTTGCTAATCCCTTCCTCATGAGGCTATGTGAAATATCTAGGAACCAATCATACTGCTGTGTACGGCAAGATATCCAACATTTTGCGGCTTGGATTCAGTTTCTTATTGTTCTTCTGTCATCTTCACCTGTATAACCCATTTCCTCTTCACCTTTCCTTGGCCTACTATCTCCTGGCTTTATTATAATACAGCTGCTGGCAATGGCTTTATCCAGAAATTTTGTGATAATGCGTGTCCTAACGGGTTTCCAATATGGAAGTAATTTGTCATTTTAGTAGAAAAGGATTGATGATCAATCGAGTTTGCTCCATTGTTTGATCACCTAATGCCTTGGTGGGATTTCATGTGTTGGGGGGAGGTGAAGAAACTCTACGAGGAGATGGGGAAAAGCGGGTGTGTCGTGGATGGTAGCTGCTACTTTACATTGATTTATTACCTCTGCCAAGGTGGAGACTTTGAGGCGGCACTGGGAGTGGTCAAGGAGACCATGGCAAGGAACTGGGTCCCATGCTCTTCAACCATGAAGATGCTTGTGAATGGGCTCGTGAATGGGCGAAGGTTGAGGAAGCTCGGGAGCTCATCGTGAAGATGGAGGAGTTCTCAGGGAATGCTGTTATGTGGAAGTGGAAGAAGGATTGCCTCAGTAAGCATGAAGGGAGTGATAAGGTATGCCTTGTTGGCTGGCATTAGTTGAAAACTCTGAATGGACCAAAATTATGTTCAGCAAGATTTAGATATATGTGCATGGCTTAAATGTTGCAAATGCTAATTGCATGAAATGAATGTCCTCAAGATTTTTTTCCTCTTTTTATGAATGTTTGAAATATCAGCGGTCTGGCTGAAGGATTTCTGGCTGACTTTTCAATTTTCATGTAAAATTTGTTGAAACACTCCACATTGTGGGGAAGAATGTTGCTGATGAAGTATCATGGATAATTATTATTTTTTTTTGCTCTTTTCAAGTTCTGTAACAATTGCTTTGTTGGCTTCCAGAGGTGTCGAATACATTTTTCATTAAATGGATTCATGTCATGAGCAAAAGATGACATATTTGCTCCCTCGTCCTTTTGCAGTTGAGATCCCTCTCCATTTTGTGAGTGTTAACTACATTTAATTTGCCTGTGCTTGTTGTTTTCTGTCCTCGTACCTGTAGCTGTCTCCATGATTGTGCAGGTGTTGCATGTGTTGCTGTGATATTTTAAGTGCTGATCCTTCTATACAGAAGGCAATATTTTAAAACTGTATCATTACCAGGCTGTTTATGGAAATCATCAGTTACATATTACTGATAAATATAACAAAACTGGGAGAAGATATTAACTTTCTCTTATACTCCATTAGTTTGACTTAGCGGCAATTGATTTAGCTTCCCTCTCCATGAATATAAAGCTGAGCAACCATATAAAGCTTAGTGGACTTTAGAAACTCATGGCAAACCAATTACATATGCTTTGAGTTAACTATCTTTGTGAAGCAAAACGAATGGTTAGCATTAATAGAACAGGATGAAGGTAAAATTCAATACTAGGTTTATGAATTCTGTGTATCACCATATAAGAAGGAAAGCCGTCCCTCCTGAACTTTTTCACAATTTCAAACTTAAAACTTGGATCAGTCAGGGAAGCCATGCAAGAAAACCAGAAACTAGGGACCTATTTGGCATCGCTGCCATTTTTCGTTTCTGAAAACGCAGAAACTGAGGCTAGAAACTTATTTGGTTCCACATTTCACTTTTTAATATTCTGGCAACTCGTTTTTAGAGCTTTCATTACAAGTGAAAGCTCTTAGAAATAACTTTCGTTTTTCTCTGAAAATGGAAACCGCCCATTGCCACTCCCGTTGGCCCCCACCAGCACCCACTACCGCTTGCCTGTTACCCCACTGCCACCAACACCATCACTTCCGGCACCACCGCTGCTCACTGGCCTCAACTGCACCACCGCCACTGCCACAACCCAACTGACTTCCAAACAAGTTTTGAGTTTCGAGTTTTTTTTTTTTTTTAATAGAAATCGGTTTTGGTTTTCATAGCTGAAACTTGTTGAGCAATACCAAATAGAAGCCAAGTTTTTAGCGACTTGCTCTTTAGATTTTATGAAAAATATTTCTTGTTGCTGTGCTTTGAGCTGTACAAAGATAATATGCGACAACACTAGA
The DNA here is from genome assembly GCF_051530095.1 of Phoenix dactylifera. Classification (NCBI taxonomy): domain Eukaryota; kingdom Viridiplantae; phylum Streptophyta; class Magnoliopsida; order Arecales; family Arecaceae; genus Phoenix; species Phoenix dactylifera. Next base: position 36,527,777 of record NC_143190.1, on the reverse strand, counting down.
TGGCTCATCAAAAAGTAGCACCAAAAACAATTATGCAGAATTAAACATCAATATCATAACTGGGAAAGCAATAAAAGTAGCATTTGTTTTGTTATCAGTTCAATTTTAACCTTATGACTCTAAACAATGACATAGTACCCAAGTCTTCATAGATCTTTACTTAAGAAAGATATGGATATAACTTAGTGGAAAAGTCAATAACAATTGTAGAAACATTCTTCAAGGATTTCAACGTTCTGCTGGCACTGTTTGATTGGTAGATCAAAGTATTCTTGCAAGTTCTTCATTGTTTATAATCTTTGAGATGCCAAATCATTCACCATGCTCTTCCCCATTGATGTCTCTTCAAAAGATGTTTCGCCGAACAACAATTGAATGTACCTTTACGAACTTTCCCCCCCTTTGCAATCTCATCTATAACCTTCTTAGCCTCTTTGAAGTCTCCAACCTTGCGGAGCCCGTAAATCAAGTGGACACAGAGGTCACTCTTGGACTTTATGCCTTTTAACCTCAACCATCACGGCTCTTGCTTCCATCCATTTGTATTAATTTTCGCATAGCCTTTTAATCCTTTGATTATGTGCAAACTCCATTGGTGGGCAGCCATGCTTTGCGATTAGTCTCATAACTTTCTCAACTTCATCTTACTTTTATAAAATCCATGGATCAGGATATTATATGCGCATTCAATAAGCAAGCAACCCTCCTTTGTACACATCTCTTCCAAACTAGCACATCCAGATGCTGTCGAGCCCATGGCTGTCATATAGTTGGATCACGTAACGAAATAACCTCTCAATCCAGAGCTCTGGGTATTGAGTTCTAGAAGCTTCAAGCAAACTGACTCAACTGAATCAGTTAGAGGATCAACTGATTCAGCTTTATTCCCAGCTGGACAGACTACATCAACTCCAGCTGGATCAACCGGATTATAGAACAATCCAGAATACATGCCATTACTATATAAATGAATGTAATTCTGAACTATAGTGTATTCACTCTATTCTTTCTGTTTTCTGTTGCTTCATCCCAGATCTTTTTTGTAAAACGTTTTTCAATGAAATGCTGTACATACAACTCTGTTTCAACATATCCTGAGAACAGAATATAGTTTCTGTTTCTATCCTTTCTTCTTTCTTCTCAAATTCTATCACGGTATCAGAGCCAAGTTCCTGCATATAGATCTGAAACCACAGCTTCCAAGAGTTGCAATGAAGATGGAGATTCTCTAGAATCTTTTTAATTTTTTTTTCATCATCTGGCAAAATCAGTAACACCGGTTTTCACTTTCAGTAAAACTGGTCAGATGATCATCATATGCCTCGAATCCATCTTGAGGTAGCGTTACCTGATATTGAAGAAGACGAAGAACCAGAGATGAATTCAGAACCTCCTACCCGAATCAGGCGAGCAAGCACCGAAGGAATAGACGATACCACAAGAGGCGATGATGATCCCCTCTTATCTCCAATACTCAAGTTCGTCTTATCAAAAATCCACATTCTGGTATCTTCTCAACTGTCTACTGATAATTACCTCATATGGCGTTAACAAATTGTCCGAATATTTCGAGCCAGTGGGTTTCTTGAGTTTCTGGACGAAAACTCAAAAGGCTTACATGCAGCAGCCAAAAGGCTTCATTGACACATCCAAGCCTGACCATGTGTGTTTATTGAAGAAAGCCATTTATGGGCTTAAACAGGCTCCAAGACAGTGGTTTGCGACATTCACAAATTTTCTTCTCAAATTGGGATTCCACACGAGCAGTGCTGATTCCTCTCTACTGATTCATAATCAGGATGACACGGTGACGTATCTTCTAGTGTATGTGGATGACATTTTAATTACCGGAAATAACTTGCAATCTATCACAAACCTTATCTCCACTCTTCAAGGAAGATTCAAGATGAAGGACTTGGGATCTTTATCCTATTTTTTGGGAATTCAAGTATCTTCTACGGCAACCGGCTTACATCTTAGTCAGAAAAAATATGCCATCTCTCTGCTACAAAAAGTGGGTATGGAGAACTGTCGTCCCCTTTCCTCCCCATTATCATTCAAATCAAAAGCTCCTAGCAATATGACAGATCCATATCCCAACCCACAATTCTACCGCAGCCTGGCAGGATCTTTACAGTATCTTACAATTACTAGACCGGATATCACCTTTGCAGTAAATTACATCTGTCAATATATGCATCAACCGCTGCAACATCATTTTATCATGTTAAAACGGATACTTCGGTATGTTCAAGGCTCTCTTGATCATGGTCTATTCTTCACCTCGGGCTCCTTTGCTCTATCAGCTTACTGCGACTCAGATTGGGCTGGTGATACAGATGACAGACGTTCTACCACTGGGTATTGCATCTATCTTGGGTCCAATCTCATCTCCTGGCATGCAAAGAAGCAGCCTACTGTGGCAAAGTCATCCACTGAAGCAGAATATCGGGCTCTAGCTGTTACTACCTCAGAAATAATATGGCTTCGCAGATTACTTAATGATTTTTCTATTGCTATGACATCACCTACACTACTTTATTGTGATAATGTATCCGCATTAGCTCTTGCCACTAATCCTGTTTTTCATGCCAAAACAAAACATATTGAGGTAGATTACCATTTTGTGCGGGAAAAAGTTCAATCTCATGAAGTTTGCCTAAGGCATATCTCCACTACTGATCAACCGACAGATATATTTACAAAGTCGCTACCTACTGCTCGTCATCATCTTATCAGATCCAAGCTTTGGGTATTTCCACACCCATCAACTTGCAGGGGGATATTGAGTTCTAGAAGCTTCAAGCAAACTGACTCAACTGAATCAGTTAGAGGATTAATTGATTCAGCTTTATTCCCAGCTGGACAGACTACATCAACTCCAGCTGGATCAACCGGATCATAGAACAATCCAGAATACATGCCATTACTATATAAATGAATGTAATTCTGAACTATAGTGTATTCACTCTATTCTTTCTGTTTTCCGTTGCTTCATCCCAGATCTTCTTTGTAAAACGTTTTTCAATGAAATGCTGTACATACAACTCTGTTTCAACATATTCTGAGAACAGAATATAGTTTCTGTTTCTATCCTTTCTTCTTTCTTCTCAAATTCTATCACTGGGCATGGTTTCCGTTGTTCAATTATGTACAGGTGGGCACACGGTGATGTATGCTTTGGCTCCTTGTGCACTGTGATTGAGGTCTTGATAGTGTTTTTGTTGGACCAGACTGAGAAGGATGCGATTTATCAAATGCAAGGAAGTAATTTTCTAGTTATCAGGCCAGCTGAGGCCATTCTCTCAATTAGCTCAACTGGAGCAACCGGATCAAGATTTGACTGACCTCTCAACCCTCAGAAGTCTGGTGGGCCCCCTCTTAGGTAGTTTGCTTAGCCGCATTGATTGCTTCAAAAGAAAGGGGGAAAGGCTTGGAGTTGAGCTAGTGCTCTATGCAACAACCCAAGGAAAGTAGGTGCAAACCACGTGGGAGATATCCATTCTATGTATTTGATCATCCGGTCCGGATAAAGCTTGCCTTAGCGACTCTTCGAGTTAAATTGAGGGCCATGATTTTGTGGTTGAGGTTGGCCTGGGTGCCGAGGTTGCCAGAGGAGTGGCTTATGGAAGTTATGGGCAAAGAGATCCAATGGCTTAAGGAGGTGTAGGCACTTAGGATTTAAGAGAAATAGAGGCAAGACCTTTGGTATGGCTGGCGAGATCCGTGGTTTCATAAATCAATTAATGTGATACTTGGGTATTTATATTCAATTTTTTCCCCAAGATAATGATGTGAAAAATGTGATACTGATGGAGTCAAGTTCATGCAAGCTATATGATTCATTTGGAGATTACCAAATTGTAGTTGGATGTGAAAGTTTTCATGAAGGGCTCAGCTGAGCTGTTAAGCATGATGGTTACCAATGCAAGCAGAGTTCTTATCAAGTAAAAAGGGCCATTTGCACTAGGGAAACTAGTGAGTTCCCTCCATAAGATGGATAGTTGATGCTTAGCCTACAGTTAGAAAAAGATGCTCCTCCTTTTCTACGTGTCTGGAGTTTGTGGGTACAAAGTTATTTGGGGGAAAAAAATGAAAAAAGGCTTCTGCGTGTTTAAAAAGGGTTTCTACCGTAGTCTGGTGCTTGCGTTTGGACTATACACTAGTAGTGTTTGGTTAAACATTGGACTGAATCAGCTCCAAAGTGCCTTTCATGGTTATAGGGCTCTTCAATGCCCGACATTTGTCATTTTCAGGTGAAGCCTGCATTTGAGATACATGCAGGTAACTCATCTTTGTCTGGGCCTGCATAAAATTGTGTATACGGCAATGAGAGACCTCTACTATCTTGAAATGGATGTACCCCTCATGCAGCTGACATGGTCTCAGTTGTTTACGTCAGATCAGCTGCATGGTAGTAATATTATGAAGGCAGGCTTGTTGTTAACATTCCTACCTTTTTTCTAGTGTAATCTTAGACGTTTATAGCCATGCTAGACAGAGCCCTGGATAGGATCAATCGAAACCCCCACATTGTTTCTGCAAGACCAACATGTTTCCCTCATTCTCTGCTACTTTTAGAACTCTTATTTGCTCGTATTGATCCAAATTGATTTGCTTGAAATTGTAGCAACAACAATTGGCTTTTGTCCGTTGGAAATTGTTTATTTATGATCAGACCCTCTCCATGGTTTTGTGGTGTGATTTTGGTAGGAGCTAACTGCATTTTTTTGAGATGTTTCTAAAAAAGTAGTCGAGATGTATACTTTTTATATTGAACTTGGAAAGCTGTGAGCCTGTTCGTTGGATTTATAAAATGTGTCCAAGTTCTATTGCAGGATGGTTGTTCTATCGCAGGACGACTTGATGAAACAACATGGATGCTTGCTTGACAGGAAAACAGAGCCCAGTGGATTTATACGGAACTGCTAAGATTTTGGCAGCTTCGTAAGGTTTCATGCCTGCTCCTGTGGGAGAGTATAGTAAAATCAGAATGAAGTCTTCTCTATTTTTTCTTTTTTACTTTGTTCATTGAATGCAAATGAATCTTCAAGGAGAAAGTACTTAAGATAGCTATTGATCATATTTTTTATAGTTCACAGTAATGAATTAGTCAATGGGAAGCTTGAAAGCAGTGGAGTTTTTTGTGGTCACGGCTGAATGCTTACAGCGGACTTGGGAATCATGCCACATGAATAGCCTATTTGAGATCGAGTGTGAAACTGTTAAATAGTGTTCCTTAGTTTCTTGTACGGTGACTAAGACTCTATTTGGCAGAGCTATTGGTAGTAGAGTTTTTGAAAGTAGAGTTTTTGGAAGCAGAGTTTTTATAAAAAGTTATTTGCTGTTTGGTAACTATATTTTTAAAGTGCTATGGAACTTTAACATGTGTTTGGTAAACAAACTGAGAAAATACTTTTGGTGCATAATATTATACAACAGAACATAATGAGATATAATATATATTAATACATAAATATATGATATAATATAATATTACTGTAATATAATATAATATTATTATAATATTGTAATATAATATTATATACTATAGCATAATAATTTAATATAATATTAAATTATTTAACATGGTATATCAATGTATTATGATATAATGTAATATAATATTATATTTATAGTATAATACAATAATAAATATATAAAATATTATAATTATTAATGTAAATTAATTTTGCATAATATAAATAATATTAAATTATTTAACATAACATATTAATGTATTATGATACAATGTAATGTAATATTATATTTATGGTATAATACAATAATAAAAATATAAAATATTATAATTATTAATGTAAATTAATTTTGCATAATATAAAATAATATTAAATTATTTAACATAATATATTAATGTATTATGATATAATGTAATATTATATTATATTTATTGTAATATACAATAATAAAGGTGCATATTTTCATGATTGTAGTATAATAGAATATTTATAGTATAATATAATATTTTTATGATTATAAAATATTTATGGTATAATATTATATTATATTTTTTTTGTTAGGACTCCTGCAGATTTTCGTGATTATAAAGGGATATTTATGTAATTGTTATATTTTATTATGGATATTTTGGTCCAAAAAGGAAAAAATATGATAACTCAAAACGACTTTCCGATGGGGCTTAAAAGTGCTTTTCTTGAGAAGCTCCAAAATGAAGTTTCTCCCAAAAAGTTGTTTTTAGCTTTCTAGCAAAGCTAAAATCGTTTTTCGAAATTTTACCAAATACCCTTACTTCATTTAAAAGTGCTTTTGGAGGGCCAAAAAGTGGATTTTGGAGCATTTTCTGGCCCTCCAAAATCTATGCCAAATGGGGCCTAAATAAGAAATAGTTCTATGTGATCTTGTTCGACAAGGCTGACTTGAGTGCTGTGATTGACGAGGGAAGTGGTTTTGGAAGATAGTGTATTGTTGAGCAAAGAGATCGATTGGCTTAGGGAGATATGGGCACTCAGAAGGCAACATAGAAGCAAGACTTCGGTATAGCCGGTTAGATCAGTGTTTATAATCAGTCCATATGATATTTTAGGTAGACTTATATTCAAATTTTTCCAAAGAGAATTAGGTGGTGTAAATGGTGGAATCAGTTTCATGCAATCTATATATGAACTGATGGAATCAAGTTCATGCAAGCTTTCTGGTTCGTTTGGAAATTGCGAAATCGCACTTATGTTTGCGTGGATAGCTTGGTCGAGTCGTCAAGCATGATGGTTACAAAAACAAGCATAAGCCTCCTTCAGCAAGAAAAAAAGGGCAGGTTGCACTCAGAGACCAAGCAAACTTCCTTACATAAGAATGATGATTGGCTTGAAGGCTGGTCTCAGAAAATTATGCACCTTCTTTTTTAAATGTCTTGTGTTGTTAGCCATTCAAAGTAAACTATTATGCCTCTAAAAAGGGCTGCTGCCATGACATATGGCTTGCATTTGGATTGTAGTGGCTGAAACATAGAACTGAAGCAGCTCTGATGTGGCTTTTCATAATTAAAGCAGACCTCAATGCCTAACATTTTCCATTTTCAGGTGTAGCCTGCGTGAGATACTTGTTAATGACACTCTTTTGATGGCGCCTGCATAAAATTGTGTATACTAATTAGACACCTGTACTATCTTGCAACGGAGGGTAGCTCTCAGGCAGTTGACCTGGTCTTATTAATTTTTAGGTCAGATCAGCTGCATGGTGGTGATGCTGTGAAAGCTAGCTTGCTGTTGGCATTACCACCTTATTTCTAGTTCATCTTAGTTGATTCACAGTCACACTGGAAAGAGCTTCCCTTACTCTTTGCTATTTATTTCTACTTCTATTTGCTCTTATTAATCCAAACTGATCTGTTTCCAGTGTGTTCAATAGATTTGTGATGCATGGCTTAGTTCTGTTGCAGGATTTTTTGACTGGATGCTTGCTTGAACAGGAATATAAACCCCCGAGTATTTTTAAAAGGAATTGCAGAGACCTTGGTTGCTTCGAAAAGTTTCATGTCTTTTTTTCTGTGGGAGAGTTTAGAGCCTGAAACCAGAACGGAATCTCTACTTTTGTTATTACCTTGTTTGGTAAATACAAATAAATTTTGGAACAGGAAGTACCTAGTATAACTTATATGTTGCTCTTACTTTCTCGAGCTTATCTTGATGAATTAGCCGATGGTGAACTTTAAAAGAAATGAGGTTTGTTCTGTCACAGCTGAATTTGCTTACAGTAGGCTTTGGAATCATACCACATGAATAGCCTTTGTGAAATTGAGTGTGAATATTTCTCAAATAGTTTCCTCAATGTGGTGACTCTGCTAAACCTGAAATACTTAAAAGAACAGCATAGTAACTAGTAAGGGACGGCATAGCGGGGGGGGGGGGGGGGGGGGGGGGGGGGGGGGGTGCGGTGGGGGGGCGAATGGATCAACCAACATATATGGTTAAAGCACTCAAATCCGGCAGCAAGCGCACCCCCAGCAGGCATGGCCTCAGCCCACACGGTCCCGGCATGCATGACCTCGGCAGGTATGAGCCCGACATGCATGACCTCGGCAGGTATGACCTCGGCAGGTATGAGCTCGGAATATATGACCTTGGCAGACGTGACCTCGTCAGGTATGAGTTTGGCAAGCATGACCAACAGTCAAGCCGCTCCGCCTAAAGAAGGAATCACCAGACCCTCCATATCTAGGATCAGATCCCGCAATCTCCGCCACAACAACTGTCAATATTTGAATTCTGACAATCTTAACCGACCGCCAGCTAGCCTGGAATTTCGTGTTATCTAAGGTAACTCATTTATACCAAGATTTACGTAATCACCTCTGATGGCAAATAACCGCAGCACCCCCTTCTATAAAAAGATGGGGGGACTCCCACGAAGGTGGAGCTGGCTAGACTTCCCTCCTCCATGAAAAAGAGATCTTCTCTTAGGCCAAAACACCTCTCCATTATCTCCAAAGCCCCTCTCTGACTTAAGCATCGGAGGGCCTTCGTCGGAACCTCCGGTCAAAGACTTTTTGCAGATTCGTCGGAGACAGCCGTCCTCCGCCATATCACCAGCCGGAGCTCCTCCTTCTCGGTCCGCAGTCATCCCGAATCCAATTTCCAGCAACAGGTTTCAAGTCTAACCCGAGCATGCCGGCAGGTTTCAAGTACAACCCGGCCTCGTGGGGCACCAAAATGGGATCATCATACCCTACCGGTGACCGGGCTGCTATGGCTATACGACTGTCCTCTTGTACATCTTTATTTTAGAAATTTATTATTGCATCGTAATGGTGGTTGTCCAAGTGGATCATCATGACAGACTTTTCCCTCCACCTTGAATAGACTCAAGTTGGGGGAGAGATGCCGAAACCAAAACGCAAACCAACCAGAACCATAAAAAAAAAACATATAACATTGTAACGGAGAAACGAAAAGGAGCTTGTAATGGCTAGGATACATTTTCTCGAGCCACGTCAAATTAGGTCCCCACTGCGGAAGAAGTTCAATTGCGACTAATTCCTCTCATGGTAGCCTTTCTAGGTAATAGTGTTATTCTGAAGAAAACTAACCCCTTGAATTTCTAGGGTATGGTCAACATCAGGGACAGCTATGTGAAATAATGGCTCGCACCATCATTGACATTATAAACTTGCGACTTGGAGTCTAGCGTCATCTCTAAAATCTGCTTTTGACTAGTTGCCAGATTTACGTACCTAACACGCTATATTTCATTCAATTGATGCACCGGTAAACACGGTCTTGCTTGCTTACCATCCACGAGCATAGGACTCTTATGCACACATTTAATCACACCGCTTAAAATTGCACAGGCTATGAAAGTTTAACTCAAGCATGTTAGCCTGAAAAATCAGCTCGGCTTCGGGGATCGAACCGCGGACGAAAATGTTCGACTTCAAACGCCCTTCCCCCTCCTTTTCCCAACCCCTGCCTTCTCTATCTCGGGTGCTCTTATACCTCGCTCTCTTAATGTTGTACCAGATCATTATTTTAGAAATTTATTATTGCATTATAACGGTCGTTGTTCAAGTGGATCATCATGACGGACTTTTTCCTCCATCTTGAACAGACGCAAGTTGGGGGAGAGATGCTCGAACCAAAACTAAACCAACCGGAACCATAAAAAAAAAAGGCATATAATTTTGTAACAAAGAAAAGAAAAGGAGCTTGTAATGGCTAGGATTTTAGATATTTATCTTTAAGTCACATCAAACTAGGTCTCCACTGCACTGCAGAAGAAGTTCGATGGCAACTGCTTCCTCTCATGGCCTTTCTGGCGTAAACTTGCAACTTGGAATCCAGCATTATCTCTAAAACCTGCTTTTCACCGGTAAAGACAGTCTTGTACCTGACGCAATATTTTATTTGATGACTTTAATGCTGATTTGAAGGAACAAGAAAAGTCCTTGAGCCAGAAGGGAAACCATTTTTTTTTTATGAAATTCAGCCCGGCCCACCTTGACTGACGCGGTCTTCTTTATTTTATTCAATTGATGCATTGGTGGACGCGGTCTTCTTTCCTTTCTGTCCACGAGCAAGCGGTCTTCAATTGACGCACCTTGACTGTAGGTTTAATCACACCGCTTAAAATTGCAAGCTAGAAAGAAGGCCGAGGGAGCAAGCTTCCTGTCTTCAGCTCACCGAGAACAAGACTACCACTGTGCAGCCGGAGTGTCCTCCAATATGGATCTGAGGATGATCGGAATGATGGTCGGAGGATGGTTTGCATCCTACGTCGTAAATAAACTGGCTGACAAGGTTTCGCTGCATTTGGATGGCCGATATGATCTGCTCACGGGTGCGAAGGCTATGGCGGAGGATGTGAAGGCTAGACTTCCTCGTATCCGAGCCGTGATCCAGGCAGCGGAGGGGAGGCCGATCAGGGACCCAGCTCTGGCCACATGGCTGAGGCAACTCAAAGATGCAGCCTACGAGGCTGATGACGTGCTGGATGAGCTTGAATTCAAGGAGCTTCATGATATGATGTACGGCAAGAGCAAGGTAAGCGACTTCGTAACCCCCACTGTTAAGCTTCTCAAGCATTTTATAACGTCCGACGATGACCTGAAAAACTTGAAGAATCTTGCGGGAAATCTTGAAAAGATTTTTTTTGATATCAATTGTATGGAAGAACAATTAAAGGACTACAACTCACAGCAGAGAAGTGTGACCAGAGAGACCAGCTCGATTATCCAGGACATTGTGGTTGGGAGAGACAGAGAGAGAGACATGATATTAGATGTGTTGTTGCATTTAGCTGATGAACCGGAATCTAGCATCAAATGTGGGGCTGGGAGTAGTAGCTACCCGAGTCTTGGCGTTCTTCCTGTAGTAGGCATTGGGGGTGTTGGCAAGACTGCTCTGGCTCAACTTATTTATAATGATGAAAGAGTAGCAAGGCATTTTGAGCTGAGGAAGTGGGTCTATGTGTCTGACAATTTTGATTTCAAGCGAATTTCTAAAGAGCTGTGTTGAGATTAATGGGCACAAAACTCACTGTATCCGGCTTACCAATTAACAATTGGACTCATTCAGGCATTCCATCAAACACATCACAGGCATGAACAGATAAGCACAAAGACACCAAATTTACGTGGTTCGGCAGCAAGTGCCTACATCCACGGGGAGGAGGAGCAATCCACTATATCAATCTTCCCAATAGGGTACAAACATAGATACATAAGAGCCCAAAATATGGACTGCCAAATGATCACAATAGGAGGCAATATAAAACCAAATATAAAGCAAGAAACAACCTGATCGGATCACCCTTCTGCAGCCACAATGATAGATCAAAAGTGTAGTATGCAAATCAACCTTTCTACGGCTCCAATGGTAGATCAAATGAGTATCAAAACCATACCTTCCCTTGTTGCATTTACTGTGAACAACAAAGAAGAAAGAGGCTCACGGAAACAGGGAAGCCACAGGAAGAAGCCACGGTTGAAGAAGGGAAGAAGGAAGAAAGCCTCCAGTGAGTGAAGACAGAAGGGAACCCAAGTCGGATGTTGCCAGGAGACCAAGAGCGCACGGGAGGATGAAGAAGATGGGTGCGGCGGCGGCTGAAAACCCTTTCAACCTAAAAACAAAACAAAGCCCTTCATCCCACGGGAAAAGAGGTAACATGTACCTTTTATATAATGAAATGTCATTTTGCAAATAGGTCCCTCTCAAAGCCACTATTTGGAGCAAAGTCCAAAATAGTCAACAATCCTCCTCCTTGCGACAAATTATGTACCTATCATCAAATATGGATTGATAAAATAACCTCCTCCTCACCACAAGCCCGGAAGGGCATTAACAAGTGCTCACACCAATCAAGTTCAGGAAAGTCCTGAACTTAACTGCTGTGATTGGTTTAGTGAACATATCAGCCGGATTATGAGCAGTGTAGATTTTCTGAATCCGAACATCACCATTCTCCACCAAATCTCTGATGAAGTGATACCTGACATCTATATGCTTAGTGCGTTCGTGATACATCTGATCTCTGGCAAGATGCAAAGCACTTTGACTGTCACAATTAATATCCAAATGGTCCTGCTCGAGACCCAAATCCTGTACTAGTCCTCTTAACCAAATAGCTTCCTTTGCTGCCTCTGTCAACGCCATATACTCTGCTTCTGTAGTAGACAAAGCAACTGTAGGCTGCAAAGTAGCCTTCCAACTGACTGCACAACCAGAGAGAGTAAATACATATCCGGTTAATGACCTCCTCCTGTCCAAATCACTAGCATAATCTGAATCAGAAAATCCTGTAACAGTGCAATTACTCTGTGCGGAGAATACCAATCCCAAATTGGAAGTGCCTTTTAGATATCTAAGTATCCATTTCACAGCTGACCAGTGAGCCTTTCCAGGCTTATCCATGTATCTGCTTACTACGCTTACTGCCTGTGAAATATCAGGTCGAGTGCAGACCATTGCATACATGATGCTACCTACTGCACTTGCATATGGCACTCTGGACATATATCTCTCCTCATCCTCAGTCTGGGGACAGAGTGTAGCAGATAATTTGAAATGACTGGCAAAAGGAGTAGTGACTGGCTTGACTGTGGACATACCAAATCTATCCAAGACTTTCTTAATATATCCATGCTGAGTAAGGAAAAGTCTACCCAACTGCCTGTCACGACTGATCTCCATCCCAAGTATTTTCTTTGCCGGTCCAAGATCCTTCATCTCAAATGCAGTACTGAGCTCAGCTTTCAGATTTCGGATGATTGATATATCCTTGGCTGCTATCATCATATCATCCACATACAGTAATAAGTAACAAAAGGATCCATCTGAAAACCGCTGGTGATATACGCAACTGTCATATGGAGATCTGTTGAATCCATGGTCGACCATAAACTTATCAAATTTGCGATACCACTGTCTTGGAGACTGCTTGAGACCATATAATGATCTCTTGAGCAAACATACATGATCTTCCTTGTCTGGAATCTCAAAACCAGGTGGTTGTTGCATATAAATCTGTTCCTCTAAATCACCGTGAAGAAAAGCTGTTTTAACATCTAGCTGTTCCAGCTCTAAATTCTGAGAAACAACTAAGGCAAGCAACACACGAATAGAAGAGTGTTTAACTACAGGAGAAAATATTTCCTTATAGTCAATTCCCTCCCGTTGACAATAGCCCTTAGCTACTAACCTGGCCTTATATCTAAAATCCTGATGACTGGCTCCCTCTTTATTCTTGAAGATCCATTTGCAGCCTATTGCCTTCTTGCCCTCTGATAATCTGACTAATTTCCAAGTCTGATTCTTCTCTAATGATTGTAATTCTTCAACCATAGCCATGGTCCATTGTTCAGCCTGCAGACAACTAATAGCCTCCTGATATGTGGTCGGCTCATCACCAATAGTGTCTGCAATGCTCAGAGCATAATAAACTAACCCAGCACAAGCTGAATCCTCAAAACCATACCTTTGTGGTGTTCTGATCTGACGCCTGGGTCTACGAGTGGCAATGCTATCAATCTGATCCTGACCTTCCATGGTAACCTCCTCCTGAGTCTGTATCTCTGCATCTGTCTGCTGTTGCTGCTCATTCAGAATTAAAGTATCTTCATTTGCCTGCTGCTGCTGTGATCTGATAGTCTGATCAATATTCATAACAGTCCTATCTATCTGATCCTGACCCTGATCTCTCTCAGAAGAACTTGGCTGTAGCTGCCTTAAAGGAGTAGCTATCTCATGAAATGTCACATCCCTACTGACTAAAAAACCTTGGGATCCAGGCTCTGTGCACCATAATCTGTAGCCTTTTACCCCAGATGCGTATCCAAGAAATACGCACTTCTTAGCCCTAGGGTCCAACTTTCCATCTCTTACATGTGCATAAGCTGGACACCCAAAGACTCTGAGTACTGAATAGTCTGCAGGTCTTCCTGTCCACATTTCTTCCGGAGTTTTCATGCCCAATGCTGATGCTGGAGATCGGTTTATAATGTAGCAGGCTGTGTGAGCGGCCTCTGCCCAAAAATCTCTAGTTAATCTAGAACTAGATAGCATAGATCTGACTCTCTCAATTAGTGTGCGATTCATGCGTTCTGCCACACCATTCTGTTGAGGTGTACTCACTGTGGTTCTGTGTCTGACAATGCCCTCTAATTTGCAAAAGTCATTAAACTCAGTAGAACAAAATTCTAATCCATTGTCAGTTCGGAAGATTTTCAACTTCCTATCAGTATGCCTCTCGACCATAGCCTTCCACTTCTTGAATGTGTCAAACACATCACTCTTATTTCTGATAGTGTATATCCAGACTTTGCGGGAGTAGTCATCAATAAAAGTGAGTAAATACCTAGATCCACCCTTGGATGTAATTGGGGCTGGTCCCCATAGGTCAGAATGAATATAATCTAATATACCAGCTGTCCTGTGCACGCCTGTAGAAAAGCTGACCCTGTGTTGTTTTCCGAACACACAATGCTCACAGAATCCAAGTGCACCAACCTTCTGACCACTTAGCAAACCACGTCTGCTCAGCTCCTGTAAACCTTTGTCTGAGATGTGGCCCAATCTCTGATGCCACAGGTGTGTCAACTGCTCAGTAGAAGACTGTACTGCTGAAGCCTGTCCAACTATTGTACTACCATCCAAATAGTAAAGGGTCCCACACAATTTCCCTTTCAATAAAGTCAATACTCCTTTATTAATAGTTATTGATCCTCTACCCCATCTGCCCTCGAAACCTGCACTATCGAAGGCATGTACTGAGAGAAGGTTTCTCTTTAGTTGAGGAACATATCTGACATCGTCCAAAGTCACCACAGTGTTTGCATTAGATTTAATTTGAACTGTACCAACACCTTCCACTTTGCAAATACCATCATCTCCAAGAAGAACGGTGCCCCCCTCACATGATCTAAAAGAAGAGAACCATTCCTTATGGGGTGTCATGTGGAAAGATGCTCCAGAGTCCACAATCCAAGTATCAGGATGACTGACACTGCAAGCAGCTGTAAATACTGCGTCATTATCATTACTGTTGTGACTTGCTGATGAAACTGCAACCGTTGCCGAGTCTGAGACGGTTCCTTTATCCTTTTGTTCCCTCTCTTTCTTAGACTGTAGTAGTCTACATTCTGATTTCCAGTGGCCTGGTTTCTTACAATAGTGACAAACACCTGGTCTTCTAGACCTAGACTTTGATCTGATTTTGGATTTGCTTCTACCTTGTCCACCTTTCTTCTGCTCATCTCTACCTCTAACTATAAGTCCTTGAGCTGGAGTCTGAACTTGATGTTGTAACTGTACTTTCAATCTAAGCTCATTGGATAACAAAGTAGCTTCTACCTCTTCAAGACTTATTGTCTCTTTTCCATAGAGCATAGTAGTAGTAATATGCTCAAAGGACTTAGGCAATGAGTAGATAAGGATCAAAGCCTTGTCTTCTTCATCTACTTCAACACCAATATTTGATAAATCAAGTAGGAGCTTATTATACTCATCCAAGTGATCTTTGAGTGAAGTCCCTTCTGCCATACGAAATGTGTGCAATTTTCCCCTCAAGTACAATCTATTAGTAAGGGATTTTGCCATATATAGACTCTCCAATTTTTTCCATACTCCCTTAGCTGTATCAAGATCCACAACATTTCGCAGCACTTTATCACTCAAACCCGAAAACAAAGTTCCTAGTGCTCTCTCATTAATCTCTTCTTTGACAGCCTCATTATCTCCTGGGATTGCATCCATACCCTTGAGGGCTTTTGCTACACCCTCCTTAACCAACAAGTATTTCATTCTTACCTTCCATAGTGAGAAGTCCCCTGTGCCATCAAATACAGCCACTTCATGCCTTATGGTAGTGGAATGTGAAACAGAAGCCGAATCGTTAGCCCTAGATGAATTTTGTTGCCCAACAGTAGCCATAGCTCTGATACCAATTGTTGAGATTAATGGGCACAAAACTCACTGTATCCGGCTTACCAATTAACAATTGGACTCATTCAGGCATTCCATCAAACACATCACAGGCATGAACAGATAAGCACAAAGACACCAAATTTACGTGGTTCGGCAGCAAGTGCCTACATCCACGGGGAGGAGGAGCAATCCACTATATCAATCTTCCCAATAGGGTACAAACATAGATACATAAGAGCCCAAAATATGGACTGCCAAATGATCACAATAGGAGGCAATATAAAACCAAATATAAAGCAAGAAACAACCTGATCGGATCACCCTTCTGCAGCCACAATGATAGATCAAAAGTGTAGTATGCAAATCAACCTTTCTACGGCTCCAATGGTAGATCAAATGAGTATCAAAACCATACCTTCCCTTGTTGCATTTACTGTGAACAGCAAAGAAGAAAGAGGCTCACGGAAACAGGGAAGCCACAGGAAGAAGCCACGGTTGAAGAAGGGAAGAAGGAAGAAAGCCTCCAGTGAGTGAAGACAGAAGGGAACCCAAGTCGGATGTTGCCAGGAGACCAAGAGCGCACGGGAGGATGAAGAAGATGGGTGCGGCGGCGGCTGAAAACCCTTTCAACCTAAAAACAAAACAAAGCCCTTCATCCCACGGGAAAAGAGGTAACATGTACCTTTTATATAATGAAATGTCATTTTGCAAATAAGTCCCTCTCAAAGCCACTATTTGGAGCAAAGTCCAAAATAGTCAACAAGCTGACATATGACTCGGTGCACGACCGAATCCCGGACGATATTAGTTTGGATGGCATTCTAGGGAAAGTTGGAGATGCTACGAGGAACAAGAGGTTTTTGTTTGTCCTTGATGATGTGTGGGATGAGACAGGTAGCAAGTGGAGAGAACTCCGTGGTGTCTTAACATCTGGAGCGAAAGGAAGCATGGTTCTGGTGACAACACAGAGTCCAGTAGTAGCAGAAATTATGGGCACGATGGACCCGATAGAATTGAAGAGCCTACAAGAAGATGACTATTGGATACTTTTCGAACATTGTGCGTTCGGTGAAAAAATTCTTGAGGAAGAGCGAAGGGAAAAATTGCAAACAATAGGAAGAAAAATATCTGAAAAACTACATGGTTTACCTCTAGCTGGAAAGGTACTAGGAAGTTTATTGAACTCCAAACTGGATGAGGATTACTGGAAGATGATCTTAGAAAGTGAGTGGTGGGAACATGAATATGTTTTAGATAATATACTTCCATCTCTGGCTTTAAGTTACGAACACTTGAATGCAAATCTCAAGCAGTGCTTCGCTTACTGTTCCATATTTCCCAGGAGCTATGTTTTCGAAAAAGATCGGTTAGTCCAGATGTGGATGGCTCAAGGTTTTATCCAGAACAAGAGTCAAGTAAGAATGAGAATGGAAGACATCGGGGGTCAGATATTTGACGAATTAACTAGTAGGTACTTCTTTCTACCAACTCTGACGGGCAAGTATGTGATGCATGATCTGATAAGAGAATTGGCAGCTTTTGTTTCGTTGGATGAATGCTTGGTCATCAGCGATGAGAAAGGAGAAATTCCAGAGACAATTCGCCACCTGACTCTGAGGACTGATAAAAAAATGGATGCAATTATGGACACGTGTAGACTTCAAAACCTACGGTCCATTTTATTCTTTGGTGATTATGATTCTGAAAGATTTTACAGTTTTCTTGATGGCATGTTAAAACAATCAAAAAGCCTGCGTGTTTTGGATTTATCTTACAGTCAGGTGAAGCTGAAGAAGCTACCGGATGCTATCAGTGGGTTATCACATCTACGGTACTTAGATGTCTCCTGCACTAAGATCAAACAGCTGCCCAAATCATTTGCTAGGCTTTGCCATCTTCAAGTTCTGAGGATGCGATCCTGCCACCTTACAAGGTTCCCCGAAGACATGAACAAATTAATCAACTTGCGGCATTTATATGGAGAAGCAAACACAATTTCTCTAATTACTGGGATTGGAGATCTTATCGACCTTCAAGAATTAGAGGAATTCCGAGTCACAAAGAAGAGGCGACATGAGATTGGGGAGTTGAAGGGCTTGAGAAATCTTCGGAGACGGCTTGTGATCAAGAATCTTGAGAATGTCAATAGTAAGGAGGAGGCCATGGAGGCGATGTTGAAAGACAAAGAGCACCTAACTGCATTGAATTTAATAAAGAAATTAGATGCAAGAAGTCTTCCTGATGCGGAGAAGGAGATATTTGAAGGCCTCCAACCACATCCAAGTCTTAAAGAGCTGAGCATCAGGGGCTATGAAGGTATCAAATTTCCAACTTGGTTGGTGGAAAGCAACTTTCTCGCCAATCTAGAATTTATTTCTCTTGATTCTTGTGTCAGGTTGGAGAGTCTGCCGCCATTAGGGCAGCTGCCTTTCCTCAAGGAACTTCATCTCGCTAACATGCCTGCCGTAAAACGAATTGGTCGTGAATTTTATGGTGACACTGGTGTGGCATTTCCATTCCTCGAGGCACTAACATTTAAGGGCTTCTGGAAATGGGAGGAGTGGTTGGAACCAGATGGCGCACAATTTTTACCTCGCCTCCGTATACTCGAACTCCGTGGTTGCGACAAGCTAAGGAAAGTACCCCTCCTCTTCCAGTCATCGCTTGTACAGCTCAGCATCAAATACTGTGGTGACTTCGGCGGTGCACTGCCCGGATGTTTGCAGAGTCTCACCTCTCTCGCCCAGCTACGGATCGTGGATTTCCCCGCCCAAGTATCTCTTCGTTTATCAAATTTGAGTTCTCTCAAAGTTTTAAAACTTTGGAATTGCTCGGAGATGAAGTTACTTGGGGAGGGGTTACAGTACCTTACTACACTTGAAATACTAGAAGTCAACGGATGTCCGAAGCTCATCGAGTCCTCAGAGCCAGTGCAGATCCACGAGGAGCAGGGACTGCGAACTCTCAATGGTCTCACCATAGACGACACGGTCCTATTTCAAAATCTGCGGATTCTGTTGGGAAGCCTCCCCTCACTGCAGCGGATGTCTATTACTTTGTGTAATGTTATGGCCAACTTTACAAGGGAACAGGAGCTATGGTTCCAGCAGCTGACATCCCTTCAAGTGCTGGATATTAAAAACTCCCTGAGACTTGAAAGCCTACCTTCTTCTTTGAAATATTTTCCCTCTATCAGGAAGTTACACATACTCGCCTGCCCTAAGGTTAGCTCACTCCCAGGGAATGGCCTGTCTACTTCGCTCAAAGAATTACACATCGATGGATGCCCTTTGTTGAAGGATCGATGCCAAAGAGGAGGAGCTGATTGGCCAAAGATTGCTCACATACCTTTAATACGTATTGATTCCGAAACCATACAAATGCTGTGAAAAGAGAATTCGATGCCGCTCCTACATCCATTCTTCAGGTAACCTTCAAGTTCAGTATATAGATACATGTACACGTATATATCCTAGTTACATTTTTGCATTGTTTATGTATTAGTGACTCCAGATTACGACTATATACAAGGATAATAGCTTCACAAAGTCCTTATTTTCTAGCTTTTTTCTTCGTTTTGTCTAGTCGGTTCATATTTCCACGGCTTTAAGAAATATCCTCATTATCTTTTTTTGATCGAGCAGCGAAACAGCCACCCAGATTTATTAAGAAAGTAAAAATACAGGGAAGTTATAGGAGGAGGGGGGAGGTGGAAGATTAGAGGTTTGCAGGATCTGGAAACACTAGGATCAGAATAACAAAACAGAGGATCTGAAAATGCTCTTGCAAGGTAAAAGTATACAAGCCTCTGAAATTCGGCTGAGTAAAACATGAAGATGTAATTTCCTTTTACAGCACTGGATGATGCAATCAAGGGATCTTCATGTCATCTATACCACCTGTTACTTAATTATTAACATGTTGTTTAAGCACGCATTTAATGTTTCGGTCTATAACTCTGGTTTCAATTGTTCCTTGAAATATCCTTGTTGGTGCAATCTCTGCGAGGAAGCAACTCACCTTGTATTCCTCCACACAGACGTAAAATAAAGTCTTATGGTTGCTGGTCATGCATCTGTAGCAAGCTTGTTTTAATCAAGTGGTTAGCTAGTTCAGCTATTCCTATTGATCTCAGCTAGCCGCCTATGTTTTGCATCTGAGCTTATGCTATTAATATTTACTAGGTTTCTTGAGTTCTGATGGTACCATGTGTTTATAGTTGCTTCATTATGGTGCTAACTTCATGCTGCATTCAATTTTTTCAAATCCTTTCACAGGCACCAGATCTGGATATTGTAATACAGGTTCGCTTCGCTAGTCACTTCCAATCCTTGAGCAACTTGGGGTCTACAGAACTTTCACTAGGTCCCCTTGCGGATCGATCTTCTTCCATTTGGGAAGTTCACAGCCAATGAAAACTTCACATGGAAGCCGAGCCCTCCATGCAAGTCGAGCCTTATCTGAATCCACCGAAGTTGTTTCAAACCATCCATTATCACCTCATCTGCCTCTGAAGAAGCCACAGCTGAGTGCAGCATATTCAATTTCGCATCGTTTATTTGGAGCTGCTGTAGCATCCTCTATCTTGTTAATTCCTGCTGCTATGAAGTTTAGCCTTTTGTATGTTGTATGAAAGCCAATTTCTGAAGTTGCTTCCGAGAGAGCTTTTTCACAATCTGTTGAAACCAAATATCTGGATCTGTTTGTAGATGATAAACCCAGAGTATGGCATTCAAACTGGAATAGGTTCATGTTTTATTTGCAAATTACCATCCAGAATAAGTAGGAACCTGCTGCTAAAAATATCATTTTTCTAATTGTTTTTTCACTTTGGCTATTTATGTTTTTCATTGTGTTGAAATTAGATTGTACTCATTTTGAGAAAAACTGTGGCAATGCCATTTTCTGCCTTTGAACCTGGAACCTCTCTCCAGTGCATGCCGTGAGCAGTGTGATGCGAACAAGCAGATCAAAGTTCTGTTGGCTTTGGTCCACCCTTACCTTTTGCAGTTTTTCCCTCTCTAGATATGTATTCAGGTGCAGGGTTTGTGGGATGCAGGATATCAAAGTTACCTTGGCCCCAAGAATGGTCCACTGAACACTTGCTTGGTTTCCTACAGAGAGAAATGATCTGCTGGAATGCATTTCCATGACTTGTATTTTGAATTGAACATTTTGCTTGGAATTTCGAATTGAACATTCTTCTGGGGAATCTTTCCTGTGAAAACATGTTCAGATTTCACGAAGTCTGGCAAAATGGAAGCTTTCAATGGGTAAAATGATTCTAGAAGAAACAATCGATTAATCCAGTCATGAGAGAGAACTGTGAGATAAGTTCTTTGTTCTTGCAGTATGACTCTGAGAAGTTGTTTTTGAGAATAACTAGTTTCTATGCACAAACACTGCACTTTCATATTGCCATTTCTTTTAAATGCATGCTTATTTCTTTGAAATTTTGTAAAATGAACAATTACTTAACTACCTTTTTTTACGAGAGATAGTGTTTCTTGTAAGCATGAATTTATAGCTTGGCGTCACCCAAAGGAGAATCCATCTATTGGTTCTCCATATTGTAATGCATCCATCCACTTTGCAAAAATTTTCTCAGCAGCTAATTTGATGTCATTATTCAAGAAGAAACCCTTGAGGCCCCAACCATAGGCCTCCTGAGCTAACAATAGGCCTAGTCCAATGACGACTTGAAGGGTTTTTAATAGGGACATCAGAGTCGTTCCTTCAGATGAGGGAGCCATTAGAGCTATTCACTCACACCGCACCAGAGTTTGACATCAGGACCCCCAAATTGGGTCCATTTGAGTCTGCTTCATTTTTATTTTGCTGCATTTTGCTTTTGTTTAATCGAGTCAATTTGGTCATTTGCTTTTATTTTAGTCAAGTTAATTTAGTCAGTTGTTTTGTTATTAAATAAGTCAATTGGGTTAGCTGTTAAGTAATGTAATTGGGTCAATTGATTGGATCAATTTTGGTAAGGGATTAATTGATGTAAGGGTCCAAGTTTGGTTAGTTGTTAATTGATTAAGTTGGTCAATTGATTAACTTGATTTGAGGGCCATGTTTGAGTCATGATGTAAGGCCTATTTAAAGGCCACGCCCCATGAATTAGGGCATCAAGCATTGAATGAAATAATCCCTTCTTGGCTTTGGCCGACACCTCTTTCTTCTCCTTTGGCGTAAAGCCATCTTCTTCTTCCTCTTGCGTCTCCATAATCTCTTCTTCTTGTGTCTCCAAAACTCCTTCATCTCAATCCTATCCTTTCCTACCTTTTCCAGAGATCTTCTTCATCAGTGGGACCTCGTCATCGGCATGCTTTCATCTTCTCCAAGAACGCCATCTTCAGCAAGAACTCCTTGACAAACAAGGAGATCCTAGTGCTAGCCACCGGCCATACCACAACCATCTCTTCCCACGCGTGAACCCCACCCTCAACAAGTCCTTGGCTGTTAAGGACTTCTTCATCCACCACGCCACTTGCCCCCTTATCTCTCGCTTTTATGCCAACGCAATAAGATTCCTATTTCGGTTGGGAATCCACACACGCCAACCAAATCAGCCGCCCCCTTTCCAAACCGCACTAGGATTCCTAGTCCAACTAGGAGTCCTCCCCTTCATGTGGCCCACTGTGGTGTTTTCCTCCATATTTGCAGATCTGATCCGCCATCCTCAGAGGCTTCTTTCCACCATTTGCCATCTACAACAGCCATCCCGATGCTCCTCTACGGCTTTCACCTTCAACAGGATTCAACATTCAGCCTTGCTGAAATTTCTGCGCTGCGGGGTTGCGTTCTTCGTTGCTTTCAGATCCACGAACGTAAGAATCAGAACTTCTGATCCACGACAGGTGATAGGTTCTTCTTTCTCTTGGGCTTGTTCATCTAATTATGCTTTAAGTTCTCTTGCATGATAGCCAGACACCTAAAAATTTACTTTGCTGTCAAAAATTCAGAACCTAGGACATCTACTACCAAACCCATCCTATTCGCCTTTTAAAATCTTAATATTAAGTTAGCATACCCTAGCAACGAGACGTTTCTTTAGGATCAGAATAAACCGTAATACTTGATTGCAACCTAATTTCTTAGATTGATTAATCTCATACCTTAACTCTAACATAACCGAAGTAAAAATCAGCAACATTTAAATTTTAAGTTACTTTTGTGAAAGCTTACTAATCTCTGAAATCATAGTAGGTTGCATTCGTAGGTTGTCCTGCATCAGTTTTAGACGTGGCCTGACCTTTGGCTTGCAGCTTGTGCTGGGGCATGGCCCAGAACAGCCCATTCCTAAATCTAATCGCTCGCTCGCTTCTCAGTTTTGTTTTGGAATTTTGTCTTTGTTCTTCCTCCTTTTCAAGCATTGTTTGGTTGCCGACATTGCTGCAGTCAATCGATGGCCTTCCGGTCATGGAAGACTAGCACCACCAGTCCTCTGCCACATCTTTTCCTCTCCATTCCTCTTGTGTGCTGTCGCCCCAATTGATGTGGCATCGATCTCCTCTCCTGCGGCACTCCTTGACGTCTTGAGGAAGTCAAGGCACTCCGATCCGTCTAAGCCATGATCAATCTCAAAGAGGAAGTATTTGAAGTGTGCAAACACTATCATATAATTAAGAGTTCAGCTTTTGAGAATATGTGGCACTTATTCTTCTTGCAGAAAAATCTTTATAAGACTAGATGAAGACAAGATATTGATTGGGACTGACTGCTAGAAAAAAAATTCTTGACGAGATTGGTCGATAACATGAGCTATTAAAGCACCACTTGGTAAGGGGCGGAACCAGGTTTTCTATGTGAGACACAAGTTCTAACGCCATTATCAATATCATCTTGTATTAGATTATATGCATTTTTATTTAAAAGTAATTAAATAATAATCAACTATCATGTTCACATCGGCTTTAGGGATAAAAATAGTTTTATTTCATTATACTGATAAACAACGACGATTGTTCATACTAAAATTTTGATAATTTCAAGAATTTTTTGGGACATACGAGCAAGAGGTGTTGTTGCTTTGTGCTCTATTCTGGGCAATCAACCAAGTAGGGACGTCTCACAAATGGACGTGTTAAAACTGATCGTAAAAAGCTAGTTTCTAGAGTGAGAAGCTCCAAGGAGCGAGAAACCTCCGAGGAGAGAGAATGTTCGGATCGTGCCCTAACGGCTAGCTCGTCGCCGGCGGTGCTTGGTGAGCGTCTTCTCCGTCTGCAGTGGAGTTTCCGTGTGAATAACAAAATAGAGGATCTGAAATCGCTCTTGCAAGGCAAAAGTTTACCAGTCTCTGAAATTCGGCTGAGTAAAACATGAAGATGTAATTTCCTTTTACAGCACTGGATGATGCAATCAAGGGATCTTCATGTCATCTATACCACCTGTTAGTTAATTATTAGCATGGTGTTTAAGCACACATTTAATGTTTCGGTCTATAACTCTTGTTTCAATTGTTCCTTGATATATCCTTGTTGGTGCAAATCTCTACGAGGAATCAACTCCCCCTGTATTCCTCTGCACAGGCTTAAAAAAAATTTCATGGTTGCTAGCCATGCATCTGTGACAAGCTTGTTTTAATTAAGAGGTTCGCTAGTTCAGCTATTCCTATTGATATCAGCTAGCCGCCTATGTTGTCACGCCCCGAACCCAACACCCGGGGTCCGGTACGCGACCGGCCGCATGAGCCCTAGAGCAGTGCCCTAAAGATCATGCAAGGCCTATGTTTAACAAAATTCCAATAAATCCACGATTAATTTAATAATTCAAATAGACAAGTCCGACATATCCAAATAAACAAATTAGTTCAATTACAAGATCTTCAAATGTTCATCGACATCAAAGAAGGACAAACAAACTAACTAGCTAATGACTCTGATACTTGTACTCTGCGCCCATCCCATCCAAATCTAAGCATCCTGCAACTCTGATAAAAAGAAAGAAGAAAAGGGGGTGAGCTTTACAGCCCAGTAAGAATCCCTACACATCCACACCAACACAATAATGATAAAAATCTGAAAACTACGACAAGTCAAAGCACATATCATGAAGTCATAAACCGGCTATCAAAGCTCAAATAATCGATACATGTATGTATATCAAACATCAATAAAAGTCCAGCCACACAAGAAATATATAGCATATGATAGCTCATAAACATGTATTATAGTTTCAATGTCTTTTCTTCAACTTGATCCGAATTAATTATCTTTCCGACTTTGGGTCAAATCTCAGTCACATTTCTCAGCCTGTGGTGGGGCAACCAAATTATCACATTTTCAGCCTGTGGCAGGGCCTGCACATTATAGTTCCACATTTTTAGCCTGTGATGGGGCCTACCAAAGTATCACATTTTCAGCCTGTGGCGGGGCCTGCACATTATAGTTCCACATTTCTAGCCTGTGAGGGGGCCTACCAAAGTATCACATTTTCAGCCTGTGGCGGGGCCTGCACATTATAGTTCCACATTTCTAGCCTGTGAGGGGGCCTACCAAGGTATCACATTTTCAGCCTGTGGCAGGGCCTGCACATTATAGTTCCACATTTCTAGCCTGTGAGGGGGCCTACCAAAGTATCACATTTTCAGCCTGTGGCGGGGCCTGCACATTATAGTTCCACATTTCTAGCCTGTGAGGGGGCCTACCAAAGTATCACATTTTCAGCCTGTGACGGGGCCTGCACATTATAGTTCCACATTTCTAGCCTGTGAGGGGGCCTACCAAGGTACCACATTTTTCAGCTTGTGACGGAGCCTACCATAATAACAAGATAAACCCAAAGTCCCTTTTCATACAATCCAGTTTACATCCACACATCAATTCCTTTATATTTATTTCCGGCTTTAAACTAACCACGGTCACGTTTCCAGCCCGTGACGGGGCAACCAATATCACATAGTTAGTTTAGAGCACCACATCCATCAGTCCAATTATGTAGGTGTAAGTTATGCGCATGCATGCATCCATCATTATACCAATCACAAGCAAAGACGATCAAAATACAATTTAAATATAAAAAACCATTTTGCTTTGTCTGAATCATAGCATATCAAACATATATATAGTGCAAAATATTTATATCATGTAGGATTGGCGTACAAGGATTCTTACCTTTGTTGAAAATTTAGACAACCAATCACCTGCCCTCACGGCGATAAGGAACCGGAATGCACAGAATCCTGCTCAATGTCCTCTCGTCCAACAGATTGTTCCCCTACAGAACCAAATCATCATTAAAAATTATCCAATATATATAAAACCCAAACCCCCTATGGATCCCCTTAAGGGTCCACTAGTATCTAACACTCTAGGATTAACCATCAGTCCATGATTTCCCTATATTAGACTAGAGAGAAAACATGGAATTAAAATAGAGCAACTAGAGCAACTGGAGTGGGAGGAGAACAAGGAAGATGGAACCCGGCTGTTCTCCCCCTCTCACTTCCTTCCTCCCTTCCCTCTGTCAATAAAATTACAAAGAAGAGAGTTGGCTCTCTCTCTCTCTCTCTCTCTCTCTCTCTCTCTCATTCTTTTCTCCCCATGGCGTGCTCGGTGGCAGTGGCCACCGGTGGCCGGCGACCCCAGCAGTCGACGCCCCCAACATGGTGCCGGCCATGCGCCACGTCCGGCGACGGCTGCCACGCGCCAACCCGACGATGGGCGGTCGAACGGGAGGGGGGAACCGGAGACTTCTTGTCTCCAACCCAACGGCTCGCCGGCCAGATTCGAATGAAATAGGGATCTAGAGAATGAGGAAGGAGGAGGGACGACTCACCTTGCCTCCGGCGAGATCCTCCCGGCCGGATCGTCGGCGACCGCTCCGATTCCTCCCGCGGCAAGGCAAGACCCAAACCTTTTCTTTTTTCTTTTTTTTTTTTTGTGTGGAAAGGCTCTCGACGGATGCCCTAGAAAGAGGAGGGGGCGATTCTCGCCCGGTTGCTAGGGTTTTATCACCCTGAGACCCCTCTTTCCGACGGATTCGGGAGGAGGTTTCCAAAAAAAACAGGGGAGGGAGGCGTTTCGATCGGGACACTCCCTCCCCCATTTCCACGAGTTGGGCCGCCCTTACTCAGAGGCCGGCCCAACTCAAACGGGGGCCTCTACATTCTCCCCTCCTAAAAGAAAATTTCGTCCTCGAAATTGGCATACCTGGGGTTTCAAAAAGCTGCGGATACTTGACTTTCATCTCTTCTTCGAGCTCCCAAGTAGCCTCTCTTTCCGTATGATTATCCCATTGTACCTTCACAAAAGGAATGGTTCGATGTCGTAGTACCTGATCTTTTCTGTCCACAATTCGTACTGGAAACTCCTCATAGGTCAAATCCTCCTGAAGATGTAACGGCTCATATGCTACCACATGACTCGGATCTGGTACATATTTCTTCAACATTGACACATGAAAAACATTGTGCACACTGGATAAAGCCGGTGGTAAAGCCAATCGATACGCCACCTCCCCAACCTTGTCCAAAATCTCAAACGGACCAACATACCTAGGGCTCAATTTGCCACGAACCCCAAATCTCATCACACCTTTTGTAGGTGACACTCTCAAGAAAACATGATCTCCAATTTGAAATTCCAGTTCTCTCCTTCTATTATCAGCATAACTCTTTTGGCGACTCTGAGCTGTACGGAGTCGTTCTCTGATCACTTGCACCTTATCAACAGTCTGTTGTACTATCTCTGGGCCTAATAATTTTCTCTCGCCCACGTCATCCCAACAAATAGGAGATCGGCACTTCCGGCCATACAACACCTCAAAAGGAGCCATTTGTATACTTGCTTGATAGCTATTATTGTAAGCAAACTCTACTAGTGATAAGTGGCCATCCCACGCTCCTCCTAGATCCATGACACAGGCTCTCAACATGTCTTCTAAGATCTGGATGGTTCTTTCTGACTGTCCATCGGTTTGGGGGTGGAAAGCTGTGCTAAAGCTCAATTTGGTTCCAAGAGCCTTATGAAGACTCTTCCAAAACTGTGATACAAATCTACTGTCTCTGTCTGACACAATGGTAACTGGAACCCCATGCAACTTCACAATATGCTCTATATATAAGCCTGCCAATCTCTCTAAGGAGAAACCAACTCTGAAAGGCAAAAAGTGTGCTGATTTGGTTAGCCGGTCAACAATTACCCACACGGCATCATTACCTCGTAGGGTTTTTGGCAAGCTAGTCACAAAGTCCATGGTGATATGCTCCCACTTCCATTGAGGAATAAGTAGAGACTGTAATGGTCCCGCAGGTCTTTGATGTTCTGCTTTTACCTGCTGACATACTAGACACTGAGCTACAAATTGAGCAATATCCTTTTTCATACCACTCCACCAAAAATGTTTCTTTAAATTCTGATACATCTTTGTGCCTCCTGGATGCATTGTATAAGCCGAGCTATGAGCCTCCTCTAAAATTTCATTTCTTAATTCTGGAACTTTAGGGACGCACAATCTGCTACCGAATCTTAAGGAACCATCCTCATGCATATGGAATTCGCTTTGAACACCAGACTCAACTGTTCCCCTCACCCTCTGTAATTCTGGATCCTCTTTTTGAGATGACTTAATCCTCTCAATCAAGGTAGGCTGCACCATAAGATTAGCAAGTCGTACTTGAGGATCATGCAGTCGTACTTCAATTTCATATCTCTCCAAGTCCAACAAAATGTTTCTTTGTGTAGTGATCAGAGCCGCTAATTTACTTGAAGATTTCCTGCTTAGAGCATCGGCCACAACATTTGCCTTTCCTGGATGGTAATTGATAGTTAGATCATAATCTTTTAATAGCTCTAACCATCTCCTTTGCCTCAAATTCAGCTCCTTTTGAGTATAGATATACTTCAAACTTTTGTGGTCCGTAAAAATTTCACAATGTTCACCATATAAATAGTGCCTCCATATTTTTAAAGCAAAGATCACAGCTGCTAACTCCAAATCATGAGTAGGATAATTCAGCTCATATGGTTTCAACTGTCTAGAAGCATAGGCTATCACCTTCTCATTCTGCATAAGAACACAGCCGAGGCCCTTGCGTGATGCATCACTATAGATGCTGAAGCCTCCTGATCCAGATGGAAGGGCCAATATCGGGGCTGTCACCAATTGTCTTTTCAACTCCTGAAAACTCTACTCACAATCCTCCTTCCATTCAAATTTTACTTGCTTTTGGGTTAGACGAGATACAGGCATGGCAATACGAGAGAATCCCTCAACGAATCTCCGATAGTATCCCGCCATTCCCAAAAAGCTGCGCACCTCGGTCACATTAGTAGGTCTACTCCAATCAACTACTGCCTCTACTTTCTTTGGGTCGACAGAGATGCCATCCTTGGAGATCACGTGCCAGAGAAAGGTGATACTGTTTAACCAGAACTCACATTTCTGCAGCTTGCCATAAAGCTTGTTTTCTCTAAGAGTTTGTAACACTATCCTCAAATGCTCCTCATGCTCTTGTGGACTTTTTGAATAGACTAGAATGTCATCAATAAATACTACCACAAATTGATCCAGGTAGGGTTTGAACACCCGATTCATAAGATCCATAAAGGCTGCTGGTGCATTTGTTAACCCGAAGGGCATAACCAAAAACTCATAGTGTCCATATCTAGTTCTGAATGCTGTCTTTGGTATGTCTTCAGCCTTTATTCTCAACTGGTGATATCCGGAGCGTAGATCAAGTTTTGAGAAGATTTGTGCCCCTTGCAGCTGATCGAACAAATCATCAATTCTCGGTAAAGGGTATTTGTTCCGCACTGTTACTCCATTTATTTCTCGATAATCTATGCAAAGCCGAAAACTGCCATCTTTCTTTTTCACAAATAGTACAGGAGCACCCCAAGGAGAGACACTAGGCCTGACGAAACCTTTGTCCAACAGCTCCTGTAGTTGTTCCTTTAGCACTTTTAATTCAGCTGGAGCCATTCGGTATGGGGCCTTAGAAATTGGTCCAGTGCCAGGAATCAAATCAATGGAGAATTCAACCTCTCTATCAGGAGGTAATCCTGGCAAATCCTCTGGAAAGACATCTGGAAATTCCCTCACAATAGGAATGTCTTCTAGTTTGAGTTCTTCCAGCTGGGTGCCCACTACCATGGCTAAGAATCCTTCATCACCTTTCCGAAGGAGTCGCTTGGCCTGTATGGCTGAGATTACTTTTGGCGGAGGTAACACTCTGTTGCCACTAAAAGTAAACTCTGGCTGACCAGAAATTTGAAATTTTACTGTTTTCTCGAAGCAGTCAACAGTGGCATGATATGCTGCCAACCAGTCCATCCCAAGGATCATGTCGAAATCCTTCATCACTAGGACTAGTAAATCTACTTTCATTTCCCTGCCTTCAATATTCAAGATACAGTCTTTGCAGACAGAGTTAACTAAGATTACATCTCCATTAGGGATGGAGACACACAGTTCAGTCTCTAGTGGCAAAGAAATCAATGTACTATTTCTTCCAACAAAATCAGCAGATATAAAAGAATGAGTAGCTCCAGGATCAATCAAAATATAGGCATTTGTGGATGAGATTTCAATTGTACCTGTCACCACGGTGTTAGAGGCGTCAGCATCGTGTTGTGTAAGAGCATAGACTCGCCCCTGAGTTCTAGGCCTCTGCTGTCCTCCTCGTTGTTGTTCATTCTGAGTTGCTTGGTTGGTTGGAGCTCCCTGAATAGGCTGAGATGCCTGTCGAGTTTGTTGCTCTCCGCGATTAGGACAAGTGTCTGCCCTATGGCCCTGTTGGCCACATGAAAAACAATTCCCATTAAACCAGTTGCACTCGCTCTGATAGTGGGGTCCGCCACATCTATAGCATTTCACAGTATCCTTGCGCTGAGTCTTATCATTCCCAGTAGTTTGTTTCTTGGGCCCGAATTCAGTATTTTTGCCATGCTTATTTTGTAACTCAGCTTGTCTGTTTCTCTTTTTCAAAATTCTTTCCCTCTCTTCTTGAGTGTCATTCAAACCCCTTTCAACTACCAAAGCCTTGTTAACCACATCCTTGTAGGAAGAAAGCTCGAAGGTAGACACCTGTTGTCTGATTCGGGCTCTGAGTCCACTTTCAAACTTCTCAGCTCGTTCTCTTTCATTCTCCACCTGTCCTGGGGCATACCTGGCCAGTTCCTCAAATTTTGCAGCATACTCTGCGACCGTCATATTCCCTTGCTCTAACCGGGTAAACTCTCGAAATTTCTGCCGTCTCACGCTTTGGGGAATATACTTGTCACGGAAAAGCTCCTTAAATCCTTCCCAAGTCAAAGATGTAGCGTTCTGTCCCATCTTTCCTCTTTCCACATTCCACCAAATATCCGCTTCTCCCAGCAGCATAAATGTAGCAAAAGTAACCCTATCCTCATCAGGGCATCTCAGAGCGTTGAAAACCTTTTCCATTTCATTCAGCCAAGTCTCAGCCTCTAAAGGGTCAGAAGTGCCTTTAAAAGCTGAAGGTGCAAACTTTTTGAATTCTGCCAAACTAACATGATGCTCTTGCCGACTTGTAGCCCCCTGTAAATACTGAGGAGTCATCTGCTGCCGCTGATGTTGTAACTGTTGCTGCATAAATTGTTGCTGCTGTTCCATGAAGCGTTGTTGCATCTCCATCATTCTCATCATATCTGAACGGGAAGTAGCTTGTTGTTGCATCATTGCTTCCATCATCTGAGAAGCACTTAGTGGTTCATTCGGCTGAATCCTAGGCTCACCCGAGGTTCCTGTCCTTGGAGTTTCCGGGGTTCCCGTTTCCAGAGCACTACCAACAGGGTTGACGGGGTGTTCCTGTGGGTGCACACTTCTGGCTGGTGAGGGTGGAACATCTTCTTGTTGTTCGGAGGGCGTCCAAGCAGCGGAGCCATCGGCAAAACGAGTCGGCCTCCTATTACGCCCACGTCCACTCCCTCGTGCCATATCAACCTACACAAGTTACCTTTAACATTTAAGATTACAAAGAAAAAATGTATCTAGAGGGTACTTTAATAAGTCATTAGATATTCTTCCCCCACTCACTCTCACCTGAACCTAAACCCTAGGATACCTTAACCTTAAGCTCTGATACCACTCTGTCACGCCCCGAACCCAACACCCGGGGTCCGGTACGCGACCGGCCGCATGAGCCCTAGAGCAGTGCCCTAAAGATCATGCAAGGCCTATGTTTAACAAAATTCCAATAAATCCACGATTAATTTAATAATTCAAATAGACAAGTCCGACATATCCAAATAAACAAATTAGTTCAATTACAAGATCTTCAAATGTTCATCGACATCAAAGAAGGACAAACAAACTAACTAGCTAATGACTCTGATACTTGTACTCTGCGCCCATCCCATCCAAATCTAAGCATCCTGCAACTCTGATAAAAAGAAAGAAGAAAAGGGGGTGAGCTTTACAGCCCAGTAAGAATCCCTACATATCCACACCAACACAATAATGATAAAAATCTGAAAACTACGACAAGTCAAAGCACATATCATGAAGTCATAAACCGGCTATCAAAGCTCAAATAATCGATACATGTATGTATATCAAACATCAATAAAAGTCCAGCCACACAAGAAATATATAGCATATGATAGCTCATAAACATGTATTATAGTTTCAATGTCTTTTCTTCAACTTGATCCGAATTAATTATCTTTCCGACTTTGGGTCAAATCTCAGTCACATTTCTCAGCCTGTGGTGGGGCAACCAAATTATCACATTTTCAGCCTGTGGCAGGGCCTGCACATTATAGTTCCACATTTCTAGCCTGTGATGGGGCCTACCAAAGTATCACATTTTCAGCCTGTGGCGGGGCCTGCACATTATAGTTCCACATTTCTAGCCTGTGAGGGGGCCTACCAAAGTATCACATTTTCAGCCTGTGGCGGGGCCTGCACATTATAGTTCCACATTTCTAGCCTGTGAGGGGGCCTACCAAGGTATCACATTTTCAGCCTGTGGCGGGGCCTGCACATTATAGTTCCACATTTCTAGCCTGTGAGGGGGCCTACCAAAGTATCACATTTTCAGCCTGTGGCGGGGCCTGCACATTATAGTTCCACATTTCTAGCCTGTGAGGGGGCCTACCAAGGTACCACATTTTTCAGCCTGTGGCGGGGCCTGCACATTATAGTTCCATAATAACAAGATAAACCCAAAGTCCCTTTTCATACAATCCAGTTTACATCCACACATCAATTCCTTTATATTTATTTCCGGCTTTAAACTAACCACGGTCACGTTTCCAGCCCGTGACGGGGCAACCAATATCACATAGTTAGTTTAGAGCACCCCATCCATCAGTCCAATTATGTAGGTGTAAGTTATGCGCATGCATGCATCCATCATTATACCAATCACAAGCAAAGACGATCAAAATACAATTTAAATATAAAAAACCATTTTGCTTTGTCTGAATCATAGCATATCAAACATATATATAGTGCAAAATATTTATATCATGTAGGATTGGCGTACAAGGATTCTTACCTTTGTTGAAAATTTAGACAACCAATCACCTGCCCTCACGGCGATAAGGAACCGGAATGCACAGAATCCTGCTCAATGTCCTCTCGTCCAACAGATTGTTCCCCTACAGAACCAAATCATCATTAAAAATTATCCAATATATATAAAACCCAAACCCCCTATGGATCCCCTTAAGGGTCCACTAGTATCTAACACTCTAGGATTAACCATCAGTCCATGATTTCCCTATATTAGACTAGAGAGAAAACATGGAATTAAAATAGAGCAACTAGAGCAACTGGAGTGGGAGGAGAACAAGGAAGATGGAACCCGGCTGTTCTCCCCCTCTCACTTCCTTCCTCCCTTCCCTCTGTCAATAAAATTACAAAGAAGAGAGTTGGCTCTCTCTCTCTCTCTCTCTCTCTCTCTCATTCTTTTCTCCCCATGGCGTGCTCGGTGGCAGTGGCCACCGGTGGCCGGCGACCCCAGCGGTCGACGCCCCCAACATGGTGCCGGCCATGCGCCACGTCCGGCGACGGCTGCCACGCGCCAACCCGACGATGGGCGGTCGAACGGGAGGGGGGAACCGGAGACTTCTTGTCTCCAACCCAACGGCTCGCCGGCCGGATTCGAATGAAATAGGGATCTAGAGAATGAGGAAGGAGGAGGGACGACTCACCTTGCCTCCGGCGAGATCCTCCCGGCCGGATCGTCGGCGACCGCTCCGGTTCCTCCCGCGGCAAGGCAAGACCCAAACCTTTTTTTTTTTTCTTTTTTTTTTTTTGTGTGGAAAGGCTCTCGACGGATGCCCTAGAAAGAGGAGGGGGCGATTCTCGCCCGGTTGCTAGGGTTTTATCACCCTGAGACCCCTCTTTCCGACGGATTCGGGAGGAGGTTTCCAAAAAAAACAGGGGAGGGAGGCGTTTCGATCGGGACACTCCCTCCCCCATTTCCACGAGTTGGGCCGCCCTTACTCAGAGGCCGGCCCAACTCAAACGGGGGCCTCTACATATGTATTGCATCTGAGCTTATGCTATTAATATTTGCTAGTTTTCTTGAGTTCTGACGGTACTATGTGTTTATAGTTGCTTCATTATGGCGCTAACTTCATTCTGCATTCAATTTTCTCAAATCCTTTCACAGGCACCAGTTCTGGATATTGCAATACAGGTCGTTTCGTCGGTCACTTCCAATCCTTGAGCAACTTGGGGTCCACAGAACATTCACTAGGTCCCCTTGCGGATCGTCTTTCTATTTGGAAACTTCACAGCCAATGAATTCTTCACATGGAAGCCGAGCTCTCCATGCAAGTTGTTTCAAACCGTCCATAATCACCGCATCTGCCTCTAAATGTGTCTCAGTTTTTTTCCTCGTCATTTCGTGTGCAACTAATGAACTTCTTAACTTAATTGTATGCATATAGTTGGAGAATATGATATTTCTTCTGTATAAAAGGCATGCTTATTATTGTTCTGATGGTGTGTTGCATTGAATTTTCAATACTAGTTGGAGAATTGTCTCAAGTCCAATCATTGATATATTGTAATATGGGCCACTATTTTGGGTTGTAAGATGCCAAAGGATAACAAAAACTAGAAAAATTATACATGAAATCTATTATCAACCTTCATGCAATGGTTAGCATCATAAAGATGAAGCAAAAAATTTTGTTTCAATAAAATATATAAAATGTGATCAGAGGCATGTGGGGAGGATGGTTGGGAGTGTGTGTCCTCATATCGTGAAGCAGAGAAATGAGAGTCCGACTTTTTGAGGTGTGAGACAGAAAAGCTATAATTTTAGATCCCTATGGTGTCCCCCATGTAAAGATTTTTGAATCATTCTAAACTTGATTTAAATCTCCACAGGGCC
This sequence comes from Phoenix dactylifera, assembly GCF_051530095.1. NCBI lineage: Eukaryota > Viridiplantae > Streptophyta > Magnoliopsida > Arecales > Arecaceae > Phoenix > Phoenix dactylifera. The sequence continues at coordinate 36,492,566 of NC_143190.1, read as the reverse complement.
CCCTTTACCCATCTTAGAACTCGAATATGACATCTGGACTCCATCTTATTTATTAAGGAAATACCAAACCAACCCTGAGGATTGAAAATTGGAATACCTTATTCTTGTATTCTTTACTGACTCTAAGATCTTTGGATTCAAATGAATTGCTTCCTTGACTTCTTACTCACTGACTTATATTGAGGAGAACTTCCGACTTTCTGAGTCTTAAGTTGCTGAGTAATTCATTGTTTAGGGTACCAATGCCTCTCTTCTTACTTCTGTCTGATGTGTTTGTCTTTTTGTTTTCTCCTATGAAACTTTTTATATTAGATTCATCATCATTTTTATTAGAAGTTTGAATCATATAGAATATAAGCTTTCTGTTAAAAATAAGAAATGGAGATGAATGCATGAGAAAACTTGTAATTGCGATTTATTTGAGAACTTTAATTCCTGTATCAGATTGCACATATGAACTCAAGTGCTTTTCCAGCGAATGAGGTGGTTGACAGTATTGAAGCGAAATGGGTATTACCATGCATGCATGTCTTCACATTTACAAAACCTGGATGTTGATTATGTTGTACCTTGGATTCAATAACTCAGAAACTAGTGGACAGACAATCCGTGATCAGTTTTATTTCATTGTACATAAATCTAATGTGTAGATTATATTTATGATGAGGTTTTCTATTCTTTAACCTTAAATTAGAATAGTGGTCATAAATAAATGTAAATTAGTGGGGCCAGCTCTAGTTAGACACTTTGGCTTTCACTCCTTATCCAGGGATATTTCTCCTTTTATAGGATTAGGATCTCTTAAACTTTTTCAAATCATATAGAAGGTATCGCACCAGTTTCATATAAACCTTAAGAAGAATCTCTGAACTAGCTCGTCATTTTCCACTAAAACTTTGAAGCATAGTTTGTCCATTTTTCTATTTACTAATGTTCTTTGCCCTACAATTTCTGGTAGTTTAAACTTCAATCACGTTTGCCAGTCTCAGTTCTGCAAGTTTTGAAACATACAGTTTTAATTAGTTGATTTCATTTGCAGCCCCTTGATTCCAGCGGTTATGCAAGGATCGAAAGAGGCCGACCAGACTTGTTCATACGTTGTAGACCAAAACAATTACAACCAGAGTCCTGCTCATGTGGCAAGTCGCCTGTGGAAATGAGGCACGTACAGGAATTGTATCCAGCATTACTTTTGCTACAGCACTATCTTCTGGCTTTATCTTCTGGCTTTATCCCGAAATTTTGTGAAAATGAGTGTACCTACGGGTTTTCAATATAGAAGAAATTTGTCATATGTGCTGCTTCTCTTGTTTGGCTTGTTGGGTAATCCGGACATACATCTATTTCAGCAGATTCAAGTTTCTGTTGCCAAGATTAATATGATTCTTATTTATCCATTGAACTCTAGATGTATTGCTTTGTTTCATCTCCTAATGTCTTTGATGGGATTTCATGTGGGTTTGTCCCTGAAAGTCACATATAAGAGAACACTGGTGGAGAAAAAGGAAAACGGGAAAAGAAAAAAATTTAACATTTTTTCTAATAATCCATAGAAGATTAGCAGTAGAGCTTCCCCTCTCTATACAGAACCTAAAGATCAAATGGTTGTAAGTGTCACGCCCCGAACCCAGCACCCGGGTCTGGTACGCGACCAGCCGCATGAGCCCTAGAGCAGTGCCCTAAAGATCATGCAAGGCCTATGATTAACAAAAATTCCAATAAATCCACAATTAATTTAGTAATTCAAATAGATAAATCCGACATGTCCAAATAAACAAATTAGTTCAATTACAAGATCTTCAAATGATTATCGACATCAAAGAAGGATAAACAAACTAACTAACTAATGACTCTAGTACTCGCACTCTGCGCCCATCCCATCCAAATCTATGCATCCTGCAACTCTGATAAAAAAGAAGAAGAAGAGGGGGTGAGCTTTACAGCCCAGTAAGAATCCCTACACATCCATACCAACACAATAATAATATGAATTTGAAAGCCACGACAAATCGATGCACATTTCATGAAATCATAAACCGGCTATCAAAAGGCTCAAATAATCAACATAAGTATGTACATCAAATATCAATGAAAGTTCAACCACGCAAGAATGATATAGCATACGATAGCTCATAAATCTTCATTAATGTTTTCAATGTTTTTTCTTTCCATTCTATATTAACTTGATCCGGATCAATTATCTTTCCGACTTTGGGCTACATCCCGGTCACGTTTCCGGCCCGTGACGGGGCAATTGATAGTATCACATTTCCAGCCTGTGACGGGGCAATCGATAGTGTCACATTTCCAGTCTGTGACGGGGCAATCGATGGTATCACATTTCCAGCCTGTGACGGGGCAATCGATAGTATCACATTTCCAGCCTGTGACGAGGCAAACGATAATATCATATTTCCAGCCTGTGATGGGGCAATCAATACTAACGAGATAAGCCCAAAGTCCCTACTCATTTAACCAATTCACATACGCACATCAATTCCTTTTTCCATCTTATATCTGGCCTAGACTAACCATGGTCACGTTTCCGGCCCGTGACAGGGCAACCAATATAACATGGTTAGTCCATACCACCACATTCATAAATTCAATTATGTAGGTATAAGATATACACATACATGCATCCATCATACTACCAATCACAAGCCAACACGATCAAAATATAATAAAATATAAAACTATTTTGCTTTGTCTGGATCATAGCATATCAAACATATATGATGCAAAAATATTTATATCATGCAGAATTGGCGTACAAGGATTCTTACTCTTTGCTGACAACCCAGACAGACCACCGTGATCTACGAATTAGGATGCACAGAACCCTGCTCAATGTCTCTTTGTCCAACAGTTTGTTACCCTACCGAACCAAATCAATATTAAAAATTATCCGGAGTATCTGACAACCCAAAACCCTCCATTGACCCACGACTATCCAGCAATCCTTACAAACAATGATCTCCTCGGATCAAACTAGAGAGAGAAAACTCCAATCTAGAGAGAGAAACTGGAGAGAGAGAATCTAGAGAGAAAACCCATAGAGGGAGAAAGTCTCATATAGAGAGTCCCAAGAGATGGAAACATAGAGAGAGAAACAGGAGAGAGAAATCAAGGGAGAGGAGAGAGAAAGAGAGGAGAGCGGAAGAAGAGAAGAAGAGAGAGAGACCGTCTCTCTCCTCTCTTAACGTTCGGCCGCCTCCTTCCCCTCCCCCCCTCGGAGGTCCAAGGGGCGGCGGCCATGGCGGCCCGGCCCCCACTTGACAGCGGCCCCAGCCCCGGCCAAACCGGCGGCCGGCAGTGCCGAAACAAGAGGGATGAGGACCGAAACAGGGATGCCCTATTTCGGCGATTTTCTGGTGCTGCATCGGCTCCAATCACGACGAACAAGGCCGGAAACAACAGAGAAGAAAGGGAAGGAGAAGGAGGAGCCTTACCTCAGTCCGGTGTGGCGCTCCGGTGGCTTTCCGGCGACAAATCAGGGAAGAAGGACTCGGAAGAGGAGCTTCGAATTCGGCAGCGATTTTCGGCGGTTCAAGGGGCGAAAATCAGAGGAGAGGGAGGAGATTTATATAGGCAAGATCTCCGAGTTCGAATCGAACTCGGAGATCCCTCAAGAATCCCTCCTCCGTCGGAATAGGGAAGGAAGAAGACCTCAGCCGGGGTCTTTCGCCCCGATTGCCCCCGTGCCAGGCACGGGTCAAGTTTTTTTTTTTTTTTTGGGGCCTGGCCACTTCGGGCCGACCCACGAGACTTTTTTTTTTAAGGGTATTACATACTTCCCCCCAAAAAGAAAATTTCGTCCTCGAAATTAACTTTCTTGAAGTCTCAAACTTTGAAAGTATGCAACTACCATATCATCCTCAAGCTCCTAAACAATCTCCCTCTCAAAATTCCCGCTCACAAGATTTGAACACTTATTGAATTCACAATACTTATTGAATTCACTTGTTGATCTCTGCTAAAAGAAGACTAACATCCCAACATTGGATTAAAATGCCATAGTTCTTTGCCAACGCGGCCTCTAAGCAAGGCGGCCCAACGCATGAGAAAGGGGGGAGGGAGACTTCCGATTGGCTCCCTCCCCTGTTTCTGAATCCTTCTCCCGGAGGCAAGGTGAGCACCTTCTCCTCCTCCATCATTTTTGGCCATTACCTCTTTGGGAATGTAGCCGGGAAGTCGCCGGATTGAAGGAGAAGCCGAGCCCTATTCGGCCTTCTTCTCTCTCTCATTCCGGCTGGCCGTCGTCGGGCGTGGCACCGCCACAGGCCGACAACCGTGGGGAGTCGCTGGCCATGGGCCACCTGCTGCCGAACCCTCTTTTCCCCTTTCCGTCAGGAAGAAGGAAGAAGAGAGAAAGAGAAAGGGGCTTCCCATTCCCTTTCTCTTATTATATTTCCTTCTCTCTCTAGTTTATCTCTAGGTTGGGTTCTCTCTCTCTAAACTTAGATCCAGGGAGATTAGTGTTTTGAGGGTTCTGGGTTGTCATTTATCCTGAGTAAATTTTAATATTTACTTGATTATGTAGGGGAACAATCTATTACACGAGAGGACGCTGAGCGGAGTCCTGCGCATCCCAGTTCCTAGATCGCCGTAAGGGCGGGTGATTAGTCTGTCTGAGTTTGTCAATAAAGTGTAAGAATCCTTGTACGCCAATCCTGCATGATATAAATATTTTTACATCATATATGTTTGATATGCTATGATCCAGACAAAGCAGAAATAGTTTTATATTAAATTATATTTTGATCATGTTGGCTTATGATTGGTACTATGGTGGATGCATGTATGCACATAACCTACACCTGCATATTTGGAATTATAAATAGGGTTCCTATGATATGATGGCATTAAATCGTATTTTGGTTATATTTGTTTGTAATTGATACTATGACGGATACAATCCTGAGCATAATTTACATATAAATAATTGGACTAATGGATATGGTGGATGGACTAACCATGTTATATTGATTGCCCTGTCACGGGCCGGAAACGTGACCTTAGTTAGTCTAGGCTGGATATAAAATGGAAAAAGGAATTGATATGTGTATGTGAATTGGTTAAATGAGTAGAAACTTTGGGCTTATCTCGTTAGTATTGATTGCCCCATCACAGGCTGGAAATGTGATACTATCAATTGCCCCGTCACAGGCTGGAAATGTGACACTATCGATTGCCCCATCACAGGCCAGAAATGTGATACTATCGATTGCCCCATCACGGGCCAGAAACATGACCGGGATGTAGCCCAAAGTCGGAAAGATAATTGATCCGGATCAAGTTAATAGAGAATGGAAAGAAAAAGCATTGAAAACATTAATTGAAGATTTTGAGATATCGTATGACGTATCACACTTGAGTGGCTGGATTTTTATTGACATTTGACTTGCATATTCATACTGATTATTCGAGCTTTCGATAGCCGGTATATGATTTTATGATATGTGCATTGGTTTGTCATGGTTTCCAAATTAATATTATTATTGTGTTGGTATGGATGTGTAGGGATTCTTACTGGGTTGTAAAGCTCACCCCCTTCTTCTTCTTTTTCTTTACCAGAGTTGCAGGATGCATAGATTTGGATGGGATGGGCGCAAAGTGCAAGTACCAGAGTCATTAGTTAGTTAGTTTGTTTATCCTTCTTTGATGTTGATGAACATTTGAAGATCTTGTAATTGAACTAATTTGTTTATTTGGACATGTCGGATTTGTCTATTTGAATTGTCAATTTCTTGTGGATTTATTGGAATTTTTGTTAATCATAGGCCTTGCATGATCTTTAGGGCACTGCTCTAGGGCTTATGCGGCTGGTCGCGTACCGGACCCGGGTGCTGGGTTCGGGGCGTGACAGTAAGTAACCTAATTCGGCTCCTCCAAATCCCCCTCCTTACGGAACCGAATGACCAGAAGGTTGTAAGTAACCCAATGATCATGGATCCCTCGCCGAGCAATTTTTTTTTTCACAAGCTTTATTATAAATAAACCATAATTACTGAATCTACTACAAACAATCTTATTTGATGGGATCATATCTATCTATTAGACGTGTTTGTTTTCTCAGTAAACCACAATCGTGGAACGTGCACATTATTTTTCAGAGTAGTTTTTATAAACTATACAACTTCATGAACAAGCACTTATTTTTAACGGATACACTCCCCTTGTCCCTCTTTTAAAGATGGTGTAGCTTACGTCTGCCGACTTCATGTAGAGAGTCGGCAATCAATCAAGAGACTCGCTCGACGCACCAAGGTTTTCACGCGCCAAAATGTCTAACGGTCCTGATCACCTTGCCCCACCTGTTCCGCCGTATTGTCCTGCTCCGCCGGTCCATCCATCTCAAACTTCCACTCCCCCTCCCCCCTCCCCCGGCAGCCTTTCTTGATGCTGCCGTTTTTGGAGACTCGGATCTGGAATTACCTGGCCTCTGCTCTGTCCAACAGATCAATTGTTGAAATTCACATGGATATCAGGAATGACTTGTTTGGGAACTATGAAACTGTTATTCAGTCACCGCTGCATGCTAGATATCCGATGAGTTTAAGAAAAAAACAAAAAAGTTACGAGACGTTACTTTGGAGTGTTTCATGTTATTTAAAACTTTGTTTGTATAGTTTTGCTGGTTGTATGCTGAAACTAGCATTTTATATAATTAAAATTTATAATTTTAATTGGTGCATTGTTTAGCTGATGCATATAATGTACATATCAAACTTAAATAATTATTGAAAGTTTGTTACATTCAACAACTAGAAAGCTTTCAATGCCAAATTTGTTTTCCTCATTTTGTGTACAACTAATGAACTTCTTAACTTAATTGTATGCATATGGTTGGAGAATATGATATCTCTTCTGTACAAAAGGCATGCTTATTATTGTTCTGATGGTGTGTTGTATTGAATTTTCAATACTAGGCTACTAGCTGGAGAATTGTCTCAAGTCCAATCATTGATATATTGTAATATGGGCCACTATTGAAGCCTTGGGTTGTAAGATGCCAAAGGACAACAGAAACTAGAAAAATTATACATGAAGACCATTATCAACCTCCATGTAGTGGTTAGCATCATAAAGATGAAGCAAAAAAATTTTGTTTCACTCAAAATATATAAAATGTGATCAGAGGCAGCAGAGAAATGAAAGTCCGACTTTTTGAGGAGTGAGACAGAAAAGTTACAAATTTAAATCTTTATGGCGCCCCCCATGTAAAGATTTTTGAATCATTCCCCATTTACCTATCTTAAAACTGAAATATGGCATCTGGACTCCATCTTATTTATTAAGGAAATACCAAACCAACCCTGAGGATTGAAAATTGAAATACCTTATTCTCGTGTTCTTTACTGACTCTAAGATCTTTGGATTCAATGAATCAGAGATAAGAAAAGTTGAGGGAAGAAGTTAGAAACTATGTTACTGACTCATTGGCTTAGCCTTAAGTTCGGGTATTGGTTCGACACTGGGACATGCACCAACACCCACACCCACATCCAACATACATACCCAAGGCCATGTCAAAGACCAAGAAGAAGGTGCAATCTTGTTGGCTGAGTCCCGCCTTATGTGAGGTGGGACCCAGCAATTTAAGTAAAGAGAAAAGCAAAGAAAAAAGGAAACAAAAAGAGAAAAAGAGGGGTTAGGGTTATTATTCTATTAGAGGGTGGATGAGAAGAAAAAGAAAGGAGCCGTCTTAGTGAAGTGCTTGTGGAATCCATCTCAAGAAAGAGGTGAAGATCTTATTCAAGACATCTCAAGAGGAAGAAAAACTTTGTGCAAACCTACACTCGGTGAGATTATTCTCATTTTATTATTAGAGCCTAAACTCTTTTTCATCTTAACTCTTTGTTTATGATCCAAGAAAGAGATCCTTAATATATGTGATCCTCTAGCTTAGCCTAGAGACACTACAGGAAAAAGAGGATTTAACGACATGTTTTTGCCGACGCTTGCTTCAAGCGTCGGCAATGTCCCGCAGAGCGCCAAGAATAGCCGACGCATTATAAAAGCGTCGGCAATATACGACGGTTGCGGGCGTTCGTAGAGTTGAACGACGCTTATTAGCGTCGTTGAAAACCAAACCCGCGTCCGCCCTCCTCCTCCATCCTCGATCGACGCCCTCCTCTGCCTCCTCCTCCTTCTTCTGCCTCCTCCTCCCTCCCCTCCGGCCTTCTTCTGTTGCAAGAAACCGGTTCTTCCTCTCCCTCCGCCCGCACCCATCCCGCCTCCTCTCTCTCTCTCTCTCTCGCTCTCTCGCCCTCTCTCGTTTCTTCTTCGCCCCGATTCTTCTCCCTTCCCCCCTCCCGTCGCCTCGATTGTTTTTCATCCTCTCCCTCCGAACCCCGCATCGCCTCCCATAAAAAATGACCGACGCCGAGCCCTCCTCCCCCTCCTCCGCCGCCTCCGCCGACTTTTCATGCGCCGCCGTCTGCTCCACCTCCGCCACCGCGGCCGAGGCCAGCCCGCCGCCGTCGTCGGTGTTGTCTCCCTTTTTGTGTGTGTGTGTGTGTGTGTGTGTGTGTGTGGTTTTGGGGGATGGCTGGCAGGAAAGCACGAGGCGAGGGACAGGACGAGCGCAGGCGCAGCCCACGGGGCAAAGATTGGAGAACGCGGGCAGTAAAAAAAGGGGGAGGAGCTGGAGTTCCTTGGTGCAATGAGGTAGGCGGAACTCGATCTCTTCTTCTTGTATGATGCTTTGAGAAAAAAACTCTTGGTTTCTTGAAATCTGGGGAGGAAGTGGGAAGAAGGGGGCGATTTGGGGGCTTTTTTTTTGTGCCCTTTTGCTTCTTGATTATGTGGTAGGAAGGGATCTGCTTAAGAGTTCTTGATTGAATGTGGTGACTGAATCTTTTCGGTTGCAAAGCTTTCGTGCGACGAGGACGAGCAAGATTGTTGTTTGTGGTAATTCCCTGAGTTCTTGATGGAATGAGGCGAGTGGGGCTCCCTGTTTCTTTGCTCTGAAAACGAAAAGCCGCCGCCCGGGAGATTGAGTTCTTGTCGCCGGAATGAGGGATTTCCCATCTTGCTTTGGGGAGAATGGAGTTCAGGTTGCTGATTCCTCGTCGTCGAGCGCATGAAATTGTTGTCTAATTAGCAGGATTTTCTAATGACCAAATTCTGCAACGCACTGTGATGGTCGCTTTCTACAAAAATCAGTTTTGTTATTTTAAAAATTTTTGGAATATGGTAGCAAATTTGGTGTTTGGCAGACTGCTATGTGATTCAGGTTTGATCCCAGGCAAATGCGAGCAGATCACATGTAGTTTTATAGCCTAAGTTAGATACTTTTTTTTTTTTATCATGCTTGACGATTCCTTTTATGACAAAAAAATTAAGGTTCTGTCTCTCTCAATGGGTAGTTTCTACACATTATAGAAGATTAGTGTTATTTTGAGTTATGCTGGAATGTTGAAAGGGGAAGACAGATATTATTGCTAGTATATATGCAGAATACAATACCTTTGTTTGTTCCCACATTATATTTTATCCTTGGGTATCATAGAGAACAATATCTAATATGTCACAGTTGTTTTGAGTTGTATCTGGGCAATGTGTTGAGCTGGTCCTTAAGTTTAGAATGGTCAATGAAATAACAACAATTATTAAAGCATATTTGACCTGTACGTATATTCTCTTTTAGTTATGCCTACTAATTATTTCCTTAGATCAAGTTTTCTTAAATCTTGGGTCTACTGTTTCTGAAATTTCTTAGGGAAGGCATCTTTTATCCATCAAACTTAATAGTCCTCGTGAGACATGCGATAGTGCAGAAATAATCATTTTTATGATGCAAAAAATGATGTTTATCCTAGCTAATGCATTGATAACTTCATCAGAAATATCTCTTCATGTTCTGATTGCTGGTAGTCCATGTTTCAAAGTACTCTGTTGTTTAGTCAAATTGCAGTTATAAGTTAGTTCTTGGTGCAGGGATTCCAAGCTTCCTGTTTGATCAAGCATTCATTATGTATTATTTGCTGTGCAGGATTTTGAAGGTGGAAAAAGTTCACCTCTTGATATGGCTAAAACTTACATGCAGTCCTTGTCCTCATGCCAATTTCTTCTCCACTCTTTTTCAAATCCGCCTTTTCTTATCAACTTGTTCCTGGATCGTTCTACAGCTGTGGAGATGCCAGGAAAACACGTGGTCACTTATAGTTTATGATCCATCTTTGCATTTGTGATGGTTGCTGTGTATGCTTCTTTTTTCTGTTTTTCATAATGGTTGGGAAATGCAAGGCTGCTAGGAAGTGAATAGGACTAATATAGTTTATGGTTTTGTATGTTTAGGGTTTCCTAGTGCTTTCTTTGTTTTCCTGTAAGTGCCCTTGCAATTCTCTTGTTTCACGTAGAGGCTTCTACTTTGTAGTTCTACATTTTGTTTCCAGATATCATTAACTTCTTGCAACTTTAATGTTGCAGTGAAGAGTTCAGGAAACAATACAAGCAGGAACATCCCAATGTGAAGGCTGTCTCAGTTGTAAGGAGATACACAGACAGAATCTACTATACTTAATCATTATCGAATCATCAGTTATACTTCGATTCATGGATTTAAGTGACATTTGATGTTGTTACTGAAGGTTGGTAAAGCTGGAGGAGAGAAGTGGAAATCATTGTCTGATGCTGTACGTATTATTTTTCAGTTAAAGAAATAGAAATCTTTTCAATAAATCGCATAATAATGATGACAGATCTGGGATTCTGGCTCAGTATTTCGGAACTCTGTATGTCTTTTTGTTTGCTTTATCTGTGCTAAGATTGCCTGTGACTGAAGTGGTCTTGTCTTGATGGTCGTTAAGATGTATATAACTATTTTAATGCATACAGGCTTGACCTTATTTTAGTTGAATTTAAATGTAAAACTATAGATAGTATGGCGGTGAATGTTGGGCTTTTTATAGTAGAATCTTTTCCTATCTTTGTTATCGGAAACTTCTGAATGATGGTGGCTCCTCTCATATTGCACATCGTATTGCAAATAATTTGTTTTTCTTAATTGTCAGGAGAAAGCTCCATATGAAGCCAAAGCTGCAAAAAGGAAGAGTGAATACGAAAAGCAAATGTCTGCCTACAACAAGAAACAAGTACTAAACAAAGCTAGTCTTCTTGCATGTTTGAATGGTAGCATGTGGAACATTACTTTACAATGGTCCCTGGTTTATTTTGCTATACTTTTTATTCAGGAAAGTGCGACTGATGACGGTGATGAGGAATCTGATAGGTCAAAGTCTGAAGTCAATAATGAGGATGAAGAGGAAAGTGGAGAGGTAAGCTTCTTAGAGCTCTTCCAGTGAATAAGATTATGCTGCATTATGTGACAATAAGTTGTAGAAACCTTTTTATTCATTTCACATTCTTTTCAAGGCATAAGGAAATAGACCCTACTCCTATTAGGAAAGAGGAAGGGCCTTCCTCCCTGTCTCTTCAGATGGCTCATTTTCAGGGCTGTTTGTTTTGTTGTGGGCTGAATAGTTTATCAGATTGATTTATGTTGAACTTTACTTGTTTGAGCCTTCCATGTCTGTGATTTTTTTCCTTAGCACCCTAAATCAGCTTAGGAGATCTCCTGGACCACTTGGAAGGAGATGCGCTGTGCTTTTAAAAAGAAGAAAGCACATAACATCATCATCTTCACCTTGTGGTCTTTCCATGAATGTTAGTTTGAATCCATTGCATGTTATGCTTGAATGCCAGGTTGTGCAACCTAGCACGAGGCATCAGTCTATGTAAGATTTGGTGCTTTGATTGTCGTTTCTTAACCAAAGCAGCTGTTTTGTTTTTCTCTTGAATAAAAAAGTGCATCGCTCTTTATGATTTGTAAAAGGAAAGAAAAGGTGCAGATGTTTCTGCATTTCTTCTGTCTGCATGAAGAATCAATAGCGGTGTATGACAAGCCTGCTGTCATTTTTATTTTATTTTTTGGAAATCATGAGCATCTTTTGTACGTTAAATTTTGGGAATTGTCATTTCTGATGTGAGTGTTACTGCAGGAGGAGGAAGATGAGGATGAGGATTGAAAACGGGGACATCTTGACTACTATGGCATTACAGAGAAGCCTGGATGTGGGACTGTGCCGTAGGTCAAAGTTGCCGGCCTTTGAAATGATAAACGATGTCGTTCTTGTGCCTTTCTATTTCCATGTTAGGCTTTGTATATTTGTTTCACTTATCTTGCTTTTATTCCCAGTGGAACCTATGCTTGCAAAGGATACTCATCCTTGTATTAGTCTTATTAGTTGCTATTTTTTAATCCCAACCATAAAACTATGATAAATCCCTTTTGTTGGAGCATTTGCATTCCTGACGGTGGTCATATTATCTACTCGAATTTGATGATGCTTAGGTATCTGTGTTCATGGCAACGTGCTATTGGATAATATTTAGTGAATTATTGATGCAAGTTGGGAATAAAACTGGATTGGGCTAGTCGGAAGTTGGGAATTATTGATGCTAGTCGGGAAATGCCGTTTTTGCCGACGCTTTAAAGCGTCGGCGAAAACGCAAAACTATTGGGCTTTATCGACGCTTTAAAGGGTCGGAAATGCCATTTTTGCCGACGCTTTAAAGCGTCGGCGAAAACGCAAAACTGGATTGGGCTTTGTCGACGCTTTAAAGCGTCGGAAAACCCGTTTTTGCCGATGCTATAAAGCGTCGGCGAAAACTCAAAACTGGATTGGGCTTTATCGACGCTTTAAAGCGTCAGAAAAGCCTTTTTTGCCGACGCTTTAAAGCGTCGGAGAAAACGCTGTTTCTGCCGACGCTTCCTCTTAGCGTCGGCAAAAATCGGACCCACGCCCACCTGCCCGACGTCTGACCCACGCTTTGGGTCGCGTGGGCTGGGAATTCGCCGACGCTTATAAGCGTCGGTAGAGACAAAAAAAAGCGTCGGGAGTTATTCCTAATTTTGTAGTGAGAAGATACTTTGTAAGCCCATTATTATTGATAGTGGAGGTTTGAGATGAACTTAGGTCCAATAGTTTTTTCCTCATATTGGAGGATTTTCCACCTAAAAATTCTTGTCTCTTGCTTGTGTCTTTTGTGGCTTGCATTTGGTAGTTCCTGTATTGATCAATTATTGTAGTATTCTCATTCTACTCGCACAAATATAGGAAAGTTGCTTGTCTAGTAAAGGGGTCTTTCCTAACAAGTGGTATCAGAGCAAGATTTTGTGCCTACAAGGTGTTTGATAAAATTCATGTTACACCAGATCATTATTTTAGAATTCATGTGGACCCCTTAAGAGATAAGGCTGGCATAAATTATGAAATCGGGTTTATATACTTCTATTATGTATCTGTGGCTGGCTTTTATCTTTGTAAGGTGTCCTCCACATTATTGTACATCTAACGTGACAGTGATGGCCTATTTTGTCCTATCACATCTTACGTGGAAGAAGAGCAAGATTACTTCACGTTATCATCAAACCAGTGGCTTGCACCAATTATTTTCTATGTTTACCATAATTACATCTTCCACAATGTCTATCTCATCCAAATCTAATTTTCGTGCTTCAATAATGACTTGCACTTGGGTTGAGCCTTGGACTTCTTCGTGAACAGCACATTCAATAGGAATAGAGGAAGAAAAAAGAGAGTTTATAAATACTGCCAAATGGGTTTTTTTTTTTTTTTGTGATAAAATCAGGTTTAGTAAACCAATCTACTTAGGTCCTATTTGGGGGAGCTTTTGGAGGGCCAAAAAACACTTTCTGGCCCTCCAAAAGTACTTTTAGATAAAAAATGGTGTTTGGTAAAATTTTCGAAAAGCTGTTTCAGCTTTTGCGGGAAGTTGAAAACAGCTTTTGGGAGGAAGCTCCAATTTGGAGCTTTCCGAAAATGCTGTTTTCAGCTTAGTCGGAAAGCTGTATTTTTGACAAAAAATGCCCATATTAAAATATAATAATTACATAGTTTGCTCCTTTATAAACCTAAAAATCTACTAGAGCCAAGAACCCTAGCCATCAGACTCCCTTCCGCAAGAAAAATTGTTAGAGAGATAAATGGTCATTCAGAGGATGAAAAATTAATTTATACTAATAATTAAAATATTTTATACCTTTATTATTGTATTATACTATAAATATAATATTATATTACATTACATCATAATACATTAATATGTTATTTTAAATAATTTAATATTATGTTATATTATGGAAAATTAATTTATACTAATAATTATAATATTTTATACCTTTATTATTGTATTATACTATAAATATAATATCATAATACGCTATATCATAATACATTAATATGTTATGTTAAATAATTTAATATTATGTTATATTATCCAAAATTAATTTACTCTAATAATTGTATTACTATTATGTTATATTATAATAATATTATTTTATATTACAATAATATTATACTATATCGTATATTTATGTATTAATATATGTTATGTTTTATTATGTTCTGTTGTATAATACTATGCAATATCCTTTATGGTAATTTTGTCATGCAAAAGTACTTTCTCAGTTTGTTTACCAAATATATGTTACAGTGTCACAGCACTTTACAAATGTAGTTACCAAACAGCAAACAACTTTTTATAACAGCTCTACTTCAGACAACTCTACTTCCAACAGCTCTACTTCCAACAGCTCTACTGCCCACAGCTCCCCAAACAGGGCCTTAAAATACATCCATATCAATCATAAAATAAAATATGTAAAAAATCTGAAAATATATCTAAGACAGCAATTCAAAATATGGTTGGTGTATGATTAGCCATATTCTTTCATGTCGTTGTCCAGGTGGATCAGCATGACAAGACTTTTTTCTCCATCTTGAATAGGCGCAAGTTGGGGGAGAGACGCCGAAACCAAAGCATATAATATCGTAACAGAGAAAAGAAAAGGAGATGGCTAGGTCCCCACTGCGGAAGAAGTTCAATAGCAAGCGATTCCTCTCATGGCAACCTTTCTAGGTAATAGTGTTGTTCAACATCAAGGAGAAGCTATTTGACATTATAAAGTTGCAACTTGGAGTCTAGCGTCATCTCCGAAATCTTCTCTTGACCAGTTGCGAGATTTTCGTACCTAACGCGCTATTCAATTGATGCAGTGGCAGACGCGCACCGTATTAGATTGACATTGTAAACTTGCAACTTGAGTCTAGTGTCATCTCCAAAATATGGATTTGTCCAGTTACGATATTTTCGTACCTAAAGCGCTATATTTTATTTTATTTTATTGCTAAAAACGCTATATTTTATTCAATTGATGCACTGGTAGACGATGTCTTCTTTCGTTTCCGTCCACGAGCACGCGGTCTTCAATTGATGCACCTTGTCTATAGGTCTAATCACACCGCTTAAAATTGCAAGCTAGGAAGAAGGCCGAGCGATCAAGCTTCCTGTCTTCAGGTCACGGAGAGCAAGACTACCACTGTGCACCAGGAGTGTCCTCCAATATGGATATGGGGATGATCGGAATGATAGTCGGAGGATGGTTTGCAACCTGCGTCGTAAATAAACTAGCTGAGAAGGTTTCGCTGCATTTGGACGACCAATATGATCTGCTCACGGGTGCGAAGGCTATGGCGGAGGATGTAAAGGCCAGGCTTCCTCGTATCCGAGCCGTGATCCAGGCAGCGGAGGGGAGGCCGATCAGGGACCCAGCTCTGGCCGCATGGCTGAGGCAACTCAAAGATGCTGCCTACGAGGCTGACGACCTGCTGGATGAGTTTGAATTCAAGGAGCTTCATGATAAACTGCACGGCAAGAGCAAGGTGAGCGACTTCGTATCCCCCGCTGTTAAGCTTCTCAAGCATTTTATTATGTCCGACGATGACCTGAAAAACTTGAAAAATCTTGCGGGAAATCTTGAAAAGATTTATCTTGGTATCAATTGTGTGGAAGAACAATTAAAGGACTACAACTCACAGCAGAGAAGTGTGAGCAGAGAGACCAGCTCGATTATCCAGGACATTGTGGTTGGGAGAGACACAGAGAGAGACATGATATTAGATGTGTTGTTGCATTTAGCTGATGAACCGGAATCTAGCATCAAAAGTGGGCCTGGGAGTAGTACCTACCAAAGTTTTAGTGTTCTTCCTATGGTAGGCATTGGGGGTGTTGGCAAGACTACCCTGGCTCAACTTATTTATAATGATGAAAGAGTAGCAAGGCATTTTGAGCTGAGGAAGTGGGTCTATGTGTCTGACAATTTTGATGTCAAGCGGATTTCTAAAGAGCTGGCGTATGACTCGGAGCTCGCCCGGATCTTCGACGATATTAGTTTGGATGGCATTCTAGAGAAAGTTGGAGATGCTACGAGGAACAAGAGGTTTTTGTTTGTCCTTGATGATGTGTGGGATGAGACAGGTAGCAAGTGGAGAGAACTCCGTGGTGCCTTAACATCTGGAGCGAAAGGAAGCATGGTTCTGGTGACAACACAGAGTCCAGTAGTAGCAGAAGTTATGGGCACGATGGACCCGATAGAATTGAAGAGCCTACAGGAAGATGACTATTGGATACTTTTCGAACATTGTGCGTTCGGTGAAAAAATTCTTGAGGAAGAGAGAAGGGAAAAATTGCAAACAATAGGAAGGAAAATATCTGAAAAACTACATGGTTTACCTCTAGCTGGGAAGGTACTGGGAAGTTTATTGAACTCCAAACTGGATGAGGATTACTGGAAGATGATCTTAGAAAGTGAGTGGTGGGAACATGAATATGTTTTAGACAATATCCTTCCATCTCTGGCTCTAAGTTACGAACACTTGAATGCAAATCTAAAGCAATGCTTCGCTTACTGTTCCATATTTCCCAGGAGCTATGTTTTCGAAAAAGATCGGTTAGTCCAGATGTGGATGGCTCAAGGTTTTATCCAGAACAAGAGTCGGGTACGAATGAGAATGGAGGACATCGGGGGTCAGATATTTGACGAATTAACTAGTAGGTACTTCTTTCTACCAACTCTGACCGGCAAGTATGCGATGCATGATCTGATAAGAGAATTGGCAGTTTATGTTTCGTTGGATGAATGTTTGGTCATCAGCGATGAGAAAGGAAAAATTCCAGAGACAATCCGCCACCTGACTCTGAGGACTGATAAAAAAATGGATGCAATTATGGACACGTGTAGACTTCAAAACCTACGGTCCATTTTATTCTTTGGTGATTATGATTCTGAAAGATTTTACAGTTTTCTTGATGGCATGTTCACACAATCAAAAAGCCTGCGTGTCTTGGACTTATCTTACAGTCAGGTGACGCTGAAGAACCTACCGGATGCTATCAGTGGGTTATCACATCTACGGTACTTAGATGTCTCCTGCACTAAGATCAAACAGCTGCCCAAATCATTTGCTAGGCTTTGTCATCTTCAAGTTCTGAGAATGCGATCCTGCCGCGTTACATGGTTACCCGAAGACATGAACAAATTAATCAACTTGCGGCATTTATACGGGGAAGTAGACACAATTTCTCTAATTACTGGGATTGGAGATCTTATCAACCTTCAAGAATTAGAGGAATTCCGAGTCACAAAGAAGAGGCGACATGAGATTGGAGAGTTGAAGGGCTTGAGAAATCTTCGGAGACGGCTTGCGATCAAGAATCTTGAGAATGTCAGAAGTAAGGAGGAGGCCATGGAAGCGATGTTGAAAGACAAAGAACACCTAACTGCATTGAATTTAATAAAGAATTTAGATCCAAAAAGACTTCCTGATGCAGAGAAGGAGATATTCGAAGGCCTCCAACCACATCCCAGTCTTAAAGAGCTGAGCATCAAGGGCTATGGAGGTACCAGATTTCCAACTTGGATGGTGGAAAGCAAGTTTCTCACCAATCTAGAATTTATTTCTCTAGATTCTTGTGGCAGGTTGGAGAGTATGCCGCCACTAGGGCAGCTGCCTTTCCTCAAGGAACTTCATCTTGCTAACATGCCTTCCGTAAAACGAATTGGTTGTGAAATTTATGGTGACTCTGGTGTGGCATTTCCATCCCTCGAGGTACTAAAATTTAAGGGCTTCAGGGAATGGGAGGAGTGGTTGGAAGCAGATGGCGCACAATTTTTACCTCGCCTCCGTATACTCGACCTCCGTGATTGCTACAAGCTAGGGAAAGTACCCCTCATCTTCCTGTCCTCATCGCTTGTACAGCTCAGCATCCAATACTGTGGTGACTTCGCCAATGCACTGCCCGGGTGTTTGCAGAGTCTCACGTCTCTCACCAACCTAGAGATCGCGGATTACCACGCCCAAGTATCTCTTTGTTTATCAAATTTGAGCTCTCTCAAACTTTTGCAACTTCGGAATTGCCCGGAGATGAAGTTAGTTGGGGGGGGGTTACAGTTCCTTACTACTCTTGAAAGCTTAGATCTCAGAGCATGTCCGAAACTCATCGAGTCCTCAGAGCCTTTGCAGCTCCACGAGGAGCAGGGACTGCAAACTCTTAATCATCTCATGATAGCCGACACGGTCCTACTTCAAAATCTGTGGATTCTGTTGGGAGGCCTCCCCTCACTGCAGAGGATGCATATTTATGGGTGTCGTGGTATGGCCAACTTTACGAGGGAACAGGAGCTGTGGTTCCAGCAACTAACATCCCTCCAAGAGCTAAAGATTCATTACTGCAAGAACCTTGAAAGCCTACCTACTTCTTTGGCAAATTTTCCCTCTATCAGGAATTTACTTCTACTCGCCTGCCCTAAGGTTAGGGCACTGCCAGGGAATGGCTTGTCTACTTCGCTCGAAGAATTACACATCCGTGGATGCCCTTTGTTGAAGGACAGATGCCAAAGAGGAGGAGCTGATTGGCCAAAGATTGCTCACATACCTTTCATACGTATTGATTCTGAAACCATACAAATGTTGTGAAAACAGAATTCGATGCCACTGCTACTTCCATTCTTCAGGTAACCTTCAAGTTCTGTACATAGATACACACGTATATATCCTAGTTACATTTTTGCATGGTTTATGTATTAGTGACTCCAGATTACGACTATATACAAGGATAATAGCTTCACAAAGTCTTTATTTTCTAGCTTTTTTCTTCGTTTTGTTTAGTCGGTTCATATTTCCATTGCTTTAAGAAATATCCTCATTTTCTTTTTTTGATGGAACAGCGAAACAGCCACCCAGCTTTATTAAGAAAGTAAAAATACAGGGAAGTTATAGGAAGAGGGGGGAGGTGGAAGATTAGAGGTTTGCAGGATCTGGAAACACTAAGATCAGAATAACAAAATAGAGGATGTGAAAATGCTCTTGTAAGGCAAAAGTATATGTCACGCCCCCGCCTCTGCGGGGCACGTGCGGCACCCAGTGCCCACGTGGGGGCCACATGAGGGGGGACCGCGGGGCTCCCCCTCGGCTCTGATACCAAATGTCGCGCCTCCGCCTCTGCGGGGCACGTGCGGCACGCAGTGCCCACGTGGGGGCTACATGAGGGGGGACCGCGGGGCTCCCCTGCCAAATATTGTCCGGTTCCGGGGCTTCACGCAAGCGTCCTTCACCCTTCCCCGGTTTTATTTTCCACCCAAAATGCGTCTGCAGGATTTGGAGACACCCGCCTCATATGCCCAGGCTCTGGAACGAGTCTTTCCGATGTGGGACTATTGGGCCTCACAGTATACCAGTCTCTGAAATTTGGCTGTGTAAAACATGAAGATGTAATTTCCTTTTACAGCACTGGATGATGCAATCAAGGGATCTTCATGTCATCTATACCACCTGTTAGTTAATTATTAACTTGCTTTTAGGCACGCATTTAATGTTTCGGTCTATAACTCTTGTTTCCATTGTTCTTTGAAATATCCTTGTTGGTGCAAATCTCTGTGAGGAAGCAACTCACCTTGTATTCCTCCGCACAGACTTAAAAAAAAAGTCTATGGTTGCTAGCCATGCATCTGTGACAAGCTTGTTTTAATTAAGAGGTTCGCTAGTTCAGCTATTCCTATTGATATCAGCTAGCCGCCTATGTCTTGCATCTGAGCTTATGCTATTAATATTTACTAGGTTTCTTGAGTTCTGATGGTACTATGTGTTTATAGTTGCTTCATTATGGTGCTAACTTCATACTGCATTCAATTGTCTCAAATCCTTTCACAGGCACCAGTTCTGGATATTGTAATACAGGTTTGTTTTCTTGGTCACTCAACTTGGGGTCTACAGAACTTTCACTAGGTCCCCTTGCGGATCTGCTTTCTATTTGGGAACTTCACAGCCAATGAATTCTTCACATGGAAGCCGAGCCCTCCAAGCAAGTCGAGCCTTATCTGAATCCACTGAAGTTGTTTCAAACCGTCCATTATCACCGCATCTGCCTCTGAAGAAGCCACAGCTGAGTGCAGCGTATTCAATTTCGCATCGTTTATTTGGAGCTGCTGTAGCATCCTCTATCTCGTTAATTCCTGCTGCTATGAAGTTTAGCCTTTTGTATGTTGTGTGAAAGCCAATTTCCGAAGTTGCTTCTGAGAGAGCCTTTTCACAATCTGTTGAAACCAAATTTTTGGATCTGTTTGCAGATGATAAACCCAGACTATGCCATTCAGACTGGAATAGGTTCATGTTTTATTTGCAAATACCATCCAGAATAAGTAGGAACCTGCTGCTAAAAATATCGTTCTTCTAATTGTTTTTTCACTTTGGCTATTTATGTTTTCCATTGTGTTGAAATTAGACTGTACTCTTTTGTGAATACTGTGGCAATGCCATTTTCTGCCTTTGAACCTGGAACCTCTCCCCAGTCCATGTTGGGAGCAGAGTGCCATGCCAACAAGCAGATCAAAGTTTTGTTGGCTTTGGTCCATTCTTACCTTTTGCAGTTTTTCCCTCTCTAGATATGTATTCATGTGCGGAGTTTGTGGGATGCAGGATATCAAAGTTACCTTGGCCCCAAGAATGGTCCACTGAACACTTGCTTGGTTTCCTACAGAGAGAAATGATATGCTGGAATGCATTTCCATGACTTGTATTTTGAATTGAACATTTTGCTTGGAATTTCGAATTGAACATTCTTCTGGGGAAGCTTTCCTGTGAAAACATGTTCAGACTTCAGGAAGTTTGGTGAAATGGAAGCTTTCCATGGGTAAAATGGTTCTAGAAGAAACAATCGAGTAATTCAGTCATGAGAGAGAACTATGAGATAAGTGCTTTGTTCTTGCAGTATTGACTCTGAGAAGTTGTTTTTTAGAATAACTAGTTTCTATGCACAAAAACTGCGCTTTCATATTGCCATTTCTTTTAAATGCATGCATATTTCTTTGAAATCTTGTAAAATAAACAATTGCTTAACTGCCTTTTTTACTAGAGTCAGTGTTTCTTGTAAGCATGAATTTATAGCTTGGCGTCACCCAGAGGAGAGTCCATCTATTGGTTCTCCATATTGCAATGCATCCATCCACTTTGCAAAAATTTTCTCAGCAGCTAATCTGATGTCATTATTCAAGAAGAAACCTTTGAGGTCCCGTCCATAGGCCTCCTGAGCTAACAATAGGCCTAGTCCAATGACAACTTGGAAGGTTTTGGATGTGGCCCAACCTTTGGCTTGCAGCTTGTGCTGAGGCATGCCCAGAGCAGCCCATTCCTAAATCTAATCGCTCGCTTGCATCGCGGTTTGTTTTGGAATTTTGTCTATGTTCTTCCTCCTTTTCGAGCATCGTTTTGCTGCCGACATTGCTATGGTTGATCGATGGCCTTCCGGTCATGGAAGACTGGCATGACCAGTCCTCCGCCACCTCTTTTTCTCTCTCCATTCCTCTTGTGTATTGTCGCCCCAATTGATGTGGCGTCGATCTCCTCTCCTGTGGCCCTCCTTGGCGTCTCGAGGAAGTCAAGGCACTTTGGTCGGTCTAAGCCATGATCAATCTCAAAGAGAAAGTATTTAAAATGTGCAAACACTATCATATAATTAAGAGTTGAGCTTTTGAGAATATGTGGCACTTATTCTTCTTACCGACAAATCTTTATAAGACTAGATGAAGACAAGATATTGATTGGGACTGATTGCTAGAAAAAAAATTTCTTGATGACATTGATCGATAACATGAGCTATTAAAGCACCACTTGGTATCATACAGTATTTTTCACTTGGGAGCCCCCACCCCCGAGCTTCCTCAAGATCAATTTTGATGGCTCAGTCCTGGACGAAGGTAGGAGAGGAGGAGCAGGGTTTGTTATCAGGGATCCGAGCTTCAGCATGTTGGCAGCAGGGGGTTGTCAGATCTTCGACACCTCGATCCTAGGGGCAGAGCTGCGGGCAGCTTGGATGGGATTACGGTATGCGCGACATGTACTTCAGGCGAGTTTTATCCTCCTGGAGGACGATTCGACCACAGTGATCAGCTGGGTCCGGAAGGGCCCTCACAGCGATGGAGGAGTTCATCCTTTGTTCCGTGATATATGGTTGATGGTGAGGGAGGGGATTACTTTTCAGGCTATGCATGTATATCGTGAGGCTAATAGGACGGCGGACTGGGTGGCGGCGTATGTTGCGAGCCACTCAGGAGGCATCCTATGGGTTGGTGAGGATGAATTGCCCGGTGCATTCCGAAACTTTTTGTTTGCAGATTTTTCTGGATGTATTCGTACCCGTGTAGTATGAAATGCCCGTTTTAGCCACAAAAAAAAAAAAAAAAACACCACTTGGTAAGGGGTGCCCTCCTCTCTCTCTCTCTCATAGCTCATCCAGCGCTTCTCTCTATGCGATCCCAAATCTCCTCAGCGAGGGTAGTTTGAAACCCTTTTCCGCTCAACTGGATTCGATCTGCTCCTCTTTTCGTGAGGAATCTTCGAAATTTTTCGGAAAATTTTACTCGCAGGTATAGAAAATTTCTTTTTCCTGACCCTGATTTGTTGGAATGCAAGGGATCTGGTGTTCTTGTGTTTTTCTTTAGTTTTTAGTTGCTACTGCGATAAATCCCCAAACTTAGAACCTATTCCTTCATTTGGTTGCTATTTAACAATTAGATCCGTTCGCTAAATTTGAAAGAAGGTTGTTGTAGTATAGTGGTGAGTATTCCTGCCTGTCGTTAAATTTGAAAAAAAAAACAAAATTGATGTCTAACGTTTTATTTTAGAATTTAAATGAAAAGTTAGAAACTTTTCTATTATTAAAAAGGAAACTCACAAGCAACGTGCATGACACTCTAATCAAAATATTATTCATTTCCAAAGTACATGTATTGCTTATTAACTTATCTATTTAGTGCCAAGCTCTAAATGCACGTGATCTTATAAATACAACCCTTTTTTCTCACTCAAATAAGAACCTCTTGAATCCTCTCTCTCTCTATCTCACCGCTGAATCCCCTTCACCCTATTCTTTCTTTTTTTTAATATACGCCTGCATAACAGTTTAATGCGCTAGTCTTGATGAATGGAACGCAACTGCACTGTAGATGACTAGTTACAACATAAATATTTGGCTAAATTCTATTGAAATATATAAAATGGTCCATACTTAGCATTAGGGCTGAAATCTAATTGGATACAGATCCAGATGCTAGCATATCGATATTCATATCTATTTTATTTGATAAATACATATATAAATACGGATATTAGTCGGATGCAAAAATTTATCTCTATATTTGTTTTAAATGGATATAGATACAAATCGAATACCAAATATAAGAATATAAATATAGATATAAATCGGATAATTAAACTTAATTATCGCAGAATCAAAGAAATAACTAAGTAGGTGATAATCTAAATTAATAGCATGTTAATGTGGATATTTTTTTTTTAAAGTTTTGAGTGCCATATAAAATTAAATAGGGTGACAAATGGAATTGGGCATTCGGATATGGATCCGATAATTGCATGTCCATATCTATATCCATTTTTCTTTGATGAATATGGATAAAGATACAGATATTAGTCGGATGCTCAATTTTTATCCATGTACAAATCGATTCGGATATGAAAATGAATTCGGACGGATATTATCTTATCTACTTTCACCCCTACCTAGCATTTACACCTTTTTCAAAATTTGTGAAAAAAAAATCATGAAAGATATTTTCATGTTTTAATTATCATATTTTTTTCTTGGATGCATGAGAAATAATGTCGTGGATAAAAACTTTCTTCTTTTTATTTTTTTTTCAAAAGTTAGGTGGGTGACGGGCTAAATTTGCTGGGGTCTTATATCTGACAATCACACGCCAAAGTTGTTCATACGGTCTCGAAGAATTAAATATTAAAGAAGTAGAACATGACGAAATTGGGTTGACCATTGATTGGTATTTAACAATATGCCACTTCAAAATAGTGCATATTGTTCAATGTTCATAAGTTTGCCGATTATGCAGGTACTACCTTTTAACAATTATAATTTGTTCCTTAAAACCTTTACAATAAGATTGCAGGATTCTAAAAATTTGATATACTGCACCTAAGCAAACTTTAAGTGCAAATTGGATGATACATACAAATAGTAGTGTGTCAATAACTCAAATTTAATGCAGTACAATTATTTTTCTTTTGAATATCAACAAAATTCTGATAAATTTTCTTCTTATGAAACAATATCCAACGCAATTAACTGATAAAAGGAAAAACTGTTTTGGAAATGAATCTGCATTGATTTACTCAAACCAATATATTAAACACCTTGTGAAAAACCAGGAAAGATATGAAGAAACTCTTATGCAGCCTCGGGGACTCCCTCAAGTTTCTCACATAATTTATTTTTTCCATTCTCGCATAAAGAAGCAATTATTTACTTGGTTCCCACTCAAAAAAAGCAACTTAGTCGGAACTCGAGCACATCCTACTGAAATCAGACAACCAATTTTTATATCAGACCATAAAAGTTGTGCTTCTCTTACAGCAAAGATCGTTGGATTATTTGATACTATAGCTCTATCTTGCCGGTGATTTAAATCTGAAAGGATATAGAAGCAAAAAGTGAGCAGCAAAATAACTACCAAATACTAAGTTTTTAAAGAAGGTCGACACCATCCACTTGATTTAAACAAGATGAAGACGATACAAGGCTAGGAGTGATTACCATCAGAGTAATCATAAAGATAATATGGGGCTGCAGATGATGCATTTTCAGCTTGCCATGCATGGTGCTTGCAGCTTCTAATAAAAGCACTATGCAGGATACCAATTTGAGCACCAGAGGCAGATGCGAGATGGTAGCACCTTGGCCATTATCGCGAGTGGTTTTCCAAACTATGCGTGTGAGATGCATGGGGCATAACGCACATGCAAAACAACCACACATGATTCCAGCACATGCAACAACCTGCCAAAGATGGCCAACCTAGGAGCCCAAATTCTCCGGCAACGAGGACCGGCCCTCACTTGTACAATTCAATCTCAAGAGAGGCTTTTAGGTAAGTGCTCTAGAGCTCTGGTAGACCATTGTTCTATCACTCTCTCAACCTTTACTATTCTTTGAGTGTTGCTCTGACTTAGCCATTGGAAAGTTCAACGCCGGACGCTCTTTAGCAAAAGAACTTCCATCTTTTGGACCACAATTGGGCCAATAGTATTCGAGCTAACACAACTGGATCAGAATTGAGTTAGTTTGGGTTGGTGCTCCAGCTACTCAAAAATTAGTTTAAAAAGATAAAAAATCCTTTCTTGATATTTTGTGAATCTTATTTTATGGTTCTTATTTTTTCGATTGACTCTTGGTTTCATACATATCATCTCTAACAACCTACTATCTTCATCGATAAAAATATGTACTAAATTATTATGAATAATAATGATAGGGCTAAGACAAGTTCAATGGAAAATATCAAATAATAAAAGTAAGATCTTAAGAAGAACTTTAGATCATATGGTGCGACCCCTTGCCACTTTATTAAAGTAATGCATGTCTCTCCATCTGCATGAAACGCGCTGGTCCGGAAACTTGGAGGCTTATGAATTCGTAGGAGTGAGTATTGGTCCAAAGACCATCGAACCTTGTCGGCCCATGTTTTATCAGGCCAAGTTTAAAAGAATAGAGAGGACCATCACTAAGGTCAACGTATAATTTTCACACAAGAGTATGAAAGGATGAGAACTAGTATTTTTTGTGGAAAGTCTCCAGTGAGAACCCTAAGGGATCCGTTCTATTCTCTGTAGAGAGACTTCTTCTTGTGATTATGGCATACTGGAAATTTTATGTATATTTTGAAGTGGATTTAAACTAGTTATCTGACTGGAATGCGATAATATATTTGGATCTCATTGTATTTTTTGACTTTCATTTTGATTACAATTTGACTTTTTAGTGAGATTATACTTTGACATGCAATTTTTGCTAACGTACTTTCATATTGGACCAAGTTATAAATGTGGCTCTAAACTTGCACCATGGGCGTTAAATATGGTTTTCAAGCCTATCACATGGATAAGCTCGGTCATAGCCGGTTAGCCATTTTTGATGAGGTCCTGGGTTGTTACAGTTATAATGGCTCTCGAATTATGATTTGTTGGTTAATATTTTGAGCATTTGAATAGTTCAGAAAGTATGAAATCTTGATTACAAAACTATAGTCTTGCTAAAACATATCGTATTACTTTATGAAATTATCTTATTAAGGCAGGACTAGTTAATCTTGAAGAATGCTGTCTACCTCGGGCTCCTCTAGAGATCGTTTTCCCAGGTACCATCGACTTAAAATCACAGCTTTATATGTATAAAAAAAAAGCCAATTAAAAATCATCATAATTAATCCTCATTTCCCAATCTGTATTCTAGAATCACAGTTCCTTTATTTTTTTAATACCTTTCTTGTCTCTCTTTTGCTAGGTCGGAGTTGGGTAAGCCTCAAATATAGCGAAGTTCTCCCAATTCGTGAGGGAACGGGAGAACGGAGGCCGCACGGTCATGCAAATCATGAATTTTTGAGGGAAAATAGTTAATTTAAGTAGGTCAAGTTGGGTTATGTTAACTCTAGTGCTATTGGCCCAATTGTGGTCCAAAAGTTGGAACTGATTGGCATAAAAGAATGAACTACGAAGAATCTATCCTTTTCCTAAAATAACTACCAAATACTAAGTTTTCCACATGATTTAAATAAGATCAAGAAGATACAAGGCTAGGAATGATTACCATCAGAGTAATCATCAAGAGACTACAAAAGAAATAATTTTTCCCGGCGCTTTTCAGAGCTTTTACCGACGCTTATAAGCGTCGGCACTTCCCCCCCCCCCACGCGTCCACAAGCGTGGCCAAACCGTCGGGCAGGTGGGCGTGGACGATTTTCGTTCCGACGCGTTTCGTCAGCGTCGGCAGGTAACCCGACGCTTTTTAAACGCGTCGGCAAAGGCTATTTTTCCGACGCTTTTATGCGTCGTTCTATTACCGACGCTTTTAAGCGTCGGTAAGTCGTTGTATTACCGACGCTTTTGTGCGTCGGTATACTTGTGCCGGGATAGTTATTGTCGACGCTTTTAAGCGTCGGCAATAGCAATTTTTTTTTAACAAATTCATAGAAACAAATGTTAAACCTGTATACAAATTTATAAAACAAAGTTTTCCAGCACAGCAAACACACAACCTATTATCACATCACAAAAGTCACATCACAAACAAAATTTTTTTATTAATTACTAATCATATTATCATATTTGATTACATTGTACTTTAAAAATATTAAAAACATACATATCAAACTCCTAAATAAACAGTCTACGATGTATCAAGGGTCGACGGCATCATCATCTCTACGAGTAAAAGTATCAGCAACCTACAAGAAAAAAAAAATTTAGAAACTAAGAATACGAAAATCAGAATCTAGATAGTTATAATACATGTGTGCAAGTCCCTCCTCGTCCCCCCAACAAAAACATGCACACACACATTTGAAAAAAAAAAAATAAAAAAAAAAACCATAGTTGATTTTTATCTCTGTCTGACTTCTATAAATACATAGCAACTAACTCTTGCAGTAAAGATGATACAATTACTTTCTTTCCAAGTAGAGGAATTACGTGTGGAAAGAATGCCAAGCTGCCCTACTTGATGTCACTTTCCAACATTAACAGCACCATAGATCCTGAAAGCAAGGGTAGATAAACAACGAAAGAATATTGTCAGCAGAGGACTCTCAGTTAACAGCTTAACTAGAAAAATAAATATCTAGCAACTAATTATCCTGTATCAAGTCTGATGGCAAAATCAGATAGTTATTAACCATGCAGCGAAATGAGGGCAGCTTTGGTCTAAAAGTGAACTAGACCTTAGTCGCTCGCGTAGGAGTAGTATCAAAGGATTGTTCTACTTGCCTGTAAAGGAGAAGCATAAGAAGCTTGTAATCGAGAGCAGATTTATGCAAAATTTACATTGTTGTGAAAAGCAGGGAGAAATTGGGAAAAGAATCAGATAATTACTGAACCTGAAGCACTGCATGATCAATTACATGACTGGAGCTAGCAGTGCAATCAGCATTGTTTTGGCATACAATGCACAATGTGATTATGCAATTCTGAAGTAAAAGCTATATCACAAGAGATTTATCAGAACAATTTAAAGATCAATATAATATCCAAAAATAATTTAACGATGTGGCTCAAAGTTCACTAGTCACACGTTGTAGAGAGACAGCCTTGAAGAAGTTCCACAGTTAAAAGATTCTTCGATACATAAATCAAAAAGAGCCCTCATTGAGAGGATCAGTGAGAGGATGAAGTATTTGCAGGACTTGGTGCCCGGGTGCAAAAAGATCACTGGAAAAGCCGGCATGCTCGATGAGATCATTAACTATGTTCAGTCTCTCCAGAGGCAAGTCGAGGTAGTCTTCCACTTCCCCTGTTCTCTATTGTCCCTTTTTTCTGAAGGAAAAACAAAAAGGAAACCAAATTAGAGGTTCGAAGAGGTTTTGATTTTTTTTTTTTGTTTCTTCTGTGGTTTTGCAACAGTTCTTATCCATGAAGCTCGCTGCAGTGAATCCTAGGCTGGACTTCAACATTGATGACTTCTTTGGATAGAACAGCTGCTACTTGTGGATTCGATACATAAATCAGAAAGAGCTTTGATGGATATAAGAAGGTATAAAGAGCATCATAAAAGATTAAAGATATGTGCGATCTGAGATGAAGATGTGAACCTGAATCTCCTGGCCCTAGTTATATAAAGAAAGCGGCGCAGTTCCATTAGAATTGTTTCCAATGGAACCTGAATCTCCTGACCATTAGAACCTGAATGGTCCGAGCATAGCAGGAAGAGGGCTTATATGGAACTGATAACACATTCACATGCTTGTTTCCAATTCAATCCTACTTAGAAGCTGTTATCTCTTTCATGCTTAATATGCGCTACGTTCCAGACAGTTCTTAATGGATTGAAAACCCTAAAACAAAACCAAAGATCTTACCTCCCGATTAACAGCAAAAATAGGGCAGTGGCGGCCAATAACATCGTTCCAGACAGTTCTTGACTGAGATTTCCCATAGTACATCAGATCGAAGTGGATCAAGAACGGATCCAGATAAAACGAGGGTTTCAGTTCGAGTTTTTACCCCGTGGTACTGGCCCGCCTTGCTCATTGGCACGATGTCTCCCGGCCTGTAAGCGAGCGAGATCGAGAGCAGAGACGAGATCCAGAAGAAGAAGAGGCAACGAACTGGAAAAACTCTTCGATCGCCGGCCATGGCCAAGACTCGGACCCGAGCTTTTGGGGGGAGGAAAAGGAGGGAGGAGGGAGGAGGTCGCTCGGCGCCGGAGAGGAAGATGAAGGACGGGACAAGGGTCGGCTAGCTCTATTAGGGCTTGGTCGATCGAGGATAGAGGGAGAAGGGGGACGGGTTGTGATGATATTTGGTTTTCAACGACGCGCATAAGCGTCGTCTTATTCCAACTCTATGACGACGCTAATAAGCGTCGTAATTAGCCGACGCTTTTTACAAGCGTCGGCTATTTTTAGCGGTAGTTCGGAAATTGCCGACGCTTGGAACAAGCGTCGGCAAAAAAGCGTCGTTAAAACTTATATTTCCTGTAGTGAGATAATATGGGGCAGCAGATGATGCTCTTTCAGCTTGCCATGCATGGTGCTTGCAGCTTCTAATAAAAGCACAACGCAGGATACCAATTTGAGCACCAGGGGTAGATGTTCCAGCTGCACCAATTGCAGGACTTTCAGCCATTCCTGAGGGGAGCTCTGGGGTGCCAGCCAGCGGTTAGAATATTACATGAAGAAGCTATTACTGGCAAATTCAGTATTCACAAACAAAACAAAAACAAGGGAAATCCATCTTACTCTCATGTTGCATATATCAAATTATGTAAACCATGATAGTCAAGGAGAAAGATTATCATGACCATTCAGATGAGCATTATCATGAGAGATCATTCAGCTAATGCATCACATTAAAAAAAAATATAAACACAAGGTAGACCAACCATTCCATGGAAAGGACTTCAGAAGAGATTTTCTGTGACAAAATAGCTAGATGACCAGAAAGATATAAAAGATCGCCTTACTTACAAAATAGCTAGA
The DNA here is from genome assembly GCF_051530095.1 of Phoenix dactylifera. Lineage (NCBI taxonomy): Eukaryota > Viridiplantae > Streptophyta > Magnoliopsida > Arecales > Arecaceae > Phoenix > Phoenix dactylifera. The sequence continues at coordinate 36,462,142 of NC_143190.1, read as the reverse complement.
TTGTCCCTGGAAATGAGTAAAATAGCATCTTTTATAAGTGAACTATGTCATTAATCTGTATATGACTTATTATAGAGCATAGTGGAACTAGACCAACCTGATAGTTTTGGAACAAAAATGATTGAACCCTAATACACCTCGGAACCAACCATAGTGGACGTAGAGGACTGGCCAATCAGAATCTTCCATGAAGCCTCCAATCCGCGAACAAGGCTAGCCACGTGGCATGCCTAGAAGCGCACGAGGAGCCCTTTAAATTTCAAAATCTTTCCACAGCTAACAGCACCTCGACCATTATCACGAGTAGTTTCCCAAACTACATATGTGAGATGCATGGGGCATAATGCACATGCAAAAGAACCACATATAATTCCCGTACACGCAACAACCTGCCAAATACAGCCAACCTACAGCCCAAATTCTCCGACAACAAGCACCAGCCCTCACCCGTACAATTTAATCATAAGGGGGCTTTTCAGGTAAGTGGTTTAGAGCTCTGGCAGACCATCGTCCTGTAGCTCTCTCAACCTCCACTATTCTCTAAGTGTCGCTTTGATTTAGCCATTGGAGAGCTTCTCGCTGGACACTCTTCAGCACAATAACTTTTCATCTTTGTTGTTTTGGGCCGTACTCTACATTGGATTGGAATCCTAAGCACAACCCCAGCCCTTTGGCACGGTTTCAAGTGCGTCGCCAATGTGCACGGCCGAGTAGCCAACTATTGGGCCCTCCAGCAATCTCTCTTGCTCGGCACCACGGTCATACAACAATCCCATCTTTGAAAGGTTGCATAGTTTCACGATTCTTACAGCATCTAGTTCGCAGTCTCTTACATCTTGCCTCTGCTTCTACTGTTATCTTCCACTAAGCTAATTGGATCTAGTTTTCTTGTATTCTGGTAGGATTGCATATTCACATCTTATGCACCAAGATCTTCAATATAGATCTTTTGCTTTAGTAGTAGCAATGTCCCTTCAAAAGGGTTCGCAGATGTGCGTAGTTGCTTCAATGTGCTAACAACATGTTGTGTTCGATCTTTTCAGGCCTTCTTACTTGTGCCGATTCAGGATGCCCTGGTGTGCATGGGTTTCATAGGCCACCACAAAGCTTCGAGCAACTTGGGAGCTGTAAATTAAACTGTTACTAGACTATGGTTCTTCTCTCTACTTGGACTCCCCAGCCAAAGATTTCATCACTTGGAAGCTGAGCCCTGCATGCAAGCTGGGTCTTTCCTGATACCGCTTGGATCGTTTTGCAATCCAATGGAAGTGGGAGAAAAGATAAGAAACAATTTCTTTGCAAAGGAGGAAGATAACTTTCATTCAAAGTTTAGATGCCTCCTCATTATAATTTATGACTATTTATAGGCAAGTCATGGGTAACATGAAAAGACAAAAGAAAATGAAAGGTTAAGATTCACCTTGATATGGGTAACTCACACAATAAAAGGCATCAAAGCCAAAAATAAATTATTTTAGAGAATTTGAAAGGTTGAAAGACATACGCCTCTTAAAATGTCTACAACTTTCCAACCATAACTATGTGTGAGTATTGGGCCGCCGGATGGGCCGACGTAGACCAAAGCCGACAACCCATCTGGAGGCCAGCCGTCGGTCCCGGCCTGGCCCTCCCGAGCACTCCGGCGAGGGACCACTTTCTTGTGTTTGCGGGAAAGAGGAGAAGAAGGAGGCCGTACCGTGGGCGCCGCCGGCACCACTGGCCTCGGGCCGTACCCCTCCCAAACTCCCTCTCCACCGTGGGTTCTTCTCCCCAGCACTTCAGCTTGGGATCTTCCTTCCTTTGTTTTCACGAGAGAAGAGGGGGAAGGTGAGAGGAAGAAGAGAAGAGAGGAAGGGGAGAAGAAAGAAAGAAGGGAGGACAAGAAGGTTCGGGAAGAAGAAAAGAAAAAGAAAAGAGAAAAGAAAGAGAAAGAGAAGAAAAGAAAAGGAGAAGAAAAAGAAAAGGAAAAAAAAGAAAAAAGAAAAGAGAGAAAAGAAAAAAAAAGAGAGAGAGAAGGCCCAGTATGGGCCGAACTGGGCCAAGCTTGGGTTTGTTCATTGCTGGCCTAACTTGGGCCCAGTTCAGCCTTGTTGGGCCCTATTTGGGACGTACCCATTGTGGGCCCAACTTGGGCTCAGTTCAGTTGTGTGGGGCCCTATTGGGTCGTGTCCAATAATATTTTAGGTTTTACTTAGCTCTAAGATTAACAAAGAAATTAATTATATTCTAATGATATTTAAATTGGTGCACCTGACTTGTTTGTCTGAAGTAGGGGTTAAGCGAAAAGAGCTAAGTAACATAATGCTTCAAGTGTATTTTCTAGATTACTGATAAAATAATTAATGTTGATTAAATTCCAATGTTATTTTGCACTTAGTAAAATGGGTCGGGCATGTTAAATACTATTTGAAAATTTTGTTATATGATATAAAATATGTAAAATTTGACTGGGTAAGTTATCTATTTATATGTATGTATTTCCAGCATGGTTATGTTCTGGTTCCGCCAATAGAAATTATTCGTTGGCCCTATTGACTTGTATCTGTGAGAGACCGGTTTCGACATCGTACCGCTGGTGATTAGAATAGTGGTATTTGGACACGGTACCACCGGTGTTTAATAATAATAGTGTTTGGCACTTTGTGCGGCCCATGCCACTGGGTTTCATGGCCATAGCCTATTTATGTTGGGATTATGGTATCAGTGTTTTTCTTAAACAAAATGCTTACTAAATTTCAAAAATTAGAATGCTTATTGTGATTTATTTTTCAGTCATTATTTTGTATTTTAATTAAACATTTGATATGCTCTGACCCCAGTCTGGGATATTATGTTGCTTACTTGGCTAGTGTAGCTCATTATCCTATTCTATTTATTTTTCAGATCCAGAAGCTTGATCGCACAGGATTGGAAAGTGCGATAGATTTTGGAAGTTTTTGCTAAAATTAGAATTTTGGTTAGTCTAACTAAAATATTTGAATTATGTTGATATATTCAAATTTTGGAAACTTTGTAAGATTGTTTTGTAAAATTAATGTTTAAGTAAATTTTTAAGCAATTGTAATAGCATTGATATGATCAGCTATCTTACACACCTGTACGGTCCGCCGTGCAGGCGTGCGACGTCTGTTGCGCTTCGGGCTCGGGGCGTGACACTATGATTCTAATATTCTTGGGTTTGTTGGAAAGAATAGAAAGAGACCTGAAATTTTCATCTTAATAACCTTTCTAAATTTGGCCATTTAATATTCTGAAAATGGCATACAAATTGTATGGCGTCCATGCACATGCACCTGCACCTGCATCATACTCCCCCAGTTGAAGCTCCACTCGTCCTCGAGTTGTCCAATGCCTCTTCATCATCATGATATGGAATTAGATCAAAAATATTGAAGGTAGCGGAAACACCATACTCACTAAAAAGTTCAATTTGATAGTTATTTTCTCCAATATGCTTAAGAACTCGAAATGGTCCATCGGGACGATCTTGTAACTTGCCATAACATCCATTAGGGAATCATTCTTTATGAAGATGAATCCATACAAGGTCACCTTCTTTAAATGATGTCGGACGATGATACTTATCGGCTCTCTCCTTAGACTTTTGATTGCTCTTTTCAATCTTGGATCAAACTTGCTCATTCATCCTTTTGATTTCACTAGCCCTTGCTTCTGCATCAACGCTCGAGCAACATGAGGAAGGGGAGCTAGATCAAGGGGGCCATTAAGATTGCACCCATAGATGATCTCAAAAGGACTAGCACCGGTAGTAGAACTACTTGAGCGGTTGTATGCAAACTCTGCTTGAGGAAGAATTAAATCCCATTACTTCTTGTTGCTGTCCAAATAATTTCGAATAAGATTGCCAAAGCTCCGATTCACCACTTCTGTTTGACCATCGGTTTGTGGATGATGAGAAGAGTTGAACAGAAGTTTGGTGCCCAAGTTCACCCATAGAGTCCGCCAAAAGTGTCCTACAAATTTTGGATCTCGGTCCGAAGTGAAAGTCTTTGGGATGCCATGAAGTTTGATGTTCTCTCGAAAATAAAGATCGACAATTTTAGATGCATCATAGGTCTTCTAGCAAGGTACAAAATGTGACATTTTAGAGAATCGATCAACAACCACCATAACTGAATCTTTTTCATGTTGAGTGCGAGGAAGACCAAGGACGAAATCAATACTTACATCCTCCAATCGAGCTTGAGGTACAGGAAGAGGAGAGTATAAAGGCCGGTGTTTTGAGCTCGGCTTTTGGCAATATGGCATGTTTGGCATAGGTTGACATGTCTCTCTATGTCCTTTCTCATCTTCGGCCAAAAGAAATTTTCTTTAACAAGTATTAGAATCTTGTCTCGGCTAAAGTGTCCTCCAGGTCCTCCATCATGGGCTTCTTTGATGATTGCTCGGCGAAGAGAGCAATTAGGAATACATAATTAGTTACCTTTAAACAAGTAACCTTCTTGAATTGAATAATTTTTATGAGGAGCATCATTACATCGAGCCCAAATCTTGCCAAAATAATCATCATTAGAATAGAGATCTTTGATGAAACCAAAATCGCTTACCTTAATCTCCAAGGTTGACAACAAAGCATGTCTTCGACTAAGAGCATCCACAACCTGATTGAGACTTCCGGCTTTATGACAGATGGTGAAAGTAAAAGATTGCAAAAATTCAATCCACTTGGCATGCCTTGCACTAATCTTGTGTTGCGCATTGAGGAATCGCAACGCTTCATGATCGGAGTAGATAACAAATTTCTTAATCACAAGATAGTGCCGCCAATGACGAAGAGCCTCAACAATAGCATAAAAATCTTTATCGTATGTTGAGTAGTTCTTTCGTCCATCTCCAAATTTGGCACTAAAGAAGGCAATAGGGCATCCTTCTTGACTAAACACCGCTCCAATGCCTATATTAGAGGCATCACAATCCACCTTGAAAATCTTTTCAAAATCTGGCAAGGCAAGGATAGGGGTTGTTGTCATTAATGCCTTAAGCTTCTCAAAACTCTCTTGAGCCTCCATAGTCCATTAATAGAAACCACCTTTCAAACAATTTGTGATAGGGGCCATAGTAGAACTAAAATGCCATATAAACCTTCAATAAAAAGTGGCCAACCCATGAAAGCTTCGGATCTCATGAAACAATGTACCGACCAACTAGAGATAGCTTCAATCTTTTTAGGATCAACTTTGATGCCGTTAGCGGTGACCATATAACGCAAAAATATTAGGCTATCGGTCAAGAAGTCACATTTGCGAAGGTTGACATACCTTTCGCAACATCGTAAAGATTTGTCTAAGATGCCCCAAGTGTTGCTCTCGATCCCTGCTCTAGACTAAAATGTTGTCAAAGTAAACAACGACAAATTTACCTATATAAGGCTTGAAGATTTGATTCATGAGGTGCATGAATGTGCTTGGTGTATTAGAGAGCCCAAATGGCATCACAAAGCATTCATATAGTCCATCTCTTGTCTTGAATGCCGTCTTCCATTCGTCACCCGGTCTCATGCGAATTTGATGATAGCTACTTCGAAGATCAAGCTTGGAGAAGATGCAAGCGCTGATAAGTTGATCAACATATCATCCAGTCGAGGGATTGAAAAATACTATTCGATGGGGATCTTGTTAATAGCTCGGCTATTAATACACATGCGCCATATTCCATCCCTTTTGGGGACAAGTAAGGCAGAAACTACACATCGACTCATACTTTCACGTACCAAACCTTTGATCACCAACTCATTCACTTGTCTTTGCAATTCTTCATACTCCTTGGGACTCATTCTATATGTTGCCTTGTTTGGTAAAGTTGCACCTGATACAAGATCAATGCAATGTTGAATTTTTCTCATTGGTGGAAGACTAGAAGGAATTTCATCGGGAGTCACATCTTGGAATTCCTCATTTCTTTTTTTGAGCCAAGAAAGAGAATATGGAAAGTGGTGAGGTTCCGTATTGAGTTTCAACTTTTCCACCATCTTCTTCGAGATGCAATTCTCGCAACTTCCTCCATCGATAATGACATTGCAATTTTTTTCATGAGCTATACATCAAGTATGAAAGATGTTGTGCCGGAGCCACATGTGATCATCTTCACTTTGTATTGAATTCAAGGTTCGACGGACCACAAGAGCTTCACCATGATCGCTATATGTGATATCTTCTTCAACTTCATCATATATAGAATTTGACTCATTTTCTTCACCATCACCTTCTTCTGCAAGAGAAACTACTCTTCTATTTGGACACTCAGAAGTAATGTGCCCATAGCCAAAACACTTGAAACATTGAGGTCGAGATGATGTTGGCCGAAAAGAAGATGAAGCATCTTTTTTCACCGTCATTGTTGGCTTGGATGTAGAAGATGAAATTTTGGCCTCCAAGAGTATTTGTTGAAGCATTTTCTCGCCGTTGTTGAAGTTGGCATTCCACCTTAATAGCAAGTTTAATAACACCATTAAGAGAAATAAAAGAATGGAGGTGTACCATATCATGGATGTTACCCCTCAATCCGCTAAGGTAACTATTGGGGGGAAAAAAGTTGTGCCTAAGCAGGAGGCAGTCGAGCATCCCTCCGAGCAGGAGGCAACCGAGCGCCCCCTCCGAGTAGGAGGCGACTGAGCGCCCCCTCCGAGCAGGAGGCGACCGAGCGCCCCCTCCGAGCAGGAGGCGACTGGGCACCCCTCCGAGCAAGGGGCGCCCGATGGGTCCCAATTCAAAGGTCTGAAAGTGCCCAAGTGGCTCCTCCGACTAAAAAGCATCCGAGCAGTAGACCGCCATTATCATGTTCTCCCACGAAGCGTGCCCTGTCTTTGCCAACAATCGATACGTACGGCCTCCCCAGACATTCAGCTTACGCAATAATTAAAGCGTACGGCTTCTCCGAACGCCTAGTTCACTCAACAATCAATGCATGTGACCTCTGTAGGCATGTGGCTCGTGTGGCTCACTCAACAATTAAGGCGCATGGTCCCAGTTGACTACAAATGTTTAGCTCCATACGGCAAACCTGTTTGGCCATAAATGATAGCATGGTTCAGCAATAATTCAAAGACTTCGGCATGATCTCCCACGAGGATAGCGTTGGTCTACACGATTGAGCATTAACTTCCACTGTACGGCAGCGTCTTCGCTCTGTCTCATCACAGGTAAACCCGTTCCCCCCTATAAATAGGGAACTCCTGAGGGGGGAGGGGGGATTTTTTCTTCTAGATTCTCTGACTCAAGCTCCTCTCTTGCAAATCTTTAGCCCATCTCTCTGACTTAAGCATCGGAGGGCCGGCGCCGGAAAACCCCGGCCACCGGCTTCTTGCAGGTCTACCGGAGACGCCGTACATCGCTGGATCGCCGCCGTTCGCCAAGCCCTCCCAGAAGCTCCTCCTCCTCAGCCAACGGCCGCCCCCGAGTCTAATTTCCAGCAATAGTTGGTGCTAGAGGAAGGGACCGAGTCGCGACCATGAAGCTGAGAAGCAAGGGAGCTTCAAATGCCTCTCGACGTCCTCCGCCTAGCCCTTGACACTCTGTCCAGAACTCACCCCCTCCGGCCGATTCGACTCCCCAAGTTCGGACGGAGCAGTTTGATGCTCTGGTGCAGCAGGTTCAGGCCTTGGCAGCTGTTGTCCAAGGCCTACAGCCCAGGGGCATCCCGACAGCGCCGTTCCCTCAGGCCCCAGTTCAGCCAGTGCCCCCTGTAAGTGGACCGCCCCTCCAAGGCCAAGATCTCCACGCCCAAGCATCCCCCTGGAGAGAACCCCCAGTGAGGGGTCCTGGTGACTGGCCGCAACCGTCCGAAGCCGAGTCAGTCCCAGGGCAACTTGCACCAGAGCGGACCGCCGCGGTGATCCCCCAGAGCGACGAGCTCGACAAGAAGGTCGAGAAGCTGGAGCGCCAGATTGAGGCGCTCCACAGTAGGAGGACGGGACACGATGGTGAATTCGAGTTTACCGCGAGGTTCCCCTTCTCCCAACAAATCGAGGATGAGCCGGTCCCGCCGAGGTTTAAGATGCCCCAGGTGGAGCCTTACAACGGCAGAACAGACCTCCTCGACCACCTGGAAAGCTATCGAGCCTTAATGGCCCTGCAGGGAGCCTCGGAGGCCATGCTTTGCAAAGCCTTTCCAGCAACACTCTGGGGAGCAGCTCGGCTTTGGTTTACCGGGCTGAAGCCTAATACCGTCTCCTCTTTCGAACAGCTCGGCAGGCAATTCGCCACCAATTTTGCTGCCAGCCGACCCCAGCGGCGAACTTCAGACTCCCTCCTTGATATAAAATAAAATGAGGGAGAATCCTTCAGGAAATATTTGGACCGCTTCACCGCCGCAACATGGGAAGTCCGGGAGCTTGACCAGTCAATTGCCATGTCAGCACTGAAGACTGGGGCCCGGTCTTATAGATTTCTCTTCTCCATCGAGAAGAATTTCCCTGCTAACCTCACTGAGATGCTAGTCCGGGCACGGAAGTATGCGAAAGCTGAGGAGGCCGTTGCTTCTAGACGGAGCGGAGCCGAGCAGACCTCCAAAAAGCAGAAAAGGTGTCGTGAGGAGCGCGGCCGCCCCAGAAGCCCATCACCGCGCCGTGCCAAGAACCCGCCCCATCTGAAGAATCCACCTCGGCTACAGGGACCGCTTCGACCAAGGTCCCCGCCTCGGCCGAGATCCCCACCGCGGCCTCGCATACCCAACGGGAGGTACGAAAATTACACTCCCCTTACTGCTCCTCGGACTGAAATTCTCATGGAGATCGAGGGTCGAGACTATTTCCGGCCTCCGCCCCCCGAGACGAGACCTCGGAGCCTGGCGCAATCCCCAGAAGTACTGCCGTTTCCACCGGGACCACGGCCATGATACGAAAGATTGCTTCCAGCTCCGGAACGAAATCGAGGCGCTTATCCGCCGAGGAGTGCTCGACCGGTTCGTACAGAACCGGCGTGAAGAGAAAAGGCCAGCGGAGAATACCGCACAGCCCGAAGATCCAAATGCCAACAGACCTATCGCCGGCACCATTAACACCATCCGAGGCGGAACCTCGGTCGGAGGAGCTGCAGAAGAAGGAACCACCCCAAAGCGCTTGCGCGCCTCCGAAACTATCTCGTTCTCGGACGAGGACATGGAGGTAGTTGAAACCCCCCATGACGATGCTGTGGTCATCTCTATGGTTGTAAACAAGTTTAGTGTAAAACGTATCCTGGTTGATAATGGAAGCTCGGTGAATATTTTGTACTTTGATGCCTATTCTAGAATGGGGATGACAGAGAAGCAATTACGGAGGATGAACGCCCCGCTGGTCGGATTTACTGGGGACTCAGTTCCGGTGGAGGGTGAGATCGATCTCCTGGTTACGGTTGGACTCGCTCCCCGAGAAAGTACCGTGAGGATGGATTTTCTTATGGTGCGTTTGCCCTCGGCCTATAACGCCATCCTCGGATGACCAGGGCTCAACGTTCTTCGAGCCGTGGTCTCAACCTGCCACCTGCTTATGCGGTTCCCCACCAGCCAAGGAGTCGGCGAAGTCCGTGGGGACCCGGCGGTAGCAAGGCGATGCTACATGGCGACCCACGAGGCGAAGCGACCAGCCAAAGTATCGGTTCCGACACCAGATGGAAAGCTCTCGGCCGAAGCTTTAGAGGCGTGGGTCGGCCCTAAGAAGAAGCGGGTAGAGCCTGGTGAGCTGCTCATCCAAATCCCTTTACGAGAAAATTTCTCCGAGCTAACCGTGCAGGTCGGCTCCGGCCTTGATGACTGCGAGAGAGATCGCCTTATCAGCTTCCTGCGGAACAACATGGACGTCTTCGCCTGGTCGTCCGCCGATATGCCGGGGATAAATCTGGAGGTCGCGGTCCACCGACTTCAAGTGAAGCCAACCTGTAAGCCCGTGCGACAGAAGAAGCGAAGTACTGCCCCAGAGCGACAACGAGCAGCAGCCGAGGAAGTCGACAAGCTCCTCGAGGCCGGCTTCATCCGGGAGATATCTTATCCGGAGTGGCTCACCAATGTGGTCCTTGTCAGAAAGGCTAGCGAAAAATGGCGCATGTGCGTGGACTACACCGACTTGAACAAGGCCTGCCCAAAAGATAGCTTTCCGCTCCCTAGTATCGACCAGCTTGTGGATTCCACCTCGGAGCACGAGCTACTGTCTTTCATGGACGCATTCTTAGGGTACAACCAGATCCGGATGGTGCCGGAGGATGAAGAGAAGACATCCTTCATCACCGATGGGGGCACCTATTGCTACAGAGTTATGCCTTTCTGCCTAAAGAATGCTGGAGTGACTTATCAACGGTTGGTCAGCCAAATTTTTAAAGACCAAATAGGCCGAAATATGGAGGTCTATGTTGATGACATGTTGGTGAAAAGCTGAATGGCGCAGGATCACGTGACCGACCTCAATGAAGCATTCTCTACACTCCGAAGGTACCAGATGAAGCTCAATCCTGCCAAATGTGCGTTCGGAGTCACCTCGGGCAAGTTTTATGGCTTCGTAATTACACAACGGGGAATCGAGGCCAATCCCGAGAAGATCCGAGCGCTCCAAGAGATGACGCCCCCAAGTACAGTCAAAGAGGTGCAACGGCTTACAGACCGAGTTGCGGCTCTCGGAAGATTCGTCTTCCGATCAGCTGAGCGCTGCCTTCCATTCTTTGCGGCTCTCAAGAAGCCAAAGAACTTTTTATGGTCCACAGAATGCCAGAAAGCTTTCGAAGAGCTCAAGTGCCTTCTCGCCTCTCCTCCACTGCTCACGAAGCCCCAGCAGGGTGAGCTCCTCTACCTATACTTAGCCGTTTCTCCCGTGGCAGTGAGCTCGGTCCTGGTTCGAGAGGAAAGCAAGCTCCAAAAGCCGGTATATTACACCAGCCGGGTTTTGAGGGATGCTGAGACCCGATACTCCAAACTGGAAAAGACCGTCTTCGCCCTGGTTGTCTCAGCACGAAGGCTCCGGCCTTATTTTCAAGCTCACACGGTGGCCGTGCTGACCGACCAGCCAATATAGCAAATCCTGCGGCAATCAGATCGCGCTGGTCGAATTACAAAATGGGCCATCGAGCTCGGAGAGTTCGACCTCAAATACCAATCCAGACCGGCGATCAAGGCGCAGGCACTCACCGATTTTATAGTCGAGTGCACAGTGCCAGACGAGGCCGAGCCCGAACCGGCGCCAGCAGAGCAGACCCTGAGGTCGACGTGGACTCTGCATGTCGACGGTTCTTCGAACTCGAGAGGTAGCGGAGCGGGCCTCATCCTCACCAGTCCTGATGGAGTGGTCGCCGAGCAGGCTTCCCGCCTCTAACAATGTGGCGGAATACGAAGCGCTCATAGCCGAGCTTAAGCTGGCTAGAGAGCTGAAGGTCAAGAATTTGAAGGCTTTTAGCGACTCCCAATTGGCCTTAAGCCAAATTTTGGGGGACTTCGAAGCAAGGGAGCCAACAATGCAAAAATATCTCCAGAAGGTGCGACACCTCACCTCGACTCTGAGTTCTTTCCATATCCAACATATTGTCAGTTCGGAGAATCTCAGGGCCGACCAATTATCAAAATTGGCGTCTTCCCGCATGAGCGAGCTCCCAAAAGCGGCGGCACTGGAGTACCTCCAGATCCCCAGCACGGAGGAGCGTGAACCAGCTCTTTGTATCGACGTTGAGCCAAGCTGGATGGATGAGCTCGTTAGCTACCTACAGAATGAAGTCCTCCCCAACGATGAGCGTGAGGCTCTTCGAGTCAAGCGCCTAGCCTCAAGATACATACTGTACGAAGGCAAGCTCTACAGAAGATCTTTTACTTCTCTCCTGCTCAGGTGTCTGCGCCCGTCGGAGGCGGATTACGCAACGCGTGAAGTCCATGAAGGTATCTGCGGAAACCATCTGAAAAGCCGGGCACTGACATATAAAATTTTGTGCCAGGGATACTATTGGCCAACACTCCAGAAGGATGCACTGGATTTTGTTCGGAGATGCGACCGGTGCCAGAGGAACGCCAACATCCAGCGCCGACCCTCAGCCCCTTTGACCTCAATCAGTTTTCCCTGGCCTTTCGCTCAATGGGAAATTGATATCCTGGAACCGTTCTCCTTGGCGACTGGGCAGATAAAATTTCTGATCGTCTCCATCGATTACTTCACAAAGTGGGTCGAGGCTGAACCAGTGGCCCGGATCACCGAGCAGAAGATGCGGGACTTCGTTTGGAAGTTCATAATCTGTAGATTCGGGCTCTCCCACATCCTCATATCAGATAACGGCTGCTAGTTCGACAATGCTCGTTTCAGAGAGTTCTGCTCGGAGCTCGGCATCGACCACCGTTTCACCTCGGTCGAACATCCTCAGGCAAACGGAGAAACCAAGGTAACATATCGTACTATTTTGCAGGGACTCAAAACCAGGCTCGACCAGTCCAGAGGGCAATGGGTCGAAGACCTATACAACGTCCTGTGGGCCTATCGGACCACGTTCCGTGTAACCACCGGCGAGACTCCCTTCAACTTGACAGACGGAACGGAGGCCGTCATCCCGTTGGAAATCGGACTCCCTTCCTGGAGAGTAGAATATCATGATGCCGACTCCAGTGCTACGCAGCTCAGGAACAACCTGGACCTCATCAAGGAGACGAGGGAAGCCGCCCGGGTCCGCATGGCGAGATACCAGCAAAAAGTGGCGCAATTCTACAACGCTAGGGTCAAACTCAAATCCTTCAAAGTGGGGAACCTCGTCCTCAGAAGAGCTGAAGCCTCCCGGCCGACCGAGCAAGAAAAGTTGGCCCCGAATTGGGAAGGACCCTATCGAGTCGTGCGCGTCCAACGACCCGGAGCGGACAAGCTGGAATCCCTCGAAGGGACCCCTATTCCACGAAGTTGGAACTCCGAAAACCTCCGGATGTATCATCAGTAGAACCCCAAGGGGTTCCCTATTCCGAGCATGAATTTTATCTTCTTCATAGTAATTTTTGCTGTCCTTCATCTATGATCGTGCTTCTCCTATTAAGAAGTTTCGTGATTCCTAGGCAATCCATGCGATCTTGCTAGGATGCTATAATTAACGCCGGGCGCCTCGGCTAAAAGTCTGAGATACAGCTATCGAGCTCGGCTCGATCTCCATCAGCTATCGAGCTCGGCTCGATCTTCCTCAGCTATCGAGCTCGGCTCGATCTCCATTAGCTATCGAGCTCGGCTCGATCTCCATCAGCTATCGAGCTCGGCTCGATCTCCCTCAGCTATCGAGCTCGGCTCGATCTTCCTCAGCTATCGAGCTCGGCTCGATCTCCATCTATCGAGCTCGGCTCGATCTCTCTCAGTTGTCGAGCTCGGCTCGGTCTCCATCAGCTATCGAGCTTGGCTCGATCTCCATCTATCGAGCTCGGCTTTTTTTCATTAAATACGTCGACTGAGGTCGAGATGCCCCGAGTGTCAACAGTGCGTGCTCAGACCCCTCGACACTTCGGAAAGACGGGGTAGTACCTTCGCGTTCCCTTGTATACGCCTCCTCGACCAAGGTCGGGATGCCCCGAGTGTCAACAGTGCGTACCCAGACCCTTCAACCTCGGGATGACGGGATAGTACCTTCGCGGTCCCCCCGGAAATGAATGTTCGTGATCATCCAAAAGTTCGAGATGCAGCCATCGATCTCCATCATCTATCGAGCTCGGCTCGATCTCCATCCATCGAGCTCGGCTCGATCTCCATCCATCGAGCTCGGCTCGATCTCCATCCATCGAGCTCGGCTCGATCTCCATCATCCACCGAGCTTGCCTCGATCTCCATCGACTACTGAAACTCTTTCTGATATCAGATATCTTGATCGAGATCTGGGCGCCTTGAGACCTGCGACATCACGCATGAGCTCAAAGGGTTACGACCCCATGCTTCGGATTAAGCTTGAGGTCGTCCTTTACGACAAACTGAGGTACCCCTAAGAACAATTCGCGGCGCGGAGCATACAGCCCCGAGAAGGTACATTCCATACATTCTATTCATTCTTATATCGGATATGTAAATGAGAATCCCGACCAATATCGGGATCTTCCGCCGAGCCGATTACGAGCTGAAATCTCACTGAACCCGCCCACACGAACCCTAGTTCGGTTTTCTTGCAGCTCGGCGAAATTCAATCCCGAGCTCGGGGGGTTCAGTGATTCGAACCGGAAGCTAGTTACCTAATAAGGCGATTAGAGCACGAAGCCCCGCAACTGGGGCCCCGAGTTTCATGACCACAAATCTGCGGTTCAAGCCTAGGAGCTTGGCAAACTCGGGCATTTTTTCGATCCAAAGTACCCTAGCAGCTTGGGAACTCGAACAGCAAAGCCTTGGAGAAAAATGAACTATAGAACTGAAAGAACGAAGTCGAAAAAGAATACTTCTATTCAAAAGCCAGGAGGCTAAGTACAAAGTCGAGGTTCGGCCGTGCGATGGACAAGAGCCGACCTCTCGTTACAAAAAAGGAAAGAGTACGAAAAGCCTTAAGAGGCGGGAGCCGTAGCATCTTCAGCAGATATCTCTCCGGGCTCGACTTCAATGACCTCGATGGCCTCGACCGCCGGACCTCCTTCGGCAGTGGCCCCGACCTCGCCGCCTCCAGTGCCCTCGGGCGCAACCTCGGGAGTGGTTCCCCAAGCAGCCTCTTCCGCGGAAGCCTCCGGAGCTGCCTCTCCGGTCGTCTCGTCCGACTTCGCCCCGAGGCCCTCGACTCCGGCTCCGGGCTGAAGTAGATTGAGATAAAAATCGGGGCAGAGCTGGCGCAGTTGATTGCGGAAGTCGTTGAACCCTTGGATAAGGCCGTTCACGGCTTCCTCCTCGAGCAACTCTTGAAACTCTTCCGATTCTCGGAAGAGCCGGACGGCATTCTGAGCCCGTTCTTGGGCCTCTTTTTTCCGAGCTTCGAGCTGCTCGGCCTTCCTCTCCGCTTCCTTTACTCTCTGCTCGTGAATGGCGAGCAGAGATTGTGCCTCGGCCTGGCGAGCCTCGGCAGCCCGCAACTCTGACCTAGTCAGAGTATGAGCGGCCTTCTCCTCCTCGAGCGCCATGGATAGGAGCTTGACCTCGTCCTCGATGGCGCCCACTCTAAGCAAGAGCTCCTTCTTGTGGAGCTCGAGCTCTGCCAGCTTTCTCTCGGCCTCTTCTAATGCTCGTGAACTCTGATAGGCTCGCTCCTTGTAATCCGCCCCGAGCGAGATCAGTGTCTCGATCTCGTGAAGGTGCTGCAACCAAGATAGAAATTAGGCCGAGGATAAAATTACGGTATAAAACCTAAAAGCATAAGGAGTAAATAACAGTAAATAACGAAGACCTACCCGAATAGCAGAGAGGCGGGTCGACTCTAGGAAGCTATTCAGGCTCCTGGCCTGAATCTTCGCCCTGTCGGCGGGAAGAAGCGCGACGCAGAAAATCTGTCGCGCCGTCTCTACGTTTTCAAGGGCCGAGTCGTCCTCGAACACGGCCCATTCCGGAGCGTAGGGCCGCCTTTCCTGTTGGCCCTCGTTCTCTGGTGGGTCGGAGGAGTTGGGCCTTGTCGCCTTTGGCGAGGGCGGCCTCACAGTCCCTCGGCTGTTGCCCGGCTCGGATGCCGGAAGCTCGGGTTGGACCGGCGGCCGAGGAGGGACCTGCGAAATTGGCGTCGGGCATGCAAGCGCCATAGTTGTTCCTGCCGAGCTCGCGGCCTCAGAGCTCGAGCCTTCCCTCCGAGCAGCTCCGAAGGGCCCGATCCGGAGGGCACTCTTCTCGGCGGCCCCGTCAGCCGAGATCTTTGCCTTCTTCTTAGGCTCGAGCGGTTCTCCTCCGAGCTTGGCAGCTCTCTTCCGAAACCGAGCATACAGAGCTTCGCTCTTGGTCACCATCTTCGCAATATCTACAAGGACGAGCAAGATGAGTTCGCGAAATATTGCGGAAAAAAAAGAGAAAGGAAACCTTGCTATTACCGCCCTTACCTTGAGGACGCGCCGAGCTCAGACCGACATTGACTAGAGCATCCTCACTCACGAGGCCGTTCAGAAGAATTCCATCCCCGAGGCCGCGAACGGTGTCACGCCCCCGCCTCTGCGAGGCACGTGAGGCACCTAGTGCCCACGTGGGGGCCACATGAGGGGGGAACACGGGGCTCCCCTGCCAGATATTGTCCGGTTCTGGAGCTTCACGCAAGCGTCCTTCACCCCTCTCCGGTTTTGTTTTCCACCCAAAATGCGTCTGCAGGATTTGGAGACACCCGCCTCATATGCCCAGGCTCTGGAACGAGTCTTTCCGATGTAGGACTATTGGGCCTCACATCCTTCCCACCATCGGACAAGAGCCGTCCTCGGCTCTGATACCAAATGTCACGCCCCCGCCTCTGCGAGGCACGTGAGGCACCTAGTGCCCACGTGGGGGCCACATGAGGGGGGAACACGGGGCTCTCCTGCCAGATATTGTCCGGTTCTGGGGCTTCACGCAAGCGTCCTTCACCCCTCCACATGAAAGATTCGTTCCAGAACTGGACAATATCTGGCAGGGGAGCCCCGTGTTCCCCCCTCATGTGGCCCCCACGTGGGCACTAGGTGCCTCACGTGCCTCGCAGAGGCGGGGGCGTGACATTTGGTATCAGAGCCGAGGACGGCTCTTGTCCAATGGTGGGAAGGGTATGAGGCCCAATAGTCCCACATTGGAAAGACTCGTTCCAGAACCAGACAATATCTGGCAGGGGAGCCCCGCATTCCCCCCTTATGTGGCCTCCACGTGGGCACTAGGTGCCTCACGTGCCTCGCAGAGGCGGAGGCGTGACAAACGACGTCAAGGATCCTCTGCTCGCGCGAGGAAAGATTGGGAAGCTTATTGGCAATCCTGAGCCGGCTCTGCCTCCACCTAGGGTCGAACCCCCACGTCCGCTCGGAACCCAAAAAGAAGAACTTTTTCTTCCAATCATGAATGGACGATGGAGCACCCTGAAAGAGAGGCCGACCCGCCCGAAGGGCGATGTAGAGCCACTCCCCGTCTCCCGGATTGGACTTCAACATGAAGAGCCGCCGGAAGACATCACGGAAGTCGGGATCCCGTATGCCATGCACAGGGACAAGAACCCGATAATTATCCTCCATGCGTTTGGAGCGAGTTGCGCCGGGACGAGTTGGTACTCTCCGAGCACCTCGTTCACAAACCCATGGAGGGGAAACCGTAGGCCGGCCCAGAGTACCTCCAAGTACACTCCGATCCGACCTACCGGGGGGTTCGCTACCCGATCCCCCAACCCGGCGGGTTCCAAACGGAACCCTCGCCGAGGAAAAAACCACTCCTCGGCCATCTCAACCTCTAGCTCATCGTGGACCCGACTTCATTCGGACCGAGACCCATTAGGAGGAAGAAGGAAGAAAAAGGGGTTCCGAGCAAATGAAAAGGGGGACACCTGTGGGAGTTCGCCGGAGGTAATGGAAGATCGGCTGCGTCGGACTGAGAAGGAGACGGGAAGACAATGGGAGAGAAATCCCAGACAATCGAGGGGTTTATATATATATACCCCTCCAATGACTCAGATCCGCTCGGCAGAACGCTCCTCCCTGTCCAGATCATGACACGTGTCAGCCCAATAAATTAAGGCGCTGCATTCAATTTGGACCGACGCTTCGGAAAAGGGGACGCCTCGTTGGATCGTGTAGCCCCATCATGAGCTCACGGCGCAAGAACGCTTGGAAAAATGGATGGTACTAATGATGGGACGCTTCGGAAAAGATGGGACGCCACCCACCTACTCCCATTAAAGTGTCTTGAAGCGCGCGATAATTCAAAATTCCCCTCCTAATCCACTTTAACTACTTTCTGCGCTCGAGCTCGGAAGTCGGGGGGTAGTGTTGGGGGAAAAAAAGTTGTGCCCAAGCAGGAGGCAGCCGAGCATCCCTCCGAGCAGGAGGCAGCCGAGCGCCCCCTCCGAGCAGGAGGCGACCGAGCGCCCCCTCCGAGCAGGAGGCGACCGAGCGCCCCCTCCGAGCAGGAGGCGATCGGGCACCCCTCCGAGCAAGGGGCGCCCGAATGGGTCCCAATTCAAGGGTCTGAAAGTGCCCAAGCGGCTCCTCCGACTAAAAAGCATCCGAGCGGTAGACCGCCATTATCGTGTTCTCCCACGAAGCGTGCCCTGTCCTTGCCAATAATCGATACGTACGGCCTCCCCAGACATTCAGCTTACGCAACAATTAAAGCGTATGGCTTCTCCGAATGCCTAGTTCACTCAACAATCAATGCATGTGACCTCTGTAGGCATGTGGCTCGTGTGGCTCACTCAACAATTAAGGTGCATGGTCTCAGTTGACTACAAATGTTTAGCTCCATACGGCAAACCTGTTTGGCCATAAATGACAGCATGGTTCCGCAATAATTCAAAGACTTCGGCCTAATCTCCCACGAGGATAGCGTTGGTCTACACGATTGAGCATTAACTTCCACTATACGACAGCGTCTTCACTCTGTCTCATCACAGGTAAACCCGTTCCCCCCTATAAATAGGGAACTCCTGAGGGAGGAGGGGGGAGATTTTTTCTTCCAGATTCTCTGACTCAAGCTTCTCTCTTGCAAATCTTTAGCCCATCGCTCTGACTTAAGCATCGGAGGGCCGGCGCCGGAAAAACCCGGCCACCAGCTTCTTGCAGGTCTTCCGGAGGACGCCGTACATCGCTGGATCGCCGCCGTTCGCCAAGCCCTCCCGGAAGCTCCTCCTCCGCAGCCAACGGCCGCCCCCGGGTCCAATTTCCAGCAACAGTAATGAGCTATTGTTTGCTCTTCAGACTCTGCTACACCACAACGAACCATAAGATTGTCGAACTCTTTAGTGTACTCCTTCACGGTTCGCATCCCTTGAGTGAATTGATACATGGTGAACAATGCATCTTGAAGATAATCTTTGAAAAGGTACTTTTTGCGAAGCTCATTTTTTATTTTCTTCCAAGTATGGATCTTGGATTTGCCTTCCTTTTCTCTTTGCAACTTAAGGCGCTTTCACTAGATTGACGCATGCTTTCGAAGTTTGACGGCTACGATCTTCCCTTTAAGCTCATCGAGGACCTCTTTGTAGTCAAAGATCCGCTCAACAGTGTTGAGCCAATCTGAAAAGATGTTGGGTTGCATTTTTCATTCGAGCTTAGGAATATCTACCATGATGTCTGGAAATCGAAATTGATGACGATGTTGGTGAGATGAGGAAGAGTTGCACCTCCTACCATGACGAGAACTTTGGTCATGGACGGTGTTGCGATCTTCTTCAGTGGTGCCGTCCTCCTCACTCGAATTTTGATCATAACGAGCCAACCTTTCGGTAAGGTTTTGGACTTGCTGCCGCAACTCACCATTCTCTATATCGCGAAGATCTCGGTCTCCATGGTTAGTTGAAGCTTGCGTCAACAGCACCATGAGAAATGCGATAGGACCCCTCTCAAAATGTCAAGAGATGATAACCTCGCTCTGATACCACTTGATACTGCTTGGATCGTTTTGCAATCCAATGGAAGTGAGAGAAAAGACAAAAAACAATTTATTTGCAAAGGAGAAAGATAAATTTCATTCAAAGCTTGGATGCTTACTCATTACAATTCATGACTATTTATAGGCAAGTCATGGGTAATATGAAAAGACAAAAGAAAATGAAAGGTTAAAAGTCACCTTGATATGGATAACTCACACAATAAAAGACATCAAATCCAAAACCAAATTCTCTTAGAGAATTTGAAAGGTTCAAAGACATTTGCCTCTTAAAATACCGATAACTTTTCAACCATAACTCTGATTCTAATGTTCTTAGGCTTGTTGGAAAGAAGAGAAAGAGACTGAAACTTTCATCTTAATAACTTTTCTAAATTTGGCTATTTAATATTCTAAAAATGGCATGCAAATTGTATGGCGTCCGCACCTGCATCATTTCCTGAGTCCACCAAAGTTTGTTTCAAACTGTTCGTTGTCACCTCATCTGCATCTGAAGAAGCCACAGTTGAGTGCGGCATATTCTATTTCCCATCGTATTTTTAGAGCTTCTATGGCATCTCTAATCCTCTTAGCTCCCACTATTAAATTTAACCTCATGTATGATGTATAAAAGCCAATGCTTGCAGCAGCTTTGCATCCTCTACAGTTCTCAAAGCACTCCAAACTCCTTTATTCATCTATCTACGTTGGTCTCAAATTAGCTATTGCACAATCCAATCAGTGGATTTGTGCAAACGAAGGTGAATCCTTCTCTTTTACGGAAGGTACAACCCCTATTTATAGATAACTAAACCATGGTGATGGTGAGTTTGGATCCGCTGCATTGCGCCGTTCATACCATAAAAGTCTAATCTCGCACAGGCCATGAAAGTCTAACTCAAGCATGCTGACGGATTTCAAGTTTCCAGCCTGAAAAATCAACCCGGCTACGGGATTGAACCGACTTCAAACGCCCTTCCCCTCCTCTTCCCACCCCCTGCTCTCTTTATCTCGTGGGTCACCAAAATGGGATCATTGTGCCCTGCCGGTGACCAACCACCAATCGCCTTATACCTCGCTATTTTAATGTTATACCAGATCATTATTTTAGAATTCAGTGGATCCCTTAAGAGATAAGGCTGGCTTAAATTATGAAATCGGATTCGTATACTTCTATTATGTATATGTAGCTGGCTTTTAACTTTGTAAGGTGTCCTCCATTATTGTACGTCTAACGTGACAGTGATAGCCTATTTTGCCCTATCACATCTTTACGTGGAACAAGAACAAGATTACCTCACGTTATCATCAAACCAGTGGCTTGCACCAATTATTTTCTATGTTTACCATAATTACATCTTCCGCAATGTCTCTCTCATCCAAATCTATTTTTTGTGCTTCAATAATGACTTGTGCTTGGGTTGAGCCTTGGACTTCTCCGTGAACAGCACATTCGATAAGAATAGAGTGAGAAAAAAAAGGATTTATGAAAACTACCAAATAGATTAAATTTTTTTTTTTGATAAAATCGGATTTAGTAAACCAATCTAGTTAAAATACATCGATGTCAATTATAAAAAAAAATATGTTAAAAATCTGAAAAAATATCTAACACAGCAATTCAAAATATTGTTTGTGTATAAATAGCCATATTCTTTCATGTCGTTGTCCTGGTGGATCAGCATGACAGACTTTTCCTTCCATCTTGAATAGGCGCAAGTTGGGGGAGAGATGCCGAAACCAAAGCATATAATATTGTAACAGAAAAAAGAAAAGGAGATGGCTAGGTCCCCACTGCGGAAGAAGTTCAGTAGTAACTGATTCCTCATGGTAGCCTTTCTAGGTAATAGTGTTGTTCTAAAGAAAACTAACCTCCTTAATTTCTAGGTTAAGGTCAACATCAAGGACAAGCGATGTGAAATATATAATTGTTCGCACCGTCATTAGATTGACATTATAAACTTGCAACTCGGAGTTTAGCGTCACCTCTAAAATCTGCATTTGTCCGGTTGCGTTATTTTCGTACCTAACACGCTATATTTTATTTTATTTTATTTTATTTAATTGCTAAAAATGCTATATTTTATTCAATTGATGCCCTGGCTGACGGTCTTCTTTCTTTTGCGTCCACGAGCACGGGGTCTTCAATTGATGCACCTTGACCATAGGTTTGATCACACCGCTTAAAATTGCAAGCCAGGAAGAAGGCCGCGCGAGCAAACTTCCTGTCTTCAGGTCACGGAGAGCAAGACTACCACTGTGCACCCGGAGTGTCCTCCAATATGGATATGGGGATGATCGGAATGATAGTCGGAGGATGGTTTGCAACCTGCATCGTAAATAAACTGGCTGAGAAGGTTTCGCTGCATTTGGACGACCGATATGATCTGCTCACGGGTGCGAAGGCTATGGCGGAGGATGTGAAGGCTAGACTTCCTCGTATCCAAACCGTGATCCAGGCAGCGGAGGGGAGGCCAATCAGGGACCCAGCTCTGGCCGCATGGCTGAGGCAACTCAAAGGTGCTGCCTACGAGGCTGACGACGTGCTGGACGAGCTTGAATTCAAGGAGCTTCATGATAAGCTGCACAGCAAGAGCAAGGTGAGCGACTTCGTATCCCCCGCTGTTAAGCTTCTCAAGCATTTTATTATGTCCGACGATGACCTGAAAAATTTGAAAAATCTTGCGGGAAATCTTGAAAAGATTTATCTTGATATCAATTGTATGGAAGAACAATTAAAGGACTACAACTCACAGCAGAGAAGTGTGACCAGAGAGACCAGCTCGATTATCCAGGACATTGTGGTGTTGGGAAGAAGGAGTGATAGATAACAAATATGAATGGAAGACTTGTTTTATTTTCTGGAAACAGAGGAAAACAGAGGATATTTTTCAGCACACAAACTTCATAACAGATAATGCCTCTTTATAGGCTTACAACCAGCGGAAACACTAAACAACCAGATAAGAACCATAAACCAGAAAACTAAGAGATAAGTCCTATCTAGAAACAAACTAGCAAAGAGATAAGTTTCGCCTAGAAACCAACTAACAAAGAGATAAGCCTTCCGAAAAACATGCTGTCAAAGTTTGAATCAGTCTTCAACAGATGGCGCCCGCCTGGGAGGAGTCATTGAAGGTGGCGCGCACGAAATAAGGGGTCCGGGCGGAGGAGAGGGAAGGGCTGGTGGCGGAGAAGGAGAGGATGGGGATCTGCGTCTTGTTGCCGAGGTCGGCGACGAATTCTGCCTGCGATGAGGTCTGGGGGCCGATGATCGCTTGGACTTGGACGTTCTTCAGCAGGTCCACCGCTGCAGCGATGAAAAGGACAATGGGTTAAATTTCTCTTTTCCTGTCTTCGTGTTCATTTCTTTTCTTGCTATCATTGCAAGAAATTCGGACATGTACAAGCAGATTGCTGGCATAGAGAGAAGCAAGTGAACTATGCAGAAGAAAATGAAGCAGAAACCAGGTTGTTCATGGCCCATGTTGATGCCGATGAGGTTTCAAATGATGTTTGGTTTGTGGACAGCGGTTGCTCCAATCATATGTGTGGCATGAAGTCAATGTTCAAGGAGCTTGATGAAACTCAAAAGAAGACAGTAAGGCTTGGTGATGATAAGCAAATTCAAGTTGAAGGAAAAGGAACTGTTGCAGTCAAGACTAGCCATGGTAAAGTAAAATTACTTTATAATGTTCATTTTGTTCCTGGTTTGGCACATAATTTGTTAAGTGTTGGGCAACTAATGGCTAGTGGATATTCAATATTGTTTGATGATGAGTCATGTGTTATTAAAGATAAAAATTCAGGGCAGGTATTGGTAAATGTTCGCATGACAAAAAATAACATGTTTCCGCTTGAAGTTTCAAATGTGGAGAATTATGCTCTTGCTGCTGGTCAAAAAGCTGAATCAAAATTATGGCATCTACGGTATGGGCATTTGAACTTAAAAGGCATGAAATTATTGAGTCAGAAAGGTATGGTTCTTGGACTACCCAAAATTGATTCTTTGGATTTATGTGAAGAATGCATTTATGGTAAACAAACAAGAAAATCATTTCCAGTTAGAAAATCTTGGAGGGCTTCTAGTTGCCTTGAATTAATACATGCTGATTTGTGTGGGCCTATGAACACCGAATCATTTGGTGGGAGTCGGTATTTTTTGCTTTTCACTGATGATTGCAGTCGTATGAGTTGGGTGTATTTTTTGAAGTATAAGTCAGAAACTTTTGAGAATTTCAAAAAGTTTAAGGCCTTAGTTGAGAAGCAAAATGATACTAGCATAAAGACTCTTCGCACAGATAGGGGCGGTGAGTTTTTGTCTAATGAATTTAACCATTTTTGTGAAGAACAAGGCATTCGCAGGGAGTTGACAGCACCCTACACTCCGGAGCAAAATGGAGTTGCTGAGCGCAAGAATCGCACTGTTGTTGAAATGGCAAGGAGCTTACTAAAAGCCAAGGAGCTTCCAAATCAGTTTTGGGCAGAAGCAGTTGCTACAGCAGTTTATCTTTTGAATATTTCACCAACAAAGGCTGTTCTAAACCAAACGCCATATGAAGCTTGGAGAGGTACAAAGCCTTTTGTAAGTCACTTAAGAATTTTTGGTTGTATTGCCTATGCTTTGGTAAATTTACAGAGTCATCATAAGCTAGATAAAAAATCAGAAAAATGCATTTTTATTGGTTATTGTTCACAATCCAAAGCATACCGGTTATATAATCCAATTAGTGGCAAAGTGATTATCAACAGAAATGTAGTGTTTAATGAAGATGCAAGCTGGAATTGGCATGGCAGCAATAAGGAAACTCAAATTCAGAAAAGAGTGGAGAGTCCATCAAGTGAAACAGCAGATCCAGCTTCATCCTTGTCAACTTCAAGCACCAGCAGCCCCATAGATTTACCTGTCTTATCTTCTTCGACTTGCAGCATCAACAATTCGTCTCCCCCAGTAGAATCTTTAGATGGGACACTTCCAAAAAAACATAGATCTTTGAAAGAAATCTATGAGACTTGCACATTTGCTTTGTATCTTGCAGATCCTACAACTTTTGAAGAAGCAGCAAAGAAAAAGGAATGGTGCAATGCAATGAAGGAAGAGCTTATGGCAATTGAGAAAAATGAAACTTGGGAGTTAGTAGACCTGCCTGAAGGAAGAAATGCTATCGGTTTGAAATGGGTGTTTAAGACAAAGTATGATGCTGATGGAATGATACAAAAGCATAAAGCAAGACTTGTGGCAAAGGGGTACTCACAGCAGCAAGGTATTGATTTTGAAGAAACATTTTCTCCGGTTGCTCGATTTGAAACGGTGAGAATTATCTTAGCCTTGGCTGCCCAATTACATTTGCCTGTTTATCAATTTGATGTTAAATCTGCCTTTTTGAATGGTAAATTGGAAGAGGAAATTTATGTTTCTCAACCTGAAGGCTTCATTATTCATGGTAAGGAAGAAAAGGTGTACAAATTGAAAAAGGCACTCTATGGGTTAAAACAGGCTCCACGGGCATGGTACAGTAAAATTGATTCCTACTTTCGAGAGAATGGATTTGATAGAAGTGAGAATGAGCCTACTCTTTATTTGAAGAAGCAAGGTAACACTGATTTGCTTATAGTCTGCCTTTATGTTGATGATATAATCTATTTGGGCTCATCTAATTCTCTTATAACTGAATTTAAAGCTAGTATGATGAGAAAATTTGAAATGTCAGATTTAGGTTTGTTGCATTACTTTCTTGGCCTTGAGGTGAAGCAAGGAAAAGATGGAGTATTTATTTCACAAAGAAGGTATGCAACAGATCTTCTTAAGAAATTTAATATGCTGAATTGCAAGATGGCAGCTACTCCCATGAATGTAAATGACAAGTTGCAGCTTGAAGACGGGACAGAAAAGGCAGATGCAAGAAACTTCAGGAGCCTGGTTGGTGGTTTAATTTATTTAACTCATACTAGGCCTGATGTAGCATTCTCTGTTGGTATGGTTTCCAGGTTTATGCATAGTCCCACGAAGCAACATTTTGGTGCAGCTAAAAGGATCTTGCGTTATATTGCTGGCACTGTGGATTATGGAATCTGGTATTTTCATGTTCCTAATTTCAGATTATTTGGCTTTACTGATAGCGATTGGGCAGGGTCACTTGATGATAGAAGAAGCACTTCAGGAAGCATTTTTAGTCTTGGATCAGGAGCTATCACTTGGAGTTCAAGAAAACAATCAACAACAGCATTATCTTCTTCAGAGGCAGAATATATGGCGGCAACTTCTTCAGCATGTCAAGCCGTATGGCTAAGGAGACTTCTTGTAGATCTTAATCAAAAACCAAGAGAAGCAACTGAAATCTTTTGTGACAACAAATCAACAATTTCAATGACTAAAAATCCTGCATTCCATGGAAGAACAAAGCATATTGACATTCGGTTCCATTTCATTCGGGACCTAGTTGCAAATGGTTTGATGACCTTAAAGTTCTGTAGCACAAATGAGCAAGTGGCAGATATATTCACAAAGTCACTCCCTTGTGAGAAGCATGTGTACTTCAGATCACAGCTTGGCATGAGCAATTTTGAATCAAGGGGGAGTGTTGAAGACTGATTAACTTTGACAGCATGTTTTTCGGAAGGCTTATCTCTTTGTTAGTTGGTTTCTAGGCGAAACTTATCTCTTTGCTAGTTTGTTTCTAGATAGGACTTATCTCTTAGTTTTCTGGTTTATGGTTCTTATCTGGTTGTTTAGTGTTTCCGCTGGTTGTAAGCCTATAAAGAGGCATTATCTGTTATGAAGTTTGTGTGCTGAAAAATATCCTCTGTTTTCCTCTGTTTCCAGAAAATAAAACAAGTCTTCCATTCATATTTGTTATCTATCACTCCTTCTTCCCAACATGTGGTTGGGAGAGACAGAGAGAGAGACATGATATTAGATGTGTTGTTGCACTTAGCTGATGAACCGGAATCTAGCATCAAAAGTGGGGCTGGGAGTAGTAGCTACCCGAGTCTTGGTGTTCTTCCTATAGTAGGCATTGGGGGTGTTGGCAAGACTGCCCTGGCTCAACTTATTTATAATGACGAAAGAGTAGCAAGGCATTTTGAGCTGAGGAAGTGGGTCTATGTGTCTGACGATTTTGATGTCAAGCGGATTTCTAAATAGCTGGCGTATGACTCGGAGCTCGCCCGGATCTCGGACGATAGTAGTTTGGATGGCATTCTAGGGAAAGTTGGAGATGATACGAGGAACAAGAGGTTTTTGTTTGTCCTTGATGATGTGTGGGATGAGACAGGTAGCAAGTGGAGAGAACTCCGTGGTGCCTTGATATCTGGAGCGAAAGGAAGCATGGTTCTGGTGACAACACAGAGTCCAGTAGTAGCAGAAGTTATGGGCACGATGGACCCGATAGAATTGAAGAGCCTACAGGAAGATGACTATTGGATACTTTTCGAACATTGTGCGTTCGGTGAAAAAATTCTTGAGGAAGAGAGAAGGGAAAAATTGCAAACAATAGGAAGGAAAATATCTGAAAAACTACATGGTTTACCTCTAGCTGGGAAGGTACTGGGAAGTTTATTGAACTCCAAACTGGATGAGGATTACTGGAAGATGATCTTAGAAAGTGAGTGGTGGGAACATGAATATGTTTTAGATAATATCCTTCCATCTCTGGCTTTAAGTTACGAACACTTGAATGCAAATCTCAAGCAATGCTTCGCTTACTGTTCCATATTTCCCAGGAGCTATGTTTTCGAAAAGGACCGGTTGGTCCAGATGTGGATGGCTCAAGGCTTTATCCAGAACAAGAGTCGGGTAAGAATGAGAATGGAGGACATCGGGGGTCAGATATATGACGAATTAACTAGCAGGTACTTCTTTCTACCAACTCTGAATGACAAGTATGTGATGCATGATCTGATAAGAGAATTGGCAGTTTTTGTTTCGTTGGATGAATGTTTGGTCATCAGCGATGAGAAAGGAGAAATTCCAGAGACAATTCGCCACCTGACTCTAAGGACTGATAAAAAAATGGATGCAATTATGGACACGTGTAGACTTCAAAACCTACGGTCCATTTTATTCTTTGGTGATAATGATTCTGAAAGATTTTACAGTTTTCTTGATGGCATGTTAAAACAATCAAAAAGCTTGCGTGTTTTGGATTTATCTTACAGTCAGGTGAAGCTGAAGAAGCTACCGGATGCTATCAGTGGGTTATCACATCTACGGTACTTAGATGTCTCCTGCACTAAGATCAAACAGCTGCCCAAATCATTTGGTAGGCTTTGCCATCTTCAAGTTTTGAGGATGCGATCCTGCCACCTTAAAAGGTTACCCGAAGACATGAACAAATTAATCAACTTGCGGCATTTATATGGAGAAGCAGACACAATTTCTCTAATTACTGGGATTGGAGATCTTATCAACCTTCAAGAATTAGAGGAATTCCGAGTCACAAAGAAAAGGCGACATGAGATTGGAGAGTTGAAGGGCTTGCGAAATCTTCGGAGACGGCTTGCGATCAAGAATCTTGAGAATGTCAATAGTAAGGAGGAGGCCATGGAGGCGATGTTGGAAGACAAAGAACACCTAACTGCATTGCATTTAGTAAAGAATTTAGATGCAAGAAGACTTCCTGATGCGGAGAAGGAGATATTTGAAGGCCTCCAACCACATCCCAGTCTTAAAGAGCTGACGATCAAGGGCTACGGAGGTACCAGATTTCCAACTTGGATGGTGGAAAGCAAGTTTCTCACCAATCTAGAATTTATTTCTCTAGATTCTTGTGGCAGGTTGAAGAGTCTGCCGCCACTAGGGCAGCTGCCTTTCCTCAAGGAACTTCATCTTGCTAACATGCCTGCCGTAAAACGAATTGGTCGTGAATTTTATGGTGACACTGGTGTGGCATTTCCATCCCTCGAGGCACTAACATTTAAGGACTTCAAGGAATGGGAGGAATGGTTGGAAGCAGATGGCGCACAATTTTTACCTCGGCTTCATGCACTCGAACTCCATAGATGCTTCAAGCTAGGGAAAGTACCCCTCCTCTTCCTGTCCTCATCGCTTGTTGAGCTCAGCCTCGTAGAATGTGGTGACTTCGGCAATGCACTGCCCGGATGTTTGCAGAGTCTCACATCTCTCACCAAGCTACACATCCAGTTTTACCACGCCCAAGTATCTCTTTGTTTATCAAATTTGAGTGCTCTCAAACATTTGGAGCTTTGGATCTGCCCGGAGATGAGGTTAGTTGGCGGGGGGTTACAGTTCCTTACGACTATTGAAAGCCTAATACTCGCAACATGTCCTAAGCTCATCGAGTCCTCAGAGCCTGTGCAGCACCACGAGGAGCAGGGACTGCGAGCTCTCAATGATCTCACCATATCCGACACGGTCCTACTTAATCTGCGGATTCTGTTGGGAAGCCTCCCCTCACTGCATCGGATGCATATTCGTTGGTGCGGTCATATGACCAACTTTACAAGGGAAGAGGATCGGAGCTATGGTTCCAGCAACTGACATCCCTTCAAGAGCTGGAGATTAATTGCTGCGACAGCCTTGAAAGCCTACCTACTTCTTTGGCAAATTTTCCCTCTGTCAGGAAGTTAGATATATTCACCTGCCCTAAGGTTAGCTCACTGCCAGGGAATGGCCTGTCTACTTCGCTCAAAGAATTACACATCGATGGATGCCCTTTGTTGAAGGATCGATGCCAAAGAGGAGGAGCTGATTGGCCAAAGATTGCTCACATACCTCTCATACGTATTGATTCCGAAACCATACAAATGCTGTGAAAAGAGAATTCGATGCCACTCCTACATCCATTCTTCAGGTAACCTTCAAGTTCTGTACATAGATAGACACATCTATATCCTAGTTATGTTTTTAAGCATGCATTTGTTTCGGTCTATAACTCGATCTTGTTTCAATTGTTCCTTGAAATATCCTTGTTGGTGCATATCTCTGCGAGGAATCAACTCACCTTGTATTCCTCCGCACAAAGACTTAAAAAAAAGTCAATGGTTGCTAGCCATGCATCTGTGGCAAGCTTGTTTTAATTAAGTGGTTAGTTCGTTCAGCTATTCCTATTGATCTCAGCTAGCTGCCTATGTCTTGCATCTGAGCTTATGCTAATAATATTTACTAAGTTTCTTGAGTTCTGACGATACTTATGGTGTTAACTTCATGCTGCATTCAATTTTTTCAAATCCTTTCACGGGCACCAGTTCTGGATATTGTAGTACAGGTTCGTTTCGTCGGTCACTTCCAATCCTTGAGCAACTTGGGGTCTTCACTAGGTCCCCTCGCGGATCTTCTTTCTATTTGGGAGCTTCACATCCAATAAATTCTTCACATGGAAGCCGAGCCCTCCATGCAAGTCGAGCCTTATCTGAATACACTGAAGTTGTTTCAAACCATCCATTATCATGACCTCATCTGCCTCTGAAGAAGCCACAGCTGAGTGCAACATATTCAATATCGCATCGTTTATTTGGAGCTGTTGTAGCATCCTCTATCTTGTTAACTCCTGCTGCTATGAAGTTTGGCCTTTTGTATGATGTATGAATGCCAATTTCTGAAACCGAATTTCTGGATCTGTTTGCAGATGACTAACCCAGAAAATTTGTCTGCCTCTCTCTCTCTCTCATAGCTCATCCAGCGCTTCTCTCTATGCGATCCCAAATCTCCTCGACGAGGGTAGTTTGAAACCCTTTTCCGCTCAACTGGATTCGATCTGCTCCTCTTTTTCTGAGGAATCTTCGAAATTTTTCGAGAAATTTTACTCGCAGGTATTGAAAATTTCTCTTTCCTCACCCTGATTTGTTGGAAAACAAGGGATCTGGTATTCGTGTTTCTCTTTAGTTTTTAGTTGCTACTGCGTTAAATCCCCAAACTTATTTATTTATCTCCCCTAAAAATCAGCCAATTAATTCTCAAAATTTTCGTCGTGGTGAGTTGTCTGCGACTCGCATAATCATATGCATGGATTAATTGGAGATTCTCATTAATGGCCCGTCCTTGTTCTCCTTCGCAGTTCCACTGGGAAGTGTAACCACTAGTATATGGATATGCAATGCCAACAAAGGCCCAATGGCTGATGATATTTGGCCTCTTCTTCCTCTTGATCTTAACCAGCAATTGGGCATGTCATACCGCTGCTTTGTCTTCCGACCAGGTTTAGCATGAAAACTTATGATTTGCATTATGGGCTGCACCTGAGTCTCCTAACATTGTTTTGTATTGTTTTTATTATAATTAGGCAAGATAATATTTTTGCAAGGAACTCGTCTTTGAGGGTTGTCTTGCAGGAAATAATTTTGGTCACATAATTTTCTGTTTATCATTGTTTTTGGCCATTGTTTTAATTATAAATTATTAATATTTATATTTCCATATACTAAATTTCATGTCAGGTGAGCAACGTGGGAAGCGGTGATGGGAGAATCTTTGGCTGTTTGCCATGCTCTCAATCTTACCTTGCCAGTTCTTATTTTGATCGCCGCAATAATAGCCTGCAAGCTTATCATATTCTAGCAGCAAAGCCAATTGATTTACTCCTTGGCAAGTTCCCCCTGCAGCCTTTCTTGATGCTGCGGTTTTTGAAGACTCGAATCTGGAATTACCCCTGAAATTCACATGGATATTAGGAATGACTTGTTGGAAAACTATGAAACTGTTATTCAGTCACCGCTGCATGCTAGACATCCGGTGAGTTTAAGGAAAAAAACAAAAAAGTTACGACACGTTATCTTGGAGCGTTTCATGTTATTTAAAACTTTGTTTGTATAGTTTTGGTGGTTGCACGTTGAAACTAGTATTTTATATAATTAAAATTTGTAATTTTAATTGGTGAATTGTTTAGTGAATGCATATAATGTACATATCAAACTTAAATTATTGAAAGTTCATTACATTCAACAACTAGGAAGCTCTCAATGCCAAATGTGTCGTGTTTTTTTCCTCATCATTTCGTGTACTGCTAATGAACTTCTTAACTTAATTGTATGCATATAGTTGGAGAATATGATATTTCTTCTGTACAAAAGGCATGCTTATTATTGTTCTGATGGTGTGTTGTATTGAATTTTCAATACTAGTCGGAGAATTGTCTCAAGTCTAATCATTGATATATTGTAATATGGGCCACTATTGAAGCCTTGGGTTGTAAGATGCCAAAGTATAACAGAAACTAGAAAAATTATACATGAAGTCTATTATCAACCTTCATGCAATGGTTAGCATCATAAAGATGAAGCAAAAAATTTTGTTTCAATCAAATATATAAAATGTGATCAGAGGCACATGGGGAGGGTGGCTGGGAGTGTGTGTCCTCATATCGTGAAGCAGAGAAATGAAAGTCCGACTTTTTGAGGAGTGAGACAGAAAAGCTACAAATTTAGATCCCTATGGTGTCCCACATGTAATGATTCTTGAATCATTCTAAACTTGATTTAAATCTATAACAACCCAGGATCTCACCCAAAATGGCTAGCCGGAAGGTATTATTTGGGTTCCTTGATCCTGTATAAGTACCCAAGATCTACCCAGCGAATAACCGATTTGGAACTAAACACACGCCTGCACGGGTCCTCACATACTTTCTCCGTTCAAGCTCTGACGTCCTCGTCAGGCTAAGAGTTCATATCTATTCAAATCTAATCACAAACACCACAATTGATCCGTGGTCAGCCCCAACGGTCCATGCTGCAGTGTCTCCTAGTCCGCATAGATTATGGGCCGGATCCGCTCTGATACCACTTGTAACAACCCAGGACCTCATCCAAAATGGCTAGCTGGAAGGTATTATTTGGGTTCCTTGATTCTGTATAAGTACCCAAGATCTACCCAGCGAATAACCGATGTGGGACTAAACACACTCCCACACAGATCCTCACATAATTTGTAACAACCTAGGATCTTATCCAAAATGGCTAGCCGGAAGGTATTATTTGGGTTACTTGATCCTGTATAAGTACCCAAGATCTACCCAGCGAATAACCGATGTGGGACTAAACACACGCCCGCACGAATCCTCACATACTCTTCCCGTTCAAGCCCTGACGTCCTCGTCAGGCTAAGAGTTCATATCTATTCAAATCTAATCACAAACACCATAATTGGCCCGTGGTCAGCCCCAACGGTCCATGCTGCAGTGTCCCCTAGTCCGCATAGATTATAGGCCGGATCTGCTCTGATACCATTTGTAACAACCAAGGACCTCATCCAAAATGGCTAGCCAGAAGGTATTATTTGGGTTCCTTGATCCTGTATAAGTACCCAAGATCTACCCAGCGAATAACCGATGTGGGACTAAACACACTCCCACACAGATCCTCACATAATTTGTAACAACCCAGGACCTCATCCAAAATGGCTAGCCGAAAGTTATAATTTGGGTTCCTTGATCCTGTATAAGTACCCAAGATCTACCCAGCGAATAACCGATGTGGGACTAAACACACGCCCGCACGAATCCTCACATACTCTTTCCGTTCAAGCCCTGACGTCCTCGTCAGGCTAAGAGTTCATATCTATTCAAATCTAATCACAAACACCATAATTGGCCCGTGGTCAGCCCCAACGGTCCATGCTGCAGTGTCCCCTAGTCCGCATAGATTATGGGCCGGATCTGCTCTGATACTATTTGTAACAACCAAGGACCTCATCCAAAATGGCTAGCCGGAAGGTATTATTTGGGTTCCTTGATCCTGTATAAGTACCCAAGATCTACCCAGCGAATAACCGATGTGGGACTAAACACACTCCCACACAGATCCTCACATAATTTGTAACAACCCAGGACCTCATCCAAAATGGCTAGCCGGAAGTTATAATTTGGGTTCCTTGATCCTGTATAAGTACCCAAGATCTACCCAGCGAATAACCGATGTGGGACTAAACACATGCCCGCATGGATCCTCACATACTCCCCCCATTCAAGCTTTGACATCCTCGTCAGGCTAAGGGTTCATATCTATTCAAATCTAATCACAAACACCACAATTGGCCCATAGTTAGCCCCAACAGATCCGTGCTGCAGTATCCCCTAGTCCGTATAGATTATGGGCCGGATCCGCTCTGATACCATTTATAACAATCCATGATCTCACCCAAAATGGCTAGCCGGAAGGTATTATTTGGGTTCCTTGATCCTGTATAAGTACCCAAGATCTACCTAGCGAATAACCGATGTGGGACTAAACACACGCCCGTACGGATCCTCACATACTGGTCCAATAGTATTATTTTTAGTTTTTGCTTAGCTCTGAAATTAACAAAGAAATTAATTAAATTTAAACATGTGAACCTGATCTGCCTACCTGAAGTAGGAGTTAAGCGAGAAGAGGTAAGTAACTTAATGCTTCAAAGTGCATTTTCGAAATTATTTGGTAAAATAATTATTAGTGGATTAATTTCGAAATATATTTTGTATTTAATAAAATGGGTCTGGCATGTTAAATTTCATTTGAAAATTTTGTTATATGCTTTGAAATCCATAAACTATGACTGGACAATTTATGAAATATGTTTCTATATATATGTATTCTCAGTATGGCTATGATCTGTTCTGTTCTGCTCTGGTCCCGCCAATGGAGATTATACGTTGGACCTATCGGCTTGTAATCTGTGAGGAACTGGTTTCGACACCGCGCCTTCGGTGATTAGAATAGTGGTTTCTGGACATCGGCTGCCATCGATGGATAAATATAGTGGATTTGGCACCTTGTGCAACCCATGCCACTGGGTTACGTGGTCGTAGCCTATTATGTTGAGATTCTGGTATCAGAGTTTTTGAAAAAAATGATAATAAGTTTTGAAAACAGTAAAATGATGTTATTTATAATTTATTCCAATCATTATCCTGTATTTTGATCTGATATGCTCGAACCCCACTTTGGGGTATTTTGTTGCTTACTGGGCTAGTATAGCTCATTATTTTATTTTCTCTGTTTTTCAGATCCAGAGGCTTGATCGCTCGGAATTGAGGAGTGCATTAAATTTACGCTATTATTCTTTCAGTTATTAGCATTTTAGATTAGTCTGAATATTTGAATTTTGTAAGCATATGCTACTTTGAAATTTTGTAAGCATATGCTACTTTGAAATTTTGTAAGACTACTTTTGACCAACTTAAATAATTATATCATTTTTGAACATCTGTATTTGCTCCGATATGTTCCGATGCCTTGCATGCCTGCGTGGCCCGCCGTGCGGGCGTGCGGCGTCTGCCGCGCCTCAAGCTCGGGGCATGACAGATTTGGTGGTATCAGAGCTCAGGTTTCAGATTTCTAGGGATTGTATTTGAAATAGTCGGATGGAGCTTAAGTTTTAGGATCTTTAGGATTCATTGGAAAGTTTGAGAGATGGATAGACATTAGGCCATTAGACGAAGGTATTTATTTGCTTTTGCTATTGATAAATTTAAGTTATTTTATCTGAATTTTGAAATACAAAAATTAGAATGCAACCTAATTATGGTCATAACCAAAGTGTGAATAAGCTATTCTGAGAGTTTTTCTTGGTAGAGCA
The DNA here is from genome assembly GCF_051530095.1 of Phoenix dactylifera. Taxonomy (NCBI): domain Eukaryota; kingdom Viridiplantae; phylum Streptophyta; class Magnoliopsida; order Arecales; family Arecaceae; genus Phoenix; species Phoenix dactylifera. Next base: position 36,427,235 of record NC_143190.1, on the reverse strand, counting down.
ATTTGTATTTTAAATTATGATTAATTAGATTTTGACTAAATTAAGTGAAGGAATATTAATCATGGGATATTATCGTGCAATATAATTATTTTGGAAGTTTAACTTGATATCAGGTGGATATTGCTTCTAGTTGAAATTAATTATTTTGGTGGCAAATTAAGGTTCATTTATAAAAAGATATTTAAAGCTTGGACTAGAAAATATTCATTGAAATCTGTATGTGGATCATGTATGAAACTCTTGTGTAGATAGAAAACATATTTGGGATGAAATTCTAGAATTTTTCTTTGACTTTACCTAGAATTTGAAATTTTAGATCTTTTCAAATTATAATGCAGATTGGTATTTTAATTGGAAGTCATTTAGTAAATTATGAGAATATTGGTTGCTTAAATTATTTTAAGCTGGTCAGCGATATTAACTTTGTGATTTGGAAATAGTTTATGATGGTTTTTCTTATTAAGGAGAATTTCAATGTCAAAGAAAATAATAGTGTTTTTGATTTTGACTGATATGGATATCATGGTGTCATTAGTGTAGGTACTTCTATCTATTATGCAAAAAAAAACATTGAAAAGTATAGTATTTTTGATTTTGATCGATATGGATATCATTGTATTATTAGTAAATTCTCTAAGTCCAGTAGATTTACAAGATCCCGAAATATTTGCAGTATTACAAATAAAAATATTTCACTTATTTAAGGAATTGATCTCAATGTAAAATCATAGAGTTTATATCTTGGTGGAATTTCTTCTAAATTTTTGAACTAGATTATTAGGTTCTTGTGAGTTAAATATTTAAAAATTAAGGCCATGAGTTGATTATGGATTTTGTATCACCATATGAGAAATGCAAGTAGGATTTCATGAGAGGCCCAAATAAGTTTAGCCTATAAGAAAAGATTCGGAATGATTAAGTAAGCTCCTGAGTAAATTAATCTAGAATCTTTTAATTATCGAAGCTTAGAATAAATATCAACTTGTATAATGGAATTGTTAAGGGAAACTAGAATTGGCTTAGTTCAAATTTAGATCTAAAATATGATTACTTGATCATATGATGGTACATATACGACAACTATCTCAAGGGTTAATCATGACCTAGTGTACTTGGGAAGCAAGGATAAAATTTTGCTTGGATATTAAAAAGAAAAAAAAATGCTGATGATGTGGGATCAATAAGAAAGTTTGGAAAATATTGATCTGAGTTGTGCAGCAAAAATTTGATGGACTGAGTAAATTTAAACTGGTCAAAAATATTGACTGTGTTTTGGTAACATGTTATGATGAAAGACTATGTTGTTCAATAATAAAAGATTTTGTTAATAAGGAAAGGTGAATACTATTGATTCTCAGGTCAATCATGATATGATTATGTTATTTCTTGGATAGACTTTGCTATTTTTGGGTATGCTAAGAAAATAATAATAAAAATGATAATTTGAACGTATCATGACTTAGGTTAGTTGATTGTTGACCAAATATGGTCTAATTTGTTAAGTATCTGAATAAACCATGCATTATTTGCTCCCATCTTATGATTATAAGTTTAAGTTAATAGCTTTGTGGCATATTGAATCATGGTATCAATGCTTTGCCTTCTTAGACCTGCTTTTGTGATTTGATGCAAATCATTTTTGAGATAAATCGTTGCTATCTAATGATCATCAGTACATATTCATTTTGTGAATCATATTCTTAGCAATATAATGATTTGACTCTAAGGTTGGTCATTATCCTTTGAGGGATCAGCACACTACCTTGATAAGTTTATGAGATCTATTTCATTTCAAGTTTTATCCCAAATGCAACTAATTTTAATCAATCCTGCTGTGAATCAATCCTGATCCGATTTTGAGTGAACATGCATCAAGATGATAATTTCAATCTGAGATTTTAGTTAGTCACTTATCTAGTGTTAATCTTACGAGTTTATATGAAAGTTTTGATAATTGATTCAAAGTTATCTATCACACTGATTTTTATCGAGGAGAATGAGATCTTGGATTTATATTATTCAATGGTATCAGAGCGGACCCGGTCCATAACCTATGTGGACTAGGGGACACTGCAGCACAGATCTATTGGGGCTGACCACGGATCGATCGTGATGTTTGTGATTAGATTTGAATGGATTTGAACCCTTAGCCTGATGAGGACGTCAGGGCTTGAACGGAGGGAGTATGTGAGGATCTGTGCAGGCGTGTGTTTAGTCCTACATCAGTTATTCGCTGGATAGATCTTGGGTACTTATACAGGATCAAGGAACCAAATAATATCTTCCGGCTAGCCATTTTGGGTGAGGTCCTGGATTGTTACAAATGTCATGCCCCCGCCTCTGCGAGGCACGTGAGGCACCTAGTGCCCACGTGGGGGCCATATGAGTGGGGAACACGGGGCTCCCCTGCCAGATATTGTCCGGTTCTGGAGCTTCACGCAAGCGTCCTTCATCCCTTTCCGATTTTGTTTTCCATCCAAAACGCGTCTGCAGGATTAGGAGATACCCGCCTCATATGCCCAGGCTCTGGAACGAGTCTTTCCGATGTAGGACTATTGGGCCTCACACCCTTCCCACCATCGGATAAGAGCTGTCCTCGGCTCTGATACCATTTGTAACTGTTAAATGTATGCCCTAGAAGCCAATCTGGCTGACACATTGTTAATTCTAGGGACATAATTTTGAACTTGACTATTTATTATTGAATAAATAAAAGGCATCTTTTCATTCATATTAATTATGTGTCTATGAATCGTCCAAGAAATTAATAAGATGATGATGCATATTCTCAAGAGTTGAGAATTTGAGCCATGTATCATTGGTGATTAATTTCTAAATGCTCCTGATCAATGGATCATCACGAGGACGGTGATCGATCCGATCAGTGCACAGATCACTTTCCTTCTGGATGGACGAGACTTGAGTCCACAGTGTAGGAACACTGAAGTGATAGTTGATCGGTTCTTTCAATTTTGAAAATAAACCACGCAATAGCACGTATCCCTTAGGATAGTGATTACGGGTGTCGGTCCACAGGGATTGGAGACAAGTTATTTTTCTTTTAAAAATAAATCAAAAAGAAAGATTTGCTAACTTGATTTAACTAAATTAATCTATGAGTACGAATTGAAATTTTATCAAAGTAAATAGATCTAGGGTTTGGAATTCACCACATAGCATTGCATCAAGGATTGTGTTCTTAGTTTTTATCATTTGGAGAGGCATGCAATTTTGGCTACAAGCCTTTTAAAATAAAAGCATAAAGAGTGTTAGGAAGATCCATCTTCGGTGTAGCATGAAGTGTCTACCTAAGTATGCTAATCTAGGATGCAGCACACTTCATCTTCCTAGGCATGGATCATCTTAGACTACTTTAGCAAACATGATTAGTAACTAGCATGCTCAAAATTTAAATATCATGAAGAAATATTTCATTGGAAATAAGAATTTAAACAGACTCCAAAATAATAAAAAAAATAAGAACTACAATTGCCCTGATACATTGCTAGGGCTTCATCCAGCCCTAGACTAGATGTTTAGCCGAACATGGCTTCCGGACGACCTCCCATCTTCAAATGAAATTGAGCACCTCTCATTCTTCCCAAAATATCACAAATATTCTCTTTCCCTCTCTCTCTCTCTTCTTTTTTTTATTTCTTTCTCTCGGCTGGTGGCTTCTTTTCTTCTTCACCGAAACAGAGTATCCTCTGTTTCTTTTCTCCCCCGAGCTCTCCCCTTTGCCACCGAACGAAAGCCTCCTTTTATAGGTCCCCAGCAAGCTTGGAGAGGGCGGAGGGCGTCAATCCGTGGCTGGATTTCGGGCGGAAGATTGGCACGCGGACGCGGTTGCTGAAAGATCGCTGGGACGACGGGAGAGGGGCTAAAGATCATGGTGCGGATGCTGTGATTCCGGGACGAGATTTGCAGATGCTGGTGGCTGGTGTGGTCGTTGGATGCTGCTGGAACGAGCTGATGTGGAAAATGGCTGGCTACGGGATCGACGGAGGAACGGTCGCAGGCGGAACACCCGGGGACGACGACGATGCCACAGGTGCTTGAATGCGGAAAATGCCTGGCTAGATGCATCGCGAGAGAAAGGGGAACGTGCGGAGAATCTGGCTATGGCTGCTGGGATTGGATCCGGATGAAAACGGAGGCGCTGGATGCGGTTGGGACGTCGGGATCACGCTTGCAGTCGGACGGAAAGGACTGGATCACGGGCGGAAGGGAAGGGCGGACGCCTGGATGGGTGAATCACGAAGGCTGAGATCATGGAAGATGTTGAAAACGTGGATCCGTCGCGTGGCACTCGTGGCTGGAACGGGAGGGAGGAGCAAATTTCGGTCGTGATGCTCAATTTGGGGCGCCTGAATTTCTGAAGTAACCTGTGTGACTTGTGTTCGAACCCAACCAAGCAGCAGCCGAGGATTGGATCCTATTCAGCAGGCGAAGACTGACTAATCCAAATCAGAACCAAGTAGAGGAGGATTAGGCGCCTGAAGTTCAGCCTCTTAGTGCTGAACCTTGGGTCAACACAATCTCCTCCTTGAATGTTTTTATGAAAGATCTCAACCAGAAGAGAGACAAATTCAGAGTCTGTTTTAAGAAAAGTATTATTTACCTCTTACCATAATTTAAATTTATTTCATTGTTTATTCAATTTCTTGGTAAAACAAGTAGTTATCCGTTTAAGATCATTGATAAGTGCTGGAAAAAGAATATTAAATTATAGATTAATCAGCACTTATCACACCCCCAAACCTATGTTTTGCTAGTCCTCGAGCAAAATAAAATTAGAAAAGAAAAACTCTAACTCACTTTCGCAGGCATCGCGATTGCATTTACCATATGCAACATGGCTTTAAACCCCTAGGTTACCCTAGTGGACGAGTTATAGTCTCGTGAGAGTTTTCAGTGAAGATACCCACAAACTTCAATAATTCATATTTTTTTTAATTATTATTATTATTTTTTTATTATTATATTTTTATTTATTATTATTATTATTATTATTATTATTATTATTATTATTATTATTATTATTATTTTAGATCGATTGATCTATGAAGTGACAATCGAATTCTAAATGCATACTAGTAAAGAATTTCAAAAACTCTCTTTTTTTTTTATTATTATTATCTAAGATACATAAATGATAAGAATTTCAAAGCACACACGGTTTTATTTACTAAGTCAGCCCAAATTCTAGGTTAGTATGCAATCTAAGTTAAAGTCATTAAGTTTCCTTTTAGGGAGTTGTAAGACTTATTTATACTGGAGTGCTCGGTGAAATCTGGACCGTACACAAGCTAAGGGTTCGGATCTCCAAAATATTGTTAATACTAGTAGTTTCCAAGGATTGGTCGAAAAGACCTACTCACTGATTCAAAATCATCTTATCTGCAAGATTTCAAGAGTTGTGGATGTTTACTTTAGTACCTCACGGGCTTTATCTGTAATATTCCAGTTTACTCGAATTTTTACAACGACGGCTTTCACACTATTGTCTTTTCGGTCAATACAACATTTTTTTCTTTTTTCCTTTTTTTTCAAGAAAGATATATAAATTGTGCACTTTTACTCTTGTGGTGATTTCTCCGTGTAACGAGCAATCAGTCGACAACTCTCACACTAGTTGGCATAAGGTGTCGGGCATCAAGACTCCCCTACGGACTTATGCTCGGAGTCCTCATCACAAGCCCACTTGACCTTTGACAATAGGTAGCCCTTTTCGATGTTCCTGACTAAATTCATTTTTATTGATTTTTTTTTTTTTGGATTAGATAAGTATGATTCATCAGGGTCCAAGGTTGCTACCATACTCTCAACATAATGTCGAGCCTAGACCTTAGAAGAGTCGGCCAGTGTGTAGTGAAATTCCAAAGTATTAATTAGCTTACAACTCCCTAAGAGAGACTTAATAAAAAGAACTTAAATTTGTATTACTTCCCACTAGTCATTGGGCTTTTTAGATTTTATATACCTTGTGTGTTTATCATTCTCGCATAAATGTATATAAATTAGGTTTTTTTTTTAACAAAACTTTTTTTAATAATTTTTTTTATTATTATTTTATGAAAATAAACATATTTTAAATTTTTTTTATTTTTTTAAAAAAATGATTTTTTTATTATTTTTTTAAAACTTTTTTTTGATGAAAATCAAGATGAATACCCCCAAACCTAAACCTAACATTGTCCTCAATGTTAAGAAATAATCTAAGAGAATTGGGTTGCCTCCCAACAAGCGCTAAGTTTATTGTCTTCAGCCAGACACAGTGGGTCCTTAATTATTTTGATAAACAGGGTTCGTTAAATTAAGGGATTCGATCAATTGCCCGTCGGCAACACAGTCTACATAAGGTTTTAACCTTTGACCATTGACTTTTAAAACATGTCCACCATTGAGGTGTTGGATCTCTACTGCACCATAAGGAGAAACCTTTTTCACTACGAATGGTCCATCCCACCTAGAGCGAAGTTTACCCGGGAAGAGTCGCAACTTGGAATTGAACAGCCAAACCTTTTGACCAGGTTCAAAGGACTTACGGTTAATATTTTTATCATGAAAAGCCTTAGTCCTTGCTTTATAAATTTTAGCATTTTCATAAGCCTCATTACGCAATTCTTCAAGTTCACTTAGTTGGAGTTTTCGGTGAGGACCAGCTACTGCCATATCTAAGTTAAATTTTTTTATAGCCCAGAAAGCTCTATGTTCAAGTTCTACCGGTAAGTGACAAGCTTTACCAAAAACTAATCGGTAGGGGGACATGCCAATAGGAGTTTTGTAGGCGGTACGGTAAGCCCAGAGTGCATCATTTATCCTTTGAGACCAATCTTTCCTATCGGAACGTACCGTTTTCTCTAAGATGTGTTTTAACTCTCTATTGGACACCTCGACTTGTCCACTCGTTTGGGGATGGTATGGGGTAGCAACTTTGTGGGTGATGTTATATTTGCGAACCAAAGCCTTGAAAGATCGGTTGCAAAAATGAGATCCCCCATCACTGATAATGGCTCGGGGTGTACCAAAACGACAAAAGATGTTTTCATGTAAAAATTTAATCACAACCTTGTGGTCATTAGTTTTAGTGGCGACAGCTTCTACCCATTTTGAAACATAATCAACCCCTACCAGAATATATTCGAAACCAAAGGATGGTGGGAAAGGGCCCATGAAGTCAATACCCCAGACATCAAAGATTTCTACAATTAAAATAGGATTGAGAGGCATCATATCTCTACGAGAGATGGTACCCATCCGTTGGCACCGTTCACAAGTTTGGCAAAAGTTATGGGCATCTTTGAAAAGTGTGGGCCAATAAAATCCACTTTGTAAAAATTTTGCTGCAGTTTTTCTACCCCCAAAATGTCCCCCACAAGCTTGTGAATGGCAGAATGAAAGAATACTTTGAAATTCACATTCAGGGACACATCGACGGATGACTTGATCGGGACAATACTTGAATAAATCAAGATCATCCCAATAATAGAACTTTACTTGTGAAAAGAATCGGTTCTTATCTTGAGTTGACCAATCATCAGGAATTCGTCCTATGGCAAGGTAATTCACTATGTTTGCAAACCATGGCGTTTTTATTCTTTGTACCTCAAATAATTGTTCATCTGGAAAAGAATCGTGTAAGGGTGAGGTATTTTTACCAGAGGGCTCAAGAAGAATCCTAGATAAGTGGTCCGCTACGACATTTGCAGTTCCTTTCTTGTCACGAATTTTTAGGTCAAATTCTTGTAGTAAAAGAATCCATCGAATCAAACGGGGTTTGGTATCCTTCTTTGCAAGAAGGTGTCGAAGGGCAGCATGATCAGTGAATACGGTAACCTTGGATCCTAATAAGTAAGATCGAAACTTGTCTAGTGCGAATACTACCGCTAGCAATTCTTTCTCAGTGGTGGTGTAGTTTAATTGTGCATCTGAGAGTGCTTTACTAGCGTAGTAGATGACATGAGGTACCTTATCTAGCCGTTGCCCTAAAACTGCCCCAATGGCATAGTCGGATGCGTCACACATTAGTTCAAATGGAAGGGTCCAATTAGGGGGCCGTATGATAGGTGCAGTGGTCAATTTCGAGCGAAGATTTTCAAATGCCTCCTCGCATGTTTTATCAGAGACAAAGGGAGTGTCCTTGGCAAGAAGATTGCACAAGGATTTGGAAATCTTACTGAAATCCTGAATGAAGCGACGGTAGAAACTAGCATGGCCAAGGAATGATCGGATTTGTTTCACAGTTTTGGGTGGAGGGAGATTGGAAATAAGATCGACTTTGGCTTTATCTACTTCAATGCCCCTCTTGGATACGACGTGTCCTAAAACTATGCCTTCTTGAACCATAAAATGGCTCTTTTCCCAACTTAGTACTAGGTTGGTCTCCTTACATCTTTTCAAAACTAAGGTCAAATTGTCTAGACAATCATCAAAAGATAGGCCAAAAACTGAGAAATCATCAATGAACACTTCTAGAAAGTTTTCTACCATATCTGAAAAGATGGCCATCATGCATCGTTGAAAAGTTGCGGGTGCATTACATAGTCCAAAAGGCATCCTCCTATATGCAAATGTCCCAAATGGGCAAGTAAAGGTGGTCTTCTCTTGATCGTCTGGGTAGACAGGTACTTGGTTATATCCAGAATAACCATCTAAGAAGCAGTAGAAACCTTGACCAGCCAACCGTTCCAAAATTTGATCTATGAAAGGTAGAGGGAAATGGTCCTTCCTAGTCATTGAATTAAGTTTTCTATAGTCAATGCACACGCGCCAACCCGTGGTTGTGCGTGTTTGTATTAATTCTCCTTCCGTATTCTCAATCACAGTGATACCTGATTTCTTGGGTACCACTTGTGTCGGACTCACCCACTTACTATCAGAAATTGGATAAATGATTCCGGCATCTAATAACTTCACCACTTCTTTCTTGACTACCTCGTTCATGTTAGGATTGAGTCTTCTTTGCATTTCTCGGATAGGCTTTGCATCATCTTCGAGATGAATTCGATGCATGCAAACAGAGGGGTCAACCCCTTTCAAATCGGCTACAGACCATCCTATGGCATGTTTATTTTCTTCTAGCACCCTCAAAAGTTTACCCTCCTGTTCAGTAGATAAGTTGGCTGCGATAATTACAGGGAGGCTATCTTCTGGTCCTAGAAAGGCATACTTAAGATTTGTTGGAAGTGGCTTTAACTCAAGTTTAGGTGGTGAATCAATGGAAGGACAAAGTGGCGCGCTACAATGGGAGGAAGAGGTTCAGGTCGGCTCTTCCAAGGAAGGGAACTCACTGGAGATTGATTGTCAAGTAAGATGTTAACTTCTTCTATGGCCTTGTCTATATCAAAGTTGTCAATGTCAAAATGGGCCAGACATGCCTCTAAGGGGTCATCTGCTAAGATATAGGGAAGGGCTTCCTCTACAAGATCATCCATTTCGTCAATTAGGCAACACTCGTCTTCCCTCACATGTTGGTCAGCGGCATGAAAAACATTCAATTTAATTTTCATGTTCCCAAATGATATATCCATTGCCCCAGTTCTACAGTTGATGCATGCATTGGCTGTCGCTAAAAAGGGACGACCAAGAATCACAGGGATTTGTTTTTTTAGGTTGGGCACATGTTCCATGTCAAGGACGATAAAATCTACTGGAAAATAGAACTTGTCTACCTTGACAAGAACATCTTCAATCATCCCCCGTGGTATCTTCACAGATCGATCAGCCAATTGTAAGGACACCGAGGTAGGTTTTAATTCACCTAACCCAAATTTCTCATAGACTGAATAGGGTAGAAGATTCACACTTGCCCCTAGATCTAAGAGCGCTCGGTCAATGGAGTTATCTCCTATGACACAGGAAATAGTGGGAGCGCCAGGATCTTTGAATTTTGGAGGGGTGTTGTATTGGAGAATGGAACTTACCTGTTCAGTAAGTAAGACCTTTTTAGGCACATGTGTCCTAGATTTTCGCTTTTGGGTGCAAAGGTCTTTGAGAAATTTGGCGTAGGAGGGAACTTATTTGATGGCATCAAGAAGTGGAAGGTTGATTTTAACTTGTTTGAACACCTCCATCATCTCTTCTAGTGAAGTTCCCTTCTTGCCAAAGGGAGTGGGTGCATTAAGTGCTTCAGAAAATGGAGCCTTTGGAGTATGGGTTGTGACAGATGGTGGACTAGCTGAAGAAGGTTTTGGGTTTTCATGTGAAACATTCCTCTCCTCTTCTTCATCTTCCTTATTGTTACCCTCCCCAACCTTATTATCTATTATACATCCACTCCTTAGGGTAGTCAAAGCATTAGCTTGCTCATGATTTAGGCGAGTTTCTTGAGCCACATATTGTCCCCTAGGATTACTCATTGGTTGACTTGGAAGCTTACCTTCCTCTCGTTTATTTAATGCATTGGCTAGTTGACCCATTTGGGATTCTAGCTTAGCAATTGATTGTGTGTGAGAGTGCAATAGTTGTGTATTTGCCTCCAAACCTTGAAGGGCAGTCAACACCTTCTCCTCAAAGGCTGTATTTCTTTGGGTTGGAGGGGGAGGGTATTGAAATTGAGTTGAGGGACGGTAGAGATGAAAATTCTGAGGATTTTGAAAATTTTGAGAGTGGGGTTGGGCAGAGTTTGAAGCTTGCTGTCTCCAAGAGAAATTTGGATGATTCCGCCATCCCGGATTATATGTATTGGAAAATGGATCATTACCCGGTCTGGGCTGTGTTTGGGCAGCATTGATGTGTTCTTGCACGAGTTCGGGAAATTGGGGTGCTGAGGGGCACTCATGAATAGAATGTGATGGGCTAGAACAGATAGCACACACTTGTGCTTGGGAAGAGCTAATGACATGTCCCCCTACCATCAGTTGGTCAATCTTATGGGACAATGCATCTACCTTGCTAGACAGGTCCATAGAATTACTTATTTCACAAATGGTTCCTCTTCTTTGAGAATTCGGGGGTGCTTGACGAGAACATGAAGCATGGTGGAGAGAGTTTTCATTAAGATTTTCAAATAATTGCCATGCTTCATGCTCATTTCGAAGCATGAAAGTCCCCCCGCATGCAGCATCAATCATATGACGGTTTCGTTCAGTCAATCCATCATAGAAGCATTGCACTAGCTGCCACTTAGGTATTTGATGATGTGGGCATTTACGGATTAGGTCACGAAATCTCTCCCAAGTTTCATGAAATTCTTCTTCCTCGGTTTGGGAGAAGCTTGTGATAGCACGTCTAAACTGGTTCGTTCTTCCTATGGAAAAGTATTTTTTTAAGAATTCTTGTTGCATTTGACCCCAGGAATGAATCGAATTGGCCTCTAAAAAATTCAGCCATTGCTTAGCTCTATCTTTAAGGGAGAAGGGGAATAATCTAAGTTTTAAAGCATCATCAGTGAAATTTTGAATCTTGACAGTGGTGCAAATCTCAAGGAATTCATCTAGGTGTTTATATGGGTCTTCATTGGTGAGCCCATAAAAAGATGGAAGCATTTGGATCACACTAGACTTTATTTCATATTGTACCGCTGCTACTTCAGGTAATCGAATGCAAGATGGGGAAGTGTAAATGGTGGGAGTAAAGTACTCCCTCAGGAGTTTGGGTTGTTCTTCAGCCATCTTAAGAGGTGGGGATGATCCTAATGTTTTGATCTTAGCTCGAATGTTCCTAAGGGTTCGTTCTATTTCAGGGTCGAAAGGTAATAGATTTTGTACTCTAGAACGACTACCGTGCATACACTAGTACTCGATCAATCAAGCATGCAATAAAAGAGAAAAGCATATCAATCCTAGTCTTTGACCTAAAATCACTAGACAGCTCCTAACCGGTTTGAAGAGGGCACCTAAGCCTCCAATCCGGTCTAATGAACCGAGTTGACCAGGTAAGCTCCCAGGTAAGTGGAGGGGTCACGATGCGTTCGCAAAGGTCCCACTTAAAACCCACTTGCCTCGAACAGATGAACTGTCTCCCTTATAGGGACAAAGCTTGCCTAGACATCAACTAAGCCACAGAGCGAAATTGGTGCAACCTTCGATGATCTTCGTCCTATTGAGCTCGAATGTCCCTAGGAGCCAACGTCTAATTGATTTTAATTAACGATGACGCTATGTGAGATTGAGTTCACCTAAGTTGGGCAAGAGTCCGGTGATGAAATCCGGCTCTTATCTTGTTGGGGTGATTGCCCTTACTATGTGCAAATTGATTTGTGTATGTGTATCAAGCATGCATTCACAATTTTGCTATAATTAAAATCAAACAATCACCACAAAATTTCAAACCAATAATTAATTTAAATAAGAAAAGTTTAGAGGTTACCAAAGGAAATTTCTCCAGCAATTTAATTTTTTTTTTTCAAACCTCTACAGCATTTCTTTTCCGGCAGTTCTCCTTTTGATCATCCCAGATTTTTTTTTTCCTCGATTCCTGATAAAAAAAACTAAATTAATAAATAAAAATTAGTAAGGGAGAAAAAGAAGATAAGAAAAGTAACAATAATAGAATTTTTTTTAAAATTTTTTTTTAATTTTTAAATAATTTTTTTTAATAAGAAAAATAACTATGCTAGCAATCCCCGGCAACGGCGCCAAAAATTGATCGGTTCTTTCAATTTTGAAAATAAACCACGCAATAGCACGTATCCCGTAGGATAGTGATTACGGGTGTCGGTCCACAGGGATTTGAGACAAGTTATTTTTCTTTTAAAAATAAATCAAAAAGAAGGATTTGCTAACTTGATTTAACTAAATTAATCTATGAGTACGAATTGAAATTTTATCAAAGTAAATAGATCTAGGGTTTGGAATTCACCACATAGCATTGCATCAAGGATTGTGTTCTTAGTTTTTATCATTTGGAGAGGCATGCAATTTTGGCTACAAGCCTTTTAAAATAAAAGCATAAAGAGTGTTAGGAAGATCCATCTTCGGTGTAGCATGAAGTGTCTACCTAAGTATGCTAATCTAGGATGCAGCACACTTCATCTTCCTAGGCATGGATCATCTTAGACTACTTTAGCAAACATGATTAGTAACTAGCATGCTCAAAATTTAAATATCATGAAGAAATATTTCATTGGAAATAAGAATTTAAACAGACTCCAAAATAATAAAAAAAATAAGAACTACAATTGCCCTGATACATTGCTAGGGCTTCATCCAGCCCTAGACTAGATGTTTAGCCGAACATGGCTTCCGGACGACCTCCCATCTTCAAATGAAATTGAGCACCTCTCATTCTTCCCAAAATATCACAAATATTCTCTTTCCCTCTCTCTCTCTTCTTTTTTTTATTTCTTTCTCTCGGCTGGTGGCTTCTTTTCTTCTTCACCGAAACAGAGTATCCTCTGTTTCTTTTCTCCCCCGAGCTCTCCCCTTTGCCACCGAACGATGGCCTCCTTTTATAGGTCCCCAGCAAGCTTGGAGAGGGCGGAGGGCGTCAATCCGTGGCTGGATTTCGGGCGGAAGATTGGCACGCGGACGCGGTTGCTGAAAGATCGCTGGGACGACGGGAGAGGGGCTGAAGATCATGGTGCGGATGCTGTGATTCCGGGACGAGATTTGCAGATGCTGGTGGCTGGTGTGGTCGTTGGATGCTGCTGGAACGGGCTGATGTGGAAAATGGCTGGCTGCGGGATCGACGGAGGAACAGTCGCAGGCGGAACACCCGGGGACGACGACGATGCCACAGGTGCTTGAATGCGAAAAATGCCTGGCTGGATGCATCGCGGGAGAAAGGGGAACGTGCGGAGAATCTGGCTATGGCTGCTGGGATTGGATCCGGATGAAAACGGAGGCGCTGGATGCGGTTGGGACGTCGGGATCACGCTTGCAGTCGGACGGAAAGGACTGGATCACGGGCGGAAGGGAAGGGCGGACGCCTGGATGGGTGAATCACGAAGGCTGAGATCATGGAAGATGTTGAAAACGTGGATCCGTCGCGTGGGACTCGTGGCTGGAACGGGAGGGAGGAGCAAATTTCGGCCGTGATGCTCAATTTGGGGCGCCTGAATTTCTGAAGTAACCTGTGTGACTTGTGTTCGAACCCAACCAAGCAGCAGCCGAGGATTGGATCCTATTCAGCAGGCGAAGACTGACTAATCCAAATCAGAACCAAGTAGAGGAGGATTAGGCGCCTGAAGTTCAGCCTCTTAGTGCTGAACCTTGGGTCAACACAATCTCCTCCTTGAATGTTTTTATGAAAGATCTCAACTAGAAGAGAGACAAATTCAGAGTCTGTTTTAAGAAAAGTATTATTTACCTCTTACCATAATTTAAATTTATTTCATTGTTTATTCAATTTCTTGGTAAAACAAGTAGTTATCCGTTTAAGATCATTGATAAGTGCTGGAAAAAGAATATTAAATTATAGATTAATCAGCACTTATCAATAGTGCAGGTGCTTGTTAGAGAACAAGGGTACTGAGCGTGACCAAGATAAAAAGTTACTTGGACGTCTATCCACTCGTCAGTGACTTGCTTGATGTTGCAGTAGTATGACTGGTCCTTTGACCTGCGGTGCTTCGGCTACTCACAGTGAGGTTATTGTAGTTTGACTACACGTATACATGGTCTCTAGTCATATGGGTCCTTGTAGTGTAGATTGGCTGCAGTAAGTTCACTGTAGGAGTAGGGTATGCACTTACATGGAATCTATCGACCTTGATAGAAGAGGAGTGATCCTATGTGATTTGTTAGACTGAGTTCTAAGACCTTGGCCAGGGCAGTAATATAAAGTGGAGAAAGAGTTTTCCACTATCGAACTCGAGTCAAATAAATCTTGACATATGACAGACGAAGGGGTTTGACGAGTTATCCATGACCTCCGTCCTGTAGGGATCCACGATAGAAGGACTGTATCGCATGATAACTGCACCTAGAGGTTCATCATTCTATTCTGCTGGGTAGCCACTACATGCTGCTAGGTGTCACTGGTGGATGGTGGGACTCATAGGGATTATCTCGATGATCGATAAGCCCTAATGAGTAGATTTGGAATCGTTCCGACCCATTGAAAGGAGTTTTCAATGATATTGTGATAGAGATCACAATATATCTCACTACCAGTCAGAGTAGAACCTATGGGGTCACACACACTAGAGGCATTGACCGATCCGATGGTTGAATCGTGATTAGGAATCACAAGTAATCAATTCGATTGATAATAAGCTGAAGAAGGAACAAAGAGAATTAATTAATTGGACTTAAAACAAGAGTCCTACTTGGAGTAGGATTCCTAGAGTCCTAATTGGATTAGGACTAGGAATCCTACTTGGACTGAGATTCCTACTTGGACTGGGATTCCTACTTGGACTGGAAATCCTATTTGGAGTAGGACTGGGATTCCTACTTGGAGTAGGATTCCTACAATCCTAATTAGATTAGAAGTTTTGAATTAAATTTGGATTCCTACTTGGAGTAGGATTCCTAGAGTCCTAATCGGATTAGGACTTTGAATTCAAATTAGAGTCCTAATTGGATTAGGACTAGAATTAAACAAGTCCTAATTGGATTAGGATTTCTTAAGTCCTAATTAATTATTAATCTAATGAATCAACATGACTCCTAATTGGATTAGGATTGAAGAGTTCAATTGAGTCATGGTTCATTCAAGTTCTAATTGGATTAGGACTAGCATAGATTGAACCCAATTGATTCATGATTTGGACTAAACCAAATAGGAGCCCTAGATGCCTTTATAAGGCTTTGAAAGGAGGTGCCCTAATGATAAGTGAAGCCCTCCTCCTCTCCATCACGTGGCCACCCTCCTCTCCTCTCTTTTCAGCCACCAACAACAAAGGAAAAAAAAAGGATCTTGGTGGCCTCCTTCTTCCTCCATCGTTTGGTTCCAACGCAAGGAAGAAAAAGAAGGCTGCAGGGCTTCGTTCCTCTTCTTCTCTTCATCCTTCTTCTTCCTCCTTCCAAGCACAATCAAGGATTGATTGAAAGGGAGGATATCAGCCATCAAAGTTATCTCTACAAGGGAGCTAGCACCCCGGGGAGATAGAAAGCTTGGATCGGTTTTCTGCTTCGTGTGGATACCCGTAGAGGCCGGGCACTTGAACGGCTTCAAGCGAACCTTCATCCTAAACCACGATCATCAGTTTGCGGTGATCATCTACCCGCACAAAGGTGAAGATATGATCTTCTAATGTTATTTAAAAGTTTTTAATCCTTATCTATCTACGAACGGTTTTTAAACAACGTTCATGCGATGAACGGTTGATCCCGCACATGCCTCTTCCGCTGCATCTGAATTTTTGAATTTTCTGCGGCATGATCGGAGTTTCTAACAGTGGTATCAGAGCCTAGGCTTCGTAGATTAAGGTAAGGATTAATTATTAGTAGGCTTATTAGATCTGAAAATTGAAAGATTATGCATGCTGAAAATTTTCTGCATGCAGATTTTTTCTAGGGTGCTGATTTTTGCATGCTGATTTTTATGTGATAAGATGATGATTCTAATTGCATTGTTAATGAGATTACAAAGTTTAGAATCATGATTAGCATGATCAGCAACCTATGTCATGATATAATCAGTTAGTTTTCAGATCTGAAAATTATAATTGCTGCATGTGGTGATGATCATAGGATTCAAACCCTTTTGGTATCAAATGTAATGACCTGCGATGTGATCTGTGATGTCATTTAATTTTTCAGATGCTTGCATGCATCTTATTTGATGTTTTGAGAGGCCTGCGTGCCTCCTAAAAGGAGATGTAATTTATTATTATTTTTATTTTACATCTGGTTGTATTTCTGTGATGTTATGTACGTCAACGATCAAGTTGAAGACAAGGCATGAGATGAACAGGTGATCTAAGCGGTTGATGGCGATTGGATCAAGAGTTGATCAAGGATCGAATCAAGGAGGCTTGGAACCAATTCAAGAGTTGAAGACCAGTTGATCGATTGACGTGCATGTGCTTGTAATACGACCTAACTAGAATCTATGATCATCACCTATTTAAAGTTTAGCTTTAATTATTGCTGCGATTATAACTGCCTGCAATGTGCCGTTTGCATGTGATGTGAATGAGAGTCGGGTAGATAGGTTTACATGTGATGTAGCAAACCCAATTGAGACCTTAATTAAAACCTCCTCAATCAAGTCGAGAGCGAACCAACATGAGCAAGTCATATTAGATTAATTGATCTAATTGGTGTCTAGGAAAGCATGAAAGGTGGTTACTTAATTAGGACCTTACTCTTTGAGTAAGGGGAGCCTCCCACCTGCTTACCTGGCCAATTGTTCGATTACCTCTTATGAAGAGCTCAAGTTGCAAACACTAAGACCTGATTAACAAATATTAAGTCAATAGGTCTTCCACTGTAGTAGAGCTGCTAAGGCCTTTCTGATGTTGATTTGTCTCGGCTGGATACAGTGGTCAAGTTGCATCGGGGGGCTGGACCTCTCTATAGACATGAGATGTTGTAGGGTAAAGATGGGGTTGGGCACCAATAACTGTTAGGTGAGGACCCAATGACGACTTTATTTCTACGGTTATACGGTGGGTCTGACTTAACTAAGAAATGAGACCAATAACTGTTAGGTGAGGTTTTCATGGCTTAGAGACCAAGTTACACTGCAACATGCTTGAGAAGCATTGTACAAGAGTTGTACATTCATCAATCTATGTGTCACCAATAACTGTTAGGTGAGGTGGCATGTAAATCGGTGGAACCGCAGTACCCACTAGAAACCCTAGTCGTGTAGGATTTCCGTTTTCCTACCAGGGGAGTGTGAGGAATTCGAGAAAATAGTGGGAGGTACATTTGTTCTAAAAGATCCTAGAACAAATTAGAATCAAGTACAAAATTCTAACTAGAATCTTTACTCTCTGAGGATTATAAAGTCAGCTTCTAGACTCTTAACTCATATCCTATAGAACAACCGTTTGACCAAATCCAATTATAAAGACTGGCTCCGCAAATTTCAAAATAGTTTTGAATTATGAGAAATTCGGGTATATGCTAGACCATGGAATCCCCGTGTTACCAATCCGTCCGATCACTGATCAGCGTAAGATGCTTGTTAAAGTGGACGAACAATGACAATAAAGTTAGGTGCTGCACAATGGCATCCATGTCCAATGCATTACAATGCCAGCATGAGAATATAAAGACTGCCAGGGACATTAAATCACCTGCAAGAGTTGTATGGTGATCAGAGTTACGCAGCTCAGTTTGAAGTATCCAAGAGGCTCTTCAAAACCAAGATGCACGATGGGCAGTATGTCCATGATCATGGTTTGACCATGATAAAGGACTTAAAGAAGCTTGAGAAGCTCGGCATGACCATGCACAAGGAACTGCAAATGGATTTGATCCCGTAATCCCTTCTAGCTTCATATGAACAATTTATAGTAAATTACCATATGAACAAGATTGTATGCACCAAAACAGAATTGTTAAAAAAATTGGTAACTACCTTAGGGACGCTGAAGAGTTCAAGGGGCATCGTTCTCACTGTTGAGTTGATTTCTACTTCCAAGAGAGAGTCTATTTGGAAGAAGAAAAAGCCTGCGAAGAAACAGAAGACCGAGAAAATGCCAAATGAGGAAGTTCCAAGAAAAGGCCAATTGCAAGAAAAAATGTTTCCATTGCATCATGGACGGCCATTGGAAGAGGAACTGTCCTACATACATGGGAAAGCATAAAGAACATAAAGGGTGACAGACCTTCAGAAGGTATGTCAGAAATGCTCAGGATACTTAGGGACTGTTACCTATTGCTAGCAGAAATTTGATTTCTGTATTTTATTTAGCATAGAAAGATTTTTATTTGAAAAATAAATTGATTCAACATGGTTTTATGATTGACAGTCTCTATCACATACATATGGATGTATCTGTAAATATATCTGAGCAAACAGTGAATACCATAGGATCTAATAGATCCAAAAATGAGATAAATCTAAAGTATTTGTGGCACCTCAGGCTTGGCCATATAGGAGAAGACAGAATAAACAAATTGGAGAAACATGAGCTTTTGGGCTCATTGACTTTCGAGTCATATTTGATTTGTGAATTCTGCCTTCAAGGAAAGATGGCCAAATTATCCTTTGTAGGACACAGGGAGGTCCACTAAAATACTTACCCTACACTACAAAAAAAAGGATCTTTCCCGGCGCTTTTTTCAACCTTTACCGACGCTTATAAGCGTCGGTAAAGACCCGACCGTCGCTATTCAAAGCGTCGCCGAAGCGTCGACGATACCTGAGTGGGAAAAATTTTTTCCGACGCGGCTGGGAAGCGTTGCAAAAGGTCGGTTTTTAGCGACGCTT
Organism: Phoenix dactylifera; assembly: GCF_051530095.1. Taxonomy (NCBI): domain Eukaryota; kingdom Viridiplantae; phylum Streptophyta; class Magnoliopsida; order Arecales; family Arecaceae; genus Phoenix; species Phoenix dactylifera. The sequence continues at coordinate 36,407,957 of NC_143190.1, read as the reverse complement.
TTTAGCAACGCTTAAAAGCGTCGGCGTTAGCCCTACGTTTTTAAAAAAAAAAATATTTTTCATCGGGGACTTGCTGTCCCCGATGGTTCTTGGCTTAAGCTTCAGGGTGGGCCGCTAGAGCTTCATAGCAGGAGATTACTGGGAATTGCAAATCAAGATCGACAGCAGATGTCACCAACAAAACCCGCGATTGAAGATACAGCTTGATTCTAATTACTGGGAATTGCAAATACCTTGGTGTATTCAAATTTCACCCGACGTCGTATTCACTAGCGTTGCATCCCTTGGCCCCGATGGTGACCAGGAGAAGCTTCATGGCAACCTCATCTTCCACAGAGTTCTCCCCGGTCAGGAACTCCAGCTCGGCGTCGCTGATCTACTCTCTGACCTCTGCGGGCGACGGCCAAAGGGGCAGCCGGAGATTGGGGTCGTAGGAGAGCAGAGCACCAGCTTCCTTGGCCACCTCCATCGCCCTCAGATGCGCCGATTTGCAGGGTTCCACAATTAAGAAAATGAAAAACAAAAAAACAATACCGGAAGAACTAGAAAAATTAAAAAATCAGAACATACTCTTCTCTCCCGATCTCCTTCTCCAGATGCCTCCGAGCCCTTCGAACGTTCCTTGGGGCCTGATCCAATTTCTTCTCTGCCACGAGCTGCGGCCTGGGCCTCCGATGAGCGGAGGGTGAGAGGAGGAGGAGTTCTTGGAGGGAGATGGGGCTGCAAGGGTGGATGGAGAGGTGAGGGGGAGATGAAACTTACGAGATGGACGGGGTCCTCCATCTACCTACATCCATGGCCGCTCATCTCGTCGGACCACAGCCCGCCCGCCGTCACCGCCATATCCTCAGCTCGGAGGGGGTAGAACACCTTTCTCGATGGCCACCGTCGTCCTCGAAGCTCGGAGGGGGAGGGGGATCCGAAGCAGAGGGTAGCCAACTTGGATCGGGGAGGAAGGAGGGGGGGATGGCTGCTGGGTGAAAGGGTTAGGGTTTGTGAAAAAAGGCAGAGGATCGGGGAGGAAAAAGGAGGGATCCGGGAGGAAGGAGGGGGGGGGGTGGGGGATGGCGGCTGGGTGAAAGGGTTAGGGTTTGTGAAAAAAGGCAGAGGATCGGGGAGGAAAAAAGAGGGATCCGCGCGTTGGGTGCGGTTTGGTCTCCGACGACGCTTTAAAGCGTCGTCGTATTCAAATTTCACCCGACGCTACATAAAAGCGTCGTCCTATTTTGGCGGCCTGTCGAAATTGGCCGACGCTTTTACTTAGCGTCGGCGGAGAAGAGTCGGCAAAACCCCATTTTCTTGTAGTGCTAGTACACACTGATGTGTGTGGCCCATTCGATGTGTAGGCTAGGGGTTGTAATTTTTTACTTCATTTTACCGATGATTACTCACGGTATAGATATGTGTATGAGACACAAATATGAAACTTTTGAAAGGTTCAAAAAGCTTAGATATGAAGTAGAAAAATAAGCACAAAAACTCATTAAGGTTCTTCGATCAGATCGAGGAAGTGAATACCTTAATGGAGAGTTCCATGATTATCTCAAGGAGCATGGTATAGTTTCATAATGGACTCCTCCTAGTACACCTCAGCTCAATGGAGTGTCAGAGAGGAGGAATCGGACTCTATTGATATGGTCCAGTCCATGATGAACTTCACTGATTTACCCTTGTTTCTTTAGATAGATGCCCTATTTTCAGCTATTTACTTGTTAAATAGAGTTCCCTCTAAAGTCCATTCCTACCGCACCATATGAGATATAACATGGTAAGAAACCAAGATTTGGGGATGTCCGGCCCACGTCAAGAGACTACAGGCAGACAAACTAGAGGCTAGGACCATAAGTGCTCGTTTTATAGGATATCCTAAAGAGTCATTAGGATACAATTTTTTCATCTCAGAGGATCACAATGTGTTTGTGAGCCGTCACGCCATCTTCTTGGAAAAACCAGTTTATCCTTGATAGAGGCAGTGGAAGGAAAATTGAGCTTGAAGAGAAAGTCTCTGAAAAGCAACGAGTTATGGATCCTATCGAACCCATTCATACAGAGCCAGTACACGATATCCCTCGACCACCTCGTAGATCAAGTAGGGTCTCCCATCCTTCCGATAGATACTTAGGTATACTAGAAGAGGATACCGAGGAAATGTTCCTAGTGGGAGATAGGGATCACACGCAGGATTCCAAAACCTACGACGAGGCGATATCTGATATCGATTCCGAGAAATAATTGGAGTTAGACTCCATGCATTCCAACCAAGTTTGGACCTTAGTAGATCCACCAGAAGGTATTGTACCTATTGGATGCAAATGGATCTACAAAAGGAAGATAGGTTCGGATGGAGAGGTAGAGACCTATAAGGCAAAGCTTGTGGCGAAAGGGTATAGTCAGCTCGAGGGCATTGACTATTAGGAGACCTTTTCACCTATAGCCATGCTGAAATCCATCCGAACATTGCTTGCCATTGCAGATTTCATGATTATGAAATCTGGCAGATGGATGTGAAAACAGTTTTCCTGAATGGATATCTTGATGAAGACATCTATATGGAACAGCCTTTGGGTTTCACTTCCAGTGATGGAGATCACAAGGTCTGCAAGCTGCAAAAGTCCATCTATGGACTAAAGCAAGCATCTCGGAGTTGGAACACTCGTTTCGATGACGCAATCAAAACGTTTGATTTCATCAAAAACGAAGAGGAACCATGTGTTTACAAAAGGGTTAGTGGGAGTGCTGTTGTATTTCTCGTACTGTACGTGGACGACATCCTCCTGATAGGGAATGATATTCCCATGCTAACCTCGGTCAAGGTCAGGTTATCAAAAAGGTTCTCCATGAAAGACCTTGGGGAAGCATCCTATATTTTGGGAATAAAGGTCTATAGAGATAGATCTAAAAGGATGCTTGGCCTATCACAGAAGATGTACATAGAGGAAGTGCTGAAAAGGTTCAGCATGGAAAACTCTAAAAGGGGTCTCTTATCCCTAAGGCATGGAATTAATCTCTCCAAGAAGATGTGCCCCAACACATCTGAAGAGATTCAACGCATGAGCAAGATCCCCTATGCATCAGCAATAGGGAGCCTCATGTATGCCATGCTATGTACATGACTTGATATAGTACATGCTGTGAGTGTCACGAGCATATGTCAATCAGATCCAGGCAAAAAGCACATATGATATAGTACATGCTGTGAGTGTCCCAAACTACAATATGAGATGCGTGGGGCATAACACACATGCCTTACAACCACATATGATTTTGGCACATGCAATAGCCTACCAAATACAACCAACCTACGAGCCTAATTCTCCGATGACAGGCACTGACCCTCACCCATACAATTCAATCCCAAGGTGGCTTTTCAGGTAAGCTCTGGCAAATCATCATCCTGTCGCTCTCTCAACCTCCACTATTTTTTGAGTATCCACTACATGAAAAAGGGGTTTTAACGACGCTTTTAAAAGCGTCGGCAATATATGACGCTCCTTAGCGTCATCGTAGAGTTGGCCTAAGACGACGCTCCTTAGCGTCATCGTAGAGTTGGCCGCGTCCGCCCCCCTCCTCCATCCTCGATCGACATATCAAGCCCTAATGGCCGCGCGACCCTCCTCTGCCTCCTCCTCCCTCCTCTCTGGCGCCGACCGTTGTCCCATCCTTCTCTCTCCTCTCCGGCGCCAAGCGACGTCCTCTCCTCCTCCCTCCTCTGCGGCGCAACCTCCTCTCTTACTCTCTCCTCTGCAGCACCGACCAGAAGAGCCTTGAAGGTATGATTGTTCTTCTCCTTTTTCGAATCCATTGTTTTCTTTCGGTTTGATCAGATTGTTGATTGAATCCCTCTTGTGTTTGATCATTTGGGAAGAAACCTTTTGTTGGATTTTTGTTTTTGTGGATCCGTAGAAGGTATTGGATTAGGGTTCTCTCCGACGAACTGGACCATGCTATCTAAGAGAAGAGAAAAGAGAGAGGCCCTAGGTCACAGACTCAGTATTTTCTTTGCCGTTTCCATAGCCTTTTTCTTTTTTTCTTTCACCTTTTTTTTTTTCTGATTAAATGCTTTTTCTCCGGTGAAGCTTTTACGGTTTCTGTCCGCTTTCACTCGAAGCTTTTCCCCTTTGAGGATCTGCTCTGAAATGCATGTACTTTAGTGCTTAGTGGGAACAAGAATCCGATGCATTAGTGTGGCCATGATCATACTACATAAACAGTGTTCGGATACTTAGTTTTTGAAATGAACCCATATGCTAAGAGGATAAAACCTTGGGAATAGATAAGATATATTACACAAAAAGTGGTAAAGGTACCTATCTAGAATAATATGTGGGGTTTATCCCAAGGAAAGCACCCGAACATGATGAACTATTAAGAGAGACAGCAGTCCAAGCCCATAGGTAAGCAGTAAGCATTTCAGGGACTAATTAAAACCAACTCAAATGTTGATACAACTGGATGAAAGGAGTTGTATAAAGACCAGAGCAAGGCAAGAGTATTCATGTGCTGCTGTAGACTCTAGGAATTTAGTTGGAACCTGTCACTAAGCTTATAAATGATATATATACTTGGAATCTGTCACTAAGCTTATAAATGATATATATACTTGAAACCTGTCACCTGTCCAATGCTGAAATAACATATCTAATTTAGTTGGACTTCTGTCAACAAGTTTGTAACTTCCATAATAGTTCAAAATGGGGCAGTACTTTTCTTGACCCTTTTTTGGTTGGCTCTGCTCATGGTTTGAGCCAGCATAGTTATTTTTATACCATGAGGAGAGCCAGCATAATAGTAATTTTTTGGTTGGCTCTCCTCTCCAATGCAAAATCAAACATGTTGTCTCGCTTTTGAGCTAGCATAGTTATTTTTATACCATGAGTTCGTATTGGTGATTCATACCCTAATTTCATTTATTATTTTTTATATTAGTTGCAGTTCAATCAGTATTTTAATAGAATGGACAAAAGTTGGATAAATAAGTCGAGATCCAGTGCCGAATATTTGAATGGAGTTCAGAATTTCGTTAAATTTGCTTTTGAGAAATCTGAAATGAATGGGAATATTTTTTGTCCATGTCAAAAATATGTAAATTATTTTGCTATCACTCCACAAACTGTTGAAGAACATTTGGTATGGAATGATTTTCTGAAGGGTTATACAGAATGGATATTTCATGGAGAGTCTAAATTGTCGTCTTCATCTAACGAACCCTTAATTATAGAACACACTGCTAGTATTGGATCTAGTAGCACAGACAGAAATCCTTTTGTAGAAGATGATATAAGGGGCTTACTCAGATATGCTCTTGAACATAATATTAGAATTTAATAGATTTTAGTGGAGAGCAAGAAGGAGCTCCAATAGGTGATGAGCATACCGTTACTGAATCTATACATGTTGAGGAACCTATAGACTCTGAAGATAACACAACTCGGTATCATAACTTGCTGAAAGATTGTGATAAAGAACTATATCTGGATTGTAAGAATTTTACGAAGATTTTTTTTATGGTGCATTTATTCCATTTGAAATATTTGAATGGATGGTCTAGAAAGTCTTTTACTATGCTTCTTCAATTATTAAAAGATGCATTTCCAAAAGGTGTTATTTTGCCGTCAACTTCTTATGAAGCCAAAAAACTAGTAAAAGACTTGAATCTTGGATATGAGAAGATACACAGTTGTCCAAATGATTGTATTTTATACCGTAGTAAAAATATTCATGAAGATTCATGTCGAACATGTGGATCTTCACGCTGAAAAAAACAAAATGAAGACGAGCATGATTTGTCGAATGAAGTGGATGCTACACAGTCTAAAAAAATTCTGGCTAAAGTTTTGAGGTATTTTGCTCTCATACCTAGATTGAAAAGGATGTATGCATCATCAAAGATGGCTTCCTTAATGAGATGACATGATGAAGGACGTACAAGGGATGGAATGTTAAGACATCCAGTGGATAGTTTAGCATGGAAAGCATTTGATGATCGGCATCACGAATTTGCTTCTGATGTTCGCAGTGTTAGGCTGGGTTTGGCAACTGATGGATTTAATCCATTTCGAACGATGAGTTCTACATACAGCACTTGGCCAGTTGTTTTGGTTCCATATAATTTACCACCATGGATGTATATGAAACAGTCTTCACTCATTCTGTCAATGGTTATTTCCTGTGATAAGAGCCCAGGTAATGATATAGATATTTTTCTGCAGCCTTTAATAAATGAATTGAAAAAGTTATGGCAAGGTATTGATACATTTGATGCTTTCACTGGCCGAACATTCAAATTGCGTGCAGCTCTTATCTGCACAATCAATGATTTTCCTACATATGCTAATTTATCCGGTTGGAGCACTACGGGGTGTACTGCATGCCCTTCTTGTGGAGATTCAACTCATTCATATTGGTTAAAATATGGAGAAAAATTCTGTTATATGGGTCATCGTCGATGGTTAGAAGCAAACCATCCATTTCGGCATCAGAATAATCAGTTTGATGATACCATAGAGTTGCGATCTGTACCTATTCCGCCAACTGGAACTGAAGTTCTTAAACAAACTCATGGCACTAACTATATACCTGATAAAGCATCCAACAGTTCAAAGAAGCGGGGAAGGAGGGATGTTGGCAGCTCAATGACACAGGTTTTTGAGGACGCTGACAACTTCGAGAATGATGATAGCGTTTGTGGACAGAAAAATGACGATGGTACAAACTCGGTATCTACACAGAAGCGGTTATGGAAAACTCACTATTTTTTGAGTATCGCTCTGACTTAGACATTGGAGAGCTCCCTGTTGGACACTCACCGGCACAATGATTTCTTCATCTTTGTTTTTTCGGGTCATACTCGATGTTGGATTGGAATCCTAAGCACGACCCAAGCCTTCTGGCATAGTGTTGAGTGTGTCGCCAATGTGCACGGCCGAGCAGCCAACTATTGAGCCCTCCAGCAATCTCTCTCGCTCAGCACCACAATCATACAGCAATCCCATCTTTGAAAGGTTGCATAGTTTCATGGTTCTTACTGCATCTAGTTTGCAGTCTCTTACGTCTTGCCTCTGCTTCTGCTGCTATCTTCCACCAAGCTTGGATCTAGTTTTCTTGTATTCTAGTAGGATTGCATATTCCATTCACATCCTATGCACCTGGATCTTTGATATAGATCTTTTGCTTTAGTAGTAGAAATGTCCCTTCAAAAGGGTTCGCAGATGTGCGTACGTAGTTGCTTCAATGTGCTGACAGCATATTGTGTTTGATCTTTCCAGGCCTTAATTCTTACTTGCGCCGGTTCAGGATGCCCTGGCGTGCATGGGTTGCATAGGCCACCACAAAGCTTCGAGCAACCCAGGAGCTGCAAATTAAACTGTTACTGGACTATGGTTCTTCTCTCCACTTGGACCCCCCAGCCAAAAGACTTCATCACTTGGAAGTTGAGCCCTGCATGCAAGCCGTGTCTTTCTCGAGTCCACCAAAGTTTGTTTCAAACCATTCGCTGACACCTCATCTGCATCTGAAGAAGCCACAGCTGAGTGCGCAGTATTCTATTTCCCATCATATTTTAAGAGCTTCTATGACATCTCTAATCCTCTTAGCTCCCTCTATTAAGTTTAACCTCATGTATGATGTATGAAAGCCAATGCTTGCAGCAGGTTTGCACCCTCTAAAGTTCTCAAAGCACTCCAAACTTCTTTATTCATCTATCTATGTTGGTCTAACTCAAGCATGCTGACGGGTTTCAAGTTTCCAGCCTGAAAAATTAACCCGGCTACGGGATTGAACCGACTTCAAACGCCCTTCCCCTCCTCTTCCCACCCCCTGCTTTCTCCATCTCGTGGGTCACCAAAATGGGATCTTTGTGCCCTGCCCGTGAGTCGGTGACCAACCACCAATCGCCTTATACCTCGCTATTTTAATGTTAGACCAGATCATTATTTTAGAATTCATGTGGACCCCTTAAGAGATAAGGCTGGCATAAATTATGAAATCGGGTTCATATACTTCTATTATGTATCTGTGGCTGGCTTTTATCTTTGTAAGGTGTCCTCCATTATTGTACATCTAACGTGACAGTGATGGCCTATTTTGTCCTATCACATCTTTACGTGGAAGAAGAACAAGATTACCTCACGTTATCATCAAACCAGTGGCTTGCGCCAATTATTTTCGATGTTTACCATAATTACATCCTCCACAATGTCTATCTCATCCAAATCTAATTTTCGTGCTTCAATAATAACTTGCACTTGGGTTGAGCCTTGGACTTCTTCGTGAACGGCACATTCTATAGGAATAGATCGAGAGGGAGAAAAAAAAGGGTTTATAAAAACTGCCAAATGGATAAATTTTTTTTTTTTGATAAAATTGGGTTTAGTAAACCAATCTACTTAAAATACATCCATATCAATCATAAAATAAAATATGTAAAAAATCTGAAAATATATCTAAAACAGCAATTCAAAATAGGGTTGGTGTATGATTAGCCATATTCTTTCATGTCGTTGTCCAGGTGGATCAGCATGACAAGACTTTTTTCTCCATCTTGAATTGGCACAAGTTGGGGGAGAGATGCCGAAACCAAAGCATATAATATCGTAACAGAGAAAAGAAAAGGAGATGGCTAGGTCCCCACTGCGGGAGAAGTTCAATAGCAAGTGATTCCTCTCATGGCAACCTTTCTAGTTTTTCAACATCAAGGACAAGCTATTTGACATTATAAAGTTGCAACTTGGAGTCTAGCATCATCTCTGAAATCTTCTCTTGACCAGTTGCGAGATTTTCGTAGCTAACGCGCTATATTTCATTCAATTGATGCAGTGGCAGACGCGCACCGTATTAGATTGACATTATAAACTTGCAACATGAGTCTAGCGCCATCTCCAAAATATGCATTTGTCCAGTTGCGATATTTTCGTACCTAACGCGCTATATTTTATTTTATTTTATTTTATTTTATTGCTAAAAACGCTATATTTTATTCAATTGATGCACTGGTTGACCATGTCTTCTTTCTTTTCCGTCCACGAGCACGTACGCAGTCTTCAATTGATGCACCTTATCTATAGGTTTAATCACACCGCTTAAAATTGCAAGCTAGGAAAAAGGCCGAGCGAGCAAGCTTCCTGTCTTCAGGTCACGGAGAGCAAGACTACCACTGTGCACAGGGAGTGTCCTCCAATATGGATCTGGGGATCATCGGAATGATGGTCGGAGGATGGTTTGCATCCTACGTCGTAAATAAACTGGCTGACAAGGTTTCGCTGCATTTGGACGACCGATATGATCTGCTTACGGGTGCGAAGGTTATGGCGGAGGATGTGAAGGCTAGACTTCCTCGTATCCGAGCCGTGATCCAGGCAGCGGAGGGGAGGCCGATCAGGGACCCAGCTCTGGCCACTTGGCTGAGGCAACTCAAAGATGCTGCCTACGAGGCTGACGACGTGATGGATGAGCTTGAATTCAAGGAGCTTCATGATAAGCTGCACGGCAAGAGCAAGGTGAGCGACTTCGTATCCCCCGCTGTTAAGCTTCTCAAGCATTTTATTATGTCCGACGATGACCTGAAAAACTTGAAGAATCTTGTGGGAAATCTTGAAAAGATTTATCTTGATATCAATTGTATGGAAGAACAATTAAAGAACTACAACTCACAGCAGAGAAGTGTGACCAGAGAGACCAGCTCGATTATCCAGGACATTGTGGTTGGGAGAGACAGAGAGAGAGACATGATATTAGATGTGTTGTTGCACTTAGCTGATGAACCGGAATCTAGCATCAAAAGTGGGGCTGGGAGTAGTAGCTACCCGAGTCTTGGTGTTCTTCCTATAGTAGGCATTGGGGGTGTTGGCAAGACTGCTCTGGCACAAGTTATTTATAATGATGAAAGAGTAGCAAGGCATTTTGAGCTGAGGAAGTGGGTCTATGTGTCTGACAATTTTGACGTCAAGCGAATTTCTAAAGAGCTGGCGTATGAGTCGGTGCACGATCGGATCTCGGACGATATTAGTTTGGATGGCATTCTAGGGAAAGTTAGAGATGCTACGAATAACAAGAGGTTTTTGTTTGTACTTGATGATGTGTGGGATGAGACAGGTAGGAAATGGAGAGAACTCCGTGGTGTCTTAACATCTGGAGCGAAAGGAAGCATGGTTCTGGTGACAACTCAGAGTCCAGTAGTAGCAGAAGTTATGGGCACGATGGACCCGATAGAATTGAAGAGCCTACAGGAAGATGACTACTGGATACTTTTCGAACATTGTGCATTCGGTGAAAAAATTCTTGAGGAAGAGCGAAAGCAAAATTTGCAAACAATAGGAAGGAAAATATCTGAAAAACTGCATGGTTTACCTCTTGCTGGAAAGGTACTGGGAAGCTTATTGAACTCCAAACTGGATGAGGATTACTGGAAGACGATCTTAGACAGTGAGTGGTGGGAACATGAATATGTTTTAGACAATATCCTTCCATCTCTGGCTTTAAGTTACGAACACTTGAAAGCAAATCTCAAGCAGTGCTTCGCTTACTGTTCCATATTTCCCAGGAGCTATGTTTTTGAAAAAGATCAGTTAGTCCAGATGTGGATGGCTCAAGGTTTTATCCAGAACAAGAGTCTAGTAAGAATGAGAATGGAGGACATCGGGGGTCAGATATTTGACGAATTAACCAGTAGGTACTTCTTTCTACCAACTCTGACTGACAAGTATGTGATGCATGGTCTGATAAGAGAATTGGCAGTTTATGTTTCGTTGGATGAATGTTTGGTCACCAGCGATGAGAAAGGAGAAATTCCAGAGACAATTCGCCACCTGACTCTGAGGACTGATAAAAAAATGGATGCAATTATGGACACGTGTAGACTTCAAAACCTACGGTCCATTTTATTCTTCGGTGATTATGATTCTGAAAAATTTTATAGTTTTCTAGATGGCATGTTAAAACAATCAAAAAGCCTGCGTGTTTTGGATTTATCTTGCTGTCACGTGAAGCTGAAGAAGCTACCGGATGCTATCAGTGGGTTATCACATCTACGGTACTTAGATGTCTCCTGCACTAAGATCAAACAGCTGCCCAAATCATTTGGTAGGCTTTGCCATCTTCAAGTTCTGAGGATGCGATCCTGCAGCCCTAAAAGGTTACCGGAAGACATGAACAAATTAATCAACTTGCGGCATTTATTTGGAGAAGCAGACACAATTTCTCTAATTATTGGGATTGGAGATCTTATCAACCTTCAAGAATTAGAGGAATTCCAAGTCACAAAGAAGAGGCGACGTGAGATTGGAGAGTTGAAGGGCTTGAGAAATCTTCGGAGACGGCTTGCGATCAAGAATCTTGAGAATGTCAATAGTAAGGAGGAGGCCATGGAGGCGATGTTGAAAGACAAAGAACACCTAACTGCATTGCATTTAGTAAGGAAATTAGATGCAAGAAGTCTTCCAGATGCGGAGAAGGAGATATTTGAAGGCCTCCAACCACATCCCAGTCTTAAAGAGCTGAGCATCAAGGGCTATGGAGGTACCAGATTTCCATCTTGGATGGTGGAAAGCAAGTTTCTCTCCAATCTAGAATTCATTTCTCTAGATTCTTGTGTCAGGTTGGAGAGTCTGCCGCCGCTAGGGCAGCTGCCTGTCCTCAAGGAACTTCATCTTGCAAACATGCCTGCCGTAAAACGAATTGGTCGTGAATTTTATGGTGACACCGGTGTGGCATTTCCATCCCTCGAGGCACTAACATTTAAACGGTTTAGGGAATGGGAGGAGTTGTCGGAAGCAGATGGCGCACAATTGTTACCTCGACTTCATATATTCCATCTCCAATGGTGCTACAAGCTATGGAAAGTGCCCCTCCTCTCCCTGTCCTCATCGCTTGTAGATCTCAGCATCCTAGAATGCGGTGACTTCGGCAATGCACTGCCCGGATGTTTGCAGAGTCTCACCTCTCTCACCAACCTAGAGATTGGGGAATACCGCAACCAAGTATCTCTTTGTTTATCAAATTTGAGTTCTCTCAAAGTTTTAAAACTTTGGAATTGCTCGGAGATGAAGTTACTTGGGGAGGGGTTACAGTACCTTACTACACTTGAAATACTAGAAGTCAACGGATGTCCGAAGCTCATCGAGTCCTCAGAGCCAGTGCAGATCCACGAGGAGCAGGGACTGCGAACTCTCAATGGTCTCACCATAGACGACACGGTCCTATTTCAAAATCTGCAGATTCTGTTGGGAAGCCTCCCCTCACTGCAGCGGATGTCTATTACTTTGTGTAATGTTATGGCCAACTTTACAAGGGAACAGGAGCTATGGTTCCAGCAGCTGACATCCCTTCAAGTGCTGGATATTAATAACTGCCTGAGACTTGAAAGCCTACCTACTTCTTTGGCAAATATTCCGTCTATCAGGAAGTTACTTATACTCACTTGCCCTGAGGTTAGGGCACTGCCAGGGAATGGCTTGTCTGCTTCGCTCGAAGAATTACACATCGGTGCATGCCCTTTGTTGAAGGATCGATGCCAAAGAGGAGGAGCTGATTGGCCAAAGATTGCTCACATACCTTTCATACGTATTGATTCCGAAACCATACAAATGCTGTGAAAAGAGAATTCGATGCTGCTCCTACATCCATTCTTCAGGTAACCTTCAAGTCCTGTACATAGATACATGTGACTCGCATAATCATATACATGGATTAATTGGAGATTCTCATTAATGCCCGGTCCTTGTTCTCCTTCGCAGTTCCACTGGGAAGTGTAACCACTAGTATATGGACATGCAATGCCAACATAAGGCCCAATGGCTGATGATATTTGGCCTCTTCTTCCTCTTGATCTTAACCAGCAATTGGGCATGTCATGCCGCTGCTTTGTCTTCTGACCAGGTTAGCATGAAAACTTATGATCTGCTGGGCTGCACCTGAGTCTCCTAACATTGTTTTTTATTATAATTAGGTAAGATAATAATTTTTGCAAGGAACTCGTCTTTGAGTGTTGTCTTGCAGGAAATAATTTTGGTCACATAATTTTCTGTTTATCATTGTTTTTGGCCATTGCTTTAATTATAAATTATTAATATTTATATTTCCATATAATAAATTTCATGTCAGGTGAGCAATGTGGGAAGCGGTGACGGGAGAATCTTTGGCTGTTTGCCATGTTCTCAATCTTACCTTGCCAGCTCTTATTTTGATCACCTCAATAGCCTGCAAGCTTATCATATTCTAGCAGCAAAGCCAATTGATTTACTCCTTGGCAAGTTCCCCCTGCAGCCTTTCTTGATGCTGCCGTTTTTGAAGACTCGAATCTGGAATTACCCTCTGCTCTGTCCAACAGATCAATTGTTGAAATTCACATGGGTATTAGGAACGACTTGTTGGAGAACTATGAAACTGTTATTCCGTTACCGCTGCATGCTAGATATTCGATGAGTTTAAGAAAAAAACAAATCAGTTGCGGCGCATTACTTTGGAGTGTTTCATGTTATTTAAGACTTTGTTTGTATAGATTTGGTGGTTGTATGCTGAAACTAGCATTTTATATAATTAAAATTTGTAATTTTAATTGGTGAATTGTTTAGCGTATGCATATAATGTACATATCAAGCTTAAATTATTCAAAGTTTGTTAGATTCAACAACTAGGAAGCTCTCAATGCCAAATGTGTCATTTTTTTTTCCTCATCCTTTCGTGTACAACTAATGAACTTCTTAACTTAATTGTATGTATATAGTTGGAGAATATGATATTTCTTCTGTATAAAAGGCATGTTTGTTATTGTTCTGATGGTGCGTTGTATTGAATTTTCAATACTAGTCGGAGAATTGTCTCAAGTCCCATCATTGATATATTGTAATATGGGTGACCATTGAAGCCTTACGTTGTAAGATGCCAAAGGATAACGGAAACTAGAAAAATTATACATGAAGTCCATCATCAACCTTCATGCAATGGTTAGCATCATAAAGATGAAGCAAAAAATTTTGTTTCAATCAAAATATATAAAATGTGATCAGAGGCACGTGGGGAGGGTGGTTGAGAGTGTGCGGCCTCATATCGTGAAGCAGGGAAATGAAAGTCTTGACTTTTTGAGGAGTGAGACAGAAAAGCTACAAAGTTAAATCCCTATGGCATCCCCCATGTAAAGATTTTTGAATCATTCTAAACTTGATTTAAATCTCCACAGGGCCCCCTTTACCCGTCTTAAAACTGAAAAATGACATCTGGACTCCATCCTATTTATTAGGGAAATACCAAACCAACCATGAGGATTGAAAATTGAACTACCTTATTCTTGTATTCTTTACTGACTCTAAGATCTTTGGATTCAAATGAATTGCTTCCTTGACTTCTTACTCACTGACTTATATTGAGGAGAACTTCCGACTTTCTGAGTCTTAAGTTGCTGAGTAATTCATTGTTTAGGGTACCAATGCCTCTCTTCTTACTTCTGTCTGATGTGTTTGTCTTTTTGTTTTCTCCTATGAAACTTTTTATATTAGATTCATCATCATTTTTATTAGAAGTTTGAATCATATAGAATATAAGCTTTCTGTTAAAAATAAGAAATGGAGATGAATGCATGAGAAAACTTGTAATTGCGATTTATTTGAGAACTTTAATTCCTGTATCAGATTGCACATATGAACTCAAGTGCTTTTCCAGCGAATGAGGTGGTTGACAGTATTGAAGCGAAATGGGTATTATCATGCATGCATGTCTTCACAGTTACAAAACCTGGATGTTGATTATGTTGTACCTTGGATTCAATAACTCAGAAACTAGTGGACAGACAATCCGTGATCAGTTTTATTTCATTGTACATAAATCTAATGTGTAGATTATATTTATGATGAGGTTTTCTATTCTTTAACCTTAAATTAGAATAGTGGTCATAAATAAATGTAAATTAGTGGGGCCAGCTCTAGTTAGACACTTTGGCTTTCACTCCTTATCCAGGGATATTTCTCCTTTTATAGGATTGGGATCTCTTAAACTTTTTCAAATCATATAGAAGGTATCGCACCAGTTTCATATAAACCTTAAGAAGAATCTCTGAACTAGCTCTTATCATTTTCCACTAAAACTTTGAAGCATAGTTTGTCCATTTTTTTATTTACTAATGTTCTTTGCCCTACAATTTCTGGTAGTTTAAACTTCAATCACGTTTGCCAGTCTCAGTTCTGCAAGTTTTGAAACATACAGTTTTAATTAGTTGATTTCATTTGCAGCCCCTTGACTCCAGCGGTTATGCAAGGATCGAAAGAGGCCGACCAGACTTGTTCATACGTTGTAGACCAAAACAATTACAACCAGAGTCCTGCTCATGTGGCAAGTCGCCTGTGGAAATGAAGCACGTACAGGAATTGTATCCAGCATTACTTTTGCTACAGCACTATCTTCTGGCTTTATGTTCTGGCTTTATCCAGAAATTTTGTGAAAATGAGTGTACCTACGGGTTTTCAATATAGAAGAAATTTGTCATATGTGCTGCTTCTCTTGTTTGGCTTGTTGGGTAATCCGGACATACATCTATTTCAGCAGATTCAAGTTTCTGTTGCCAAGATTAATATGATTCTTATTTATCCATTGAACTCTAGATGTATTGCTTTGTTTCATCTCCTAATGTCTTTGATGGGATTTCATGTGGGTTTGTCCCTGAAAGTCACATATAAGAGAACACTGGTGGAGAAAAAGGAAAACGGGAAAAGAAAAAAATTAACATTTTTTCTAATAATCCATAGAAGATTAGAAGTAGAGCTTCCCCTCTCTATACAGAACCTAAAGATCAGATAGTTGTAAGTGTCACGCCCCGAACCCAGCACCCGGGTCTGGTACGCGACCGGCCGCATGAGCCCTAGAGCAGTGCCCTAAAGATCATGCAAGGCCTATGATTAACAAAAATTTCAATAAATCCACAATTAATTTAGTAATTCAAATAGATAAATCCGACATGTCCAAATAAACAAATTAGTTCAATTACAAGATCTTCAAATGATTATCGACATCAAAGAAGGATAAACAAACTAACTAACTAATGACTCTGGTACTCGCACTCTGCGCCCATCCCATCCAAATCTATGCATCCTGCAACTCTGATAAAAAAGAAGAAGAAGAGGGGGTGAGCTTTATAGCCCAGTAAGAATCCCTACACATCCATACCAACACAATAATAATATGAATTTGAAAGCCACGACAAATCGATGCACATTTCATGAAATCATAAACCGGCTATCAAAAGGCTCAAATAATCCACATAAGTATGTACATCAAATATCAATGAAAGTTCAACCACGCAAGAATGATATAGCATACGATAGTTCATAAATCTTCATTAATGTTTTCAATACTTTTTATTTCCATTCTATATTAACTTGATCCGGATCAATTATCTTTCCAACTTTGGGCTACATCCCGGTCACGTTTTCGGCCCGTGACGGGGCAATCGATAGTATCACATTTCCAGCCTGTGACGGGGCAATCGTGTTAGGATTTCCTAGTGCCCTAGGGCGCAGCGGAAGATACGGGATTATAAAATTTTCTTATAAAACCCATTATATGAAACCCTAATAAGCCAAGATCGCCTTAATAGTATAACCAAATAATGTAGAAAATATAATCTTGGTATAGAAGAATACCTATCACGCTATATCCAATATATCTGAAGATGTCCTAAGGTGCCCAAATGTTCACCCTCCGATGTTGATCCACACAGGAATGGGTTCAAGACTCTAGCTCCACCAAAACTTGATTCTAATTGTTCAATCCTTCCAAAGGATTTAATTGGCTGATTTTTCTTCACTTCCTTCTTCCTTTCTACCTCTAAAACATTCACTAGCCTTTTTGTCCTAAAGAAGACCCTCTTGTCTTGGGTTAGGATAAAAGAGAGAGGCTTGTAAGAAAGAAGGGATAAGGGAGAGAGAAGGAGAGGCTTTTTCTTGGATGATCTTTAGAACCCCAAGGCACCTCCTTATTTATAAGAGATGGAGGGATGCATCATAAAGGGATGCATCCCATCCACACACCTCATCATGATGAGGCATGTGCCAAGAGATGCATCCCATCATGATGGGGTGCTAAGGAGAAGGGTGTATCAACTTCTTTCTCACATCTCCCTCTTAAATCCTGATGATCCAAGGGCCCAAATGCAGTGAACCAAAGCCAATGGTCTAGATCTAGGCGCCATCTAATAGTCCAGATCAGGGCATCATCATCCAGGGTGCCATCCAATGGTCCAGAAGCAAGATGCCATCACCGATGGTCCAGATTCAGGCGCTGAGCAACGGTCCAGATCTTTCATCCAGAGAGCCATCCAGTGGTCCAGATTCAGGCGTTGAGCAACGGTCCAGATCTTTCATCCAGAGAGCCATCCAGTGGTCCAGATTCAGGCGCTAACCAGTGGACCTGATCCTTCATCCAGAAAGCCATTCAATGGTCCAGATGAAGGCGCCAACCAGTGGACCAGATCCTTCATCCAGGAAGCGATCCAATGGTCCAGAAGTGAAGGCCCTATCAAACCCAATCCAATTGGATTTAACCAACTTAAAGAAAACATTAAACCTAATCAAATCAGGTCTAATTAAAGCCAAATGGGTTTCAACTCTTGGCTAACCCATATTAGGTCATGATCTAATCATATTAGATCAACCTAATCTAAGAATCATATTCGAATTTAATTTGAATCAGGAGTTAGGGTTTGCAACACGTGCTAGAAGTATGATGTTACCTTCTCTTACTAGAAGTGACTGATTCCTTGTTGACCTACTCACAACCTTCGTACAAAATCCACCATATCCAGAATACCCCGTACACAACGCAATGTCGTGAATGAGGGTAAACCAAAACATAGCTTCAAGTGCACAAGGTACCATGGTGATCTCAGGTCTAAGGATCACTTGCACAACTCCCACTATGAGAACCATCTTTTGATAATTAAGTAAGAATCCATAAGATGTTCTCATGGCTGGTCATTTCAGTGAACTCATTCCTCTAATGAGCACCCACATCTTTGTATTAGTGTCTCACACAAGTAATTGTGAGATCAATCACCCTCTACATTGAGCATACATAAGATGTGCCAGTCTTTCCGGTAATATTGATCCCCGACTCAATATACCAATTTGACTGGGAATATTCTAAATTAGGATTTTAGGATTTTAGGTCTCACTGATATGATCTCATCATAACCCTAAAACCAATATCCTAATTTATGGGGTTCATCATCCAATAATAAAATAGATAAGCAGCAAATGATGAAACACAATGCCTTTATTGATATATATCGAGTGTCAAAGTACATGATTTGGAGGATTACAAAGAGAAACCCATCAAATGATTGGCTTATAGGGCATCTACTCTTTCAATCTCCCACTTGCACTAAAGCCAATCGCCCTTATATTTTAACCCCATACAATCGAGGTGACGATTGAATTGCTGCTGTGGTAGAGCTTTAGTAAATGGGTCTGCTATATTGTTCTTTGTGTCTACTCGTTCAATCTTGACGTCTTGTCTTTCGATTATCTCTCGAACAAGGTGGAAGCGTCTCAAAATGTGCTTGGATCTATGATGAGACCTTGGTTCCTTAGCCTGTGTAACTGCTCCAGTGTTATCGCAATAAACTGGGACTGGTCCGGCAATCTCAGGAACTACACCCAGCTCTGTGATGAACTTCTTCATCCAGACTGCTTCCTTAGCAGCTTCACTAACAGCTATGTATTCTGCCTCAGTAGTTGAGTCAGCTACAGTTTGCTGTTTGGAACTTTTCCAACTCACAGCTCCACCATTCAAAGTGAAGATATATCCAGAGATTGACTTGCTATCATCTGGATCAGATTGAAAGCTAGAATCTGAATAGCCTTCTAGTTTCAATTCTGATCCTCCATAAATCAGAAAAACATCTCTAGTCCTTCTCAAATATTTGAGAATGCTTTTCACAATTTTCCAATGATCCTCCCCGGGATCTGCCTGAAATCTACTTACCATACCCAAGGCATAAGCTACATCAGGCCTGGTACATAACATAGCATACATGATCGACCCTACTGCCGAAGCATAGGGAATAGAACTCATTCTATTCCTCTCTTCAGATGTCTTAGGAGACATCTTCCTAGAGAGTTGTATGCCATGTCCTATGGGTAAGAAACCTTTCTTACTTCCATCCATGTTGAACCTCTTCAGCACATTATCAATGTACCTAGACTGGGACAAACCTACCATCCTTTTAGATCTATCTCTATAGATCCTTATACCAAGTATATAAGATGCTTCACCCAAGTCTTTCATGGAAAATTTCTTTGATAGCCAAGTCTTGACCGATTGCATCATTGGAACATCATTTCCAATGACCCATATATCGTCCATATATAATATCAAGAAGACAATAGCACTCCCACTAGTCTTCTTGTACACACAAGGTTCATCTATATTTTTAATGAAGCCAAACTCTTTGACTATCATGTCAAAATGGATGTTCCAACTTCTAGATGCCTGCTTTAATCCATAAATAGATTTCTTAAGCCTACATACTTGATTTGCTCTCCCTCTTGAGACAAATCCCTCTGGCTGTGTCATATAGACCTCTTCCTCAAGGTAACCATTAAGGAAGGCGGTTTTGACATCCATCTGCCAGATCTCATAATCATAGTATGCAGCTATAGCAAGCATAATCCGAATAGATTTGAGCATAGCTACTGGCGAAAAAGTTTCATCATAATCAATGCCTTGTTTTTGCCTGAAACCTTTTGCCACTAGCCTGGCCTTGTAGGTTTCTACTTGGCCATCAGCTCCTATCTTCTTCTTGTATACCCATTTGCACCCTATTGGAATCACTCCCTCAGGTGCATCAACCAAAGTCCACACTTGGTTTGTATACATAGAATCTATCTCAGATTTCACGGCGTCCAACCATTTGTCAGAGTCCCTACTCTTGACAGCTTCCGAATAGGTCAGAGGGTCATCGTTATCAACGATGTGGGCTTCATCATTCTCAATGATAAATCCATACCTCTCAGGTGCATTTCGCACTCTTTCTGACCTTCGAAAAGGAGTAGTGTGTAGTGGCTGTACCTCTTCCATGGGTACATCTGGTTGAGGATTATTATGTGTCTCACCTTGTAGGTCTTGAACTTCATCAAGTTCAATTTTTCTATCCTTGCCCTTTTCTTAAAAAAACTCTTTTTCCAAGAAAGTGGCATGCCTAGCAACAAATACCTTTTGTTCGGTAGGATTATAGAAGATATATCCTAAACTGTCTTTAGGATAACCTACAAATATACATTTGTCCGATCTAGCACTTAGCTTATGTCCAAAATTTCTTTTGACATAAGCATGACAACCCCATATCTTAAGATACTTAAGATTAGGTTTCTTTCCTTTCCATATCTCATATGGAGTGCTAGATACAGACTTAGATGGTACTCTATTTAATACTAATGCAGCAGTTTCTAGGGCATGTCCCCAGAAGGAAATTGGAAGATTTGTGAAGCACATCATGGACCGTACCATATCTAATAAGGTACGATTCCTTCTTTCAGCTACACCATTTAATTGTGGCGTATATGGAGGTGTCCATTCAGAGAGTATACCCTTTAATTTAAGATAGTCTAAAAATTCACTAGAAAGGTATTCTCCTCCTCGATCAGATCGAAGGATTTTAATACACTTTTCAGTTTGTTTTTCGACCATACTTTGATACTCTTTAAATTTATCAAAGGCTTCAGATTTATGTTTCATTAGATACACAAAACCGAACCTTGATAAGTCATCAGTAAATGTGATGAAGTAAGAGTATCCATCTCTAGCTTGAGTTGACATAGGACCGCACACATCAGTGTGTATGAGTTCTAACAACTCACTTGCCCTTTCTCCATGTCCCGAGAATGGAGACTTGGTCATTTTACCCATAAGACAAGATTCACAAGTTCCTAATGATTCAAAATCATAAGGGTCAAAGAATTTATCTTTATACAACTTATGTAACCTTGTCTCACTAATATGACCTAATCGGTAATGCCAGAGGAGGGTATTATTAATATTTTCTCTTTTTCTTTTATTATCTTTGCCAATATGAAACATAACATTATTAAGACATAATACTAAAAGACCATTTTTTATAGTGCCATGACAATAATACTCATTAGATAAAGAAATAGAGCAACCATTGCTCTTTCCATTTATTTCGAATCCTTTCTTAAGCAACAAAGGAATTGAAATTACATTTCTAATGATTTTTGGCATAAAATAACAGTCTTCTAGCTTCAAGAACTTTTCGGAGGGTAGCTCCAGTATGTAGGTGCCAACAGCTTCAGCCTGGATGGATTCTCCTCCAGCGCCATATAGCTCGAAGTCACCTTTCTTCAGTCTTCTAATTTTCTGCAGTCCATGCAAAGATTTGCATATGTGAGAACCACAACCGGTATCCAATACCCATGAATTAGAATCAGAAGAACTTAATGTCATATTAGCATGTAATAAAAACATACCTTTTGATGCAACACTTACATCAAGCTTCACACTTGCAAGAAAGCTCTTGCAGTTTCTTTTCCAATGCTCCGTCTTGCCACAGTGGAAACAGGTACCGGGTCCAGAGATTTTCTTTCCCTTCTTCTTTTTGATGTGACTCTTAGGGTTTAGTTTTTTCTTTGAACCCTTATTGCCCGACTTCTTCTTTGAGCTCTCACCAACAAGAAGGATCGGACCCTTGTCCTTCTTGATGTGAGACTCTGCTGTTTTCAGCATATTTAGAAGCTCAGGCAGGGAGGAATTCAGTTTGTTCATGTGATAATTCACGACAAACTGCGAGAATGAGTCGGGTAGTAATTGCAGGATCAAATCCTGACTGAGCTCACTGTCCATAGCAAAACCAAGTTGACTTAATCGAGTGATTAAGTCTATAACCTT
Organism: Phoenix dactylifera; assembly: GCF_051530095.1. Taxonomy (NCBI): domain Eukaryota; kingdom Viridiplantae; phylum Streptophyta; class Magnoliopsida; order Arecales; family Arecaceae; genus Phoenix; species Phoenix dactylifera. The sequence goes on along the minus strand of NC_143190.1, from coordinate 36,386,075 downwards.
TAAACAGTGGTCTTGCACAGATGATCCCTCGATCATTCTAGCACGGAACAACTGTTTAGATATCTCATATCTAGCAGCTCTGCTCTGCTCACCATATAACTCCTTTAAGTTAAGGAGTATGGAATGAGTATCCATGCTATCATGCTGCCTCTACAATTCATTATTCATAGAAGCAAGCATGATACATTTGACAGTCAAACTGTCATTTTTCCACATACGATATGTGGCCAATTCCTCCTCAGTTGCATCTTCCCCTGCTGACCCTAGGTCAGGGGTTTCAAGAATGTAGGAAAGTTTTTTTTGTGTGAGAACAATCTTTAAATTCCTCAACCAATCCACATAGTTGGGACCAGTCAATTTGTTTGTATCTAAGATACCTCTAAGTGAGAGTGAAGATGCCATTTTTGCAGAATTAATCTATAATTACAAAGAACACTAATATAAGCAGACCAATCATGATGACATGTATTCAATCAGACAAGGACTTTTATCTAATTGTTACTCCCACTATTTTTATCGAATATCATAACCCTCAAGTATGATGAACGAGAAAATACTAATTTTCTTAGTGGGGTTGAGATCCAAATTCCTTATAAAAGACCTTGTGAGAATCACAACAAGCCCTTATAAGTTCAAAGGTAGGAAACTCTTTCCAATTGCATCCCATGCAATTCCCAACTTTATTCTGTCCTCTAGCACACATATAGTCTTGTGGGAATCACAACAAACTATTGTGTCTAGTTAAGTCAAACCCTTCATTTTTATACAGTCATATTTGAATAATGCTGCCCTTGTGGGAATCACAACAAGGCAACATATTAAAATATGCCATATGCATCATATGCACCAAGATATTACAATATCAATCCCTAATACTAGCCTTGTGGGAATCACAACAAGCTAGCGTAGATATTGACATAATAATATCTAAGCATGAAGGAAGGATCTTTATAGTGTTATATCAGCAATTAGCTTTTCCATGGAGGTCAATCAAATAGTTGGCCAGGTAAGCAGATGGGAGGCTCTCCTTACTTAGTAAGGTCCTAATTAAATAACCACCTGTAGCCTCTTTCCTAGACACCAACTTAGTCAATTGATTCAGAATGGCTCAGCTTAAAGTAATTAACACTACGACTTAATTATGAATTTAGTGAGGTCTTTCAAATAGTAGTATCTTACTAACATTAAGCTCAACCATAAAGGACAATCAAATAATTGGCCAGGAAAGCAGGTGGGAGGCACCCCTCACTCAGAGAGTGAGGTCCTAATTAAGTAACCACCTGTGGCTTCCTTCCTAGACACCAACTGAGTCGATTGTTCCAGAATGGGTCAGCCCAAAGTTTTCATACTACTATATTGGTCTCATTGCACATTCTATAATTTAGTACTAGCAATTATACTGTGCTACAACATGAATATAACACTATCTCATAGCATAAACTAATCATGCATACAAACAACCTAGCTATCTCATAGCATCAAGATAATAGCATGTATTATCATTTGGTTAAACTGATTAAGGGTGGCTCTGATACCACTGTTAGGGTTTTCCAGTGCCCTAGGGCGCAGCGGAAGATACGGAATTATAAAATTTTCTTATAAAACCCATTATATGAAATCCTAATAAGCCAAGATCGCCTTAATAGTATAACCAAATAATGTAGAAAATATAATCTTGGTATAGAAGAATACCTATCACGCTATATCCAATATATCTGAAGATGTCCTAAGGTGCCTAAATATTCACCCTCCGATGTTGATCCACACAGGAATGGGTTCAAGACTCTAGCTCCACCAAAACTTGATTCTAATTGTTCAATCCTTCCAAAGGATTTAATTGGCTGATTTTCCTTCACTTCCTTCTTCCTTTCTACCTCTAAAACATTCACTAGCCTTTTTGTCCTAAAGAAGACCCTCTTGTCTTGGGTTAGGACAAAAGAGAGAGGCTTGTAAGAAAGAAGGGATAAGGGAGAGAGAAGAAGAGGCTTTTTCTTGGATGATCTTTAGAACCCCAAGGCACCTCCTTATTTATAAGAGATGGAGGGATGAATCATAAAGGGATGCATCCCATCCACACACCTCATCATGATGAGGCATGTGCCAAGAGATGCATCCCATCATGATGGGGTGCTAAGGAGAAGGGTGTATCAACTTCTTTCTCACATCTCCCTCTTAAATCCTGATGATCCAAGGGCCCAAATGCAGTGAACCAAAGCCAATGGTCTAGATCTAGGCGCCATCTAATGGTCCAGATCAGGGCATCATCATCCAGGGTGCCATCCAATGGTCCAGAAGCAAGATGCCATCACCGATGGTCCAGATTCAGGCGCTGAACAACGGTCCAGATCTTTCATCCAGAAAGCCATCTAGTGGTCCAGATTCAGGCGCTGAGCAACGGTCCAGATCTTTCATCCAGAGAGCCATCCAGTGGTCCAGATTCAGGCGCTAACCAGTGGACCAGATCCTTCATCCAGAAAGCCATCCAATGGTCCAGATGAAGGCGCCAACCAGTGGACCAGATCCTTCATCCAGGAAGCGATCCAATGGTCCAGAAGTGAAGGCCCTATCAAACCCAATCCAATTGGGTTTAACCAACTTAAAGAAAACATTAAACCTAATCAAATCTGGTCTAATTAAAGCCAAATGGGTTTCAACTCTTGGCTAACCCATATTAGGTCATGATCTAATCATATTAGATCAACCTAATCTAAGAATCATATTCGAATTTAATTTGAATCAGGAGCTAGGGTTTGCAACACGTGCTAGCATGTTCATCTTGCAAACATGATCTAATCCAATTAGACCCTTGATCAATTCCCTTGTGTGTGACCCATTGGGTTCCTTATCTTAGCCAGCAGTAGGTGCAGGTACAAGTTGACCTAACCTGATTAGAATACCTCTAATCCAATTTAGGTTCAATTTAGTGCTAAACCTGACTTAGCAATCAGAACCTTTCTGATGCTTTGATCTAATCAAACTCTTTGATCCGATCAACCCACAAGACATGATTGACGTCTAGCAACGTATCATGTCTACCCGAAAGATGAGGAATGTATTGGACAAATCCAAACATACCCTTCAGTGGAAAGTTACTGTGCAATTCAATCCCTCAGTCATACTACATCCTGAATAAGTGCTCGAGTATGGATCAATATCAAACTCAATCACTTATTCTTGTCTCTCCCAATCTTTTATATGATAATTCAAACAATGAAACATTAGAAACTCTTTCTAATATTCATTTTGCTTTGATTAAAAGCTTCTTGAATCATCATAAGATTAGAGTAAGTATGATGTTACCTTCTCTTACTAGAAGTGACTGATTCCTTGTTGACCTACTCACAACCTTCGTACAAAATCCACCATATCCAGAATACCCCGTACACAACGCAATGTCGTGAATGAGGGTAAACCAAAACATAGCTTCAAGTGCACAAGGTACCATGGTGATCTCAGGTCTAAGGATCACTTGCACAACTCCCACTATGAGAACCATCTTTTGATAATTAAGTAAGAATCCATAAGATGTTCTCATGGCTGGTCATTTCAGTGAACTCATTCCTCTAATGAGCACCCACATCTTTGTATTAGTGTCTCACACAAGTGATTGTGAGATCAATCACCCTCTACATTGAGCATATATAAGATGTGCCTGTCTTTCCGGTAATATTGATCCCCGACTCAATATACCAATTTGACTGGGAATATTCTAAATTAGGATTTTAGGATTTTAGGTCTCACTGGTATGATCTCATCATAACCCTAAAACCAATGTCCTAATTTATGGGGTTCATCATCCAATAATAAAATAGATAAGCAGCAAATGATGAAACACAATGCCTTTATTGATATATATCGAGTGTCAAAGTACATGATTTGGAGGATTACAAAGAGAAACCCATCAAATGATTGGCTTATAGGGCATCTACTCTTTCAAATCGATAGTGTCACATTTCCAGCCTGTGACGGGACAATCGATGGTATCACATTTCCAGCCTGTGACGGGGCAATCGATAGTATCACATTTCCAGCCTGTGACGGGGCAAACGATAATATCACATTTCCAGCCTGTGATGGGGCAATCAATACTAACGAGATAAGCCCAAAGTCCCTACTCATTTAACCAATTCACATACACACATTATGTGAGGCCCAATAGTCCCACATCGGAAAGACTCGTTCCAGAGCCTGGGCATATGAGGCGGGTGACTCCAAATCCTGCAGACGCGTTTTGGGTGGAAAACAAAACCGGGGAGGGATGAAGGACGCTTGCGTGAAGCCCCAAAACCGGACAATATCTGGCAGGGGAGCCCCGTGTTCCCCCCTCATGTGGCACCCACGTGGGCACTAGGTGCCTCACGTGTCTCGCAGAGGCGGGGACGTGATATTTGGTATTAGAGCCGAGGACGGCTCTTGTCCGATGGTGGGAAGGATGTGAGGCCCAATAGTCCCACATCGGAAAGACTCGTTCCAGAGCCTGGGCATATGAGGCGGGTGACTCCAAATCCTGCAGACGCGTTTTGGGTGGAAAACAAAACCGGAGAGGGGTGAAGGACGCTTGCGTGAAGCCCCAAAACCGGACAATATCTGGCAGCCGAACCCTCTCCTCCCCTTTCCGTCGGGAAGAAGGAAGAAGAGAGAAAGAGAAAGGGGCTTCCCGTCCCCTTCCTCTTATTATATTTCTCTCCCTCTCCGGTTTATTTCTAGTTTGGGCTCTCTCTAAACTTAGATCCAGGGAGATTAGTGTTTTGAGGGTTCTGGGTTATCATTTATCCTGAGTAAATTTTAATATTACTTGATTCTATAGGGGAACAATCTATTGCACGAGAGGACGCTGGGCGGAGTCCTGCGTATCCGGATTTATAGATTGCCGTGAGGGCGGGTGATTAGTCTGTCTGAGTTAACAAAGGTAAGAATCCTTGTACGCCAATCCTACATGATATAAATATTTTGCACTATATATATGTTTGATATGCTATGATCCAGACAAAGCAAAATGGTTTTTATATTTAAATTGTATTTTGATCGTCTTTGCTTGTGATTGGTATAATGATGGATGCATGCATGCGCATAACCTACACCTGCAAAATTTGACTGATTGATGTGGTGCTCTAAACTAACCATGTGATATTGGTTGCCCCGTCACGGGCTGGAAACGTGACTGTGGTTAGTTTATAGCCGAAAATAAATAAAAGAAAATTGATGTGTAGATCTAAACTGGATTGTATGAAAAGGAACTTTGGGTTTATCTTGTTATTATGGCAGGCCCCGTCACAGGCTGAAAATGTGGTATTTTGGTAGGCCCCCTCACAGGCTAGAAATGTGGAACTATAATGTGCAGACCCCGCCACAGGCTGAAAATGTGATACTTTGGCAGGCCCCATCACAGGTTAGAAATGTGGAACTATAATGTGCAGGCCCCGCCACAGGCTGAAAATGTGATAATTTGGTTGCCCCACCACAGGCTGAGAAATGTGACCGAGATTTGACCCAAAGTCGGAAAGATAATTAAATCGGATCAAGTTGAAGAAAAGACATTGAAACTATAATACAGGTTTATGAGCTATCATATGCTATATATTTCTTGTGTGGCTGGACTTTTATTGATGTTTGATGTACATACTTGTATCGATTATTTGAGCTTGATAGCCGGTTTATGACTTCATGATATGTGCTTTGACTTGTCGTGGTTTTCAGATTTTTATTATTATTGTGTTAGTGTGGATATGTAGGGATTCTTACTGGGCTGTAAAGCTCATCCCCTTTTCTTCTTTCTTTTTATCAGAGTTGCAGGATACTTAGATTTGGATGGGATGGGCGCAGAGTGCAAGTATCAGAGTCATTAGCTAGTTAGTTTGTTTGTCCTTCTTTGATGTCGATGAACATTTGAAGATCTTGTAATTGAACTAATTTGTTTATTTGGACATGTCGGACTGCTCTATTTGAATTACTAGATTAATTATGGATTTATTGAAATTTTTGTTAATCATAGGCCTTGCATGATCTTTAGGGCACTGCTCTAGAGCCCATGCGGCCGGTCGCGTACCGAACCCGGGTGCTGGGTTCGGGGCGTGACAGAGTGGTATCAGAGCTTAAGGTTTAGGTTCAGACGAGTGTGAGTGGGGGAAAAATATCTATGATTTATTAAAGTACCCTCTAGATACATTTTCTTTGCAATCTTGAAATATTAAAAGTAACTTGTGTAGGTTGATATGGCACGAGGGAGTGGACGTGGGCGTAATAGGAGGCCGACTCACTTTGCCGATGGCTCTGCTGCTTGGGCGCCCTCCGAACAACAAGAAGGTGCTCCACCCTCGCCGGCCAGGAGTATGCACCCACAGGAACACCATGTCAACCCTGTTGGTAGTGCACTGGAAATGGGAACCCCGGAAACTCCAAGGACAGGAACCTCGGGTGAGCCTGGAATTCAGCCTAATGAACCACTGAGTGCCTCTCAGATGATGCAAACAATGATGCAACAACAAGCTACTTCCCGTTCAGACATGATGAGAATGATGGAGATGCAACAACGCTTCATGGAACAGCAGCAACAATTTATGCAGCAACAGATACAACATCAGCAGCAGCAGGTGACTCCCCAGTATTTACAGGGGGCTACAAGTCGGCAGGAGCATCATATCAGTTTGGCAGAATTCAAAAAGTTTGCACCATCAGCTTTTAAAGGCACTTCTGACCCTTTAGAGGCCGAGACTTGGCTGAATGAAATGGAAAAAGTTTTCAATGCTCTGAGATGCCCTGATGAGGATAGGGTTACTTTTGCCACATTTATGCTGCTGGGAGAAGCGGATATTTGGTGGAATGTGGAAAGAGGAAAGATGGGACAGAACACTACATCCTTGACTTGGGAAGAATTTAAGGAGCTTTTTCGTGACAAGTATATTCCCCAAAGTGTGAGACGGCAGAAATTTCGAGAGTTTACCCGGTTAGAGAAGGGGAACATGACAGTCGCAGAGTATGCTGCAAAGTTTGAGGAACTGGCCAGGTATGCTCCAGGACAGGTGGAGAATGAAAGAGAACGAGCTGAGAAGTTTGAAAGTGGACTTAGAGCCTGAATCAGACAACAGGTGTCTACCTTCGAGCTTTCTTCCTACAAGGATGTGGTTAACAAAGCTTTGGTAGTTGAAAGGGGCTTGAATGACACTCAAGAAGAGAGGGAAAGAATTTTGAAAAAGAGAAACAGACAAGCTGAGCTACAAAATAAGCATGGCAGGAATACTGAATTCAGGCCTAAGAAACAAACTATTATGAATAATAAGACTCAGCGCAAGGATACTGTGAGATGCTATAGATGTGGCGGACCCCACTATCAGAGCGAGTGCAACTGGTTCAATGGGAATTGCTTTTCGTGTGGCCAGCAAGGCCACAAGGTAAGCACCTGTCCTAATCGCAGTGAGCAACAGGCTCGACAGACGTCTCAGCCTATTTCGGGAGCTCCAGCAAATCAGGTATCTCAGAATGAACAACAACGGGGAGGACAACAGAGGCCTAGAACTCAGGGGCGAGTCTATGCACTTACACAACAGGATGCCAATGCCTTTAACACTGTGGTGACAGGTACGATTAAAGTCTCATCCACTAATGCCTATGTTTTGATTGATCCTGGAGCTACTCATTCCTTCATATCTGTTGATTTTGTTAGAAGAAATAATACAATAACATATATGCCATTAGAGACTGAACTTTGTGTTTCCACCCCTAGTGGAGATGTAATCTTAATTAACTCTGTCTGCAAAGATTGCATCTTGAATATTGAAGGCAGAGAAATAAAAGTAGATTTACTAGTCCTAGAGATGAAGGATTTGGACATGATCCTTGGGATGGACTGGTTGGCAGCATATTATGCCACTGTTGACTGCTTCGAGAAAACAGTAAAATTTCAAATTTCTGGTCAGCCAGAGTTTATTTTTAATGGCAACAGAATGTTACCTCCGCCAAAAGTAATTTCAGCCATACAGGCCAAGCGACTCCTTCCGAAAGGTGATGAAGGATTCTTAGCCATGGTAATGGGCACCCAGCTGGAAGAACTCAAACCAGAGGACATTCCTATTGTGAGGGAATTTTCTGATGTCTTTCCAGAGGATTTGCCAGGATTACCCCCTGATAGAGAGGTTGAATTCTCCATTGATTTGATTCCGGGCACTGGACCGATTTCTAAGGCCCCATACCGGATGGCTCCAGCTGAATTAAAAGTGCTAAAGGAACAACTACAGGAGCTGTTGGATCAGGATTTCATCAGGCCTAGTGTTTCTCCTTAGGGTGCCCCTGTATTATTTGTGAAAAAGAAAGATGGCAGTTTTCGGCTTTGCATTGATTATCGAGAAATCAATGGAGTAACAGTGCAGAACAAATACCCTTTACCGAGAATTGATGATTTGTTCGATCAGCTGCAAGGGGCACAAATCTTCTCAAAACTTGATCTACGCTCCGGATATCACCAGTTGAGAATAAGGGCTGAAGACATACCGAAGACAGCATTCAAAACTAGATATGGACACTACGAGTTTTTGGTTATGCCCTTCGGGTTAACAAATGCACCAGCGGCCTTTATGGATCTTATGAATCGGGTGTTCATGTTAGATGTATGCCCTAGAAGCCAATCTGGCAGACACATTATTTATTCTGGGACATAAATTTGTACTTGACTTTATTATTATTGAATAATAAATGGGCATCTTTTCATTCATATTGTTTATGTGTCTATGAATCGTCCAAGAAATTAATAATATGATGATACATATTCTCAAGAATTGAGAATTTGAGCCATGTATCATTGGTGATTAATTTCTAAATGCTCCTGATCAATGGATCATCACGAGAACGGTGATCGATTCGATCAGTGCACAGATCGCTTTTCTTATGGATGGACGAGACTCGAGTCCACAGTGTAGGGACACTGAAGTGAGAGTGCAGGTGCTTGTTAGAGAACAAGGGTACTGAGCGTGACCAAGACAAGAAGTCACTTGGATGTCTATCCACTCGTCAGTGACTTACTTGATGTTGCAGTAGTGTGACTGGTCCTTTGACCTGCGGTGCTTCGGCTACTCACAGTGAGGTTATTGTAGTTTGACTGCACATATACATGGTCTCTAGTCATATGGGTCCTTGTTTTATAGATTGGCTGCAGTAGGTTCACTGTAGGAGTAGGGTATGCACTTACATGGAATCTATCGACCTTGATAGAAGAGGAGTGATCCTATGTGATTTATTAGACAGAGTTCTAAGACCTTGGCTAGGGCAATAATATACAGTGGACAAAGATTTTTCCACTATCGAACTCAAGTCGAATAAATCTAGACATATGACAGACGACGGGGTTTGACGAGTTATCCATGACCTCCGGTCTGTAGGGATCCACGATAGAAGGACTGTATCATACGATTGCTGCACCTAGAGGTTCATCATTCTATTCTGCTGGGTGGCCACTACATATTGCTAGGTGTCACTGGTGGATGGTGAGACTCACAGGGATCATCTCGATGGTCGATAATCCCTGGTGAGTTGAGTTGGAATTGTTTCAACCCATTGAAAGGAGTTTTCAATGATATTGTGATAGAGATCATAATGTATCTCACTACCAGTCAGAATGGAACCTATGGGGTCACACACATTAGAGGTATTGACCGATCCAATGGTTGAATGTGATTAGGAATCACAAATAATCAATTAGATTGATAAATGAAAACCCGCTAAGAGTTAGTGGCTAGAAGAAGGAATAATTGCAATCGGATTGTAATTTAATTTAATTAAATGGATTTAATTAATTGGACTTGATCATGAGTCCTACTTGGAGTGGAAATCATGGAGTCCTAATTGGATTAGGATTTCAAATTAAATTAGAGTCCTACTTGGAATAGGATTTCTAATGTCCTAATTGTCTTAGGGCTGAAATTTGAACAAGTCCTGATTAGATTAGGATTTTCTTAAGTCCTAATTAATTTTAAATTTAATCTAATTAATTTTATGACTCCTAATTGGATTAGGATTGAAGAGTTCAATAGAGTCATGGTTCAATTAAGTCCTAATTAGATTAGGATTGGGAGGAAATTGAAATAGGTCCATACAAGTCCTATTTTGACTAGGATTGGACTCATGCACTAGACCCAAATTAAGTCATCCATTAATTTGATTAAGTGGCAGATTTAAATGGATAAGAGGGAGGGGAATATGCCCCTCCCTTTGAGCCATGCGTGGGAGAAAAAGGAGGGGCGCATGCCCCTCCTAGGTGGCATGAAATAGAGATAAGGATGAGCTCCTAAAAAATAGGAGCTCATCTTTATCCCTTTGCAATTAAAAAGGGAGCAAGGAATTTCGGCCAAGATGAATGTTTTTCTCCTCATTCCAGCCGTGAGCACCCTCCTCCATCTTTCTTCTTTGAGCCACAATCAAGAGAAGAAAAAGAAAAGCTTGGGACGCCCTCTTCCTTCTTCATCTTGGTTCCAAAAAGGAAGAAAAAGAGAAAGGCTGCGGGTCTTATTTTCTTCCTCCTAAATCCATCCTTCTTCTTCTTCCTCTCAAGCCAATCAAAGGTTGATTCAAAGGAGAGGACTTCAGCCATCATTAGCCTTCTCTGCAAGGGAGCTAGCACCCCGGGGAGATCCAAAGGCTTCGATCGACTTACTACCTCGTGTGGATACCTGTAGAGGCCGGACGCGTGTGCGGCTTCCAACGAACCTTCTACAAATCCACGTAAATCAGATTTGCGGAGACCATCTACCCGCACAAGGTGAAGATCTGATCTTCTTAATGATTTTAAAATGGTTTAAAATAATTTAATTCTAATCTATCTAAAAACGAATGGTTTTAAAATACGTTCATGCGATGAACGGATCCCGCATAGTTTTTCCGCTGCAATCTGAAAATTATTTCGAATTTTCATGGCATATGTGGGATCCTAACAGTGGTATCAGAGCCATGGTTATGTAGATTAAGATTAGAATTAAATTTTTCAAGGCATTTTAGATCTAAAATTTAAGGGATTATGCTTGCTGAAATTTATGTATGCAGAATTTTCAGCTTGCTGATTTTTCTGCATACTAATATTTAAATGCTTAGATTAATGATTCTAATGCTTTGATAATGTGATTACAAGTGTTTAGAGTCAAATCTTGCATGATCAGCAAGTCATGAGATGGAATAATCAATTAAATTACAGATCTGAAAATATTTTTTATGCATGTGATGCGTAAGGTGATGATCATGGATGGACCCTTTGAATGTGCTGAAATGTTCTGCGATGTTCTGTGATGCATGTAATTTTAATTTTCAGATGCCTGCGTGCATCTTAAATTCATGTATTAGAGACCTGCGTGTCTCATGAAAAAGGGTTGTAATTTTATTTTTATTTTTTTTTAATTTTTAAAGCAATCTGGGATGTAATCTGTGATGTGTGTTGCACGTCGATGGTTGATCGATATGTACATCAACAAGCTCAACATGCGCGGATCGAGATCAAGGGTTGATTGAAGATGGATCAAGGAGTTGATCACAATTGGACCTAGAGGATCAAGATCGAGTCAAGAGTTGAAGACGATCAAACCAATTGACGTGCATGTGCTTGTAAAATGACCCCATCCTGGATCCATGATCATCACCATTTAATTTTATTTTTGATAAATGCCTGGATGTTTAATGCTTATGTGTATGCGGGTAGATTTATATTTGCATGAGATGTGAATACGCGATCGAGTGAGACCTAAATCGAAACCTCCCTAATCAGTCGAGGGTGAACCAACATAAGTTAGTCATATTAGATTAATTGATCTAATTGGTGTCTAGGCAAGCCTATAAGGTGGTTACTTAATTAGGACCTTACTCTCTGAGTAAGGGGAGCCTCCCACCTGCTTACCTGGCCAATTGTTCGATTACCTCTTATGAAGAACTCAAGTTGCAAACACTAAGACATGATTATGCAATATTAAGTCCATAAGTCTTCCACCGTAGTAGAGCTGCTAAGGTCTTTCAGGCGTTGATTTGTCTCGGCTAGACACAGTGGGCAAGTTGCATCGGAGGACTGGACCTCTCTATTAGACATGAGATGTTGTGGGGTAAAGGTGGGGTTGGGCACCAATAACTGTTAGGTGAGGACCCAATGACGACTTTATTTCTGCGGTTATATGGTGGGTCTGACTTAACTAAGTAATGGGGCCAATAACTGTTAGGTGAGGTCTTCATGACTTAGAGACCAAGTACCACTGCAATTTGCTTGAGAAGCATTGTACAAGAGTTGTACACTCATCCATTTATATGTCACCAATAACTGTTAGGTGAGGCGGCATGTAAATCGGTGAGACCGCAGTACCCACTAAAAATCCTAGTCGCGTAGGGTTTTCGTTTCTCCATCAGGGGAGTATGAGGAATTCGAAAAAATAGTGGAAGCATATTTATTTTAAAAGTCCCTAGAACAAATTGAGTTCAAGTACAAAGTCTAACTAGAATCTTTACTCTCTACAGATCACAAGGTCAGCTTCAAACCCTTTGACCTGAATCCTTGAGACCAACAGACTGACCGGAACCAACTATAAAGACTGGCTTAGGAACCTGAAAATTGTTCTGAATTGTGAGAAAATAGGGTATGTGCTCGAGAATGATATCCCTAGGCTACCAGCACGTCCTACTGATGATCAGCGTGAGATGCATCAGAAGTGGACTGATGACGACATTAGGGTCAAGTGCTACATCATGGCATCCATGACTAACGAACTTCAATGCCAGCATGAGAACATAAAGACTGCTAGGGAAATACTGGCTCATCTGCAAGAGTTGTATGGTGAGCAGAGCCGCACTGCACGCTTTGAAGTGTCCAAGAGGCTCTTCAAGGCAAAGATGCGCGAGGGACAGTCTGTCCATGATCATTGTCTGACTATGATCAAGGACCTCGAGGAGCTTGAGAAGCTCAGTATGTCCATGCATAAAGAACTGCAGATAGATCTGATCCTGCAATCTCTTCCTGATTCATTTGGTCAGTTTATAGTAAACTACCATATGAATAAAATTGAATGCATGAAGACCGAGTTGTTGAACATGTTGGTAACTGCTGAAGGGGCCTTGAAAGGTTCAAGGGGCTCTGTTCTGGCTGCTGAGCTGACTTCTGGTTCCAAGAGAAAGTCTACTTGGAAGAAAAAGAAGTCTGCAAAGAAGCACAAGAAAGACAAAAAGCCTAAGAAGGAAGTTCATAAGAAAAAGGCTAATGACAAAGGAAAATGTTTCCACTGCAACGTCAACGGCCACTGGAAAAGGAACTGCCCTTCATACCTCGAGAGCCTGAAGAACAAAAAGGACACACCTTCTGAAGGTATGTTAGACTTGCTCGTAATTGAAATTAACCTTACGGTTTCTTCTACTTCTAGTTGGGTTATAGATTCTGGTTCTAGTGATCATCTGTGCACTACTATGCAGGGTCTAAAGAAAAGTAGGAGGCTGGCGGAAGGTGCAGTGACCCTTCGGGTTGGCAACGGGGCAAGAGTTGTTGCTGTAGCTGTGGGCACCTACCTTATGCGATTACCGTCTGGATTTAGTTTATTGCTTAGAGACTGTTATTATGTCCCTGCTGCTAGCAGGAATTTGATTTCTGTTTCGTGTTTAGCACAGGATGGTCATGTTTTGACCTTTGATAAAGACTGCTGTTCAATTTATTTCAGAAATAAATTAGTTGCACGTGGTTTCATGATTGATAGTCTCTATCACTTGCATATTGATGTGCCTGTGAATGTGTCTGAGCAAGTAGTGAGTGCCATAGGATCTAAAAGATCCAGAGATGAGATAAACCAGAAGTATTTGTGGCACCTCAGGCTTGGCCATATTGGAGAGGACAGAATGAACAAAATGGAGAAAGATGGGCTTCTTGGCCCATTGACTTCCGAGTCATATCTAGTTTGTGAGTCCTGTCTTCAAGGAAAAATGGCTAGATTACCCTTTGTAGGACATGGGGAGAGGACCACTGAAATACTTACCCTGGTACATACTGATGTGTGTGGCCCATTCGATGTGCTAGCCAGGGGTCGTTATTCATACTTCATTACCTTTACCGATGACTATTCACGATATGGGTATGTGTATCTTATGAGATACAAATCTGAGTCTTTTGAAAAGTTCAAAGAGTTCAGAAATGAAGTAGAAAAACAGACTGGAAAAATCCTTAAGGTTCTTCGATCAGATCGAGGAGGAGAATACCTTAGTGGGAAATTCCGGGATTATCTCAAGGAAAATGGCATAGTCTCACAATGGACGCCTCCGGGTACACCTCAACTCAACGGGGTGTCAGAAAGGAGGAATCGGATTCTATTGGATATGGTTTGATTCATGATGAGCTTCACTGATCTACCTATGTTTCTTTGGGGAGATACCTTATTATCCGCAATTTATTTATTGAATAGAGTTCCCTCTAAATCCATTCCTACCTCACCGTATGAGATATGGCATGGTAAGAAGCCGAGTCTTGGTCATCTCAAGATTTGGGGATGTCCGGCCCACGTCAAGCGACTATAGGCGGACAAGTTAGAGTCTAGGACCATAAGTGCTCGTTTCATTGGATATCCTAAAGAGTCATTAGGATACAATTTTTACGTCTCAGAGGATCACAATGTGTTTGTGAGCCGACATGCCGTTTTCTTGGAAAAATAGTTTATCGTTGATAGAGGCAGTGGGAGAAAAATTGAGCTTGAAGAGAGAGTCTCTGAAAAGCAACGAGTCATGGATCCTATAGAACCTATTCATACAGAGCCAGTACACGTAGTACCTCCTCCACCTCATAGATCTAGTAGGGTCTCCCATCCTCCCGATAGATACTTAGGTATACTAGTAGAGGACACCGAGGAAATGTTCCTCATGGGAGATAGGGAACATGTACAGGATCCCAATACCTACGACGAGGCGATATCTGATATCGATTCCGAGAAATAGCTGGAAGCCATGAAGTCAGAGATAGACTCCATGTATTCCAACCAAGTCTGGACCTTAGCAGATCCACCAGAAGGTATAGTACCTATTGGATGCAAATGGATCTACAAAAGGAAGATAGGTTCGGATGGAAAGGTAGAGACCTATAAGGCAAGGCTAGTGGCGAAAGGGTATAGTCAGCGTGAAGGCATTGACTATCAGGAGACTTTTTTACCTGTAGCCATGCTAAAATCCATTCGAACGTTCCTTGCCATTACAGCATTTCATGATTATGAAATATGGCAGATGGATGTGAAAACTGCTTTCCTGAATGGATATCTTGATGAAGATATCTAGATGGAGCAGCCTTTGGATTTCACTTCCAGTGATGGAGATCACAAGGTCTGCAAGCTGCAAAGGTCCATCTATGGACTAAAGCAAGCATCTCGGAGCTGGAATACTCGTTTCAATGATGCAATCAAATCGTTTGATTTCATCAAGAACGAAGAGGAACCGTGTGTTTACAAGAAGGTTAGTGGGAGTGCTGTCGTGTTCCTCGTACTGTACGTGGATGACATCCTCTTGATTGGGAATGATGTTCCCATGCTAACCTCGGTCAAGGTCTGGTTGTCAAAAGAGTTCTCCATGAAAGACCTTGGGGAAGCATCCTACATTTTGGGGATTAAGGTCTATAGAGATAGATCTAAGAGGTTGCTTGGTCTGTCACAGAAGATGTACATAGAGGAGGTACTGAAAAGGTTCAGTATGGAAAACTCCAAGAGGGGTCTATTACCCCTTAGGCATGGGATTCATCTCTCCAAAAAGATTTGCCCCAACACATCTGAAGAGATTCAACGCATGAGCAGTATTCCTTATGCTTTTGCAATAGGGAGCCTCATGTATGCCATGCTATGTACATGACCTGATATAGCCCTTGCTGTGAGTGTCACTAGTAGATATCAGTCGAATCCAGGCGAAGAGCACTGGACAGCTGTGAAGAACATTCTTAAGTACTTAAGAAGAACTAAAAATTTGTTCTTGGTCTTTGGAGGAGCATCAAAGTTAAAGGTAAAAGGATACACAGATTCAGACTTTATGACTGATATTGATGATAGAAAGTCTACATCTGGATATGTGTTCTTGTGCAATGGTGGTACGGTAAATTGGAAGAGTTCCAAACAACCGATCATTGCTGATTCTACCATGGAAGCTGAGTATATCGCCGCCTCTGAAGCTGCAAAGGAAGCCTTCTGGTTCAAGAAGTTCATTGCAGAGCTAGATGTAATGCCATCAGATGCCATCACATTCTACTGCGATAATAATGGCGCCATGGCTCTCGCTAAGGAGCCAAAATCTCAACAGAAGTCCAAGCACATAGAGCGGCGTTTCCATCTCATACGCGACTATCTCGAGAAGAAATATGTCGAGGTACAGAGAGTAAACTCCGCGGACAACGTGGCAGACCCGCTCACTAAACAGCTAAGTCAGCAGAAGACTGAAACCCACCTTGAGAAGATGGGACTTAGATATATGGCTGATTGGCTTTAGTGCAAGTGGGAGATTGTTAGATGTATGCCCTAGAAGCCAATCTGGCAGACACATTATTTATTCTGGGACATAAATTTGTACTTGACTTTATTATTATTAAATAATAAATGGGCATCTTTTCATTCATATTGTTTATGTGTCTATGAATCGTCCAAGAAATTAATAAGATGATGATACATATTCTCAAGAGTTGAGAATTTGAGCCATGTATCATTGGTGATTAATTTCTAAATGCTCCTGATCAATGGATCATCACGAGGACGGTGATCGATCCGATCAGTGCACAGATCGCTTTTCTTATGGATGGACGAGACTCGAGTCCACAGTGTAGGGACAGGGTATTGAGCGTGACCAAGACAAGAAGTCACTTGGATGTCTATCCACTCGTCAGTGACTTACTTGATGTTGCAGTAGTGTGACTGGTCCTTTGACCTACGGTGCTTCGGCTACTCACAGTGAGGTTATTGTAGTTTGACTGCACATATACATGGTCTCTAGTCATATGGGTCCTTGTTGTGTAGATTGGATGCAGTAGGTTCACTGTAGGAGTAGGGTATGCACTTACATGGAATCTATCGACCTTGATAGAAGAGGAGTGATCCTATGTGATTTATTAGACAGAGTTCTAAGACCTTGGCCAGGGCAATAATATACAGTGGACAAAGAGTTTTCCACTATCGAACTCAAGTCGAATAAATCTAGACATATGACAGACGACGGGGTTTGACGAGTTATCCATGACCTCCGGTCTGTAGGGATCCACGATAGAAGGACTGTATCATACGATTGCTGCACCTAGAGGTTCATCATTCTATTCTGCTGGGTGGCCACTACATACTGCTAGGTGTCACTGGTGGATGGTGAGACTCACAGGGATCATCTCGATGGTCGATAATTCCTGGTGAGTTGAGTTGGAATTGTTTCCACCCATTGAAAGGAGTTTTCAATGATATTGTGATAGAGATCATAATATATCTCACTACCAGTCAGAATGGAACCTATGGGGTCACACACATTAGAGGTATTGACCGATCCAATGGTTGAATGTGATTAGGAATCACAAATAATCAATTAGATTGATAAATGAAAACCCGCTAAGAGTTAGTGGCTAGAAGAAGGAATAATTGCAATCGGATTGTAATTTAATTTAATTAATTGGATTTAATTAATTGGACTTGATCATGAGTCCTACTTGGAGTGGAAATCATGGAGTCCTAATTAGATTAGGATTTCAAATTAAATTAGAGTCCTACTTGGAATAGGATTTCTAATGTCCTAATTATTTTAGGGCTGAAATTTGAACAAGTCCTGATTAGATTAGGATTTTCTTAAGTCCTAATTAATTTTAAATTTAATATAATTAATTTCATGACTCCTAATTGGATTAGGATTGAAGAGTTCAATAGAGTCATGGTTCAATTAAGTCCTAATTAGATTAGGATTGGGAGGAAATTGAAATAGGTCCATACAAGTCCTATTTTGACTAGGATTGGACTCATGCACTAGACCCAAATTAAATCACCCATTAATTTGATTAAGTGGCAGATTTAAATGGATAAGAGGGAGGGGAATATGCCCCTCCCTTTGAGCCATGCGTGGGAGAAAAAGGAGGGGCGCATGCCCCTCCTAGGTGGCATGAAATAGAGATAAGGATGAGCTCCTAAAAAATAGGAGCCCATCTTTATCCCTTTGCAATTAAAAAGGGAGCAAGGAATTTCAGCCAAGATGAATGTTTTTCTCCTCATTCCAGCCGTGAGCACCCTCCTCCATCTTCCTCCTTTGAGCCACAATCAAGAGAAGAAAAAGAAAAGCTTGGGACGCCCTCTTCCTTCTTCATCTTGGTTCCAAAAAGGAAGAAAAAGAGAAAGGCTGCGGGTCTTGTTTTCTTCTTCCTAAATCCATCCTTCTTCTTCTTCCTCTCAAGCCAATCAAAGGTTGATTCAAAGGAGAGGACTTCAGCCATCATTAGCCTTCTCTGCAAGGGAGCTAGCACCCCGGGAAGATCCAAATGCTTCGATCGACTCACTACCTCGTGTGGATACTTGTAGAGGCCGGACGCGTGTGCGGCTTCCAACGAACCTTCTACAAATTCACGTAAATCAGATTTGCGGAGACCATCTACCGCACAAGGTGAAGATATGATCTTCTTAATGATTTTAAAATGGTTTAAAATAATTTAATTCTAATCTATCTAAAAATGAATGGTTTTAAATACGTTCATGCGATGAACGGATCCCGCATAGTTTTTTCGCTGCAATCTGAAAATTATTTCGAATTTTCATGGCATATGTGGGATCCTAACAGTTCAAACCCTACCTGGATCAATTTGTGGTAGTATTTATTGATGACATTCTAGTCTATTCAAAAAGTCCACAAGAGCATGAGGAGCATTTGAGGATAGTATTACAAACTCTTAGAGAAAACAAGCTTTATGGCAAGTTGCAGAAATGTGAGTTCTGGTTAAACAGTATCACCTTTCTCGGGCACGTGATCTCCAAGGATGGCATCTCTGTCGACCCAAAAAAAGTAGAGGCAGTAGTTGATTGGAGTAGACCTACTAATGTGTCCGAGGTGCGCAGCTTTTTGGGAATGGCGGGATACTATCGGAGATTCGTTGAGGGATTCTCTCGTATTGCCACGCCTCTATCTCGCCTAACCCAAAAGCAAGTAAAATTTGAATGGAAGGAGGATTGTGAGCTGAGTTTTCAGGAGTTGAAAAGACGATTGGTGACAGCTCCGATATTGGCCCTTCCATCTGGAACAGGAGGCTTCAGCATCTATAGTGATGCATCACACAAAGGTCTTGGCTGTGTTCTTATGCAGAATGAGAAGGTGATAGCCTATGCTTCTAGACAGTTGAAACCATATGAGCTGAATTACCCTACTCATGATTTGGAGTTAGCAGCTGTGATCTTTGCTTTAAAAATATGGAGGCACTATTTATATGGTGAACATTGTGAAATTTTTACGGACCACAAGAGCCTAAAGTATATCTATACTCAAAAGGAGCTGAATTTGAGGCAAAGAAGATGGCTAGAGCTATTAAAGGATTATGACTTAACTATTAATTACCATCCGGGAAAAGCAAATGTTGTGGCCGATGCTCTAAGCAGGAAATCTTCAAGTAAATTAGCGGCTTTGATCACTACACAAAGAAACATTTTGTTGGACCTAGAGAGATATGAGATTGAAGTATGACTGCATGATCCTCAGGTATGACTTGCTAATCTTATGGTACAGCCTACCTTGATTGAAAGGATTAAGTCATCTCAAAAAGAGGATTCAGAATTGCAGAGGGTAAGGGGAACAGTAGAGTCTGGTGTTCAAAGCGAATTCCATGTGCATGAGGATGGTTCCTTAAGATTCGGTAGCAGATTGTGCGTCCCTAAAGTCCCAGAATTAAGAAATGAAATTTTAGAGGAGGCTCATAGCTCGGCTTATACAATGCATCCAGGAGGCACAAAGATGTATCAGAATTTAAAGAAACATTTTTGGTGGAGTGGTATGAAAAGGGATATTGCTCAATTTGTAGTTCAGTGTCTAGTATGTCAGCAGGTAAAAGCAGAACATCAAAGACCTGCGGGACCATTACAGTCTCTACTTATTCCTCAATGGAAGTGGGAGCATATCACTATGGACTTTGTGACTAGCTTGCCAAAAACCCTACGAGGTAATGATGCCGTGTGTGTAATTGTTGACCGGCTAACCAAATCAGCACACTTTTTGCCTTTCAGAGTTGGTTTCTCCTTAAAGAGATTGGCATGCTTATATATAGAGCATATTGTGAAGTTGCATGGGGTCCCAGTTACCATTGTGTCAGACAGAGACAGTAGATTTGTATCACAGTTTTGGAAAAGTCTTCATAAGGCTCTTGGAACCAAATTGAGCTTTAGCACAGCTTTCCACCCCCAAACCGATGGACAGTCAGAAAGAACCATCCAGATCTTGGAAAACATGTTGAGAGCCTGTGTCATGGATCTAGGAGGAGCGTGGGATGGCCACTTATCACTAGTAGAGTTTGCTTACAATAATAGCTTTCAAGCAAGTATTCAAATGGCCCCTTTTGAGGCGTTGTATGGCCGGAAATGTCGATCTCCTATTTGTTGGGATGACGAGGACGAGAGAAAATTGTTGGGCCCAGAAATAGTACAACAGACTGTTGATAAGGTGCAAATGATCAGAGAACGACTCCGTACAGCTCAGAGTCGCCAGAAGAGTTATGCTGATAATAGAAGGAGAGAACTGGAATTTCAAATTGGAGATCATGTTTTCTTGAGAGTGTCACCTACAAAAGGTGTGATGAGATTTGGAGTTCGTGGCAAATTGAGCCCTAGGTATGTTAGGCCGTTTGAGATTTTGGACAAGGTTGGGGAGGTGGCGTATCGACTGGCTTTACCACCGGCTTTATCCGGTGTGCACAATGTTTTTCATGTGTCAATGTTGAAGAAATATGTCCCAGATCCGAGTCATGTGGTAGCATATGAGCCATTACATCTTCCGGAGGATTTGACCTATGAGGAGTTCCCGGTACGAATTGTGGATAGAAAAGATCAGGTACTACGACATCGAACCATTTCTTTTGTGAAGGTACAATGGAATAATCATACGGAAAGGGAGGCTACTTGGGAGCTCGAAGAAGAGATGAAAGCCAAGTATCCGCAGCTTTTTGAAACCTCAGGTATGTCAATTTCGAGGACGAAATTTTTTTTAGGGGGGGAGAATGTGAAGATCCACCTAGGATTGGGCCGGCCTCTGAATAAGGCGGCCCAATACAAAGAAAGAAAGGGGGGAGGGAGTATCCCGATCGGAATAGCCTCCCTCCCCTGTTTCAAATTTCTCCCCCTCCCGAATCCATCGGAGGGGAAGTTAGAGGGTGATTTAATCCTCCCATATCGGGCGAGGAACGCCTCCCTCCTCCTTCTAGGGCAACAACCGAGGGCCCTTCCACAAAAAAAAAAGGGATTGGGTTTTACCTTGCCGCGGAAGGGATCGGCCCATCGCTGTCGATCCGGTCGGGAGGACCTCGCCGGAGGCAAGGTGAGCATCTTCTTCTTCTCCTCCTTCTTCGTTTTTGGCCCTTGCTTCTTTGGGAATGAGGTCGGAAAGCCTCCAGAATGATGGAGAAGCCGAGCCGGTTCGGCCTTCTCCTCTTCCATTCCGGTCGGCCGGGTGTTAGATATATGCCCTAGAAGCCAATCTGGCTGACACATTGTTAATTCTAGGGACATAATTTTGTACTTGACTATTTATTATTGAATAAATAAAAGGCATCTTTTCATTCATATTATTTATGTGTCTATGAATCGTCCAAGAAATTAATAAGATGATGATGCATACTCTCAAGAGTTGAGAATTTGAGCCATGTATTATTGGTGATTAATTTCTAAATGCTCCTGATCAATGGATCATCACGAGGACGGTGATCGATCCGATCAGTGCACAGATCACTTTCATTCTGGATGGACGAGACTTGAGTCCACAGTGTAGGGACACTGAAGTGATAGTGCAGGTGCTTGTTAGAGAACAAGGGTACTGAGCGTGACCAAGACAAGAAGTCACTTGGATGTCTATCCACTCGTCAGTGACTTGCTTGATGTTGCAGTAGTGTGACTGGTCCTTTGACCTGCGGTGCTTCGGCTACTCACAGTGAGGTTATTGTAGTTTGACTGCACACATACATGGTCTCTAGCCATATGGGTCCATGCAGTGTAGATTGGCTGCAGTAAGTTCACTGTAGGAGTAGGGTATGCACCTATATGGAATCTATCGACCTTGATAGAAAAGGAGAGATCCTATGTGATTTATAAGACTGAGTTCGTAAGACCTCGGCCGGGGCAGTATGCACAGTGGAGAAAGAGTTTTCCACTCTCGAACTTAAGTCGAATAAATCTTCACATATGACAGACGATGGGGTTTGACGAGTTGTCCATGACCTCCGTCCTGTAGGGATCCACGATAGTAGGACTGTATCACACGTTAACTGCACCTAGAGGTTCATCATTCCATTCTGCTGGGTAGCCACTACATGCTGCTAGGTGTCACTGGTGGATGGTGGGACTCACAGGGATTATCTCGATGATCGATAAACTCTAATGAGTTGAGTTGGAATCGTTCCAACCCATTGAAAGGAGTTTTCAATGATATTATGATAGAGATCGCAATATATCTCACTACCAATCAGAATAGAACCTATGGGGTCACACACACTAGAAGTATTGACCGATCCGATGGTTGAAAAGTGATTATGAATCACGAGTAATCAATTCGATTGATAAGAAGTTGAAGAAGGAAAGGAAATTAATTAATTGGACTTGAAACAAGAGTCCTACTTCGAGTAGGATTCCTAGAGTCCTAATTGGATTAGGACTGAAAATTCTAGTTGGAGTAGGACTGGGATTCCTACTTAGAATAGGATTCCTGCAATCCTAATGAGATTAAGAGTTTTGAATCAAAATTGGATTCCTACTTGGAGTAGGATTCCTAGAGTCCTAATCGGATTAGGACTTCGGATTCAAATAGAGTCCTAATTAGATTAGAACTAAAATTAAATATGTCCTAATTTGGATTAGGGTTTCTTAAGTCACAATTAATTATTAATCTAATGAATCAATAAGACTCCTAATTGGATTAGGATTGAAGAGTTCAATTGAGTCAAAATTGATTTAAGTTCTAATTGGATTAGGACTTACCTAGATTGGATCCAAATTGGTTCACCCTTGGGCTAAGCCTAATTGGATTAGGGCTTGACCACATTAGGGCATTCCAATCCCTACCTAATATGGATTAGGGTTTACCATGAGGAGGGGGATAAGCCCCTCCCCTTTCCACGTGGAGAAGGGAGAAGAGACGGCGCCCCCTCTTAGGAAAGACATCAAGAGCTCCTAAATGTTAGGAGCTCCACATGTCTATAAAAAGGGACTTGTGGGCGGCACCTAGGGCATAGAAGAACCCTCTTCCTCCTTGCCGTACGCCTCCCTCTCCTCTCCTCTTGGTTCAGCCGCAAGCAAGGAAGATAAAAGCCAAAGGTGTTGGCGGCATCCTCTTCCTCCCTTCTTTCTTCCAACGCAGGGAAAAGAAAGAAGGCTGCGTGGGGATTCTTCTTCTTCCTCTTCTTCATCCTTCTTCTTCCTCCTCTCAAGCACAATCAAGGGTTGATTGAAAGAGAGGAAATCAGCCATCAAAAGAAGTCTTTGCAAGGGAGCTAGCACCCCGGGAAGACAAGAGAGCTTCGATCGGATCACTGCTTCGTGTGGATACCCGTAGAGGCCGGACATTTGAACGGCTTCAAGCGAACCTTCATCCTAGACCACGAACTTCAGTTTGCGGTGATCATCTACCCGCACAAGGTGAAGATCTGATCTTCCTAAAGTATTTAAAAAATTTTAATTCTTATCTAACTACGAACGGTTCATGAAACAACGTTCATATGATGAACGTCGATCCCGCTTATGCCGATTCCGCTGCCATCTGAATTTTTTGAAATATCAGCGGCATGGGCGGGTTCCCAACAGTGGTATCAGAGCCTAGGCTTCGTAGATTAAGGTAAGAATTAATTATCTAAAGGCTTATTAGATCTGAAAATTGAATGATCATGCATGCTGAAAATTTCTGCATGCAGATTTTTCAGGGTTGCTGAATTTTTGCATGCTGATTTTTATGTGATAAGATGATGATTCTAATTACATTGTTAATGAGATTACAAAGTTTAGAATCATGATTAGCATGATCAGCGACCTATGTCATGATATAATCAGTTAGTTTTCAGATCTGAAAATTATAATTGTTGCATATGGTGATAATCATAGGATTCAAACCCTTTTGGTATCAAATGTAATGACCTGCGATGTCATGTAATTTTTCAGATGCTTGCATGCATCTTATTTGATGTTTTGAGAGGCCTGCGTGCCTTCTAAAAGGAGATGTAATTTATTTTTATTTTTATTTTACATCTGGTTGTATTTCTGTGATGTGATGTACGTCAACGATCAAGTTGAAGACAAGGCATGAGATGAACAGGAGTCTAAGCAGTTGATGGCGATTGGATCAAGAGTTGGTCAAGGATCGAATCAAGGAGGCTTGGAACCAATTCAAGAGTTGAAGACCAGTTGATCGATTGACGTGCATGTGCTTGTAATACGACCTAACTAGAATCCATGATCATCACCTATTTAAAGTTTAGCTTTAATTATTGCTGCGATTATAACTGCCTGCAATGTGCCGTTTGCATGTGATGTGAATGTGAGTCGGGTAGATAGGTTTACATGTGATGTAGCAAACCCAATTGAGACCTAAATCAAAACCTCCTCAATCAAGTCGAGAGTGAACCGACATGAGCAAGTCATATTAGATTAATTGATCTAATTGGTGTCTAGGAAAGCATGAAAGGTGGTTACTTAATTAGGACCTTACTCTCTGAGTAAGGGGAGCCTCCCACCTGCTTACCTGGCCAATTGTTCGATTACCTCTTATGAAGAGCTCAAGTTGCAAACACTAAGACCTGATTAACCAATATTAAGTCAATAGGTCTTCCACTGTAGTAGAGCTGCTAAGGCCTTTCTGATGTTGATTTGTCTCGGCTGGACACAGTGGTCAAGTTGCATCGGGGGGCTGGACCTCTCTATAGACATGAGATGTTGTAGGGTAAAGGTGGGGTTGGGCACCAATAACTGTTAGGTGAGGACCCAATGACGACTTTATTCCTACGGTTATACGGTGGGCTGACTTAACTAAGAAATGGTACCAATAACTGTTAGGTGAGGTTTTCATGGCTTAGAGACCAAGTTACACTGCAACATGCTTGAGAAGCATTGTACAAGAGTTGTACATTCATCAATCTATGTGTCATCAATAACTGTTAGGTGAGGTGGCATGTAAATTGGTGGGACCGCAGTACCCACTAGAAATCCTAGTCGTGTGGGATTTCCGTTTTCCTACCAGAGGAGTGTGAGGGATTCGAGAACATAGTGGGAGTTACATTTGTTCTAAAAGACCTTAGAACAAATTAATGATCAAGTACAAAAGTCTAACTAGAATTTTTACTCTCTGCAGATACAATGTCAGCTTCAAACCCTTTGACCCGTATTCTTGAGACCAACCGACTGACCGGAACCAATTACAAAGACTGGCTTAGAAACCTCAAAATTGTTTTGGACTGTGAGAAAATAGGCTACATACTCGATTCAGATATCCCCACACTACCAACACGTCCTACTGATGTTCAGCGTGAGATGCATAAAAAGTGGTTGGATGATGACATTAGAGTAAAATGCTATATGATGGCATCCATGTCAAATGAACTCCAATGCCAGCATGAAAATATGAAGACTGCTAGGGACATACTGGCACACCTACAAGAGTTGTATGGTGAGCAGAGTCGCACAGCTCGTTTTGAAGTGTCCAAGAGGCTCTTCAAGACAAAGATGCGCGAAGGGCAGTCTGTCCATGATCACGGTCTGACTATGATCAAGGACCTAGAGAAGCTTGAGAAGCTCGGAATGAACATGCACAAGGAATTACAAGTGGATTTGATCCTACAGTCACTTCCTGATTCATTTGGTCAGTTTATAGTAAACTACCACATGAATAAAATTGAATGCACTAAGACTGAACTGATAAACATGTTGGTAACTGCTGAGGGAGCCTTGAAAAGTTTAAGGGGCAATGTCCTTGCTGCTGAATTGACTTCTGGTTCCAAGAGAAAGTCTACTTGGAAGAAAAAGAAGTCTGCTAAGAAGCAAAAGAAAGACAAGAAGCCAAAGAAGGAAGTTCAAAAGAAAAAGGCTAACGACAAAGGAAAATGTTTCCACTGCAATGTCGACGGCCACTGGAAGAGAAACTGTCCTTCATACCTCGAGAGCCTGAAGAACAAGAAAGGTGACACACCTTCAGAAGGTATAGACTTGCTCATAATTGAAACTAATCTAACGGTTTCTTCTACTTCTAGTTGGGTTATAGATTCTGGTTCTAGTGCTCATCTATGCACTACCATGCAGGGTCTAAAGAAAAGTAGAAGGCTGGCGGAAGGTGCGGTAACCCTTCGGGTTGGCAACGGGGCAAAAGTTGCTGCTGTGGCTATGGGCACCTACCATCTGCGACTACCGTCTGGTTTTAGTTTATTACTTAGAGACTGCTATTATGTACCTGTTGCTAGCAGAAATTTGATTTCTGTTTCATGTCTAGCACAGGAAGGTCATGTTTTTACTTTTGACAAAGACTGCTGTTCTATTTATTTTAGAAATAAAATAGTTGCACGTGGTTTCATGATCGACAGTCTCTATCATTTACATATGGATGTATCTGTGAATGTTACCGAGCAAGAAGTGAGTGCCAAAGGATCCAAAAGATCCAGGGATGAGATAAACCAAAGATATTTGTGGCACCTCAGGCTTGGCCATGTTGGAGAAGACAGAATGAACAAAATGGATAAAAATGGGCTTTTAGGCTCATTGACTTCCGAGTCATATCCAGTTTGCGAGTCCTGTCTTCAAGGAAAAATGGCTAGACTGCTCTTTGTAGGACATGGGGAGAGGACCACTGAAATACTTACCCTAGTACATACAGATGTATGTGGCCCATTCGATGTGCTAGCCAGGGGACGTTATTCTTACTTCATTACCTTTACCGATGATTATTCACGGTATGGGTATGTGTATCTTATGAGACACAAGTCTGAATCTTTTGAAAAGTTCAAAGAGTTCAAGAATGAAGTAGAAAAACAAACTGGAAAACCTCTTAAGGCTCTTCGATCAGATCGAGGAGGAGAATACCTTAGTGGGGAATTCCGGGACTATCTCAAGAAAAACGGCATAGTCTCACAGTGGACACCTTCGGGTACACCTCAACTCAACGAGGTGTCAGAGAGGAGGAATCGGACCCTATTGGATATGGTCAGGTCCATGATGAGCTTCACTGATTTACCTATGTTTCTTTGGGGAGATGCCTTACTCACAGCGATTTATTTATTGAATAGAGTTCCCTCTAAATCAGTTCCTACCACACCGTATGAGATATGGCATGGTAAGAAACCAAGTCTGGGTCATCTCAAGATTTGGGGATATCCGGCCCACGTCAAGAGACTACAGGCGGACAAACTAGAGGCTAGGACCATAAGTGCTCGTTTTATAGGATATCCTAAAGAGTCATTAGGATACAATTTTTACATCTCAGAGGATCACAATGTGTTTGTGAGCCGTCATGCCATCTTCTTGGAAAATCAGTTTATCCTTGATAAAAGCAGTGGGAGGAAAATTGAGCTTGAAGAGAAAGTCTCTGAAAAGCAACGAGTCATGGATCCTATTGAACCCATTCATACAGAGCCAGTACACGATGTCCCTCGACCACCTCGTAGATCTAGTAGGGTCTCCCATCCTCCCGATAGATACTTAGGTATACTAGAAGAGGATACCGAGGAAATGTTCCTAGTGGAAGATAGGGATCACATACAGGATCCCAAAACCTACAACGAGGCGATATCTGATTTCGATTCCGAGAAATGGCTGGAAGCCATGAAGTCAGAGTTAGACTCCATGCATTCTAACCAAGTCTGGACCTTAGTAGAGCCACCAGAAGGTATTGTACCTATTGGATGCAAATGGATCTACAAAAGGAAAATAGGTTCGGATGGAAAGGTAGAGACCTATAAGGCAAGGCTTGTGGCGAAAGGGTATAGTCAGCGCGAAGGCATTGACTATCAGGAGACTTTTTCACCTGTAGCCATGCTAAAATCCATCCGAACATTGCTTGCTATTGCAGCATTTCATGATTATGAAATCTGGCAGATGGATGTGAAAACTGCTTTCCTGAATGGATATCTTGATGAAGATATCTATATGGAACAGCCTTTGGGTTTCACTTCCAGTGATGGAGATCACAAGGTCTGCAAGCTGCAAAGGTCCATCTATGGACTAAAGCAAGCGTCTCGGAGTTGGAACACTCGTTTCGATGACGCAATCAAAACGTTTGATTTCATCAAAAACGAAGAGAAACCGTGTGTTTACAAAAAGGTTAGTGGGAGCGCTGTCGTATTTCTCGTACTGTACGTGGACGACATCCTACTGATAGGGAATGATATTCCCATGCTAACCTCGGTCAAGGTCTGGTTGTCAAAAGAATTCTCCATGAAAGACCTTGGGGAAGCATCCTATATTTTGGGAATAAAGGTCTATAGAGATAGATCTAAAAGGATGCTTGGCCTTTCACAGAAGATGTACATAGAGGAGGTGCTGAAGAGGTTCAGCATGGAAAACTCCAAGAGGGGTCTCTTACCCCTTAGGCATGGAATTCATCTCTCCAAGAAGATGTGCCCCAACACATCTGAAGAGATTCAACGCATGAGCAAGATTTCCTATGCATCGGCAATAGGAAGCCTCATGTATGCCATGCTATGTACACGACCTGATATAGCTCTTGCTGTGAGTGTCACAAGCAGATATCAGTCGAATTCAGGTGAAGAATACTGGACAGCTGTGAAGAATATTCTTAAGTACTTGAGAAGAACTAAAGATTTATTCTTGGTTTTTGGAGGATCATCAGAGTTAAAAGTAGAAGGGTACACAGATTCAGACTTCATGACTGATGTCGATGACAGGAAGTCAACATCTGGATATGTGTTCTTGTACAATGGTGGTACGGTGAATTGGAAGAGTTCTAAACAACCGATCATTGCTGATTCTACTATGGAAGCTGAATACATCGCCGCCTCTGAAGCTGCTAAGGAAGGCTTCTGGTTCAAGAAATTCATTGCAGAGTTGGACGTGATGACATCAGATGCCATAACACTCTACTGCGATAATAATGGCGCCATAGCCCTTGCTAAGGAGCCAAGGTCTCATCAGAAGTCTAAGCATATAGAGCGGCGCTTCCATCTCATACGCGACTATGTTGAGAAGAAATATGTAGAGGATCAGAGAGTAGACTCCGCGAATAACGTGGCAGACCCGTTCACTAAGCAGCTAAGTCAGCAAAAGACTGAAGCCCACCTTGAGAAGATGGGGCTTAGATATATGACTGATTGGCTTTAGTGCAAGTGGGAGATTGTTAGATGTATGCCCTAGAAGCCAATCTGGCTGACACATTGTTAATTCTAGGGACATAATTTTGTACTTGACTATTTATTATTGAATAAATAAAAGGCATCTTTTCATTCATATTATTTATGTGTCTATGAATCGTCCAAGAAATTAATAAGATGATGATGCATACTCTCAAGAGTTGAGAATTTGAGCCATGTATTATTGGTGATTAATTTCTAAATGCTCCTGATCAATGGATCATCACGAGGACGGTGATCGATCCGATCAGTGCACAGATCACTTTCATTCTGGATGGACGAGACTTGAGTCCACAGTGTAGGGACACTAAAGTGATAGTGCAGGTGCTTGTTAGAGAACAAGGGTACTGAGCGTGACCAAGACAAGAAGTCACTTGGATGTCTATCCACTCATCAGTGACTTGCTTGATGTTGCAGTAGTGTGACTGGTCCTTTGACCTGCGGTGCTTCGGCTACTCACAGTGAGGTTATTGTAGTTTGACTGCACACATACATGATCTCTAGCCATATGGGTCCATGCAGTGTAGATTGGCTGCAGTAAGTTCACTGTAGGAGTAGAGTATGCACCTATATGGAATCTATCGACCTTGATAGAAAAGGAGAGATCCTATGTGATTTATAAGACTGAGTTCGTAAGACCTCGGCCGGGGCAGTATGCACAGTGGAGAAAGAGTTTTTCACTCTCGAACTTAAGTCGAATAAATCTTCACATATGACAGACGATGGGGTTTGACGAGTTGTCCATGACCTCCGTCCTGTAGGGATCCACGATAGTAGGACTGTATCACACGTTAACTGCACCTAGAGGTTCATCATTTCATTCTGCTGGGTAGCCACTACATGCTGCTAGGTGTCACTGGTGGATGGTGGGACTCACAGGGATTATCTCGATGATCGATAAATCCTAATGAGTTGAGTTGGAATCGTTCCAACCCATTGAAAGGAGTTTTCAATGATATTGTGATAGAGATCGCAATATATCTCACTACCAGTCAGAATAGAACCTATGGGGTCACACACACTAGAAGTATTGACCGATCCGATGGTTGAAAAGTGATTATGAATCACGAGTAATCAATTCGATTGATAAGAAGTTGAAGAAGGAAAGGGAATTAATTAATTGGACTTGAAACAAGAGTCCTACTTCGAGTAGGATTCCTAGAGTCCTAATTGGATTAGGACTGGAAATCCTAGTTGGAGTAGGACTGGGATTCCTACTTAGAATAGGATTCCTGCAATCCTAATGAGATTAAGAGTTTTGAATCAAAATTGGATTCCTACTTGGAGTAGGATTCCTAGAGTCCTAATCGGATTAGGACTTCGGATTCAAATAGAGTCCTAATTGGATTAGAACTAAAATTAAATATGTCCTAATTTGGATTAGAATTTCTTAAGTCACAATTAATTATTAATCTAATGAATCAATAAGACTCCTAATTGGATTAGGATTGAAGAGTTCAATTGAGTCAAAATTGATTTAAGTTCTAATTGGATTAGGACTTACCTAGATTGGATCCAAATTGGTTCACCCTTGGGCTAAGCCTAATTGGATTAGGGCTTGACCACATTAGGGCATTCCAATTCCTACCTAATATGGATTAGGGTTTACCATGAGGAGGGGGATAAGCTCCTCCCCTTTCCACGTGGAGAAGGGAGAAGAGACGGCGCCCCCTCTTAGGAAAGACATCAAGAGCTCCTAAATGTTAGGAGCTCCACATGTCTATAAAAAGGGACTTGTGGGCGGCACCTAGGGCATAGAAGAACCCTCTTCCTCCTTGCCGTACGCCTCCCTCTCCTCTCCTCTTGGTTCAGCCGCAAGCAAGGAAGATAAAAGCCAAAGGTGTTGGCGGCATCCTCTTCCTCCCTTCTTCCTTCCAACGCAGGGAAAAGAAAGAAGGCTGCGTGGGGATTCTTCTTCTTCCTCTTCTTCATCCTTCTTCTTCCTCCTCTCAAGCACAATCAAGGGTTGATTGAAAGAGAGAAAATCAGCCATCAAAAGAAGTCTTTGCAAGGAAGCTAGCACCCCGGAAAGACAAGAGAGCTTCGATCGGATCACTACTTCGTGTGGATACCCGTAGAGGCCGGACATTTGAACGGCTTCAAGCGAACCTTCATCCTAGACCACGAACTTCAGTTTGCGGTGATCATCTACCCGCACAAGGTGAAGATCTGATCTTCCTAAAGTATTTAAAAAGTTTTAATTCTTATCTAACTACGAACGGTTCATGAAACAACGTTCATGCGATGAACGTCGATCCCGCTTATGCCGATTCCGCTACCATCTGAATTTTTTGAAATATCAGCGGCATGGGCGGGTTCCCAACAGTCGTAGGGCATGGCACGGCCAGCCATCGCCGGGCGTGGCACCACCGGCACGCCACAGACCGACGACCATGGAGCGTCGCCGGCCGTGGGCCACCTGCAGCCGAACCCTCTCCTCCCCTTTCCGTCGGGAAGAAGGAAGAAGAGAGAAAGAGAAAGGGGCTTCCCGTCCCCTTCCTCTTATTATATTTCTCTCCCTCTCCGATTTATTTCTAGTTTGGGCTCTCTCTCTAAACTTAGATCCAGGGAGATTAGTGTTTTGAGGGTTCTGGGTTATCATTTATCCTGAGTAAATTTTAATATTACTTGATTCTATAGGAGAACAATCTATTGCACGAGAGGACGCTGGGCGGAGTCCTGCGTATCCGAATTTATAGATTGCCGTGAGGGCGGGTGATTAGTCTGTCTGAGTTAACAAAGGTAAGAATCCTTGTACGCCAATCCTACATGATATAAATATTTTGCACTATATATATATGTTTGATATGCTATGATCCAGACAAAGCAAAATGGTTTTTATATTTAAATTATATTTTGATCGTCTTTGCTTGTGATTGGTATAATGATGGATGCATGCATGCGCATAACCTACACCTGCAAAATTTGACTGATGGATGTGGTGCTCTAAACTAACCATGTGATATTGGTTGCCCCGTCACGGGCTGGAAACATGACTGTGGTTAGTTTATAGCCGAAATAAATAAAAGAAAATTGATGTGTAGATCTAAACTAGATTGTATGAAAAGGAACTTTGGGTTTATCTTGTTATTATGGCATGCCCCGTCACAGGCTGAAAATGTGATATTTTGGTAGGCCCCCTCACAGGCTAGAAATGTGGAACTATAATGTGCAGACCCCGCCACAGGCTGAAAATGTGATACTTTGGCAGGCCCCATCACAGGCTAGAAATGTGGAACTATAATGTGCAGGCCCCGCCACAGGCTGAAAATGTGATAATTTGGTTGCCCCACCACAGGCTGAGAAATGTGACCGAGATTTGACCCAAAGTCGGAAAGATAATTAAACCGGATCAAGTTGAAGAAAAGACATTGAAACTATAATACAGGTTTATGAGCTATCATATGCTATATATTTCTTGTGTGGCTGGACTTTTATTGATGTTTGATGGACATACTTATATCGATTATTTGAGCTTGATAGCCGGTTTATGACTTCATGATATGTGCTTTGACTTGTCGTGGTTTTCAGATTTTTATTATTTTTGTGTTGGTGTGGATGTGTAGGGATTCTTACTGGGCTGTAAAGCTCATCCCCTTTTCTTCTTTCTTTTTATCAGAGTTGCAGGATGCTTAGATTTGGATGGGATGGGCGCAGAGTGCAAGTATCAGAGTCATTAGCTAGTTAGTTTGTTTGTCCTTCTTTGATGTCGATGAACATTTGAAGATCTTGTAATTGAACTAATTTGTTTATTTGGACATGTCGGACTGCTCTATTTGAATTACTAGATTAATTGTGCATTTATTGGAATTTTTGTTAATCATAGGCCTTGCATGATCTTTAGGGCACTGCTCTAGAGCCCATGCGGCCGGTCGCGTACCGAACCCGGGTGCTGGGTTCGGGGCGTGACACATTAATTCCTTTTTCCATCTTATATCCGGCGTAGACTAACCATGGTCACGTTTCCGGCCCGTGACAGGGCAACCAATATAACATGGTTAGTCCATACCACCACATTCATAAATTCAATTATGTAGGTATAAGATATACACATACATGCATCCATCATACTACCAATCACAAGCCAACCCGATCAAAATATAATAAAATATATAACTATTTTGCTTTGTCTGGATCATAGTATATCAAACATATATGATGCAAAAATATTTATATCATGCAGGATTGGCGTACAAGGATTCTTACTCTTTACTGACAACCCAGACAGACCACCGTGATCTACGAACTAGGGTGCACAGAACCCTGCTCAATGTCTCTTTGTCCAACAGTTTGTTACCCTACAGAATCAAATCAATATTAAAAATTATCCGGAGTATCTGACAACCCAAAACCCTCCATTGACCCACGACTATCCAGCAATCCGTACAAACAATGATCTCCTCGGATCAAACTAGAGAGAGAAAACTCCAATCTAGAGAGAGAAACTGGAGAGAGAGAATCTAGAGAGAAAACCCATAGAGGGAGAAAGTCTCATATAGAGAGTCCCAAGAGATTGAAACATAGAGAGAGAAACAGGAGAGAGAAATCAAGGGAGAGGAGAGAGAAAGAGAGGAGAGCGGAAGAAGAGAAGGAAGAAGAGAGAGAGACCGTCTCTCTCCTCTCTTAACGTTCGGCCGCCTCTTTCCCCTCCCCCCCCCCCTCGGAGGTCCAAGGGGCGGTGGCCATGGCGGCCCGGCCCCCACTTGACAGCGGCCCCAGCCCCGGCCAAACCGGCGGCTGGCAGTGCCGAAACAAGAGGGATGAGGACCGAAACAGGGATGCCTTGTTTCGGCGATTTTCTGGTGCTGCATCGGCTCCAATCACGATGAACAAGGCCGGAAACAACAGAAAAGAAAGGGAAGGAGAAAGAGGAGCCTTACCTCAGTCCGGTGAGATTGTTCTTATTTTATTATTGGAGCCTAAACTCTTTTTCATCTTAACTCTTTGTTTATGATCCAAGAAAAAGATCCTTAATGTATATGATTCTCTAGCTTAACCTAGAGAAGATACTTTGTAAGCCTATTATTATTGATAGTGGAGGTTTGAGGTGGACTTAGGTCCAATAGTTTTTCCTCATATTGGAGGATTTTCCACCTAAAATTCTTGTCTTTTGCTTGTGTCTCTTGTGGTTTGCATTTGGTAGTTCTTGCATTGATCAATTATTGTGGTATTCTCATTCTACTCGCACAAATATAGGAAAGTTGTTTGTCTAGTCTTTTCTAACAAGTGGTATCAGAGCAAGGTTTTGGGCCTACAAGGTGTTTGATAAAATTCATGTTACACCAGATCATTATTTTAGAATTCATGTGGACCCCTTAAGAGATAAGGCTAGCATAAATTATAAAATCGGGTTCATATACTTCTATTATGTATCTGTGGCTGGCTTTTATCTTTGTAAGGTGTCCTCCACATTATTGTACATCTAACGTGACAGTGATGGCCTATTTTGTCCTATCACATTACGTGGAAGAAGAACAAGATTACTTCACGTTATCATCAAACCAGTGGCTTGCACCAATTATTTTCTATGTTTACCATAATTACATCTTCCACAATGTCTATCTCATCCAAATCTAATTTTCGTGCTTCAATAATGACTTGCACTTGGGTTGAGCCTTGAACTTCTTCGTGAACAGCACATTCAATAGGAATAGAGGGAGAAAAAAAAGGGTTTATAAATACTGCCAAATGGGTTTTTTTTTTTAAAAAAAATCGGGTTTAGTAAACCAATCTACTTAAAATACATCCATATCAATCATAAAATAAAATATGTAAAAAAATCTGAAAATATATCTAAGACAGCAATTCAAAATATGGTTGGTGTATGATTAGCCATATTCTTTCATGTCGTTGTCCAGGTGGATCAGCATGACAAGAATTTTTTCTCCATCTTGAATAGGCGCAAGTTGGGGGAGAGATGCCGAAACCAAAGCATATAATATCGTAACAGAGAAAAGAAAAGGAGATGTCTAGGTCCCCACTGTGGAAGAAGTTCAATAGCAAGTGATTCCTCTCATGGCAACCTTTCTAGGTAATAGTGTTGTTCAACATCAAAGGGCAAGCTATTTGACATTATAAAGTTGCAACTTGGAGTCTAGCGTCATCTCCGAAATCTTTTCTTGACCAGTTGCGAGATTTTCGTACCTAACGCGCTATATTTCATTCAATTGATGCAGTGGCAGACGCGCACCGTATTAGATTGACATTGTAAACTTGCAACTTGAGTCTAGCGTCATCTCCAAAATATGGATTTGTCCAGTCACGATATTTTCGTACCTAACGCGCTATATTTTATTTTATTTTATTTTATTTTATTTTATTTTATTGCTAAAAACGCTATATTTTATTCAATAGATGCACTGGTAGACGATGTCTTCTTTCGTTTCCGTCCACGAGCACGCGGTCTTCAATTGATGCACCTTGTCTATAGGTCTAATCACACCGCTTAAAATTGCAAGCTAGGAACAAGGCCGAGCGAGCAAGCTTCCTGTCTTCAGGTCACGGAGAGCAAGACTACCGCTGTGCACCCGGAGTGTCCTCCAATATGGATATGGGGATGATCGGAATGATAGTCGGAGGATGGTTTGCAACCTGCGTCGTAAATAAACTGGCTGAGAAGGTTTCGCTGCATTTGGACGACCAATATGATCTGCTCACGGGTGCGAAGGCTATGGCGGAGGATGTGACGGCTAGACTTCCTCGTATCCGAGCCGTGATCCAGGCAGTGGAGGGGAGGCCGATCAGGGATCCAGCTCTGGCCGCATGGCTGAGGCAACTCAAAGATGCTGCCTACGAGGCTGACGACCTGCTGGATGAGTTTGAATTCAAGGAGCTTCATGATAAGCTACACAGCAAGAGCAAGGTGAGTGACTTCGTATCCCCCGCTGTTAAGCTTCTCAAGCATTTTATAATGTCCGACGATGACCTGAAAAACTTGAAAAATCTTGCGGGAAATCTTGAAAAGATTTATCTTGATATCAATTGTATGGAAGAACAATTAAAGGACTACAACTCACAGCAGAGGAGTGTGACCAGAGAGACCAGCTCGATTATCCAGGACATTGTGGTTGGGAGAGACATAGAGAGAGACATGATATTAGATATGTTGTTGCATTTAGCTGATGAACCGGAATCTAGCATCAAAAGTGGGACTGGGAGTAGTAGCTACCCTAGTGTTGGTGTTCTTCCTATAGTAGGCATTGGGGGTGTTGGCAAGACTACCCTGGCTCAACTTATTTATAATGATGAAAGAGTAGCAAGGCATTTTGAGCTGAGGAAGTGGGTCTATGTGTCTGACGATTTTGATGTCAAGCGGATTTCTAAATAGCTGGCGTATGACTCGGAGCTCGCCCGGATCTCGGACGATAGTAGTTTGGATGGCATTCTAGGGAAAGTTGGAGATGCTACGAGGAACAAGAGGTTTTTGTTTGTCCTTGATGATGTGTGGGATGAGACAGGTAGCAAGTGGAGAGAACTCCGTGGTGCCTTGATATCTGGAGCGAAAGGAAGCATGGTTCTGGTGACAACACAGAGTCCAGTAGTAGCAGAAGTTATGGGCACGATGGACCCGATAGAATTGAAGAGCCTACAGGAAGATGACTATTGGATACTTTTCGAACATTGTGCGTTCGGTGAAAAAATTCTTGAGGAAGAGAGAAGGGAAAAATTGCAAACAATAGGAAGGAAAATATCTGAAAAACTACATGGTTTACCTCTAGCTGGGAAGGTACTGGGAAGTTTATTGAACTCCAAACTGGATGAGGATTACTGGAAGATGATCTTAGAAAGTGAGTGGTGGGAACATGAATATGTTTTAGATAATATCCTTCCATCTCTGGCTTTAAGTTACGAACACTTGAATGCAAATCTCAAGCAATGCTTCGCTTACTGTTCCATATTTCCCAGGAGCTATGTTTTCGAAAAGGACCGGTTGGTCCAGATGTGGATGGCTCAAGGCTTTATCCAGAACAAGAGTCGGGTAAGAATGAGAATGGAGGACATCGGGGGTCAGATATATGACGAATTAACTAGCAGGTACTTCTTTCTACCAACTCTGAATGACAAGTATGTGATGCATGATCTGATAAGAGAATTGGCAGTTTTTGTTTCGTTGGATGAATGTTTGGTCATCAGCGATGAGAAAGGAGAAATTCCAGAGACAATTCGCCACCTGACTCTAAGGACTGATAAAAAAATGGATGCAATTATGGACACGTGTAGACTTCAAAACCTACGGTCCATTTTATTCTTTGGTGATAATGATTCTGAAAGATTTTACAGTTTTCTTGATGGCATGTTAAAACAATCAAAAAGCTTGCGTGTTTTGGATTTATCTTACAGTCAGGTGAAGCTGAAGAAGCTACCGGATGCTATCAGTGGGTTATCACATCTACGGTACTTAGATGTCTCCTGCACTAAGATCAAACAGCTGCCCAAATCATTTGGTAGGCTTTGCCATCTTCAAGTTTTGAGGATGCGATCCTGCCACCTTAAAAGGTTACCCGAAGACATGAACAAATTAATCAACTTGCGGCATTTATATGGAGAAGCAGACACAATTTCTCTAATTACTGGGATTGGAGATCTTATCAACCTTCAAGAATTAGAGGAATTCCGAGTCACAAAGAAAAGGCGACATGAGATTGGAGAGTTGAAGGGCTTGCGAAATCTTCGGAGACGGCTTGCGATCAAGAATCTTGAGAATGTCAATAGTAAGGAGGAGGCCATGGAGGCGATGTTGGAAGACAAAGAACACCTAACTGCATTGCATTTAGTAAAGAATTTAGATGCAAGAAGACTTCCTGATGCGGAGAAGGAGATATTTGAAGGCCTCCAACCACATCCCAGTCTTAAAGAGCTGACGATCAAGGGCTACGGAGGTACCAGATTTCCAACTTGGATGGTGGAAAGCAAGTTTCTCACCAATCTAGAATTTATTTCTCTAGATTCTTGTGGCAGGTTGAAGAGTCTGCCGCCACTAGGGCAGCTGCCTTTCCTCAAGGAACTTCATCTTGCTAACATGCCTGCCGTAAAACGAATTGGTCGTGAATTTTATGGTGACACTGGTGTGGCATTTCCATCCCTCGAGGCACTAACATTTAAGGACTTCAAGGAATGGGAGGAATGGTTGGAAGCAGATGGCGCACAATTTTTACCTCGGCTTCATGCACTCGAACTCCATAGATGCTTCAAGCTAGGGAAAGTACCCCTCCTCTTCCTGTCCTCATCGCTTGTTGAGCTCAGCCTCGTAGAATGTGGTGACTTCGGCAATGCACTGCCCGGATGTTTGCAGAGTCTCACATCTCTCACCAAGCTACACATCCAGTTTTACCACGCCCAAGTATCTCTTTGTTTATCAAATTTGAGTTCTCTCAAACATTTGGAACTTTGGGATTGCCCGGAGATGAAGTTAGTTGGGGGGGGGTTACAGTTCCTTACTACACTTGAAAGACTAGAACTCACAAGATGTCCGAAGCTCATCGAGTCCTCAGAACCTGTGCAGCTCCACGAGGAGCAGGGACTGCGAACTCTTAATGGTCTCACCATAGACCACACGGTCCTACTTCAAAATCTGTGGATTCTGTTGGGAAGCCTCCCCTCACTGCAACGGATGCATATTCGTTGGTGTCATGGTATGACCAACTTTACAAGGGAACAGGAGCTATGGTTCCAGCAACTGACATCCCTTCAAAGTATGCATATAACTGACTGCCATAGTCTTGAAAGCCTACCTATTTTGGCAAATATTCCCTCTATCAGGAAGTTATCTATACTCACCTGCCCTAAGGTTAGGGCACTACCAGGGAATGGCTTGCCTACTTCGCTCGAAGAATTACACATCGGTGCATGCCCTTTTTTGAAGGACCGATGCCAAAGAGGAGGAGATGACTGGCCAAAGATTGCTCACATACCTTTCGTACATATTGATTCTGAAACCATACAAATGCCGTGAAAAGAGAATTCGATGCCACTCCTACATCCATTCTTCAGGTAACCTTCAAGTTCTGTACATAGATACATGGACACGTATATATCCTAGTTACATTTTTGCATTGTTTTTGTATTAGTGACTCCAGATTACAACTATATACAAGGATAATAGCTTCACAAAGTCCTTATTTTCTAGCTTTTTTCTTCGTTTTGTTTAGTCGGTTCATATTTCCGTAGCTTTAATAAATATCCTCATTATCTTTTTTTGATGGAGCAGCGAAACAGCCACCCAGATTTATTAAGAAAGTAAAAATACAGGGAAGTTATACGAAGAGGGGGGAGGTGGAAGATTAGAGGTTTGCAGGATCTGGAAACACTAAGATCAGAATAACAAAACAGAGGATCTGAAAACGCTCTTGCAAGGAAAAGGAAACCAGTCTCTGAAATTCGGCTGAGTAAAACATGAAGATGTAATTTCCTTTTACAGCACTGGATGTAATTTAATTATTAACAAGTTGTTTAAGCACGCATTTAATGTTTCGGTCGATAACTCATGTTTCAATTGTTCCTTGAAATATCTTTGTTGGTGCAAATCTCTGCGAGAAATCAACTCACCTTGTATT
This sequence comes from Phoenix dactylifera, assembly GCF_051530095.1. NCBI lineage: Eukaryota > Viridiplantae > Streptophyta > Magnoliopsida > Arecales > Arecaceae > Phoenix > Phoenix dactylifera. The sequence continues at coordinate 36,346,031 of NC_143190.1, read as the reverse complement.
CCTCCGCACAGACTTGCTAGCCATGCATCTGTGACAAGCTTGTTTTAATTAAGAGGTTTGCTAGTTCAGCTATTCCTATTGATCTCAGCTAGCCGCCTATGTCTTGCATCTGAGCTTATGCTATTAATATTTACTAGGTTTCTTGAGTTCTGACGGTACTGTGTGTTTACAGTTGCTTCAGTATGGTGCTAAGTTCATGCTGCATTCAATTTTCTCAAATCCTTTCACAGGCACCAGTTCTGGATATTGTAGTACAGGTTCGTTTCACCGGTCACTTCCAATCCTTGAGCGACCTGGGGTCTACAGAACTTTCAGTAGGTCCCCTTGCGGATCTTCTTTCTATTTGAGAACTTCACAGCCAATGAATTCTTCACATGGAAGCCGAGCCCTCCAAGCAAGTCGAGCCTTATCTGAATCCACTGAAGTTGTTTCAAACCGTCCATCATCACCGCATCTGCCTCTGAAGAAGCCACAGCTGAGTGCAGCATATTCAATTTCGCATCGTTTATTTGGAGCTGCTGTAGCATCCTCTATCTTGTTAATTCCTGCTGCTATGAAGTTTAGCCTTTTGTATGTTGTATGAGAGCCACTTTCTGAAGTTGCTTCCGAGAGAGCTTTTACACAATCTGTTGAAACCAAATATCTGGATCTCTTTGCAGATGTTAAACCCAGAGTATGGCATTCAGACTGGAATAGGTTCATGTTTTATTTGCAAATAACCATCCAGAATAAGTAGGAACCTGCTCCTAAAAATATTATGTTTCTAATTGTTTTTTCACTTTGGCTATTTATGTTTTTCATTGTATTGAGATTAGATTGTACTCATTTTGCGAAAAAACTGTGGCAATGCCATTTTCTACCTTTGAACCTGGAACCTCTCCCCAGTGCATGCTGAGAGCAGAGTGCGATGCCAACAAAGTAGATCGAAGTTCTGTTGGCTCTGGTCCACCCTTACCTTTTGCAGTTTTTCCCTCTCTTGATATGTATTCAGGTGCAGGGTTTATGGGATTTACGATATCAAAGTTACCTTGGCCCCAAGAATTTTCCACTGAACACTTGCTTGGTTTCCTACAGAAAGAAATGATCTGCTGGAATGCATTTCCATGACTTGAATTTTGAATTGAACATTTTGCTCGGAATTTTGAATTGAACATTCTTCTGTGGAAATTTTCCTGTGAAAGCATGTTCGGACTTCAGGAAGTCTGATGAAATGGAAGCTTTCAATGGGTAAAATGGTTCTAGAAGAAACAATCGAGGCATCCAGTCATGAGAGAGATAAGTGCTTTGTTCTTCCAGTATGACTCTGAGAAGTTGTTTTTGAGAATAACTATTATCTATGCATAAACACTGCACTTTCATATTGCCATTTCTTTTAAATGCATGCTTATTTCTTTGAAATTTTGTAAAATGAACAATTAGTTAGCTGCCTTTTTACTACTGTCAGTGTTTCTTGTAAGCATGAATTTATAGCTTGGCGTCACCCAAAGGAGAATCCATCTATTGGTTCTCCATATTGCAATGCCTCCATCCACTTTGCAAAAATTTTCTCAACAGCTAATCTGACGTCATTATTCAAGAAGAAACCCTTGAGACCAAGTCCATAGGCCTCTTGAGCTAACAATAGGCCGAGTCCAATGACGGCTTGGAGGGTTTTGAATGTGACCCGACCTTTAGCTTGCAGCTTAGTGCTGGGGCATGGCCTAAAACAGCCCATTCCTAAATCTAATCGCTCGCTCGCTTTTCTGTTATGTTTTAGAATTTTGTCTCTGTTCTTCCTCCTTTTCTCAGAGAGAACGGCTCACAAATGGATAAGTTAAAACTGATTTTTTTTCGCATTCTTATACCTAAGCCCCAAGATATAAAAATTAGAGATAGGTTCTGTTGGGGGAAAAATAGACCACTCCATAAATACAATTAAAGCACCCAAATCCGACAGCAGGCCTGAGCTCATGCAGGCCGAGTTCATGCAGTCTGAGCCGAGCTCATGCAGGCCGAGCTCAGAAGGCCAAGCTCATGCAGGCCGAGCTCATGCAGTCCGAGCCGAGCTCATGCAAACCGAGCTCAGAAGGTCGAGCTCATGCAGGCCGAGCTCATGCAGGCCGAGCCGAGCTCATGCAGGCCGAGCTCATGCAGGCCGAGCTCATGCAATCCGAGCCGAGCTCATTTAGGCTGAGCTCGTGCAGGCCGAGCTCAGAAGACCGAGCTCGTGCAGGCCGAGCTCATGCAGGCCGAGCCGAGCTCATGCAAGCCGAGCTCAGAAGGCTGCCGAGCACAGAAGGCCAAGCTGACCTCAGAAGGCCGATCTCGTCGTTCACATGCTGCGGCCATGCCCTGTAGTAGCCTCACCGCACTATGCGTTACTTGCCGGCCACGCCACGACATATCAACCAGGGATCATACCCTGCTACGACTGTCAACGCCTCACCATTCCCAAGAATGGACTGCACTGCGCCCCACAAATAAGCTCTGGCTGCGCGCCATCTCCTCCCATGATGGGAATGGGCCATCCACGGTAACTCATTACTTCACACGCCCACGTTCAATCGTGACGGTAACCCATTAATTCGCCCAGTCACATCACAGGTAACTCTGCTACTCCTCCTATAAAAAGGAAAACTTCTTCCTCTCAAGAGGAGGTTTCGAACTTCTACATACAGTCCATCTCCTTCTCCAAAATTAAGCCCCCCTCTGACTTAAGCATCGGAGGGCCGGCGCCGGAAACCCCGGCCACCGGCTTTTTTGCAGGTCCCCCGGAGGACACAGCCCGTCGACATACTGCCACCCGCCATTTCCGCACCGGAGCTCCTCCTTCTCAGCCAAGTGGTCGCCTCCGGTCTAATTTCCAGCAACAGTTGGCGCTAGAGGAAGGGACCGAGTCGTGGCCATGAAGCTACGGAGTAAGGGAGCCTCTAACGCCTCCCGGCATCGCGTACCAAGTCCTGGACACTCAATCCAGAACCCATCACCAAGGCCTCCGGCGGATCCAGTCCCCCAAGTTCAACCAGAGCAGTTCAACCTGCTTGTTCAACAAGTCCAAGCACTCACTGCGGCCGTTCAAGGCCTACAGCAAGTAGAAGACCAACCTCTACTCCCTCCTCACGAGCATGAGTCCTTAGGACGCCGCTCGCGACGTCACTTCTCTATAGAGCGTCGCCACCACCGAAGCTCCCACCGAGCTCGACCCCCAAGCCGGAAGGGCTTGTCACGCATCCATTATCCTGAGAGCTCGCGCCGAAGCCTGACGCCTCGAGTACGGGAGCACCCATCTGAGGCGGGGTCTGCCCCATGCCAAGCTGCAACAGGAGCCCCACCCGAGCTCGGCAGAAAAGTCGAGAACTTGGAGCGGTAGATATAGATGCTTCAAGACCGAGGCCCAAAGCGAGACGCCGACCTTGACTTTACAACAGAGTCTCCATTTCCTCAATGGATCATGGATGAATCAATCCCCCAAAGGTTCAAGATGCCACAGATTGAGCCATATGATGGCTCATACGATCCTCTGGATCATTTGGAGAGCTACAAGGCCCTTATGACACTCCAAGGAGCCACAGACGCTCTACTCTGCAAAGCCTTCCCAGCGACTCTCCGCAAGGCAGCTCGTCTTTGGTTCTCCGGACTAAAGCCCAGCTCGATTCTCTCCTTTGAATAGCTGGGCAGGCAGCTCGCCACCCATTTTGCCGCTAACCGGCGTCAACGCCGGATTTCAGACTCCCTCTTCACCATCAAGCAGAAGGAGGGAGAATCCTTAAAAGACTATATCAGTTGCTTTACCTCGGCCACATGGGAGGTTCGCAATCTCGACCAGTCAATCGCCATGTCGGCATTGAAGACTTGAGCTCGGTCCTATAAATTTCTCTTCTCCATCGAGAAGAGCTTCCCCACCGACTTTGTTGAAATGTTGGCCCGAGCTCGCGAGTACGCCAAGGCTGAGGAAGCCATGGCCTCTCAGCGAGAGGCAGCCGAACAACCTGCCAAGATGCAGAAGACGCGCCACGAGAAGCGCTCCCAACCAAGTAGCAGATCCCCCTGGCATGAGAAAGAGCCTCCTTGGCCCAAGAGCCTAGCTCACTCGAGGTCTCCCCTCCAAAAGTTTCAAACATACACTCCCCTCACATCCATCCGAGCAGAGATCCTCATGGAGATTGAGGGTCAGGGCTACCTCCGACCTCCATTGAGGATGCGACCAACAGAGTCGCGGAAGCACTCGAAAAAGTACTGCCACTTCCACCGAGATCGCGGCCATGATATGGAGGATTGCTACGAGCTCCGTGATGAGATCGAGGCACTTGTCCGCCGAGGTCGGTTGAGTTGTTTTGTCTGTAATCATGCCTACAGGAGAGAGCCTGAGGAACAAAACTTAGTGCCGCGTGAGGAGTGGAATAACAACTGACCTCTCGCGAGCATCAACAATATCATTAGAGGGCGGGCGAGTAGAGGCGCCTGAAACATCGAGCTCGAAAGAAGGAGCTTCCTCAAAGCATCCATGCACTACGAAAGTCATCTCCTTTTCCGATTAAGACCAAAAGAGTGTTGAGCCCTCTTTATGACGACGCTATAGCTATTTCCTTCATCATTGCAAGACTTTAAAAAGGATTTTAGTACATAATGAAAGCTCGGCTGATGCCTTATTTTGTATGCCTTCCAAAGGATGAGCGCTCCTCTGGCTAGATTCACAGGAGATTCTACCCCAAGAAAGTACTATGAAGTTAAATCCTCTCATGGTCCAGAAGACCGAGCTCATGCAGGCCGAGCCAAGCTCAGAAAACCGAGCTCATGCAGGCCGAGCTCATGAGGCCGAGCTCAGAAGACCGAGCTGATGCAGGCCGAGCCGAGCTCAGAAGACCGAGCTCATGCAGGCCGAGCTCATACAGACCGAGCTCAGAAGACCGAGCTCATGCAGGCCGAGCTCATGTAGACCGAGCTCAGAAGAACAAGCTCCAAAGGCCAACCTCAGAAGGCCGGTGCTGAGCCAAGTCCTGAGGGACTTCGAAGCTCGAGAGCCATTAAAATGTCTCCAAAAAGGTACAGGACGCCACTTTGGCTTTAAATAATTTCAATATTTTACCTATTTTCAGGTCGAAGAATCCAAAAAACGACCTACGGGTATCTCTATCTCCAACGTCGCCCCGCTCCGAATAAAGGCGTATGATCGCCAACGGACGAAGTCCATCTTCTGTATGTGTCTCCAATGATGCCCCGACCAAACTCGAGACGCCAATTCGACGCCCTTCATTCGACGCCATTCGATGCCCTTCGACGTCCTTCGACGATATTCGATGCCATTCGACGACATTTGACGCCCTTCGACGACCATTCGACGATATTCGACGCCATTCGACGATATTCGACGCCCTTCGACGACATTCGACGCCATTCGACGACATTCGACGCCCTTCGACGCCATTCGACGACATCCGACGCCATGTCAACGTCGTTCGACGCCATGTCAATGCCGTTCGACGCCCTTCGACGCCTCTTACGACAACATGCCCCGATCTGAGTGGGGGCACTTTGCTGAGTCGACCACAAGCCAAAAAAGGTCGCTGAGTCGACCTGAAGCACTTAGCTCCAACTGCATGAGAGGTACACCCTACTTGGCACATACATCTCCATAGACATTTGGCTATATTACAGGATGATTGACGACTGGACTACTTCATTCGCTCGAGCCAAAAAGCAGCTCGAACTCGGAAGTCGAGGGTAGTGTTGGGGAAAAAATGGACCACCCCACAAATACAATTAAAGCACCTAAATCCGACATCAGGCCTGAGCTCATGCAGGCCGAGCTCATGCAGTCCGAGCCGAGCTCATGCAGGCCGAGCTCAGAAGGTCGAGCTCATGCAGGCCGAGCTCATGCAGGCCGAGCTCATGCAGTCCGAGCCGAGCTCATTTAGGCCGAACTCATGCAGGCCGAGCTCATGCAGTCCGAACCGAGCTCATGCAGGCTGAGCTCAGAAGGCCGAGCTCGTGCAGGCCGAGCTTATGCAGTCCGCGCCGAGCTCATGCAGTCCGAGCCGAGTTCATGCAGTCCGAGCTGAGCTCATGCAGGCTGAGCTCAGAAGGCCAAGCACAGAAGGCCAATCTGACCTCAGAAGGCCGACCTCGTCGTCCACATGCTGCGGCCATACCCTGCAGTAGCCTCACCGCACCATGCTTTACTTGCCGGCCACGCTACGACATATCAACCAGGGATCATACCCTGCTACGACTGTCAACGTCTCACCATTCCCAAAAATGGACTGTACTGCGCGCCACAAACAAGCTCTGGCTGCGCGCCATCTCCTCCCATGATGGGAACGGGCCATCCACGGCAACTCATTACTTCACACGCCCAAGTCCAATCATGACGGTAACCCATTAATTCGCCTAGTCACATCACAGGTAACCCTACCACTCCTCCTATAAAAAGGAAAATTTCTTCCTCTCAAGAGGAGGTTTCAGACTTCTACATACAGTCCATCTCCTTCTCCAAAATTAAGCCCCCCTCTGACTTAAGCATCGGAGGGCCGGCGCCGGAAACCCCGGCCACCGGCTTTTTTGCAGGTTCCCTAGAGGACACAGGCCGCCGATGTACCGCCACCCATCATTTCTGCACCGAAGCTCCTTCTTCTCAGCCAAGTGGTCGCCTCCGGGTCCAATTTCCAGCAACAAGTTCCATCTTCTATCGTGGCATTAGATGTCAATTCACCTATATCGAAGTACTGGAGGAGTTCATCTGGGTGGACTATTCGAGTCTTTTTATAGTCTTTTGTTTTCTGATTTTATTGGCCACATTCACACTCGTCGGATATGAGCCATCGTTGTACAAAAAAGAAAAAAAAAATGCCGGTGGAGTGAAGCTTAAAGCTGAATTGTGGCACTCTAACATTTAAGCCCTCTGTGATATCAAAATCAGAAATAAGTTTCCTCAGAGTATGATGCCCGATATCAACCGCAACGAACCTTCGATGGCGACGGCTTCGGCTCTCGCCTCTCTCTCTCTCTGTCTCTGAACCCTTGACTCCCCACCGTCAATCTCTCTGACGGCCCGAGCCGCGCCCTCCTCTCTCTCTCTCTCTCTCTCTCTCTCTCTCTCATAGCTCATCCAGCGCTTCTCTCTATGCGATCCCAAATCTCCTCAGCGGGGGTAGTTTGAAACCCTTTTCCGCTCAACTGGATTCGATCTGCTCCTCTTTTCGTGAGGAATCTTGGAAATTTTTCGGGAAATTTTACTCGCAGGTATAGAAAATTTCTTTTTCCTGACCCCGATTTGTTGGAATGCAAGGGATCTGGTGTTCTTGTGTTTTTTTTTAGTTTTTAGTTGCTACTGCGTTAAATCCCCAAACTTATTTATTTATCTCTCTTAAATATCAGCCAATTAATTCTCAAAATTTTCATCTTTTCCCCTCCCGATTGATGTAATCTCAATGCTTGGCGAGTTGTCTGTGACTCGCATAATCATATACATGGATTAATTGGAGATTCTCATTAATGGCCGGTCCTTGTTCTCCTTCGCAGTTCCACTGGGAAGTGTAACCACTAGTATATGGACATGCAATGCCAACATAAGGCCCAATGGCTGATGATATTTGGCCTCTTCTTCCTCTTGATCTTAACCAGCAATTGGGCATGTCATGCCGCTGCTTTGTCTTCTGACCAGGTTAGCATGAAAACTTATGATTTACATTATGGGCTGCACCTGAGTCTCCTAACATTGTTTTGTATTGTTTTTATTATAATGAGGTAAGATAATAATTTTTGCAAAGAACTCGTCTTCGAGTGTTGTCGTGCAGGATATATATATTGTCTATATATTCATTGTATCTTTTTTGCTATATAATTTTGGTCACATAATTTTCTGTTTATCATTGTTTTTTGCCATTGTTTTCATTATAAATTATTAATATTTATATTTCCATATGCTAAATTTAATGTCAGGTGAGCAATGTGGGAAGCGGTGATGGGAGCATCTTTGGCTGTTTGCCATGCTCTCAAGCTTACCTTGCCAGCTCTTATTTTGATCGCCGCAATAGCCTGCTTGAATCGGATTTTCATGATTTTTTAGCTCAAGAATTCGGTACAGGTGACTTGTGTAGAGGGCTGGCTAATGATATGAATGTGCTTGGACTTGCAGACCTGCACCGACATCTGAGCGGTGAAGGTTCTCATCGGCATGTGGTTTCCACCTTGACATTTGTTAACCAATCAGATGGTATGAAGTGGCTTGATTCTCACTCTTGTGAAGCAGTGATTATTGAAAGACTTCCAATTGGAGTCTTTGCAGATCCATTTGAGCTGCAACATCTTGTCCACCGTAGAGGTAGAAAGCTTATCATATTCTAGCAGCAAAGCCAATTGATTTACTCCTTCGCTAAGTGTTGACAACTCCCCCCCCCCTCTACAGCCTTTCTTGATGCTGCCGTCTTTGGAGACTCGAATCTGGAATTACCCTCAGCTCTGTCCAACAGATCAATTGTTGAAATTCACATGGATATTAGGAATGACTTGTTGGAGAACCATGAAACTGTTATTCAGTTACCGCTGCATGCTAGATATCCGGTGAGTTTAAGAAAAAGACAAAAAAGTTACGACAGTTACTTTGGAGTGTTTCATGTTATTTAAGAATTTGTTTGTATAGTTTTGGTGGTTGTATGCTGAAACTAGCATTTTATATAATTAAAATTTGTAATTTTAATAGGTGAATTGTTTAGCGGATGCATATAATGTACATATCAAACTTAAATTATTCAAAGTTTGTTACATTCAACAACTAGGAAGCTCTCAATGCCAAATGTGTTGAGTTTTTTTCCTCATCATTTTGTGTACAACTAATGAACTTCTTAACTTAATTGTATGCATATAGTTGGAGAATATGATATTTCTTCTGTATAAAAGGCATGCTTATTATTGTTTTGATGGTGCGTTGTATTGAATTTTCAATACGGGTCGGAGAATTGTCTCAAGTCCAATCATTGATATATTGTAATGTGGGTGACTATTGAAGCCTTGGGTTGTAAGATGCCAAAGGATAACAGAAACTAGAAAAATTATACATGAAGTCCATTATCAACCTTCATGCAATGGTTAGCATCATAAAGATGAAGCAAAAAATTTTGTTTCAATCAAAATATATAAAATGTGATCAGAGGCACGTGGGGAGGGTGGTTGGGGGTGTGTGTGGCCTCATATCGTGAAGCAGGGAAATGAAAGTCCGACTTTTTGAGGAGTGAGACAGAAAAGATACAAAGTTAAATCCCTATGGCGTCCCCCATGTAAAGATTTTTGAATCATTCTAAACTTGATTTAAATCTCCACAGGGGCCCCTTTACCCATCTTAAAACTGGAAAATGACATTTGGACTCCATCTTATTTATTAGGGAAATACCAAACCAACCATGAGGATTGAAAATTGAACTACCTTATTCTCGTGTTCTTTACTGACTCTAAGATCTTTGGATTCAAATGAATTGCTTCAGTGACTTCTAACTCGCTGACTTATATTGAGTTGAACTTCCGACTTTCTGAGTCTGAAGTTGCTGGAGTAATTCATTGTTTAGGGTACCAATGCGTCTCTTCTTACTTCTGTCTGATGTGTTCTTCATTTGGTTTTCTCCTATGAAACTTTTTATTATTAGATTCATCATCATTTTTATTAGAAGTTTGAATCACATAGAATATAAGCTTTCTATTAAATAAGAAATGGAGATGAATGCATGAGAAAACTTGTAATTGCAATTTATTTGAGTTACTTTGATTCCTGTATCAGATTGCACATATGAAGTCAAGCACTTTTCCAGCAAATGAGGTGGTTGACAGTATTGTAGCGAAATGGGTATTACCATGTATGCATGTCTTTACATTTACAATACCTGGATGTTGATTATGTTGTACCGTGGATTCAATAACTCAGCAACAAGTGGGCAGACAATCCGTGATCAGTGTTATTTCAACGTACGTAAATCTAATATGTAGACTATATTGATGATGAGGTTTTCTATTCTTTAAAGTTAAATTAAAATAGTGGTCCTAAATAAATGTAAATTAGTGGGGCCAGCTCTAGTTAGACACTTTGGCTTTCACTCCTTATCCAGGGAGTATTTCTCCTTTTATAGCATTGGGATCTCTTAAACTTTTTCAAATCATATAGAAGGTATCGCACCAGTTTCATATAGTTAACCTTAAGAAGAATCTCTGAACTAGCTCTTGTCATTTTCCACTGAAACTTTGAAGCATAGTTTGTCCATTTTTCTATTTACTAGTGTTCTTTGCCCTACAATTTCTGGTAGTTTAAACTTCAATCACATTTGCCAGAGTCAGTTCTGCAAGTTTTGAAACATACAGTTTTAATTACTTGATTTCATTTGCAGCCCCTTGACTCCAGTGGTTATGCAAGGATCGAAATAGGCCGACCAGACTTGTTCATACGCTGTAGACCAAAACAATTACAACCAGAGTCCTGTTCATGGACGCTTAAAAATCTGGGTGCTGGATATGCGAAAAATGTCATGTGGCAAGTACCCTGTGGAAATGAGGCACATACAGGAATTGTATCCAGCATTACTTTTGCTACAGCTCTAACGTGCGTTTTATTAATTGTTTTATCAGCTATTTATTTTTCTGGGAGCAATAGTATCAAATGCTCCTAATGATCATTAGCAGCATTGCTTTTTTATGTTATTGGATGCCCTTTTCTCTTTCCAGTTTCTTTAAATTTGTATTAAAGGTTTCTTCATGATCATTAACAGAGGGAATATTTTCTTTTTAAAATTATTTTCTACCACTCATCTTTGCAAACAGGTCTTTGAGGAAACTGGTTTAGTTAGTTAGAAGACCATCTCCACTGTGTTGGGTCTTCTCCTCTGACATCTTTGCAGCTGACAACCGTTTCTATTATTCTCATATTTCAAAACCCACCTGTTCTTGCTAATCCCTTTCTAATACTGCTATGTAAAATATATAGGAACCTATCAGATGATGACCTGAGCCACTCCTTTGTACAATGGGTACGACAAGATATCCAATATTTTGCGACTTGGATTCAGTTTCTTACTGTTCTTCTGTCATCTTCACCTGTATAACCCATTTCCTCTTCACCTTTCCTTGGCCTACTATCTCCTGGCTTTATTATAATACAGCTGCTGGCAATGGTTTTATCCAGAAATTTTGTGAAAATGCATGTCCCAATGGGTTTCCAATATGGAAGTAATTTGTCATTTTAGTAGAAAAAGATTGATGATCAATCGAGTTCGTTCCATTGTTTGATCACCTAATGCCTTTGATGGGATTTCATGTGTTGGTTTGGTAACATATAAGAGAACACTGTGGTGGAGAAAAAAATGAAAACAGGAAAAGCAAAAAAATTAACATTTTTTCTCATAATCCATAGAAGTCGATACATGCAGGTAACATTTTTTCTCATAAAAAATTTAACATTTTTTCTCATAACATTTTTTCAGGTGAAGCCTGCATTTAAGATACATGCAGGTAACTCATCTTTGTCTGGGCCTGCATAAAATTGTGTATACCAATGAGAGATCTGTACTATCTTGAAATGGATGTACCGCTCATGCAGCTGACATGGTCTCAGTTTTTTACGTCAGATCAGCTGCTTGGTAGTAATATTATGAAGGCAGGCTTGCTGTTAACATTCCTACCTTTTTTCTAGTGTAATCTTAGACGTTTATAGGCATGCTAGACAGAGCCCTGGATAGGATCAATTGAAACCCCTTCATTGTTTCTGCTACTTTTGAAACTCGTATTTGCTCGTAGTGATCCAAATTGATTTGCTTGAAATTGTGGCAACTACAATTGGCTTCTGTCCGTTGGAAAATGTTTATTTATCATCAGACCCTCTCCATGGTTTTGTGGTGTGATTTTGGTAGGAGCTAACTGCATTTTTTTGAGATGTTTTCTAAAAAAGTAGTCGAGATGTCTACTTTTTATGCTGAACTTGGAAAGCTGTGAGCCTGTTCGTTGGATTTATAAAATGTGTCCAAGTTCTATTGCAGGATGGTTGTTCTATCGCAGGACGACTTGATGAAACAACATGGATGCTTGCTTGACAGGAAAACAGAGCCCAACGGATTGATACGGAACTGCTAAGATTTCGGCAGCCTCGTAAGGTTTCATGCCTGCTCCTGTGGGAGAGTACAGTAAAATCAGAATGAAGTCTTCTCTATTTTTTCTTTTTACTTTGTTGATTGAATGCAAATGAATCTTCAAGGAGAAAGTATTTAAGAGAATGCATTAACATGTATCAAAGGTAATGCATTAACATTTAATGAGCGATTTTAACTGCCTCAAGAATGAATTATGTTTATTTGAAACACTAAGTAATTTCTTTATTTTCCATATATATTCATTCTAAACTTTTTTGTTTGTGCATATTTTTGGATACGTCTAAAACAAAAGAATGTTTGAGCAAATTAAGGATAATTGCATCATTTGCTTTCCTTGGCATATAATTGGCTCAGAAATATGTAGTTAGTGGTATGTAAGTTGTCCATGTACAATGCAATAGGATTGCGTGAAGGATTAGATATTTTCTCATTTAAGTCAATAGTGTTTAGTGTTTACAAAGGTGCGCAACGGTTGTCCGCCCGCATTTCCATTCCCCTTGTCCGGTTGGAAATGGCGCCAGGTTATCCCACTTTGATTTCATGGATCTTGAATCACCTAATTCTTAGATGAAGATGATCTTCAATCCCTCATAAAGCAGGCTTTACGTGCCTGAAACCTTGCAATTCAAGCAAGAAAAAGTGTGATATATTAAAGTTCATCAAATGACGTTCACCTACGAGAACATCAAATGACTCGGGAGTGGAAATTAGACTTCGTTCATAGGCTAGGTGAAATTAGGGTTAGGCCGGGTTTTGCCCCAGGATTGACATAATTTACATAATTTACATAATTCTCGGCTTAGCCTAGCTTGACCTTCGGGCCTATTTTCTAGATCCAAGTCTGGCTTTTACTCGAACTTCGGACTTTGGGCCTAGCCTAGCTTGAGCTTCAAGACCATTTTTTCCAATTTAAAAATAATGATATTAATTTAAAAAAATTAAAAAATACTAAATATGAATAACTAAATATTACCAACAGCAGTTTCAATACTCAATAACTAAAATAAAGTACCGTAAGATTGTAGATCTTTGCCCAGTAAGTTTACATACCAACAAACCAAGGAGTTTAATCATAAAAACCTAGGGCTAAAAGAAATTCTAGGTCAGGCTAGTTTGGCCCAAAATTTCATCTCTAAGCCCCAATCCGGTTTGGGGTGCCTACCGGCCTAAAATCGTGGTCCAAGCCTCCCAACAGGCTTGGGGCTTGACTGGGTAGGAAACGTCACCCGGCCAGTGAACAGTTGTATTTGGGATATAAGAACTTCATCTTGGTATGAAGTTGACAAGATCTAAAACACTTGAACAATCTTAACTTCGTAATCCAAAAAAATACTGGATATTGTTCATAAAGATTCAGCCGAAATTAAACTCGGACAAAAATCTGGACCCTCTAAACCTATCCTTTAAATAATTGATTTGACCTGCATCCAATCGAACATGTTAAACTAATTTGGGTAGGTGTGGTTGGTCCAATTTAGGGTTGTCAAGTGAAATGAGCGGCTTGAACTTGACTCAAGCTCAACTGTTGAAACTTAAAAAATTAGCCTAGAACCAGCAAAATATATTCATAATTAAATAAGCAAGCTAAAAATTGACCCAATTTGTTCAAACTTCACTCCAGAGGGGCCAAATATATTTTTTCTCTATATATTACATATTATATTGATAACAAATTATTGGATTGAAATTATATTTGAATATATTTTATTTGTTCTTTGAATCAGCTCAATGTGCCAAATTACAAATAAAGCTTACATCAACCTATAGCTCGACCCAAGGCTGATACAAGCCTGAATTGACTTCAGTTTGATTTAGAATAGCTGAACTATTTAATAAAATTGATGTTAGGTTTCGTTTGAACTTTACTTGGAATTGAACTCGAAATAATTAAGCTCGGTCTCCATGTCCAAGCTCGAACCTAATCTCAAACCGAACCAAGCTTGATCAGACCCCAGATTGACCCGTCCGAGGCTCGACCAACTTCGGCTCGGTTGTTTCAACTCTTTTTCCTCCGACCACAGAAATTCTTCTCGCTTCCCTCTTCGCCTCCAAGAAACCCCCCTACTCTCTCTCGTTCTCTCTTCTCGCGAGTCCGATTCGTCCGTCCTCCAAGACTTCGCCAATCTTTCGCACGGACTCGAGCAGATCGGTAAGCATATCAATCTGCTCCCCCTCACGGTGTGGAAAATGAGAGATTTTTTGAAAAATTTTACCGACGAGAGAAATTTTTCCCTTGGCATCTTTTCCGTGGAGTCCTGAATTTATGGCTTGCGAGTGTGATGGGAAAGAGATGTTCGAAAAGTGATAAAAATTTATCTTTCTTTAATGGTCTGGAAGTGGTCCTTTGGTAACCAAAAATATTTCTGTATTGATTTTGATTCTTGACGTGCTTACTATCGAGGGCGTCTTCCAGATCGGTAATCACTAGTACTCGATATCTCTTTTTTTTTTTTTCTTTTTTGAGCACGAGCTTGTTAATATTGAGATATCTTTGACATTGTTTCGAGATTTTTGGAGATTAGGTTTTCTGAGGACAACCAGTATTACTTTTGTTTCATCTTAAATTTTTAACTTTGGATAAAATAGATATCGGATCAGATCTTTTTCTTATGAGTTATAAAATTTTAGAATCTTATTATTATTGCTGTTCTTTCTGTTGAAATATGATGTGTTGTACAAATTGTGTACATGTTTTATTTTTTTATTTTTAATGTTCTTTTTTTCGATGTTTAGATGGCAAGAGCTGCGGCAGATTTACCACCAAAAGGTGGATTCAGCTTCGATTTATGCCGCAGAAACGATATGCTGTTGAAGAAAGGGGTCCAGCCGCCGTCTTTCAGGAAGACTGGAACCACCATTGTTGGCCTGGTCTTTCAGGTACATAAACTGTCTGCAAGTTTGGTCCACTGTAGTCTGTTAAATTATGATTAAGACAATTAGATATCTATACTAGCCTGGCATGTTTTCCTTGGGCACTTACTTTATAAATATGAGTAGGGCGTGCTGCAGCTATTTAATTGAGACTTCTTGTACTTTCCTTAAGGTGGTTGATTCAAAGTATTAGTAAAGAATATGAAATATTTAGCATAACTATGCTTTTAACTTTGTTTACTTTCTGTTTATCAGGCATCAAAATGCTATGTAAAATATCAATATCTCTATATGTGTCTCAAATCATGGTTAGCACCAACTTGGTTTATTCCCTTTGATAGTAATATACATGTATTTCTATTTGACTATGACAGCTTAAAAGGGTTGTGATTTTTTCTTTATTTTGCTATGCTACTTGTACAAGGAAGACTTTATTTTGACATCGTCATCACTTTACATTGCATCCCATCTTAGCAACTAGTTTATAAGATTTAGTGATGGAGCAAGCACGACAATTTGAATCACATTTCTTTTTGTGGGTATTCAACATTATCCAGGACCATCAAGTATCGAAGGAGTTGATGACTCTGCCATGTAAAAAAAGTGGTTCTAGTGGGAAGAGAGACATGTAGATCATGTCAGGGACAGTGAGATTTGTTCGATTTGTTCAATGTGAGCTTTAGTGGCATTAAAAACTAGATGAAAATATCTTTTGAAGTTACTAAACTGAACTTTTTGGTACAAGAACTTTAGATAATGGTTCTAGACCCAAGTGAGAATGCATGTATGTGACTAGCTAATTTAGATTAGAGCAGTAAGATATCTTTGGTAGAATGGAATGTTTCATAGTAATGAAAAATAGGGAGAGGATTTTGGGTAAAGCCTCAAATGAGAAATTTGAGTTAGTTGCCATTGAGAGTTCTTTCTAAAGTAGATAGTATTTATCATGATTAGACAATCAATGTATTTGCTATCACCGTTCAAGGCTTTATTAAATGCAGGCTTTCAAAATATTTTTGCAAGCTAATGTAACCAAGGAAGGAGATCATGTATGAAAATCAGCTTCGTAGTTGCACATTAGCAAGAGCAAGCTTGCTTGAAGTACTGTGAGGAAATATTGACATTATTGAAGAGCATATTTATAATTGCTGCTGCTTTGGATGTGTTCTACATGCTCTACTAAAAGGGGTTGTTCTTTTGCACTGCTGGTTGACTTTTGTGTTCTCATAGATTATTGGGATAAAAAAGGGGCATCCAAGTGCATAAGGTTCCTTCCATTGCGGGGTATGGGGAGGGTCAAATGTACACAGCCTTACTTCCATGCAGAGAGGTGGTTTCCCTGTTTTGAACCCGCCCAGGTCTCAATGCAGCAGCCTTACTGTTGCATCAAAGCTTGCCCTCTATATTAGTGTGATACTGTTTTCTGTTTCTGTTCTATAATTATTCCTTTACCAAAATGATGGATCGTGGTATTTTGATCCCATGTATAGTTGGATGACTCGATTCGGGTGAAAACTTTGCAATAGTTTTAGAGAAGAGGTGTTCATGAAGAAGTGCCTAGAATGCTGCATGTTATGGTGTTCTTATCTTTACATTAAGAAAGAAAAGCACTATGTCCAATAATGTATGCAGATTGAGAGCCTTCGTGCATAGCCAGATGCAATTGGAATATTGCATGTTATGGTGGTGTTCTCACAGCTTCCGCAGTTGAATTTTAATGCAAATAGAATTCAGACCACCTTTTTAGTTGTAGGCATGTACAGATCCAAAGCTGAGCCGCAGCTTACTATTTGATTTATACTTAAGCAAATAAGCTAAAGAACCTGTCTAGGATGCTTCTGCCAATATGGTACTTGTTGAAAAGTATTACAATTCTGATTTGAACTGTGGAGCTTAACATTATAATGTGTTTGACATGCTAGCTGATTTTACAGGTTTTATACCTCCTAAGATTTGCTATAGATTTTTATTTGATTGTTGTAGAGTGGAGACAAATTTTCTTCATGATTCTTGCTAGATGCACATGTAAAAATAATACATAAACATGTACATCATAAGGCTTAGTTTTTAGGTTTTAGTAATTTTGCACTTGTGCTTATCTCTACATCTATCAATATTTTTCTTCAGGATGGTGTTATTCTAGGTGCAGATACTAGGGCAACTGAAGGACCTATAGTAGCTGACAAGAATTGTGAAAAGATTCATTACATGGCACCAAACATTTACTGCTGTGGAGCAGGAACCGCTGCTGATACAGAGGCCGTTACTGGTATAAATAATAAAAACTATAACTGCCTCAGTGGAATTTGTTTTTGGATGATGAAAATGCATCACTGCAGTAACTTATACTGACTTCAATCTCTCATTCTATTATTTGAAGTTAGTGGAGAACTACCTACTTGCTATAGAAGTTACACATATGCATTGATTTTTCTTCAGATATGGTCAGCTCTCAGCTGCAACTGCACCGTTATGCAACTGGACGAGAGTCAAGGGTTATTACTGCCCTTACTCTTTTGAAGTCACACCTTTTCAGGTTAGATAATTTAGGAGCTATTTTAAATCATCCCTGTATATATGATATCTCTGATTCCATTTTTAAGTAATTTTAATGTTGTTCAATTTTTGGACAGTCATCAAGGTTATGTGAGCGCTGCTTTGGTCCTTGGTGGGGTTGATGTTACAGGACCTCATTTGCACACTGTGAGTACAAATTTGTATGCTTTTCCTTTAAGAGTTGTTGATATGCTTCTTGACATGGACTGATGTCTGCAATGGACAACTATCATGCAGGTCTACCCTCATGGTTCAACTGATACCCTCCCTTTTGCTACAATGGGTTCTGGATCTCTTGCTGCTATGGCTATATTTGAATCAAAATACAGAGAAGGACTTACTGTAAGTTAACCAAGTCCACTGAATTGTGGTCTGTTGTCAATGTTATGTATATAGTAAGGCCAACATAACTTATCCATGACATATTTGGGGCCTTTTGTGAGAACACATTTTTGCATTCATGCAGGTAGCTTTCTAGGTACAGTTGGAACACTTTAAGGGCAATTTCGTAATTTTCCATTGTGATAGTTGAGGGTAATTATGGTATTGGAACATGTGGATTGGCACTGGAAAATTGCTAGTTCTATTGTGGGTGAAAGTGTCATTACAGGTTTTCTAGAATTGGACATTGAATTCATATTAATAGTTGCATGTGGAATTCTCACACATTTTAGCATACTTTGTTCTTTCTATTAGCATATTTATAGGTTACATTCAAAAATTCTACTAGTACGAAATCTACGCTAGGACTTTGGAGAGACTTGTAAATAATTTGTAATATGTTTAAATTTGTTTCGAAAGCATTGTTCTTGAAAAATCTAATGGCCTGCATAGGCTTTTAGTGGATCCTACCTATAAAAATTGCTAAACTTCTAGCAGTGTGATGAAATTCAAGTGATTACATTAATTCATATGTAATTATGTAGTCAGAAATAAAATGATCTAAACCTAGGTAGCATGTAGTTGTGGAATAAATTTTGAAGAATAAGGGAAGGTTATATTGGTATTGGAGAAGGGACAGACTTATTCCATCAGATAAGGACTCGTTGGCGTTTGCTTGGAGGAATAAATGTGGGGCATATGGGCAGAGAATAAAGTGCATTGGATTTTGTGATGATTTTAGATTTTGCCCAATGATAAGATTGCTCTCTCACTTTTTGTGTTTTTAGAGAGTGGATAGGGGCAAAAGAATAATTGGAGGGGTAATATAGTAAGATAAGTTTCCACCCAATTCCACGGAATAAAGCTTATCTGAGCCCAGAGTCAGAATAGGCCTGTGATGGAAGTGGGAGGGATATCCTCTGGTACGGCAAGTGGAGAATAAGCCTGTTCCATAGTGCCTAAACATTGTTTGTCAGAATAAGTGGGGGAAGCGGAACTAAACAAGGGTTACATTTTTAGATATACACTTAGTTAGCTATAGTGTGTGTATAAACTTTTGCTACTCTGGAAACTAT
The DNA here is from genome assembly GCF_051530095.1 of Phoenix dactylifera. Lineage (NCBI taxonomy): Eukaryota > Viridiplantae > Streptophyta > Magnoliopsida > Arecales > Arecaceae > Phoenix > Phoenix dactylifera. The sequence goes on along the minus strand of NC_143190.1, from coordinate 36,327,049 downwards.
TCCCTGTATATCATTGTAAACATATCACAAGAAATGTTTAATGTCAAGAAAACTGGAGACGTTGGGATTTCTATGGGTAAATATTTGATATTGTTGACAATGAGAAGCTAAATATGAATGTATGATCCTTCTGGAACTTTATATGCATCTAGACTTTATTGATGTCACAATTGCTATTTTTTGCTACATAAAAAGCTGCAGAGGTCTGGATCAGTTATAACATGTATTTCCACAATAATTTGAGAAATCCATGGTGGAGGGTATTCTGACGCGCTTGCCTGAGATGATGGATCTGTTCAATAAAATTGTTCACTTATGCTCTTAAATTAGAATTGGCTGGCAAGCAACATGCACTTTTCTTTGCAGATCAAGAGAAGTTTTCTTCTGATCTACAAGACTCCTTTAGTTAGTAACTTGTCAAATATTCATATTAATTTTGAAATTTTGGTATTTTCTTCTGCAGAGAGATGATGGAATAAAACTTGTGTGTGAGGCAATATGCTCTGGCATCTTCAATGACTTGGGTAGTGGGAGCAATGTTGATGTTTGTGTGATAACAAAGGTACATATTACGTAATTGCGTGCCATATTTGGTGGATTTGATTGTTCTCTAATGGGGTTATCTCTGATATTTTCTGTTGATTTGCCTTTTGCTGATCAGGGCCATAAGGAGTACTTGAGAAACCATCTGTTGCCAAATCCAAGGACCTACATCAGTTCTAAAGGCTATTCCTTTGTCAAGGGGCATACTGGTAACTTCTTATCCATATATACATAGGGTCAACCTATATCATGTGTTTGTATTTACATATATGTATATGTATATATACTTGTGTATGGGTTCGAGGAAAATAAGAAAAATTGATAAGAAGTTTTGAGAAGTTGAAAAACAATATTAAGAAACTTTTAGGCTGTAAAAAGTTGATTTGTTTATGTGCAAGCACATCTACAAACAAGCATTGGAGAGGCAACAAAGAGAAAACTGTAGCCATGGTTAACCAAAAAAAGAAAACTGTAGCCATCACAAAAGCATAGACTCCATTATTCATGACTATTTCATGAATATTGATGAAATAGTTGAATTTTTCAATATTTGGTTAATAGTTCAAATATTTGTAGTTGTTTTTGAATATCTTTAATCAGAGTATCAGGGATGATTCAAAACTCATATGATTCTTAATAAAAAAAATCATATGACTACTCTTTAACTAACTTGGAAAATTTTCTGGATTTATATTGACAAAAAGTTTACATATAATTTGTAAAGATCGAATTTTGTCTAGTTGATCTAAGCGTTTTCAAAAGAAAACTGTTAGTAACATTATCAGAAGTATTAAGCACAAAAGGTGAAGACTACTGAAAAATATTCTGAAGTTCACATATTGATCAAAGTTTCCAGCACCTGTATTAACAACAGTGGGCCGACCACAAATAGATAAAGCAAGGTCTGATGATTTCACTTTTCCTTTATGTGATGATGCTTTTACTAGATCTTGCAAAATATCAGGGGATATATGGGTAGAAAAGGACATTTGTCACAAAGACCCGCACGAGTGATTTCCTAGATTTCTTTCTTGATTTATTTATTTATTTTTCTTGTTGTAGCTATTTAATTGTTGTTTGAATGTATGCAGAGGTATTGTCTACCAAAATCACTCCGTTGAAGGAAAAGGTGGAAGTAGTAGAGGGAGATGCCATGGAAGAGTGACAAATAAGCTGAACTTGTCTTGTGGATTTCATTCTTGAAACTTCCATTTCTGGTTGAACTCAGTTCTTTCATATATTCAATGTTCTTGCTATTAGATTGTTTTAAACTGCAAAGCTTCTATTGCTTGAAAGTCTTAAAAATTAATTCAGCCATACAACAATCGTACTGTTTAGACTTGCGGTGGCCTTAACCTTACACATAATGAAAGTTAATTTAGGTGCAATTGCGTATCTATACTTTGGCTCTTGGATAAATGTAAATTGATTCTATCTGCACAGTTATTATTCTCAACAAATGTTTTTGTGTTCTGCATTGGTAGATTGGCTAACAAACAATATAATGTATTGTGAGATGAAATTTGCGACATGACCGTGCTAGATATAAAGCCCGGAAATTTGATCCTTTTGCTTCATTTGAGGTCGAGGATTTAGTTTCTTGCTTTGTCTTTCCTTTGATGGAGATTCTGTTTTTCTTTTCCTTTAAGGTGCAAGAAAATTTTGATTATATCTTTGATGTTATCTAATCATAAACTGTTGATTGTTTGGGATGCATACGGTGGTGTTTGGGTTATGTTAGCAGGATTTAATTTCTCAGCGATCCAGGCGGTGGATATGGTCAACTCCAAGAGTATCTTTTTTTTTTTTTTTACTCCAGCGAAGTGCACTCAACTATGCTCTATTATTTGAACTGGGATCCTTTCTGTTTTGTACTACATAGGGTTTATCTTTCATTCACGGCTATCGTGCTAATCACGAGCATCATTATTTTATTGCACCAATCAGAGAGGCCATGATCGGGAGACGAGCCTTTTCATGGCGCGATTGGTGAAGATCTGGAGCCCCATCTGTTGTTAACATTATTGTGATGGTAGAAGTCTTGTATGTGCAGCCTCGTTGCATCAACTATATTATTACCTCAACAGCTGAAAGTATTTGAATAGCTGAAAACTATAAGATTCAAATTAATTGAAAGGACATGATTATGAATCAGTCTAAGAGCTAATTGCCAACATTCAGGAAGCAGAAAGAGTTGCCAATGAATGTGAACTATTGCGTGGCTGTCTGATGAATTTAGTCAGTCAAGGGCCATGAAGTTTTGTATCAAAATCCTACATCAGATGTACGATATGCAAAATTTGCAATTAAAAAAAAAACAGTGAATAAGTTCTATTTTCTAAATGACAAATAGCAAACTCAGGCTATCCCGCTAAGAATGAGTTCAATATTTTAATCCTCCCCAGTCCCTAGGAGAAAAAGATAGGATCCCAAGCTGGGCATGGAGCTGAACTAGTACCCAAATCTAATTTATTTAAATCAAGCCTACCCTCATTCAATCCAGGGTTGGGACAACACAAAACTAAGCCTATTTTAGATGCTTCCCGTGGCCATGAGTTTCTTCAAAACTTAAAACCTTAAAGGTGAGGGTGCCAACTAGTGTGGATGAAGTTACTAAGGGTTGATACTAATAATATGTAATTAACCCAAAACACACGCACAACATCTCTCTGTCACCTTGTTTAAAAGTTACACATAGACATCTGTATCCTTATATTAATTGAGAATGCACTTTAATTGTAGTAATAATTATTGCTTTGGCTAGTCCAGTCCGGACACTTCCATGCAATATTACTTAGACATGACCGATCGATAGAAATACTCCAACATTCCATCTTTGCCATATATTCCATATATCATATTAGATAGATATCATGTTCATGGAATACGGGACATTTGGACACCATACCAATGCCATCATTATTATGTGTACTTTTGACACTTTCAATAAAAGTTTATAATTTTAACCTAATTATTAGCAATCATTTATCAAATTTCAGAAACAGAGCATAGGTCTAGTTTGTTATCTATTATATAAATGTTTATATATATATATATATAATATAAATTAGAACGTTATTATTTTTGTTATGTTTATTAATTTCATAAACTAAAGAGCATATGTCCTACTGAAGTAGACAACCATGTAGCTGTATTGCTAAGTTGCGTGTGCGTATTAGATTGCAGGGGACCATCTATCCTAATTTTATCTCTAACTTCCCATTTGTTACCCTATTCTGTTGTTCTTATTAGGCCATAGATCCTGCTCCAAATAACAGCTGTATACCATCATCTTTGGTGAAAGCTTAGAGAATATCAACTAACCAACAAGAAGGTACCTAGAAGCTGCGAGATAACGAGACAGAGACAAACCTTTCGACAAGATCTAATCTAATCATCAACCAAAATCTTTGCTACTCTCATGAACGAAGCCGGCGAGAATACCAAAACACTAACTTGTTCTACTTGCCGACTTCAGCTATAAAAGGCTTAGATGGGTAATTAAGCGCTCAATTCATATCAAGTTGGTGGTGGAGAGAAGATCGCAGCCATGGGCATCGTCGGGAGGGAGCGCGGCGTTCTGAAGCTCGTGCACCCTGGCGGGTTCGTGGAGGTCCACCGGAAGCCGGTGGCCGCAGCTGACATCATGGCGAAAAATCCGAGGCATTCCATCACCGGGACGGATGTGTTTAAGAATCCAAGATCAGTCGTCCGGCCTGACGCATTGCTGAAGACCGGCGACGTCTTCTACATCGTCCCCCATCCCACGCTCTATCGTTTGTTGCAGGCCTCCAACTGCATATGATGTTGAGTGCTGCCTTCCATTGGAATGTAAGATCAAGTCCCAGCCACAAAAATAAAATTAAATTAAACTAAAGATCAAATGGGCTGAGCTCTCTCGCTCGTTCTTCCGTTGCTTGTTGGAGCTAAGGAGCTCGGTTTTCTTTTCTTTTTTTTTTCCTTAGAACGGACGTCTTATATACTTCCATGAATCCATTCAAAAAAAGTTAAAAAAATAATAAGTCACGGAGCGCCCTAGATAACTCTCCCTCACCAACCTATAGAGCTTCTAGAGTGGTCAGCCACATACAAGGTCACCCCATTCACAACTCTACTAGCCTCTCTATATATATACTTGGCTAACAAAGTAACATCTTCACCAACCATGACCTGAATACCCCGAAGCAAGAGGTAGCACCCAACCACGCCGTTGGTGCCTCTTGGATCTAGCCAATCACCATCACCAAGTCACCCTCGAGCAGGACTGCGCTAGCTTGCAAAACACGTCGAGCTTAATACGGACCAACCCAAGCTGCTCTCAGCTCCGCCTCCGTAACAGAGATGTCAAAGATCTGACAACCACCAGCAACAACCATCCTGAAGTTCGAGCCTCTAATAATGAAGCCTACACCACCCCTTCTACCACCGCCTAGCATGCATCCGTTGAAATTGACTTTGAGGAAGCTCGAAGGTGGGGACTCCTAAGTGAAGAACACCGTCTGTGGTACTACAAGAGCAGATGTAGAGCCCTATATGGGTGATCTCTGCCACTTGTGCTTGGATCCGCTCCATGACGAAGTTAGGTGTAAAGTTGCTCTATATAAAAATCCAAGCATTCCTGGCCAGTAGGAGCTCGTTTTGCCTGTCAAGCGATGCCCGTGAAGATGGTCTAATTTCACTGCAATTGCAGTATCCTGCGAACATCTCGGTTGACACGCTTGTGCGGAGTCGAACTGATCATAGGCTAGACTTGGGTACAAAAATATTTAATTATAAATATGCTCGGCCCAAAGCCCTACTGAAAATGAATATTAGTTAAGGCTGAAGGTCCAGCTTGTGATTAGCTGCCACACATAGACAGTACACGGATTGCACTACAGACTGCTGTGCAATACTCAATAACCACCATCAGAAGATTGATGGCTCAAATAAGATGGCCTCATGGTACACGATTTATCTTATTTGATGGTTGTCCATCTTCCATACAGCACTGTGCAGGAGAATTGCGGTCAAAAAATTGGGCCTATTCAGCGTGTACTGTATGTTGATTGTTGTGATTCACGAAGCATCTGCTCCTAATCTACACTTTTGCACGTCTGCGATTTATTGGCATCGTAGCAACTTACAAAAGCTTCCATGATTTAAACTGACTCCCTAATCTCACCACGAGTCGCAGTGGGTCTGAATCCAGCTTGATTAACAGCCATCATCTGCCTCGAAGGCTCGAACTCTGTTACTTTGTGGCTCTGTTCAGGTCCAGTTTTCAAATTAACTTGGTTGGGACTAACTGAGTCATTAGATTGTATCTAGGTTAGCGAGACAGATAGAGTAGATAATCTGAGATCAGGTCCCAGGTTAGGACATATAACTGATTCATGATCTGAATTCAAAGCGTGGATCCAATCCAAATCAAGTTGGATCTAGATCAGATTTGTGTCCACTCAACCATATACATCCCACAGTCGGCTTTAATTGGAGTCATGCGGATCTAACATTAAGAGTTTGTTGATCTCTCGTGAATATTTATTCAGGTTTGAATGCTTGACGGACAGGGCATGCATACAATAGATACTGTCATACATAAAATGTCATACTTGAGTATGTTGATCTGTGAGACATGTTCATCATTGTATCATAATTCTTCTTCAAAAATATTGTTGGGGGGAAAACCCAAGTCGTGCCAGTCAGAAGGCGCTCGACCAAAGAGCGCCGACCAGAGAGGCGCTCGACCAAAGACGCCGACCAGAAAGGCGCTCGACCAGAAAGGCGCTCGACCAAAGAGCGCCGACCAGAGAGGCGCTCGACCAAAGAGCACCGACCAGCGGTCAACCAGAAAAATGCCCGACCCCATAACGAGATACCCCGCCAAGCAACCGGCTCGACTCGGCACCCGTGCCGAGCCCGTGCCTTAGCCAAATATCCAACCTCCGCCTAATCCTCTAGAGGATCTGACAACCAAATACACAACTCCACCGTACTCTGTTACCATCCTTAAGCCATTAAGGCACGTGATCTCCGCAGGCCTTCGGCACGCCTGACCATTAATGCGTATGACCTCAGCGGGCCTCCGACACGCTCAACCATTAAATGAACACGGCTCAAGATGATCTCCGGATCACTAGACTATCAAAGCGTATGGCTCTCCCTGATCACCGGTTCACTCCGCAATCAATGCACTTGCCATCTACGAACCCCAGGCCCACCACGGCCGGCGGTTCAACCACCCCAACGGGTCCGATCAACCATGACAGCTCCCTGACTCCGGTCTGATCCGGTCTTATTCTCTACAATGCCATTAATGAGCATGATCGTGCCCAATTATCACGAAAAAGACAAATTGCCCTGTCACCCCCAGGTAACATAATATCTTTCTATAAAAGAGAACCTAGGGGAAAAGAGAGAAAGGGGACAGAAACAAACATTCTTCACTTTTACTCCACTCACATACTAGCCCCCTCTGACTTAAGCTTCGGAGGGCCGGCGCCGGAAAACCCGGCTACCGGCTTTCTTGCAGGGTTCTCCAGGAGGACGTCATCAGCCGACGCACCGCCACCCACTGTCCCGGCAGCGGAGCCCCTCCCCTCTCGGTTCGCGGCCGCCCCCGGGTCCAATTTCCAGCAACAAATATCATGCTTGTTGCATCTAAATTAGGGTGTTTTCAGGACTGGGCCTATGTTCTCGTTCAGTTTTAGCCTACAAGCCTGACTTGTATCACGCCTAAGGATCATGCCAGGACCGAGCTTGATAGGAGCCTGGGCATTTGCTTCAGCCAAGCCAAAATCACAGTAACAGTAAAATTTGAGAGTTTACGAGAGAGACATGTTGATTTGTTTCTTGGACAATAAAAAAAAAAAAGAATTCGTTTTGATCTTTGCTACTAAATATATTAATAGCTGAAACTGTTTTGTCCACAGTAATATTTTCAGTACTTTAGTACACTATTTGTCTGCATTTGATTGGATACAGAACATGGAAAAAATCCTAAAATGCCATGCCAAAACCTAAAAAGCGGAACAGAAAAAAAAAATGCAAGGATTCGGAAATATTTTTTTCTCACCAAATTTTTTTATAAAGCTGATACATACCTTGAAAAGATAATATTTAGTTGATTATAAAAAATAGCATATTTCAGAATGGTCAAGCTCTTAGTGAAGAAAAAACACATTATTTTATTCTATTTAAAATCTTAAGTATATTTTTGGAAAAAAAAATCTCAATTTTCAGCCAATAAAATTTAGACATTTTTATGTCTCATATTAATTTTTCTTTTCAATAAAATATAAATTTTTATTTTTATATAAAATTTATTTTTTATCTATTTTTTGAAAACTTTAATACTCTATATATATATATATATATATATATATATGAAAACCCAGCCATTCTCTCTCTTCTCTTCCAGCCTGAGAGACGTATAAACCCAGCCTTTCATAGCACTGTTTTGCAAGTGGAATCTCAAAAGAAAACAAGACGGACAGGAGCCGTTGGATCGGGATAATTCTCGGCACATGATCTCTTTAATACCTGCAGCACGGGATACTGCGGCGCGGTGGACCCCACGAGCAAATCTCACGTGCATCTCTTGTTACATACGGAGGTCAGCGGCTCTGGTTGGTCTGGAGACGCACGCCCAGCGTGACCGGTTAGGTGTGGTCACCTTCCGACTCCCGTGAGACTGGGAGAGTCCTTGAATGGTCAGTGTCCCCTCCTCAAACCTAAAATCCAGTCGAACGCGCTCTAACTAAAGAGAGGTGGAAATTCTGTTCTGAGGGATTCTTAACAAGCTGAGGGCGATTCTGATGCTCCTGCGGAGCCGATACCAAAATGACTTGAATAAATCCTCTATGGTGTCCTGGTAAATTTCAGCATCACCCAGAAGATTTGGAGTCCTTCCCGAATGCTCCGCCGCTGGTGTTTGTATCAAAATTTGCCCAAACTCCATACAGATATCATACTAGCACAGTATCAGAACTGTTGCTGGAAATTGACCCGGGGGCGGCCGTGAACCGAGAGGGGAGGAGCTCCGCTGCCGGGACAGTGAGTGGCGGTGTGTCGGCTGGTGGCGTCCTCCTGGAGAATGCTGCAAGAAAGCCGGTGGCCGGATTCCCCGGCGCCGGCCCTCCGAAGCTTAAGTCAGAGGGGGCTAGTATGTGAGTGGAGTAAAAGTGAAGAATGTTTGTTTCTGTCCCCTTTCTCTCTTTTCCCCTAGGTTCTCTTTTATAGAAAGATATTATGTTACCTGGGGGTGACAGGGCAATTTGTCTTTTTCGTGATAATTGGGCACGATCATGCTCATTAATGGCATTGTAGAGAATAAGACCGGATCAGACCGGAGTCAGCGAACTGTCATGGTTGATCGGACCTGTTGGAGTGGTTGAACCGCCGGCCGTGGTGGGCCTGGGGTTCGTAGATGGCAAGTGCATTGATTGCTGAGTGAACCGGTGATCAGGGAGAGCCATACGCTTTGATGGTCCAGTGATCCGGAGATCATCTTGAGCCGTGTTTATTTAATGGTTGAGGGCATCGGAGGCCCGCAGGGGTTATACGCATTAATGATAGGGCGTGCTGAAGGCCTGCGGAGGTCACGTGCCTTAATGGCTGAAGGATGGTAACAGAGTACGGTGGAGCCATGTATTTGGTTGTCAGATCCTCTAGAGGATTAGGTGGAGGTTGGATATCTGGCTAAGGCACGGGCTCGGCACGGGTGCCGAGCCGAGCCGGTTGTTTGGCGGGGTGTCTCGTCGTGGGGTCGGATGTTTTTCTGGTTGACCGCTGGTCGGTGCTTCCTGGCCGAGCGCCTTTCTGGTCGGCGCTTCCTGGCCGAACGCCTTTCTGGTCGGCGCTTCCTGGCCGAGCGCCTTCGGACTGGCACGACTTGGGTTTTCCCCCCAACAAGAACGATATAGTATAAATTTTTTTTGATATACCGAATGTTAGTACGTCATCTATATCGGACCATCGGTCAGAAAAGAATTCTCTCCAAGGCGACCAAAATGACCCTTTCAAAATGCCTAAAATCTATAGAAGAACCTCCAAGAAACCAAGAACCGGGAAGCAAAGGGCAATAAAGAATGCTGTCCCAAATTATTTAAATTAGTGGCAATATCGTATAATTCTGGGGTTGATAGATTATTAACTTTCCTCCTCCCTGTATATATATATCTACATTATTGGTCACCAAACAAATCCACACAAAAGTTTCCCTGCTCCTTTTGTTCCCTCGCGAATCCATCCTCGCACACCAAGCGGACGCAAGAAATAAATACAGAAAGAAAGAAAGAACGCGAGGGGAAGAGAGAGGGCGTGGGGTCGATCCACCTTTCCCCATCTTTCCGTCTATTTATTTGTTACTTCTCTTTTCTTTGTTGGTTTTCTAGAGAAGCTTCTCTCTTCCTCTTCTTCTTGAACCCTCGCTGTTAGGGTTTAGGGACGAGAAGAAAGAGATGGGGAGCTCTCTAGAAGCCTCCGGATTGGCGCTCGCTGCCTTTTCCGATTGGTGGACGGAGATCAACGAGTCGCCGCAGTGGCAGGACGGGGTGTTCTACTTCCTCTGCGCCGCCTATGCCCTCGTCTCCGCCGTCGCTCTGGTCTAATCTCCCTTTCCTTTTCTGTTTTTCTATCTATTTATACGTTATGATTTTATTCTTTGTTGTTATCGTGGCTTGAGCTATTTCTTGATCAGAAATTTAAGGACTTGGAGAGAGAGCTCCCCTTTACATCCCATCTTCTTGGTTCTGAGGGGTTATAGACAACTATTAGTTTAATGTTGAGATGACAAATTAGTGATCTCGGATGCTGTTGATATACGTACTGTCAAAAATCTTTTGTTTTTGGGGGCAAGAAAGGAAGTTTTGTTGAATTCTCAAGTTTCTGACTGTTTTGTGTATACCGTTTTTTTTTTTCACAACTGTCTTTCAAGTGTAATGATCTTCTATGAGTGCACGACCTATGCAAAGGCTTATTTGGATTGTCTTTTATCTTTATTGTTTATGTCCATACCATCTAAATGAACATCCAATCACCCTATTTTCGGTTCGTGCAACTTCTGTGCCCTTGAAGGATATTTCCTTCTTATTTAGGGTAAAAACTGTCTTTTAATCTTTGTATTCAAAGGTTTCTTGTTCTTTCAACTAAAGACATGGAGTACCAGCATCAATCTCCAATCATGATCAATATTCTCCTCCACCATCATGGCTCATATTTCTCCTCAGTCTCTCTTGCTGTCATTTCATTATTCGAGCGTAATTAATCCATCGTGGTGGTGTGGACTCCAGCGATAAGTAGTGGATTGCATTTCACTGGTTACTTGATTGGTTCATTTAACAATGTTTAGGTGAAGTGGGGTGAATATTTTTTTCCGCATTTTTTTTCATTAGATGGTAGTAGAGGAAGCTATTTAGGAGAGAGCAGCAGCTTGAGAAATAAGTTGTGTGAAAATCTGCTAGGATTGTAAAGATCATCACCTTTGTCATTTGTATTTCCTATGACCTACCAACATACCATGGAAATGATGAGGTCCACAAAATCTTGAATGATGGACCCTGGATGCTTGAAGAAAGTTTAAAAGATTTACTTATATTTATTAAGCAATGATATCATTAAAAGTATTAAAGAGGTTTATTATATTGATGGTTTCCATGTCTCGTTGGTACTCATGTCAGTTTATGTGTAGTTTTGTACATTGTAGAGCTGTAGGCAAGTTCGGCATCACGAAGAACGGGAAATCTATGTGCAATATCGGTTTCTATATTACATGAATGATATGTAAAATATAACAAATATGATCTTCCCCTTAAATCTGAAGAGGTTTTGGAGGCTAGGGTTCTTCAAATATGAAATGAATTAAGAATCAAATGAAAGCCTCGAGATTTGTAAAATGCAGGGTACTAGAAGCACTTCTATTCTTGTGGGCTATTGATGCGGGATGAATGCGAGGGATTTAAACATAAGGATTATCAGTAAGTTATGTTGATTAACTAGCCTAATAGCAGCAGGAAATTCAGTCACATATGGGATAAGAAAACATTAACATGAGCATAGTAATTTCAAGACTAGTTACCCGCATGTACTAATTCATTTAGGACTTAGAAGAATGGACCGTTGTGGTTGAGAAACCACTTGATTAGGACACTTCTTTCAATAAATCAGACCTAGAGTTAAGGTTTACCAAACATTGAACTTCTGGAATTTTTTTTTGGAGGAGGATCCTTGATCTCACTCTCGAAGGTTGATGATTAGATGACCAAGCTTCATTTTTCGTTGCAACAGGGCCCTTTTGCTATTGGTTTGGAAGGATAATTGACCCAATGACATGGAGTACTTTAAGGACTTGCAAAGAAACAGGGATTAGAACTTTGGCGTAAGAAGGGAATGGAAATCACAAAAGAAAAAGGAGGCAAGAGGAGGTAGGGCAATGGTGGATGTGGTAGTGGCTTTAGGGCCTCACGCCCAACCTGGAACAAGGGCCTCGCACCCAACCTTCTCTCAAGGTGACGAAGCAAGATTGCTAAGGAAGAAAGAAGCACTTTTTATTCATTCATCAATTAACATTACAAGATGTCATGAGGAGGTATTTATAGACTTTTCTCATGATTTGAAATTTAAACACATAATGAATGGCGCCCCACATTTGAAGGCTTGATTGCTAGAGAAAAGGAAGGAAAGTTGGCCAGCTTTAAGGGGAAGGTTTGAAGAGTTGTTGACTCCCATTTGAAATTTTCTTGCATTTGAATTGTAGCCGACCTCTTGGACTTTGAATTTGGGTGACGTGTCAACTTGTATAAGGTGGCGTCCCAATAGGTGGCACATAGCATGTTGCATAGGAATTGGTTCTTCTGATGAGGTGGCGTGACGTTGCATTGGTTCCTTTGATGAGATGGCATGATGTGGTCGGCTCCTTATGCTTGACTTCATCCTGGTTGGCGTGCTTCCATTGGTTGGAGTAGTGGTGAGGTGGCTAGCTGATGTTGATGTGGATGCCGAGGTGGTGCTCCAAGGGTGTGCAAAGGTGGTGGCAGAAACCTGACTTGGCTTGCTTTCTGACTCAATGATTTTATTTACAGGACTCGATCAAATTTAAATTAGCCACAGTGACCTTGAGTTAATTGATTGGAGTCTTTTACGGATTCTGGTGCCCGAACCAATTCTCCCGGGGTGGGAAGAATTCGACTCTGTCGAACAGGGGTTGGTTTGGCTGTGGTACTTTTCTAGTAGATCTGGGTTGAGTCTCTGTAGGTCCTCTCGAGTAATCCATGAATCATCAGATTCTGGTCGACCCTCCCAGTGAACCAAATAGCGTTGGTACCCTTTGTTCCGGGTGGTGATAGCTTGATCATCCAAGACATGTTCAACCCTATCTCTCGGTTCTGGAAATGTGGCTGGAGGGCACTCAGGTGTGGGTTCACTCTCAATGGGAACATGATCAAAAGGTTCACTAGGTATCAATGTTGGTCCCTTATACTCTATAAGGTCTGAGATGTTGAAGGTCGAGCTAATACCAAAATCAAGGGGTAAGTCAACCACATAAGCGTTAGGTTCAATTTTCTTTAGTATCCTAAATGGACCTACACTGCGGGCATGCAATTTTTTCATAGTTCTCGGGGGAAACCTTTCAGGTTTTAGTCTAATCATTACATAGTCTCCTTCAATAAATTCCTTAGCCCGTTTGTGACGATTAGCTGCTTGCGCATAAGCTTTGTTACTCATGTCAATTTTCTTACTGATTTCCTTATGTAAATCCCTGACATGTTGTGCATATGATTCTGCTGTCTCTGAGACTCGTGCATGTGATAGTAATGGAATAAGATCTACAGGTTTCCTAGGTTTATATCCATGGACAATCTCAAAAGGACTCTTTCCTGTGGATCTATTGACTGAGCTGTTATAAGCGAATTCAGCGCGTGATAATAGGAGATCCCAGTTTCCTAGGGTGTCACCGACAAGGCATCTCAATAAGTTTCCTAGACTCCGATTAACGACTTCGGTCTGACCATCAGTTTGAGGGTGGTAGGCAGTGGAGAATTTGAGTTTGGTTCCTAGCATATGCCAAAGGGTCTTCCAGAAATAGCTAGTGAACTTAATGTCTCTATCTGATACGATGGTCTTGGGTAAACCATGTAGCCTAACCACTTCATTTAGAAAAAGTTTAGCTATTTTTGAGGCATCATAAGTCTGGGAACAAGGTATGAAGTGTGCCATTTTGGAGAATCGGTCTACCACGACATATACTGAATCATGTTTTCTCAGGGTTTTGGGTAATCCTAACACAAAGTCCATGCTAATATCTTGCCAAGGGCATTCGGGGACTGGTAGGGGAGTGTATAGACCGGTGTTTTGTCGTTGTTGCTTTGCTGTGGTGCAGGTTCGACATCGGGCTACTATTTGGGCAACGTTTTTCTTTAGACCTGGCCAAAAGAACTGGTCTTCGACTTCTAAGATGGTTTTGTTCCTACCAAAATGACCAGCTAGGTCTCCTGCGTGGATTTTCCAAACTAGAAAGTCTCAGGTGGAGGTGCGGGGAATGCACAACTTATTTTCTTTGAAGAGGAATCCATCGTGAATGGTAAAATCGGGAAATTGGCTCGAGGGTCCTTGACGGATTGATTGGTAGGTTTGCTTAAAGTCGGGGCAATGTTCATACTCCTCCTTGAGCCTTTCAAAACCTATGGCTTCGGTACTAACAGAAGTGAGGAGCATAGATCGTCTACTAAGGGCATCGGCAACACGATTTTCTTTTCCAGCCTTATGTTTCAGGACGAAGGTATAGGCCTGGATGTACTCTACCCATTTCGCATGTCTAGGGTTCAACTTTTTCTGAGAGTTGAGGAAACGTAGGGCTTCATGATCGGAGTATAGGACAAACTCTAGTGGCAGAAGGTAGTGTCTCCAGTACCTTAGGGCTTGGACCACTGCATACAACTCTCTATCGTAGGTAGAATACCTTAGCTTGGCGTCGTTTAATTTCTCACTAAAGAATGCTACTGGGTGGTTTTCTGACTTAGAACGCCTCCAATCTCGACTCCTGATGCGTCACAGGCAACCTCGAAAACTTTGGAAAAGTCGGGTAATATCAATATAGGTGCTTGTGTCATCTTGTCTTTAATCTCTCTAAAGGCTTTCTCAGCTGCCTTGGTCCACTCAAAATTTTCTCTCTTAAGGCAATCAGTAATGAGGGCGACAATTGTGCTGAATCCTCTAATGAATCTCCTGTAGAATGTGGCTAGACCATGAAAGCTACGAACGTCATGAATGTTTTTAGGTACTGGCCACTCAACTATGGATTTGACTTTTTCAGGATTGGCAGATACTCCTTCAGTGGTCACGACAAATCCTAAAAAGATAATCCTAGGTGTCATGAATTCACATTTCTTTCGATTAGCATAGAGGCTATCTTGTCTAAGTGATTGACAAACTTGTCTAAGGTGATTCAAGTGGTCATCTTTTGTCTTGCTATATATGAAAATGTCATCAAAATAGACTACTACAAACTTTCCAATGAATGTCCTTAAAATTTGGGTCATGATCCTCATAAAGGTACTAGGTGCGTTGGATAAACCGAAAGGCATCACTACCCATTCAAATAAGCCGTCTTTAGTCTTAAAGGCAGTTTTCCATTCATCCCCCGGCCTAATTCTTACTTGATGATAGCCACTCTTAAGATCGATTTTGGAGAATATCGTGGCTCCGGCCATCATATCTAACATGTCGTCTAGATGGGGAATAGGAAAACGGTATTTGACGGTAATCTTATTGATGGCACGACTATCTACACACATTCTCCAAGTGCCATCTTTCTTAGGGGTCAGAAGGGCAGGTACTGCACAAGGACTTAAACTCTCCCTAATGAATCTTTTCCTAAGTAACTCGCCAACTTGCTTTTGCAATTCTTGGTGCTCCGAAGGATTCATCCTATAATGGGGTAGATTGGGCAAGGTGGCTCCTGGAACTAGGTCTATGGCATGCTGAATGTCCCTTAAAGGTGGTAGGTTGTCAGGAAGGTCTTTAGGAAATACAGCTTTGAACTCTTCTAAGATTTCAACCACTTCTTGAGGGTGTGCTACTGGAATTTGGTATTGGGTCTCCTTAACAGTCAACATCCAAATTGGTGAACCCTTATTGATCTCTTGCTCTAATTCCTTAGCATTGATTAGGTTCAATCTAGGTTTCGTTTCCTTCAGACTACTACTAGCTCCCCTCTTAACGTTGTCCTTAGGTGGGGTAGGGTGAACTACAATTTTCTTTCCATTATGATTGAAGGAACATGAATTTGATCGTCCAAACAGGGTAGCATCATGATCGTATAGCCATGGTCTGCCTAGGATAATGCTACTTACTCCCATAGGAAGGACATCACACCATACCTTCTCCTGATAGGATTGGAATTGTATCTGGACTTGGCATCTAAGTTTAATGGGTAGTGAGGTCGAATTTATCCAAGATACTTTAGAGGGATGGGGATGGGGTACGGTAGGCAACCTTAAACTCTTGATGGTGTTGGTTGATATGGCATTGACACAACTTCCACTATTTAAGATGATTTTGCAGGCTTTTTCTCCTATTTTGATAAAGGTTTGTAGGATGTTGGTCCTACGCCAATCTTCTTGTTCTTTAGCCTGGGTCAATATACATCTCACAACTCCTAGAAATTCAGACGTCTCAATGATTTCTTCCTCTTCTTCATATTCATCTACCAAATTGGTCTCTGCTTCGTAGACTTCTTCTCCATAATTCTCTAGGGTCTCAGGATCTTCTTCTTCTACTTCTCCTATGTGTAACGCTCTAGTGGGGCATTAGCTTGCATAATGTCCTATTTTATGACACCTAAAACAAGGGACATTGTTTTCCTTTCTACCTTCAGGGGCTTTTCCTTTGTCGTCCCTACGAGCCTGTGGAGTGATAGGATTGGGTATGTGTAATGGGTTTGAACTTGGGTTTGGCCTGCTTCCAGGGTTGCTAATCCTATTGGGTTCAGGTCGTCGAAAAATGGGTCCCTTCTGGAATCGTTCGCAGTCTCTGGCAATCTGGTAGGCTTGGTCTAAATCATGAATTTCCCTTAAGAACAATTCCCTTTGAATGTCCTCCTTAAGACCAGCTCTAAACCTAGATAGGGTTACAGCTTCTGACTCAACTATGTTGCACCTCATAGCGAACTCATCAAATTTGGCAATGTACTCAGATACAGTTTTTCCTCCTTGATTTAATCTTTGCCATTGATCTAGTAATCTCTGTTCGTAGGATAATGGGACGTATTTCTCTCTTAGCTTAATTTTCATCTGTCTCCATGTATTGATAGGTAGTTCTTCTCTTTGCCTAGTGATCCTCTCAATATTTTCCCAGTATAACCTTGCATGTCGTGTCAACCTAAGCTTGGCAAATTTGAATTTTCTTTCTTCCGACATTTCATACCACTCAAAATATTGATCCATGTCATTTTCCCAATCAATGTATACCTTAGGGTCTAGACTTCCTTCGAAGGAGGGTGCATCAAGTCTGATACTTCTAAGGGCTCGTTCATCCTGGTCTACATGATCCTGATGTGGTCGTCGCTGATTATGTTCAGGAGTGAAAAGGTGGCGATGGGGTTGGGGTGTCAATTCAGGTTCCACGTGGGTCTGTTGATTTTCCTCTAGGGTTCCTAGCCTCTCCTCAACTTGATCAAACCTATTGTTCAATTGTTTGAACTGCTCAGTCATAGTCCTTAGGATGGTCTCAAGATTGGGGTCCATGGCTTCAATGGGTTGTGTATGTGATGGGTTGTATGGTGATCCTGATCTAGTTGTCATACAAGGCTCAAGACAAAACAAAATGACTAGCCTATGCTAGGGTTTGCTAAATCTAAATCAAAAACTTATCTAATCAAAATTGGTTCACCACTTGCCCAGGCCAGTTGGACCAAGAGTTCGTGTAACCGCCATTAACCATACTTAGCTGACACCAACCGCTTAACGGGGCTGGGCAGATAAGATGGTAGCCACGACCCTGATCGAAACTTTTCTAGATAGCAAGGAATTAGCCAAATTCAATTAGCCTAAAGACTCGTTGTGGTTTCTAAGTTAAGTTGGCTCGTTGAGTTTTAAATTAGGCTTGGGTTCTAGATTTATGAGGGTGGTTGTTTTGGGCTAAGGAAAGGTGATGAAATCCTTCCCTTATGTTGCAATTAGAGTGCCCTTAATATGATTTATGATGGATGCAACTATTTTAAATGTCCACACAAGTTGAGATTTAAAATTTCAAATTTCAAATTTCGAATTTAAACTTTTGAATTTTGAATTTCAGATTTGAATTTTAGTTTTCAGCTTTTGAATTTCAAATTTCAAATTTCAATTTTAAATTTCAAATTTAAATTTTGAATCTCAAATTTTTTTTTGGTTTCAATTTAAGTTCCCACTTTTAATTTTGAATTTTGAATTTCAAATTTGGATTTCAGATCTAATGTTTCAAAATTTCAAGTTTTGAAATTCGAATGCAAAATTCATATTGAAAATTTCAGATTTGGAAATTTTAGATTTGGAAATTTCAGATTTGGAGCCCAAACCTAGAATTTCAAATTTAACTTTAAAATTATTAACTTCAAATCCTAAATTTGTGGAGATCAGATCTCAACTTTAATAACTAAAATTCGGAATTAAAATTTGAAATATTCAGATTTAATTCATAAACTTAATAAGGCATGCAAACTAGGATTTTGGCATCAATGGACTTCAGGAAAGTGCAGAAATTTCAGCAAGTGCAGAATTTCAGCATAATCAATGTGCGTGTCCTAATTAACCATGCTCTGATACCAAAAATGATGCGGGATGAATGCGAGGGATTTAAACATAAGGATTATCAGTAAGTTATGTTGATTAACTAGCCTAATAGCAGCAGGAAATTCAGTCACATATGGGATAAGAAAACATTAACATGAGCATAGTAATTTCAAGACTAGTTACCCGCATGTACTAATTCATTTAGGACTTAGAAGAATGGACCGTTGTGGTTGAGAAACCACTTGATTAGGACACTTCCTTCAATAAATCAGACCTAAAGTTGAGGTTTACCAAACATTGAACTTCTGGAATTTTTTTTTGGAGGAGGATCCTTGATCTCACTCTCGAAGGTTGATGATTGGATGACCAAGCTTCATCTTCCGTTGCAACAGGGCCCTTTTGCTATTGGTTTGGAAGGATAATTGACCCAATGACATGGAGTACTTTAAAGACCTGCAAAGAAACAGGGATTAGAACTTTGGCGTAAGAGGGGAATGGAAATCACAAAAGAAAAAGGAGGCGAGAGGAGGTAGGGCAATGGTGGATGTGGTAGTGGCTTTAGGGCCTCACGCCCAACCTGGAACAAGGGCCTCATGCCCAACCTTCTCTCAAGGTGACGAAGCAAGATTGCTAAGGAAGAAAGAAGCACTTTTTATTCATTCATCAATTAACATTACAAGATGTCATGAGGAGGTATTTATAGACTTTCCTCATGATTTGAAATTTAAACACATAATGAATGGCGCCCCACATTTGAAGGCTTGATTGCTAGAGAAAAGGAAGGAAAGTTGGCCAGCTTTAAGGGGAAGGTTTGAAGAGTTGTTGACTCCCATTTGAAATTTTCTTGCATTTGAATTGTGGCCGACCTCTTGGACTTTGAATTTGGGTGACGTGTCAACTTGTATGAGGTGGCGTCCCAATAGGTGGCACATAGCATGTTGCATAGGAATTGGTTCTTCTGATGAGGTGGCGTAATGTTGCATTGGTTCCTTTGATGAGATAGCATGATGTGGTCGGCTCCTTATGCTTGACTTCATCCTGGTTGGCGTGCTTCCATTGTTGGAGTAGTGGTGAGGTGGCTAGCTGATGTTGATGTGGATGCCGAGGTGGTGCTCCAAGGGTGTGCAAAGGCGGTGGTAGAAACCTGACTTGGCTTGCTTTCTGACTCAATGATTTTATTTACAGGACTCGATCAAATTTAAATTAGCCACAGTGACCTTGAGTTAATTGATTGGAGTCTTTTCCAGATTCTGGTGCCCGCACCAGCTATTTCTAATTATTCTGCATTTACAAATTTAATACAATAATGCCTGTCATAATCTGATTTTATTTTGCCCGTTTGAGTGTTTAATTCAATTACCTATTTACTATAGATGCATATTCTCTTAATCACATGAAAAAGCTTTTCTTTTTCTTTTTTTGCTGAACTTGCTTTTTGTGGAATATTGAGTTTATGACCTCGTTATAATTTGCAGATACAACTTATTCGAATACAGCTACGAGTACCTGAATATGGTTGGACAACTCAGAAGGTTTTCCATCTTATGAATTTTATTGTAAATGGAGGTGATTTGGCTTCTCTCTTTGTGTGGATGTGCGTGTGGTGTGTGTGTCTATCTCTCCCTCTTGTTTTTGCTTTGCATTTCAATTACTAATTGTGGGTTTCTGTTTCAGCACGTGCTGTTGTGTTTGGATTTCACTCACAAGTTTTTCTTTTCAAACCAAAAGTAAGTATGCGGTCTCCATGCACTATTTACAATTGTTGTGCAATCATTTTTTGAAGTTTGGTTGAAGACACTGAATATCTTTGCCTATAGAAGTAGCCAAGTTTACTAGTACAAGTTGAAAGCAAGTGTTTGTTATACAGAGTGAGCAAAATTTTGCATGTAGGATTGCATCTTTTCGCTTTGTTGATACATTTAAGAAGTTTTATAGTATAAAGGAAAATATGAATATTAGAATGGAGAGATTTTTCAAGAATTACTTTGTAAGAGTGGTAAAGAAATACCTAACAAAGGAGTTATGCTGCCATCCCATTAATGTTCCAATTTGAGAAATTGTACTTCTATTTGATATATGCATTATTAATACATCAAGGGAGTTTCATCCAAAGATTCGATGGAGAGTTAATTTGGATCCACGAGGCATAGTAAGTTTGAGGATGATGTTGTCTACCTATTTCCCTTCTAGCCAGGTGGATTTCCACATTTTGTGTGGTAAACTTATTTGTCCATGTTTCTCTCTCCATCTGTTTTATGCTTTTCTTGCAATATTGTTCGTTCTTTTGTGAGATGATCCTTGCAATCGCTTCGCTTCTACTTGATTCCTAGCTAGAACATTGAGCCTTCATCAATGCCAATTTTTTTTGCGATCTTAATGATTGATTTTCTACTGTTGGCTTTTGCATCATTTTTGATGTTCATTTTGTCTCTTGCTAAAGTTATCATAATCATCTAGCCTTTCCCCAACTATTTGCTGTTGGCTTCATCTCTTGCTAAAGAAGTAAAAATGTTCTCTCACACCACGGCATGTAATGTGAATATCATTTAGTTGCTCATATTATCAAAAAGGTTTTCTTGCATTATCATCTATTTTCTGATTAAGATCCCATTTACATGCTTCCAGGTCCCTTTTCATGGTAAAAAGAGTGCTATCCAGCTGGCAAAAAATCTAGTCTGTCATGCATGAGTCTAGCATGTTGGAATCAGTTATTACTTCATCTGATAAACCCACTTCCCCAACCCATCCTACTGAGCAACTAGGGCTAATTCAAAAGAATTATATCAACTCATTAACTAATTTCCCAGAAGAAAACCTTTTAATCTACTACAGCCAGATCAAGTTCAAGAGAGGGGGAGGGGTGCTAATATGGACTGGTGTAAGTGGAATATAATCTTTTAACACACGCTGACACTCATTTATTTCATCTTATAATATATTATGAAGAATTATGGCCTAATGTATATGTATGTAGTTGTAACGTTCTCCCTGATAGTGGATTTGTTGCATTACTACAAAATTGCAACACTAGCTTCTCAAGTTTGCATTGCCAAATACTGATAAATGCTTCATGATGCCAAAATTCGATAAATCTTCTTCTTGATGGTAGTAGTAAGTCATTTCCCAAAATTTAGAAGTGCAAATATGTAAGCAAATGGAAATGAACCTTTTATACATAAATATTTTTGAAAATTGTCTGGTCCCTACTTTGAGGTAGCAAGAATCACAAAATAGACTTCTCTTTAGTACACTTTTGTTAATAAAGGATGTCCATATATTCTAACAAAAAAACCTCTAAAAACAAATTAGCTTTCCATCTTGACCTGACATCAGACATCCATTCAGCTTCAAACTATCATGAACCTCCCAACATCAAACTTTTTCTCTAATTTGTTTCTTTGGTTGCCACACCGTCGAGAAGGGGGCCAGCCACAAGCAAGGTGAACCTCTCGGAGCGAGAAGAACTAAGGTGCCCAAGTACAAACTCCGAGCACTTAAAAAAAGATCAAAACTTATTCACTTGAGCATGGATACTTTCTTCTTCTCATCTATTGGTTTCATGACTTCTACAATGGCCCTCTATTGATATCTTATTTCTCTCGCATTAGCAACAGTGATTTGCATTCTTCTAAACATTCAACCTTATGCTTTTTTTGCCCCCTTAAAATTTTGATTTTCCTGATGTTTCTCACTTTATTTTAGTGTTAAAACGTTGCTATACTCTACTTGTTTTTCAATATTTCTAAAGGCAGATTCATCCGTGTTGCCGCACTCCTGAATATTACTACCTCACTTCATTTATTCTCTATTTGCTTTCCCACTTCATCTTTGATACCCATCTATTTACAAAATCCTCCAAAATTTAGAATGTTAAAGTCTCTTCCAAGATTTGCCGTCTCGGTACTGAACCCCATATCGGTACCATCTTATTATAGTATCGGTATGCATCACAGTACAAGATGGTAAGGTGTATTGAGTATCAATACAGTACGAGTGCATACCGGTTCGGTATCGGTATGGCACGGTTCACTTGGTACGGTATAGTACCGACTGGTATGGCAAACATTGGTCTCTTCTATCAACTTCCATCTCGGTTTTCCACTGTCCAAGCATATGACTACCACACAATCGAACCCAACCCCCTGGCCCACCACTTTTTGTACTTTCTACTTGGACCTCTAATTTATTCATGTGATGGTTGTACCAAGACTTTGGTTTAAAGATGAGGCAAATACTCCGGTCCATGCTTATGTCACAGGCACAGAAAGATGATGATCTTGAGGTGAATGTATAACTAGATTAGAACGGGGTGTCTAAATTAAGGAAAGTAAGGATGGTTTCATCATGTCAGAAAACAGCCATCATGAGGAATAACTTTAGAAGGTCTGAAAAGATGAAAGGATGCCTAAATCCCTACCCAATTTTTGAATCTGAAGGTCGCTGTTTCTCATAGTGCTGAAGGTACCAAATAATTGCAATGGAGAAAGATCGGAATTTTAAGATATTTGCTATGACTTTTCTTTCCAAGTCAAGTTATGCGAAAAGGTACCATTAATGGTGTGAATTGAAACTAATATCTTAAAATTTGCATGATAGTTTGATTGGCTTAGTCAAGTCCTGCAATCACTGCTGTTCTGGTTTTGTTAATCAGTGAATAGTGACTTGGAGAAATTTCTAGACACAATTTTGTGATATATGGCTTCTTATGTTAAGTGGTAAATGTGAAAAATTATTAATGGCATGGATTGTGACTAATCGATCATATACATTTGCTTGATAGTCATGCTGGCTTAGCTATGCCTAGAAACTGATGTAGTTACTTTTTTGTTGATCTGCAAGTAATATTTACTGTAAATATAATAAATTTTATGATGTCTAACAGAACATTCTAACGCAGAGAAGTTACTGGTCAATTTCTTTGCTTATTTGTTTTTCTAATTGGTATCTCTTCATGATTGAAATTCTTTGATGGATTTGATTTGTGGTACAATGGCTTGAGGCTTGGATAACTGATGCAACAATCAATATTTTCTTGTACCAGGTATTTGCTTTAGCACTATTAGACCTTCCTGGGTTATTATTTTTCTCTACGTACACGCTGCTTGTTCTATTCTGGGCAGAGATATATCATCAGGCAAGTTTGCTGGGTATGTCTTGCTTATGTGCATGAATATGTGTTTCCTCTTATAATGTCTAACTTGCTATTTTATATTACTTTTGCTTCTCTTTTGAATTGCTTGCAGGCAAGGAGTCTTCCAACAGACAAGCTAAGGACTGTTTACATCTCTGTTAATAGTGTGATTTATATAATTCAGGTGTGTTTTTTGTCAAATAAGGTTTTATATATTCTCTTTGCATGAAATTTTTCTTAGTGACAACTAACTGACTAGTGTTCTATTAAGGGATTTATAGATATCCTGATCTAATAAAATATGGTAGACCATAGACTGTATTTAAAGTACGACAAGATGTATACAAGGTGATACATAACTTCGGACGATGTATCTGTTTATATCCAGAGGCATTTCAAGACCTGGAATATAATTATCGATCTTCTTGGAGAACATATGAAGGATGTGGATGAATTATGAGAGATCCTTTTAGGAGTTCTAAATTCCGAATAAGATGCAGAAGGAGTACTTCCAGTGCATTTTTTTAAGTAGGGCGTGGACTGTGGACCATGCTTTCAGATGCTGGCTTGTGCTATGAGAATATTGGCAGCTGGCAAGGATCAGCATGGCAGATATTTTTTTCTACTTCAAGAAAAGAGCTTCTTCAATCCAACATGGCATGGCATTCCTCTTCTTCTTCCTCTTTGAGCATGGCATGGCATTCTTCTTCTTCTTGCTTTTGCAGGGAATGGCATCCAACATGGCATGGCATTGTACATGCCATGCCAGACACCGGCACTTAAATCCTTAGTATATATAATCCTCGCCTGGGAAACAAATGTCTCTAATCCCCTCAGTTAGTGACTCACGACAATCAAATTTTACATACCTCCTTTTTTTTCTTCTTTATGAATTTATTTTCAGCTATTCCATCATTGTATTGATCCTATGTGATATAGGACCGAAATCAGTGAAGTAATTTATAGGTATGCTGATTTTGTGTTGTAGCAAAGTCAGAAGCATCTGTTGAGGTAAAATTGAAAAGGGAGGCTGACCAAGTAATTGCGGGGACTGCAGGCTGGTGCTGCTTTTTAGAGTTGTTTTATGTCTTACACAAGAAGCATGTTTTGTAGAAAAGTTGACCCTTGTTGTGAGGAAGATATTGATTCCCAATTATTCTCCTGGATACAAAATCATTTCCTAAATTGTAAATCAAATCAAATCAGAACTCGATTTTAAATCAGTAGATTTATCTGTTTTGTTTACTTCAATGTTATCAGTTGTTAATTTTCTTAATTCATTAAAAATATGGTTTAACCAAATAATTGAACGCTTTGTCTTTCTATAACCATTAAATAATCCTTGTATTTTTAAGAAAAAAAATATAAATGAAGACAGAGTTTTCTATGACAACTTGAAAGAGTAAGTCTAGTAGCTTTTGGAATCCAGCTTTCATTTGTCGCCACTACAAATAATTTAATTTCAGACTTCTGAGAATTGCTCAATCTGTAGTGCTTTATTACCCATGTGGATTGTATAAGGAAACACAAAATGCAGGTTGTAAGTGGCAAGATTTTTTACAGCAATTCTTGATAATTAGGAATCCTGTGTTACATTAAGGTAGTAACAGAAGTTAGAGCACCGGCATAAAAAAAATGCAGAGCTAATTTTGTGAGTGGATCTTGGAAAATATATCCATGATGCTCTTAACTGGGAATAGCTGGCAAGAGGTAGATAGTAAAAGAAGATAGGCAAATGCAGTGGTCTTCCATGTGTCACAAGTATATAATTGGCAGATGGTGTTGTGAAGCTACTGAAGAAGTTATGTTGACACAACGTAAGTTGCATAGAGTGGCAGTATGGCTTGCTGGTCTTTTCTGAACAGCGAGAAATATTTTCAGTCAGTTGTGCTCCTGTGTAACTTTATCTTCATGCCCGACACACCAAGTACATATTACTCACGGACTTACTTTTATACCCCACCCAACAACCAGGTTGCATGGATGGCTCTGGTGGGAGTGAGCAGCTTTTTTTTTTTCTTCTCATTTTCTTTTCCAGAAGAAACGTGGTGAAGCAGCACTATGGCTAGTTTCTTATTTTAATAGGCTTTTCACTGAGAAAGAATTTACACTTAGGTATCCATTGGCCTGAAACTGCCATGTGTCTCTTGGGTTCCACCAAGATCGCATATTAACTTTTCTTTTTGGACAGAAGCTTCATTTGAAACCGCTCTTCTTACTCTAGGCTGGCAATTAGGGGATGACAAAATTGTACTAGGTAAACTATGACATAATCGTGGTAGGTAAGCTGAAAGTTTGGCTCCTACGAATATTTGAAACATGAACTTTCACCTAAAAAGTCTTGCTTGTTGGGAACTGATCTGCTACTTGTTGTTGGTTATATGTCAATATGATACTACTATAAGTTGATAATCTAAAATACGATTGCTGAAACTGAACAACTTTTAATTATTGCATGGTTCTTTTAGCTCAAATATGCAACACTAAGACCTAATGGTTGCTATTTCCTGGCTATTAAGTGCTTTTTGCTGACCGTTTTAGCAGATTGTCACAAGTAATTTGTTACTCTAAGTTATGTACTGCATTGTTGCAAGTTATTTTAGTGCTCATGGAAATTACGTTTGGGTCAGGTTGGTATATGGATATACCTCTGGATAAATGACAATAGTGTTGTGGAGTTAATTGGAAAGATCTTCATAGTAGGTAATTTATAATTGCAATCTCAATTTCACTTGGTTGAATATTAACTAAATGTTGATATGCCTTTTTATGGTTTGCTTATGTAATTTCAGTGGTATCATTTATTGCTGCGCTTGGATTCTTACTGTATGGAGGAAGGTAAATTGTTCGTGTCAATTTCTTATTTTTGCCTTGATATCTTTGTCTTCTGCAGTCTTTTTTCATGATAATATCTGAATCTGTTCATAGGCTATTTTTCATGCTGAGGCGTTTCCCTATTGAATCAAAAGGGAGAAGAAAGAAGCTTCATGAGGTCGGCTCTTCTCTTATAAGTTAATGAGTGAAGTTCATCAAGGCTTTCTAGATATCATGACATCTAAATACTGATATAAACGAATGAACCAGATAATGGTCATGTTTATTCATGTATCTGTATTTATACATTTCTCTCTGTTCTTATCTCTCCATATGGACGCCTGTATGTGCACACATATCCACAAAGAAGAGTGAGGGAGTCCAACCAGTGGGACTGGAATCAAAATCTTTTCAGAAATCATATCTGAATTGAAGATCTGCAGTGCCCAGTACTGAGACATTTAAAGTTGTCTAGAAAACCAAAAATCAGATGTTTAAGTGGCTGCCTACCTATGCATCAAATAAACACAAAGTAAGCATATAGATTTGATTGATGATCTAGAAGCAGCCGAACCTGTTAAACTTAGGTTCATACATTTCATTCTATTATTGAAAATTAAATGATTTATTCATCATACATAATAATTCTCAGAAATATTGTCTATAAGCACTTCTGATTTTTCATGTTTCAGATCATTGTGCAGGGTTTGGATGATTAACTTACATGCAAACATACACGCTCTTAAATAGTTGCAAAAATGATATAAACAAATAAAAGGAAACAAGTAGATAAAATACTCGTAGCATAGTTTGCCAACGAAAGCACTTGAGTGAAAAAATTTCTTTTTTTCTTTTTTTGCATAGGTAAAATGATTTTTCTATTTTTATATACTATCTATATATTGTCAACTCTCAATTATACAGGTAAATTTAGTATGTGCAAAGAGAAACACCGGGCTTTATAAGCATTTTTGCTAAGTTGCTTGGTGCAGAGTACATTTTATTATTTAGGCAATTTAAGCACATTGTTTTGTTTTTGAAAAAAATAATACCTTCTAATTCCTTGTTTTCCCTAATAGAATCTTGTCTGGGTTGTGATTAAAGAGTGTGTGAATGTGGAGAATTTTTCTTTTTTTTTTTTTTTTTTTTTTTTTTTTTTTGGTGCAACGGCGGCTCATACCCTACGGGTATGAAGACGGCCTACAAAATCAGAAGCAAGTAAATCTAACAGAGACTCCGGCACAGTGTCGGGCTCCCTCACAGTAAAACCACCAGAATGGTGAGCCGCATAGGCAGCGACCCAATCAGCTGCACAATTCGCTTCCCTGTAGACATGTGTAGCCTGATAGGTTCCACACGCCTGCAAAAGTCCGCGAATATCCATGAGTAACGGTCTGCCCTCACCTGCACGACCACGACCCCTAATCCAATCAATCACAGTGGCTGAGTCGCCCTCTAGAATGACCTGGTCGGCATGCAGTATCCGTCTCGCATAAGATATGCCCTCCCATGCGGCTCGGAGCTCCGCACACACCACCGATGCATCGAAGATCCGCTGCCCCCCCAGTGCCACTAACCTGGCATCATGATCACGGATGACGAAGCCTGCACCTCCACCACGTCCATCAGCTGCCAAACTACCATCAAAATTCACCTTCAGGAAACCAGGGGGTGGGGGTACCCAGGATACGAAACAGATGGGCGCTCCAAGAGCGGTCGGGGTACCCCAGATGTCCCTGGCCAACCTGGAAGGTGACCTAACAGCAGTGCTCAAAAACTCCTCTGCATGCAGAAAGGCCCTGGCCACCACCGCCCCCGGGGACGAGCTGCGACCCTCAAAGACTCGTACATTCCTGTCTAACCAGGAGTGGTAGGCCAGATATGCAACACGAGTCCCTCTCTCCTGCACCCCGGGTCCTGCCCCTGGGAACTCCAGGAACCGGATGAGCTCGGCCATGGACGACCATCTCTGTCCCGGATCATAGGCGATCCCTGCAGCCCTCCAAATCTGAACAGCCCGCGGGCACTCAACTAGCACATGATAGATAGACTCCACCTCCGGACAAACGACACAATCTGCAGCTATCCGTACTCCCCGTCGCATCAGAACACTCCTAGTGGGTAGGCAACCCCATGCTACCTTCCACAGGAATAGTGCGATGCGTGGATGAACACGTAGTCTCCAGATCCAGGCACCATCAAAGTATCGGGTCCCCACTCCTCCTCTCCACTGCGCTATATCACGGGAGCTCACTATCGTCCTCCCGGACGAACTCCATATCCTCCTATCCACCGCCATCCCCATCGGGATCGGTAAGGCCAACACTCTCTCTGCCAGCTGATCATCAAAAACCCGCCTAACGAGGTCTGCATCCCATCTCTGCTCCCCCTGGACAAACAAAGCACTCAGTGTGCGCCCCTCCAGCCACCCGTGATCCATCAGTGTGGGCCAATCCTGCAATCTGCCCTCCGATAGCCATCTATCCTCTAGGATCCTGATAGTCCGACCGTCCCCAATCTCCCATCGGATCATAGGCATCACCCCCGGGGCACGAGTACATATCTCTCTCCAGATGAAGGAAGATCCACGTCCGGCTCTGAATGTATCCGAAGTAATGGGGTCACCATACTTCGCTCTCAGCAAGGAAGCCCAAATACCTCCCGGCTCCAGAATAAATCTGACTGCTAGCCTAGTGGCCAGTATCTCCCTACGCTCCAAAAGAGAGTGGACTCCCAGCCCACCCCGACTGGTTGGCTGACAGATAGCCTCCCAAGCCAGTAGGTGGATGCCCCCTCTATCCCCACGATGCCCCCATAAGAAACTCCTGAATACCCTCTCCAGGTTACGGAGCACAGAAATCGGTACCAGTGTATTAGACAGTAGGTAAACAGGAATGGAGCTCAAAACTGACCTCAGTAGGGTAACTCTGCCCATCATCGAAAGAGTGCTCACCTGCCAGCTCTCCAGTCTCCGTCTGATACATGCCTCCATGGATGAGCACTCCCCCTGCCGTAGACGTCGGCCAGTAATCGGGACCCCGAGGTATCTAAGGGTCCCCTCCTGCTCGTCGATCCCCAGACTGCTCATGATGGATGCCTTCACCCTAGGATCAGTCCTCGGGCTGAAGGTGATGGCTGACTTAGATAAGTTGACCATCTGACCTGAAGCTCCACAATATCCCTCCAGGATTCCACTAATAGCCAGAGCTGACCTCCGAGTCGCGCGGGTCAATAGTAAACAATCATCTGCAAAAAGTAAATGTGAGATACCTGTCGCACCCCTCGCCGGCCTGTATGCCTCAATCTCCTGTGACACGGCTGCATGGCGGAGTGCTCGTGACAAAGAGTCCGAGCAGATGATAAACAAAAGTGGTGACAATGGACACCCCTGCCTCAGACCCACTGATGACTCAAAATACCGCGATGGGGATCCATTTATCAATAATGCAAAAGATGGTGCCAAAATGCACCCCTGAATCCATCTAATCCACTGTGGGTGGAATCCAAACATCTCCAAGGACCGCCTAACAAAATCCCACCTCATCCTGTCATACGCCCGCTCCATATCCAATTTGATCCCCATCAAACTCCTGCAACGGGGAGCACTCTGCAAATCAGTCATAAACTCATGGGCACAGAGGACGTTATCAGAAATCGAACGTCCCCCTACAAAAGCTCCCTGCTCCTGACAAATAATCCTGGGCAAAACAACTCTCAGCCTCTGTACCAGTACCTTGGCCACTATTTTGTGCAAAGTCGTGCACAAACTAATAGGCCGAAAGTGGCCCGGCTCTACTGGGTCATGTCTCTTCGGGATCAAAGTGATAAAAGTCCGCCTCCACTCCATAGGCATCGAAGCCGATGTAAAAAACTGCTGAACAGCCTGTAGAACCTCCTGTCTAATGATCTGCCAATACCTCCTGAAGAAGAGTGGGGGAAAACCATCCGGCCCTGGGGCCTTATCCTCCCCTAGAGACCATAGGGCCTCCTGAATCTCCGTATCTGATACTGGTCTGCTCAGTGCTGCATTCTCTCCCTCGGTGATCTGCACCTCTGGAACCAATCCCCACTCATAGTCATCAGTATCCAGTCGCTCTGTGTCAGTCCATCTGGCATGAAAAAACTGCAATAGTGTCCTCCTGACAACCTCCATATCCTCTGACTCCTGCCCACTGCTATCCCTGATCCTGCGAATCCTGTTCTGCTGCCTCCGCATGATGGTCGACTGATGAAAAAATCTCGTGTTGCGATCTCCCTCGCAGATCCACTGAACCCTCGATTTCTGTCTCCAGAAGACCTCCTGCTGCCTGAGTAGAGAGTGATGCATGGCCAAGAGTCCCCTAAGTACCCCCTGGTCCTCCTCCGACAATCCTCCATCACTATCCTCTTGGGCCTGCGCCCTAGTAATAGATGCTTCAACTTCCTCCACCCTTCTGAAAAGGTTCCCCACTTCCTCCTTATTCCACCGAATCAACCGGCGTCTAGTCAGCTCAAGCTTCCGAGACACCCTGTACATTGCACTCCCACGAACAGACGTTCTCCAGGCCTCCCTCACTACCTCCCACGACCTCGGGTAGGATAACCATACCTTCTCAAATCGAAATGGAGAATGAGACTGAATAAAATACGAGGTACTCACCAATACGGGGCTATGGTCCGAGGCAATCCTAGGCAAATGGCGCACCCAGTAGTCTGAGAATCTCTGGATCCATCCAGTCGATGCAAATACTCGATCGAGCCGCTCCCATACTCTGGCCTGACCCTGCTGGTTGTTGCACCATGTAAATCTTGGGCCGGTGAATCCAAGATCCGCTAGCCCATTAGACATCAAAAAATTCTGAAATTCCCTGACCTCAATTTTATTGGTGAATGCCTTACCGCCCCTCTTCTCCACTGGACTGTCAATGCAATTAAAGTCCCCTGCTACCAACACCGGATGCCCCAGCTGAATGAGGCTTGTGGCCTCCTCCCACAACACTCTCCTCTCCCTATAGTCCGTACTTGCATATACTGCAAGTAAAACCCATGGGGGAGCATTACCCTCTGATATCACTATATTCACCTGCTGCCTGCACTGGTGGAAGACATCAATGTTGCACGACCCCATCCTCCACAACACAATAATCCCTCCAGATAGCCCCTGCGCCTCCACTGCATAGGTACCCCAAGATCTCGGGATAAGATGTCTAACCCGCTCCAAACTACCTCCCGACAATCTTGTCTCAAATAAGATACAAATCTCGGGATCATGAAGACAAACCAATCTCCGGAAAGCCGGTTTGAAGGACGGCTTCCCCGCCCCCCTGCAATTCCACAATAGGACCTTCATTAAAACAGCTGAACCGTGCTTGGTGGAGTCTCAGATGCCTGTGACCCATCCACCACCCGTAACCCCTTCTCCTCTGTGGACAACCCATCCGCCACCTTCTTTGACAAAGCCTCCCTCATTTGTTTGGCAATCGCTGCAAGATCCGAGCCGCCCGCGTTGCCTCCTCCCCCATCATCCGGACGGACCGATAGCCTCTGCACATCGTCGGCCGGCAGACATCTGTGGTCTCCCGTAACCATGCTCTCCCCTCCTCCAGGACAGAACGACCCATCCACTGGAATCTCCGCCGGGATCCCGCCGCCAGCCGCCGATGAAGAAGCCAAGCTTGAGTTCCCCGGCCGATCCACCGCCTTGACGTCGCGGCCCCCCTTCACCGTGCCATCGGACACGGCAACGAAGGGCTTCCCAACAGTTGGCCGGAGTCCTCCCACAACCGCCGGCGACAGACTCCGGCTACGGAAGCTCCGCCGGTCAGCTCCCCGACCTGCCATCACCGGCCGCGGCACGCTTGGCACGGAAGGGTACCGTGCCAGCCGGGCCGTGCCAGCCGACTTCTTGGTTGGGCTGCGAGCCCGTTTCAACAACACAAGCCCCGCCTCGGCCCGATGAATGGCCCGATCCACTTCCAGTGGGCCTGGAGATATGCTCGGCCCGCGAATCTGACTTGGGCCTGGGTCTTGGGGTCTGGTTGGCGATTCCGGCACTCGGTCCTGGTGCCGAGTCAACTCAGTCGTCTGGACTCCCTCCGCCACACCGGGTTCCGGTTGCCCCGGCCCCTTCCCCGGCGACCCTCGTCGGGCAACCTTCTTTGGCTTACGCCACCCCTCAGTGTCCGGCGATGATTCAGCCGGATCGACCTCAGCCGTCTCCGGGGGTGGCTTCACCAAGCTCCCTCGCCGAGCCGTCTCGGCCGCCTCCGTCGTCTTCTTCACACCGCCCAGGGCGCCCGTGTTCCTCCAGTACCGCTGCCGGGGCACCGTCATCCACGGGCCAAAGGTCATCTGCGGGGAAACTTCCGATCCACTCGCAGTTTCCCCCTGCCCCTCCGTCTCCGCGCCTTGGCCCTCCGCCTCCGTCCCCGAATGCATTCCGGGGTCCTGGTAACAGCAATCACCGGCAAGGTGGTCCAAACGGGCACATGGCAACTGTGGAAGGCTGGATCTTCAATTTCCATATACAGTATTGCACCTCTGCACATAGTATTAAAATTAAATGTATGTTTACAGCATATTATATGTGGGCATAGAAAAATGGCTAAGAATCTAATAGGATTGTCATAGAACTCAAAATGCCCATGAAATTCTTCATAAATACAATCCCACAGCCTCATAGCCCTGCCATAACCATCCAAACAATTTGTTTTTTTTTTGTCCTTGTTTTTGAAATTAATTAATTTAAAAACACTCTCCAAACACTTTTTTTTTTAAAAAAAATTATGGATTTTAGGAAAAGATAAATAACTTTTGGACATCATAAATTGCATGGCAGTTACAAGGGACATTGATCTTCACTTTGCGCAGTTGCTAATCCTTAAGGAACAGAATAGAAGCCATGATTACTTCCTTCTTGTTTCATGTTATATTTTTCTTTTTGTAATTATTTTCAAGGGCACGCCTACTTTCCCTTTGTAATAAAATGTCTCACCTAGCATAGATGCTATTCCTTATAGAACATAACAATGCCATGATTAATTCTTTTTTCGTTTCACATTAAATTTTTCTTTTTGCCATTATTTTCAAGGACATACTGATTCCCCTTAATGATAAAATGATTTGACTTCCCATTAGCAATAATGATGCTCAATTATTAAATAGTACAGCTTTCACATTCTTTTGGTGCTCCCTTGACCAGCCTGTAGTCTATAATTCAATAATTAGCCAAAGTTATTGGAATTCAGATAATTGGATAGTCAATTAATGTCAACAGCTTTAGTAGTTGCCTTTGTAGAGATCTACAATGCAGATATTTCCCTCTCTTTTTTCTCCCTTTTTCTTTCTTTGTAATCCCTATATTTTGAATCAGTTGTTGTAAGCATCAATAAATAATAATTTCCTTGTTCTGTGTTCTAGAAAGCATTTGAGGTAATAACTCACTAGTTTTATACAATCTATAATATTTTGATGGTAATTACATATTTGGGAATGGCGCTGCAGGTTGGATCTGTTACAGCAATATGCTTCACCTGCTTCCTTATAAGATGTTTTGTGGTAAGTATTTAAGTATTAAATGCTGTTTCAAAGATATAGTATGATGTTTAGTATAGAATGTCACCTTCCACAGATCTAGCATGCCTATTATTGATAGCACAATATTACATGCTGACTATATTCTCTCATGGAAAACTTTTATTTTTGTAGCAAAATAATAATATACAAAACAATAGATTATTGTGTTTCGGTGAAGCTCTTCGTAGTGGAGAGCTCTTGTTTTTATGGTCTTCTTTTCACATGCTCTTGAAAGGAGAAAAAGAGGGAAAAGAACATGCATTTATATTGTTAAGTTTGAGCATTCTAGTTGGATTGAATTCAGTGGTCATAAAGTATGCAATGTCTCAAAATATGTGTGAATGCTTTTTCTTTTAAGTTTTAATAGTAGATATTCCTAAAATTATGCTCCCGTCAAAGGTGTCTCAGATCCCATATAGGTAGTAATGTATTTATCAAAGTGCATTTATCTAAGTATCTTCATATAATGACATTTCTCAAAAAGAATATTATCATGGGTATCAAGCAGTGATATGTTTCCATGACAAAATTCCGACAGAATGGAAACTGACTAGATTGTAACATGTATGATGGACCAACAACATGCATTATCATTTTCATGTTTAATGGGGTTACTCAAAGAACATGATTGGAATAGTTAATAATATCATTAAATTGAAAGAGAGCAACTGCATTGCTATTTAGTATAATGAATATGAAGATGAGGCTTTAGTTGGAATAACTGACTAATAAATGCACTAACACCATCGCATTCTTGTATGTTACCTTTGTTTTGTGAAACGACTGTTAGTTGGATAAGGGTCAATTTATTGGCATCTAAACAGGGTACATATCCATGGTCAAATACATGTTAGTTTTAAAAGGATGACTTCATAGGTGTATATTTGGTGATTGTAGCTTGCTTATGAGATTTCTGTAAAGTCTTGGTGTTGTGTGTATGATGCCCATTTTCCAGCTGTACTTTTGGCACTTAAGCATTCACATGAATTAGAGCATTGAATAGATAGTAAGTAGATGTGTCCACTGTATTAAGAATCAAGTTAAAAATGGCCATTGAAATAGAATTTTGGTAAAGCTAAAGCTGGTGGCAAAGTTATTTTCAAGTCTCTGAGATAGCTTGATCATGTATGATGGGACGAGTGCTAAAGAGCTGCCCACCTCACCACAACCAAACTCGCCTGAAGTTTTGCATGGCAGATTCTTTTGGATACCTAGACTCAATAATGTTCAAGATGCATTCTCATCAAGAAAGAAAACCATTTTTAGCACTGCCATCTACGCTTCTCAGGTCTCTCCAGCTTCCAGTAGAAGCATGGACTTAAGTTGCTTGCGTTACAACAGTGGACTTGAAGTCCACTTCCTGCAGAAGTCCCACTGTGCCCCATTATGACTAAAAGGTGAGTTTTGTGACTTTGGAGTGGAGGGTCTTAAGTTGCCCAAAGTGGACAAAACACTTCAACTTCTGCCACTTTCACCCAACCAAGCATGCCTTTAAAGAAATCGGACAGGAAAATGTTTATGCTATCTGGATGTGTGTTGATGTGGATGAATGTACTAAATTATTAGTTAGATTACTTGCTCCATAATTGGATAAAATTGAGATCATCTATTTTAAAAGTTATGTCTAACATAACAGCTTTTATATATAATGTTGAGACTTGACATGGTATGGGAATGGCTTCATGATTTGCTATATTAAAGTGTGTCATGGAGCATTCATTATCCAAGTTTCTTCATATCAAGAAAGCCGAAACTTGGAGGAAAATAGTTTTTGAACTTGACGCAAACAAATAGATGATTCCATAGTTCTATCAACTGTGGCAATTGGAAAAGGGGAAAAAGAAAAAAAATGAAGCTTGGTAGTGGTAAATATGGTGGACAAAGTTATCTGCAAATCTCTGAGATAGTTTGGGCATGCATGATGAGACTTAGAGCCAAACATACTGTGCGCATTCTTTTTGCATAAAAGATCTACATTCCAGAAGGAGGGTGACTTGACAAAACACATGGATTTATTTCTCCAGGATAATGGTATCTTGGGTTCCATTGATCCGCTTGCGGTGATGGGGTCATCAAGAACCAGGAATGATTACTTACAAAACCTGTGAACAACCATTTTGTGCCCAACACTTTCAGAGAAAGTGACAACTTAACCAGTATGTTTCCTCCTTTTCAGTTGATCAGTTTTCTTATATAAAAGAGCTGCCTGTTTATTATTTTTGTTGGGACCACATAATGTTGTCAAAAGCCTTGACTTAAAATATCTAAGATGCATACCCTATGTAGCTTCAGAAACCCTTTTTAGACTGTTTGAAGATACTTGTCCAATAAGGCAATCTGCTTGATATGGCATCAGCATTTCTGTTGTGCTAGGACTATATCATAAGAACTCTGGCTTTCATGTGAACCTTTTCTTAAATCAACTTAATATTTTAGAATTGGAACTTCACTATGTATATCTTTGAAGTTCTGATATCAAGTAAAATATTATCATAGGACAATATAAAGCTCCTAAGAACTGGTGTTTCAAGAAGACTGCAGCTTTTTGGAGGAACATCTGAGAGGGATTTGGTTTACAGACTTTTTGGTTACAGCTGCCAGCTCTTTGCGCGGTTCTTGGTTGTGATCCATTTGATAGGAAAGAGCCATGCGTCCATTGCCATTCTAAATTTTATTGGAGATATTAGAGACCAAAGATCTAGTTTCTTGGGACGATCTGGCCAAAAGCACCAATACAGGCTCATGAAAATCAAACATTGATTGTTTGAACTTTAAGTGATTGCTGCAGGCTGTATTAGATGCTGTCAAATGCACTTTTGTAATAGCTTTTTTTTTGTATCATTTCGCGAAAGCTCATTAATTTGGCAGCTCTCAGTTCATTAATGTAGAAATTTGGTGCTTATGCATTTGTCCCATTTGGTGTTTCGTTGTCTTGTTAATGATATTATCGGTCCTAAAACATTGTCATCTACATGGCCTCCAAAGAAAACCAATCTAGCTCTTTTAAAGCAATTTGTGGATAGATCAAGTTGCCTTAAGATTTGAGGTATGCTGTTGAAGAAGGTGGCACGGCAAATGTTGAAAATTGAAATATTAGAAGCAGCTATCATTTGTATGTTGGCAAGTAAACAATGTGTGAATGTGTGCGTGCATCTTCTTTTTTTGTTTTTTGTTCTTTTTTGTGGTGGGGGAGGTAAGTTTCTAAGTAGCACTAGTCATACCACATGCTCGACATCTCTAATTGGCTGCATGAAACTGTGTAACCCCACTTCTTGAGTATAAGGAGCCTCACAGGGTTTGGCACTAATTCAAGAGATTTGGCATCACATTTTGATGTATCATAAAGCATTCTAGAACCTTGAATGGATTCTACCTTAAGTCATAGAAGTGACCCTTGCATGGACACGATGAGACTTTTTGGTTATGGTCAGGGCAGATGATATGTAAATTAAACAACATAATGAGTAAATTTGGAAGTAAATTGAATTAATGGATGGAAAGCAACATTTAAAATTCAGCCGAAACCTAACCTGTTGTAGCATAAATGGATTGGTTTTGGCTGAGACCAATCTGAAGCTAACTAAAAGTTTCGGTTTCAGTTGGTTTCAGTCAGTTTTGGTCAGTTTCACTCAACTTCGGTCAATTTAGTTGGTTTCAGCGCCTCGGCCAAAGCTAATTGAAACTATCTTTTCTTTAAAAACACACATGTTTAATGTTTTGTTTTGATTCTCCTTTTCTTTCAATTGCATTACTGACCTTTTTGCTAATTTAAAAGCTTTATTGTTCACGGGAACCTTTTTTCTTAAATATTTTTCTCTTTTTGCGGAAACGGAATGAAAAAAACGAAGTAATGAAAGAAAAAGTTTTCTTAGTTAAACTTTTTTTCTTAGATAGGTTATTGAAATGAAAGAAAATGGAAGATGCGTAGATAGGTTATTAAAACGACATATATATACGTTTTTATATTTTAAGCATGCAATTAAATAAAATAAAATGAAATACGCCTATATGAGTTTGTTCTTGCTCTAGATGTTTTATCATTTTTTTTTAATGTTACTGAGTAGGTATATCTGAATAATTTTATACTCTTGTTTGGTTGTTAGTTTATCCTTGATTGAGTGATGAATTTTCAATAGATTGGTGCATTATTGTGATCTCCTTAATACACCAATCTCTGATATAGTTCAATTTCAGTGTAAAGCATTATCCTAACTACACAAATTACAGTCTAGATAACTGAAAACATAATAAAATTATGTGAAATAACTGCCTTGGTTTCTTTTATTATTGTTAATTTTTCTAGTTTTGTATTTTTCTGACTTTTTGGGCAAAACTCCATAATCAAAGCAAATCTGTCAAAACTACTAAAAATGTTGAAAATGAAGCTCTGTCAAAGGGAATAAAAATTGAAACGAAACCAAGTATTAACCTTAGTGAGGAGAGATTGTCTGTGTCTGTATATTTTCATTATCAATCTGTTGTGTGGCAAAATTGTGTTCTCTAATTTCTATTGAAAATGTAGATCTGTAATATGAGAAACTGGCAGCTACCACCTATTGGCGGTGGAATTTTGTATGAACAAAGTGAACTACTTGTACCAAGTAACATGAAGTTAGTGATAAATGCTGAAACTGTTGTGACCCATAGTGAACTCAGTTCATGATATGAGTCAACCAATTCAATATAATTAATACTTCGGGCATGTTACTTCTAAGGTAAGCATCATATATCAAGAAGGTAATTGTAGCAACTACTGGAGATCTTGTCTACACAGGAAAAAAAGTCCCACATTCCTTGTCATAATTATGCACTGTGCAATTAAGCTTGTGCATAGAATTCTCTCTCTCTCTCTCAAACATACACACTCAAAAAAAAGGTAATTGCAGTAGAATTTTCTATCAGCCACTTGCTGATCTCTCTTGTTTCCATTCACTGCATCAATCATTTACTTTAGCATATATTATTCCCTTTTTGTAGGTTGGATTATCTGCAGTTGATCCTGACGCATCTCTCGAGGTTTTGGATCACCCAATTTTGGACCTCATCTATTACATGGTAAGTTTGGATGCAGTCTATGCGGACAGAACTGCTTACTTCTGATGTTCTAATATTCAAAAATTGTACTGAACAGCTGGCTGAGATACTCCCTTCGGCACTTGTTCTATACATACTCCGCAAACTTCCTCCTAAGCGAGTGTCAGCGCAATACCACCCTATTCATTAGTGTTAATGAACATCTACAACAAGGATGTTAGATTTATTGAACTGTTCACAGTTCTGATGAAGGTGGCATGGTTGGAACTGGTGCGAGATTAGATGAAAGACTAGATTTTGTACTCAAGGCTTTCTTCCATGACTTTCGTGTGACTGTTTTTTCATGCTGGAGGTACCGACAAGTGCTCCTCACAACTCAATTTGTAGGCAATGTCATTGTGCTTCTTAAGGTTGAAACCTGTTTGTGTTTACAGGTTTTCCCCAAGGATATATCTAGGAGTAAAGGTTTGTTGGATTGATAGGATTTATTCGTAACCAGATTAATTTAGTTCACTATACGATGTGTTCATTTCAAAGTGCCTAACTTTTTGTCAGAAATTCTAATTCCATGCAGGGAAGGGCCGGGAAGGGCATATAGATGTAGTTGT
This sequence comes from Phoenix dactylifera, assembly GCF_051530095.1. Classification (NCBI taxonomy): domain Eukaryota; kingdom Viridiplantae; phylum Streptophyta; class Magnoliopsida; order Arecales; family Arecaceae; genus Phoenix; species Phoenix dactylifera. The sequence continues at coordinate 36,287,618 of NC_143190.1, read as the reverse complement.
TAATTCTTGAAAAATATTGAATGATTCAGCAATTATCAAGATAATTCTGTCAAATAGCTTGTGTCCTTGAAGACTTGATCTAATAAACAAATGAAATACTTGTAAAATACTGGACTATTTAAACTATTAAATAATAGTGATTTTGGTGATCTCTATTCTCCCATTCTTTCCACAAACTCCAGCAGATTGCCAGCAGAATCAGGTACCACACCAAACAGTAAGATCCAGGAGTATTTGGTTGTGTACAAAGAATAGGGATATAGTAGTCTTTTAATCATTTACTATGAAGAGTGACTATCATGTATTCTGGTTTGACAGAAGAATGTCTAGAGTTGGGAGTGATCATCCATCAGATTTTGTGCTTTGGGACTCGAAAAATTGCCTGCATGATTATTTGATCGTGGACGCTGGCGCGAGTTGACTGTGTTCCTTGCTTTTTAGTTTACAAGAATGCTGAAATCTCGTCTCTCTTATGAATTGCATGTGCTTTGTTCCTTTAATGCCTGTATGGTAGGGTCTTTTTTCCTTCTCTTTTCTTTTGTTTTTGGTAAGGCTTGTGCGTTTACAGAATTGATGGACTATGACTTCACAAATCCTGACATAATTTTCCTTTTCTTTAAAGGTAAAAAAAAAAAAAAAACTTGAAGATATCTTTGATGCAGAATTCTTTTGTTTGTGCTGGTAACCACGACTTCAAAAATTACAATCCTCATCCGTGTGTCGTTCTCCATCAATTCTATAAAGCTCATCCATGACTGAGATGTCTCCCGGATTATAATTTTTCTCCAAACTTCCCCAACTAGCACAGCTCGTTCAAAAATCAGAATTGGTTTTTATCGTCAATAAATTCTTTCACCAAGCTGATGGAAGAGAATGCTTACCTCAAAGCAAAGTGACTGGTGGGTGAACGCCCGGTAGGCGGCCCTTCCGCAACGGTTTAATTTTCCACTCCTTTTGATGTGGATCCTTGTCCACCATACGTGGCACATCTGTGTGACGAGATGTGAGGCCCAGCCTCATTGGGCTGGCTTGTTGGCCACGCCCAGCAGTGCGCGGGCCGAATGCCCATCCCAATCAAAACCAAGGCAGAGCCCTAATTGAGCATGACAGAGGAGGACAAGTCCTCTTCGGACTCTACTGGAGACTAGGAAACTCTAGTTTCTGCTCTATATAAGCTCCTCTCCATCCTTCCCCATCTAAAAGCCAGCCCTAAGTGGAGATTAGTCGCTAGATTCCTCTTCGATTCTTAAGCAATCATTGATCGTCTCAATGCCGCCGCCATGGCCCACCATCTTTGAAAGCCAGGTACGAACCAGACAACTTTAGCTCGACCTTCTTCTCCCTCTTCTGTGACCCTTGGAAGTCCGATTATGGCCGGTGATCGCCGAAATTTGGCCGAGAAGGAACAAAGCCCCCATATCTCCTATTTTCGGAAAGTAAGCTCTTTCTTCTTCCGATTCTAGTAGATTCCACCATCGATTCTTGTCATTGAGGCCTCCCTCTGTTCCTCCACAGCAGCATGTAGCCTTGGCCAGAGTTTCGGCCGTCGGGACACTTCGATTTTGTGATTTAAGGGGTTGAAACCCCTGTTTTTGATGGTTTAAGCGCCGCAGGCCACCTGTTAGCATGCAGTGGGTCCCTAACCCCAAGCACCACTTGCATCCACCTCCTTCTCTTCCCCTTCCTTGGTTAGAGAGAGAATCTTCTTCTCTCTCTTCCACTTTCTTTTCTCTCTCTTCTCCATCTTTTCTTTCTCTTGATTCTCTCTATTGGACTCTCTCTCTACTCTCTCTAGAGATGATAGAACCAGTAAGATACTTCTCTTCATGATTCTGGGTCAACTCATGTGAAATGGCCCTGATTCATATTCAACGGGCGACACGCTAGCCCCCATTTTGGCTCTTCCTAGACACTATTAGATTTAGTCACCTTCAATCTCTATTGAACTATCTGTACCCTAGTTCGAACATTATCAAATGAGTTTTGCCTTGATTAGACCAATTGAGGTGTCAGACACTTCCGCTTGGTCAGCCCTATAAAGATATTGGAATTAAGATTTCTAGTTTGGAATGATCATAATAAATTCTGATAATTTTTAAATACCAGGATCTTAGTAGAATTTTTGAAATTGATTGGATTAATACTTTAGATTTTCTCGCAAGATAAGCAATATACCTCTTTTTCTATATTTATCGGTAAATTTATAAATATTTCTGAATCAAATTATCCTTGATTTATGAAGTTGATGCATAGTATTTTATTATTATATATGCCTCTTTCTAAAATAGAGTATGAATCTTAATTGCATGTTTTGATTTCGATATGGATTATGTTCGATTGATTTTGATACCGTATGATTTTATGTATCTTACAATTTAGAACACTGAATATGAGAAAATGAGTTTTGCTTCAAAACGGTTTGGACTCGCAACCAGATTATGTATCGATATGCTACCAATAGGGATTATTCACTAGCATTTCAACACCATGCCAGTGAAGATTATATGTTGGCATATCAATACTCTGCTAGTGGAGGTCATACATTGGCTTATCGATACTCTGCCAGTGAGAACTATACGTTGGCATATCGATACCCTGTCAATAGATGTATACATTGGTATATCGACACCATATCATTGGGCTTATACGTTGGCATTTTGATGACCACATATTCTGGCCTAGCCACTGAATATAAATGCGGTCACAGTTTATAGCTATCGAGATGAGCTTGATGATTTGAAAGAAATTAATTTATGAACAAGATTTGAAATTCGAATGACTAAATAGTATATCGATTTTGTTTTGAATGGATGTATTTTGCATACTTAATTTTAGTATATTATTATTTTATTACTTGATTTATCTAGTTAAAGTATTCATTGCTTACTCGGCTGTCTAGCTCATTATACGATTTCTTACCGTTTTTACAGATCCGAAGAATTAGCTCGACTCGAGGATTTATCATGGGAGAGAGATTAGAGACTAGATTTTGACATCTTTATTTAAACTAGATTTTGTTTTAAAGTTGATGCAAGATTTTGAAATATTATTTGTTTTCTAAAACTTTTAATTTTATGATTTAATTAAAATTTGAATATTATTATTTAAATTATTTTTAATACCTGATTATGATATCATGATGAAATACCTTGCACTCGTGGGAAGAGTTCCCTATGAGTATACGGCGGTTGCCATAACCCCTAACTCACGATCTCAGACGGGGTGTGACACAAGATAATCGCAAGTTAGTAAGAAAAGAAAGCAACATGAGCAGCAAAATAAAGTTTAATATAACTTCATTATTAAACTCATCCTAATATGGGCAGTAAAGCCCATATAACTTCAACATAACTTCATTTTAAAAAAAAAAAGATATGGACACTAAAACAATTGTACCAAGTTAGCTATACAGAAATATATTTAAAAAAAAAAACAGCTTACAGTTTGCTGATAACCCAAACCACTAATTCTTTTTTTTATAAAAAAGGCACAAAAAAAAAGAAAGAAAAGAAAACAAAGCTTTATTGAAGGCCCAAACATTGCTGACTGCTCAAAATCTTCCTTTAGCAGCATACATTACCTTTTGTCTCCTTTCTTATCCTCGCCTCTTGAAACTAAATAACATTCTGAAAGAAACCTCATGCACCCCACCGATTGAGAGCTATAATTAACAAAAAAAGCTGAAAACATGTCGCAGTTAATATGCAGCTGTGAGTTCTTCCAAACAAACCCAGACAAATTTACCAAAAAAAAAAAATAAGGAAGAAGAAATAAAAGTAAAAAGAAAAGAAGGAGACTCTTCGACCTTTCACTACTTATTTACATTCAACCGTTTCGTTTTGAGCTGTTGATTATACCTTTCTCTGAACAGCCACAAAGCCCTTTAGAAGTTCTATAAAACGAGAGAAAAGTTTCAAAGGAAAAAGGCTAAGAAACTATTAGCTCCAACACTAAAAAATATTATATAAAAAAATCTCTATTTAGAAGATATTATAAGAATAAAAAAAGTTGGGGAATTGGCATTCAATTCCTTGTTTGACAGTCATCTTATATTTAGCTCTTACGTATCTAGCATTTATTTGCATGGTTATCCCTGTTTTGCACATTTACGAACAGAGTATTCCCCCTCTTATGAACAAGGCCACGTATTAAACATAAAATGGTCATCCAAATCAAGGTCTCGGTAAAATGGCAGGATCCATGCGGCGGACCTGAATTACCCAAAATAGAAGACTCCAGGTTCTTAGCTTGTACATATGGTTGAGAGAGCCCTTGAGATGCTTTACCTTTTGAGTCGATTTCCTTTAGAAGAAACTGAAGGGACTTTTAGAATAATCTATTGAAAAGGAAGAGCACTATCTAGAGAGAAAAATACGTGAGAATCCGAGAAGGGAAGGACCAGAAACCGTAGTGGAGCGTTTAATGGTTGCTTTGGTTGTCATAATACAATTGGAGAGCTTCTCCAATAACTGAATGCGAGCAGCACTGACTCGTCGCTCTTCGTGTCTCTTTGGAATGTCTCTTATTCGAGCTGAGAAATGCTAGCGAGCCAATTGCAGATCCGAGTCCGTTCGATCATGGGCAACATCATGTCGTCTTCTTTTTCTTCTTCTTTTGAGGTAATCAAGAGCGACATATTAGAAGAAAGGAAGAGAAACACTTTAGCATGTTAATTTGGATTAACAAGGCTAGTCGAGACATTACCTTCATGTGAAGGCCCACAAAACCACCAAGATCAAAAGTTATAAAAATGACGGACATCGCAAAGTAGATTAAAAAAGAAAAGGAAAGTGAAAATGATATCAGATTCTGAACTCAAACAAAGCATAAATGTCAATATAGAAGTTGCAAGCTTCCTTTTGTCAGTGTAAAGTTCCTCAAGTGATGGCAATGCTTCCTTTTTTATCCACCAGCCTGCGGCCCTGCCAAAGTTGCAAGCGCTTCAGGCAGCCATGAGCTGGCAGGCCTCCCAAAGATTTTGACTACAAATAGAATCTGCAGTCTCCAACCGGAAGGAAATGCGTACGAGTACATTTCGGCTGCTGGATATGTGCAGAGTTGAGACTTGAAATCAGTACCATTCTATTATCACGTCGATACGTCCGGTATACCAAATATCAGTACATCCTTCGTATTGTATACTAGTACAAAATTGGTATGGTGCAGTATATTCCGTACCATCTGATTTAGTAAATTTTGTACGGACCGATTCGGTGGGATATGGTTAAGAGTGAGGCAAGTCTTTCAAAGAATGTTGTGGATGTCGGTCACCATGGCCACAATCCAATATTTTGAGTTGAGGGGAAGAGGTGCGTTTGCGTCATCCGTGAGAGCCCGGGACAACTATTGATGGTCAGTTTTCTGAGGGAGTTCCACCTCTTACCCAATCTTATATGGTAATTGGGCGTTAATGAGAGACGCAAAGACCCGTAGGTGCCTGCTGGGACTCCTGTATGGTTCGACGAATCCCCAAGCATCATATCCTAAGCGGACGGGATATGAGGAAGTGAAACTTGTCCTTGGAGGGATAAGGATTTCTGAAAATTTGCTGACAGGATCGCTGTAGATGAGCCTCTCTTTTTTTTCCAGTCCACTATGATGCAAATCTGTTTGTGGTAGGTTGGCTTAGTTTTGTTGCATAAATGATTTTTTTAATTTTTAATTCTTAATGATGAAAGATTCTATACACAGGCAAACTTTGAGTCAAATGTTTGGGCTTCCTGCCTTTTGTTTTAATTTAAAATCTATTTGTACTCGCTTCATTTCTGATGAAATGTGTGTCGGATGGCTTAAAAAAAAATTGATTAAGTGATTAATGATTACCAACTCTCATAATAAGTCTCCAAGTTCTTCATTCATCACGTCCTGCCAGAATGCAAACAGTGATTCCACTACAGTATGGAGGCGATGTGAGCCCAACAATGTTCTCCAAGTCTAAATCTTTTTAGCTCCTGAGAATAAACTGTATTAATGGATTTTAAGAGAAGTTGGCATACATTTTGCAGAGTTGGAAGACACAACTTCTAACAAAAGAGCTGATCATGACACATATGCCAATATTTTGGCTTTGATCCCCCTAAAAAATGTTGGAAATACTAAACCAATTTTAAACTGGAATAGTTTGAGCTGATCATGATACATACTGTTTGTTACCTTCCACTGTACTTCCTTACGTACTAGTACTCAAAAATTTCGAGTATTTTTTTTTTCTTTTCTTTTTGCATCGATTAGGATACGGTAATGTAGAGCAACGGAACTCAAAAGAGTCTGGGACAAATAGGCCAATCAGTACTCGAGGAGGAATGGCAGTGTGATCTTGGTCGATTCAGTGCATGGTTGGGGAAGTTCTTGGTTTTGAGGTTTCGGAAATTTAGACAATATCAGCTGAGATTTTGGAAGGACTGCACTGCGTTTTTACTTCGATGAAGTAGACGGTGAAGTGGGGACGTCCAGAATCTCTTTTCTTTTACCCACGACGGGGACGGTGAGGGGCCTCGTGGACATACGTAGCACTCTCTCTCTCTGTCTCTCTGTGGTTGGAACAATATTTAGCACATTCAAATTCTATCCGAGTTTGAATTGGATTAAAACTTTGATTTCTCAAGCTTAAACCATTTTCCTTCGTCGAATTGGATTGGATGAGATTTTAAGATTTATTTATTTAATTCATCATCTTTTTATATTGAATCAAGTCTATCGAGTTTGAATACAATATTTAAACATGATGTAGGCATTGAGCGAACCACATTACTATAAGATTGACTTGGTGGTGGTGGCGGCAGCTGCAGCGAAGGTGATGCTTTTTTTTTATTGTTGTTCTTTTCTTCATTGGAACAGAGCTCATACATCTCTTTTTTTTTCACATGGATATTTTGGGATCTCTCTTGTTCATTGATCTTGAAACCGGATCAATAGGAACCTAAAACAGAAGAAAGAGTTTATACGACGCTGGAAAAGAAGAAAAAAGCAACCCTCAACTGTTCTCACGCCGACAACAAAGAGAGACATACTAGGCAATCAACCGCCCAAGATAGAATTTCTAACTATCCAAGCCTAAAGCCCGGAATTCTTTTCTTGATCTATTCTATATATTCCGTGCTCCAGATACTAGAATAAATATCCGACGAGTTAGAATCATCTTGATAGAGATGGCTCATCCTCTTTATGATAAATGATCCGCTTGCCCCGAAATGACCCGCCCCAATAGAGAAATCCCAATTCAGTGGGCCTTTCGATACAATCAAATAGATTGCCACAAGGGCGCCATATTCTACCGAGGTGGGAGATCCATCATATCAAATTCACAAAGCAGCACAGGTAGCAGTGAATGTCGAATGGTCCCATAGGCGCTTTCGCCCGCCCCTGAATAAGCAGTAAGGCGTGGGCGCGTTGGAACGCCTTGTCAATCTGTATCCTAAGGGATGGGATCTAAATTTCGATAGGAAGGACTGCTTCCATACCCTAGACCAACTCAGAAGATATGTTAGAAGGTATGTGCCCAGATCCGGCAAATGCCTTTTCCATATCAGCCTTTTATAACAACGTGAGTTTGTATATGGAGGACAGAGAAAAACCTAATCCAAGCCATGTAGGAATCAGAGATAACAGATGTACATAAATTCGGTGCATGGAAACTTTTTAAACTAGATGAAGGACCACCATGTAATTGGCAAGGGATCCCCATGAAAACTTCTCATGTCAGTCTTAGAACCAGGAATTAGCATTATTGCTATTACCTACACTACATATGAACAGTCATTCCACCGCTCCTCTACCAGAAGTTCCACACCACAGCCCCCACCAGCGGCTAGGCTTTTAGTATACAACCCTTGCACCAAATTACATGAACTAGTACCCTTCCTACCCACTTATTTACACAAGGCAGTAGCTTGAAAGAATTGATACAAAGCAGCAGCATATAGGAACTAAATACTCGTGAAACCGAGAACAGTTTCTCAGCAATAACTGGACCTGGCATAGTCTGGTGGTAGGGATGGGCATCTCTCATTCATGTGAGGGTATGGCTGTATAGTGTTGAATTCAGGCAATTCCATTCGATACCGGCCCATAATTTGACAGAAAGGAAGCTTCACGTTGTCATCTTTGTTGCACCACTCCGGCAGGCGGCTTGAGTTGCTCTCAAAAAAGTTGAGGGTGTAGGCATCTTTTATCTGCATATTATGAAAATAATCCGAGAGGTAAGAAAAGAGACTTAACACAGAGATCACAATTGCGATATACATAACCATTCAATTTTCTTGGATTTTATACAGAATTCAAGATTTTCAAGTTGGTTACAGTGATATTGATGCCCCAGCATACATGACCAGATTTTAAGATACACCATGCAGACAAAACACATATGGAATCTGGATTGATGTCTACACTATTGATCATGATCTATAATGCGTAATGTGCCTAACAAATATTTCAATATGCATCATTGAAATCATATGGCATAAATAGATTCATGTTTTTAAGGTAGTTTGGCAATATAAAATTTGCACAAGTCTAATAATAAGTTTTGTTTTCACAAAACCATTAAACCCTTGATATATTGCAATTAAGTTAGTAGATGCAAATATGTGTCTTTGTCTGCAAATATGCATGTCTAGTATGAAGGTCGACATGGATGTATCAGCATGAATTATTATACCATTGACAAGGTTATAATCAACTTGTGTGTGCATGCACATGCATGTGTTTGTATGTCCGTCTGTGCATCTCTGGTTCTCAATAAGAGCAGTTCCACTATAGAATTTGCACAAATGGAACCACCAGCTCTCCCGAGAGCATTCTAGCCCAACCCACTAATGATAATTTCTCATCATTTACTGAAAGTATATCCTAGGGATAAGTTACACAGGCATCCAAACAGCCCCTAAAAGTCAGCTCCTAATTCAAAGTATAAAAGAACAATTCCTTTGAAAAAAAAATGAATAAGATATTTATGTCACCCTGCCAAAAAATATTACATGCACATTATGACCTATTTGCTCCAGCCAGTTCAAGTAAAACTTACAGTGAACTCAGTGACTTGTATGTTGCTGGCAATTGGATCAAACAGCCCAGCGTCCTTGTACATTGCAAGAATAAAAACAATACAAGAGGCTGACTTCCCATCAGAGTAGACCCAATTATCATGTTCAGGAACTGTCAGCAATTTGTCAAAAGAAATCCCAAGCTTCTCTGCTTCAACCATAATTGCAGGCAGATCAAGACCCTGCAAAATCCCAGTTTAATTAACTTTAATGAGGAATCAAAAAGGTAAATGTACACAACCTTAAATCGAGCCTAGACTTATTTTTGTCTATATTCAACAAGAAACTATTAAAATTTATGAAAAATAGAGCACCGGGACTCAACTCTGATTGTCGGTTAAGCAATATTCACCCCAATGAGGTCATAAAATAGCTAGTAAAGAGGATAATAAACCCCCAAGGGACAAAATCAATCTGTCACTATAAAAGATGCTGTTGAATCCATACCTAAATCGAATTAGGTTTAAAAGATAAATAAAATAATGTTATGCAAGAGTGCAGTTGATTTCAGTTACTATAAATGTGTTATTCATGGTTGCTATTCTCATTGAATGTCATCCCAACCCTTGTGAAGTTGACGACGCACACTCATTTTGTCCAAAAAATAATCCAAAATCAACCAGTGGTGCTTAGCACTGCAAATTAATGTCGAAAGGATTGGAATAATGCTCATGCAGGAGGACACAGACACCATCAGCACAAGCTGTAGTAATTGGCTCTGGTTCCTGAGGCCAAATCAATCAGCAGTAGAAACCAGCATCACATGTGGGTTCTGGTCATGCATGATTAAGAAAGTTTCAAGTGACTCAGTTACAAAAGTCGAGCTTGTCGATGGCTTTGGACCAACAACTAGAAGTACCAATCAAGTGCTTTAGACAAGTCAATTGATCTTCGTTAATTGAGTCATCGAGTCTTATTTGTCTCAGCTTTATCATTTGAATCATTAGTTAGGTCATGTAAGTTCCAATTAATTTGTTTTATTTTCTGTTTTCATGCTTATCCATGAAGCAATCTACTTCACTACTTGGGCCTAAAGACATCAAATTCATTTTATTTCTACTTGTTCAACAAGTTACTTGGGCATGGAGGAATGTCTGACCTTCAATTTGATACATGTGAAGGAAGGTTTGGTCACAGGCCACTTTTATGGGTGTTACCTGTTCTGTTAAAAACCTACATCCACCACAGTTATGTTGGTTACAAGGGGACAAATATTGTTTACAACCCCTGCTTACTTCAGCCGAAGGCTATTCTCCAAAGCTTCAGGAGGTCTGTGTTGCTCATGTCTTCCATGAAGGCAATAGACCATCAGACTGCGTTGCTGGTTTTGGAGCTTCCCTGGAGGAGCATTGGATTTGGGACTCTTAACTTCCCATCGGGCCTTGTGGCTCTTGTTTTAACTGATGTAATGGGCTCTAGGTGTTTTAGGTTGTAGGAGTACTTTACAACAAAAAAAATGATGCTATGTCACTCAAAAAAGGAGTCTTCTGTCTTCCATTTGAGTTCTTAGTGTGATGCAAAGTTGGATGAGTGAATCCTGATTATCATGTGTCTTCTTTCTAATTTTCTTTTCTTCTAACATGCATGAGGCTCAATTCTGGAACAAGATCACACTGGAGTGGGTCCGGATCTTATCCCACTTCCTCTCTGTCTCATCTACTCTTTATTTTTTTTTTAAGTTTCCTGCAGTGTCTTTTTTTCTATTTCTAATATAACTAAAATCCTCAATCCATATGTCAAAACCTAATCATCTATTGCGTACTTTCCATTAGACATGCTTAGGATATGGTTTGCATTCATTAACAGCTCGGATCTAAATAGAAAATCCAGCCAACTGTAGTTTTTTTTTGTCCGAGTGGAATAACTTCCAATATAATTCATTTAATTGCACTTCCAAAGGTTTGGTTTGTTCATAGTGGAATATCTACTAAAGGAATTTTATACGTATGATGTTGTGTTAATTTCAAAGCTGCTCTCAAATGCTTGCGTGCTACCTAGATCTCATACCAGTAACTATTGGTTCTCTAAAATCACTTCTAAATTAACTAATAAATGTTCCTTATTTTTCAGCACCATTTGGATACAAATAATGACATTTCCAAAAGGACACCATGAACATAGTTTTTAATCATGAGTAGCATCAAAACCCATTTTGCCTACCATTTGAACAATAATGGAGGTAAGCATCACAAGAAGTAGTGACAAGGTTCACTGCAAAATCTTGGAAGTGTTTAATGTTACATCTCTTACCAACAATTAAAATGTTATCAGTGTCACAAAGCCATCAGTTACAATCCATAAAGCACGGTAGCATCGTAATGGATTAAAGAATTAGCCCGTGCAGCCCAAATAATACAAGGTGCCATCTGGGACATACAACAATACGAACCGTATTGGCCAGTGACCGGTACAACTCCATACCTCAGTATTTAAAACCTTAAGCATAACTACGCATGCTCTTGTTATATAACTCAATAAGATGTATCTAATAGAGAAATTACTACATACTAGTATTGGATATTAACTTGTCATAGAAAAGCCACCAAACAATGCACACTGAGAATTTTATACTTCAGTGACCTTATCAAAAGACTAACATATAGAGGATTAGGATTAGGATTCATGAAAGCACTTATCTTATTGCAGTAAGTGCAAATCAGATTTCTTTTGTGGTAGATGGTATACACCACATATATGCAGTCTACTCATCAACGAACATAAGAGTGGCAATAAATTAGGTCAGGTGTTTTCAGGTTAGGTTACGCCCATGCCAACATGGGGAGGCTGGACAAGAACATGACTGACCTAATAACAAGTCTCTGATCTGAGCCAACCCATCTAACCAACATAAATATATGCTCAATAATGAAACAAAAATTCTAATCTCTTGCCTATTTGGGTATGGTGGAGGAGGTTGCACTTTTGGTGTCACAACCCCAGACTTCAAGAAGTAAGCCTTGAACTTTAGGCCTTAATGAAGATCTGAGACAAATGGAGAAAACAAAGAGGTGTGTGAGTCCCTGCATTCAGAAATTGCCCTAGGCTAAAGTATTTTTCATATATAGGCCTGGAATGTCCCAATGGGTGGCAGATGGTCTAACTGAAATAAGCCTACCTTGGCTCTGTACTTATAGCTATGACCATATATTTCATAACTCTACCATGAACCAAACCGGCTTATATTTGAGTTTATAATGATTGACCCCGACCCAAGCAGAATTGCAGATTGCATGACCAAAGTCAGCCCAAACTGTGTCAGAAAAAGGGGTTCAGAATTGAAACTCATCCTATGCTAATTGCTATAATGAAATCCTCCAACATTAAAAACAACAAAGATTAACTCCCATGTTTCTACTACTACTAGCCTGTTTGGAGCCAACTGGTTCCCAATCCAAATAATTCCATCAGCCACATAATGGACATCTCTGTAGGTGAAACTTAAGTGTTCCTATAATATCCTGAAAATTGAACCACTGCTACTTACTTAACTAGGAAAAATAGACTATTCATGAAAAGAAAACTGGAGGGTTTTTTTTTTAGACAGAAAAATATTGACAATTAAAATACTAACATGAATATATGAAAAGAAGAATTTAGCCAACAAAATGAATGGATAATCAAACCTCTGTGCCAAGTCGTTTGTTCAGGGCTTCATTCCACAAGTTAGCAGCATATGCTGGCTGGAGTTTATTCCACATGGTCATAGCAGAAGCAACCTATGTTACATCATAACTAGCAGTTAGCACTTACTTTAAAGAAAGAAAGGCAGAAAAAAGAGTGAGAAATTTGGAATTAATACTGTAGATCTAATCAATAGTTTAACAGTGTGTATGTGTAATTTGTATTTAGAAGCTTTAAACTAAGATCACCCAAAGGAATATGTTGCATGTCCAATCGAGATCATCATTTTGCTGCAGGCTAATACTTAATATTATGAATATAAAAGCCATTAGTGTGTTGTGATATAAGGGAAACAGAAATAAGCATCCTCTTCAATGGGATGTACACCATATGAAACTTCGGTAAGCACAAAATGGAACTTCAACCACATAAATTAACTTTCAAGCGAAGCATATTAGAAATTCCCCAGTAAATTGTAACCCTCAAATTGGACACTATTGAAGAGCACCATATGGTTATGTTTAGTTTCTCATTAGGGAAAAAATTAATTTCAGAGAAATGGTAGAAAACAAAAATCAAAATACAAATGCACGCATAAATACATACATTAAACCATGATATTTTGGAGTAAGATGGTACATCAATACATCAACAATGAACTGCTTATATGGATTACAAATCAGAAATTAGATTTGAAGAGAAAAAAGGCGAATAGCCGAATAAGAACAAACTGTTCATAAAACGAGAAAATCATGAGTTAATACATATAGGAAGCAATAGTAAAATGGCAAGTTAGAATGATATTGAAAATATTCTGATTTACTTACAATAACATGTAAATTAAATGCATTAGCAAATTGAAACTAAGTCATTAATATATTTACTTCAAGCTATCATAAATCTAGAGAACGCCTCAACAAATATATCAAATACATTTTAAATTCCACACAATCACATCATAATGGCTTGTTTTAGCCAACAATGCCTCAAAAAAGCCTCAAATGCTTGGACAAACAAGTGACTGGCTCCCAGCAACACATTCTTTTGCATGCATGGATCTCCAAAATTTGGGTAAATAGATGACTTTCAGCAAGGGCATTCTTAAGTACGTCGCATAGATGGTGCTTGGCATTTGCCCACAAGATATATCGATAAATTTGAATATCCCAAAATATCATACATAATGCATGATATGTGCATAAGAAACTAGAAAATTTTCAACTTGATTTCCACCAAAAAAAGAATTACATTAAGAAGTATAAGAAATAAGATACCAGATGTGAATCCAAGGGTGATGGGTAATTCCCACTTATAGTATCTATCCAGCTGAAAATCATATTGTGATAACCGTAAGGCTTTCCTATCATGCTTTCTGCATACTCCCAAGCTGCAGTAGAATTAAATTTGGCTCGAACATCTGGATGCAGGGGAAGATATGCAATATGGGGATTTGCATCATCTTTGGTTTGCTCATAGTCCCACCACTCCTCCCATGGCATAACAACAATAACATCTTCTCCCTACAAAGAAAGAAAGCATGAGCTCCATCGCTAATAAGATAGTGAATATAAAATGTACCATATATACCATGATCAGGGAGTAGTATAAACATCAATTAGAAGTCTTGTATAGAAGTTATCTGAACAACCAAACTCTAAAGGGGTAAAAAAAGAACCTTGCCGCACCCACTCTGGCCCGCCCTGCGAGGCCAGAGTGAGCTCAGCGGTCAGCCCCTGACGTTAGGGGGTCAAAAGAAAAGACAGCCTTCAATCTAAGCAAACAACTTAAAAATGAAGTACAACAGGAAACATGACAGCAAATATACCACCAATGCTTGTTATCTTTATCTTTTTCAAACCTTAAAGCATTTACCTTGATAGCATAAATTATAAAAATGCCATTAAATAATGATACTGTAAGAAAGCAATATTGTGAAAAAGCACCAAGAAACTACAACATCAAATTCAAAATGCTCTGAGAGAATTGTGAAGATGTATTTTGACAGATCTTGTAACAACGTACCAATGCATGCACATGCACATGCATATGCACACATGCACACACGCACGAAGGTTAACAAGTAAACTTCAGAATGAACATAAGTGTATGCAAAATGTTATCTATGCATGTCCGTATATCAATCAAATTAATGTAGATGTAATAAAATACATGAACTTATAAGCATTCATATGCATTCTCTTCTATACAACCAGAAGCATGGATGCATGTGTGTGCACATACACATTAATAGAAAATAAACTTATGCTCAAGTTTGCACATTTATATGCATAAATCTTAGGCCAAAGGTAATAGGATGTGAATGAATGAAAATGGTCCTAAAGTATGTTGTCCGGTAGTTAACACTGCTTGATTCTTTGTCACCAGAAACTTTCATGTACATTTTCATTTTTTCAGAAATAGCAAGGATTAGAAGCAGCATCAAAGATAATTATCATAAAATATATAAAGCCAAATTCTGTATAGGTAAAACAAGGCATAAATGGAGTTGTTAGCTAGCAGAAGCTGATCAAGTCTAACCTTCTCATTTTCATGGCCAGACTCTCCAACAAAAAGCTTTCCTTCAGAATCCTTTAAGAAAACTGCACTATGACCAGCATAAGCTCCAGTCACCCATTTCTCTAAAGTCTCAAAACCACCCCAGCGCCCCCGAATTTTTGATAAAACTAAAAGATCTCCAGAGTGAACATCATCGGGGTTAATAGTTGAAACCCACGGTTGTGGATGCTCCTCAAATGTTGCCCCCATATGATTCTTTAGAAAAGCAAGGTTCGAGTTTTCACCCCATCCAGTATTTGTAAACAAAGGAAAAACATCCCACAGAGCTCGAAGGGTTCCAATCATCCCTGATTGCATAAGGAAGATCGATACTCCATTTTCTTTCACCTGATGTCATCTAAAGTTTTAAGAAAAAAAATTCTTTGCCAACAAAAATCAGGAAATCATGCTTTCTTTGTTATACCTAGATTTTAATTATTTACAGTATGAACTTACATATTCATATTCAGCTTCTCCCTCCCACTCATCAAAATCCAGAGTATGCTCTCGAGACAAAAAATAGTAATCCCAGGTTACTTGGAATGGAGTTGCAAAGATGTAAAGATCCATACATGTCCAACTATGTGCATTGCTGGTCTGGACAGAAAATGAAGAAATTGTTAGCTTCATAGGGTTTTTTACCCAAAAAGCATGTCAGCAAATAACACTTACAACATTGGTAGAGAAAGCTCCTATTTCCATATTTTAGCATGAACTATAATGCTACTGATAGGGAAGCGCACCAAGAACTTTTGCTGCAATTCAAGTGTTCAACTTACAAATCAGCTAGACTTGGTGATTAATTGCTGAGAGTACTGGAAAGAAGTGTTTCACGAGTTTCTTTTTATTCTACAATTGCTTTGCTTTTCATTTTTGGATTTCTGGCGACTAGCATCGTGAGTGATTTGATTTTTTTATTAAGCCATAATATGCTACCTATTTGGTTCAGTACTTTTCCTGGGCCAATTGACGAAGGTTGCAGACAATTCTCATTATTATAAAAACTTTAAATTTTGGCTTAATAATAATGCTTGTCGAGCGATGTCTGATCTTTTCTGTCAAAAACTTAGATATAAACATAGAAGAATTAAATAGCCAAATTTCCCCAAAAGACCGGAAAAAGGGGGAGGGGGTGTGGGGAAAAGTTGCCTTTGTCCAATATCAGTGAAAATAACAGGAAAACAGCAAAACTAAACAAAAATAGAAAAGAGAAAAGTAGGACCCCCCAGACTAGCTAATCATGGCAAATCCGACCTAATCCTACGAACCCAGTAACCCAATTTCTCCCGAAATCCCTCAAAATACTAAAGAAGATAGGAACTTGCCCCCAGCACAAGTGAAATTAACACTAAGAAAAACCACAAGCTCGCTATATCAAAGAATCCAATAGCTCAATTCCCACAAAACCCCTCGAAAGACAAAAATTTTAAAAACAAAATCGAAATTTTCTCTTCGCCCAGGCTTAAAACCCCAAAACGCGCGCAATAGGGATGAGTTTTTTCGTTTTTTTTTAATTTCTATTTTTGCCGACCTTGATGTGGAGAGTACCGCCGCCGAACGGGGTGCCGCTCTTGTTGTGGAACTCCAGCCAGGCTTGGTTCTCATAGAAGCAGGCGCCCTTCCACTCGAGGTCGTGGTTGGTGGAGGAGGCGGCGCCAACGAATGTCGGGAGGAGGTCTACGGCGCTGCGAAGCGACCGAAGGATCGGCCACGAGACGATCCTCGGAAGCAGCGGAAGGAAATCCGTCGGCCGGAAAGGAGCCTTCCAACACCCATGCCCCCAATTCGGAGAAGAATAAGAGAAAACGAGAAGAAGAGCGATTAGAAGCAGGAGAAGAAAGAGAGGAACTGAAAGGATTCTTTTGAAAGGAAAAAACTTCATGGCTTCTCAGAGAAGAAGCGAAGAAGAGAAGAAGATAAGAGCCGGGGGCCCTGCGCCGAGGTCGAGGGTTTATTTATAAAGTTTTATTTTTATTTATTTTTAATAGAAAATAGAAATTTTCTGGTCTTACGTGGAGGAGATCTATGAGACGCAAGCAGCCCCAACCGATAAAGAAAGAGGGAGCTGCCCAATCCGACACGGATCTATTTTAACTAACATGATAGGCTTATCATAGCCGTCCATTTGTCATTTGTTTCCAGATTTTTCGAAAATGATAAGGAAACAGGAGATTTTTTTTTTTCTGGAGAGAGGAATCCGAATTAGGAAATGCGCGGATTGACCGAAATGCCCTCGTTCAGGTGGTGGGCCATTGCCGGTATCGACAGGATGCGTTATGTGCTACAGGACGTTGGACATTGAATGAGGTCGCTGACATGGTGATAAGTGTCATTGTAAAAAAATTTCACCTTGGAAGATTTTAAAAGATTTTGACGTATGTCAAACTTTTGCTTTAGAGTTGTGTGACATAATTGTGAATATAACATCAAAACAGTTCATGCATAGAAATGAAAAAAAATATATATATATATATATATATTAATTTTTTAAAACAAAATTAAAATAAATTATAAAAATATTCTAAAATTAATCAAAAATCAGCATTTACTGCGGTGCTCTAAAAGATAAACTCATCCTCTAGATCTCTCCCACTCTCCATAAAAAATAATATTTTTAAAAAAATCTATATTTATCTCTTAGATTGATTTTTATTAAATATTTTAATCTAAAATATTAGTCAAACTATTTACTTTAAATGAGATCCAATATCACATCAAAAAATTTTAAAAAATAATTTTAAGTGATATAAGGCCATCTATATGTATATTTTTTTTTATCTAAAAGTAATTTCAATTTTTTATACGAGATAAATAGCTTAACTAACGTCTAATTTAACCGAATATAAATATAAATTTTATAAATTTTTAGATATAAATATAATAAATATGAATTAAAAAATATAATTTAGCATTTGAAGCCATATAGATGATATTTATATATTTATTATAATGGATTTTTAAAAAAAAATATTATTATATTGAGAAAAATGGTCGTTGTAAACAGAAGAAATCTGGGAGAAAACGAGATCCTGTATTTAAAAAAAACGGACTGTTTGACGACCATGAGGGCCTTAGCAGAGCGGGTACCGCAAGCTCCATCAGACAACAACTTTTTATGCCGGAGGAGCAGCTGAGTTTTTTGTCGTCCGCAGACGCATGTGAATTTTTTTTGGGAACTTCTGGTGGACATGCTTCTTATTTCTCTGTGAAAATAGAACTCCTGATGATGCTTGACCGCTACCATCCGATTTAGATGAAATTATCTTGTCCTTGGATTAAAAAAATATGAGTCTCTTCTTCTTCTTCTTCTTCCTCCTCTTCTTCTTCTTCTTCTTCTTCTTCCTCCTCCTCTTCTTCTTTTAAGACCGGTTGATTCATACAACACGTGTACGGATGCACCCAATAAAATCGGAAAACAAAATATTAAGGAGCTTCCGAGGCAGCTCCCTATCCCCCGCCCACAGAATGCTACTGGTATGGTTAGCCACATAGGTGGTCACCTAATCTGCAGCTTCGTTAGCTTCTCTAACCACATGATTCGCCTGGACAACCCCTTCGTCCCTCATCATTATCCAGATACCGCGAATCAAGAGATAGCCAGTAGCAGCGACCTTCGGACCTCCTAGATCCGGCTGATGGCCGTAGCCGAGTCACCCTCCATGATGACTGAACTAGCTGAGCGCACACGCTAAGCATGTCGAAGGCTCACCCAAGTAGCTCTCAGCTCTACACCAGGAACCATGCAGTCAAATAACTAACAGCCTCTCGCTGCCACGATTCTAGAGTTCGGGTCCCTAATGACGAAACTCGCTCCACTTTTTGTGCCTCCATCCAGTACCGACCAATCAAAATTGACCTTGAGGAAGTTTGGAGGTGGGGGCTCCCAAGTAAAAAACACCATACGAGAAGCTGCCGAGACAGAATGGGAACAGTGCAGAAGCTTAAGGATGCAAAGACCTCAAACGCATGGCACATAATTTTCGAAATTTCTTTTGTAAAGCTGTAGGAAATATTCTTTGGCATCAGATTAGAAATCTGTTGCTATCAAGTCAATGGCATGATTAACTTAAACAATGGTTCATGGTCATAGAATAATTTTCTTTTCCCAATAATGTTGGAGGGTTTTTTATTTTTAAGAAAAAATATCAAGGAATTGAGAGCGTAGATCCTTTAAATATTAGGCATTGTCCAAATAACCTCGGGTGGTTTTCAAAGAAAAAATGATTTTTACTGTATATTTATTTAGCCTATTGAGTTTTAATATCTTTTCATTAAAAATTTCTCTACTTTAAAAGATAAAACATTGTGAATTTAATTAAAAAATTAACATATAATTTAAGAGTTGGACTACATACTTTACATTAACTTTTTAAAAACAAAATTAACGATTCAAAATTAATGTTTGACTACCCCATCTTATGATTCAAAATGTTGAATGTAATTTATATTATACAAAATATCTGGAAGTAAAATTTACGTATATTAATAATTTTTAAACCAATCATCAAGTTACTGTCAAAATAGATGATTTTAATAGAATGATTTGAAAATCGTTGACTTATTTTACAAGGGTTAGTATAAGATATGTAGTCTAACTCCTAATTTAGTAGCTTGCGTTTAAGATGGTCCTATACTACCATCTCACTATTTTCTTTCTGGCGATAATCTTGTTTTTTTTAGTGAAGAGCTTTTTAGTTTGTAAATCAGATTTTATTATACCAATCTAGAATAAATACATCAGTGGAAATCGAAAAATAAAATATGCAAAAAATCAGTTGGAATATCTCACAGTAAAGCCCACAATATAGTTTCTTTATAATTAGCCACAAATATTACCATTCCATCCACAGCGCTATTTGATTTTCTATAAATATATGTCATTCTATACAAACGTGAAGATGATGATTCCATTCTCCAGCAATTACGAATCAATGGATGAGCTGATGTCAGTATTTGTTGAACTCGATGGCCACCTAACCATCATCGAAGAATCTTCCTCAAAAGTAATACAAAACGTCTTCAAATCTTCCCCAAGTAAATTTTAATGAAGAGCCATTCAATGTCTCGCTTCTCGGCCTAAAATAGTCAATATAACGAATCTTATCTCATTTTGGATTCATGTTTAAGTAGCTAACTATAAAGCCAGGACCACGCTTCATACCATGGCGTCCATGAAAGAGGATACATGTCAGGTCTCTCTTGAA
This sequence comes from Phoenix dactylifera, assembly GCF_051530095.1. Classification (NCBI taxonomy): domain Eukaryota; kingdom Viridiplantae; phylum Streptophyta; class Magnoliopsida; order Arecales; family Arecaceae; genus Phoenix; species Phoenix dactylifera. The sequence goes on along the minus strand of NC_143190.1, from coordinate 36,267,196 downwards.
AGCAATGCAAGGACGAAGTTGCTCTCTTGTGCCATAAGTTGAGAGAAGAGAGATGGAGAAGAGTAATTAAGAGGGACAGAGTTAATTAAGAAGAGTAGTTTGAGAGAGAGGGAGAGAGAGAGTTCATGGCTTGGGAGAGAAGAGAGGGAGAAGAGCAGGGAAGGAAAGAAGGTGATGGATGGAGAGTAGGGAAGAATAGGAGATGCTTGGTATATATCTTGCTGAAGGGATCTTGTAATCATGAAAACAAGAAAGCTAGTAAGAGATGAAATTGCATAAGCTGCCGCATGGATCTCTTAGATTAACGTGAACCGCATTCCCGTTGTTTTCAAGGGGCACTCAATCAAAATAGAATACGTAATGTATGGACTTTTATTTGTCTTCATTGTGCGGAGAGCAAGTATTTTGGGTGAGATCATGCCATGGACCAGATCTTTTAAGAGCAGCCTCTGATCCATGACTCACTGATACGTCAAAATTCAAGCTATGGATGGATAAAAAAAATGAAGCTTGATGCGTGTGCGAATTTGAAGCACCAGTCAATGTAAATGAATGGTTATGACCAAAATCTTGTGCATGGTAGAACATCCAAGAAATGTCCAAGAGAACACATGTGCAATGCTCCAATTAACATTTTTTTTAGTACAACGGCGCCTAACACGACACGTGCATAAGTGCAGCCAACAGAATCGAAAAAAAGAAGCTGGCGAAGGAAGTAAGGAACATCCGCTTGGCTCTCCCAAAAAATCCTTCAGAGTGATGTGCCGCAAAGAAGGCCACCCAGTTAACCGCATTGTTCGCCTTCCGGTAAACATGAGTGGTCCGGAAGGAGCCATACCCTCTTGCAAGTTTCCAGATGTCACAAAGCAGCAACTGCTCGTTCATCTCGGTGTGTCGATCTCGAACCCACTCGATCACCATAGCCGAGTTCCTTTCGAGGTGGATGTAAACCGCACCCCGAATATACCTAGCATAGGAGATGCCCTTCCATACTAATTAATATTTAAAATAACAATTTCAGGGTCCTTAAGCACATTATACTAAACATGTGTATATCATATAATGAAATAACAACTGTTGTCATTATTTTTCAAAAAATTATAAAAAATCTCAAAAAGCAATCATCGTCATTATGATGTAACAATCACTATATAACAAATATAATGCTTGGCTATTTTCAATATTATCCTCGTTTTAAAAGCCATAATTCATAATGTGAATGCTAAAAGACTTACCACTATTGTCCTATAACTTGCACTATAGGTAAGGCATCCATATTTCATCACCCAAAATAGTCAGGCAAAGCTAGATTGGAGATATGATGGGTTTTTTTCCAATTGTTATGAAAGCAATCCAAGTATCCAACTGAATTCAAATATCAATAGCTAGAGGCAATCTCAGCCACATTTGCCACCAACTCTCTTAGCCCTCCTCCACTACTAGGCTTTGTTCAATGGGCAGTGCTTGGTGTCAGCTTCACCGAACTTGTGAATGCCCAATGGGTCCGTCATTTTGTTTGTTTGCCCGAAACAAGAAACAAATTTGTAGCCGCTTGTAAAATATTCATGGACGAATAATTTATGGGTTTGTTGTTGATCTAATTCGAGATAAAAGACTTAATAAATTGAACAAATTTTTTTTCAAAATAATTTGAGTAGAGGCGGATTGGAGTGGATCGGTTTTTCTTTTTCTTTCTTTTTTTTTTTTTTTTGAAGCAATGCAAGCGTGCACCAAGGTTACACTTATAAGGTTAATGCCTTAGAAGTTATGGTCATAATTTTCTGCAGTTTTTACCCTGACATTGAAATTACTGGTCTGACAACTAGTTGGCATCATTTGCCGACGCAACATCTAGACCATTATGAGCCACATCATTTGCCGCTTTGACCTATTTTACTGCTGCGGTAAAACGCTGTTCGAAGCTGCAATAACGGCATATAATTGCTTTAGATTGTTTATAATACTTCAAATAATATAATCTTATATCCCAATAACAATATCATAGTATTAAAAAATAACAGAATTTATACTATAATTTTTTAGAAAATAAAAAAATAACAACGCCACTTGTAAGCTAGATGTTATATTTGTTAAGATGCAACAGTAGATAGCGGCATACTGAAAAATAAATTTGAATTATATCTTTCATGCAAATAATTGATTGGCTTTCTTTAGCCACTCCAATTTTACTCATCAATTTGCACAAAATTCAAAATGATGTTTATGCGATTCATCGGTGAATTTATGTGAAAGAAAATGAATTATTCTTCCGTCAAAAATACAATCCTACCTTGGCATCAGTTTTCATTTTTTTTATTTTTTTTTGGTCCATAATTTTGATAATTAACAAGCCCTCTTCTTTTTTTTAAAAAAAATATGATTATTAGAATTTTATGGACCTTTTTTCCCCAAATTTATTCATTCTTGCACCAAAACGGCACAACAGGGAAGAAAACTGGTGTCGTTACCTCTTTCCGGATGGCCTCTTCCCACGTTTAGCTTTGAACGCTGTGTACCCTATTTTGTTTTTTTTGTCGTCTCGCGCATAAATTTCTTCCACGTGTGCGGAGTCCACGGCAGCATAACCGTCAGCACGTCCTGACAAATGCATTCCGACCGATCGGTACGAAATCTTTGGTGCCATCCGAAGGGACATTAACGCCCCTGACAAAAGGTCCACATCCACCTGTCTCATCATATACCTGTCTTTATTTTTCGGGCATGGCTGATAATTACCTGTACCTGCATGATAGGCCCATCACAAAAAATCTAAATTATTAGCCTATCCTGAAAAAATTTTATATCACCAATCCACAACCATCCAATTAATATCTCACTCCTTATTCCTATTGGCTGGGTCTTGTAGAACAGTTTTGCGAGGAAAATTTAGCCGTTTTCTGTTTCGAGATTGTCCAAAATCTTGTCCAAAATGGGGTGATCGGTAGATACTGTGTCGATTTTATAGATGAGACGGTCGGTTTGTTTTACGTCCAGAACTCTTCTCTTATTCATATTGCAGAGGGATATGATCCATTTTTGCATCATGGAATTACAAAGAAAAAGGTAGAACAATGTGATCAATAGCCGAGATGAGAGGAACAAGGGAGCAATAAAAATTCACCTGCATATAATCTATTTTCGAGAGCCAACCATATAAAAATTTCATTATTTTGAGATACCCTCTTATACATTGGTCATCAGATTATTAGAAGCCTCATTAAATTGGCGAAAGTTGTGAATTCAAGTATCCCGATGGATAGGGTGCGACGATAAAGTAGTGGTCACCAAGCTAGTTTTTGATTTCATCACCGCTTTGATAGATATAGTTTCATGTGGTCCGCACTATATGATAAGGTCATAATCCATCTTTGTATTGATTGCTTGGTAACCCCACAATCTTTCTGCAACAATTTCCCTACCCAAATGTTGCCATCAGGAGGATAACTTGGTGCACAAATTGTACGTATAGGACGGCATATTTTTGAGATGGAATGCAGTATAAGTTCACTAGAGATGGGAAAGTTTGGAATGGAAAATTTCTGTGGCATTGCCATTAAATTACAAAGGGACTGAGGAGCTTGATAATTGTATGTTTTGTTGTTGCAAGTGAGGCTGCAGAGATTGCGAAGATAAACTGATCTGGAAACTCACTGGAAATTATTCCTTCTCGGTCAGGTTCTTCAACCAATTCCTCAGCCGAAGTAGAATATTATGCCCATTCTCATGCGCTTAACCAGTTTAAATTTCTCCCTTTGTAATGCTTTGGGCTCGTATGCTTTTAGCTTAATTATAATGTGATTGCCGCAAAAGAAATTGGTTTGGGTGTTATAGTTTTCCAAATATTGCCATTAAATGTCTCTCGTGCAAGTATTAAGTATCGTGTGCAATTTGAATAGATGAATCAACATAAAGATTGATACAAATAGTGAAAGGAAAATATTATCCACTATTATTCTACAAAAGGTATTTAGCTTTTCTCTCCTTCTTGATCACTAAGAGTGACCAAGAGGTCATTGTATCAAGTCCCTCGTACTGGTGTATGTTTAATATCTTATATTGGTTATATGCTGGTTAAATTTTGGTTATATATAAACAGCCAAAAAAATCTGAATAATACTTTTAGCTAAATTTTTCAGTGATATTTAAAATTTTTACGAATGATTTCAAAGTAGATTAAGAAATATTGCAGCACAAACCTATATAGGATTGACCATGAATTAGTCGTAGTATTTATATTTAGATTTAGACATTTGGTTTAGCAAAGATGATATGGCTTAAATGAAAAAAAGTATGCAAAGATGTATTTGAATATATATTTATTTTAAAAATTTCAACCAAAGTATTTGGTAGTTTTCGTCAACAAACCTCCTCCCGTTTTCCACCAACCAAGCGAGTATTCAATATCTACCGTGACTTGCCATGCGTGCTTTATCTTGCTAAGATATGTCAGAGGCTCAGAGCCTCCTCGGAAAGTCGGAAACCTTGCTCTTGGCTATCTTTTGTGCTTTTTTTTAACCGTGCATAGTACTTACCACTTAGAAATGAAGAAAAAAGGCATCATAATTATTTTACCAAGCGTGACTGGATCGCCGGCAAGGAGGCGGATCATTTTACCATGAACAACCCCTGCAAGCGTGACTGGATCGCCGGCAAGGAGGCGGACCATGAAGGCCATGAGGATGGAGGACGTGTCGTGGCCGGCGACCATGAGGAGCATTGCCTTGTCCGCAATTTCGTATCACAGGAGCCCTCTTTCCAGTCCTTATCGCAGGGGCCCTCTTTCCAGTCCGAATATAATTAAGCATATAATGTCAAAAGAGACTTTTCCTCAAAGGCAGCACCACCTTATAACGACAGAAATATAATGACAAGGATGTGAACTTTGTGCCTCTGTTTGACTGTTTTTGATGCCGAGATTTGGATGTCTATGAGTACACTAACTTTGGATCAGCCTAGGAAAAATAGATCTTGCATTAATCGTGACAGAGAATAAATTTTGGCATGATAGCGACTACGCCTGCCAATGCCCACGGAAGGCCCAGACTCTGGGCAATCATGGGGATGCCTAAAGAGCCTAACAGAACTAACAAGGCAAGGAACAGAACTAACAAGATCAAAGCGGCCATCTGAGTGAGTGAGAGAGAGAGAGAGTTTGGGGGCTTAGGAGATGGTGAGTATGTGGATTAGAGACTTCAAGAGAGACAGGATGAGGCTAAGCTTACGAGTTTGGTGTTTTAGATTGATTTACTGAATTGTTGTGGTCCAAAGCTAACAGGTTCTGTGAATAGATAGAAATGGCTACCAGCTTCAAACATAATGAAAAGACAAAGAATTGAAAGCCAATTTAGGTCCCAGAAACAATTGCCTGCTTGAGCTAATCCATGCTCAAACCGCGCTGTCATTCAGGATAATAGAACTGGCATATAAAGAAAGACCGGAAGTTTGATGGTGCATTTACGCAGTTCTCGTCAGCACGAGAAAGAACACTATAAGCCAAGCAGTAGTGAATCCAAAGATCAACGAATTGAACCTAAGAAATAAGGATGACTTTCTACAAGCAGATGCCTCAGTTGAGGACGTCCAGAGAGAACGAAGAAGGATTGCCTTGGTTGGTACCATGACCACATATTGGCAAAATAAAAAACTGGAATGCAAAGTTATCTCATGTTCTTGATAAAAAACAGCATCTACCTTAAAAGGATGTTCGGTTTAATGAAATCATCCCAATGACAAGATAAACAATCTGATGGGTCTATCTATAACTTCCATTTTCTTTCAGCACAAAGACCAAACATATAAAACATGTGCGCCATTTAGATATGACCGTATCCTTCAACAACTAACACAACTGAGAAAACTTGCAACCAAGAACCTGATTCAGATTACCATGTCACTTGCCCTGTAATATGTTGTATGCTTGAAATGTCAAGTCGACACGTTTACTCTGGCTTGGATGGGATATGATTGCCACCAGTAGCAATCTTGTAAAGATAGAATCCAGACATAAGTGCACTGCAAGGAAACCCAATGTTCAGGATGTGACGCATTGTCTAATTAACACTTACATTAAACATAAAGCATGATCATGTGATGCTAACAGAAAAAAGGAGAACAAATAAGCCTCCAGAAAAACCCATATACATCCCATTTTCCAAAAGTTTATGAACCAAAAGATAATAATCAGTCAGGGAGCAGGCAACAGTAAGTTAAAGTCTGAAGATATATTCATACTTGAACAATGGTGTAGCAATATTTGCTGTCTCTTAGCTCGCAGAAAAAGGATTTCAAACAAATGTTCTGCTTAATTTTGATTTCCTCGTAGTGTCAGGAACTTGAATTGATTTCTGCAGTAATTTGATGCTAAATTTTATTGTAATTAGGAAAATGGGAAAGGGGAAGCTTTCTCAGAGTTAAGAAGTGGGAGACATTGATTTATTTTCCAGTTTCACAGTAGTAAATAGGGTAGTTTCTAAATTTGCAGACAATTAGTTGCTTGGCACAAGATTTTGTTGGCTGGATCTGCAAATGTTAACTATTAAATATAACGTTTCAACAGGTCCTCTGGTACTTGTTTAATTCGCTTGCCAATACTCAATTGGGAAAAAAAAAAAGAATGAATGAAAGAAAAAACTCAAAAAGATTCTAGCTTTACCCCATATCAACCTGTGCAGCTCCATATGTGGATTCAACAACATCATGTTTTCTAGTTAATAACTTTTAAACTACTGTCTTAACACTGAGATAGCGAAGAGGTTGACACCAGCACAAATCCTTTTCTTCAGAAAATACCAAACTCTAGTCTTAAGTTGCCAGAAGAATCCTAAGGTGTTTCTCATTTGATGTGTGTAGGAGCATACCTGTGTAAAGCGAAATTGTTTTTGATTTGACTCTATTCTTAATAAATGTTTTTAATTACAGAAGATGCCTTCATCATTTTGTTAACCAAAATGGAACTCCAAAACTTCTAGCCACTATCAACCTTTACAATGACAATACCATCAACAGATTACAAGCCATACATTCTCCGCCTAGTTCCCACCTAAATATTCAACAATCAATTATAAAAAAGAAACACAGTGCCTATGTAACTTGAGCATTTGAGTTTCAGGAATTCTGTACAGATTTTGTAAATTTTTTATGTGCATGTATGTCTATTGTCGACTGATGTCTTATATATCTGTGATAAAAAGGGGATAAAATATGTTAGTTGATATGTGCATGCGTGTGTGTCCATATACATGATTTAATCGAACAAATAAGGGGTAGCAGAGCCCTGCAAGTGGATGGCACCTAGTGAGGTGTCCGATTCATGGACCAGTGAGTTGGTGAAAACCAGTAATAAAAACTAATGTACAAAAATGTGATGGATATCAATGGCAAACTGAATAGATATTCAACCAAACGAACCTGAGAGCTGCAACTACTCCAGCTGGCATTATCTTGGACGTTTCAAGGTATCTTTGCCCCATAAGATATGTTAATACTAGGGCACAAACTGGGTCACAGAAAATAACAAGAAGATAAATGTCAAACAACAGAGGGGAGGAAATAATAACCAGAAGGGGGGAAAAGAAAAAGAAGAATGTTCGTTTTCTGGGCCTAGTACCGCCAACAAATTAAACAAGAGTCAAGAGTCAGTCAATATCAGATCAAGAAGGTAATGGTCAAACAATTAATAGGGACAAATTAATAACAACCAGAGCATAGAAAACAAGATTAAAAAAACAGGTCGGAAAACAAGTTGATTGTTTTCCATATCAGGTCCTTCTTGTTTAAAATAGTGCTTCTGATATCTGAAGGAAATGCTTTTGTCCGTTCAGAGTGAAAAGTAACACAATCATGTTACCACTTCTCAAGGTTGTCCAATGAACTCTTAAAATAAGCAAGACTATCTAATCTCTAGTTCAGATGCTAAAGATAATAGCATTTATTCTAGGATATTAAAGTTACATAGAGCACCTCTATCTTTCTTCCTTTTTTTTCAGAGAGACAGAGATGCCAACTATCAAATTCAAGTCTTGTTCACATCTCTCTCTCCCTCTCTTCTCAAAGCAATACCCAGGATTTGACCCCTAGACCTCCCAAAGGGAAGCTGTTACAGGTGCAGTGCCAACCAACTGTGCTAACAGTTGTTGGTTCAGTCTTGTTCACATCACATCACCTCTTCTTGTTAAGTTGAATGGTGTTAAGGTGAAGAGGATCAGCAACCACCAGTTTCAAGTTTGTGGGTTTTAAATATTTTGACAAAATGGTATTCATTTTCAGTAGTTTAAATGAAGAAGGAAAACAGAATACCATGACAATTAGTATATAATTTAAGTCTTGTCAAATCAAATTACAAACACATTTGACCCTACTACCGTTATAAAATGGAACATAAGGAAGCTACAATAAGAAATAGACAGGCAACATTTTCAAATTTTGAAGCCACTTAAACCAGAGATTTGCTCTAGATGAAACTTAAAATGAAGACCTTGACTCTACTAGCAAGTCACCAATTCCAAAATTCTAATGGCAAATTCAACTGAACCCAACATTGATATCAAAGGACACACGGTGAGCACCAATGTGCATCATGATTTTCAGACTTTAAGGCAATTATCTACTGTTTGGTGCAAGAGAGATCCTAATCCAAAAGTAGCAACAAAACAAATACCTAGGTTACTGCAAACTTAGGAAGGCAATAAACAATTCTCAAATAGAGTTAGTGGATATATAATCAAAATTGAACATGATGCAATGTTGGAAACTATCAAGAAATAGAATCATTTCCATCAACAATATGCTTATGATAAAAGTGCGAAAAACATAATCCTTTTCTTTGATAGAAAGGGTCCACGGGCATTAGGCTATACAACGGGGGTAGCCCTCTCCCAAATACCTTCAAACCCCCAAATCCTAGTGAAGGCAAGATTCAACACAGGTCATTTGGTACAACCGCCAAATACTTTACCAACCTGATAAGCTAGCACCTTCAAAAATATTATCTATTGAAAATTGTCATCTTTATAATTATATGACTGCCTAGGCATACAAGAAGACCGCTTCTCAAGCAGAAGAGATAACTTAATCATGAGCTACAAACAAGAATCCAATTTGGGGATTGAAGCATATTTTGTTATCATCACCGTATATTTTAGATATTTACGAAGACACACAAACTCAGATATTCAATCCTGTCAAAATTCCTTATGTTGACCCCCAAAGCTACCTTTACCAAGCTAGTAATATTTTCAACATATCTCAACTTGCCACATTCAATCCTAAGTCCCGAGAGAAATCTGCACCACCCATCATGGTCCTAGACTTCAGATATGTCTGGCAGTCATAATCCAGGATCAGCAATTTCTCAGGCTAACACCTAGAAGTTGATTCAGGTACAATGATGATGTAAGTTTCCTGGCTACTATGAACTATGAAGCCTTTGGATGCTACATCAGGCATCTCCATCCCATCACAACTATGATTGAGCATCCACACAAGGTTTTGCGATTGCCAATATTGGGAACAATTTTGCACTTTTATACCACTCAAGATAAATATGAAACAGCCTCCACTTAAGTGATACAGGACCCTCTTAGTCCTTCATAATTCCCTTCTTCAAAATGCTCTTTGCTCTTTAGAGATCCATCCATAATTCAACCCTATCTAGAAAAAATTCCGAATAACATTCCATAAAATATCCCTGAAGAGTTGTTTCACCATTGGCGCCCGGCACTTACACTTCCTAGTATACTGCCCTTTAAATTTCAAGCAAGGTCCGCCGTACCGGTACCGGTCGGCGTACCGGTGGCCGGCCGGACCGGTACGGTACCGGTCCGGTCCGGTCCGTACCGGCCGGTACCGGTGGTTTCAAAAACCACAGCGCGCGGCGCTGTGGTTCTAAAAAAAAAAAAAAAAATCGTACCGGTGCGAACCGGCCGGTTCGCACCGGTACGAGGCCCGAACCGGCCGGTACGGGCTCCGAACCGGCCGGTACGGGCCCGAACCGGCCGGTACGGGCCCGAACCGGCCGGTACGCACCCGTACCGGCCGGTTCGGATAAAAAACCGGGAAATACCGGTTTTTTATCCGTTCCGGTACCGGTCTAGGTCCGGACCGGTACGTACCGGCCCGTACCGGCCGGTACGGGCCGGTACGGCATTCCATGATTTCAAGCTTCACACCTAGTGTCTCCTTTGCTTCCTTTGCCAGAGATCCAACTTAGAAAATGCATCACCTAGCCAACATCTCATAAATATGCTAAAATTTCCTCTTTGATTGCCAAAAAAAAAAAAAACTTTGCAGTACTAAGAGAGTTAAATTAGACACGGTGATGAAGGCTTTCGAGACGTTTGAGTCTATACAAACTTCACAGAGCAGCTTCTACTTCCTCCATGAACATATGAATGTTAAAAATCATCAACCATTCTTTGTCACGGGAAGCTTCTATAAGAGCGAAAAGGTGTTAAAAAGGATAATAGAGATTCCTGGATCAATTGCAATGCAACCAGACCTTGCCATTTATCATATTTTGAACAGAAACAGAATATCAATTATTTGGCTCAAAAATCTATTGATCGATCGCTTCCATGGTATACAGTAAAACATAATTCAACAAAATCAATCTCCCCTGCGGTCCAAAAATCTCGATCTACAGCGCAAATATCAGCAAAAAAAAAAGCAATAAAATCCGTTATCAAAAAGAAATTGAAGGAAGGGAAATGGACTGAGGAATTGTGAGAGGCCGGAATTAGCCAATTGAGAGTTGCATACCGGTCTCGAGGATCAAGGCAATGTAGGAATTACGGCGCTTCTCGAAGGCCTTGAGGCTGAGGAAGCCGGCGAGGAGGAGGAGGAGGCCGGAGCCCGCGCCGCCGGCGAGCGACGCCGTGCTGCCCCTCCGCGCGTAGCCCACGAGTCCTCCCACCAGGACCAGGAGCCCGTACGGGATCGTGAAGCAGAAGTCGTGCATCGCCTCGTCTCCTTCCCCAACAACAAAGCTTCAGGTTCAGCTTTCTTCACAAGATCAAAGCGGGGGGGAAGAGAGAAAGGGAAAGAGGAGGAATACCGAAAAGGGGAGTTGGTGGTGGGTTCGAGGCTAGAACGTGGTTTAGGTGAGGAGGGCACGGTTCTTTCTTGGCTTCGGAAAGTGTGGCCACCACTCGCCAGGGCCTTGTGATGCATGACGTCATTAGAAATTTTGATCAGAACCTCTTTTAAAAGCTTTGATCGTTGATGATGGATCGGCATGTGCGACTTATGAATTCGCTCTCCGTGATTCAAATGCTTTGGGGGCGAGGGCGAAACGCATCCATCTCGGGTGTGATTCGATCATGTGATTGGATAAATTCATATACAAGCAGAGAACAAACATCAGCTGCTATAATACATCAAAAATTTTTTAGGGCTCGTTTGGTTCGCGAGAAGTATTTTTTCCTCTTAAAAATATAATTTCTGAGAAACAAATTTATAGGAAGAGAATGACTAGGAAAGTACTTTTGGCATGTTTGGTTGACCATGGAAAAGTGATAAATTTCTAAAAGTGCTTATGTTTGGTTGGCCATCCACTTTCCTAGAAAAGTTATGTATAATTCCTATTATGTCCTTAATAAAAATTAGGTCTTTAATGCTTCTTTAATGCTGAAGGGACTTTTTGGGAAAAAATAAAAATAAAGTGCGCCGCATCGGAAAGTAATTTTTCCATATTTTTCATGGAAAATACTTTTCCATGAAATGTGGGAATCATATTCCCATGAGAATACAACTTTCTCATCTATCTCCTTTGAAAACTCCAACCAAACAAGAGACATCTCATTATTTTCCCGTTGACCACACTTTTCCCCCTTATTTTCCCGCGAACCAAACGAGCCCTTAAGCAACCATATGCCTTTTCAAACTACTCATACATACAAATAATGCAGCTTATTAGGTCGCCTTATTTGTCGTACAGTATTTCAACAACTAATTGCGAAAGAGTTACAATGGTACTCTACCTTCTCTCCATCATATTTTCTTTTTTTTTTATATACAACGGTGGTTCACATTCTTTGGATGTGGATGCGGCGAAACATCTATTTTTCTAATTTTTTTGAATATGCTTATGCTAAAATGGTATGATGTATCTAGCTTACCCAAAAAAAATATATATTATAGTTACAGATTTATTAAAAAAAATAATAAATCAAAATGATGCTTCATACCTTACTATAACATAGTGAAAAATGGTGAGACTAGCGGCTGCAAAATTTTCTTTTTTGGATAAAAATATCATTCAACCCAGGACAGGAGATGGTTGAATCAATATCTACGCTTTTTATTTAGATTATTTTTTATTTTTATGCACGAGAACTTTTATTTTATATGGAGAAAAAAATTATAATGCAAAACTTTCCGAGCAGCATTTGAGACTTGGATAATTGATGACATTCTAATGAAACACAAATCTCTTATTTTGGACATATCTAAAGTGCAATATATTGTTGTTAAAAAATAATATTCGTTTTGAAAAGAGTGGTTCATTGTTTTTTTTTTTTTGGAATCATATAAATGATGCACTAAAGGTAAATGTTAGGTGTTTAGAGGCAATCAAGTAAGAGCATGACTATGCTATCCACCATGAATCAAAGCTCATTTTTTTTTCCATACGTCTATAGAGATGATCAAAGATTCTCTGGATGATTTCATCTTTTGGATTATTAAGCTCTTTATAAATTCAAGAAACTCCATAAATTGAAGAAACACGTATCAATGATTAAACTATAAGTAGAGATGATTTAATTTGTGGAAAGCTAGCATGATTCTGATTCTGTCAGCATGGTTGCTCACAGTCAATTTGATTTGATAAAATTAAATTTTAATCTACTTGTATATATATATATATATATATATATATATATATATATATATATATATATATGTGTGTGTGTGTGTATATATGTACGTATATATTAATACCGATTTGTTAGGGAAAAATGGTAAATAGTAAAAAATAACAAAGTAATACATGACATCTTTACCCATGAAGATAATAGAATCCCTATTGCCCGTGCTTAATTATATGTAGCAAGAATGAGATAAATAAGCTGGCTATGACAAATACCATACAAAACAATTAGTTTATAACGAGAAGTCGCGAGGATAGATGGCTCCACACTCCTATGATTTTAAAATTGTGCCATAAATAAAGATATCTCTTGAATGGATCGTGCCAATACATACACTCCTATGATTTTATATTTTGCAAGAAAAAATTTATAAATTAGTTACAAAGACAAATTTATCAACTGCATACATAAAATTTATTACCCGAGAGAAACTATATATGTAAAAATTAAAATTTAAAATTCATAATTGATGGATAAGATTAATTCCCATATGCCAATTATTTTCTAATATTAGATCAATTAAATGCATCCATATGCGAGTTTTAATGCAATTTATCCAGGATGGGTTTCTCTAGGAGAATCATAAAGATATTCCTTCTTTTTTTTTTTTTCTAATTTTGTTGGTACGTCGTCTGAGGCGCCGGCGTAAAAAAAAAAAAAAAAAAATATCCCCGCTGTCACTAGAATGCAATTGTACTATTGAATACTCCCATCCAATATAAGCCGTAGGACCGCATCACACCGTTAACTCAGCGCAGATTGGAGATCTCCATCCGATGGACACGATATTACTAGGATCAAACCTCACTAGTCCAACAGTCCAGATTCCCTTGTCCCGTAGTGCGAGACCGCTTGCTCCCAAAGTTTAGGGTTTTCAACACTATAAATTTCGCCCTCCATTTGTCTAAATGAAGGCAATGGCGTGAAGGTCGCCAATGCCGGCCGGTTTCCGGACCGGAGCCAGTTTCTCGGCGATCCACCGATCTCTCTCCTACTTTCTCTATCCCTTTTCCATCCAAACTTCCAATCTCTCCCAAGGCCTAACCCTAACCCCAGAGATGGGGAGCCAGGGGCCCTCAAAGAGGCCCTTTTGCCTCGACTGCTCCAAACCTGCCCGCCTTTGCCTCTGTTCCCGTCTCCAAATCCCGCCTCTCGATAACTCGATCGCCGTCACCATCCTTCAGCACAGTTTGGAGAAGAATCATCCTCTCAATTCCACAAGAGTTGCCAAATTAGGGCTTAAAAACCTCGCCGTGATCCCTGTTACCGATGTAAATTTCGAAGCCCAGTTCTTGGTTCGCCCGCTGCAATTTAATCGAGAGATCAGGTCATCTCTGATCGATGGAAACTGCCAGGGGAAGCCGGATTCAGGAGATTCGAATTCTTTGACAACTCAGGTTGCTAGTAATGATGATTTGGGTCGGGGAGTTCTTGATTCTTACACCAAAGGTGAATGTGACAATCGTTGTAATTTTTCCCACCCAAAGAAACCTCAGAATCCTTCTGAGAAGCTCATTTCAGAATATTTTCCATCATCCCTAACAACCAATGCTTCAGTTTTGGAAACAGATATAAAGGATGATGTTGCTCGAGTTTCTGGATTACAGACCGATAAGCAAATTGTGCTGTCATCTATATCTGGATCCGAAGAAGATGCCCAGAACGAACCATTTCAATCAGAAAGAGTGGATTTTGATTGTATTAGAGATTGCAGAAAAGTCATGGAAGGCTCTGTCACAACAACCGAGGATAAATGTAGTGTAACTTGCTTCAGTAGTTTTCTCACAATGACTGTTGAGCGCTCTGCCAAGCCCAACATCAATCGGGTTTTAGAGACTCCCATTGGCAGAGCTGCAATTTCAAATGGTTTTATGGTTAGCAAGTTGCAGAGGAAGCAATTACAGGGAAGTGAGGAATTTCAAGACTTTATGGAATTTGACATTGTCATACCTCCTGGCTCAGCCCTCCTCTTTCCAAGCGAGAAATCAATCAGTTTGGAAGCAGTGGATTTTGAGGTGAAGCATTTGCTTGTTTTGGATGGCACATGGTCAAAGGCAAAGCGGTTATACCACGAGAATCCATGGTTAAAGTTTTTGCCACACTTGAAGTTGGAGTCAGGGAAGGAGAGCTTGTACAGTGAAGTGAGGCATCAGCCAAAGGCCTGGTGCTTGTCTACCATTGAGAGCATTGTTTGTGCCTTGAAGACACTAGGGGGCGATAAAGATGGGTTAGACAACCTTTTGGACGTGTTCGCGTCTATGGTTGAGGATCAGAGGCGCTGCAAGGAAGAAAAGTTCAGAGCAATGTCTTTGTCATGAGTGGATTTGTTGCCTTTGGTTCTCTAATTTTTCTAAGTTCATAAAAATTGTGGAGGTAGGGATGGAATCGAAGATTGAATGATCTTTGAATGCTTTCAAGTCCGGAGATGCTGCCATTGATGGGATAAGAATATGCCATACCAATTGCGGGAGCCTAATTCTTTACTGTTTCACTGATACCACTGCAGGTGATTTTTTTAAAGCCTGAAATCGTCATCAATGATAGGATTCTAGATTGAAGGAAATAGATATTTAGTGTTTTATTTCCTTTTGAATGGTAGATGGATGTCTTTGATCTCTCGATTGTTGCCATTTTTTTTAATTCCAAGTTGAAGCCCATACAGATTTTTCAGATTTTTGGCTTTAGAAGCAAGATCATCTGTTACTTTGTTGACATACAAAAACATGTGTCGAATATAACTTAGAGGAAACGACCATTTTCGGCAATAAATGTAATTCTTGCAATGAAATTCAATTTTGGTTTTGGTTGTCTAATTAAATTCATCCTGATGATCTAGTTCTGCCTGTAAAGTCCTCTTCATCCCTTCTCGAATATTGTGTACCGTTTACCTTGCCAATTTAGCAATGGTTTGTCATTTTTTGCTCGTTGAGAGATTTATCTTAATGATGACAACAGTATGCAGTAACTTGCATCAAATTACTATGCAATAACTTGCATCAAATTACTTGGTTGCGAAAAATTTGCTTAAGGATTCTGACAAGTCAGTTGAACTTTTGGTCTATCTTATTAGTCTAGCCAAACCTGTAATGGAAGTTATATGCTGCGTCTCTTGCTCTCGCTATTTGTCATGGCAAGCCTGATTGGCCTTTTTAAATATGTCGACCTTCCATTTGTGAAGGTGAATCACAATACACTCTTCTGTCCTTGCAAGATGCTGCTCTGATGATTATGTGAATTAAGCTAATAGTGATTGGATTGTGTGTAGAGGCTAGCAAACTTGAAATTTCTCTCATGGACTGAATGTGTTTCATCAAATTGTAAGTAGACAGGATTTATTTTTGGTTATTACCATGATGTGTAGAACATGAATGCTAGCTATGCAAATGGTACTGCTGCTAAGTGTATCTAGTTAACGAACAAATGAGATGGCTTAGCCTCATTGGAAGGTAGGAAGGCTAGTATTTTTTAATGAACTAGAAGGCATTTTTTTTGGAGCCAAGCTCATTCATCTTTATCTGCGAATGTGGGTATGGATCAGAATTAACAGTTCAGAAATTGCAGCATGGTTCAGAGATCTCACTGTGTCAGTTACTGTTTGGATGTGCTTTTGGAAGCACAGGATGTGAAGTTCTCTTTTGCATCTTCCATGAAATTAGTTCTCCTGCAAACCAGATGCAGTTGAATGGGACTAATTGGGTCTGCCTTGCTTTCATCACAGAGCCACACCTTCATTATACACTTTTTATGATTTTTATCTCCAACCCCTTTTCCACCCCAAAGCTACTGGTTTCCGGTGCTACCCTTCCTAACTTGGTGCTTGCTGTATCTTGTAATAACTAAACTTTCTAGACATTAGTCTACTTAGCAATGTTGTGATAACAAAACTTTGTAGAGACATATCAGATTAGCAATGACAGGAGCATGCTTGTTACTCAATCTTAAAGCTGAAATTTTTAGATGGTTAAAAATGGCATGATTATTTGCTGGTTATCATGTTTCTGCTATCTTACATTTAGTGGTAATAGTTAATCTCTTTATGTGTTCTGATTCAATAACAGTTGATTAATCTCAAAAAGAAGAAAAGATTAATTATAAATGATTTCCCTTGTAACCTAGTTAATAACCTAGCACAAATTCGTTCCCTTAATTTAGTTAAGTTGAATTTTTATTGGCAGAAATTCTTCAGAATTCCCAGCAGAATCTGTTTATAATTGTACATGCCTGCCCTTGTCCTTATCAGAAGGCATTGTCCTTTTTAATTCTAAAGTCTCAGCTACCAGCTGCAATGTGTTTGCTCTCCAAAGTTGCCAAGGAGGGAAAAGCCACTGCAATGGACGGCATCTAGGATTCAATGAGTGACAGATGGGTTAGGATTCCATGAGTGATATATGGGTGGCCATGCATGTTGAGGCTATTTTTGGCATCACATTTATTAAGCTTAACGATTTGTTAGCAAAAATACTTGCACGCGCCTTATGTCATGCATCCCTAACTTGTACCCTAAATATTTAAGCTGCATTTGACATCGCTCTCACTTTTCTTTTTAAAATAATTTCCGAACAAAAATTTTATTTCTATTTTTTTTTAATTTTGATAACATAAACATTTTTGATAGTCACTATTTTTTTTAACAACGGAACTAAGAAAATATTGTTTGCAAATGGGCCTAGAGATGGATGCAACAAGGAAGAGACACTTGAGGATGTGCTCGATCTTGGCAAAGTTGACGTCCATTGCATGGGGCAGCTGGAGAAGGTGCAAACCAAGGTTGGGGACGAGTAGGAGTTGGAGTGGAGAGGGTGGGATGGGAAGTCACCAGAGACATTGGTTGGAGCTGGAAAGGAAGTCCAATGGACAGAGAATTAAGGTGAGTTCAGACATTGAGGGGAGTTTGGACACGGGAGAGTTAGGATGCATGGAGGGAAGGAAGTCCGAAAAAATTACTTAAAAAAAAGAGATAAAATATTTTTTTTAGAAATAATGTAAGTTACTTTCAAAAGGATAGAAAGAGAGCAATAATTTTTTTCATTGGATTTTCTGTTTCTATTTTAAAAAAAAGAAATAGGAAAAAATATACTAAACGGGCTTTTACCTTATAAATATTGAATGGGTATTCCAATGCTTCTACCATTGCGGGATTTGGGAACCGTTAGATGCATGCAGTTCTATTCTTGTGTATAAAGAGAATGTTTATATGTTTTAAATCAGTAAAAGTTAAATCTTAATGAAGCAATTTTGCCGTTGCATTAATAACCCACCTCGTTATATATTGCCATTTATTATTACCCACTGCTTGCAATTGATACATGCATGAATGGATTCACCATCAGAGTGCTTCTCTTCTGTCAACTATGTGGAATTCTTATTTTCTTACTTTATCCTTATGAATCAAATACTCTTGTAACAGTCCTTGAATGTCCTCATTTTTTTTTCTTTTTTAAATTTTTTTTGAGGAAAGAAGGTCCTCGGGTCTTAGATAAGAAAAAGATTCAATAGTAGAACCCAAACCAATGACATTTCCATTTCTATGCATCACACTTATGAATGCGTTGCTTTTAATTTGTCTAAGCCCATCTCCACCTAAATGGCTGGATTTGTTGCAATTAGTACCTTTAAATCCCTTTTCAAGCGAATTATATATGCTGTGATCAAATGATGCTCCTTAATCGGGTCATACTCAAACCCAACCCGACCCGCTTGCGGCCCCTTGGCATTATATAAAGGCCTCAGACAAACCGACCTAATTACCTAACGTGCCCTCCGTTTCAAAGTTCCATCCATGTCCGATTTCCCGCCCATGGCGTCCTGAAAGTCCAAGAAACACCATTCCTTTCCTCAAGTCTCCCCCACCGTCTCCACCCCCGCAAGAAACGAGAATCATGGAGCGACGCCAGCGGGCGGAGCGGGACGACGCCTCGCCTCCGTCCGCTCGCCCCAACCCTTCCCCCTTCTTCCGTGACGTCTCCAACTACAATACCCCTCGTCCTTGCTTGCCAAACCCTAACCCTGAACTCCATTCTCCTCTTGCGATCTTCTTCACCGCCTCCAAGAAAACCCCCTCCTCCTCCTTCTCGGCCGCCCCCTCCTCCCACTCCACGTTCCGCCGCCGCGCCTCCGCCGCCGTTCCTCCCTCCCACTCGAAGGCCGCCCGCCGCCTTAAAGCTCTGGAACTCGAGCAGTCAAAGTCCTCCCAGAAGGCCCAGATCCGCCGCGAGAAAGCCCTGATATCCTTCTCGAAATCCGTCTCCGCCTGGTTGAACTTTCTCTTCAAGAACCCTAAATCTTGCGGATGCAATCATGGTGCCTGGTCTGATGATCGGCAGGACAGTCTGGCGCCCAATGGAAAGCGTGAGAGCTTGGACGGTGGTGGTGGGATTGGAGTCGGTGGGAGGTGGAGGAGCCCGAAGCGGCAGCGGGATTGCTTGTGGAAGGGTCCATTTGCTGATGATGGGACAGAGAAGGCATTCTCCATGAGGCTCTCGTCACTGAAGGCATCGTTGCAGGATGTCTGCAGCTTCGAGGATATGAAAGAGAGGATGGAAGCGTATATAAGCCAGAAAGGTCGCACTGAGGTTTTCACGATGATGAGCCAAGTTTGCAAGGTAAGTCTTTTCCATCACGGTTATGAACTTTGGCGAGACCGTTGTTTTTAGGATTTGGCGTTAGTAATATGAATACTCTAAGGTCGCAGTCTTGCATAAGATTTTAGTAGAATATAAGGCTTGTTGTGGCTCTTCTTGATTAATTCTTTAAGATCTTGAATCACCACGCGAGATAATGATCTTTTAAATGGGTTTTCTTTGTGGGGAATGCTTAATAACATCGCTCTCTCTGATTCAGAGCCAGTTATTTCTTCATCCAAGAAGTAAATATTTGAATAAAATGTCTCTTCTGATGAAGATCTTTAGAGTTTTATAGGGACGTATGCTTCCAGGGGAGGAGGAGTCTGGTTCTGATCATATCTGTATATGCGCATATTTGTTACTGTATGATCTACATACGTTGGAAAATCTTTGCCAGTAAAGAATGCAGTTTGATAATAATATAGCTTAATAGATTGAACAGCAATAAAAGATACTATTTTCAGGTGACATTGCATCCATTGAAATTTGTTGATCATTCTGAAGGCTTCCTGTACACTGCAACCTGCAAGAATTCACATGTCTAGCAACACAATGTGCACATCTGATCCTAACCATTATAAGTTGAGAATGTAGCCGCTGCTTTCAATTTATAATCGAATATTAATTTCTGTTATTTCTGCTTTGCTACTTATTAGTCTCTAAAAAAGAAATTACAACTCCTGGAGTAGAAGTGTTAACTCAGATTCATATTTAATGTATTGATTTTTAATAATTTTAGAAGCAGCCCGGAGAGAAAATGTTCACTCAGATACATATTTAATGTATCAATTTTTAAGAATTTTATAAGTAACAACATGTCTTTGGCTTCTCAAGCCTTGAAGCTTCTAGCTTATATCCTTTTGTCCATACAACTTTTTCCAAATTCTCAAACTTGGTAGTCCAACTGCTCACAATTTGATCAAGTAATAAAGCAAAAGGTTTAGCTGAAGATGCATTTCTTTTAGTTCACGAAATACTTATCCCTGGATCCAGTTTTGGCACTAATAATTTACTCTCTCAGAATATAGATGAAAGGAGATTGAAGATGAAGGCACATTGTCCAGTCGTAACTGATTTAGGTGTGAAGGAGAAAGCGATTAGAGTACTTATGTGTTATCATCCGATGTGGCTTCGCATTGGTTTGCATATTGTTTTTGGTGGTGATTCCTTGTTGCTGAATGATGAAGGGAAATCAGATCAGGAGGATCTTTTCTTAAAGATGATCATAGAGAAGCAATTCTTTGCACACATGGGCATTGCAAAATCATATGCTTATAATAAGCTGGTGGAGGGCCTTTATAGGCCAGGTTACTTTGAAGCTCTGGGAAATATCATTTTGAAGAGGCTTTTATTGCTTGTAATTTCCCTTGACAAAGCTAAATGCGAAAGCTTGCTTCCTTTAAAATATGGAATTGATGGTGTTGATGGTGGTTCTCCTTTATTATTTTGCCCTCATTCTCATATAAAATCGAGCCATCAAGTTATCCATGGTAAGTCTTAAACAATAACACGTTTGTCTATCCTGCAATTAATATTTCATTTTATGCCTTGACTGCTTCCTTTTCTTCCCTTATATATTTCAGAGTTCTTGTCAGAGGTAATGCATGGAGAAGGTAATCTTCTTGCACACCTTGTTATTCTGGGATATAAAGTAAACTATCAACAGGTACTGTTATACATATGCTATTTCCTATGAGTCATACATATCCCTTGAGCTGTGGATTTTCTTTTATGAGCAGGACTGAAATTCATAATCAATCATTTCTGCAGTTCCCGCTTTCTGAATATCACTTCAATGTGAGAAATCTATTCAAAGATCTGCAAGATGGAATACTGCTTTGCAGATCCATTCAGCTCTTGCAATGTGATGCATCAGTACTATCGGTGCGCTACCTAATAAATATCCTATACTTGTAATTTAAATTTTCTTTAGCTTTATCATCACTATGGTGGTCTTTACATGGGCAGAAAGTGATGGCTCCCTCGGATACTCGTAAAAAGAATTTGCACAATTGCAGTGTTGCCATGCAGTATCTTAAGCAGGGTGGGGTTCCATTATCTGATGGAGATGGAGTTCAGATAGTAGCAGAAGATATTGTCAATGGGGACAAAGAGCTAACTCTTTCCATCCTTTGGAATATGTTTGTTCACTTGCAGGTTTTTTTGTATTTTATTTTTGTCATACTAGTTTCATATACTATCATTCCATTTATTATAGGATATTTTCTGTCTAGACTGGTGCAATCTCTTCTATTACAAAATATGTCAAAATCCTTTCATAGTCTGCTTCTACATTGACATTATTTGTTGCCAAGATTACTGTCGGAGTAGAATAGTAGGGCTGAAGGACACTGTCCTTGTTTGGCATTGATGTAGGTAATAGAGCCTTTGTCTGTATAGCTTTGAGATATAGAGCTTCCAGTAGTAGAGTTTTAATAAAAGGTTGTTTGTTGTTTGATAACTATATTTTTGAAGTGCTCTGAAACTTTAACATCTGTTTGGTAACCAAATTGAGAGAGTGCTTTTAGTATCAAGAAATAACAATAAGGATATTGGATAGTTCTTTCAATTATCTAGCTATTTATATTATCAAAAACTATTATCACAAAATATTTTTAATTTATAAATTATTTATTTTATTTTTAATCTGGATAATATAATAAATAATAATTTTATATTATTATATGAATATAATAATATTATTTTTATATTATGAGCTAGACTTGGCTATACTCGAATGGTTCTCCACTTAAATCTGGTTAAGTCTAAATCGGACAATGAGAGTCCCACATTGGGGATCCAAGCCGTTGGATGTGATTCATGCTGGACATAGTAGATCATATCCAATGGTTTGGATCATCAATGTAAGACCTCCATCGTCTGATCTAGGTCTGACTAAATTTGAGTGGAGATCTACTCGGGTATAGCTAAGTCTATTTTATAATATTGCTATATTATTTAATGATATAATAATATAATAATATAATATGATAATATAATATTATTATTATATTTAAGGTTGGAGGAATCGGTACCGGCTCGGCGGCACGACTCAGTACAAGTTGTGTCGGGCCTGTACCGAGAGGGACGATACTGTGAGAGAGAGAGAAGGGGAGGGAGGGAGGCTGGAGGAGATGGAGGCCGGTCGAGTCTGCGGAAAGTGAAGCCGAGGCTGCTTTCCCTATTTTGTTCGAAACAGAAGAAGTGGCCGTGGCATCCGCCGCCCCCTCACGGCCTCCTCCGGTGTCCCTACCTCTCCCTCTTGCTTCCTTTTCCGCTCGCTCTCTCTTTCCTTCTTCTTCTCCAGCTTCGGCAACGGGTCTCGTTTCCGTTGCTGGAACCATACCGGTGAGCCACCGGTACGGCTTGGATTGGCCGGAACCGCCCGGTTCAGAACAGTTCTGCTTACCTTGATTATATTGCATATTATTATTATAGAATAGTGTTACTAAATTATATAATATTATAATAATATTTTTAAAATTATTTTATATTTCAGTCTAAAAAATATAATAGATAATACAATTATTTTTTAGGGGGATTACCAGGTAATAAAGAATATCATAAGGTTAAATGATTCTTAATGATATGAATGTATTGGTGTGTGTGATGATGGTAAGGGCAGTTGTCCTTTTCTCTGTCTTTTGGTAGATACTTTCTCATTATAGTCTTACTCAAAACTGTTTCATTTTCGTAATATACTTTTAGATTCTGAAAAGAAAATTTTCTGCTTGGGACTTGAGCCCATGATTTGATAGGCAAATCCATAGCTCATTAATGAAGCAAAATGGATTAGCAAATGGAGAACAAATGAAGACATCTTTTGAAAATCGAGTTATATACCAAGATGAAAATTATATAATGCTTAAAACAGCACTCATGGTTCTTACCATGATGAACACTGGCACCTATTTTTGTTCTTACCTTCTTTACTATCATCTCCCCTTCAGCTGGTTGCAGAATTACTCATCTGGTCATTTTAGCATGTGCATTTGTAGACACTATTATTTGTCTCTTTGAAGATGATTCTATAGTTTTCATATTGAAAAATAATATATATGAAAGTTTGACTGCATACGTTTGCAGGTTCCCTTGTTAATTGAGAGAACTTTATTGGTTGAGGAAATAATTAAGATAAAGGCGTCTGATATGGTACGTTCATGTTTCTAAGTGGAAATTATGTTGAAGCAGGTTGAGTTTCATCTTCTATTTCTCTATGTACTTAATTTGCAATGTATACCATGAAAAACAATCATCTTTTTCTTTTCACTGGTTATAATTACAGAAAAAAACATATATACATCTAATCATTTTTTATTGCTATAGCAAACTATTAATATTAGCTCCATATGCGGGCAAAAAATGCTTTTGATCCAGCTAATGGTAATGAGTGTGCTTGAAGCCCTTGGAGTTCTTCCTCTTTTCCTTCCCTGATCTAATTCAACCCTCTGATCTCTCTTTCCATAGAGGAGAAGAGATACCCCTTGTTTTTTGGCCATGTTTGGGATCATCATTTTTCCTGTTATTTGCCTTCCAAAGCAAAACATGAAACTGAGACAAAAAGCCTGTTTGCTATCACTATTTCTTTTCTGTTTTTGAGCACTAATGTCATGATCTGTGAAAAAGGCCGAAAGCTGAAAAAAACCTTCCTTTCACTTTTCATAAAACATGGAACTCTAACTCTGTGATCACTACCACCACCATCCAACCCCCACCCCTCCTCCACCTTCTCTTTCCTCCCTCTCCTGCTATGCCATAACCCTAACACCTTTCTCCACACCATCTAGATTCCTGTCCTCATTGTTGCAGCTTCCACCACGGCCAGCACCTCCACCTCCTCTCTGCACCCCTAACCCAGCCCCTTTATCCAAACTGCCCACATTCCTTCCTTTCTCTCTGCCATCACGAAATCCCAACCTCTCCATGTACCAAAACCCTAGAAATCCCTCCCCTCATGGGGCTCTGCTTGTGTCCTCAATTGCTGCTTTTGGTGGGGGATTGCTGCTCAAGGAGGGTGGAGAAGGTGGTCCAGGAGAAGCTTTTAGGGGCACGTCAGATGTTGGAGGAGGTGTTTTCTTTTGTGTGTGTCCTTTTCTTTTATCTACACAAAAAATGTTGACTATACACATTTATAGAATTTCTTTTTTGTAAAATTGGGTAATGCCAGCAAAACTTAGCTAGAACTTTTGGTGTTCTGCAGAGAGAAATTTCATCTATTTAGTTCCAGTGCTATCTCCTGACTCTCCATGCTTATTTTGATTATTAGGACTGCTCAAAGTACAATACTAAACCAAACATGAGCTTGCTTCTTGACTGGATCAAGGTACTTCTCTTAGTTATTTTGGTTTGATCACTAGGTATAGTTTTCTTTTGAAAATGTACAGTAATTACCATGACATTTGTAATTCACATGGAATGATTTTTTTCGTGCATAAAATGTACTTGATCTTTGATTATGCGAATAGAAGTTTTTATTTCTGCTAGGTTTTGTATTCTTTGTATTGTAGTACTGATTCTTTGGCTTTTTTTTTTTGTTTTGAAATAATATGAGCTAGTTATCCGTTTGAATTTAATTGTTATGTTGTTTTGGAAAATGATGCTACTCTTTCTGTAACCTGTTCGTCTTTTTGATATTCTGTTTGTTGAGATCTCTGGAAATGCCACTTGAGTTCTTGTTAACTATAACATTCATCAATTCTAACAGTTTAGGGGATTCAGTTTAACAGCATTGTCCTGGTGACCTGGCCTAAAGAGGTAGAAAATTAGGTCCACATGGGCCTATGAGCCAATTCATTTGCTTGCCAGGCTGAAGTGCAATCATGCATATGCTCAAATTTTGGGTGCTAATGCGAAATAAATTGGTAGATTTATTGATATTCACAATACTGATGCTGGTCGGGGAGTATATGTTGGTTAAGTAACTGCCTCCTTTATCCTAATTTATTCCTTGCAGGTTCTAAATTTTCCTGAAAGAATTATCAGTTGGACCTATTGTTCAAGCAGTTTATTGCTAATAGTATCTTAAGTCTGATGATGAAAATGAGCTAGGAGGAGCTGCAGAGTACTTTTCATAAATGAATGTTCCTTTTCCAGTCAAGTGGATCTAGAAACTTTGCAACAGTGCAAAAAGAGTTAAAATTTTTTCAGAAAGAAGAAAATATGGTTGTAGAATATAATCACAAAATTTAGTGATTTAGTGCAGTTTCTTCAGTATTTTTCACTTATGTTGACTTGGTAGTAGCAGTAAGTTCAGATTCAGTAGTTTCTTTTGTTGTTTTTTTTTCCATTTTGTGGCATATCAGATGCTGAAGTTGTTGATTTGCAGTTGGTCTTCTTATGCACCTTTTATCATCTTTCTCTGTAATAAAATATTGAGGTTTTATTACTTTTTTGTTTTGGTGATTTCCAAAGTTTTTTCTTGAAGGTCTAAATGATGCTGTTTTTTTTTTCCGGTTTACAATTTGTTAAATTTAATTGCCAGGCTGGCTTGCTTTAGTTTGACATATAGGAGTTGCTTCATTTGTATATGTTCATATAGAGGTGGAGGGGATGTCCACTATGGAGATAGATGCATTCCCTGGAGTCATGAATCGATTCACTCGCTTCTTCTTACATCATCTCTTCATTTTATCTGCAATCTATCATTCTCTCGCTGTTTTTTTCATATTGCCATTTATCAAACAAATGCATTCCTTAATAGTAAAAATTCAGATTTACTTATTATGTTATTTTTCATTTTTTATATTTTAGTATTACATGTATTTATTTTATTACAGGTAATTTGTGAGAAATATTGTGTCAGAGTCGATAACTTCTCTTCGCTAATTAATGGGGAAGCTCTGTGCTGCCTGGTTGACTATTATTCTGGCATTGACGTTCAAAGATGTTCTTCTAAGGTTGAGAGTAATGACATATTTTCCTTGTTCACGATATATTTTTGTTATCTTCTCAGTTTACTTTATCATTCTTTATATGGGTTCTTATGATATTCAGGATGATCAGAATGAATGCAATGAAGCACTAATTAGGCGTGGGGATACAGATTCTAGTGTTGCTGTTCGCAACTTTGTTTTAGTGCAAAAGATAACTGCATTGCTGGGAAACATTCCTGGGGTAGAATCTAAATTTGATGAACATTTGTTCCTTTATGTTTCCTTATCTGATTCTGCTATACGTATTCCACAGGTACTGCAGATAGGTGACATACTAGATAATGATGCATCTTATGACGAGCGGAGTGTAATAATTCTTCTTGTATTTCTTGCTTCTCAACTCATTCACCGGAAAAAATTGGTAAGGCTCCATGCACATGTTATTTTGTATGATTTGATAATATTATGCTTGACTATAACTTGTGTGGGTACTGCATCTGCCTTTTAGGATCAACTAAGATCATACAGATTTACAAGTTCAGATTATAAAACTCCAGATATTAAGCCTTCAGCAGTTTCTCGGCTGTCAATTACCATGGACGCTTTACATACTAAATTCAAGTCTCAGGGAGAAAATTCGCTGAAATTTGACTCTCCACTGAAAGAAGCAGCATTGGATAAATACGATGCTGAAGGTTTTGCTTTGTTGTTTACTGTTGAAATTTCAATTCATCTTGATTATTTCTCGATAATATAATTGAATTCATGGCATGATGATGATTTCTTACTATGGGCATAATTCACTAATAAATCTACGATCTCAGTGTTCTATCTACACAGATGATTCTATAAAGTTTTTTTTTGGGTATGGCGGGGGGGCATGTTTTGACCTGCTGCTGCATTGAAGTTTTTTTTTTTTTTAATTCTTTAAGAAAAAGGATTTATCTGATCTGACATATATCACTGTGAACCCAAAATAGTCTACAGGTTATGATGATGTTACTTGTGAGTTGTTTCAAAACTTCCTTTTTTAGCGCGTGTTTTACGATTCTATGAAAGTATATTTTGATAATGCAGGTTTGGATCTGTCATGCAATTCAATTATTTTCTTTTATTTCATTTTCTCTTTTATTCAGAAAAATAAAACAATTGATAATGAGATCTTCATATATTTGTTGGTCTAATGAATGTCTTAAAGTGTAAATGGAAACAATTATTTACCCGTGTAGGATTTTTTTTCCTTAAAAAAATGTGATATCCTTCATAAAACCCTCTGATGTTCCTTTAGGCTTGAAAAGGTCTAGAAGAAGGAAGTTGGCGATGTTTAATATATGGTATTGTGTTCAACTCTAAGGCACATGTTATAAGTGAAATAACATACTGAAGCTATGTCTGATAGATCATAAAAGATCAATTAAGTAAGATGTGCTGGAATCAAGTTGGTTTAATAAGTTGCGGTATTTATAATTTGTTCATCTTATGATACATATACCTACTTGTAGCATTAACATTACTTCCTATGTGCTAAAACTACATACTTCATGATCTGCTGTGAGAAGTCAGTTTTTGAAACATCAGAGTTAACATCAATATGTTTTACTGAATTTAGCAAAAAAAAAGAAAAAATAATCCTTTTTACATTCTTGTGGATGTCAGGATACAAAATTCAGATGTTTTGCAAATTCCATGCTCTTTATGTGTTGTTTTTTTGCTGCAGATAGCTTTTTGTCAGTTAATTGCTTTAACTTTCTTGCTGTTATAAGAAACCTGTGACAAGATCCATTTTTTTTTTTGTATTTATTGGGTTGGAGATATGTCAACAATTTCTTCTTTGGTTCCAAAATTGCATTATGTATCAGCTGATGTTGCACTATAATTGGTTTAATTGTGGTTGATGGAATAGGTTGTCTCCTAGTTGCTCTAATAATTTTCCTATTTTTTTTCATTTGTTATCTCAGCTTATATGTTATGTAAACTGTTCCTTGTGACACCTGGGCTATTGCTATTTTTCCCCAGAATGGGCTGCAAGAGTTATTCAATCTCACTTCAGGGGAAATATTGAACGAAACAAATTCTTGAAGATTAAAATGGCAACATCCTTTTTGCAAAATGCTATTCGGGCCTGGTTATTTGTGACTTCAAAAAGTAGTTCAAACACAGCCAGTCTTGCTTGCTCTGTCCAGCAGCCATCATCTGGTATTTTTTTTCTTCATTATGCCTTTATAGTTTTGTTTGACATGGGAACCTAACATGCTATTTTACCAACAACTCAGGAACCCATGACCGATATGTCAGGTTCATAATTGAAAGGCACCGGTTTCTGCAAATAAAAAAATCTGTGCTGCTTATTCAACAAGCTGTAAGGGCTTGGATTGCAGGAAGGCATCAGAGAAAGTGTAGTGTATTTTCAGAAATCATAATTTTTTCAGACCATGCAACAGCAGCCATTGCTTTGCAGTCACATATTCGTGGTCAGATTATGAGGTCTAGATATGTTCATTTACTTGCTCAGTTACAAGAAAAACAAGCTGTTTGCAGATGGGAATCTCTTGAGTCTCCGAGCTTGGCCGCTATCAAGATACAGAGGGCTTGGAAAAGATTTACTACACGTAATTGCTTTCTGGAACAAAGATCTGCTGCAATTAAAATCCAGAGTAATTGGCGTTGTTGGTACATTAGGATGAGCTTTTTAAACCAAGTTGGGGCAATCGTAAAGATCCAGGCAGGCATTCGTTGCCTGTTAGGTCATAAGGCATTTATACGATATAGACTTGCTGTTGTGGTAATCCAACGATTTTCAAGAGGGCACCTTGCTCGAAACAAGCTGTTAGGTTTGCCTTTTGCTGATGCCCCAGTGATTATGTTCAATTATTTGGTTGAGTAGACTATTTCTGTATTCATTTTTCAGAAATATTTATTGTCTCGACTTCTGTAATGTGTAACCTGCTTCCGTTATATGCTAAATGCTAACGGTTATATTAAACCATGCAGGTGCTTCTTACCTTCGATCTGGCAGGATGCGTTGTGGATTTTACTGCAAAAGCAATGCCAATCCAGGGAAGAATATTGAGCTGAAGATAGTAATACAGTCAATTTTAAAATTGCAGAGATGGTGGAAACATGTTTTATTTCACAAATCCCAAACAATGTCTGCCATCTTCATTCAATCTTTCATTCGTGGACAGGGTGCTAGAAGGGTTGCTCATAAACTGCAGCACAGCATTTACATGATTCAAGTAGGACAAAATTTGTTCTGTAATATTTATTTCGCTTCACTTGTTTTTTATAGTATTAAATTTGATTAATATCTGTTTATAATAGTATTAGAAACAATTCATGTCTATGCTATTCAATTCATATCTATGGTATAACTCAAACTGCAGAGATGGTGGAGAAATATTCTATTTATTAGATCAAGGAAAAGGTCAGTGGTTCTTATTCAAGCTTATGTTCGTGGTTGGATTGCTCGGCAAGCAGCATGTCAAGATAAGCATCGCATTGTAGTAATCCAAGTATGTATCATTTTTTGATACTTGCTCTACCTTTCTTGACAATCTTTTACAACTTATCTGTTTTTGATGTATTTATGTAAGCTTAGAAATGGGTTTTGGGGTGAATGAAACATCAGATTATGTTGGGAGCAATAGCTTAATGTAAGTTTTTCCTCAAAAGAATAAGATAACATAAAAACATTTAATCCAATTAGAACCTAAGAACCTATTTCAGATCATAGATTGAGATTTTGTTAAGCAAGAATTTTTCCCCCTTGTGACTGATGTGTACTTCCAAAACATCACAAAGGGGCAAGATTGTGATGGGCCAATAAAGAGATAACAGAGAGGAGGGGAGTGCGGAGGTCAGAGGAGAGGGGCAGAGACGAGGAAGAGGAGGGGACAATGGCCAAAGGAGTTAGTTGTGGATATGGAGGGGAGGAAGAGGAGATGGAGGAGGAGGTCGTAAAAGGTTGGAAGCGAAGGAGGCAGGATGAATGTGGAACCGCAGACAAGGAGAAAAGGCAGAGAGGCAGAGGGTTCAGAAAAAGTAAGCAAAAGAATAACCTTGATTATTACTGCGATGCTCTTGTTGCTGTACACGGTCCTTTGTCAACTAGCTGCTATCCCTCGTTGATAGTTACTTTTGAAGGTTCGCAGCCCCATGTCCCCTCTTCTTCTCAGCACCACCTAACCCATCTTGCCTGCATGGAAGCAGTTCATCGAAGGCCAGGTTGCATGTGAAAGCATCTAGGCTTATTTGAGCCATCTGGGCACTCTATATGCAGTGCATATGGTAGCTAAGTCTGTACATGGTGAAGCTAGGTGCTACCTTGATAGTTTATAGTTTATGTTTGGAACAATGATTGGGGATGATAAAAGTTGCACTTTTTGAGTACAAAGTGGGTAAACTTGTGGTTTTGGCGTGCCCAACAAATTGAAAGTAATCCTTGATATTGTGGCTCACTTTTGTGTGAAATGATTTAAAACAATGGGGGGGTGTCAAAGATCAAAGATGATATGAACTGAACTGTGGGATTTCTGGTGGTAGAATAGTATGCGCTTCTAACTTAATGAATGGAAAAAAGGGTTAGGAAGGATGGTTTGTTTGTTGAATATGATTAACTGCAAGTATGGTTGAAACTTGAAACTTCAAAACCAAATGTATTGTTTTTTCCCCTCAAAATTGGTTTCAAAATGAAAATGATTTTAAAATTTTGGTTAAATCTGACTTGTAGAGCCATATTAAGTGTATGTCTGTAAGTTCATGTCATCTTGGCTGCTAATTCATTTATTCCATCGATTGGCAAGCAAACCAACCAGACCAACTTCTTATTGCCACGAAGAGGAGCCTTGATCTCTCGGTGAAGTGAAAGGCTTATTTGGACAACGAAGCGAATAGGCCCGCTTCACTCGAAAGGCTACGCCAGATAAAGAGGGTTACCGCCACCTTGTCCACCTTCCTGCCTAGGAATTCCATCAGGACCGGCTCACGACCGTCATTCCGCATTTGGTAGTTGGTCTGTTGAGTTTTGTCTTTCGAATTAAGCTTACAATTGAGGTTAGTGAGAAGCTTGTAAGTTCTGCCTTAAGCTATAGGCTTCCGGAAGGCTGGCCGGGGTTGTGTCCTTCCAAGCGGACGAGGTCGGCTTGGTGACCGAGGGCTTGCGTGGAGGCGACATTGCGACCACGGGCTTGGACGTCACTTCTTCATTTCTCTACTTTTTGGATGGCCCCGAGTGAAGGCATATATGTCGAACGGATTCACAATAAACAATCATCAGAAGGAGTAGGGCATCTCCAGAAATTGGTATTGATTGCTTCTATAGAACAGCTCTTTCACAGAATGTGCTTAGACTAGCTAGGCGACGAGAGCAGGCTCATCAAGAGTTGTGGCAGTGAAGGATTTCTCAGTTGTGATTTCTAGAAACCCTTTATCTAACATCTACTCAAGTTGTGCAAGTTTTGAGAAATTTGAAGCTTTTGGATGTTAGTTGAATGCAATTCAAGGAAAAGGTTATAGTTCACAGTGTGTGGAGATTTTTTTCTTTTTTTCAGATAGATTTTTGCGGGAAAGAGAATGCTGATTTTTGTAGTTGATTTAGGATCCTGAAAGCGACTTGTTAGATAAGTTCTAATTTGTGAGATTTGAGCTCAAGTCTTGCTAAAGTTGGTTAATTGGAAAAGATCTTCGAAAATTAAAACTTTTGGAGAGATCCAATTTTCTAGCTGTTGGATGGTGAGAAGCTAAACAATCAAAAAAAGAAGAATCAGATTTTTCCTTTTTAGAATGTTTTTCTTTCCTTTTCTTTTCAAAGATTTCCAAACAGCTAAAGAACCATAGGCCCTTTTTTGCATCACTTTCAATTTTCAGTTATTTTTTTTCAAAAAAATAGAAAGAAGGCAAAAATGGTGTTTGGTAACCCAATTTCCATTTTCAATTTTTGAAAATTCCGTTCTTAGTTTCTAGAAATTGTAGAAACAAAAAAAATCAGGTTCACCTCCTTTTGAAAACCAAAACCACCTATGGCCATCACCACCACATATGTTGCCCTTGGCACAGCCACCCCGAGCAGTCCCCGCTGCTGCCTGTTGCTGTCACCATTGCTGCCACCAGCCCTTGTAGTGCACTGGCACCATTGTCGCAACCGTCGGCCACTGCCGTCAATTGCTGGCTGCCACAGTTGCCAACACCATTGCAACTGCTGCCAAATACAACCAAGAGACTACCAAACAAGTTTTGGTTTTGGTTTTCAAGAAAAAAAAAAAGAAGCTGTTTTAGTTTTCATGAAAACTGAAAACAGAAAAGGGGAAGTGATGCCAAATGCAACCTAAGTTTTAGGTCTGGAAGCTTGAGAACTTTTGATAGTATTTTTCTGATCTCCATTATAACCGATTTTGTAGATCAATCACCTTTATATTCAAATCTGCAGATCAGACAGAAAACTTTTAATTCTAATGGTAGTCTTGCAATTTTCATGATGATATGGATTGACTAATTTCTCTTATTTCTTTCTAAATATGGTTACAGCTCATACCTCATTAGGTCATATTTCTGTTGTTTGAATTGTTATATTTTATTTTGTCATAGTACAATTAAGTTACTTTAAAAGGATATTGAAGCATGTATTCTAACATTTCCTTTTCATTTCTTAATATTTTAGATTTTTTAATAGTTCCAATGTAATAGAACTAAATCTTTACATGCTAAGATCGATATTCTGTTATATGATATCATACATATTTTTAATAGGCCACTGCCGTCAATTGCTGGCTGCCACAGTTGCCAACACCATTGCAACTGCTGCCAAATACAACCAAGAGACTACCAAACAAGTTTTGGTTTTGGTTTTCAAGAA
Organism: Phoenix dactylifera; assembly: GCF_051530095.1. NCBI lineage: Eukaryota > Viridiplantae > Streptophyta > Magnoliopsida > Arecales > Arecaceae > Phoenix > Phoenix dactylifera. Next base: position 36,233,985 of record NC_143190.1, on the reverse strand, counting down.
AAAAAAAAAGAAGCTGTTTTAGTTTTCATGAAAACTGAAAACAGAAAAGGGGAAGTGATGCCAAATGCAACCTAAGTTTTAGGTCTGGAAGCTTGAGAACTTTTGATAGTATTTTTCTGATCTCCATTATAACCGATTTTGTAGATCAATCACCTTTATATTCAAATCTGCAGATCAGACAGAAAACTTTTAATTCTAATGGTAGTCTTGCAATTTTCATGATGATATGGATTGACTAATTTCTCTTATTTCTTTCTAAATATGGTTACAGCTCATACCTCATTAGGTCATATTTCTGTTGTTTGAATTGTTATATTTTATTTTGTCATAGTACAATTAAGTTACTTTAAAAGGATATTGAAGCATGTATTCTAACATTTCCTTTTCATTTCTTAATATTTTAGATTTTTTAATAGTTCCAATGTAATAGAACTAAATCTTTACATGCTAAGATCGATATTCTGTTATATGATATCATACATATTTTCTTGTTTTAGGTATCCTTATCAGCAATTGTTTCTGATATTCTACATTTTCTGATTTTATTATTATTTTTTTCACCTCAACTCAGACTGAATTTGTCAAGATTGCTGAAACTACATCATCAAAGCTTAATCTGCTTGGCGGAAACCATAATCAAGATTGATTTTTTTTACCTTGTAAAAAAATTTGATTGGCTCTCAAAGGCCTATTCTGTTTTTGCTCTTTAGTCTGGAATGGGCCAATTTTGGTCCAAATTGAATTTTGATACCTCAGTTACTCAACATTTTTCTAAGACACACAGATGTTCACTTATATCCTACTGTTTCCACCCAGATGCAACAATTTCAGTCTTTCCTTTTTTTGCTTGATTTGATCCATCATCCATTTATTGGCTTAATTCAGTAATTCTGCAATGCTAGGTCCTGTTGTAAGGTTTCATATATCCTAAACATTGTCCACTGTTGTCCCAAATCTGTTTATATAAGATATCTTGCCTTATCATCAAGTTCGCATGGCTGGTAAAAGAGATACAGAATGTGGTGTTTTTTGGTACAACTACATACTGTGTATTCAGGCAACAAAAAATAATCTGTGGACTTTCATTAGAAAAAAAGAAAAAAATTTGACCTGTTGGCAATTGTGTTGATATTTAAGTTATAAACACAATATAATTATTTTGAAACATTTGAACATCTCCTATTGGCCTTAGTAGCTCTTTTACTTGAGTGTTTATTGAACTCTGGTCTCATATTGCCTTCTAATTTTAATTCTAAACTCCTCATATATTCCCTTGTTGTGCTGGTGTTTGATTAACTATCTCTTGCTCACAGTCCTATTGTAAAGGTTACCTAGCACGGAAAAATTCAAGGCAACAAATAGTAGAGCTGCGATACAGGATAAAAAAGTCTGCTGCAAATGTGGATAATGATATGCGATTAATCAACAGACTAGTTTCTGCACTTTCGGAACTCCTTGGTTGTAGAAGCGTTAGTAACATTCGACATACCTGTGCTACACTGAGTAAGCTTTCTTTCACTTCACATCAATATTCTGGGTCATTGTGTCATCATCTTCTGAAACGTACTGTAAACGTTAGAGAAAAAATAATCCTGGCATTTAGCTTCCAAATATTTCATTATGCTTGCATAACCTACTGTGAACGTTATGTTGCAATTAAGATCTTTACATTTGCTGTCTTTTATATTATTATACCATGTTAGATCATTATATGTCGTCTTTTGTCCTTGACACTTTGCATACATTTCTTTGGATAGTGCTACTTAGCTGCTTAGAGTATAAGCCATCTTGCTTTAATGGGAAGCAGGGGCAGAAGCGGGCAAGTGTGGCTAGACTTTGGTGGGAGAAAGGGAAAGGAAACGAGAATTCATAACAGGGACATGTTTGAGTACATGGGAATTACAAGGAAACCACTGAGAAACTAATCTGCAGGGCTTCCAGTTGGTTTCTTCTTTGTCTTCCCTTCTCTTCTTTCTTTTTGATAAAAAACCAAGAAAGTTTTGCATTCATTCCCTGTCATATTTCCAACATGTTTGTGTGTTTTGAAGAAACGACATCAAATTCATTCTCAGATGTTTTTCTCAGAGTTCTAACTTGAGTGTGAAATGTTTTTCCTTATTATTATCATATAAACAATAAGAATATTTCAGACTACCCACCTTACTAACATCTATTGTGTTTTATACATTTTATGTTTCTATCAATCTTCTTGTCATTTGTTTATACATGTGGGAACTACAAAAGTTATGGTGAAACTGCGAGGATCATGTAGTAGCAACATGCTTTGCTCGAGAATGAGTGGGTTGATGTGTTCTTGTGCACCCTTACTTGGTACCTGTGCCCTCGGGTAGGGGGGACCTTATTGAATCCTGCAGGGTGTCTTTTGACATGTTTATACTATTCTGGAGAAATACTATATGTTTAGTATATTGGCTTCTTTTTTATGTCTAGGGAAGGTGTGGTTATAAGTTATAGCTTTGGTAATTGTATTGCATAAACCAATTCTGATTGTTGCTTTGAGAAGAACTTAGTGCGTGCTATATGCCTGGCTTCTCCAAGCTTTTTCTCCAACTATCCATTTTTTCACATGGTACATACTATACAGTCTGCTGATTTGTTTTCCTAAGAAGCCAAAATGCATTTGCTGGGTTTGAAATAAGTTTTCTTACAAGTTTGCGCCTGTATTATGTGTCTGGGTAGTGCATATGCACTTTGGTCATCTAAATGAGCTCCAATATAAGTCTCTCTCAAGTTCAAAGCTGTATTTCCTTGCCTTTTTTTTTGAAAAGTATGTTATAAATACATGGTTTATACAATAAGCATGTTATTATTCTGTCGTATCATTGCATTGAAGATCTTTCATTTTGGAAAACTGAGGTTCTGCATTTTTCATAATGTGTGAACACAGATATGGCTACAGAGGTTTCGCAGATATGTTGTGAAACACTGGTGTCTGCTGGTGCAGTTAACATTTTACTAAAGCAAATCCACTCGCTCAATCGTGGGGTCCCTGATCAGGAAGTCTTGAAGCACATACTCTGTACTCTGAGAAATATCATTCGTTATCCACAACTGCTTCATGTGTTGATCAATACTCCTCAATCAGTGGAAATAATCTTCCAGGAGCTGCTAAGGTTTGTTCACCTTGTAATTAATTTATATAACAATGTTTCACAAACTAGTCATACTTGTGAAAATTAGGTCTAATTGCAAAAGTAGAGGTAATAATAGTATATAGATATCACTAGATATTGTGAATTAGATGGTTAAATCCAAATAAGTATACCAAACTAAGATTTTTAGTAAAATCCCTTCAATGCACTATGGACAATGTTGGCGTTCTGAATACTTCTGTTATTTATATATCTATATAAAGTAACTAAAGCATATTCTTGGAGATCCTTTGGACCTCAACTTTTCACTCCTTTTCCTTCTCTTTTCCCCTTCATCATTTTATCTATTCCTACTTCAGTCCTATTATCTGATTTCTGCCCGGACATACAATTTCATCGTAATCCGCGCCAATTGACCTAGGTCTCCACATAGCAAATGACAAATGTTAAATTCCAATTTTGCCCTTCCTTAGAACCATTTGTGGTCACTAAATTAGAGAAGGCATTCCTTGGATGGGAACACATTGGCCACTATGGAATGGTATTAGCATCAAATAATAGTGAGATGGTTGGAACTGAATCAATCCATGGTGTTAGTCTTATCGCAAACATGGTCTCAATAGCAATGTCATTCTATTCCACCACTGATAATGTCGTTGATTGTATGATGGTTATAACCACTGAAATTTTCCTACAATATATGATATCCTATTTTTTATTGTTAAAATAATAACAATTATAACAATATTATAATAAAAAAATAAGTGCTATTCTCCCAATCATTGTTCATTTGATAAAATTGTGATGAAAATATTTATCTTTTTATGGTTGTACAATCTCTTTTGGAGGGCTTGTGCGAGGACCCGTGCGGGCGTGTGTTTAGTCCCACATCGGTTATTCGCTGGGTAGATCTTGGGTACTTATACAGGATCAAGGAACCCAAATAATATCTTCCGGCTAGCCATTTTGGGTGAGGTCTTGCATTGTTACAAATGGTATCAGAGCAAACCTGCCCATAACCTATGTGGATTATGGGACATTGCAGCACGGATCCATTGGGGCTGACCACGGGCCAATCATGGTGTTTGTGATTAGATTTGAATAGATATGAACCCTTAGCCTGACGAGGACGTCAGGGCTTGAACGGCAGGAGTATGTGAGGATCCGTGCGGGTGTGTGTTGAGTCCCACATCGGTTATTTGCTGGATAGATCTTGGGTATTTATACAGGATCAAGGAACCCAAATAATACCTTCTGGCTAGCCATTTTAGGTGAGGTCCTGCGTTGTTACAGATTGTTGATGCAAAAAATTGAATTATAAGAACTACGATGATTTCCATTATTTTATACCTATACTATATTATTACATGAGAGTAATATGCTATTTAGATTCCATCCGTCAAATTTTGTGACAAGAATTCTCTTGAGTCATCTTTGTGCAAATATCCATGGAAAAATATGTAAGAAGTCAAATATATAAACCTCGTGTACTCTATTTATTTCTGCGCTCTCTCTTATCTACATAGTTTCTCACATCAAATGGACTTTATTTAAATGATCTCTACTCATCTCTTATTCGGATCCCTATTGTGAGGACCCATGCGAGCGTGTGTTTAGTTTCACATCGGTTATTTGCTGGGTAGATCTTGGGTACTTATAAAGGATCAAGGAATCCAAATAATACTTTTCGGCTAGCCATTTTAGGTGAGGTCCTGGGTTGTTACAAATGGTTTCAGAGCGGACCTGGCCCATAATCTGTGGACTAGGGGACACTGTAGCACGAATTTATTGAGGCTGACCATGGGCCGATCGTAGTGTTTGTAATTAGATTTGAATGGATTTGAACCCTTAGCTTGATGAGGACGTTAGGGCTTAAACGGAAGGAGTATGTAAGGATCTATACGAGCGTATGTTTAGTTCCACATCGGTTATTTGCTAGATAGATCTTGGGTACTTATACAGGATCGAGAAACCCAAATAATACCTTCCGTCTAGCCATTTTGGATAAGGTCCTGAGTTGTTACACAACTAAACTCTTTTAAATTTAAAATAGGCAAAAAAAAAATCGATACTCCTTTTGTAATCCACATATTTTCTCTCTCCTATCCTTTAATCCTTTAAACTGTTTTACTTTATTTTTTAATATGCATTACATGTGTCTAATTGCTAGTACAACATTGTGAAGGGAGCCAGAAACCATTATAGTTTAACTTCAAGTTTAAAAAATTTATGTGGTTAAGACCTTTATCAAATAATTATAAGTTACCAATCTAATATGGTGCATAACATGGCGCCATAAGAGTGGCCCAAGCTCCCGTGCTTACCACCAATCGGAACACCAAAACATCAATTGGGATGATTCCATACTAAAGATCCGATGTAAGAGTTTTGCCTTAGGCCTAGAATTTGTTTGATTTTTTTATCATTGTTACTTCAGCAATATATTATAAGGGAGCAGTTAACTCGAGCATTGGTGACCATAGATCCATGGTTTAAAATTAATCGCCGTTATAATCACATTAGGTCTCTCTCCAATAATTAGGGCTGCAAATGGGTCATGTTAGACTGTGGGATGCTTGACCTCGACCTGACATAGTTTCATGTTTGGATCTTAATTTAGGGCTCGAATCCAACACATTTGTTGATCGGATTGGGTTAGGTTGAGCCTATGGAAAAGATTTTAGACCTAATGGATGAATCATATTGGGTTGGGTCAACTATGACCTAGACCTAACCCGAGATGTCTTGATGCAGGTTTGAACTGAGCCAAGTCGGCTCTACAGTTTAGGCCAAGCATTTAGTTATCATTTTATAACTAAAATATTGCAATTGATAATTAAATATAAAATTATTAAAATTTTACATAAACTACAAAGCCAATTTAAATATGAATTTCCATTCCAAAGCTTTTTTTTATAATTTGTCCAAGAAAGTGATCACTGCTAATATACAACAATTTTAAAAAATAAATACTTGTATACTTGAGAATATTATATATTGGGATCCAGCTAAACAAACAATGAATGTTTAAACATAATTAATGAAAATAGGTAAGAGGAGACGAGCTTATTGAGATGAACGAAGAGGGATTAGTTTAAAAAGGTTCATTCGATGAGTTGAAAAGATATTGGGGGTGAAGAAAATGAGGTTTTATATACTTTGGGTTTTCAGGTCGGGTTGGATTCAGTTGGGCTAGATTGGTCTATTTTTTGTTGATGAAATTAAACCTGGATATTATATTGGTCGGGTCAGGTTGGATCAAGTCAGAAAAGATAATCCAAAATCCAGACCCAACCTAGTACAAGTTTGCAAGCTACATTTTTTAAAAATAAATATTTATATACTTAATATTACAAATAAGAATCCACCTAAACAAACAATGAATATTTAAATATAATTATGTGAAAATAGGTGAGGAGATTGGGTTATTGAGATGAACAAATAGAATTAGTTTAAGTAAGGTTCATTTAGTGAATTGAAAAGATATGAAAATGAGGTTTTATATAATTTGGGTTTTCAGGTCGTGTTTGATCCAATTGGGTCAGGTTGCTTCAAATCAGAAAACATGCATCCAATTTTTTGAGCCCTAACCCGACCCATGGGTCTCCAAAAATGTGGTGGGTCAGGTGGTTGAGTCATTGATCAACCCAACCCTTTTGCAACCTTACTAATAATAGAAAAAAGGACAATAGTTATTATAATGGTATTTACAATTATAATAATATTTCAAGATTCAATTTTATTTAACTTTTTATAAAAGTGATTTTATAACAGTGATTTGGATAACATTTGTCCAATAAAATATTGTTATATTTGCTAGAAGCATGGTATGATGTACCGATCGGTACAGGTCGGTACCGGGCGTACCGTACCCGTACCAATGGATACCGGTATCGGTACGCCAGTGTCGGTACGCCTGACATACCGCATACCGTACCGTACCGACATTCGGTACGCTTATGCTAGTGCGGCTTCGGTACGGAGTTCGGTACCGGTACGGCGAACCTTAGCTAGAAGTATGCTCTAGAAGCCAATGTGGCTGATGCATATTTGTAATCTGGGACATAAATTTTTAATTTGACTCTTATTAATAAATAAGATTGGGCAATTTGTTTTTCATTCATGTTTGTATGTATCCATGAATCGTCCAAGAAATTAATAGATGATGATACATATTCTCAAAGAGTTGAAAATTTGAGGCATGTGTTATTAGGAATTAATTTCTAAATGCTCCTGATCGATGGATCCATCACGAGGGACGGTGATCGATCCGCTGAGATTAGTGCACACATCACTTAGTCAGATGGACGAGTCTCGAGTTCACGGTATAGAGACACTGGAGTGATTATGCCAGTACTTGTTAGAGAACAAGGTACTGAGCGTGACCAAAGAAAGTAGTCACATGGATGTCTATCCACTCGTCAGTGACTACTTATGCTGCAGTTGTATGACTGGTGCTTTGACCTGCGATGCCTCAGCTATTCACTGTGAGGTTGCTGTAGTTTGACGAGCATGTGAACTTGGGCCCTAGCCATTCGGGTCCTTGTAGTACGAATTGGCTGCAGTAAGTCCATTTCGAAATAGGGTTGCATCTAGATGGAATCTATCGACCTTGATAGATTAGGAGTGATCCTATGTGATTTATGAGATTGAGTTCGATAAATTTTTGGTCAGGTATTTTGGAAAAAGAATTTTCCATATTTCAAACTGGAAGTCGAATAAATCTGACATATGACAGACGATGAAGTTTGACGAGTTATCCATAACCTCCATCACGTCGGGATCCATGATAGAGGGACTGTATCATACGCTAACTGCACGTAGAGGTTCAGACATTCCATTCTGCTGGGTTGCCATCACATACTGCTAGGTGTCACTAGTAGATTGTGAGACTCGAAGGCATTCACTTGGCGATCAGTGAACCCTGAGAGTAGAATTGAAATAGTTTAGTCCACTGAAAGGAGCTTCAGTGATATTGAGATAGAGATCTAATTGTCTCACTACCAGTCAGAATAGAACCTACGGGGTCACACAAATAGAGAATTTAATTAGTCAGACTATTATAATTGTGATTTTGAATCACAATAGAAATCAATCATCAATATGATTGGAGATTGAATTAACCCACTAAGTGTTAGTGAGTTAATGGAAGAAAAATTAAGTGGAATTGATTGCAATTGGATTGCAATTGGGCTGTTTAAATGAGCCAAATTAAATTGAGTTCGACCCAAATTGATTTGGGTTCATGATTGGGTCAATTGGATTAAACCAGGATTTGTGCGGACTCTAAAGTCCACATGGCACTCTATCATGCATGACGCCATAGGGATTAATCCCAATTGGATTAGGCTCTAATCAATTGATTAAGTGGACACTTGGCATTTATCCAAGGATGGGTTATTTCGAGAAGTTTGTCTCCTACTCATGATAGACTTTGGAAAAAGCCCTAAACCCAAATTTATTTAAAGGACCCTTGAGGCGTTATAGGTATGAGTTCTCCTCTTCCTCTCCACGCCTCCTTCCCTCTTCCCTTCTTCCTTTCCCACGGCAGCAAGAGGAGGCCCTCCTCTCTCCTCACGGCAGCAATGTGAAAGGTTTCTTCTTCCTCCAAGTGTTGGAAAGAAAAGAAGAAGAAGCAAAGGAAGAGATCAAATCACGCCAAGGAAGAAGGTGTTCTTGCTTACGTCAGCCCCTTCTTCCTCTTCTCCTTCTCCACGGCAGCAAGGGGTGCTCTTCATCCTCTTCTTCCATGGGTGCAAGGAAAGGAAGATCCATGGTTAAAGCTACATCCCTCATCTTCCTCCATCGTGAGCAAGGTTGAAGAAGAAAGGGTTTTTCTTCAAAGAGGTATGCTGCAGATTTTTATCTTCCAATCTATTTGATAGTCATGGGAGGTCTTTGCAAGGAGCTAGCACTCCGGTAAGACCTTATCTCAGATGATTAGATCCTCGTGTGGATACCTGTAGAGGCCGGACATGTGTGCGGCTTAATCAGGAACCTAAAAAGATCATCAGGCTGCGGTGTTCATAAAACCGCACAAGGTTTGAAGATGGGATCTTCAAATCGTTATCTCTGAATTTTGTTTCTATTTACATGAATGTTAATCAACCTCCTTCAGATCTTAATCTCCCTCCCTCTTGAGTTCAAGGATCTTCTGGATTTGGATTCAGAAAAATTTTTGAACTCTACAATTCTTGGCACGTTCATACGATGAATGACGCCTCGTGCGGTATTCCGCTGCAATTGTTGCATCACGCGGGGCGTAACTCAGCAATATTGGTGTTGTATAATTTATCATTCTATATATAATTAATAAGTACCCATCACAAGGGTTGGGGCAACTAATGTTTGGTCAACTATGATTTTGATGGGAATCCACTATATTAGAATAATGTAGTTATTGAGACCCTTGTGATCAATGGAAAGAGCAAATGTACAGTGATCGCTTAAGTTATCAATCAATGTAACCCTATGCCCAAGAATCGTCTTTTATGATTACATTTCTTCATATTACTAGCATCCAATTACATGGTCATGATCTGGAATAAGTTTTTGTTTTTAGGAACTATGAGGGACTTTCGTGCTTGATAGGTGAATAAATTGATTGTTGAGTAATTTAACTTAATTTTGGTATAACCCATATTACTATGTTGCTTTCCTCAAATTTGTAAATTGTTTGCATTTGATAAACATGTTGTAAATATTTACTCCTATGATGTGTCTAACTAATTCTGTGACCATAATGTTGTTGGTTAATCATGTGATGATTGAAATACAAATGATTCTAAAAGCATTTTTGATTGTGATAGTAACCGATAGATGATTTGCTTATGCTCAGACTTCATTATGGTATAATCAGGAGGTGAAGTTAATGGTTGTTTTCCTATAAAATTCACTTTAAAAGTGTGATAGGATATACAATTATTCAAAAGCAATGTATCTGTTCAGGCCTAGATTTCTAGTGTTATTCCATTACAATGAACCCCTATCAAAATCATTATTGGTCATTATAATGGCCATAATGACTATTATTTGCCACGTAAGATGTGATTTCAAATTTGTTGGCATTATAGCAGAAAATATTGAAAAAAAAAACAATGTAGTCTTCCAACTCATTGTCCATGTCATAGAAATTATTATTTTTAGGTGGTACAAACTTCTCTAGAGAGAAAATTAGTTAAAATTTTAATTTTAAATATCACACTTTATTTGGAGAAGTAGTACAAATGCGAATAATACCCATTATTTGTGTTATAATGGGTTGTTATGATACAAGATAGCCATTCTTCAATATTGCATATACAACATAATGGAGGTCAAAACTGTCATATCTGTTATTTCATAATTGGTGTGGGTTCTTAGTGATAATGCCATGGTTCATCGTACCGACCCGAACATGGTGGTACGGGACACTTGTACCGGTAACTAGTATGGGTGGTGTATCGATATTCGGTACGTTGAAAAGATTCTGTATCGTACCAACACAGTGTTAGTGTGGCACTTGTACGGGATCCAGTACCGAGACGGTGAACTTTGGATAATGCTATATTAAAAATGAATTTTTATTTAAGAAAATTTTGTCCTTATTATATTTATAGATTGCACGTAACATGAGAGAGTTCACCGTTTCTGCAATCAGTTTATAGTATGAAAGGATTTTCTTTTTATTTTTTTAGAGGAATATTATGAAAGGTACGTTGAACTTGATATTTCTTTGCGAGTAGTTTAAGTGCTTTTTCTCCTCTTTCACTCCCGTAAGAAATTATCAAAAAACTGATTGGTTGTGCTTAATATATGGCAACTTTTTCTAGACCATTAGAGAAAAAAGGGTCGTTAAATCTAGACATAACTTCACATAATTGCCTTCATTTTTGCTAAATCTAGACCATTAGAGAAAAAAGGGTCGTTAAACAGTTTGTTGCATTTTGTGTGTAAAAACAAAACTACTGTTATCTTACACAGTTTGTTAGGTTTTTGAAAAAATTGATAGTTTGTTTAGTTATTAATAGATTGGTTTTTCCTTGACAAATATTAACATATAGATGGATAATTTCTTATTTGTTTTGAACTTAGTAAAACTGTACATTGATCACGACACAATAAGTTTCCTCATATTGCATATAAGTTTAGTATTATGGTTGATATATTGTTGCATAGTTGCAGATTAATTATCAAATACGTACGCAGTTCATATTTTTTTATTGTCATATAAATTATTCTGGTTCCTTATATACTCTTCTGATTGGGTTCAGCTTCCTGTGCATCATGGACGGGCTTTGGTAGCCACCAGTAAATAAATTTTCACCATTGCTTTTTCATTCTTATAACTACTTTATCAATTGCCTCAGGAACAAAAGTGAAGGGTTTTTTATTGCAGCTGAGCTTCTGAAGAAAATGTGTTCAATACAAGAAGGCCTTGCTGCAGTTCACAATTTACAGGGTCATTTAAGGAGATTAAACTTTCTTGCTCAGGATCTTGAAAGGAAGACAGAGCTGCAGAAGAGGTGAGACAACATGCGATCTTTTCATTGTCTCAAGCATATAAGATGTACTGAATATGTTGATATTGTACCTGCTGCCTCCATTCATATAGGAATGCTCGCCTGCGTGCTGAAAGGGACATTACCATGCGAAGGTTTAGAGAAACTGTCAACCTATTACTTCTAGTTGCAGATGATAATCAGTGACAAAATTTGAGGCTTTTTAATTGCCATTTTGTGGAGATTCCGTCCTGATTAATTTCAGGCTTCTAAATGCTATACATGAACAGCCATGTACATGATAAATGGTACTAATCTTAAGTGCCAAACAATGTAGTACACTAAGCTGTTGGTATCTGTATATGGTGTTGATGCTTAAAAATGAAGCCTTTCATATTATCATTGATAAGCCATCATTGGTTGGATTGTGATTTTGTATACACTTGATGGAAAAAAGCAGGCAAGGCAATATGATTGTTGGATTCCAGCAGTACTCTAAAATCTTTGACATGGCTCGAGTTTATACAAGTTGAACGAATACAACGTAGTCACCAAGCTTGTGGTAAGCCATGTTGGTTTTGTAAAGTTTCATCAGTAAGAAGGATGACAATTCGTTTAATGAGATCTGGAGCACCTCATGGATCATCTCCCTCTTTCACATAAAGTCCTCTAGCTCATGTCGTCTGGAGAGTTCTTTTGAGGGCGACATGTTTGGCTAATCTTGTACCGCACGCAATATATAGCCAAGCAACAAGAGTTCCTCTCACAGAGTAATAACAATCTTACATGCCAGCAATTTATTTTGTGAATTCATTGGAGCCTTTGATCATCTATGTGCCTGCAGTTTGTTGAGTCACCCAAGTTATTGATCACCGGCGTGGAGAGGTGTACTGAACTGATGCTACTTACATACTGTTAATGTGGCTCGCTTCAAATTGACATCTTGTATGATTGTGCTGAAACGACTATTCAGTATTCAAAATGAAATGACAGCACTGCAAGCAGTGTCATAGCCATTAAGACAGGCGCAAAAGCATGCCCACTATTTGGCCTTTCCATGCGCTCTCATCTTAATTTTCTACTCAAAAGTTCTTCTTATGCCGCAGTTTGTGATAATAATGACTTCCCGTTGTCTTTGAATTCACCAGAGGAATTTGTAATACAATTTCTCGGTTATGGAATGAGAACTCCTTAAGGTCTAAAAATCAGATGATTAGAAGTTTATAGTTTCAAATTTAGATTTCTCTCTTTGATATATTTCCTTTTTCCCTTTTTTGAATCTTCTTTCTTAAGTGAACTCTATTCAAATCAAAAAAATTTAATTCCAAGAGAAGCATAAATCATGATTTTGAAATTGGAAACATCAATGCAACCTTAGAAACCATCGTCCATACTTATTAATAGCAAATAATTTACATCAAGCCACTCAACTCATCTGCCTCGGTTGCATCTAACTTTGAACAACCATGAGTTCTTGCATTAGCTAAGAAACTAGAGTTTATGCTAACAAGTACAGGCTCCAACCCTAATAATGCTACATGTCATACAGCATCAACTATCAAGTTCAAGGCTTTGTACATACTAGTGTACCATGCTGGAAAGACAAGATATTTGATAGGACTAATTGGTGCTAGAAGAACTTCTCGAACATAATCCTTGTTGAACTAAGCTGAAACCCTTAGATTCCTTTGGGTGGTACTGCTGAAATTTCCAGACTTAAGGAGCCATCAGAATCTTCCTGAACTCTGGCTTCCTATTAGCAAAGCATTCAGAACTCACTAATGAGGTGATCCAGACTTGATCTGATTTTACTGGTTCATCATCGTCATTCTTGTGCCAACTCCAAAAGGCATGAGTCTTATTTATGATCTCCAGCTCACCATGACCAAAACTTGCTTCACGGAAAACTGACCAGTCTGGTCTTGGCTGAATATATCTGATAAGTACAAGAGGAATTAAGTAATTATACTACAAAAAAGATATCTTCAGAAGCTCAGTAATTTCACCATGAATATGAAGGTCACAAGTTCTAGTAATATAATTAAGCATGATGCACCATGCCAGGGGAAATGCTGTACCTTTGAGCCAGACCCTCCCTGTTGCCTCCATCTCCAATAGTTATATGTACAGCTCCACAAGGGTCCAAGCCACCATTGTAGACACGTTCCTGAAAGTGTGAAGTGCAATGAGTGCCTTACTTCGAACAGGAGTGGGAAAGTAAAGAGTTACATGTCATCCAGACATACTGAACGTTCATAAGCATGCACATGTCCAGCAACAAGAATATCAACACCGGCAGCATAAAGCAAGCGTTCCATCGCAGCCCTCATGCCATCCCCTTCGCCTTGATGAGCCCAGTTGCTGTTATACCATGGTGCATGCAATAACACTAGCAGCCATGGTGTCTTTTCTCTGTCCACCTTAGCAAGATCAGCCTGTAACATCAAAAGGAAATGGATTCTCTCTTCATCCATATAAAATACTAAACCATTTTCTTTTCTTTGAATTTCTATGCAGTTGAATTAGGAAAAACATAAAAGGAAATCCAAGCCCTAAATCTGAGAAAACCGAAGAAAAACTAATTGTTTCACTAGGTGAAGTAAGAATACTAATTCTGGGGCAGGAAATGTTCATTGGAGGGAGACATGCACTCTGGCTAAAACGGAATATAGTATCTTTTATTTTCAGACAGAGTTTAATTGACACAAAAATTTCAGCATATGAGCCATAAGATGAGGATGCATCATTATATCAAGAAATGTGTTTACAACGTTAACTGAAAAGTCAAGTAGGTAGCGCCTGCAGGAAGTTAATAATGCTTATGACCAGTTCTTACGAATGATTGTCCTTAGTACAATATTGCCGGAAACTAAGGGAGAAGCGAGACAGATTCTATTCTATTTTCAAAATTTAATTCCAATAACAAATTATATGTTCACATCTATATTACACGGTCGCCCTGTAAGGCTAGTTTGATCTTTCTTCCAGAGAACTGGAAAAATTTGTTGCTTTCTACTAAGTTTCCCAGGCTACAGAAAGAAATAAAATAACCATGAGAAAAGTGAGTTAAGAAGGATATTTAAGCTTCACAGTAGGAACTATAAAACAGACTAACCTTAAGCCAAGCATACTGATCTGAGTTTTTATCATAATCTGTATAAGAACCGAGCATAATGACATGGACTCCTGCTACTTCAAAAGAATAATACAGGTTTGATGTAGATCCACTTTCTGTATAAGGCATCTTCCACCGAGCATTGTATGCTTGAAATCCAGGTTTAAAGATTAATATTCTCTCCTTCTCATGGTTTCCTTCTGTTACCATCCATGGTCTAGCACTAGCAAGTGGCTGCACCAGTTCGCCAAAAGAATCCCATAGATGCTGCTGGTAATCAGCATATGAGAGATCCCCTGGAACAAGTTGCACATCATACTTGCACTGAGCTACGTGGTTTAAAGTTGATGTTGTCCACCCTGTCTGACCAAGATCACCAACTACAGCAAATGTTATAGGAAACTGAGAGGGAGGGGTCTTAAGATGAAATTCTGGTCCTCGTCCCCCGCACTGATAATAATAAACTGTGTCATCTTTAAGAGGTCCAATAACAACATGGTGTATTTCCCCTGAACTATACAATAAGTAATTATAGGATGTGCTTTCTCCTTCAGAGGAATAAGTGTACTCTCCAGGTGAAGTTCCATATTTAACAATAGAAGGAGAAGTTTCATCATCAGTGATCCATGATATTCTAATCTGTTTTTCCCCGGCCAAAGAAATGTGAACCTGCAAAAATATAGAAAAAAGGTTGCTGTTGAAATAATTTTTGCCTCCAAGAAAATATGAGACGTGAATGATATTTATAACTATTACAAAGGACGTTTTTGATCCTACCGAACAGGATTACTTTTCTAGTTTTTCTAGTAAAATGAATAACAATTCAGAATCCAAGGCATCCCAGGGTTGGAGCTTCACACATTGCATATATTAGAACCTTACAAAAGTCAAGCACACTGCCATATATCATGCTTAAGTATATTCATACACATTCGCAAATATTTAGACAGACAGCATTACACTTATCGTCATTTTTAAATCTTGCCAATCTGTGGAAAAGATGCCATTTTTTTATTCATTGCATTCCTTTTTTTGGACAATGGCATGCTAAACCCGCAGACAATCTGATCCCCATAAGTGAAAGTGAATATTGCCAACATCACACTACTCCTTGTAAAATGATAGCCGATTCTCAGTGAATTTAGCATGAGCATGGGAGTCACAGTAAAAATAGCAAGAGGTAACCATGCCCAATTCCGAAACTAAACTGACAAGATGATTTCAGAGTCTCAATGCTTCACCTGCAACGCAAAGTATTCTATCCAGATCTCCAATAAATGGGGATCAGATCCCAGCCTAGAGAACAACAACGGCAGAAATAATCATTTCGGAAGCTTGTCAGCCTAAAAGCCTATGGTTAATTACCACTTTATAGTTTTTTTTCTCGAGAAAATCACCCCTATACAGGGGAAATTGACATTTTGAATTTTTAAGCGCACCTGCTGAACAAACTGTCACCAAAATTAACTTAGTTTTCTATCAAAACATTCAAAAATAGTGAAAAACATGAAAAAAAAATAAAAATCTGCCCTCAGTACATTGAAACTGGGAATTTTGAGTTCGAAGCAGTTCCTGGATAAATAGCACCAGAACCAATTAGGAATTTTCCATCAAAACATTCTAAAAATAGCCAACAAACTACACTAAAACCATCAATCAGCGACCTGTTCCACAAACTAGAAACAATGAGAGCAACAGATCCGGCGAGCGACGTTCCTAAATAGGATCAGATCACGATCCAAACCTCAAACAAAGCGATTTTTTTTCTAAATTATCCGCAGAAGGCGATCGAAAACTCACTTGCTGGGGCTCCGAGGACTGCTTCCGCTTCCATGGAAAAGTTAGGGCTTTCCGGGGCTTGGGCCGGACGTAATCCTCCCCTATTCCAGCTCCAATTCCAGTAGCTACCGATGAGATGAAGAACAGAATCGCCACTAATATCACTCGAAATTCCATCTCTAAATTAATTTATTTTTCCTCGCTTTCCTCTCAGAATATTTCCATCCAAGAAAAACAACAGGCCCCCCGGAGAGTAAGAAGGCGAGAGCTCGCTTTCACACACTCCCCAAGCGGCCACACTGCCCTCGTGAAAGATGCCGGCCTTGTAACTGAGTTTTGTCGACTGGGACCGGGTCGTATCCTTCACATGAATCCACCGTTGGATCATCCACTTGTCGCTCTGAGATCTGCGCTACAACAGGATTTGGATCGCTTTGAGATATATGCGGTGGGTTATCCAACGGTGGATCCGCGCGAAGGAAAGTGATACTTTCTTTTCCCCCGCAACCCGCCAACCGCCCCGAAAAACCCAAAAAAGCCACCCTCTGTAGTCACCTAGTTATTGATTTTATAAGAAAATATATACATATATATATTGCAAATTCTGAACAAGTTTATTAGCATTTAAGTAGAGACCAGCGGCAAGTTAAACAAATATAAAATATAAACACACACACGTTTAAATATTAAACATTCACTAAATATACATCATTTATTTTAGACTTGTGCACATGAACGAAATTGTCAGAAAATTCCAAAACATATATTATTTTACAAAAAAAAAAAAATCTAATCCAATTTCTTTTTTCTTTTTTTTTTCTGCAGGATCAATCATTAGGTAGTTTTTTGGTGGAACAGAAACGCCAATGCTATTGGATTTCTTTCATAAGGTACGGAGCATGCGCAAAATGCAAGCGATGCTACTTTATGGTTGAATGAATGCATAAGACAGGAGATCACGCAGCTCATATGCCCAAAGCTGCGCCGCCCTTGGCCGTTGTGGTCTTAAGGTACTGGGGCAAACTCGCTTCCCATACATGCTGGAATCATGGCCGGCTCAACTCTAGGCGACTAAGGCGGTCGCCTAAAACCCCTGCCTAAAAAAGGTCCACCGTAGAAAAGGCCTTAAACATAAAATAGAAAAGAAAAATGTCTCTCTTATGAGTTCGCCTTAGGCCATTCCACTGCAGGAAAGGCTTTAAAGACAAAACGATCTTAGGCTCCCAAATATATTGGGCCGCTTCTTGTTGGAATGCGTCCTGCTCAACATAACAATCCATTATAAGTCGACGAATGCAACTGACCTTTGATCAAAAGCATAATACTGTTCAAACTCATCAGATTCGGAATTTATAGCTGCCAAAAACTCAAAGCGTACTCTAGCAAGAATACTAATTAAATATCAAC
Source organism: Phoenix dactylifera (assembly GCF_051530095.1). Classification (NCBI taxonomy): domain Eukaryota; kingdom Viridiplantae; phylum Streptophyta; class Magnoliopsida; order Arecales; family Arecaceae; genus Phoenix; species Phoenix dactylifera. The sequence goes on along the minus strand of NC_143190.1, from coordinate 36,216,091 downwards.
CATAGTCAGGGAAGCACAGTTCTAATGCAGGACTGCAGCAAAATTCCCCACTGGCAAAGATTAGCAAAATTGCGAAGCCTCTATAAATTCTGAAGCATGCTTTATCATTCGCATTGATAAGAAAAAGCACTTGGGATGGAGAATTATACATGGGCACTTTCCCCTGATGACCTAAAAAATGGTCAAAAACTTCAAATCTCTGCAAAACAGGCTGCTCGAATGGAGAATACATCAGACAATACAAAATTAATAGCAACCTATTAGCGACCAGACAAGTATTCTGCTATTCCAAAAACTTCAACGAGAGAGAAAGAGCCAGCCTCGGGCCTAAACTTTATTTATTCTTAATCAAACTTTGGACGGAGCCTACATAAAATTTGATATGTTTTATCCAAATCCGGCCCATGATCAGTTTTTTTTTTCTTTTTAAGAGATATCTGACCATACGGAAATACTTTTGATACATTGTATCCTAAATTTCTTGAATAATATTGACCGTCTGATCTTAATCAGGTGGTGCAAGTTCCTATAGGTCAAATAAAACAATCCCACCGGTGAACTTTAATTTAACTTTGTTGCTGGAAATTGGACCCGGGGGCGATCGTCCGTCGAGGAGGGGGAGCGGTCGGTGGACACAGGAGAGTGGCGGTCCGTTGGCGGGCGGCGTCCTCCGTCGGGGTGCCTGCAGAAAAGCCGGTGGCCGGGTTTTCCGACGCCGGCCCTCCGATGCTTAAGTCAGAGGGGGCAAACTGTGTATTAAGGGAGAAAAGAGAGCAGTATTTCTGGAGTTTTCTGTGTCCAACCCCCCTTTGAGAAGCAAGGGTTCCCTTTTATAGGGGGTTTCAGTTTACCTGTGATGTGATTGGGCGAGACCGTCGTACGGCTCGGTATGTTGCTTGGACTGGCACGCGATCGGGTGAATCATTGCATTGATGTCGGAGGTGAGGCCGTCGTACGACCCGAGCTGGCACGCGATCGGGTGAATCATCGCATTAATGTCGGAGGTGAGGCCGGGGTCAGAGACTTATCACGGCTGACAGGACTCTGCTGAGCTGATTTGCCGTAGAGAGCTGAGGATCCGTAGATAATAGGAGCCATGCGCATTAATTGTTGAGTAAGCTGGAGATTCGCATTAATTGTTGAGTGAACCGGGGGTTTGCAGAGGTCATGCGTAATAAATGCTGGGGCAGTGGCAGGATATGGCCCTCGGCCGAACCTCGGAGGGGTACGGCCGTAGTAGGTAGTCGACAAGGACAGACCTCTGAGGTCGGGAATTCTCCAGATCGGAGGTTTTGAGGTCGGACGTTCTGAGGTCGGGCGCCGACCTCAGTCGCCCAAGGTCGGCAGCTATGCGGCCTTCTAGAGGCGGGGTTACTATATTACTGGGGGAAAACTGTATTCCCCCAACACTACCCCCGACTTCCGAGTTCGAGCAGCTTGCAAGCTCGGACGCGGGAAGTAGAAATTGTCATTGTGGTTATTGAAGCCGAAGGGGATCACGTCCGCACCCTTACGCGTCTTGAAGCTTTTATAACGGAGTCTGCGCCCTTTGGCACTTCGAGGTTGCTTTAGATGGCGAACTTATAACGGGGTCTGCATCCTTACGCATCCCGAAGTAGCTACAACGGGGATAGCGCCCTTTGGATCTCCGGGATCACTTCGTACGGCGAACTCATGATGAGGGTCCCTGGGCCCGATGGGGCGGCGCCTCGATCTCGTGGTCGAGGCCCCCCTCTTAAATAGGTATGCTGTTTCGTGCTTCAAAATGAACACGCGGCATGATCCGAGGTCGGACGTTTCTGATCTCGTTTTGGCAGGATAGTGATCTGGGGAGGCTGAGGTTATATCGGCGCTCCATGTGTCCTTGAGGCTTATTAAATGAAGGGAGCGGGGGTGACGTCCGCTCGTCTTTTAAGGCGGTCCGGTTTTGTGGACCCATGATGAGGCCGTGAGATCCGATGGGACGGCGCTTCGATTTTGTACCCGACTTATTGATCTGGAGTGAATGCGGTGCTTCGGCTTCCGAGGCCGACACGTGGCGCAATCTAGACGGGGGGTGGGAACCGAACCCGCCGATCTGGGCCGTCAGGGGGGTCTATATAAACCCCACGAATCTGCCCTAAGAGTTCTATTTGGTTGCTTTTCATTTTTGCCGTTTCCACCTTCACTCCACCTCTCGACAAAATCTTGCCGACGGTGCCCGAAGCGATTTCCGGCGGCTTTTCCGTAGGTTTCCACCCTGTGTTAGCTAGGGTTCCTCTTCCTCCTCCTCCTTACTCCCTTTATCTTTAGTTTGTTTCATTTTTCTGTAAAATGGGTCTTGGTCCAGATGAGGTGGGGTCGAGTTTGTTGGGGGAGGAGTTGGAGTTAATCCGCTCCCGGTTCTTCTTCCAGCCCGGATTTCGTCTCGAAACTGCGGGGCCGGAGGATAGGGCGACGCGGCCGCCCCCAGGTCGGATCGCGATTCACCGCGAGACGCTCTGGGTCGGCCTGCGGTTCCCTGTTCACGAGTTCGTGAACAACTTGCTGGTGGAGTATCAACTCGTCCCAGCACAGCTTGCTCCGAACTCATGGAGGACCATAATCGGGTTCTTATCCTTGTGTCTCGGGCACGGGATCCCGACCTCGGTGAGTATTTTCCGCCGGTGTTTTTTATTAAAGAAGAACCCGGCGGATGCGGGGTGGCTATACTTCGCCTTTCGGGGCAGTATGTCACTCTTTCAGGGTGCCCCTTCCTCTATTCATGAGTGGAAGGGGAAATTTTTCTTTCTTGCGTCCGAGGTGCCGTGGGGGTTTAACCCGAGGTGGGGGCACCCTCGGTTGAAAGCTCTCAACAGACTCTCCGAGCCCTCGGGGAGGGAGCTGAGGGTCTTGGACGCCCTGCGAGCCCTCGGGAAGGGGTTCAACCTGACCGAGCTCCTACGGGAGGACGCCTTGGCGAGCGTGGGCTTGAGTTCGGCGCGCCCCGAGGGTAAGAGTAGTCGCATTGTTTTGTTTTTATCTGTTTCCTCTTCTCACTAACATTGGTCTGACACTTAAGAAAATTTTTGGTTTCAGACATCCCCCACATGCCGACCAGCAACACGTCCCTCTTCTCTCGATTGAAGAGGCGGGAGGCCGAGGCCGGGGGGGCTATTCCCCAGCCTCGGAAGAAGTCGAGGTTGGCCGGTGCTTCCACATCGGCCGGGACGGGAGGCCCGGAGGCGGGGGCCTCCGCGGTTGATCAGGGGCGGACACGGGCCGCCGGCGATGCGGGCCCAGCGGCCCCTCCCTGTCCCGCCCCTGTCGCCCAGCGGGGGGGGGGGGCGACCGTAATCCGCTTACGGCGCTCGGGGCCTGAGCCGACCAGAGGCTCCAAAATCAGAGGCCCCGAGGTCCCTAGCTCGGACGAGCCGAGCTCTTCAAGGGTCCCGAGGGAGGAGTCGGCCGAGCCAGGATCCCCACTCCTCGAGGGGAGCTCGGCCATCCACGACGCCGATGTCGCACGCGCCGTGTTTCGGCGTACGATGCTTCCAGCGGACCGGGCCGAGTTTCGGAACTTGCCGCTGGAAGAGGTTGTCGACGGTACTTACCGCAATACCGCTCGGGTAAGTTACTTTCTCAATTTTCCTAAGACTACTGGCGAATATGTTATGTTTTTCAACTCTTAATCGCTTTACCCTTTTTCTCTTGCAGCATATCCACGAAGTCGACACCCTGGTATTCATTGCCCAAGGGTGTCAAGAAGAGACTCGGCAGCTTAGCCGGCAATTTGAGCTGGCTAAGAAGAGAATTGCCGAGTTGGAGGCGGCGCTGGCCGAGGCCGAGGCGCGGAGGGAGGCCACTGAGGCCGGGCGCCTAGTAATGGTCGAGGTGCTTGAGGAAGAGAGGGCTACCCATTCCTTGGCCAAGTCAGCCCTGCGCGCTTCGGAGGCGCGCCTGGGGGAGGTCCAATCCGAGGCCGCGGGCCTCAGGTACGAGGGCGGGGTCCTGCGCCTCAAGGTCGAGCAACTGGAGGCTCGGGAAAGGAGGGCGCTCGAGCGAGCCGAACATGCCGTAGACTCCTTCAAAGAATCGGAGGAGTTTCGCGACATGTTAGAGGAGGAAACCGTCGACGGGTTCCTCCGGGGCTTCGAGAACTTCCGAAGGCAGATGGCCCGGTTCTGCCCCCAGCTCGATCTTTCGACGGTTCGTCCGAGGATGAGGCTGGGTTACAACTCCGATTCTGACGACGTTCCCGCCGCCCCGGCATCCGAGGGGGAGTCGGCCGAGTTGGAGCAGCCGAGCCTGCGGTGGCGGTGGCCGAGTTGGAGGGTGTTCCCGAGGCACCCGCCGAGGCCCCTGCCGCAGACCCCGAGCCCGTGCCTGCTGAAGACCCTCCAGTCATCGCCATAGATGACCCCGAGGGTGACGCCGACGCGACCGCCGCCCCTTAGGACTTAGATTTATTTCTTCTTTCCATTGTAATCGAGGTCGGCCTTCAAATTTTTGAATGGTCGACCTCCAATTCTGTACTTAGCCTTTTGGCATTTCATCAATGAAAAATTCCTTTTGTCACTTCGCGTTTATCTCTCTTTGTCTTCCTTTGTTGTAAACGAGGCCGGGAGTTTAACTTATTGTTTTACCGACCCTTAACATAGCTTTCGAGCTACTTGATAAAGGCATATTCTTTTTTGATTATGTTTCGCTTTTCCGAGTTCTGATTACACTAACCAGAGGGAGCTCCGAGCTTAGATTCTTAGAAAACTTTCCTAAGTCCTGCAGCTCGGATTTGAAGATTGCAGAGGTCGTCGTGTTTGGCTTTTGGATTTTTGAGGCACCGAGCTCGGGCCTCAGGCCTCCGAGCGGGGCCGTGCTGGACTTGCATAGGACGCTATCTGGGGGTCTCGCCGAGCTTTCGAGCTCGGCTTTCGGACCGTAGGTCCATAAAAAGGTTAGTGCTGTCCCTCGAAGGAGAGCCAATAATCAAATCGTCGCCAGGGCTTTCATAGTTATCGCCCTTGGACCTCGCCGAGGTTTCGGCGAGCGGGGTCAGAACTTGTAGAGAATATCTCGGTCTTCTTGAGCTCGATCAGTACGCCCGCGGTCGAGGTCATCTTCATAGGTCGACGTTGGGGTCTCTGCGTATGAGGGCCGAATTGGGCCCTTGTGCCTGAGGGTTCACATAAGTTGTCGCGGAGGTTATCGGTAGACGAAGCATGCTTGAGGTCAGTAGACTAAACCGACTTGCAGGAGCAATGCGACTTTGGCCAGAATAAGGTCCCGATTTTAATCGGGATGTCGCTGGCAATATGTAGATAAATATAACAAGGCAAGCATCAAGTAGGATGTACCTTTTGCATTTCCAAAATTGCGCTCCTCGTAGCGGAGTGGGTGGCCTTATTTCCTCGCCAACTTTTCGGAATCATTCTTTGACTTTCGGAGAGCTCGGGCTTCTCATGGACCCGATGGCGCCCGCCGAGGTTGAGGGGGTTTGGGAATGCTCCATTAATCTGCGACTCTTCCCGAGGTCGAGGGAGTTTGGGACTCTACGGTCGAACCTCGGGGCATCCCGACCTTAGTCGAGGAATCTTGCGTCAGGTCGATGGGTCTGGGAACGCTCTATCGACCTGCGATACATCCCGAGGTCGAGGGAGTTTGGGACTCTACGGTCGAACCTCGGGGCATCCCGACCTTAGTCGAGGAACCGTGCGCCAGGTCATGGGTCTGGGAACGCTCTATCGACCTGCGACGCTTTCCGAGGTCGAGGGAGTTTGGGACTCTACGGTCGAACCTGGGGGCATCCCGACCTTAGTCGAGGAATCGTGCGCCAGGTCGATGGGTCTGGGAACGCTCTATCGACCTACGACGCTTCCCGAGGTTGAGGAAGTTTGGGACTCTACGGTCGAACCTCGGGGCATCCCGACCTTAGTCGAGGAATCGTGCGCTAGGTCAATGGGTCTGGGAACGCTCTATCGACCTGCGACGCTTCCCGAGGTCGAGGGAGTTTGGGACTCTACGGTCGAACCTCGGGGCATCCCGATCTTAGTCGAGGAATCGTGCGCTAGGTCGATGGGTCTGGGAACGCTCTATCGACCCGCGACGCTTCCCGAGGTCGAGGGAGTTTGGGACTCTACGGTCGAACCTCGGGGCATCCCGACCTTGTCGGGGAATCTTGCGCCAAGTCGATACTTTATCGTCCTGCTACACTTTCCGAGGTCGAGGGAGTTTGAGACTCTACAGTCGAGCCTCGAGGCATCCCGACCTTAGTCGAGGAATCTGAGGATCACAAACGACCCGACATTAGAAGAGATAATCATAATCATTGAAGAAGACAAATCATCATAAGGAGGAGACTGAGTCCATGTTCCTGATTGTTTAGAACCCCTAGGGATTTCATTGGTAGTACATTCGTAGATTCTCGGAGTTCCAGCTTCGCGGAATTGGAGTCCCTTCGAGAGATTTCAACTTGTATGCTTCGGGTCGTTGTACTCGGGCGATTTGATATGGCCCTTCCCAATTTGGGGCGAGCTTTTCCTGCTCAGTTGGTTGAGAAGCCTCGGTTCTCCTGAGGACGAGGTCCCCCACTTTGAAGAGCTTGGGCTTGACTCTGGAGTTGTAGTATTGGGCCATTTTCTGTTGGTATCTTGCCATGCGGACCCGGGCGACCTCTCATGTCTCTTCAACGAGATCCAGATTATTTCTGAGTCGGAAAGAGTTGGAGTCGGGGTCGTAATGCTCCACCCTTGAAGAAGGGAGGCCGATTTCCAGCGGGATGACAGCCTCTGTGCCATATGCTAGGTTGAAGGGGGTCTCTCCTGTGGGCAATCGGAACGTAGTCCGGTATGCCCAGAGGACGTTGTACAAGTCCTCAACCCACTGTCCTTTGGATCGATCAAGCCTAGCCTTGAGTCCCTGCAAAATGGTACGATTAGTTACCTCAGTTTCTCCGTTTGTCTGGGGATGGGCGACCGAGGTGAAGCGGTGGTCGATGCCGAGCTCGGAGCAAAATTCTCTGAAGTGGACGTTGTCGAACTGTCGGCCATTGTCAGATATAAGGATACGGGGGAGTCCGAATCTGCAGATTATGGACTTCCACACGAAGTTCCGCATCTTTTGCTCGGTGATCCGGGCCACAGGTTCAGCTTCAACCCATTTGGTGAAGTAGTCGATGGAGACGACCAGAAATTTTCTTTGCCCGGTGGCCAGAGGAAAGGGCCCCAGAATATCGATCCCCCACTAGGCAAACGGCCAGGGGGCGATGATTGAAGTTAGCAGGGCCGAAGGTCGGCGTTGGATGTTGGCGTTCCGTTGGCACCGGTCGCACTTCCGAACGAAGTCCGTCGCATCCTTCTGGAGCGTGGGCCAGTAATATCCTTGCCGCAGGATCTTATGGGCTAACGCCCGACCTCCCAGGTGATTTCCGCAAATTTCTTCATGGACCTCTCGGAGGGCGTAGTCCGCCTCAGAGGGGCGGAGACATCTGAGAAGAGGAGAAGTGAATGATCGACGATAGAGCCTATTTTCATGTAAGACATACCGAGAAGCTTGGCGCCTGATCCGGCGAGCCTCTGTCTCATCATGAGGGAGGGTTCCGTCCTGGAGATAGCGGACGAACCCGTCGATCCAGCTCGGCTCGAAGTCGATGCACATGGTGGGTTCGGATTCCTCCGTGCTGGGTGTCTGGAGATACTCGAGCGTTGTTTTCTTGGAAAGCTCGCTCATGCGGGAGGTCGCCAGTTTGGACAACTGGTCTGCCCTGAGATTCTCCGCTCTGGGAATGTGCTGGATGCTGAAAGAGCCCAAGGCAGACGTGAGTTTCCGCACTTTTTGGAGATATTTCTGCATTGATGGCTCTTTTGCTTCAAAGTCTCCCTGGATCTGGCTCACTATTAGCTGGAAATCGCTGAAGGCCTTCAGATCTTCCACTTTCAGTTCCTTCGCCAATTTGAGCCCAGCAATGAGCGCCTCATACTCTGCCTCGTTGTTTGAGGCCGGGAACTCGAGGCATAAGGCTTGCTCGGCCACCACTCCATCCGGGCTGGTGAGGATGAGTCCAGCTCCGCTACCCCCGAAGTTGAGGACCCGTCCGAATATAGGACCCATGGTAGCCTCGGGGTTCCCCCCATAGATGCAGACGGTAGCTCGGGGTCGTCTGGCAAGGTGCATTCCACGAGGAAGTCGGCGAGTATTTGAGCTTTAATGGCCGGCCTGGGCCGATATTCGAGGTCGAACTCCCCGAGCTCGACCGCCCACTTGGCGATCCTCCCCGCATGATCTGACCTTTGCAATATTTGCTTCATAGGCTGGTCGGTCAGTATGACTGTTGTATGTGCTTGAAAATAAGGCCGGAGTCTCCGAGCCGAGATGATAAGAGCAAAAATTGTCTTCTCAAGTTTAGAATATCGGGTCTCAGCATCCCTGAGGACCCGGCTGATGTAGTAGACCGGCTTTTGGAGTTTGTCCTCTTCCCGGACCAGGATCGAGCTTACTGCGACCGGGGAAACGGCCAGGTATAAGTAAAGAACTTCGTCCCGCTGAGGCTTGGTGAGTAGCGGGGGAGAGGCCAGAAGGCTCCTGAGCTCTTCAAAGGCCTGCTGGCATTCTTCTAACCACAGGAAGTCCTTTGGCCGCTTAAGGATCTTGAAGAATGGGAGGCAGCGCTCAGCCGATCGGGAGACAAATCTCCCCAAGGCGGCAACCCGTCCGGTGAGCCGCTGCACCTCTTTGACTGTCTTCGGAGGCGTCATCTCTTGCAGCGCTCGAATTTTCTCGAGGTTGGCTTCAATTCCGCGCTGGGTCACTATAAAACCCAGAAATTTGCCTGAGGTAACTCCGAACGCGCACTTTGCTGGGTTTAGCTTCATTCGGTACCTCCTGAGCTTGGAGAACGTCTCGTTGAGGTCAGCTACATGGTGCTCCGCCGCTCGGCGCTTCACAACATGTTATCCACATAAACTTCCATATTTCGGCCGATCTGGTCCTCAAAAATTTGGCTGACCAGCCTCTGATATATGGCTCCAGCATTCTTCAGACCGAAAGACATCACCTTGTAGCAATAGGTGCCCTTGTCGGTGATGAAGGCCGTCTTCTCCTCGTCTTCTGGCGCCATTCGGATTTGATTGTATCCTGAGAAGGCGTCCATGAAGGTCAGCAATTGATGTCCTGAGGTGGAATCGACGAGCTGGTCGATGCTTGGAAAGGGGGAAACTGTCTTTCGGGCAGGCCTTGTTCAGGTCGGTGTAGTCCACGCACATGCGCCATTTTCCATTGGCCTTCTTCACGAGGACTATGTTGGCGAGCCAGTCTGGGTAGGAGACCTCCCGGATGAAGCCAGCTTCAAGGAGTTTATCCACTTCCTTGGCTGCAGCTCGTTGTCGTTCCGGGGTAGAGCCTCTTTTTTTCTGCTTTACAGGTCTGCTGGTCGGCTTCACCTGGAGTCGATGGACCATGACCTCAGGGTCAATTCCTGGTACGTCGGCGGGCGACCAGGCGAAGACATCAGCATTTGTTGCCCAGAGATGGTCACCCAAGAGGGGGGTGAATTGGGTGTTTTAAACTTGTTGTCTAATTAAAAACAAAAAACACAAGTGTATGCGCTAAAGTAAAAATAAAGCTATAAGCACAGTCAATCGCAAACACGAAGATTTATAGTGGTTCGGAGCTTCCACTGCTCCTACATCCACTCCCCAAATACCTTTGGGAATTTCACTATAATCCGCGATTACAGTCCGGTAGTTTTGCGAGTGCACTACCCAACTCGTTGTTTTTACACCGGGCTAACAACGAACCCTACAATCCCCCAATTTAACCTAGGCTTGGGACGCCTATCCCTTGTTCCAAGTCCCTTGACTGGAACAAGCACAATAAACGAGTGTTTCACAAAGATTTGAAAGCTCTTAAGAAGGCAAATATATCAATGAAAAATAACAAAACCCGGAAGAACCCTTTTTGCCGTTGGAAGCGTGGGTAATGGTGGTTCTTCCGATGTGGATCGCGTTGGATTGAATGTGAGCTTTGAATGCCGAGTGGGAGTGAGTAGTTGAGCACGAAATCAGATGGAAAAGCTTGAATGCACTTGATTTCTCCTCTTGAAAGCACTAACTCCCTTGAACCTCTTTCTCTTTCTTCTCTCTTGAATGATCTTGTGTTAGGTTGGTGAGAAGTTGTTGGAAGGCACTTAAAAGCTCCCTTTTATAGCCCAAAAAGCAATAGATCCGTTAGACACAAAAATATGAACGTTTGAAATTCAAACAAACCTGCAAAAGTGTGTCAGTCGCGTCCCAGGTGCTCCGGAGACGTCTCCGCTTGAACGCGAGACGTCTCGGCTGTATAAAATTTCTTTTGACGTTGTTTGGAGTCGACTCGGCGCTTTACGGGGACGTCTCTGAGGAAGAGCAGCTTGAATGCCTGTTTTTCTATTTTTCTGAGAGAGTCGGCTCGGTACTTTACGGGGACGTCTCAGGATGTTTGCGCTTTTTGCATGGGGACGACTCCGCGACGTCGGAGACGACTCCGTAGTTTTATCACCGAAAAACAAGTCCTCTGGAATCCCCTGAGAGAGTCGACTCCGCGCTTTCTGGGGACGTCTCGGGAAGTTTGCTTTTTATGCGTGGGGACGACTCCGCGTCCTTTGGAGACGACTCGCGCGCATCCCTTGAAATTGGTCTTTCTGCCGCCTCTGAGAAGTCGACTCCGCAAAGTCGGGAGTCGACTCCGACCCTGCGAGACGCCTCGCCAGGTGCCGGGGACGTCTCCAGACGTGCCAATTCTTCCTGTTCGTGCCAGAGACGTCTCTGGGACAAACCGGAGACGTCTCGGCTGTCCCTGATCTGTTTTCTTCATCTCAAAAATTCTTCAATAAATCCTTGAAAAATATGGAAACTTGCCTAGACATTTCTTAACAATATTCTTAATTAAACACCTGAAATCCTCAAATAAATTGTTAAGATAAAGGAAATTATACTCTAGTGTTTTGTATTCATCAAAATCCATTAGGGGGTCAACAATCTTCCCCTTTTTGATGATGACAAAACACTGAGTATATGCAAAATTCGAAATTTAAACATATACACAGTATTTGATCAGATGTACAAGTATTGTGTTTTGGTTAGAGCTAGATACAGTGTGCATAATTCAAAATAGTCAACTTTCAGTTCTATCCTTATGCATAAGTATTGATCTTAGTAGCTCTTGAGCTATTTTAGCATATCAACTGAATTTGAATCAAGTTAAAATGTAAATTAATAAAATATTGATGCTAAAGACAATTGAAAGCTAAATACTTTTTGACTCCCCCTTTCTTTTTCAGAAGGGCAATTATCTTAAAGCCAATATTCTTCAATTTTATCTTTTCTAATTCAACTTTTAAGTATGAGTGTAAATTTTGTATTTTGTATTCCATATATTGGTTTCCATATATCCATATATTGGTTTCCATATATTGGTTCTAGGTTCTACTCCCCCTTTTTGTCATCAACAATGAAGGGGACAAATTTTCCTTAAGTACCTAAAACGCAATTCCTATTAGAATTCAGCATTCATATTATGATAAAGCAATCAATGATTTCCAAGTTATTGCCATCCATGAATTCAGCATTCATTTTACTCCTCCTTTGGTTTGGAATTCATTTCAGACTTTTTGAAAGCAGTTATCACAAGTTGTGCTCCCCCTGTTTCATATGCATTGATAAGTTGGCAGGATAGTGTCAAATTTGAACACTTAAAGTATGTTATGATATTTTTATGGCACATCACAGAATTAGCAGCATACACAAAGTTTGATACTACAGAATTAGAAACATACACAAAGTTTCAAAAGGAAGTGTATGAAATTCATATATCATTGCAATCATTTGAAGTCATTACAAGTTTGAAAAGGAAACCATTACAAGTATTGATTGCTAATACAAAAGAAGTTTCAAATAAGCCTAGGGTTTTACAAAAAGATGAACCCTAGATGTCTACAAAATGTCCTTCACCGGCGACGTTGCTCAATAGCCCTAACAGCTGCCTCTATAAATCCATTTATTGAATCCAGTAGAGTTCTAAACTGATCTCCCTGAGATTGATGGAAGGCTGCCACTAGTGCTTCAAACTCAAGACTTGCCCTTTCAATTTTTCCTCTAAGTTGGGCAACCACAGTGCCCACATTGCCTCTAGGGCTCGTCAACTCTTGAAGACCATCTGATATGTTCTTCAAGTCAGCCTGTATCTCAATTGATCTTAAGGTTTGACTTGTTCCCACATGAACCAATTCTGATGCTGTAGCTTCTATCTGAACTTTGATTTCCTTCAATTCTTGTAGAAGTGCTTCATGTGAGGTACGGATGGGAGCCAACTCAGCAGAGACTATTGATCTCATCTCTTCCCTCATATGCTGGCATATCACAGATGCTAGGGTGTGCATCTGCTCATCTGATAGAGTGAATGGCCCACTGACTGGAGGAGGAGGCACTGAGGTGGATGGTCCAGCCGAGCAGGAAGGTACATCAGGAAAAGCCATGGGACTATGTGGAGGTGAGAGGTGGTCAGGCTCCTGATGTGGGATCTCAGGCTCTATGGTTTGGGATTTTCTTTTAGGGGCCTTAACCCAAGACCCGTTTTTCTTGTGAAACTCCATCCTATGTAATGTGCTCTAATTGTAGTAGTCAGTGTTTCTTAAAGGTTTTGCCGGCTCATTTTCTGGAATTGGAACCTTAAAATGTTTGAACAGTAGGGTAAAAATCATCCCATATGGTATGCTAAATCTGGAATACCTATGACATATGGAGATGTAGTTCAACATGAGCCTAGGTAGGTTTAGGGGAATCCCTAGCAAGATATGGTGCATAATAGCTAAGTCTCGCTCCGAAACGAAATCGAAGCGACCTGTTTTTGGAAACAAGACCCGGTTAACTATGCTCAAAAGCAATCTCATTTCAGCATTGAGGTCTTGGGAGTTAACTATGTCAAGAGGGCCGCAGTCCTCTCTTCCTAAAAGTAGGTTTAGGGCAATCTCCCTTTGGGGATGTGAGGTCGGAGCCTCACCGTATTTAGGAATTTGTAATAAGCTAGATAGGATATCCTCATTGATTTCTATCAATGTCCCTCGGACATATCCGGTATACCCCGAGTCCCCTAAGGCCATATTGCTAAACATTTCTCTCACTAGGCCGGGATAGGTTGACATATTTAGGGAACATAGGTATTCCCAACCTTGGGCTCGGAGTCTCTCTCCAATAGAGAACCCCTCACTAGCTAAAAATTGGAAATCAATGTACCTACCCGTGGTTACTGTGCGATTTGCACAGGAGAGGGTCATGGTTGGCGGAGCAACCGGAGGAGACGGCGCGGAAGGCTCTTCCCTCCGTTCCTCGTCGTCGTTCGCTACTCTAGGACGCCTCCCACCCGTTCGTCTAGCTCTCTTAGGTGCCATGGATTGAAAATCTAGGGAAATGTGGAGAGATTTTGGTTCGGTTTGTGGTGGAGAGCAAATGGAGGCTAGGGTTTGTGTTTTTGTTGGGGACGAAAGAAGATAGCTCGGGTCGGCTCGAGCTGTTTCGACCTAATTTAAAAACTTTCATTCGGTCCCCGAGACGTCTCCGCGACTAATGCGAGACGTCTCGCTGGGGGGACGTCTCTGTGATTTGCCAGAGACGTCTCCGGCACTGAAAAATTTCAGAAAGATTTCTATCTTTTCTCAATTTATTTTATTCAGCCACAATAATCAGCGTGATTTCTTTTGGTGAATATAGAGTGAGTTTCCCTGTGATCCTTCCCTTCAATAATACATCCTATAAAAGTTTGATAATGATTTTTGAATTATCAATATTGAAATGAGGAATGTTTGACCAAATTTCGAATGCCTATGAAATAGGCTCTGAAAATATCTCCATGAAGAGTCCAAGGGAGGGTAACCATCCTCCGGAAAGTCAAACAATTCGTCATCTAACTTTGATAGATTCATGTTTTCACTTATTAGATATTAGGTTTGCTATTTGTGACCTTGAAGTGTAGTATTAGTTTGAGTAGCATTCACATGTATCTCTAGAGCTTACAAAACATTGCATTACAAATTCAATCTATTTGCTAGGATCATACAAACACAAAGCATTCCTTAAAAAGTTGAACCTATCTTTACAAAGGGGCTTTGTAAAGATATCGGCCAATTGATTTTCAGTACATACATACTCAATCATCACATCATTTTTCAGCACATGATCCCTTATAAAGTGATGCCTAATCTCTATGTGTTTTGATTTAGAGTGTTGAACAGGATTTTTTGTTAAATTAATTGCACTTGTATTATCACATCTAATTGGTATGTTGTCCATTTTGATACCGAAATCTTCAAGTTGTTGCTTAATCCAAAGAACTTGGGCACAACAGCTTCCAGCTGCAATGTACTCAGCCTCAGCTGTGGACAAGGCAACTGAATTCTGTTTCTTGCTAAACCAAGAAACCAAATTGGCACCCAAGAATTGACATGTGCCACTTGTGCTTTTTCTGTCGAGTTTGCACCCGGCAAAATCAGCATCGGAATAAGCAATTAAATTTATATCAGATTGTTTAGAATACCATAAGCCTGCATTAGATGTCCCTACTAGATATCTGAATATTCTTTTAACAGCTTGCAAGTGTGATTCCTTAGGACATGCTTGGTATCTAGCACACATGCAAATACTGAATAATATGTCTGGTCTACTAGCAGTAAGGTAAAGTAAAGAACCTATCATACCTCTGTACAATTTGCGGTCTATACTTTTACCTTTTTCATCTTTGTCAAGCTTGCAACTTGAGCCCATGGGTGTGCTGATTTCCTTTGCATCCTTCATCTTGAACTTTTCCAACATTTTCTTGATGTATTTGGACTGACTGATGAAGATGCCTTCCTCTGATTGTTTTATTTGTAGCCCAAGGAAGAAGTTGAGCTCACCCATCATGCTCATTTCAAATTCTCCCTGCATTAGCTTAGCAAACTCTTGACAAAGACTATCATTAGTAGCACCAAAAATTATATTATCCACATAAATTTGCACAAGTAATAAGTCATTCCCTTTTTTTTTTAATGAAGAGGGTTTTGTCTACATTTTCTCTCTTAAACTTATTTTCAATTAGAAAATTACTTAATCTTTCATACCATGCCCTAGGGGCTTGCTTAAGTCCATACAATGCTTTATGCAATTTAAAAACATAATCTGGATGTAAGTGGTTCTCAAAATCTGGAGGTTGTCCTACATAAACTTCCTCCATTATATAACCATTTAAAAAGGCACTTTTTACATCCATTTGATAGAGTTTGAAATTCATGAAGCATGCATATGCCAAAAGTAGTCTAATAGCCTCTAACCTAGCAACAGGAGCAAAAGTTTCATCAAAATATATCCCTTCCTCCTGATTATATCCTTTGGCTACTAGCCTAGCTTTGTTTCTTATTACTATTCCATCTTCATCTAGTTTATTCCTATATACCCACTTGGTGCCTATAATTGAAACATTAGGGGGTCTTTTCATTAGAGTCCAAACTTGATTTCTTTCAAATTGGTTTAATTTCTCTTGCATAGCATTTATCCAATTTTCATCTTTTTCGGCTTCTAGTGATTTAGGCTCTATCTGTGAAACAAATGCAAGATAATTACTAGTGTTTCTTAAAGAGGATCTTGTCCTTATCCCTTGTGAAGGATCACCAAGGATTAGATCCCTTGGATGACCATGTGCATACCTCCATTCCTTAGGAAGATCTTGATTTCTCGTTGGAGGTTGATCTTCTTCACCTTGCTGAATTGTATCTTCTTTGATCTCGTCCTCATGTTGTTTGTCTTGTATGGAGAATTCCTTCATTCTGTCTTCAAGTATACCTGCATCACCATCTTCTTCTTTTCTAGAAGAATCTCCATTAGCTTCATTAAAAACAACATGAATGGATTCTTCAACAATGAGAGTTCTCTTGTTGAAGACCCTGTATGCTCTACTAGATGAGGAATAACCTAAGAAGATCCCCTCATCTGATTTAGCACTAAATTTACTTAGATTGTCCTTTCCATTGTTTAAAATAAAGCAGCGACAACCGAAAACATGAAAATAGCTTATATTGGGCTTCTTATTTTTCATTAACTCATAAGGTGTTTTCTTTAAGATAGATCTAACTAAAGCACGGTTTAAAATATGACAAGCAGTATTTATTGCTTCAGCCCAAAAGTACTTTGGTAGATCCGATTCGCACAACATGGTACGAGCCATATCTGCTAGTGTGCGATTCTTCCTTTCTACCACCCCATTTTGTTGGGGTGTCCTAGGTGCCGAGAAATTGTGATTGATACCGTTTTCTTCACAAAATTTTTCAAAATGCTGATTTTCAAACTCGGTACCATGATCACTCCTAATTGCTTTTAGTTTAAGATTGAGTTCATTCGAAACCCTATTATGAAACTTGATAAAAGCGGGAAAGGACTCATCTTTGTGTGCAAGAAATGAAACCCATGTAAAACGTGAAAAATCAACAATTACAAGACCAAACTTCTTACCCCCTAGACTAGCAGTTCTAGTAGGTCCAAATAAATCCATGTGAATTAGTTCTAGGGGTTTTGATGTTGAGACTATTTTTTAGACTTAAAGGAACTTCTTGTTTGTTTTCCTAGTTGACATGCAGCACAGATTTTGTTCTTTTCAAAGTCTATTTTTGGTAGTCCTTTGACTAGGTCTTTTGTAATCAATTTAGAAATTAAATCCATGCTAGCATGCCCTAACCTACGATGCCATAACCAGCTAGTCTCATTGACTTTGGCATCCATGGCTACAAGACATTGGCCATCCTTCATGGTGAGATCATCAAGATCTACCATGTAAATATTTTCACGCCTATGTCCCGTAAGTATGATTTCATTATCAACTGGACTACTAATTATGCATAGTGAAGATTCAAAAGACACTTTAAAGCCCTTGTCATAAAATTGACTTATACTTAATAAATTATGTTTTAATCCATTAACTAACAATACATTGTCAATAAATGAGGAGGGTGATATGGAGATTTTACCAACGCCAATGATTTGACCTTTAGCATTGTCTCCAAATATGACTACTCCTCCTTCTTTCGATTTTAAGGTGACGAAAAGGCTCTTGTCACCGGTCATATGCCTTGAGCAACCACTATCAAGATACCACATTCTCTTTTTACTCCCGGCAAAAAGGCATACCTGCAAAATAATCATGTGAGGCCCTTAGGTACCCAAGTTTTCTTGGGTCTTTCTTGGTTAGTGTAGTTGGTTCCCTTAGGCACCCACACTTTAGTTGTGTTTTTACCCTTTACAAATGTATTCTTGTTAGTTTGAATCTTTCTTTGAATGCAAGAATAGGCTTTATGTCCACTTTTCCCACAATGAAAGCATGTAGGTTTTTCAGTTTTGATATCTTTTGCTTTCACAAAAAAATTCTTTAGATATTTTTGTTGTTTGCTAATTTTGTATCCCAATCCGGCTTTATTAAAAACAGCTCTTTGATTGGATAGAATAAGATTTAATTTTTCAGAGCTATGTGTAAATTTCTCCACAATTGGTTTGTACTTATGTACCTCATTTTTAAGATCCAAATTTTCTTTAGCCAATTCTTCCTTATCATTTTTAAGGGATTCAACATTTTGTGCAAGTGAGGTATTACTATTGAGTAGGAATTTAACTTTTAGATTTAATTCCTTAATGAGTGTTTTTGCCGTTTCATTTTCAATGCTAAGTTTTGAATTTTTATTTTCTAGGTCAATGGTGTTAACATTTTCAAAGCTCTCCTTCTCAATCAGTAAGTTTTCAATGTCATCCTTTAGTTTTTGATTGGAGGCCTTTAATTCTTTATTTTTTGCTCCTAACATACTACAATCACTCATGAGCTCTTGGAAGGCTTCATATAATTCTTCTAAAGTAAAATCTGTAGTTGAGCTTTGACATACCTCATCGTCGTTGAATGCCATGAAACATAAGTTGGCGGTCTCTTCCTCAGAGGAGGATGTGTCACTATCATCCCAAGTTGCTTTCAACGCCTTCTTCTTCTTCTTTCCGTAGTGCTTCTTCTGTTGAGGGCATTCGGAACGGATCTGTCCCGGTCTCTTGCAATCATAACATATGATTGGGTCTCTTTCCTTTTCTTTTTCCTTTTCCCAATCATTTCTCCCTCCAAACTTCTTTCTTGGAAAGGGTTTCTTTCTTCTCATAAATTTATTGAACTTCCTTACTATTAAGCCCATGTCCTCATCTTCGCTTTCTTCTTCACTCTCACTGCTTTCTTCTTCACAAACACTTGAAGTAGCCTTGAGTGCGATTGTCTTCTTCTTTGGCACATCTTCTTCATGTTGCTTCATTGTGAGCTCATGCGTCATCAATGAGCCTAATAGTTGTTCAAGTGCCAATGTGTTGAGGTCTTTAGCTTCTACGAT
This sequence comes from Phoenix dactylifera, assembly GCF_051530095.1. NCBI lineage: Eukaryota > Viridiplantae > Streptophyta > Magnoliopsida > Arecales > Arecaceae > Phoenix > Phoenix dactylifera. The sequence goes on along the minus strand of NC_143190.1, from coordinate 36,197,730 downwards.
CGCCATGACCTTCGCTTTCCAAGCTTTTGGCAAGGACCTGAGAATTTTACTCACAAGTTCTGGGTTAGTGTAAGATTTACCCAAATTCTTTAGACCATTTATTATATCAGTGAAGCGTGTGAACATGCATGAAATGGTTTCGTTGGGTTCCATCTTAAATAACTCATATTTGTGAACTAGAATATTCACTTTAGATTCTTTGACTTGATTGGTACCCTCATGGGTAACTTCAAACCTATCCCATATTTCCTTGGCGGAACTACAGGTGGAGACTCTATTAAACTCATTCACATCTAGAGCACAAAACAATGAGTTCATAGCTCTAGCATTGAGTTGAACCATCCTACTATCATTCTCATCCCAATCCTCCTCAGGTTTGGGAACTTGAATGCCATTAACTATGTGAGATGGTTCGTGTGGTCCCTTGATTATAACCCTCCACAAGGCATAATCTTGTGCTTGAATAAAGATCCTCATTCTAGTCTTCCAATAGGAATAATTTGTCCCATTGAAGAGTGGAGGTCTATTGGTAGCCTGCCCCTCAGCAGGAACATTGTTGAAGGGTGTTGCCATCTAGATCTTTGGCAAAGACGGTTAGGTCTTCAAGAAATACACAGAGCACCTGCTCTGATACCACTTGTTGCCCAGAGATGGTCACCCAAGAGGGGGGTGAATTGGGTGTTTTAAACTTTTTGTCTAATTAAAAATAAAACACACAAGTGTATGCGCTAAAGTAAAGATAAAGCTATAAGCACAGTCAATCGCAAACACGAAGATTTATAGTGGTTCGGAGCTTCCACTGCTCCTACATTCACTCCCCAAATACCTTTGGGAATTTCACTATAATCCGCGATTACAGTCCGGTAGTTTTGCGAGTGCACTACCCAACTCGTTGTTTTACACCGGGCTAACAACGAACCCTACAATCCCCCAATTTAACCTAGGCTTGGGACGCCTATCCCTTGTTCCAAGTCCCTTGACTGGAACAAGCACAATAAACGAGTGTTTCACAAAGATTTGAAAGCTCTTAAGAAGGCAAATATATCAATGAGAAATAACAAAACCCGGAAGAACCCTTTTTGCCGTTGGAAGCGTGGGTAATGGTGGTTCTTCCGATGTGGATCGCGTTGGATTGAATGTGAGCTTTGAATGCCGAGTGGGAGTGAGTAGTTGAGCACGAAATCAGATGGGAAAGCTTGAATGCACTTGATTTCTCCTCTTGAAAGCACTAACTCCCTTGAACCTCTTTCTCTTTCTTCTCTCTTGAATGATCTTGTGTTAGGTTGGTGAGAAGTTGTTGGAAGGCACTTAAAAGCTCCCTTTTATAGCCCAAAAAGCAATAGATCCGTTAGACACAAAAATATGAACGTTTGAAATTCAAACAAACCTGCAAAAGTGTGTCAGTCGCGTCCCAGGCGCTCCGGAGACGTCTCCGCTTGAACGCGAGACGTCTCGGCTGTATAAAATTTCTTTTGACGTTGTTTGGAGTCGACTCGGCGCTTTACGGGGACGTCTCTGAGGAAGAGCAGCTTGAATGCTTGTTTTTCTGTTTTTCTGAGAGAGTCGGCTCAGTACTTTACGGGGACGTCTCGGGATGTTTGCGCTTTTGGCATGGGGACGACTCCGCGACGTCGGGGACGACTCCGTAGTTTTATCACCGAAAAACAAGTCCTCTGGAATCCCCTGAGAGAGTCGACTCCGCGCTTTCTGGGGACGTCTCGGAAAGTTTGCTTTTTATGCGTGGGGACGACTCCGCGTCCTTCGGAGACGACTTGCGCGCATCCCTTGAAATTGGTCTTTCTGCCGCCTCTGAGAGAGTCGACTCCGCAAAGTCGGGAGTCGACTCCGACCCTGCGAGACGCCTCGCCAGGTGCCGGGGACGTCTCCAGACTTGCCAATTCTTCCTATTCGTGCCAGAGACGTCTCTGGGACAAACCGGAGACGTCTCGGCTGTCCCTGATCTGTTTTCTTCATCTCAAAAATTCTTCAATAAATCCTTGAAAAATATGGGAACTTGCCTAGACATTTCTTAACAATATTCTTAATTAAACACCTGAAATCCTCAAATAAATTGTTAAGATAAAGGGAATTATACTCTAGTGTTTTGTATTCATCAAAATCTATTAGGAGGTCAACAGCATTGTCCTGCAGGAAGCTGACGAGGTGATCCCTCTCACGGACGCCAAGGCCGGAGCCGACCTGCACAGTTAGCTCGAGAAAATTTTCTCGCAGAAGAACTTGAACAAGAAGCTCACCGGGCTCTACTTGCTTCTTCCAGAGGTTGTCCCTTGCGTCCAGGGTTTCTATGGGTAGCGAGGGGCCCGTTGCCTGAGTCGGCGCCTCGGTTGGTTGCTTTACTCTGTGAGTCGCCATGTAGCACTGCTTGGCAACCAGCTGATCCCCGCGAACCTCGCCTACTCCTTGGCCGGTGGAGAATCGCATGAGTAGATGGCGGGTTGAGACCACGGCTCAGAGGGCATTTAGTCCTGGCCGCCCAAGGATGGCGTTGTAGGCTGAGGGTAGACGGACCACAAGAAAGTCCGTCCTCACAGTGCTTTCCTGGGGAGCGAGGCCGATCGTAACAAGAAAGCTGACCTCGCCCTCGACTGGGACCGAGTCTCCGGTAAACCCGACTAGTGGGGTATTAATTTTCCGGAGCTATCCTTCTGGTAACCCCATTTTTTGGTAGGCATGGTAGTACAAAACGTTGGCTGAACTTCTATTGTCAACTAGGACACGTTTTACATCAAATTTATTTACAATCATGGAGATGACCACAGCGTCATCGTGGGGGGTCTCAACCCCTTCCAAGTCCTCGTCCGAGAACGAAATGACTTCAGCAGTACGCGGGCGCTTCGGGGAGACTCCTTGGGCTGATCCTCCTGCCGAGGCTCCTCCGATTACATTGATGGTGCCGGCGATAGGCCTGTTGTCGTCCGGATTTTCGAGCGGTGTGGCGTTTTCCGCTGGCCTCCTTTCCTCACGTCGGTTCCTTACGAACCGATTGAGTACTCCGCGGCGGATAAGAGCCTCTATCTCGTCCCGGAGCTGAAAGCAATCCTCTGTGTCGTGCCCGCGGTCTCGGTGGAAGCGGCAGTACTTCCGGGGATTGCGGGGAACTCCTGTATCCCGCATAGGAGGCGGAGGTCGGAAGAAGTCCCGACCTTCGATTTCCATCAAAATCTCGGCCCGGGGAGCATTAACAGGTGTGTAATTCTCGTACCTCCCTGGGTACGTCCGAGGCCGCGGTGGGGACCTTGGTCGAGGTGGGGTCCTCCGTTGAGGTTGTCCCCGCTGCCGAGGCGGGCTTCTCAGTCGGGGGAGGTTCTTCTCTCGGCGGGGGGATCGGCTTCTTTGGCGGCCGCGCTCCTCGCGGCGTTTCTTCTGCTTCCTTGAGGCGGGCTCAATCGCACCCCGCCTGGAGGCGATTGCCTCCTCGGCCTTAGCATACTTCCGAGCTCGGGCCAACATCTCGGTGAAGTCGGCCGGGAAGCTCTTCTCGATGGAGAAGAGGAATCGATAAGAGCGAGCCCCAGTCTTTAGAGCCGACATGGCTATTGACTGGTCCAGCTCGCGAACTTCCCACGTGGCGGCGGTAAAACGGTCTAGATACTCCTTGAGGGATTCCCCCTCCTTCTGCTTGATATCCAGGAGGGAGTCCGACGTCCGCCGTTGGCGTCGGCTGGCAGCAAAATTGGTAGCAAACTGCCTGCCGAGTTGCTCGAAGGAAGATACCGTGCTCGGCTTTAGCCCAGAAAACCAAAGTCGAGCCGTCCCTCGAAGAGTCGCTGGGAAGGCCTTACAAAGTACGGCCTCCGAGGATCCTTGTAGGGCCATGAGAGCTCGGTAGCTCTCTAAGTGGTCGAGGGGGTCGGTGATTCCGCTGTAGGGCTCCACTTGAGGCATCTTAAACCTCGTGGGGACCGACTCATCCTCGATCTGGCGGGAGAAGGGAGACTTGGTGGTGAATTCAAAATCCCCCTCTTGTCTTGCCTTCTTGCTGTGGAGCGCTTCGATCTGGCGCTCCAAGTGCTCGACTTTCCTGTCGAGCTCCCCAACCCGTGGAATCGTCACCGTGGTTTGCTCCGGCTCACGGTGGTCTGGGGCTGATTCGGCTTCAGAGGGTTGGGGTCTTCTGTTGAGACCTTCCCCCGGCAGCTCTCTCTGGGGGGAGGCCCACCCTTCGTTGTTGGCCCTGGAGGAGCCATGAAGATTCTGGCCTGGGAGAATCGGGCCGTTGGGAGGAAACTCCGGCAAGACCTGGGCCTGCGGGGGGAGCGTTGGTAAGGCCTCCTCGCGCCGCAGGCCTTGAACGGCAGCGGCTAGGGCCTGAACTTGCTGCACCAGAGCATTGAATTGCTCCGGCTGGACCTGGGGAACCGGGTCAGCTGGAGTAGGCGAATTCTGGACGGAGTGTCCAGGACTCTGTGGGGGACGCCGGGAGATGTTGGAGGCTCCCTTACTTCTCAACTTCATGATCGCGACTCGGGCCCTTCCTCTAGCGCCAACTGTTGCTGGAAATTGGACCCAGGGGCGATCGTCCGTCGAGGAGGGGGAGCGGTCGGTGGACACAGGAGAGTGGCGGTCCGTCGGCGGGCGGCGTCCTCCGTCGGGGTGCCTGCAGAAAAGCCGGTGGCCGGGTTTTCCGGCGCCGGCCCTCCGATGCTTAAGTCAGAGGGGGCAAACTGTGTATTAAGGGAGAAAAGAGAGCAGTATTTCTGGAGTTTTCTATGTCCAACCCCCCTTTGAGAAGCAAGGGTTCCCTTTTATAGGGGGGGTCGGTTTACATGTGATGTGATTGGGCGAGACCATCGTACGGCTCGGTATGTTGCTTGGACTGGCACGCGATCGGGTGAATCATTGCATTGATGTCGGAGGTGAGGCCGTCGTACGACCCGAGCTGGCACGCGATCGGGTGAATCATTGCATTGATGTCGGAGGTGAGGCCGGGGTCAGAGACTTATCATGGCTGACAGGACTCTGCTGAGCTGATTTGCCGTGGAGAGCTGAGGATCCGTAAATAATAGGAGCCATGCGCATTAATTGTTGAGTAAGCCGGAGATTCGCATTAATTGTTGAGTAGGCCGGAGATTCGCATTAATTGTTGAGTGAACCGGGGGTTTGCAGAGGTCATGCGTAATAAATCCTGGGGCAGTGGCAGGATATGGCCCTCGGCCGGACCTCGGAGGGGTACGGCCGTAGTAGGTAGTCGACAAGGACAGACCTCTGAGGTCGGAAATTCTCCAGGTCGGAGGTTTTGAGGTCGGGCGCCGACCTCAGTCGCCCAAGGTCGGCACCTATGCGGCCTTCTAGAGGCGGGGTTACTATATTACTGGGGGAAAACTGTATTCCCCCAACAAACTTTATATTGATTAGTATATATCTATTCTACTAACTCAACTAACTCCTGGCCGTCTCCTTTTCAATCCATGATTTCCTGTCCTAAATTTTGCCAGTTAAGCCCAATATCGAAGTTCGAGCTGTTTACTAAGTAGTTGAATAGGTCTCATTATTATTGTTAAAACATGAGAGAATATATCTGATTTGTCACGATCTCGTACTTTACTAAGAAAGAAAGCCTTGAATTCATAGACCTATTAATATTTTAATGAAAATTATCAACCAGAACTTCTTTCTCTAAAAAAAATCGGATCATATAACAATAAATAATAAATCATGTCTGGTTTTTGAATAACCAATCTTGTACTTGTCTCTAACAACTTTGTCTCTTTTCAAAATTTCATCAGAGGCGAATTGTTTATATATTTATCAGTTCCTTTAAACATGTATTTTGATATGCCTTGCCCTAGCATTTTATTATTCAGGAGTTAGATTCATATATGCATACATATGAGCATGCATACAACATACCTACATACATGCACTAATAATCAAAGAATATTTTATAAATTATATAATATATCATAAATAACTTTAATATGAGTGTGGCAAGATCATTTGAACGGCACAAGGCAACATTGTACATCAAAGAAACATGAGAATTGAGGACGTTGGAAACGAGTACTTGATCGATTTACTTAGCATATTTTTCTTTGAGAACTCATGGAAGGATAGGTACGAGAAGATGCATGGCTTGTGCACGATCGGGCACAATCAGTCTCAATTGATTAACATGATATTAGGATGGAAGATGGGCAGATGGCGAGTCACAAGAAATCCACAGTACACTTCGCCAACCACTACCAATATGTACCAGCTATCAAGAAATTGAGGATCACCGACCGTCAAAAACTAGTGTGTTTGCTGATGGAAAGGTTTCGAAGGCATCGTTTTCCTCGAGGACTTGGAGACCGTGGACTGTGCTCCTTGGGCGTCGTCGTCTTTACAGCGTCCTACACTGTGTTCATGAATTACTCGAGTGGTACAACATCCCCACTTCACGACTTCTGTATCAATCTTTCAGAAAAACTGCATTCAGTAAAGAATATTTTTATTTACTGGAAAATCTGCTTGAGGGTGACAGTCCACTGTGGACAAAAAAATTCTTCCCCACCACATACTGCTATCTTGGCAATACAGTTCTAAACCATCCCTCATTCGGCGCGCCGATTCCGGAAGCCATTCCATTCCACAGCATCTCTCTCGTACCGAATGGTGAAACAGAACTTTCTTGCATTACTCTTGCACTTACGTAGATTGATGATTTCTTTCCAGCAGAAGTGTAAGAGGACTAGCAGATAAGTGAGAATATATCATCCCAACAAGTATGACCTTTTTTTTCTCGAAAAAGAGCTCGTGTGCATGTTTATCAATGATAAGGTTGACTTTTTGAAGTTGAGACTCATCTTGCAATGCATGTATCATATGGTTTGTTTAATGTTTCAAGTAGCTTTTGGTTTGGTTTGGTCATACCTCCAAACTGAGATCAAAAAGGACGACCACCCCTGCTTTATATATCCCAAAATTCCATACCAGCCTCATTCTGGCACACTGAGTAAGGCGAAACGGAGGAAGGGGAAAGCATGATCTTTGGTGAATTTGCTAGTAATCCCATGAAACCATCGTGCAGCATGCTGTTTAGTCTAGACCCAGCATTTACAGCAGCAACCTAACCAGGATCCAAGTTCTTGATAAACCTCATAGGCAATTATGATGCAAAAGGAGCCAACGAGATCTAACAGGTTATGTCACTGATAGCAGTTGAGGCATGGCCACGTCAAGAATTGTCTAAAAAATCATGCTCGGTTTCTTCTAGCAAATGTAAGCATCACCAGAGCTTAGAAACAGGGCACTTTCATCATTTCATAGCTCAACAGCAAGAACTATAAACAAACCAGACATTCAAGTCATAAGTTGGATTAAACAACCACACTGGGAGAGCTGTTCAGTCTTGCATGCAAATATTGGCAACAGTTGCAAGGAGCTCTACCAAAAAATTCATCACTGGGAAAGTAGGTACAAGTTTCATTTGAACATATGAATCTCTAGTATATTGTGCAAGAGCCTGGCTAAGGCTGCCAAGTGCTGATTGCCCATAATATCCACATAAATACCTCATTTCTAGTTACAAAAAGAAATGTTATTCTCTTCATATTATGCTTCGAGAAACAAAGTAATGGACTGCAGTTATCAAATGATATTTTGTAAATAAAAAAAATAAATGACAGGAAAATTTTTCTCTTGGACATTTTAAAAGTTCAAGGAATCATGGACATCAATATATTACTCCTTGCTCTTTAATAAGCATTAATGGTACCAGAAAAGAAAAAAAAATATTAAACATTTTTTTACCCACATTGACAAGTCATATAGATGTTGTAAGCGCAAGAGAGAACTCACTTGGAACGCAACTCTTACCTTGTGGAGAAGTCATCCATGCAGCTAGAAGTGTTTCATCCTTTAGACAATATCTTGATAGAAAGTGAAACACAATTCAAAAAAAGAACCTGTTTAGATTTATATATTGGGGCATGTATGCTATTGCATACTAACAAGGATGGACAACCAAGAAATAAACCGATTAATGATTATACATACAGGAAGTAAAAAATATATATACCTGCTTAGACCTAAGCCATAAATTAAAGTGTTGTCACCTGCCAACTTGTTAGAGGGAACTGGTACACTGAGTTATACGAGTATGGCACTGCTATATGACCTCCAGACCATTCAGCAGCCATGTTACAACATCCTCAAATTAAAAACTAGTTGTTTTATGTCAACCAGCAGATTGCAAATCCAACTGATCTATAAACCGAGAAGACCTCCTTCTCTTCCCCTCAGGAGTGCACCTGATAACACTGCCCTTCCCAAGCTTAAGAGAGAACCTGCCATTCTGATGCAATGATTTTAAAGGTGAGGTGGCCTCTGAGGTGGAGGAATTTGATTTTATGCACTTTTTCCTCAAAGGGGACTTAACTCTCTTCCTCGCCGAACGGTTCTCCATTTCTTTTCTTCTTCTGTCATCACAAAGAAGTCTAACGTGGAAGGGATTCACAGCTGTGTGACAAACAAACTCATTGCTTCCTGGATCTCTTTGCAGATCAACGCTCCCATTGTTCACCTGAAATCAATATTGACAGCTGTGTTCAATATATCAAGTTGCTCAATTTTTGTTCACTGGAACAAGTATGCCAGTATAAGCTTGCAAGCAGAAAAAGGTAAACACCAGCTGCAGAAGTGCAGAAAATGTCCTTGCAACATCATGCTTTGTTTGGCCCATCACAATATCTGTAAAAGGCATGGTTCCTCCACTGTCCACTTCCAAGCAAAGTTTGTCCATGATTCTCTCACCATATAAGTGTATGTCAAAAGGAGGGTGTGTATCCTGTCAAAAAAATTCCCTATCAATGGAAGAAAATAGGGAAATCCAAATAACCAGAAGAGTTCTTTGGCGCATATAGATCAATATTGGAAGAGAACAGAAGTCATTCTCCTTCAACTCACTTGATCTTCCAGGGTGTGTTCAATCCTTTGTTTCCATGTTGAAACCCGTGCTGCCAAGTCTGTCTGCTTCTCTGTTTCAGCTATGCTAGCAAGAAGGGCATCCTGAATCACGACAGGATAGATTACTAAACCAGCATCAGAGGATGTCAGCCACAACATAGCAAAAACCTAGAAAATGACAATTATTGTATACCACAATTGATGGAATTGCAATAGTTTACCAAATCATGTTTCCCAATGACAGGTGTCTGAAAATAGAGTCTGCCTATTATATTGTGCAGCTCTGCTTAGGCAGCTAAAAATACAATTAGTTCATTAACATAAGTAATAGTATTATATTGTAAAACTCCATAATACAAGATCATCCATGATATCATCATATTTAAAAAAGAGATGACATCTAGAGACCAGAGTTTAATTCATCCTCAATTAGCAATGAACTACTGTAGCTCTATCCATGGCCATTGCCACAAAGCAAGATAACCTTATATCAGGAAAATTGGATGAGACTCTTTAACCATAGTGGTCATGCAGTCACATTATGGTTCAACTTCTGACCTACTAAGCTTAAAACCAAGTTCGTTTGTGCACCAGCTACCTTGTAAAAATTAAATATGCAACATTCTTGACGAAAAGAAAAGATACATATAAAAGGTTAAAAGGATATGGATGAATAAAACACATGCCAGATGAAACAACATGAAGAAAACGCACAACGGGGGAGATAGAAAAGAGAGGGAAGAAAACCATGGACAACGGTCTGACTTATGAGGTTATGCACCACTTTGTTATTATAAAATAACGAGGGTATACAACAGTCTGGTCCCTATGTATATCCATTGAAAGGTGCCCAATGTTGCATGGATTGACCTGATTTCAAGAGGTCCAAAGACGTGGTTAAAGTGCAATATATATAAAGAATAGTAAAAACAACTGATGACATAAAAATGTTACTAGTCTCTTCAAGCTTCTAATAGCATCCAATCAGTTATCTTCGTTCTGAATGCTTTAGCAAAACATAAACAAGTGTAGATTAGTTAACTATACAAATTGCAGGCTGTTATTACAAAATGCCTTCCAAGGGCCGTTAATTTTAATTTTCATTTCTTTCATATAAGCCATTAATATTATAACTTCAGAAGTTGCATGAACAAATTGCTTGGTACTCAAACTTTCAGGACCTAAGTCCCCCATATAAATGCATAATAACCTCTGGTTGATCTTTTATTTATTGAAGTTTCCTCTAGAGGTTTCCTGCCCTAAACATCCTGCATCCATCCTTCGTAAAATAAAGCTGAGCTTTTTCAGTGAAGAAAAATAGAGTACAAAATAGACGACAACTCAAATAAAGCTGAGCTTTTTCAGTGAAGAATGGTAGTAAATATTTTCACACCATGTATTCATGTAGAATCTTCTGCTTCTGGACGAGTTTTCAGACTTCCCACAAAATTCTGAGATAACTCTAGAAAATAGTAATGCGTATCCAAACCAACAGCTTGCTTCCATGTTTCATTGAAAGAGGATGGTTTAATAACTCTTTTTGCATCACTGCCTTCTACCCTTCCAATGAAGGCACCACGAAAAGACTTCGGAGTGAAAATCAAGGTATGAATAAATTAATAGTCGGTTGATATGTGGAATGAAAAAAATGAGACATGCAAGTTCATTTGCCTTTTTGCTGACCAATAGGGACCTCAAAATTTTTGGATCTGTAGAACTATAAGTCAATGATGGAGTTCATCAACAAGGAAATTTTCAGTACTAGATCCATTTTCCTCTCAAATTGATAAAGAAACACTTGTTTTCTGATCCGCAGATATTTAGAGAAGCAGATGATATACCAGCCACATGTAAACCTTTGTATCCATCTTTCTATTTACACTGCCTTATGGTATATGGTCAGAGGCCGGATGGAACAATCAATATGTTCCAAAAAGATCAAGTCGCGGGAAGTCTTATTAAACTAGCTCGGATTGGGCTATTACATGTCAAATCAAGTCATTCATCAACCATTTAATCGGGAAAGGCACTGTGCAATTGGTTATTAGAATGTAAAGCTACAATAGTATTTGCTATCACCAGTTTTTTTAATGAAAAAACATTTACAGATGTTGCAATATCCCTTCAGAATCACCTACTGTTCAAGAAATGAAGACTGGATAGCATATTATACATTATAATGCAACTTGGGTGTCCATAATACAGCACATTCGTACATATAGAAAGAGAAACAAATAAATAGATAAATAAATTGTTACCAGATGTGAGCGACACAAATCTTCAAGGGTTGCATGAGAATCTAGATCATCCTGTGTAAGGCCTTCACCATGATCACAAGTCGAAGCATCATCACTCTGCTGCAAATGATCACATACAACATGTCCCATTAAGCATAAGCTTAATACTTGACAAAGCATAAAGTAGAGAGCAGAGCTCACATACACGAACCTTCCTATGGCGAAATGGTGCTTCTGTGTCCATATCATACATAATGTTTGGCAGATCAAGGTTTGAATGATCAAAATCGAGAGGGTGATTTTCCCCTCCATTATCATCATTTTCATCCTCAAAAACAGCAAAGTTATCATAAGTTTCTTGTTCTCCAAAAGTAAGTGATCTTCTTAGCTGCAAATATGAAATCAATCATAAATTCAGGAAGAGTGAAGATAGGTAAAGGTCAGTAATGATACACAATACAAGAAACTTCCTGCAAGCACCTTTTCAAAGAGGGGCGGGGACCGAGATGCACGTAGCCTTTCTTGCAAACGGAGTTTTACTTCAAATGATGCTTCAAACTCTTGGCCAATGATACCGTCCAGTTTTGCAATAGGAAACTGAGAAGTTGAAGTGTTTTTCTTGGCATTATGAACCACCTGCCTTCCAAAACCCTTAACTATTCAAGAGAGGAGAACAAGAATATAATTATGCAACAGAAATTATAAAGAAGAAATAGGGAAGGAAAGAAAGATATCTTGGCAAAAAGAAAGAAATTAGCATACTTTTTCTGAATGGTTTTACTTTCAAGTTCCCAGGTTCATGAGGATTTAGAGGCTTCCATGGATCATCATTATTATCATCAGAATCATCCATAACATCTGAAAATCCTAAATTTGGTTTCTCTACATGGCACATATCATCATCGGGATGATCAGTGTCAACATGAGGTCCGGACCGATGATTATCATTGTTAATTTCAAATGCATGGTTATTCTCCATAGTTTGATTTAGATTGACGCCTTGGTTCTTCCCAATACTTGATTTATGAGCAGTTGCCCCAAATCTTCCTGTTGGAGAAGTTAAAATATTGTGGCGAGTTTTAGACCTGATCGAGCTGCCTCTGTGAAGTGCAATGTTTTCTTTACCAGCAGCATTTGTCTTTAAAAAATCATAAACAGCTCCTGCATCGCAGGGGTCCAACAGAAGAAAATCGCTGAAACAATCACAGGTTGCTAACTGCACAAAACATGATCAAACGACAGCATCAGAAAAGGAGATAAAATTGTTTATGCAATGGCAAGATCAACATAATCAGAAAAGGTGATAAAATTATGTAATGGCAAGATTCACATGATCGACATAATATTACCAGATATGATTCTAATTCACTAGCATCACCACTGGTATCTAAACAATCTCCTTCTAGTACAAGCAAATTGGCAGGAGGCTTCGGAACATGCTTTGAAGTATCATCTTTATCAAGCCCACCATCCAAACAATTCTTTGCTTCAACTGCTTGTGTAAACCAATCAGTTGCTAAGTAAGTTGATTGACCTTGCTTTTAAAAAAAATCCAGAATGCAATTTTTCATTACCAGGCACATCATCTAACCCCAAAAATATCTCATTCCCTTCATTGATAACTGCACCAGATTCACCATCAGGATGAATGGAAGCATTTTCTTGTTGATATTGCCTGTTCACAAAACCTTCTTATAATAGATATAATGACATAAAATCACTATGCAGGAGAAATGAAAAGAACAATAGCAGAAAAGAACTAAGTTATAGGATAACGGTAATAGTAAGTAACAGGATAATATGAACGTGATTATTAATGTAAATTGCAGATCTTAAGTATAATAGTGCAACTAAACTAATATTAATGCTCTCAGACTATTGAAGGGATTAATCCAATTTTAAAAAGAAAAAGAAAAAGTTTTAAATTCCCAGTCATTAGTCAATCATCCCTGTAAATGTTCCCATCATTTTACTTTCTTTAGTTGCTAAGCAACTCAAACTGAAGATCAAAAGCATGTTGTAGGCTACCATGAAGTTTCAATGCTCCACCCTTTATAACCCAAGTAAAGGTTGTTAGAAATATTAAGGATCTTGGGTTTACCTTTACAAACCATAAATAATATAACATATTACCTTGAGCCATTGACAACGCCAGTGAATGCTGACAAGAACCTCCAATCATCAGACAGAGACTTTTGATCGTGAGTTTAGAATCTACAATATCGAATTGAAACCTTGAGATCACGAACAAATAGTGCAACTTGATCTTCTCTCTCCTGACTTTCTTTCTTTATGCTTATGGTTGTGATGGGAAACCTAACTTTCTTTCTTTATGCTAATGGTTGTGATGGGAAACCTCATAAGCTTTGACTCTTCCCACATGAGTCACAATGTTTGGCACTTCATCTTCCTCTTAGACTCAATGTATTACATTGAATATCTTAATTGAATCCGATTAAAACCATTCTTTATATCACAAAAAAATTCTTCATGTACCTTATAGAGTTTTGTGATGACATTAATGTGTGGTCATGAGGGCCACTAATTCTAATATTAAAATTATTCTTTATATCACAAAAACTCTTCATGTACCTTATAAAGTTTTGTGATGACATTAATGTGTGGTCATGAAGGCCACTAATTCTAATATTAAAATTATTCTTTATATCACAAAAACTCTTAATGTACCTTACAGAGTTTTGTGATGACACTAATGTGGTCATGAAGGCCATTCTTTATATTACAAAACTCCTCATATACCTTATAGAGTTTTGTAATGACATTAATGTGGTCATGAAGGCCACTATTTGTAATAAAAGTCATAAGAAGTGCAATTCAAAAAGTTAGCTGAAACCCGCCCGAATTTTCTCGGACCGAGAAAGCGGAACTGCTTGACGCTGCATATTAGAACTCATTAAAGCCCGATTCGCATCATTATGCTCGATAAAAGGAATGAGGGAAGCTCCAATAGAAAAATATTGGAAGGAAAAAAAGCTGTGAGTTGCAAATTGCAAACAGCAGGTTTCCACCCCGTAAGAATTCAGCTTCCCCTATGAATCCACTTAAACCACCTTACCGTGAGTGTCTCCATCTTAACAAACAGTGCGCCATCTAAATATCCATAACCTTAAATATATCATGGTGTAAATAATCAATTTCTCTAAATTGCAATACGAGGCCCATCAGCACAGTCTCCTATGGCCAATCACAAAGTGTATATAGCCTTTAAAATCAAAAATCAATCATGTAATTTCACTCTTCCATCTTCATATGCGCATTTGCTGCCTTCTTTCCAAATATTCAGCACTTTCTCTTGTCAAAACCTCAAAAATGCCTTGAAGTTTAAATCCAAAAATATGAGAGAATATAGCTGCTTTGTGGACTATGGACATGCTTACTCACTAAGAAGTTCAACAAGTTCTTCGATGGTATACTCACTAAGAAGCCACGGGTCAATCTGGCTGAAGTTCAATATAATGAAAATAAACTAGAGTTACAAACATTTTAGAAACATTTAGTCTAAATGGAGATATCTCCAACTCATCTTCAATAAGATGGCATAAACTTTGAAAATAGAACTCGGACTATCCAATTATTTGTTGTAAACCATTCTTTAATTATAGAAGGAAAATAAGAATAATTAAAGAAACTATAGCTATTACGAAGGTACTTGCCCATCGTAAGACATGAAGAATATATACTCTTAATCCACACTCACTGCATAACAATCAACAATTAAGTGTAACTAGTGGATCTTAATGCAATACAAATCTAATTCAAATATTTCTCGGTGCTAGTGGTGGACATGCATCCCATTAAAGATCACTCTCCTTGCATATTGATTCCCTTGTAGGGCATGTTTGGGTGCCTCTGGATACCATTACATTAAAGGGGAGGAAGACATGGTAAAGAGGCAATACCACAGAATAAGAAAGAAAACTATCCCGCCTCTAATTTTTTTTCTCTTGGACAGCATCCTCCTTTTGCTTCCAGAAGAGAGACATGCTGTTATTTGATACAAGATTTTTCAAGATGGAAAAAAGTTAATCTGAAGAAACTGCAATTTTTACACAGTAAATTTTCTAGCCACCTAAACAACCAATACTAAAATTTCTTATGTGATATGCATGATATATCCATCCTATGCATCGTCAACAGGCCCTTAATGTCGTTGTTTAAGGAGTTCTAAAATTTATTCTTTGTCTTTATTGAAATGTACCACCTTAAGACTAATGTCATGCTAATACACTTCAATTACATTACATATAATGCAGTCTAAAAAATATAACCTTTCCTTTCTCACTCTGCCTGGTAACCTCTTATAGGCTACTGATGGAACCTGATGCAAGTCAAATGACTACTTTTGCTCTCTGCACTAACTGTACCCAATGCAAGCGAATATCTGATTTTCGCTTTCAACCAAAAGCAAAATATCACAAGCAAGAAATTGCTCACAAGATTTAGTCAGGTTTTATGAAGGGAGAAGGGGGATTCCAAATAAATCAGAGTGCAAGATACTCAGCATCAAGCAATTGCAAAGGGCAAGCATCAGAATCCGCACCTCTTCAGTGAAAGAAACTCCAGCGCATGCAATACCAGTGAATACAAATACTCTACTTTGCGGCTATACACCTGAACTGAACCTTGGAGCAGCAGCGCAGCTACACCAAGAATCCCCATTCAAGAAAAATCACGAAATAAACCAAACCGAAAAATTGATAAATAACAACAAAAAAGATAAATTTGCTAGGGTTCCCGTATCAAACCTTCTGCAAAGTTCACAGAATGGAGCGCGTGGTCTTGGTCGGACGGTATCTCGCCGGAGCAAATCATCAGTAGGTACTCTTCAAGATTCTTGGCAAGATCGACTTCCCAATTCGATTGCAGGTCACGGTTGGGCTGGAGGACGTGGAATCTGGCTCCCCCAGCCTCGCTGGTCCCCGGAAGATCCTCTCTATCGTCCATCTTCGAGGGGCGCGCAGACCAGAGATCTATCGGTCGCCCTACCTCCTTCACCCCATCCCGAAAACCCTAGATCCCCGAAAAGAATTCCAGCAAGAACCGGCGGAGAGGTTCTTGCGGACCGTAGGTTGGGCTTTCGAGCCTTCGAGGTGAAACCCTAACGGATGCGAAGGGGAGAGAGAGAGAGAGACGAGGGGAAAAACTTGGAGGAGAGAGAGAGGGGAAGAGAGTTTTGGTTTTGGGAATTCCCGCTCGCTCGTTTAAAACAGGGGTGCGCCGGGGGGCGCAGTGCGCCTCACTAACATGTACGCACTTTGTCAGGTGTGCGGCGGCGTCCAGGACCGTTGGATGGGAGTTCCCAAGCGTGTTAATTTCCGATTCGAATCGCGTGCGGTGGAGGGGATCGTTTCCGTTGGCTTTCAAGTTGCCGACTTTTAGTAGCTCTTTTGATATTTCTGAATGTTATTATACTACTAATCAGACCTTTAGCAGCTACAATATCTTGGATTCTTGACCTCCACAAAGCCAGATTTTTCCAAATTCATGACTTAACAACATATTTTTGGTACAATCAACAAGAGATTATACTTGCAAACTAGGTATCTTAGCTCTTAATTGCTTGCTCTTTTAAATTTTGTTTCATGGTAAGAAAGAAAAACATCATATTCCTCCAATTTTTTTTTGTAAAATGTATGATTTAAATTAATTAAAAATAAATTTATGCATGAGAATCAGAAAAAATAGAATATTAAAGAATTGAAAAGAAGGATCAGTTAAGGAAATTAATAATATAAATTTTGTGCGATTCATCACGTAAGAAGCATTATTAATTTTTTTTGTGAATATATAAATTTTTAAAAAATAATAATAAATATAATATTCACCAACAATCCGTTTCCATCTCTTCTCCATAAATAAGTGGGATATTTTTTTACAAAATTGTGCTCAATTTCTTAGAGGTCTTTCTTTTATTCACATTTCGATTTAGAATGCTTAATGTGAGAATTGATATTCTATACATAGATATGGGATGCCAAAATGGAAAAATGTTGTTGAATCTCAAAAAGTCACTTAGCATGTTGAGTTCTCGGTGCGTCCTTTTAATTAACATAATTAAGGATGCCACATGATGAAGCAAAGTAAATAGCACGAGTGCGTCGAGTAATTCTTATGAGTGATGTTTTCAAGCTATTTCTTCTTTTATTTTATTTTTGGTGTGGCAGATCATGACTCTTTTAATGTTTGGAGGTGTGATCATTCGATTAACGTAATCACATACACTGGCTACTAATACGTGTGTTCAATCAAAAAAAGAGAATTTAGTACATGCGTGTTTGTGTGTCATGGGTGAACCTCAAGCTGCTTGGATGCTTTAAGATGTGTGTTGGCTTGATCGAAAAATTCATGTGCATCTCCAATGTGCTCAATAGTTCGGGTGATATGCGTGTGTATTGTAAGAATACCTTCCCGTAGGTCTTCGGAGCGAACTTCTTTCCTCTTTATCTAAAATAGAATAGTAGTCAGGTAGAGAAGGGCAACCAACTTACTCATCTTTGAAATGATCTCATTCTTGGGATATAATGGTGATGCTTGATATAAATTGCGTCTAAGGATGGCAATCGGGTTAGATTGGGCTCCATAGGGTCGGTCAAAAATTTGTTATTCAAACCTGACCTATTTATTAAATGAGTCAAATATCCAAAGCTAGAATTGATGTTTCTAAATTTGAAGTATATATTTTAAATAGGCTAAACAAGTCGAGATAATTTGAAGTATTCATAGATTTCCATATTGTGAGAAAAAGATGCATGCATTATGGGACCCACCCATATGAAGTTAGAAAGATTCAAACGATACTTATTTCATGCTAACCAAATACAGTAGGTGGTGCAGCAAATTAAGCACAACCATAGACAGTAACATAAAGATCAGGATCCTTTGTCACGGGTGTTTTGTATTACAAAGAGCTATATAATTTTGGATGGCTGCTATATTATCCATCTTGGAGATGGACGACTATTGTTCACCTCGTGAATCTGAACACGTCGAATTCTGAACCAAACAATGTGCATTGCGAGATGAGGGATAGCCATTTGTCTCCAAGATGGAAATGCAAAACATGCACCTTGGTGGATGATGACTCCATTGACTTATGTAGTCTATAGAAATAACTACTTATTAGTATACTCATACATCAGAAATATTATGACTATCTAACTTTAATAAAATAATCTTAAATAAAATGAGTACATAGGAGGGCAGCACAAAGAACCGTGGGCATATTACCAGTGTTAAAGCGGGAAAGTGATTGTGCCTCAGTACAAGGTATTATTCGTTTTGGGCGCGTCGTGCGCTACTCTTGGGGGTCCGCGTAGGTACTAGTCCCTTGCGCACGTCATGCGCTACCCTCACAGTTTTATCCAAAAGGCGCTTTACGAAGAAAGGCGTGGCCCCTCCTTATAAGGCACAATCCTTTCTACTACTCTTCCAATGTGGGACTAAAGTTCCGAGCTCTTCTCCGCCCCCCAACACTAGCCCCCCTAGTGGAAAGGATTCGTGCCATTTGTTAGAGCGGGAAAGTAAACGCGTCCCAGCGCAAGGTATTGTCCGCTTTGGGCGCGTCGTGCGCTACTCTTGGGGGTCCGCGTAGGTACTAGTCCCTTGGGCGCGTCATGCGCTATCCTCACAGTTTTGTCCAAAAGGCGCTTTATGAAGAAAGGGGTGGCCCCTCCTTATAAGGCACAATCCTTTCTACTACTCTTCCGATGTGGGACTAAAGTTTCGAGCTCTCCTCCGCCCCCCAACACTAGCCCCTCTAGCGGAAAGGATTCATGCAGGAAAGTTTCGGGGGAGCCCTCCTTCGAGCGCCATCTGTTAGAGCGGGAAAGTAAACGCGTCCCAGTGCAAGGTATTGTCCGCTTTTGGGCGGGTCGTGCGCTACCTTTGGGGGTCCTCGTAGATACTAGTCCCTTGAGCCCAACATGCACTACCCTCACGGTTTTGTCTAAAAGGTGCCTTGAGAAGGAAGGGGTGACCCCTTTTTATAAAGCACAATCCTTTCCGCTACTCTTGCGATATGGGACTAAAGTCCCGAGCTCTCCTCCATCCCCCAACAACTAGGATTTAGTCCATCATTGGCAAGCATGGTTGAAATTTGAGTTGCAGATATGGACTACACATTGCTATAATTGGATCATTGGACTTCATCTATGCTTTAAGTTCAAAAACACATGGCTCGGATACGGTTTCATTCGACGACTTAGATCCCTATTGAGCCAGACATAGATCTGATGGAACAAGACTAGCATGATATCGAACTTGCAAGCTACCCAATAATGCAGATCCCTAACTCAAACCAAGGCCTAATCGGCAGCCGATCCGAAAAGTTTGACTTAATCCAGACAGTAAAAGAGTTTTATTTGGGTCTAAAATGTAAACCCAGCCAATTTAGATTAGATCGAGATCAAGATGGACTTAGATTTGATGGAACCTATTTGCACCCCACCCACCATTAATTTTGGAGATGTTAGGATGAACAGGAAAAGAAAAGGCGAGGGTAGAACACGTTCAAACATTTATATCACGCATTTAAGCACAGACTTCCAGTTAGGTCGTGATTGGGATGACTCTTTAACTTGATTCTTTGGAATTATTGCGTCTTAATATGACACATGAACTAATCATCCCTTTCCAAGCTTTGTCCGCTCTAAATTTTCTTGCTTCCCTTACCTACTGATGGAGAAATGTAACCTTTTTAATATTATCCATTGCCGTTTTGTTTTCCATTTATTTCATCTTGGATTGCCTTCGTGTAGATTTCCCAACAACTAGTGAAGTTCTGTAAATAAATCTTGACCAGAAATGACAAGTGATTGGCCACCTAACACTTTCATGGTCCAAACAATGATGTGCACATTTCAGCGTTGTTGTGGCACGGATTGGCTTGTTAGTTGTTACCCAAGCTCATTGATCTCTGGATGTCTCTGTCCTGAGATCACTATCACAAGAAGCTAGTTTCATACCAAAAGTCAACTGAATAAAACGATTACTTCCATAAATCAACTTGATTTGAATTTGTTTAGAAATGAATTTGTATCCAAGGAATAGAAGATTAAACAGTAATAATGTTTTCTTTTTGAAAAAAAGAGAGGATTGAAGTCCTAACAAGTAATTATGTTAGAACACCTTTGGCAAAACCAGAAATTGAGTAGATGGACATGAGAACGTCAAGCCTCGATGATGATCTCATGGTGGAATTATAAGTCTCTAAAGCTTGTTTTAATGAAAACTGCGTGATAAGATTGAGATCCTTCAGATTGATAGTTCAAATATGATTGAAGTGTTATATCTCATTAAGTAATTCGCTAAATCATGGAGTCAGACACTAATTTATTACCATGAGAGAGCACTGTATCAAGCATCATGCCGACAAATAGGGTGAAAGGTTGCTCTCGTATGATTTGAAGAGAAAAAAATATATAAATATTCTTCTAAATATTAAATTTTGCATGAATATTTTTTTCAAATTAATATTTGCATGTATACTCTCGTAAAACATTTGTTTTGCTATTCTACCTTTTTTTTTATCCATATTTTTGCATATATACCCACACATCTAACGGCATTAAAAAGTAACAGTTTTCAAAATAAAATGACTAAAATAATCTTCATCGATAGATGTGCAAAACAATATTTATAAGACGATCACGATGAGAGACAAAAAAGTAATTTCAAAAATTTTATTTTATTTTGAATTAAAATAAATATAGTTTTTATTAACGGTCTTAGAAGAACCATTATATTAGGGGCATTTGTGCAAAAATAATGTTTTATGAGGGTATAGAAATAAATATAAATTTAAGAGGATATTCATGCAAATTTGAATTTTCAGAAGGATATTCATGCAAACCCCTCCTAAGAAAAAATAATGATCAGCGCAAACCAGCACAGAAGGAATCGAGATAATTACCAAGACTCATGAGGGCATCCTTTTCTTCAAGCCTAGAAACATATTATAAGGTCTCAGGCATGTGCTTAGTCCCACATCAGTTATTTATTGAATAGATCTTGGATACTTATGCATAATCAAAAAATCCAAATCACACCTTCTGGCTATTTTTTTTAGATGAGATTCTGTGTTATTACATGTATCCTCGTGCTTCCTTTTTTCTTCTAAGAAAAGGTTCTAATTAATTTCGAGTTAATCAAGCCAACATAGTCTTGTTTGGATGAACTAGCTTTGGATTGGAACAGCATATCATCCTACATATGGTTCCTGAATTACTATAAAATAGAGTAAGTACATACTAAACTAATATTAGGACCATCAAGCGTTTTGAAAGTAACATGCTCGGAGGAAGGAACCATGAATATTCTCCAGCACCATTTTTTTAAAAACTCAGCAACCCTCGCTGTCGAGCTCCAGCACCAAACGCAGCTATCACAAGTCTTTCAGAAAATAGGGCGCAACCACCGGACTCTAATGAGTCCGGCAAACTCGATTGTGAAAGGCACTGCCAAGTTTAAGTACTCATTGCTCTTCGTCGTGTTCTCCAATATACTTGGTTCTTCCATATTCTACCAACTTGCTTTCTTTTGGGGCTGGTCAACCGCTCCACTTGGCCTTTACTTGGCATGTTCATGCAAAGAGTTTGATTTAAATTGGCATTTGTTTAGCCCATGTGAAGCCTACTTGTATGGCTTGACCAAAGGTTAAATTGATTAAGATATATGGATAGAGAGAAAGAGAAAGAGAGAAAAGTCTTCTTGGAGCATCAAAATATTTTTAGATAGCTTTTGAATTCAACAATGGGCAGTGATAAAATGCCGTGTTAGATGGGTCAAATGGGTTAACGTTTGCAAAGGGAAGATACTTTACGTGAAGTGTCACATGACTGTACGTAAAGTATTTGAGATGAAAGTTATGCAATTCGAGACTTCACAAGAAAGAAACATGTTGGTCCCAATTTTGCGAGGTTCATTGATCACATGTATTGTGTAATATAATTTATACGCAATTATCAAATTGATTGCGATGGCGTGACATTTAATCCCTAGGACATCTTAGAACACATACCTTGGGCAATTTGATACATGCGATACCATCTCAGCCATGAATGGTTGAGTCTTCTTATTTTTTGTTTTCGTGAAAGAATGGCATCAGGTCATTTTATCGAAAAAAGAATAGCATAAGATCCATTGGTATCAAAGATTATGGAAGGAAAAAATGGCCACAAAAAGTCAGAAGGATGTGAGTGAGGGCTATAAGGATTTAACATGGGAGAGGAAGGGAGCGACACACTAGAGAAGGGTTATGCTAGAGAATAGAAGAAGCCGAACGATATCGCAGACTAAGAAGGATATGAGACTTGGAAACTAGAAACAAGATGTAATATGGAGAGAGAAGGAACAAAAAAAGGATACATATGGTTAATTAGTTAATTTAATCCATGTAGAACTCATTAGTGAGTATTCGAGACATTTTAAGTGCCCTGGCTAAATCGGTCGAAATGGTATATAAATATTTAACCCTTCTCCAATTGAAACATCGAGATTTAACCTTCATGAAAAAAAAAATAAAAACATTGAAGCGACCTGAATAATAATTTAAATGTGCATTTGATCCACATCCATTTTTTCTAATGAAGCAATCATCTTATTTGTGTCCAACATTGCTTTCCTTTTGCAATGAAGTGGGGTTAAGTGGGGACAAGTTGATGGTGGTCCAGTATTTGCATAGAAATTGCCATGTAACACACTTGCAAACAGGTCATATTTTTATTCAGAAAAAAAAATCACATAATTATATTGATCCATTAAATAAAAATGTATGATCCTTGGCTAACTAAGCTGGCAAATTGTAATTAAGTCAACAGATTTCCATATGTCCAGTAAATATTATAATTTTAATAATGATTAGATCATTGCTACCTTATATCATAAATTCAAATTCATAAACCACGATGTATCCCTTGAATTAAATAAAACACTTTACATATTAAGGTAACACACCTTGGAATTGAAGTACCATAACTCGACCATGTTTCAACTTTATATTAATTAAAAAATCATCAATAATTCTCTTTTTCAAATGTAAAATACATACAATTTAAGCTCTAGGGTTCCGGGTGGATGCACCAATCGACAATATGCAATCAAAATAGCATAATTAGATGTCGCTATCCTTTCACCATTCTAGAATTCAAAGAACATAAAAATTTTATGCATTAGAGATATTTCATTTCGAAATGAGTAATGCTACGTGGCTTCCATTATGTGCACATGAATGGTTCTCCATCGTGTGGCTCGAGGGGGACTAGTGCAATGATTTGTTACCAAACATAGCAGGTCAATAAATATGGAGTTGCCAATTTAGCTGGTCTTGGCCTTGATGAAACTTTCATAGTATTTTCCTTCTAAAAACAAGTGCAATATATATGGAATAGTATAATGATGCCACTACCTAAGTGGTTTCTCAATCCCACCCATTTAAATCCTAGAAAGGAGAATTAAATCTCCTAAATTGTCAAAGAATTCAGTTTGGCTAATTTTCTATTTCAGGTCAGTTGGTTTTAAGATTTAGAAAGTTGCCACACTTCCAAAAGTCCACCCACTAAGGCAGGGAGCATAGAGTGGAAATCAATGTTCTACTTCGAAGCAAATTTAAACGGAGATTTACATAGAAATGTTAAAATTTTTATACCCAACGATGTCGCATGCAGTGTCACTGTAACTACATGCAATTATATCCGACAAAGTCTAATTAAAGCAAATGAATAATTAGTTAGAGGGAGTGTCCAAATATAAGATACAAAGGTAAACCTTTTAGGAAAAAAAAAAAAAGTTAAAAAGACCGATCATAAAATGAAACTAAATCTTATTGCACATTTATTTGATAAGACCCAAAATAAGATTCTGTGATATTTGTAGGATAGCAGAAGATTGTGGCACCTTTCAGACCGTTCATATATATCGAGAGGTGAACATGGCTGCAGACTGGACCATCTTCTTTACTGCTCAATACTTCGAAGAAATTATCTGGACATGCCATATGCCTGCCTCTCCATTTTTGCGCCATTTTTTTTTTTTCCGACTCTATTGACTATATTTATGCTAGAGCTGTGTGAGCAGCCTTTGTGCGGAGAATTTTCTGAGCCACATTCTCATATATCATCTATGAATATATAAAGTAGTTAAGCAGTAAATCAGCTTTATTTTACCCTCATTGTGTTACCAAACTGAGTTGGGAGAGAACATAAGGACCACGCCACCAACCACAGATCTCAAAAACAGTGGCAGGAGAGAAAATTCATGGCGTATGCGGGGTCAGTCTCGTCCAAATGGTTCTATAAGGGGAGGACGGGTCCCGGACCTTGTTTCCTCCTCTGTCCGGCGTGGTCCGTGGGAGGAGAAAAAGGAGAGGTGGTTCCTTCCCTTTCCTTTCCCCTTTTCCCCTTCCCATCCCGCCCCTAAAAACCTAGGGTTTCGTTATCCCTTTCTACCGATCCGATCTGGAAGCTCTCCGATCCAGCACGGCACCTCCCGTACATCTCCAGGTCAGTTCGATCGCCAAATTTCATGCCTTCGATTTCAATTCCTTTGCAAGGATGTTAAGATCAGTTTCTGTAGCTTAGTTTTGGACCGATTTCTTGTTATTTTGTTGTGAACTGGAGGTTGGTTTGCTCGGTTAGAATGATTGGTCTTTTTGTTTTTTTCCGTGGATTTGATGGTTAGGGTTGTGTTTTGATGCTCTTCTCGTTTGTCAGGATTTGATCTTTTTTGATGTAGAGATCAAATAATGCACCTCGATTTTCTATTTGTGTTCTTATGTCTGTTATTCTTTATATATGCTGTTCTTTTAAAAGTTGATGTTTATGGTATGTGGGGTAGGGGTATATTTCTTCTGTTGGACATCTTAATGATTTTGGACTCAAAGTGGTGTTCAAGAACGGCCATATTTAATAGAAATTTTGATACTTTGTTGGTTGCTTTTACCCGACAAAGTTTGATTCTGATCTAACCCTGTTGAATTTTTGCCGAAATAATCTGGTTTTCTGTAACTATAAGGAATTTTTTGGAAGATGCACGGTGTATTCTTTGGTTAACCTCATTGATGGTTGAGGAAATTATTTCTTGTAAAAATTCCTCTTTTTATGATTTTCGTTGCTCAATAAAGTTTTATTGTGTTCTGATGAAGTTAAGCTTATTTTACAGCTGCCACAAAATTTTAAAAAAAATGACTTTAATTTTGGTTCTCCCTTCATGGATTCTAGGTTTTTGTTTCCTGATTGCATGATTGCAATACATATTTGTTACATATATGATGAAAGCTATCATGAAAATGAATTTTTCTAAGTTCCCTGACAGGGTTTTGCAAAGATGGATAATCTTTGGCAACTAGGGGATGAGTTCCGAGGACAATCAAAGATATCGGAGGACCATCAGTGGTCTGTTATCACTTCGAAACTGGCCGAGCTCACAAGATCAAAGCCTGAGCGGATGAACAACCTCGATTATTCACGGAACGCCATTGAAACAAAATCTTGGGACAAATTGGGATTTCAGGTGGATAACAAATTTGAGAATCTCAATCTTGGACTTATGAATCTGGATCTCAAGATGAATGAGGCAACAGTGAAAAGTCCTTTCCGTAATAATGTTTATAACATGAACCCAGTGTACCAGAAAAGCAACACCAACAGTGTCGGCAGTTTCAAGCTGAACACTGGGATCAGCAAGTATGCTAGTAATACTAGTGGCAAAGAGGTCAACAACAATAACAGCAGCACCAACAACAGCAACAATAATAGCAACAACAACAACAATAACAGCAACAACGCTGCTGCTGACAAGCGGTTCAAGACACTACCTTCAACTGAGATGCTACCAAGGAATGAAGTCCTTGGTGGTTATATCTTTGTGTGCAACAATGACACCATGCAGGAAGATCTCAAGCGGCAGCTGTTTGGTATGGTCATGTTTCACTCTCTGTCGATTTGCTGATTTTGCATACATGTTTTTGCTCTCTGTTTATTGTTAAAAGACATATGAAGAAGAATTTAACTTGCGGTATATCTGTTGAAGATCTAGTCCATAGCTGGACATAACAGATTTTGACCTGAGCCGACCATTAGATGGAACAGGGAAAGCACCAGAATTTTATGATGATTCTGTACCTCTGATTTTTTTCTTATACTGAACTCAGTCGAAGTGGATATGGTTAATTGTCATGTATAGAAACTTTCTAATTGGGTCTTATCCTTTTTTGTGTTGGCCTAATGCTTTGGTGGATTTGGTTATTGTTGTTGGTGACAGCTTTGATGATTTGCAGCTACTTAAGAGCTAGTTATAAAATTTCAGTCGTGGATCTTGTTTTGCTTTACCTAGGATCAAAAGTATTTTGATTTGTGTTAATCAATCCAGTCAGGTGGCTGTTAGGCTGCATCTGAATGATATCAGCTGGTTTCTGGAGAATATTTTTAGAATGAGGTTCAGTTTTTTAGGTTAAATCAATGTTTTAACAGACAAATGAAGAAATTGGGTCCAGGATTCTGAGTTCTGTTTCAGCATCTTGTTATGGATGAGCTCATCAAGATATGGAACATTTTGCTGTGTCTGAGATTTTGAACTCTGGGGAAGAGTAAATTGTAAGCAAAATAATATTATCTTTGCCTTCTAAATAATTACTTGGATATTGAGCTTCAAGTAATACATACTCTTGTAACCAACATAAAGAACATTGCATGTGCTGTTGCCTTACTTGCACATGCTACTGACAAGAAAATGCTATTTACTATCTTTGAAATGGCCCTAGTTTATATACTGCTTTCAGTGCAGCATCTTCCTTCTTCTCTGTTCCTTCCTTTTTCGCATCTCTAAATGGTGGATGTGTTATAATTTTCATTATGTTTAATAACCTAAGAAATTTAGCCATGCATCCAGGGCTTCAGAATCTGGGGCTTCATCAGAAGGCATATACTGTTTAGTTAATATTATTTCAGAAAACTGGTACTCTGATATTCTAGTTTGAGGAAACTGCAAAATCCTCCTGTAGCTAGTCTTGCTAGATGCTATCTTTTGCTCAAACTAATTCCACCTACATGTCTTATCTTTTATGGCATGCTACGGGGATTCTTGTTGCTGTTGTCTTTGTACCATGGATGCCGGTCCCCTCTTTAGGATTGTATTTATATTTCACTTGTGATCACAGTTGTTGTTGTTGTTAGCAATTTGGTATTTGATCGATTATATTTTCTCTGTGCTCATTGCTCTTGTAGTTCATGCTGGCTGCCTTTTTACCAACTAGTGTGATTTAGTTTTATGAATTTTACTATTATTCACATTGTGTAACATACTTCTCATCTGCTTCTAATTTTCAATTGCAGGCTTGCCTCCAAGGTACCGTGATTCTGTCCGGGCAATTACCCCAGGGTTACCTCTTTTCCTCTATAATTATACAACCCATCAGCTTCATGGGATATTTGAGGTTTGTATATTTATGAAACATTCCATATTAGATTTATATCATTATGTTATTTTTATGTGGGTTATAAGACTACTATATCTGTCTATGACAGGAAGTGAAAACTTCAAGCATTTTGTCCTCTTTTGGGGGCAACTCTTTTTTGTGCTGTATGCAGTGTTGTCTTTACTTGTGCACTGGTTGGCCATGTTTTTGTTTTCTGGTGGTTCTTTCTAGATTGAATCCTTCGTTTAATTGTACTTGTTCTGCAATGTTGATACAATGAATACTCATTGGTTAAAATAGGCTTTGTTGTCCACCTGTAATTCACTTTGTTGTTGAATTTCCCCCTTCCCTTTTTCGAATGATTCAAGGTCAAAATTTTGATGTTTGGGCAGTGCTTTTTTTAATATATTTTTAAACTGGAAACTAGTATAGAACCTAGCCCCCCTGCCCTGGGAAATTTAAGTCATCTTTCTTTATTTAATATACGATTTCTATTTCCTGTTCAAATTGTTTGGAGGACCGGAAAGGTGATTAGGAGTTGGGAGGCACTAAATCTTGGTGTTATGTGATGAGTAGATTGTAGCTTATAATATGTGATTGGACATGTTTTTGATTTTTCTTATCCTTCCAATTTTATATGTGACATTTTCTCCCGTGAGTGCCTCTTTTCTTGTTCAGTTTAAATTTAATTAATTATGCCTGTGAATTTTACAAGCCAGTTTACACGAGGAAACACCAGAGCATCAGAAGTGCAGCATGATATTAGGTTGACTGTTTTGCTTGCCATGTATAATAAACTTGTATCCATATGCTTGCCTCGCCCCTCAATCTGTCCAATAGTTAGTTAGTCATCTCAGAATTCTAAAATTACTATTGTGGACAATTCTAAGAGTATTAACAACTTATATTGTACCCGCCACCTAACATAGCTTATTTCTTGCAGGCTGCTAGTTTTGGGGGTTCAAACATTGATCCAACTGCCTGGGAAGACAAGAAGTGTAAAGGCGAGTCTAGGTTTCCTGCACAGGTAAAGAGAATATAGGAGTTAAAGTTTAAATATTTGCTTCCTTTATTCTATACTGACTTTTCTTATCTGGTGATATAGGTGAGGATCCGTGTTAGAAAGCTCTGCAAGCCTTTAGAAGAGGATGCTTTTAGGCCAGTTTTGCATCATTATGATGGTCCAAAGTTTCGTCTTGAGCTCTCTGTAGCAGAGGTGATATGTGCTTCCATATCTTTTATATCCTCAAACCTGATACATCATACTTATGCTTAAACAAAATTATATTACTTATTCTTTTCATCTGTCATTTGTCCATAAATGAGAGAGAGAAAAAAAGAAATACCTGCCTTCATGCTGTTTCTTTATGCATGGATCTTGAAAGAATCAGCTTAAATAGCTGATCTTTTCGTTTTCTTTATTCTGATTATATTCGTAGATATATATCAATGTAAACTAAAGCAGATCAGAAGTAGTAATCTATTTTGTCAAAAGTATAGTTTCTCATGTAAATGCTTATGAAATGTCGCTGGAATATGCATTTGATTTTCAATTTTTTGAAACTCCTTTTCATACTCCAGCAAGTATCCTCTCATCATGATGTTTTTGAGGAAGTGATAGAATTTTTTCCAGCAATCTTTTATCTGTTCATTTCCATTTGTACATGCCGCAAATTCGATCTTGCATCGAAAATGCTCTTCATTCCTCCGTCTCATCTCCGTTCATACGTATGAAATACATTACATATATGGAGTTGGCTGAAATTTCATGCGATTCAGTAAACAGAATATACATACAATCAAAAGGGAAAATAATGTTATTCTCTTCATGTTTAAGTTGCTCAACACGGTTGTGCAGAATTGCTGATCTTTTAAGTTTCTTATAAACTGTTTGACATATTGCTGCCGTGTAACGACATGGCATCTTGAAGTTGTCAATCTATTTTTCTTTGCCATGTTTATGAAGTTTAGGCATCAACAATGACATCCTCAACTAACGTGCTATCTAATTTTTTGAGCTTGCTTTGAAATTAATGCACACAAATCTATTTCTGGTCTGGTTTACGATCCTAAAGATCTGCTCCTTTCGAGAAACTAATTCATTTAGGATCCTAAAGAGCTGACCCTTTTGAAAAACTAATTCATTATTGATACTCGTCTGACCTTTTTGCTGCCAATAGCTTTGTCTTCTCAAAATCTGAGGGAGATCGAAAGAATGAAAGCATGATCTTATATATAGTTACCATTTCATGCAACTTACATACTATCCTATATATCTCTTAAGCTTGACACTTCTTTTATTCAGAATCCCTCTAGTTTCACTGCCTTTTGCTTATCTGTTCAAATGCTAATTCATCAAGTTTTGGTTACTGCTTGGAATTTGCATGGGAAAATCTTTTTGATATTAAGTGAACTGTCTAAATGTATCAAGTTAACCAAGTCTAAAGTATCTCACTTCTTTTCTAAAATAAATCTATATGCACTGTTTCGTAATGTGGGCTGGACTTCTTGTCTTTGGTTTCTTTCTCGAGTTCCAGTCAACCTGCCACTAATGGGTTATTTCTTTCTTTTTCATTATTCTTGAACTTAAGCTAAATTTGCTTTTAGCTAACCAAGTTCTTTAGATTATTTTTTTTCTTGTCATTTGCATTATCTGAAATTGATGGAAGAATGTTTACAGGCTTATCATTTGCTTTCTGTGTGTTTTGGATGTTTGTAGAGGCTCTCCTGCCGCTCCAGAACTATTTGATCGTATATTTACCTTACGTTTGTTTGTCCTTAAACTAAGTAGAGACTGATTATCTATTTTTCCATTTGTATAGACTCTGTCACTACTGGACCTGTGTGAAAAAGGTGGCATCTGAGACCTATAGCGGAAGACGGTATGTCTGAGGCCTCTGGAGATGTAGTAGATGTATGCATATACATGTTTTGTGGGGTGCGTGTGGGCTGTTTCTTTTTCTTTTCTGTCTTGAGGTTTTCGATTAAGCGCAAGCTTGGATGTCTGTTGCTTAGGTTGTATTTCCAAATGGATCTGGTGCTTTGAAGGCCACAAAGGTATGAGCCAGTCAATCCAGTGTCTGATATCTTGGAAATGCATTGTATTACATATGCAGTAGGATTCATAGAACCCTGTAATCTTGTATCATAATGCCCCAAAATGAGGGGCACTGATGGTTTGAGGTTAGTGCATGGAAACTTTGTTGTTGGCGTTGGTCGTTAGTATGTCTTTCTTTCTGAACATATGGTATCTATCTGTACTCTTCTGGATGCAAATGCTGCAGATATGTTGTCCCAATTTTGGTTTGTTTCTTGACGTCTCTGGGATGGTGCAGGAAACGTTTTGGCACAGCAGCAGCTTAAGATGAACAATGCTCCCTCTCGGAGAGATATCTAGTGAGAAGATGGTCAGACTGATGCATGTCCAGTTTTGAATAAATGAGAAAAACCATGGTATTCTGTCTGTCGTGCAGGCTAATTTTTCTCATATGATGTCATGATCCATTAGAATGAAGCTTGTATCGTTGTGAACTAGAGTTTTGGGTCCTGCATCCATTTGAGTCAGCCATGCTCATCTCAGATACTCATGACACGTTGTGGTATGTTTTAAATTATCCGTCAGGTAGATCATGTTGGATCTCTATGCGGTCTCTCTACTGCTAAGCGGCCTTGGCGGATTCCTCATCGACGCCATTAAAATTGCTAAAGCATCGTTCTCCAAGTAATAAACGGAGGTAGAATCCCGTCGAGGCGTTACCTTTGTACGAAGGTCATGGTAAGTGATAACTGGTGAGGTTAAATTCCGAGAACTTAACGGAGATACATCATGCGTCAAGCAAATAATTCTGTCCTAGCTGTTGATAAGCGATTAGTTTCGTGCCGGCAGTCTCATTGCCGACATCAGTGCCAAGTTTATTGAGACCGGCCAACCAAGAGAAGATCCAGATCCAGATCCAGCTCCCATGGAAACGTCGCTTTCCCCGAGAAAATATCTACCACCCATTCCCAGAGATTCCTCCCCAGAGATCCCGCGGCTCTGAAGCCCGACAAGATAAGGCATTTGTGACACAAGCGAGCCCTCATATAGATAAGGTTATCCAAGGATTAAAAAGAGGAAAATATATATATATATAAAACAACCAGTAACAAATCAAAGGATGACAAACCATCAATTCCAAATAACAACAAGGTTCTAATCTTTCCACTTGCATGGATGTATCTAAATCTACTAGTACCACACCGAGTTCAAACCACATGTGACAGCCTAACTTGATACCAACAAGGTGACCCAGAATCAAATTCCTACTTTCTAACATATGACAGTCACCAACAAATGGCCCATAAATTAAATCCAATCGAGTAATATGATCGAATGTTCAAGCGGCACGGGCCACCGAATGGTGGGCCTGGGCCGCCAAATCTTGGGGATCAACGATGAGCCTTCCCCTAGATATGGATCTGGGCACGGTCACCGTCAGCACCCCATCCTCATACCCCGCCGAGATCCCATCGACGTTCACCATCTGCGGCAGCCGGAACTTCCTCATGAAGCTCCTCCGGTCCCTCTCCGGCGACTCCCCGCCGTCCTCGCTCTCCTCCGTCCTTATCACCATGTACCTCGAGTCCTCCACCTCTACTCTGATGTCCTCCTTCCTCACACCTGCATACGTTCCAAGATTCCAGCTAGCTTGGCATCAATACGAGAAGCAAAGGATCTAAGAAGAAAGGAAGACAGAGACAGAATACCAGTTATGTTGGCGGTGTAGATATGGGATTCCGGTGTTTCGTTCCAATGGACATAGTTGGACGGAGGGACGGTGGTGTTGGGTGGGGAGAGGAAGGAGCGGGCGAGGAAGAAGCGCCAGGGGAAGGCGTGGTGATGGTAGGGGAGGAGCTCCATGGGAAGACAGGTGAGAACAGCCAATGGAGACGGATTTTTTATGGGGGGAGAGAGGTCTCCTTTTATCGGAATTTTTTGCGTAGATTGCAGGGACGTAATTGACCCGTAAGTGCGTGACGGCCGCAAGAATTATCTTACGTAAAAAATTAGGCACTTCGATCGAGATTCCTAAATTTGGTGCTGCGGAGCATGTGAAAGGTGGTCAATTTAGGCGGCAGATATTTTTGTCTGCGAAAGGGGCAAGCTGATACAAATTGATTACGTTAAGCATCAATTAACTGGTAAAGTAATAATTATAGGAGATTGATAACTTACTTTCTATTATGAATAGTTTATCAATTTATTTATTTTTTATTGGACAAAAAATATCCTTACTTTTTATAACTTCATTTAGTTCGCGGGAAGCATTTTTACTCCTAAGAATATGATTCGTGGGAAACAAATTCAAGAGGATGCCTAGAAAAGTACTTTTGGCATGTTTGGTTGACCATGGAAAAGTGACAAATTTACAAAGTGCTTATGTTTGGTTGGCCATCCACTTTCCTGGGAAAGTTATGTATAATTCCTATTATGCTCTTAATAAAAATTAGGTATTTATATCTCTTTAATGCTTCTTCAATGCTAAAGAGTCTTTTTGGGAAAAAGTAAAAATAAAGTGATTCCCGCCGCATGGGAAAGTAACTTTTCCATATTTCTCATGGGAAAGACTTTCCCATGAAATGTGGGAATCATATTCTCATGGGAATACAACTTTTCCATCTCTCTCCTTTGAAAACTCCAACCAAACAAGAGGCATTTCATTACTTTCCTATTGACCACACTTTCTTTCTCTCTCTTCTGATATATATATATATATATATATATATATATATATATATATATATATATATATATATATATATATATATATATATATATAAAAGAGGGGGAGAATATTAATTAGAAGGTTGAGAGCATGAGTTAATGCGGAATTGTAAGAAAATATAAAATATTTTTAAGAGTTATAAAAAGTAAGGATATTTTTTGTTCAGTAAAAAATGGATAAATTAATAATCTATCATTGAAAGTAGGTTATCAATGCCTATAATTTAAAAAAATTAATATGATTACGAATTGGATGGCTTCATGTATGGCTGCTCACTTCAGAAAATATGCATGCACCTGCTTAGCATTTTGCACGCAAGATTTGAGGCCTTTTTCGTGAGGAAAGTTGGCACATTCATGGAGTTGGATTAACTCGAGAGCACGGGCCCAGCTCCCATAGGTCGCCAATCTACAGTTCAGCGAAAGTAGGGCATGAGGCGAGCAAAGGGAGGAGCCCTGTTCCTGATGGATGCCTCTCACCAAGTTCACTCAACCTACCACCGAGCCCTTACACCGTCCCTGATACATTAATTGGAACCTGTGGCCCAACAATGACCTAAGTCGGTTCTTGGAGGGGGCAGTTAGCACGTGCTACGTTGGACAGAGTGTAATATTTAAATAAAAAAAGAATGGCCAATAGATAGGTATGGTCCCTTCTCAGAAGTAAATAAATAAAAAAAAAAGTCAAATGGAGATATTTATGGTTATTTTTTTTATTTTTTTTTTTTTTTTGCTCAAGCCGGGTTTTTCAGACAACGCGTGTCTGAATACACCCAATAAAGTCAAAATACACAATCTCACGAAGTGCCAATGGCAACTCTCTCTCTCCCACCCACAGAGCGTATCCAGAGTGGTGGGCCGCGAATGCAGCCACCCAATCAGCCGCCCCGTTGGCCTCCCTGAATACATGCTTGGACTCAAAGGCCACGCCATCCCTCACCATCATCCTAATGTCCCGGATCAGAGGATGGTCGATGCTCTCACCACTCAGTCCCCGCCGGATCCAGCCAATAACTGTAGCCGAGTCACCCTCCAGGATGATCGAGCTGGCCTGCAGCACCTGCCGAGCATGGCGAAGACCTGCCCAGGCAGCTCGCAGCTCTGCCCCTGGAACTGATGTGACGAACAACTGGCAGCCACCTGCTGCCACAACCCTAGAGTGAGGGTCCCGTATGACGAAGCCTGCCCCGCCTCGCGTACCTCTGTCCAACACCGACCCATCAAAGTTTACCTTGAGGAAGCTCGGGGGTGGGTGCTCCCAGGTGAAAAACACCGTCCGAGGAGCTGCCTGAGCAGTAGAGGAACCCCAGGTGTCCCAAGCTGTCAAGGGTGTGTCTGAGGGGGTAGGAAGTCTGGACTCCATCGCTAGTGCTCGAGCAGACTCCGCAACAAACCTCGGCGACATCCTGCGCCCACTGAAAATGCGAGCGTTCCTTGCCAGCCAGATCTGATGGGCTGTGCAAGTCGCTCGGATGGCCTCCTGGCATGACCCGGGACTGGCCAACCCCTGTCGTATCAAATGCAGGAAGAGGCTCCTCTCCTGCCACACCTCCTCCGGGATACCTGTCCACAGCCATGTCGATCTCGCCCAAGTGCACTGAAATAGAACATGATCCACAGTCTCATCAACACTGCAAACCCCGCACTCCGCGGGGATCCCCAAAGCACGCCGGCTCAACACTGCTCTCGTCGGAAGGCGATCCCACATCACCTTCCATAAAAAGAGTGCTGCCCTCGGCTGGAGGCCGGACCTCCAAATCCAGGCGCAGTCTGGTCCTCGCTCATGCTCCTGCTGGATGACCCGGGATAGATCACCCAGCCTGACACTGGCCCTGCATGAGGTGCCCCAGACCCTAACGTCTGGCCCCTCGCAATCTGGTACTGGAAGGGACCGTACCCTCGCAGCAAGATGTGTCCCAAACAGCTGATGTAGTCTGGTATCATCCCACTCTGTCCTCCCTGGTGCTAGGAGGTCACACACCCGAAGCCCCTCTGCTGCCTCAGTATCCACCATCGTCGGCCAACATCTCAGAGGCAAAGTGTCCACCCATGGATCATCGGTCACATCGACGCTCCGCCCATCGCCTATCAGCCACCTGGTGTTAGCCGACACAGTCGGCAAATACCTCGCAATCTCGCGCCACATAAAGGAAGTTCGGCGGCCACTCCGTGCCACCTCAGAGCCCCCTCGGCCAAATCTGGCTGCCATCACCCTGCTCCAAAGCCCCTGCGGCTCCAGCAAGAAGCGAGCTGCGTGTCGAGCAACAAGGGCCTCACGCCGCTCCAAGAGGGAATGCACTCCCAGACCACCCTCACTGATGGGGAGGCAGACGTGCTCCCAAGCCACCAGATGTACCCCATGGCCCCCACTATGAGACCCCCACAAGAAGCTCCGAAGAAGACGTTCAATCTTCAGCAGAGTCGTCTTTGGGACCACAGTGTTGGCCATGAGATATACCGGCATAGATCCTAACACCGATCTGACCAGTGTCAATCTCCCCATCATGGATAGAGATGATGCCCTCCATCCCTCCAGCCTGGCCTCGACCCGCTGTACCAGCCCGGAGCACTCTGTCACCCGCAGTCTCCGGCCTGTGATAGGGACTCCCAGGTAGACCAATGTCCCCTCCTGCTCTGGTATCTGCAGAATCCTCCTGATCTCCAGTCTGACTCTAATCTCCGTGCTAGGGCTGAACCGAATGGCTGACTTCATGAAGTTAACTCTCTGTCCGGACGCCGCGCAGTAACCTGCCAGCACTCTAGCGAGTACCCGTGCATCAGAAGCATGCGCCCTGGTCAAAAGAAGACAGTCGTCAGCAAACAATAAATGAGAGATAGGTCCCACCCCCGGTGCTGGGACATAGGCCTCCAGCTCCCGACTAGTGCACGCACCCTGCAATGAACGAGACAAGATATCAGAACAAATAATGAATAAGTAAGGGGATAGGGGACATCCTTGCCGCAGTCCCATAGTGGACTCGAAAAAACTCGTCGGTGTGCCGTTGACCAAAATGGAGAATTTTGGCCTCTGGACGCACCCTAGGACCCAACCAATCCATCTCCTATGGAAACCGTAGGTCTCTAAAGCCTTCCGCAGAAAGCTCCACCTGATCCTATCATATGCCCTCTCCATATCTAGCTTGACTACCATCAAGCTGCGCCGCTTCGATGCTCGCTGAAGATCCCACATCATCTCCTGAGCCAACATAACATTGTGGGAAATGTTTCTCCCCGCCACAAAGGCCCCCTGCTCTTGGCTGATAATGCCCGGCAATAGAGGCTTGATCCTGCCCACCATTATTCTCGCCACAACCTTATACAAGGTTGTGCACAAACTGATGGGCCTAAAGTGTCCCGGCTCTACCGCCTCCTGGCGCTTCGGAATGAGCGTGATGAAGGTGGCCTTCCAATCCTCAGGCATAGCTGCCTGAGTGAAGAAGCACTGCACAGCCTCAACCACTGAAGCCCGAATGATACCCCAATATCTCCGAAAAAAGAAAGGGGGGAACCCATCGGGTCCCGGAGCCTTATCCGCTGCCAGGGCCCAGACTGCCTCCTCCACCTCCCGCGCCGACACCGGTCGAACCAGTGTCATATTCTCATCATCAGCAATACCCACATCAGGCCTCGGAAGGAGGCCATCAACATCAGGGCCTCCATCCTCCGTCCATCTGGTGCGGAAAAAATCAAGTAAAGCCTGTCTGACGGCAGGCTCACCCTCCACACGCTGACCGGACCCATCTCGCAATGAGTGAATCATACTCCGCTGTCTCCGGATAACCGTCGTCCGATGAAAGAACCTAGTGTTGCGATCACCCTCACGTACCCACTGGACCCGAGATTTCTGTCGCCAAAAAATCTCATGCTGCCGTAGCAGTGAATGGTGGGTCGCTAGAAGTCCCCGGAGATCGGTCATGTCTTCCGCCGAAAGTTCACCTCCTAGATCCTCTCTCCTCTGTAGATCAGCAATCGCAGTCTCGACCCCCTCCACTCTCCGAAAGATATCGCCCACTTCCTCGCGATTCCAACGACGAAGCCGCCGTTTGGTAATCTCAAGTTTGCGGGAGACCCGTTGCATCGCATTTCTCCGTACCGGGACACGCCATGCATCGCGAACGATGTCCCAAGACTGAGGGTACGATAGCCAAATCTTCTCGAAGCGGAAGGGACTATGATGACCAGGTCCCGATGAAGTGGAAATCAGCAGAGGTCAGTGGTCAGATGCAATCCGGGGTAAGTGACTAACACAGCAGGTAGGGAACCGGAGGATCCAATCTGGGGTCGCAAAGGCCCTATCTAATCGCTCCCAAACCCTAGCACTACCAGATTGATTGTTACACCAGGTAAACCGCGGTCCCGAAAAACCTAGGTCCACCAGACCGTTCCGCATTACGAAGTCGCGAAACTCCCTCCTATCCACTCTATCCGTGAACTCCGCACCTCCCCTCTTATCACCCGCACTCTGGATACAATTGAAGTCACCAACTAACACCGTCGGGATACCCTGGGCAGTCAGGTTGGCGATCTCTTGCCAAAGAGCTCTCCTAACCCTGTAGTCCGTGCTCGCATACACACCGCACAACACCCACGGGTCAGTATCAGGTTCCGATACAACCATGACTACCTGTTGAGGGCAGTAGTGGAAGACATCAATCGTCGCCACCCCTCGCCTCCACAGGACCAAAAGGCCACCAGACAGCCCCTGGGACTCAACTGCATAGGTCTCCCAGTCCCTTCCTAGGCGCCGCCTCAGTCGAACCAGTCCATCGCCCGATAATCGCGTCTCGCAAAGAAAACAGATCTCTGGACAATGGACCTGCACTAGCCGCTTAAAGGAAGACATGAAGGCCGGCTTGGCCGCCCCCCTACAATTCCAGGCTAGAACCTTCATGGATCACAGTCCGCAGGGTCGACCTCAGGCTCATCCTCCCCCTGGGTCGTGGGAGCTATGTCAAGCTGGCGACCTAGGTCGCCCTGCTGCTCTACCACACCAGATGCATCGCCAGATGCATCGCGCATGACCGCCGCCCTAATGAGTCGCACGACAGCTGGGTGGTCCCCCTCTGCCATAGCTATACCCATGGAACCATGGCCCCCGTCACCACTGTAAGAGGGCCCCTCACAGGGTGCCCCTCCGGGCGGCACCCCAACCACACCCTCTCGTGGCGTCAGTGGCTCGGTCGGACTCTCCTCCAAATGCAGTCCAAGATGAGCCCTGGACTCGCATCCCTCAGGAGCAGCCTCCAGCCGCTCACCCAAGGCTGGGGTCGGAGAGCCAAACCGATAGACCCCATCTGGGCCTCTCCTAAGGCCCTCCAGTGTATCCCAGGGGGCCCGCACGAGGGGGGTCTGACCAACAGTCAGAGGGGTCCCCTGCACTGAGGCCAATCCCCCACCCGGGGACCTATACTGAAACGGGCCTACTAGCATCCCGGGGTCCTCTGTCGAATCTCCCTGGAACTGCAGGTCCCGCTCATCCTGGGTGCCCATGCATGCAGCTAACTGAGCTTGTGGGCCCCCCCCCCAAGCTGGGCTTGAGTAGCCCCCCCAGGCTGGACCCGCGGACCCTGTCCCTGGACCCGCGGACCTGAACCAGACGCGGCCCTCACCGATTGGGCCGGGGACACCGGTAGGGTCAGGAGGGCAACCGGCGATGTCGGCCTGGCTAAGGGTGGCTCAGGTCCAGGGCCAGGCGCGGCCCTCACCGGTCGAGCTGCCGGGGGTGGGAGTGGCGGCCGAGACGGGGCGGACTCGGGTCCAGGTTCGGGCTCCCTCGGCCGTGGTGGTCGCGACTCTCGCGGCAGAGGTCTCTGCCGTGTCGCCACCATCCAAGGGCCAAAAATCGGCCCTTGGGTCTCCATCCCCGCTGCAGGAGCCGACGGAACAGAGCCACCCCCAGGGTCCCCCTCCCCTGGCGGCCCGCCCTCCGCCGATTGAGTAAACACCGGAAAACGGCACGCTGCCTCCAGGTGACCCATCCGCCCACACAGGGGGCAGAGAATGGGGACGTTCTCGAAGACGAAGGGCTGCCACCGCACCTTCGTCTTCCCCTGGATCAAAATCCCAGGTCTAAGGGGCGCGGTGGCATCGACCACCACCTTCACCCGAGCGAAACCCATCACCCGTCGCTGCTCGGTGACCCCGTCCACAGCGATCGGCCGGCCTGCCCTAGACGCGATCTCCAAGATGGTTGACGGCGACCAATACTCCGGCGGCAGGCGGGGGAGTCGAAGCCACATCGTTACCGAAGTAACGGCCTCCTCCCCTGGCTCAAAATCAGGGACCCAAGGAGCCATGGCGAGGAGCTGCCCCGCCACCACCCAGGGTCCCTCATTTAAGGCCCCGTCCCGGTCCGCCGTCGACCGGAAACGCAGAGCCAGGTAGCCGTCCGTTAGAGGGACGGCCACCACCTCCTTAAGGTTAGCCCGGGTAGCCACGTCCTTGGCTACCCATTCGGCCGGAACACGGCGGCCAAGGCTACGCACCATGACCGCCCGCCCGTCCCACTCTTGCCGAGCCGCCGCGATGGGTTCCTCCGGAAGTGTGACGACTTCCGGGAAGCGGCGGCTCAGCCGCTCCACCTCCGCGGCCGAGGGCCAGTGAGTCACCCATGGCCCCGGCCTCGACCAGGCACCGGAGTGCTCCCCCCGACCGCCGCTCTGTTTTCCAGAAGAAGATTTAGACTTACCGTTTCCTCTCGCCGTTCCTTCCTCCTTCTCCCCCGCCGGCTGCTTCCCCTTCCGGTCCATGTAGTGGAGCCCTGTGGAGATGGAGCACCTGCAAGACAGAATGTTAGATGAAGGCGAGAGCTCCCGATTCGTCAGAAAGCCCACGGGATCCCTGCCGTTGTGCCCCTCCAGGAACCAGGCGGCACGACGCGTTGCAGGTGAGCCTCGTATCCTTGACCAGCGGCGACCTCACCAGGCACTTCGCCGGTGGAAGATGACCGTTAGACCACCTCCGAGAAGATTCCTCTCTCCAGGGTTTCCTTTCCCCAGAGTTTCTCTCTCTAGAAACTATCCGTTACATATTAATTCTTTTGATCATCGATTTTTATGGTTATTTTTTTAGAAGAGATTTTTTTTTACTGTTTACCATTGTTGTGGGATGGTATTAGATTTTAGTTTAAACTAAAGAGTCGTATATTTATGGATTGAAGAGTTATATATCTGTAAATAAAATATTATCTATTTACAAAAAAGTGTTGTACCTGTATAAAACGGTATCTTTGCACCCATGTTAAAAATGTCTTTGCACATATTTTGGATTCTATATATATAACCTTGTGACCAGAAACAACAATATTCTCTTTCTTCCTTCCTTAAAATTTTTATTCTTTCTTCTGACTTCTAAACAATTTTTAAATTTTTTTTTTTGAAAATTTCTTCAAAATTGCTATCTGCAAAATTTGGTAAGATTTTGTTGTATGATTTGCGATGAATCCTTTAGCAAACTTATTCGAGTAGGAATTAATATCATCTTTGTGATTTACGTACTTCAGAGCTTTGAATTATTCTATTATTTTTTTCCATTTCAAACCACACGTTAAACCATCAACAGGATGGGACAGTACGGCGGAAGCTCCACAGGAATGGTTTGGGAACTCAAACCTCCCCAAGAATCAGAGAAGATCCCATCGGCCTTTGAAGGGAGAAGACCAAATGGGCAATGAGAATTGCAGCTGCGCTTCCTTCTCCACATCGACTTTGGCCATCGACAAAGCAAGGGGAATAAAATATTTTCATAGTCAACTCTTCCCTCTCTTCCCATGATTGCTTGATGGAGTCCGCAGGACATGTACTCTTACGAGTTTCCCTCCACAGATTAGCCGGTGCTTCCGCCTTCGGTGGAGTTGAAGCAAGCTTCTGTGGATGTGAGATGGTAACTGCTACGAGGTCTCCATCCTTGGTGGCGAACAGGTCTTTGAGGGGCATTTTTCATGGCAGCAAACCTTTACCAGATTGATAACTTGTTCGCAATAGAATCAGTGAATCATTCTCCAAGTGAAGATCTCTCTCTCTCTTTCTCTCTCTCTCTCTTTTGATGTCTGAAGATCTCTCAGATCAAATTGATAGCCCTCTAATATCCTTTTGAAAACGCACAAAATCTACAAATAACCTTTGAAAATCTCAATTTACACACAGAAAAAGAGAACGAAAAATGAAAAATCCAGGCTCCAAAAGGTTCCCAAGACCTAGAACACTCTTAAGGAACTCTTAGGATTCGATTCGATTGACCCTGCAAATAAATTTTCACTAAATATGTGTCTACAAAATCCCATCCCATTTTTTCCCCCAAACCGACGATCTCGAGACAAACGATTGCATGCAGTGCTGCATACCTAAAATCCGGAATCTTTCGTAGTTGGAATTGTTTTTCGTTCTCCCCGAATCGATGCAGACAACTCAACAATGGTTCGACATCATAATTAAATTTTAGGGAAAAGATAAGGGGAAAATCTGCCCGCAAACAAATCTCTAAAATTGATATGGGAGAAGAAGGAAAAGAAAGAGTTGAACAACAAACAACTTTGGTTTCTTCGAGGGAACCCGACCTCCACAATAAGCCAAATATTTGGATGATCAAATCTCCCTTTTTTTTCATTGTTAATGTAACTTAAATACCATACTCGCATAGCTCCCATGAACCCACGTACAACATAATAAAATAACTAAAATAAACTTGACAGAACACCGAAACATCCCATGAAACAAACACCAGCCCACGACTCAATAGAACACCATCCATCCCATGAACAGAACACTAATTAAGAACACCATCCCATGAAACAGAACGCCAACCCACGACTGCATGTTATCTAAGAGAACACTAACTCAACTGACACGTAACCAAATGGACACCATAGCAACACGTAACACATAAGAAACTCATAACAAAAATCATGCACATCAATATAGATTTAGATCTAAGGACAATAGCGGTTTCTCTCTGAGAAACGAGAGAAATCTCCTCTTCTATATTATGGCTCTACTTCTAATCCTTGTCCCTCCAAGCAGGGGCAGGGGACGGAGCTCTATGAAGGGGAAGAGGACGTAGCAGCCAGTAGAACAGGAAGCGAAGTCGGGTGGATAAGGAATTTACCAGAAGTGGAAATCTCATTCTTCCAAGCGTGCTTCCCTTCAGCATGGATAAGGAATTTATTTACCAGAAGTGAAAAAAGGGGCACAAATATGAGAAAAGGTA
This sequence comes from Phoenix dactylifera, assembly GCF_051530095.1. Taxonomy (NCBI): domain Eukaryota; kingdom Viridiplantae; phylum Streptophyta; class Magnoliopsida; order Arecales; family Arecaceae; genus Phoenix; species Phoenix dactylifera. The sequence continues at coordinate 36,155,189 of NC_143190.1, read as the reverse complement.
AAGGGGAATAAGAGAATCAAAATTTAAGTCCGAATCGTAACTCTTGGAGAAGATTGGATATAGAATTTGGGCTAAGCCATTTGCATTCACAGGAATTGCAAGCATGGAAAGGAGCACGAATTCAGACACTTATATCAAGCCTCCTATATAAGCTTTTGATCAAAACAACCAGCAATCAGCAATAAACACCCTTCCGCATCCCCGGTGATCTAATTTTGTTCGACAGCACAGTAAAAACCCACTCCAAGAATTTATTTTCTGTCGCACAAATCACAGAAACATTCCAGATTTCCGTTTCCCATGAACCAATGTTATTATGGCACACCTTTTATTCCCAGTCCCCAGCCAATGAGAAAACAGAACCAAGGCACAAAAGAGGAGAACAAAGAACTGCTGTTCCCAACCTTTTCCATGATCAGATATTGGTTCATCACAGTAAGTCATAACAAAAAAAACAGTTGAACTGTGGAAACAAAACACGGATGGACCAGCACTCACACAAAGGCAGTTCAAAGAAAACAAAAAACCTTTTCACAAGCCTCTGAATGTTTACATACATAGGCCACTTGAACCCTCAATAAGTACAAGCAGCCGCAAATGATCCCAACACCGAATGCTGAAAACAACATTATAAACCCTATATTTCAAAATATAAACTTGCATAAAAACTGCTGCCTCTTCAACTGGCACGTACACTGATCTCCGAGTATCACCAGCAGTTTGAAGAGTGCTGCAACAGACCGGTGTCTTTCCTTTCTTTCTCCGACCATGTAAAAAATATCGGAAAAAAGAAACTGGGGCCTCTCCAATCCACTTGACGGAGAATTTGGCAAAATGATCTAAAGCATCACCAAGATTGAAGAAAATGCAGAAATATCACAGCCATGCATTGACATTATGAATCCACCATCTCATCTTGCAACTCACTAGGGGCAATGAGCCCTGGAATAGTGAGCATATGTTGCCGTTCCCTTTCTCTTTGGGCAGCTGCTTCTTCTGCATAAAGATCCTTATTGTCCTGCATGCGAAGGTAGAAAGCATTAGACACATCTTTATTGTCATTCAAAGTGGACTTAAGCATGCAAGACCATGAAAAAGAAACATAAAATGAAAATAAGCTTTCGTGCATCTCCAAGACACATTTAGCAGCAACTGAGCTAGTGAGAACTTTGTTTTCTGCTAACTGGCAGAACTATTTACATCTCATCATTCAAGAATATCAAAGCAAAAAATTCATACACCTAGATTCAAATTTTAACCGCCCTAAGTTGTCATCAAGCAAAGCTATATTAAACCCCTGAGAAGACGATCTGACTAAAGAAAAAATGATAGTTCACCAAAGTAGTTAATTAAATTAACAATTTTATGTCCGTTTATCAAGCTATAATATTTTTAAAAATATACTCTAATCGCATGGTGACTCGGAAATGGGAGTTGGACATGGCAAAGTCCAATGATCAAAATACAGAAAACATGGATTAACATCTAGAACATGAATGTGTACATATTTTAATAGACGGGTATATTAAGTATCTGTATGAAAGTGATATGTGACCAAAATGAAGCATTGAATACTAAGGCCCTGTTTGGGGGAGCTTTTGGAGGGCCAAAAAGTACTTTCTGACCCTCCAAAAGTACTTTTAGGTAAAAAATGGTGTTTGGTAAAATTTTCGGAAAGCTGTTTCAGCTTTTGCGGGAAGCTGAAAACAGCTTTTGGGGAGAAGCTCCAATTTGGAGCTTTCCGAAAACGCTGTTTTCAGCTTTGTCGGGAAGCTGTTTTTTGGACCAAAATACCCCCATTTAAATCTCACTTTTTCCCCCCAAAATCCTCATCCCGCCTCTTCCTCTCTCACCCATCCCCTCCCTCTCCCTCTCTATCTTCTTCTTCCTCTCAACGCCGCCGCCTCTGTTCCTTCTTCCTCTTCTTTTTTTTTCTTTCTTTTTTTTGTTTTGGGAGCTCGTGCTTGTCCACGGCGGCAGCCACCATGCCAGCCACCACCCATGGCCGGCGACCCCTTTATATTTCAATAAAATAAAATAATAAATAAATAAATAAATAAAATAAATAAATAAAAAGAAAAATAATGAGTGAGTGGCAAATAATATGATCTAAATAGATAAATAAATAAAAATATTAGTAATTATTTAACCAATTTTATCACCTAGCTAGAAAATTTGTTAGAGAAATAAATGGTCATTAGAAGGATGAAAACTTAATTTACACTAATAATTATAATATTTTATATATTTATTATTGTATTATACTATAAATATAATATTATATTACATTATATCATAATACATTGATATGTTATATTAAATAATTTAATATTATATTAAATTATTATTCTATAATACATAATATTATAGTACTATATTATAATAATATTATATTACATTACATTAATATTATACTATATCATAAATTTATGTATTAATACATAATATTTTATTATGCTCTGTTGTATAATACTGGTAATGTCCTTTATGGTCATTTTGTCACACAAAAGTACTTTCTTAGTTTGTTTACTAAATACATGTTAAAGTGCCACAGCACTTTAGAAATGTAGTTACCAAACAGCAAACATCTTTTTATAAACGCTCTGCTTCAGATAGCTCTACTTCCAACAGCTTTACTTCCAAAAGCTCTACTACTAACAGCTCCCCCAAACAGGGCCTAACAGTTTTACATACAACACTAGATGCAAGGACTATTGCTAGACATTAACTTGCATTAAGTATTGTGATCGTTATAAGGCATCAAAAGCATAAGTTCGGCTCTAATTATTGAGAGATTTGTAGCCATTGAGAAAATCAAAATGTGCTCCCATAAGTAATGTATCCCAATGAGTTGATGCCATTTTGTAAAATCAGATTTGACAACAAATCATGATTATTTATTGCAGTGCCTATTTACACATGGGAGGAACATAGATATACATCAGACATGGGCATGACCAGATTATAGGTTATGGAGGTTTGAACATACAGGGGGTGGGGTGTTTTTTGAGGCAGCCGAGCCCCTAAATTTGAAGCACTTTGTATCCAACAGAAAATCACTTCCCTCCTATCCCACGCCACCAATCCCTGCCCCCCTCCCACCCCTTCCCCGCCAAACACCCCACTACCCCCACCCACCCCTATTAATATAGGCCTTTACTGATCAGTTATCTTCAATTCCTGTGTATGTTTGAGGGACCCACTCTAGACACTCTGCTCATCAAATGCCCCCTTGCTTCTTTGAGAGAGTTCCAGTAACTAATAATATATGGCTTCCCATAACAACTCCATAACAAATCATAATACAGAATTAATTGCCTTAAATTCAATCATAAAGAAATTTTTAACCTTGTAATCCCTCCATAAATTCACTGGCTGCATAGAGACCTTTATTTCTCACTCTCAATCTCATCCATTGTCCCACACCTATTTCTCTCTCAACCTCAGCTGTTCTCCTGCATGCTCCCTTTTCATTCTAAATCTCAATGCCTTGCCTTGCACTGCACACCACTCCTTACTTTTTTCAATCTCATATTTATCCTGTGGTACAAACATACTCTATTCATAGTCCGTCCAAACAAGCTAAAATAGATATGAGAAAGGCAGATGGGAAGATACATGTCTACTCCAACCTACTTTTTAGTTTTTGACTACATCAATTACTTGTGTATTTTAAGTTATTCTTAGTTTCTTATATGCATGTAAGCATGCATACAGATATACATGCGGACAAAATAAACAGTTATAGAGCAGTTTGTGTATAAATTTGGCAAGGCTGAAGAGCAAAACATGTTTTGCATTACTATTCTTCCTTAATAAGAGTTCAAAGCATATTTTTCTAATGTTATGTTATTATTTTCTTAGCATATAATATAATAGGCTAAACTAAACATGCAAATGATAAAGCCAAATTATTTTATCAGATTTTCAAATAAACAAGAATGGAATAAACAATCATTGTTCAAAATGAAATCAGTAATCATGTGTACTAGCAACCTCGTGGATGTGTGCACACACGTATAAGAGCATTAAAGGCATCTTAATTAAGGCTCTGACATCTTATTGTTAAATTCCTGATTTGGGCCCTGCAACTGCAAACAGATTCTATTATGGTCTAGTAATACTTCATAGGTTTATGAACTAAGAACTGGATAAGTTACTGGTAAAACACTTATGGTCCAAAACGAGCTGCAGTTTTCTAAACCCGCACTTTAACCAAGGGTAGAAATAATGACAGATGTCTTTGGAAGGTCAAATAGAAGGCACCTTGTAAAATCTTTGAAGAGATCATGTCAACTTCCAATAATAGAAGCTGATGCAAGGTCATCCATAGTATAAACAATCTTAGCAGCTCTCTTGTATTGCTTTGAGAATAATTCTTCAGAATATTCCTCATCTCACCAATTAGTCACCACCCATTACTTGTGGATTATGTATAATAAGTATAAAGATATAATTCTAAATATGAAAATCTACATGACCAAAGAAATAAATTTCAAACCACTCCAGTACATTGTTAATATACATGACCCAATATTTAGTAAATAGTCTGATAAAGGCATGTACGCTTTTCTCTATTCAGATTTGGCACAATTAAGCCCCGAGGGATGCTACTACCCAAACAGACAGCAAACTTACTGCTCACATGACTAGTTGCAAGAGAAGAAAGCACCATTAGTTAGCAACATTCATCAGGTTACCTGAGCTGAAAACTCCTTTGATTGTATGAGAAAGTCGCGGATGTGGTTTTTAAATATATGGAGATCATTTCTTGACTCAAACAGCCCATCAATAAACCGAGTCACCTGCAAAAAATACTCAATACTCAGATAACTTCACCAAAAGAGAACTGATAATAAAAAAAATGGAACCTGGATCTCTTACCTCGGCCAGTGTCATATTCGGAAAAGATGTCCCTAGTAGTTTTATGGTGTAATCACGAACATATACCATATTACTAGGGTACGGAATAAGAACTGTTGAGGCATCCCACAAGGGCTCTGTTAATGAACCAGAATCCAACTGAAATGGCAATAATAGATTAAGTTAACACGAAGGAACATGGATATCAGAAGATGCAAAACATAAATTTAGTAATTACCAGGCAAAACAAATGTTGCAGTATCAAAACGTGCAGCTTGAAACCAGGTTTGTGAAATGTGTCTGTCAAGACACCAAATATTTCTTGCTCGATCGTTAAGAAATAAGTCCTATGAAATTGATTACAAAACTCTGAAACCTGTCAAGACACCATACACACGGTATGTTAACAACATCAAGCCAAACATTGGACAGCCAAAATGGGTGGGAATGAATCAAACCTGAAAGTTCTTTAGCATTTCCAATAAAAGATTAAGACCAGTCTCAGATATATTCCTTTCAGTGTGCCGGAAAGCCCAGATGATAGAATCCATGACAAGCTTCAATTGCTATATCAGGCAAGAGTATAGTGAAAAAGGCAGGCAACTAATACGAATTGTACACACAACCATTGAATAAGCATATGGAAGCTACTTAACAAAATATGGATCCCAACCTGACTTGATAACTGGATTAAAGCATGAAAACAATGTGTAGCAATTGCACGTAATAAAGAAAAGAACTTAAGACGATGCTCGGGATAATCTTCAAAGTTCTTTGTAATCATCTGCAGAAAAGATGGAAACTAATAAATACTATTCGATAGAAACCTACACAATGAAGAGAGATTATCTTAATATGTTAATTCCCACCTCAAGAGTGCATTGGAAAACAGCTTCGAATATATGGGGGACGTGTTCCATCATTAGATTTTTATATCTATCAAAAAAGGGCGAGAAATATAAATGACTATTATGGCCTACAATGTGTAACTAGCAAATTTTAAACAAAAAAAAAAAGACAATGTGAAGGGCAGTTTAAGTCCATTAGTAAGTAGAGAATGTCACACGAGTCCAACAAATGAACAAGTTTGTCATTTATTATGCAATTGATGGTGACAAACCTTAAAGAATGACGATACAAAAATTACATAAGAATGGAAGCAATGCTGCTTAAAAATTAAATTTTAGGAATTATTTATTTTATATTTTCTATACCAAATTAGGAAGGCCAAAACATGTATATGTGGCTGCTAATGAGCTAGAACTAGGTTGAACTAATCCAAGAATTACAAAGTCCTAGCCCGAAGCATAGCCCAATGAGTGGAACAGCCTGGTAGGAGTTCAAGTTCAAAAAACAAGGAGTTGATTTTCAGTTTGATTATAAAACTACATTTTGTAGGAAAGTAGTGCAAGTTTGTTCCAGTACATATTGTGTTGACTAGATACAAGCACAGTACTGCACGCTAGCTGTACCATTTTATTGTGTATGTTTCTCCATTCCATTCCATTCCATGCCCATTCATGTTTGCTTATGCCAAACAATAGTGACCAGAATGAAAAATAAAGGCAGCATAAATCGCTGTTTCTTTAATGAACCTTGGCACATGGCATGGCAACTGGCAAGGCAGCATGGGGTGCCAGACTGTGACTGGCATGGATTTAGCACGTTTTGAAATCTTTAAGTGTCCACTTAAGTGAATGGATTGGTTAAGGAAGCCTCAAGTTCACAATGCTGGCATTTTTAAGGTAGTAGAGTGTTGTTAATAGAGGACTTGAACTTGGGATACGTAATTGGATATTCTATTACCTGAAATCTCCCATCCCCTCGTCTCTTCTTTCTACCACTCCCTCTTCTTATCCTTCTTCTAATTCCTCCCTCTTCTCTACAAGAAAAAAATTTAACATTGAGATATTTTAATCTATTTTGTATGTATTATATAATTTCAGAAACAATTAACCATAAAAAATTGTAAGGTCAATGAAATTCCTAATTGAAACATTAACTTTCAGTTGCTTGCAACTTTTAGTTTCTTGACAAAACATAGAATCTTTGAGTTATTACAATACCATATTTTTAAGTACACTTAGCATCAGACAGCCATAGTTTGGATATCCTCGATGAAGACTTCCATACTCAATTGCATTAGGATTTAAGGTAGTTCAGGAGTTTGCTGAAAGGGCTCAATGGATATCTGAATTTGTGAGTTTAGAATGATACAAAGTCTGGAATCTGAATCACTTGACAGCCCCAACACTATGATTTTGCCACAATAATCAGCATAACCAATTCAACTAATTCCTCCAATGAAAATCAAAAGTAGTTTATTTAATATAATATACAAAAGATTTTACGTACATAAAGTAACCTATATTTTTGTTAAAAAGAAAAGTAACCTCTGTTAACAAAAATCAAATATGCAAATGCAGATGTACAAATTGAACACTAAGCCAATCTCTCCTAATAATGTAAAGAGAAAACAAGTTATCCATTTTTTGAATCATTTAATAGTTAAAAAGAACAGGTCAGAGCTCTAGGTTAAGAAAAGAGGAAATCAGCATTCTTTCTGATTTATATTTTTCAGAACTCAGGCCTGAGTCCACTCTATGTAAGCAGGGTAACCAAAATAATAATTAAAAAATAATACTGCATATTTCACATGTAATAATAAGAATAAGCAGTAAATGAAAGATATTTCCGTAGAACATACTTGTTTATAATTGTGGAAAATACCGATAACACTTCAGATTCTCTAGCATCAGGCAAATTTCTAGCATAGTCGCCAAGTATAGGATCCATCATCGGTGGCACAAAATGCTTCCCAATTTGTGGTTGATCTTCAGCCTTGTCCACAAACGTTTCAATCAGTTTGAGAGTCTCTCGCTTAACAGTTCTGTTATCATCATTAATTACTTAGTACCGGTAAAATTACTCCTAGAAATCTAGATAACGAGAAAATTGCAAAAACAACGCGATGAGGCAAAGCTGCCACATTGATGCCTCACCGAAGAAGTTTTACATAGGATGTTCTTGAAGCAAACGGCCCCCCTTCAGCAATACTATTAGACATAAGCTCACTGTACATTCTGTTAAGGAAAAAAATAAAATAAATAAAGAACAAGTTAATAAGAAAAATGAAACTATTTCTCAAGCTAAAAAGTGTGAAAGCGCTGAAAGACGTGAACTAAATTCTGTACCTGTAGACACTTAGCATGTCCAAGAATATCAAGGATATTTGTGGAAAGAAAAATGTCCCAAGAGAACAAGCAACACTAGTGTTTGTCTGTCAAGCATTGGTAGGTTGTGTTACTCCCATTTAATTCACCAAAGCATTATTTAAGAAAGTCAAAACTTTGCAACCAAAACAAGAAATACTTGCAAAGAAAGACTTCAACATTACATACTTGGATATCCTTATATTGAGGGTATATCAGAAATAACTTCAGATTTAAAAAATAAGTTCACCAGATACAAAATTAATGCTACAATACCTAAGACTGGTTTTTGCAAATTTGCCATCACGTAGATATAATGATATGGTCAACAGCCTCATTTCAAGCAACAGTAGATGCATCATACATTTCTAAGAACAAGTTGAGTACACACACAAGTCTAGACACATTGTCATAATCAAACAAACCAAACAGAATACCTGTAAGATATTAAGAATGGTTCGGATAACATCTTGATCCTTCAGAACATCAACACTTTGACTTGCTTGTCCGATAATTTCTACCCATTTCTGCCACATAATGTTATGCAGCCATCACAGATCATCAGAAGGTCAAGAGTTGAAACCGTACATAAAAGAAAAATTCTAGGAAAGCTATATAGGTTTTAAAGGAACTAGACCATCAAGGTCAAAACTCAAAAGTCAGGTCTATGTATTAAGCTAAACCACTTGCCTGATTTGGAAGGTCCATTAACCTTTTCAGATACTCATCCCTCTTTGCAGGGTCGGGTTCTGCTTGTATCATATGGCCAACCTACATGTACACCAAGTAGTAACAATCAATGCACTTCAGAATACTGATGTTATAAGGTAAAAAGTAAAGAAAATACAAATGAGTAATTTGATAAATAATAGATTTTGCCTAAACCTACCGATTCATAAAATGTATGAATTTGATGAGGCTCAAGATCAGCAATTGTAGTTGGAAGACCAGATAGAAGTTCAGAAACAAAGGGCTCATTCTCCCCTACCTGAGGTATGAATATGCACATAATTAAAATAGATAATGATCAAATGAAAGTGTTTTCACTCTAGCACCTGAATCGTTTTTCATGTGAAATTAAGCAGATTTACTGATCAAGAAAAAAACAATGATAAAACCTCGATGGCAAGGCAAGAGAAAAATTAGAAGGAATGAAAGCAGAGATCTGGCTTGACATCAACTACATTATGTAACTATTTATGTGCACATGCATGCGCATGCACATGTCTGAATGTGAAAACAATCATGAACACATATATAGACATTGCATACATATGCAAAATATGCATACACACTTATATAAATATAATTACATAATGTATTTACAAACAAAAACATAGATAAACACATGACATGTCTTATAAGTATTTGAAAATAATTTTCCTTCTATAAATAAAAAAGGGAATTTAATAATGAAGAGAGATATATCACTGGACTATGGAAAATAAAAATATATTGATAAATTTAAAACAACTCAGGCTGAAGTGTTAAACAAGCATCCAGAAAACTTATTTTATTCATGACCTTGCATCAGAGATATAGCCCACAGCAAAATGAACAGCAACAGGCAATCTCTACCACTTGAGTTAAGACAACAATGAGATATGTTATTGTCTACTAATATTTATTTGGAGTTAAGTGTGAATTATACAAATTACAAGATATCTTGGGAAAAAAACAGCAGCCAAAAGTTTCAATGACTGATCTATTTCATGAGCATGGCATGAATGATCATGAAATCGATATACTACCTGAAACATGAAATATTTGGTGAATATTTAGTTTTGATTATATATCACAGGTTTGATCAGTGAATAGAAACTATCTGTACTAATCAAAACTTATCAAATATTTGAAATATGGCAGGCATATAACTATAAATAATCCCAGACAATACCAATGAATATCATTTAATAAGAGAAAGTCGCCGATAATAAATGATTATCAATGTCATTCCATTGATTATTTCCATTAGCTGAAATGCATCACTTGGAACATATTTTCAGCTATGATATGCAGCTTACCTGACCACTTTTCAGCAATAATAGATCATTAATTTTATAAAAATATCAAATTATAAGTACAAGTTGCATGGAATACCTGTGTGATTACAAATTTACGCTTGCATTTCTGAACAATCTTCAAGAAAGTATCACATGCCATATCCTGCAATAAAAATAATGATATTAATAATGTAAATGAAGCAAGAATACATTGCCTTAAAGCCAAATTCAAAATCAAAGAAGGCAGTTGACACATAAACTCTCGACTATCTAAGCATAGAAAAAATATGTGCAAAACAATGCAATTGATGGGTAAAACATGTAATTTGACTTCAAATTAGGCTATCACTCAAAAGAAAAGCAGTTTACAGGTATGATAAAGCAGCATAAGCAAACTGAAAAATAAAGCTGCACAAAACAAACGCAAAAATAAACCAGCACACTATCATAACATGCACAGATATGCATTAAGAAAGGATTTTGTATCAGTTATCAAAAGGTTTTTAGAAAAATGCGTACACTTTCTGAAATCAAATAAACATTCCAATATTGTTGTGAAGGATAAAACAAAAAAACTTAATGCCAATTAACTATTATATGAGCATTATTAACATCAGAGATTAATGTTGCCCTACAAACATTTAATTAGTTGCTAATACTTTTCTCCATACTAAAAAAAAAAGATGGGGTCCTTGTAGGTAAAGCTAGCAAGCAAATATACTTGAGATTGATGGTAATCAGAAATAAAATTGCTGTTGGTTCATGTTTGGAGAGCCTGGAGACAATATTCAGCATATAGGACCTTCAACAGGGGGAGTCTCAGCCACATAAGGTACCTTCTTCATCTATGATTTCTCCACATAGAGTCCATTTAGAATTTCCATATCCAGAAAGGCATCCTTCTCCAAAGCATTTTTGATATAATTATTTTCTCTTTTTTTTTTTTCATTATAGGAGTTGGCTTGTTATTCCAGTTAAGAAGAGGTAACATGCTGACAGGCTACACAATTCTGCTGCTCGTGCCAGCAAAATTGATGTCCTTGGGCAAGACAATCCAACATCATCATAGTGATGTGTCACCATGGGAGCAAAACAAGGCCCTATAAAGGAAAATAAGAGGCAATTCCAAAGGTAAAATCCACGTTAGGACCTAAATAGTAGTCTCGTGTCCAGGTAATTGTCTAGTGACAGGTCCTTGTGTTCTTTAAGAATTCCAACCTGTGGACCCATGACCAAGTCTCAAGTGTCCACTGCAGGTTCTTTTTTAGGCAAACCAAGGGGTTCGGACAAGACAGTAATTGATTTTGGACCAAATGGGGATGGCATAAAATGCATTGGTGGATGTAGGAAACAGATCAAACTAGGTTTTAGTTGAGAAAATGTGTTTTTTGGTGATTGTCTAATTCAAGGAGGCCAAAAATTTCTGTTTTTAGCCTAAGAACAAGCTTCTGATGGTCATATGCTGATTGATGATTGCCCATAATATTTTTGTAACAGAAATTCTGATCAAAATAGAAGGTAGAGCAAGGTTTAAAAGACCGCAAGAAAGAATAATACAAGTTGGAGAGAAAATAGAGGAATAGAGAACAAGGAGCAAGCGAGAGAGAGAGAGAGAGAGAGAGAGAGAGAGAGAGAGAGAGAGAGAGAGAGGTGGGGCAAGACTTAGCCTATAAGAAATCCTCTTTTCTTCCAAAATAAATCACATAAAATGTCACTAATGGCCAGCCATAAGGCTTTATAGATTTGACATGACTTTCAAGTCAACTGGAACTCTTAATAATTAAGAAATTAATCTCCAAAAACTTTTCTAAAATGGAAAATTCATGATCCCACAATAAAACAGCTTAAAGTCAAATCTTAATTACTTTTAACTCACCCAACCCACTATGCAGCTAAAAATAGAACTTTTCAACACCAATTCCATTTGAAATAGGTCTCTAGAATACACTCAAAAAATTATCCAAATAAAGTTCCGAAATCCAAGTAAATTTGAACTTAACTAACTTTTTGCTTTGTTATCAGTAATACCATCCAAAGGTGTCCTAAAACTGAAAAAATGGAAACAAAATCACGTGAGAAAAGCTCAAATATCAAAAAATCAACAGGATGAGTAAAATTAACATGTGAAAAACTCACAATGGATGGAGTGCTGAAAAGTGAAAACAAACTGCAACAGATAAAAGGTGACTAGAACCTTAAAAATTCCCAAGAAAATAATGGAAAATCGATTAAAACAAATTTTCAAGGTCAGCTTCACCATTCATACCCTTTCTTGGTTGCTACTTACTGCATGGTCCTCTCCACTTAATAGCCGTATTAATGTGAAATGGTGCTTCCGTCTAACAATTTTCCGTCAATAAAGGTTTTCACTCACTCTTGGTGCTCTTTCTCCAATTTGATCCCCATTAGTGCATATCAATTATTTGTTCCATCATCATCTTGTCAAGAACTGCCTATCTCATTAGACAGGTCATGTTGAACTCCAGGACCATCAAAGGTTTATTTTGCAATGTACTCTTGTGGTACTTTTCTTTATGTAAGCATAAGAGGAGTCATACTGCTGGCATGAACCCTAATCCCTCTACTAGGTAAGATTGAACGGCTGCATGATGTTTGTGAACATTACTGGGCAGATAACTGCGCCATAAGATCATGGCCCTCATCTCTTTCTGCTACCTCATTCACCTCTGTGACAATTAATTCATCAGCATGCAGGCCATGTAGGACCATCGCATTGGACTCCACATTTTGTTTAGTCATGTAACTGGGTTTTAGCTAATATGGGAGCATTATATAGTGAATCTAAGCATTATTGAGTGAATAACATAACTATTTTAAATAAAAAAGAACAATTTTCCAAAAAGAACCAAATAAACCTTTCTTCAAAGATATAAATCTCAAGCAACATCAACTAAACAAAACTAACTATTTTCCTGAATCTTGATGCAACATCTCACTGGTAAACTGGAGTGGAACACAATAACCAACTTTCTTTAAAAATATAAATATTTGCCTCCAAAAATGCATTCAACATGGTAGTTTAGCCAGAGAACAATCATGCTAGTCAGCAAACCAAACATTATATTGCATAACATCTCATATGGTCGGCGACCACCAGCATTATATCAGAAGTCCAAAAAATCACACACACACACACATACAGACAGAGGAGGATATACACCTGAACTCCTGGGTGTGTTTCATGCATAAACTCAAACAACTTGTTAACAACTGTTTTCAGAAACTTCCAGTGAGCTCGTAGAAACTTCGGATACTGTCCAACAACATACCTGGTAATTTGAAATAAAATTAATGAGGAGGTAAATAGAATTGTTAAACATGCATGGTTCAAAATCTTAATGATTCTTACATGATGTTACTAGCTATAACAGCTTTATTATCTTTTCCTTTAGTGATTTCGCAAAGATTCAGTAAATCACGAATAACCAGCACTAGAAACCTATTTTCCTGTCATACATAAATAAAAAAAAAATGAGTTACTTGAAAATTTGGTGAAAGGTATGGACACAATGAAATCATACATAAAAAATAAAATAAGTACACTATCGAAATAAAAACTAGTTAAGCTACAGAAAGAAGTGAAGGCAAGCAAACTTCCATGAAAATGATGAAATGAATTACTAGAAACAATAAGGATGGCAACTAGGTTAGCACGTGAAGGTACATAGGAAACCTAACTTGCAAGAAAAATCATGAAAACCTTTGCCTGAACATACTACTGTATTAGATGCATATACGAAATTATACTCAATATTCCCAGATAAGCAGACAGTACTCAATAAACATCAGCAAAATGCACAGATATACAACACCACATAAACAAATCCAAACTAAAATCAACATCAAAATAATAAAATCCATGAACATCAAATGTTTCGATATGGATTACAAGGCACCATATCAACCATTTTACTAGACATCCTACATTACAAATAAAAATGATAGGTACCAGTCAGTACAGATAGATAAGTGTTTCGCCCATTTCCTCCATATCGAAAAAGAAGTAAAAATGTTCTACAGAAATTACTTTCCTAATTTCAACAATTATCTATCAGGTACCATCATCATCTATTAGAAATCTAGAAGGTAGTCACTCAACTAGTTGCATAAAATTGCCTAGTATTCATGCATAGGATATCATGCCAAGCATCGAAACATGTACCAGGCACAATGCTGCAGTTTAATGAACCAAACGACAGATAAAAGATACATGGTTTAGACCAATAAGACTCCAAAGTAAACACCAATTTGTAAAATGTGCACTGCACCCGATGTATCTATTCCTAAGGAGAACCTTACTGAGACAACTGAATCTTTTCAGTTCTCCAATTAAGTTCTCAATCTTTAAGGGCCCTCATGGATTTGCAAATATTCCAACATGATAGAATTTATCTCCAATTAAACATGGTTCCACCAAGCATAATCTTTCATGCACCCTTCCAAACTAAAAGGTAGTACAGCAACTGATGTAAAGACCACAAGTAAAAATTAAATCAATATCTGTAATGAAATAAGTAAAATTTGCAAGGATACATAATAATTAGCAAGGACAGTTTTATATGGATATTTTTTTTATGGTGCAGCTAAAAGTGACACCAAATTAAAGGTAGAGTGCAATGCTAGGATAGGCAACAAGAAGAAAAGAAGGAAAAATCAAAAATGGAATACATGTAACCATGGATTCAAAGCTCCATTTTGAATAACCATGACCTCAGCTTTCTTTAAAGCTGAAGACATGTCCATTGTCTAGCCTTTTGACCAACAGACATCTAGCTACAAAAGTCAGCTAATCATTCTTGTTGAATTACAGAATAATTCAGCATAAATTTAATATAAAACGCAACATGATCAATTGAACAATCAAACACAACTCAAAATTTCATTCCCATTCATTTGATGAAGCATTATAAAGTAAAAGAAACAACCATGATTGACAAGAAACCAGCTAAGAAACAATGGAGTCGTGCCTATCAGCATCAATTTTAACATACTGAGAGATATTGATCAAAAACACAAAGAACATGCTTTCTACATGAATCAATTTTTTGAACTGAAGTCATGTACCTGATCCTCCATCATAGATCCAGATATTGATCCAATTGCCCAGCATAAGGTATTCAGATTGTTCCAACTCCAATCCTCACCATTTAACTGTTTACTTAATTTCTTCAACATCTGAAATTACCAATCAAAGATTATATGACGAGTACTCTGTAAGGTAGATCTATACAAATAACCAAGTTACAGAGCAATACAACTTCCCACAATATCTGTGTTCCATAGATTTGGGGGAGCGATGGCATTCCAAAAAACAAAATGAAAAAATACCAGTATGAAAAAACAATCAAATAGAGATAGTTACAGTCATGCTTAGGTATAACTGCAGAATTTCCAAGTAGTTGTTCGATGCAGGAAAAAAAAACAAATGGAATGTAAGAGAAACAAAAACAAGAAGAAGATAACATGTTTGGCTGTTATTGGCACATACATTACTTATAAAGGGCTTCTACTCCTCTCTTCATTACGCATTTAAATTTTATATTCCACAATAAACTTAAGTTACTCCAGAGTTTTAGTGTAAACAGATATTGGCACAGTGAAGACCATAAGATTCAAAAGGCAGGTTGGATTCATACATCAGCCACTTAAGTTAGAATAGGGAGATATCAACCAGAACAAAATTCGACGTGCTTAGATCATACGACAGGAACATGGCAACAAGATGTTCAACAATGAACAACAATATCAGAGAATTAAATATTCAGATCATCTCTCAGAGTTTCATCGGGACATGTGTTAAGAAATTATTCTACCAAGAAGAAGTATTCTGCAAACAATAATAAAACCAAATTTTATAAATTGCAAAAAAATACTAAATAATGCTTAAGGTAACATGTAAGTTCAATGTACAAGACGATTTATTTAAATTCATTAGTATGCAAAACATAACTCTGAATTTGGTTTTTCCACATAATATAGTCCCATTTATTAGCTTTTCCTGACACGTCTATAACCGTCGCTATCACTAAATATGACTAGAACATGAAAGAAACTCAAACATGCCAATCAAATCTATAGATAGTTTTGGATCTGATATTTGATCAGATCATAGTTTTAAGTGCCAGTCTGAGCAGGGCCAGATTTGCACCAGAGCAATGTCAGGATTGCTTTTTATCGTAGAAATACATTTTAATTTTAACTTTTTTTGGTGTTGGCATAGCAGGGCATGTGCAGTGACAGACAGCGACCACCACTGCCATAGGCATCAATACTTGAGACCTTGAATCACATCAACAGAAACTGGTGAACAAAGAATTCTGATTTATATGCTGGGATGATACGTCAAGCCCAAAAAACTCTTAAAAATGGAATCCACCAAGCATGCAAAATAAGAAAAAAATAAAGAAACAAATTCTCACTAACCTTATTCAATGTCATAGATATGATCTTTCACAAGACATATGGACCATGATAAATTGAACCCTAGTAATATTTGGACTTAATGAGGACCACAGAACTAACTAAGCCTAAAATTTAGGTGAAACTTAAGTCAAAGGAAAACGAAAGAATGATAACACTTGGTATCCCATTACCACACCTTCAGGCCATGACAAATTGATCAAAAGAAGCCTGTTTAAAGCATCTAGCACATCCAAAAGGTATGCGCCGTCAAGACGTCCCATGATCATATATTATAAGTAGAAAAGACGCTCAATTCACATGTTACATCCCCAAAAATGTTATAGATCTAATTAGTCAAATATAGAAGACTTAACCAAAACTACTAAAGTGAGTAATATAGTAATAAACTACATCAAGTTCACCATGTCACGATCAGTCTCATGTAATTGCCTAATCACTGAAGTTTTCAAATGAGTGTACCTATCATTGTTAGATTAAATTTTTATTTTAACATACTTATAAATAATTTGAATCTCTAAGCCTACATCCACATGTTCCTTAAATCCCCACTTACAGATTTCCTATTGCAGACCATACAACTTCCACTATAGTTATCCTCTTACACAGATTTATCTTAATCTTTATTGCCAACTTTGATAAAGTGATTCTAGTTTTGCATGCAATTTAATTTCTGATCCACTATCTTTCAGGCATAGGCTAACAAAGCTAGACTAAACAACCTGATGCAGCCATGAAAGCACAAATTTGTGCCGGCATCACTACTTGTCTAGAAGGCTCGCAACACAATTACCAGGCAGGAAAGAGAGAATACAAACAGGATTTCAACATGGCAATGAAGACGTGGCCAGATACTAATACAAATGTATTCTGTAACAACCAACTACACTAAATGTCATGTCTTTCTTCTTCTTTAGTCTTGTTTTCATATTCGACTTTCAAACATAGAATTAATGAAAAATAGAACAAATTCTTATTTATCATGTCAACAAGGGACACTATTTACTAATGCACATACATTCAAAAGGGAATCACAAGAGGCAGTTCTCTTGGTGATTATAGATAAAGAGAGTTGCTGCAGATTAGATGAATGAAGTTTCAGCGATCAACCCATACCTGCTGTTCAGTATCCTCGTGATCAAGGTGGCACAAGTAAATTAATGTTTCCCTCATGATCTGTAAAGGTGATTTATAGCTCAACATAAGGAGGTCTATCATTAAAAAATTTAAAGAAAGACATAAAAATAAAATATTTTCACTGGTTTCAGAATTTATTCAAGCACTTCTTTAGTACTTTTGCAGTTAAATACAACATTTTCCCCCATTGAAAATCTCAGAGCTGATTCTCCCAGATGGCAAGCTGAATATCATCCAAATAAAGATATGAAAGCAATCAATATCTAATATTATACTACAAATGCTAACCTTATACAACTATATGACAAGTCAACCCCTATTTGCGATACCCAAGCAAAAGGTTTGGTTTGTTGATGACGTTTCTCTAGTACAAAAATAAATCATTACATGTTCATTAAACAGGCCATCAAGAATTAAAATCAAAGAATCTCTCACATAAAAGCCATAATCAGATCCATAATCCTAAAAATGGCGATCATGTAGGGAATTAACAATAGAATGCTTCTGTGGTCCTTTCACAAGAAAAAGGAAATCCAACAAACCTTGTACTGAACAAGGACATCATTATCTTTCATAGTTTCACGAACTATGTTGCCATTTTCATCTTCAACAATCAGAACTTCCTCTGGTTTTGCCATCCGAGATATCATGAGCAATCTTAATTTTGACACCGGACCTGAATAAAACTGCCGTCGTTGCAAAAGGTGTGTACCCAGACCGTTGGCCATCCCAGGGAGTAGTGGAGCCTACAGAATTGGTAGGTAACATGAGGTATATTAAAACCGCATTGTTAATCCAACAGTTCATCCATGTGCATATAGGGGCAGAGATATATTAATATAAAAAAAGGTTGAAAGGGGGACTATAGATGTAATCCCAACAACATATACAAAACAAAGATGACATTTCAGATATAGAAATCTAAACTTGTGGGTATGATCTACAACGTCTAAAACACTTATAAACAAAAAATTCTGAGACTCTTTGCCTGTGTATCAAGTTGTCCCAACTTAACAGTTTTATAAGCATCATACTGTGTTTTGATTTTGGACAACTTGCTGAATAGGTAACGCATCTCCACAACATATATTTTTTTGTTCATAGACAGTTTAGAGCCTTAGGCCTTGAAGATCATATCCAACAGTTCAGAATTTCATTTACATCTTTGAATTCGGTAGCGTGTGCAAAGTATTTGCAGGGAAAATGGCAAGTTAACAAACTCTGGAACCTCCTGAGAAAACTAAAGTGAAATTCATACCCGCATTAATTATCTTACCGTAGTCCTGATTCTTCTTATTTTGCATAGTCATTTCAAACAATGAGAGGAACATTGAGAATTTGGTGGTTCACCTTCACCCCTTAAATTGAAACCCATTATTCCAGGCATATGCTCATTATATTAAAGGAACCATATTTCATCATATAAAAGGTCCCAATTGGTGTATTAGAAAAATCCTTATAGAGCTTACATAAAGTCTCATTCCTTTATGCCTTTAAGTTTTAAAAGTTGTCCAGGATCTATTGGAAATTCTCCATGCTGCCTCTAAGTTAGGGTAACAACATGGAGCCATCGTATAACATATTGAAATGGACCACTATGAGAATTGCCTTAATGCTTTGATCCAATAACAGATCCTCTTCCAGTAACTTCCAAAGAATATATGGTAATAGAGATTGACAAAAGCCAAATATTGCATATAGTGGAATTAGCTGTAAACTGAAAGATAACCAAGTGACGCATGACATAAGACCAAATACAACTAGGAAATCCATAATGTCTGTGACTAATCCTAAAAAATGTACCTGGAGCCCCATCATGCTGGCAGCAACTGCAGGGTTTTCCAAATTTTGGCGGTGAGCCTCGAACAAATCCAGGACAAATGAGTTCCAATAATCCAGGCAAACCTACCGATGCCCATTTGATAAATAATTAGTACAGATATTCACCAATCTGAGCATGCAATCAGCATACAGTGAACAGTGGATGATACTTTTTTATACCTTGAAAACCTCAGTCTCATCAACATATGATATGCCAACCAGATATTCAAGACCCAAAAGCAAAGCAGCTCGGTTCTCAGCATTGGATTCCAATATTCTAATATGAGCCTGCAGCAAAAATTTTCTTTCACTCCATCAACTATACAATGTATCAATGGGGTCAAGTCCGAGAAGCAAATTCCCAAGTACACTTTGCTAACAAAGGACATAGGGTATAAACTGAACTCAAAATCAGTGTTACAAAAGTTATCCCAACAATAAAATTTAGTCAGGGTGTGCTTGATCGGGAATAAGAAAAGTGACATAAGAATAGTAATGCCTATTGGAATACTTATGCCACAAGTTACTTGTATCTAGCACCAGTTTCTGGAACAGCATGTGGTTGAGGGCGTTATCGTCCATTAAAGAAAAGGAGGTAGGCAAAATCATGGGCCTGTGCCAGAAATTTTAGCAGTTTTTTCCATATATAACTATCCCTGGAGTAATCAAGACTGGCAGAACTATTCCTTGCGTATACCTACTTTCTAAAAGCTGTTTGGCAGGCTTATGTCAAGCCTTATGCCTGCTTTAGTCGTGAACCAAAGCGGCCACATAGAACAACATAGGTCAACAAGCTGCCTAACAGACCAACAGTTTTGGAAATGTACTATGGATGATTACGAACATTATGCTAGCCAAAACTACAGCTCAGGTCACAGAGCCATCTGTTTACTTATTACTGCATCATAAATATATCCCGTTATGAATTACAGCTTCTCAATTGAGTGTATTCATCGAATCGTGAGTACATAAATTTCCTGAAATTACAAGTATTTAGTAGAGGAAAAACAAGTTACCTTGTAGAAAGAAGTGAAAAACAGAGCAAGATTTTGAATAAAAGCCTGTTCAAAAGGGACAAAAAGGAAAATGCATCAGTAGGTATAAAAAGCACAGTTAAAATGAAGAGCCAAAGGACTAGGTTATTCACCCCAAGAAAACAAAAGTCTAACAAGTACCACATAACTAATAAAGGTGTACCTGCTCTTCATTGGAACCATTTGCATAAGCATCTGGTATATTTGTTCCAGGTGGGAGAATAGTCTGAAAAACATAGGACATGCTCTCAGCATTCCACATAAATGCAAAGAGAAGGCATCTTCAGCAAGAACCAAAGTAATGAATAAAACAGAAAACATTTTCTTAGGTATTTTTTTCAATAGTACAGTAAAAACCATGCCTGTAATTGCACCATGAATATGGTATACATGTTGACATACTGCATGTCATAGAAATCACCAAACTGAAGAGCTGCGATCTGTGAATAGCAAGACTTGGATTAACCACAGGTGTACAGTAGCATAATGAGATTGTTTTGGAACAAGCAGAAAAGCATATAAGAGAAGCATATGATACAAGGATCCATAAATCTGAACAGAGACACATTTCAAGTCTTTCTCAAAAAGGGACATGAAAGGGGGCATGTTTTTGGTTCCGTAATGTATCTGTTTTTGCTACACCCTCATGGTAACAGATGCTCATGAGACCACATGTGCTCTCTGACTTCAAGGAATAGCACAATGTATAGAAAATGCACAAAGAAAGATCTGTACTTAAAAGGAAAGATGTAGAAAACACATACCTCGGTGACACATTGAAGTGCAAGATTCCTATATGATGCAACGGGGAAGAATTTCAGGAGTGTCTCCAGCTATCACAGATTGAACAAAAAAAAGATGTATCAGTTTTAAACTGAACTCAAAAAAATGCAATGCATTCAGCACATACTTGTTGATCAAAACAAGAGAGAATTTCTATGACAAACCAGTGGAGACTCGAATATATAACCCAGAGGGATCCATGATAAGAAAGCATGCAGTGTTGCTAGAGTAGCCCGTAACAGTTCAGTCCTTTGTGATGCTGATAGCACATATAAGCATAACTCATGAATGAGTTGAAACTCACTGTTTAAAAATCAAATAAATATCGGGTAAGTTAGCTGAATAAAGAGTAGGAAATAACACAAACATGAACGCTCAAAAATTAACATGAAGATGGTGAAAGCAGAAGAATGGAACTTAAAGGACAAGTAAATTTTATTCTTCGAAATGAACTGTACAAGTTAACCTATTTCACTGCCAGATAAGCTAGACTCAACAAACAAAGCAATAAAAGAAACTCATTG
Source organism: Phoenix dactylifera (assembly GCF_051530095.1). Lineage (NCBI taxonomy): Eukaryota > Viridiplantae > Streptophyta > Magnoliopsida > Arecales > Arecaceae > Phoenix > Phoenix dactylifera. The sequence continues at coordinate 36,133,371 of NC_143190.1, read as the reverse complement.
GGCTATGGATGCAGGTGTTTATCACACTAAAGTTTAATTTCAGATATATCCTACCAAGAAAGATCACTCTACTCATGCAACAGGCCAAAAGCGTGACAGCAAAGTTTCACCTGAGAAGAACGATGATGGTGAAAAACAAGTATCCCAACTATCTAGGGTCAGCATCACAGATCCTCACTCACCAACCATTTCTATTTAAGGTTATCTCTGATGTTACCGGAAGGCTTTCCAGATCCTTTATTACAGCTTCTAGCCATGCTACTTTAGGTGATATCTTCTTTCTAAATCCTTCAACAGAGATTAGAGTAGATCTCCTTACCAGAACCTCTTCAGATCTTTGCTATTTGTGTCCATATCCAAAGTTGGTGCATGCCATCCAGATCCTCTAATATATACTCATTCCTCATTGTAATCTTCCTAGATCTTTTTTTCACCTGTATATCTCAGTATTTTCATTTCTACTACAATTACTTGGTTTTCTTGGACCCTCTCTATTGCCCAACTTTCCGAACGATAAAACATTGTCGGCCTTCCTATTCTACAATTAAGTTTACCCACATGAATATATTGTCACCACCAGCCCACCTTCAATAATATGCTTATCAGCTCAATAGTGATTCCTCATGCTCCCAACCTTCAGACTTTTAGACGTGTGGTCAAGAATTTTCCAATCTCATCATGTGGGTTAGCATCTTGGCCTTATCTAGTTCTAAACATGCGCCATCATTAACAGTTGGCTTTTCTATGCACCTAGTTCCCATGAGTTGATCTTTAATCTACATGCATGTGTATGACCTAAAACAATGAAAGGAGTGAGAAATAGTATACGAGTTTATTGTATGGTATGTGGATTGATTCACTTTTATGCTACGTTGCACCATTACTATATGCAAGCTTTCATTTCTTGCTATATGTGAATTATAAACGCACAAGGTTTGATAAGTGTACACCTAAATTTGCTCTACCAGTCATGGGGTGAATTGTTATACAAAATATAGTCATATCATGCATAAGCAAAAGGTGCATGTGGATGTCATTTTTGGTGCAGAAGCACCATAAGAATTCATTTAAAGAGATTATTTCATTATTTATCTCATGCTGGACCATGTGAAAAGACAATTTCAGTTGGCTCACTCCAGGCTGGAATGCGCCTTACATATATAGCAGGAATTGGACTTTATGCCCTCAAGAGAATGGTGTTCAACTCAACACTTGCAAATTCTCAAACTGTCTAAGCCATGTTTGGTTAATGAAATGGAGAGCATACAATCAGCAAACATTCAAGTAATAAGCCTCATAAAGCTTGCCTGCAAACAACAAATTTGGAAAATACTGCTTACAAGCAGAGCAGAAAGAAAGTGCTTATAGTCACCATAATGTATTACCTATTTAGTGACTGCTTAAGTTCTTTGATTTTCTGCTGAGTCATTTCTCCTCTTGAAAAGTCAAAAACTTCTTCACTTAGAAGCTGCATGATTGACGATCTACATTGATTCATATTTCAAAAGAGACAGAATGTGCTTCTAAAACAAAGATTCAGAGATAAGGGTGAATACCTTTAATATAGCCATGCAATTTTCACAAATTGTTTCACTACTCTTTGCTGCTGATACAAGATCAGGAATAAAAGTTTGCCATCTGGCAGGCCACTCATGCTTTAAAACCTATATTTCCAAGGATTGCACATGGTAAAATAAAGAAGTTCAAAAGCATATTAAAATCAAAACCTAAAAAGTAATTCTGCATGTCAAGAATTATATGCAACATATATAGAAAGGTATAAGCAAAATATCAGAATTGAAGTGACTGCTGTAATATCTTAGATTTCGATGCATATAAATAATTAACAAAAAAATACTAAAAAAGAAAAGGAAAAGTTTGAACTCTTCATTGTCCAAGCTATGGTACAATGATTGTTTATAATGGACAAATAGCATGTCTAAAACCAAAAGTTCACAAGCCAGCAATTTACCTGAACCAATATGATATTCAGCTTATTGACATATAGCCTCTCCCGCCGAAAGGAGTCTTCATTACTTGAAAGCTGGTGAGAACAAGCATTGACAAGGGCAAGCATAGATAGGCAATGCACAGAAAAGATAAAACATTTTATTGGTATGGACAATTATCAGTAAAGCACAACTTGCATTGGCTAAGAGTAGAGCATAAGATAAGCTCCGTACCTTCACAATAACCTCTGAGATGTAGTTTTTAATTCCATCTCGCTGTTCAACTGGTAAAGCATTCCAGCGATACTTAATGACACCTTCTAGTACCTACAAAGAAGTCATCAGAGAAGAATGAAGGTTCAAGAATGGCTTCCACATATTGTGATGTAAGTGTAGGAAGAAAGAACCAATGGGATCTTTCAAAATAATATAATTCCAATATTTTAAAAGAAAAATTGCTAGATGATTTAGAAAGCGACATGGCACTTTTGGTTCAATGATGGCCTTCATACTGTATGATTGAACACATATAAAAATTTGTTCAGAAACATTCATAATTGTTCTGTCAATTGCTTTATGTGTTGTTTTCACTATTTTGGTTCTTCACTTCTTCTTATCTCCTACCATCTCTTTTTACTCAACCTTAAAATGGATCAAAGGAAAATAAATTTCCGAATCAATAATTGCAAGAAAGTTATCTTATGCCAGTCAAAGAAATACTTCTTTAAACAAGTAAACTTACTAGACAATAAAAAAGGCTCTCTATACTCATTTAAGATAACAAATTATAAAAATCGGTCATGTTTCTATTTATCATATATATTGAAAAAATAAACCACCTTTCCTTGCACAAAGAAATTAAATCCCACAAACAAACCAGGCAAAATGGTGACAATAATCTGAAACCTTTTATGGACGCTCCAACTACCACATAAATATAGAATTCAAAGCATAGATTTATTTTTACTTTGCAAGTTAGTTTGTTATATGCACAAGAACAATAAAAGGTCATATGCAAAAGCAGGGCATACAAGGAACTGTTTGGAAACTTAAAGAACAGTGTGGTCTAAATTAGGTTATGACTTCTATTCAAAAACAGTGACTAATTTAATCATGTGACATTTGATGAAGTGCTGTATTTACCTGAAGAGCGAAAAATTTAGTGTTTAAGTTTTGTGTGTTCTGTAAAATGTGAACCACTTGCAGCCATGTGTCTGGATTGTTCTGCAACTCCCTCAGTATCTGATCCGCAGCTGTCCTCTGACAACAACAAAAGGCAGTGTTAGTCAGCATGGGATATATATAACATTGAAAATAGCTAAAGATCAGGGTGGGCACTCATAATGTAAACTCGAAAACATAAAGGTTCGTCATCAGTGATTAAATGAAATGAACCAATAAAAAGGGATTAGACTCAAAATGTTTGACTGTAGGTCAGCAACCATGTCCATTGAAGTAAATTACAATGTAAATCAATAACAGAAAAGCCAGCAGTTGTAGCACTGTTTACATGGTACTCTTCAGGAAGCTCCAAGAACTTTCTAACAATGCTGAACAGAAGACATGCCAAAATAAAGATAGACTGAAAGATAAATTTTCAGCTATATAGGCACACTGGCTAGTATCTAAACATCTGAATCAGTATCAACCCTAAAATAAAACACTAACTCATAATTAAAGAAGTAGAAAAAGAAATCCAGAATTTCGAAACAGCAGCCTTATATCATCTAAAACCCCACAAGAGCAGGGAAAAGGCATTTTTTTTTTCTTTTCTGACGAAAATAGTCACTGAATTACTATCAGCCGTAAAACAAAACATGAATTCACGAACTCGTAGTTAGAGAAGAAGTCAAAAATAATATCTAAAATTTCAAAAAGGGTGCTCTCCATCATCTGAAACCCAACTTATGTCTCTTAAAAAGGCTTTCATCCAGAAAAGATGGAAACCTGAATCATTAAAAATATAATAACAGAACACCCTAGTTAAACAAGAAGTGGAAAATAGGAATAAAAGCTTTCTTCCGGAAAGATGGACACCTGAATCAATACCAATGCTATCAAAAAATACCATAGTTAAACAGAAGGTAGAAAAAGAACACAAGAACCAAGAATTTCAAGAAAAGAACAGTCTTTCGTCTCAAACTAAGTGATCAAAACTCGAATAATTACGGAAAACGCATGCCTGAGTATCGTATCCCACGACTTTCCCCCGGAACAAGTTAAAAAAGAAACCACCAAGATGAGCACCCGAACTCCATCGCGACCAACCAACTAACAGAAGTAAAACCAAATGATACCAAGCAAGAAGAAGAAAATATGCGAGGTACGAAATGAATAATGGTCACCTCCTCCTTCGATCCCGTCCCATAGAAGGCGGCAACGGTGGCATCGAGTAGAGCGACGTCGATCGGCTGGCTCGAATCCCTCAGCTTCTCCGCCATGGCAGCAGGAAGCCCGAATCAAGCACGCGCCAACCCTAGCAATGTCGAAGCCGCGCTTTCTCGAACAAGAAACGAATCAAAGAGCACGGAAGATGGAGGAAGCGAAGAAGGAATCCGAAAACCCTAGATTTGGTGCTCTCCGGCTCGAGAGCGGGCGAGGTTTTTAAAAAGAAAGAGGAGAAAAAGGGAGAAGCTTCGAACCGGTTTTTGCCTCCTTTTCCTCCCCTCACCCTTTCTTCTTTCTTTTTATTTTCTCTTTACCGTCTCCCTCTCTCCGGAGGAGGAGAAGATGGAGTGAGGTTTGGGGGTTTTTTGAAGGGGATGGAAATGATACCCCCAGAATTGGAGTAATTTTTGGGAGTGAGACCGCGAGCGCTTTCTTTTTGGGTCAAGCAGCCACCTGCTTGACTGCGCTCCAAGCCAGCCAGCGGGGCGGAGGGTTCGGGATATTTGCGGCAAACAAACGCAATACTTGCTGTGGAGATCGAGAGTAAAGGTTTTAATTCTTCGCGCAAAAGGAAACGATTGGAAATGCCGAGGATCATCTACCTCCGGTTTTCTTCGAGATCAACTTCAATAATAGCATGTTCGATAGAGACGGCAGGGAAGGAGCCAATTTGGTGATCCGAGATTTGGACTTAGCCGCTGCCGGCAGCAGATGGATTTACGATTTTTGATATCTCGATTTTTTGGGTACAAAATTGAGAGCAGTCAATTATCCATGCTAGACGGATTCTGAGGACTGACAGCATTATTGCTGGAAATTGGACCCGGGGGCGGCCGCGAACCGAGAGGGGAGGGGCTCCGCTGCCGGAACAGTGGGTGGCGGCGCGTCGGCTGGTAGCGTCCTCCTGGAGAATCTTGCAAGAAAGCCGGTGGCCGGATTCTCCGGCGCCGGCCCTCCGAAGCTTAAGTCAGAGGGGGCTAGTATGTGAGGGGAGTAAAGGAGGAGAATGTTTGTTCTTCCTTGTTTGTGTGTCTGTCCCCTCTCTTTCCCCCCAGGTTCTCTTTTATAGAAAGACATTATGTTACTTAGGAGGTGACAGGGTAAATTGTCTTTTTCGTGATAATTGGGCACGATCATGCTCATTAATGGCGTTGTGGAGAATAAGGCCGGATTAGACCGGAGTCAGCGAACTGTCATGGTTGATCGGACCTGTTGGAGTGGTTGAACCGCCGGCCGTGGCGGGCCTGGGGTTCGTAGATGGCAAGTGCATTGATTGCTGAGTGAACCGGTGATCAGGGAGAGCCATACGCTTTGATGGTCCAGTGATCCGGAGATCATCTTGAGCCGTGTTCATTTAATGGTTGAGTGCATCGGAGGCCCGCTGGGGTCACACGCATTAATGACAGGGCGTGCCGGAGGCCTGCGGAGGTCACGTGCCTTAATGGCTTAAGAATGGTAACAGAGTACGGTGGAGTCGTGTATTTAGTTGTCAGATCCTCTAGAGGATTAGGCGGAGGTTGGATATTTGGCTAAGGCACGGGCTCGGCACGGGTGCCGAGCCGAGCCGGTTGCTTAGCGGAGTGTCTTGTTGTGAGGTCGGGCGCCTTTCTGGTCGGCGCTTCCTTGTTCGAGCGCCTTCCTGGTCGGCGCTCCTTGGTCGAGCGCCTCTCTGGTCGGCGCTCTCTTTGGTCGAGCGCCTCCGAGCTGGCATGACTTGGATTTTCCCCCCAACACTACCCCCGACTTCCGAGTTCTAGCTGGCTACCAGCTTGAGCGCGGGAAGTAGTTTTAGTTGGGCCATTATGAGTTAAGGAAATTTTGAATTATCGCGCGCTTCGAGGTGCCTTTAATAGGCGGCGTCTCTTCTTTCCCGAAATGTCTCATTATTAGAGTGCCTTCTCCGAAGCGTCCTCGCGTCGTGGGCCTTATGATAGGGCCGCACGATCCGACGAGGCGTTTCTGTGTTCGAAGCGTCAGCCCGAATTAAATGTGGCGCTTCGTCTTTTGGGCCAACACGCGTCATGATCCGAACGGGGAGCAGCATTTTTTCTCGCTGATCTGGGCCGTTGGAGGGATCTATATAAATCCTCACCTGGCCTCCTGTTACTTTCTTATTGTCTCCTTCCTCCAGCTTTTCTCAGTCCGAAGCTTCTTATCTCCGGCATTCTTCACAGGTCCCTATCCCCTCAAACTTTTCCTTCTTCCTCCTAATGGGTCCTGGTCCGAATGATGTCGAGTCCACCATGAGTGAACTGGAGGTCGAGATGGCCGAGGAATGGTTCTTTCCTCGGCGAGGGTTCCGTCTGGAGCCCGCCAGGTTGGGGGATCGGGTAACGAATCCCCCGGTAGGCCGGATCGGAGTGTACCTGGAGGCACTCTGGGCTGGCCTACGATTTCTTCTTCATGGGTTTGTGAACGAGTTGCTTACGGAGTACCAGTTGGTCCCGGCGCAACTCGCTCCGAATGCCTGGAGGACAGTAGTCGGTTTCCTGTCGCTGTGTTTGGCGTACGGGATTCCGACTTCTGTAAACGTTTTCCGGCGACTCTTCGTGTTGAAGTCGAACCCGGGAGACGGAGAGTGGCTCTACATTGCCCTTCGGGCGGGTCGGCCACTCTTCCAGGGCGCTCCTTCGTCTATTCATGAGTGGAAGAAGAAATTCTTCTTTCTGGGATCTGAACGGACATGGGGGTTTGACCCTAGGTGGGGTCCGACCCAACTCAGGTCCGTCAATAAAGTCCCCAAGCTTTCTACGCGCGAGCAGGGGATCCTCGACACCGTTCGCAGCCTCGGGGACGGTATTCTACTGAGCGGCCTCATAAGTGAGGACGCTCTAGTGAATGTTGGCCTGAGCTCGGCGCGTCCTCAGGGTAAGGGTAACAGTAGAAGTCATTTTTTATTCTACTATTATTCTATGTTTTAATCCTGCTCGCCCTTGCAGATATTGCGAAAATGGTGACCAAGAGCGAGGTCTTGTACGCCCGGTTCCAAAAGAGGGCGGCCGAGCTCTCGGGGGAGCCGACCGAGCCGAGGAAAAAGGCGAAGGTCTCGACGACCGCGGCGGTCGAGACGGGCGCTCCTCGCTCCACACACTTCGAAGCGGGTCGGAGGGAGGGTGCAGGTTCCAGGGGCGCGGGCTTTGGTGGAGCTACGGTGGCGCTCCCGTGCCCAGCGCCGATTTCGCAGATTCCTGGTCGGCAGGAAGCCCCAATCGCCGACCAGGGAGGGAGTTCGGCGGGTCTGGCGCTCGCGCGCCCCGCCTCAGTTTTGCGGCAGTCAGATCGGCCGCCTGTCCGACCCCAGTTCCCCAGTCCCGAGCCGGGGAACAATCAAGGAGCTGCGGGGTCGGCTCCGCCCAGGCCAGCCGAGGCCGGCCTTCCGGGCTCGTCGGGCCCGCGGGAGCGGGTGCCTTACGCTCCCGTATGGTCGGTTTTCGAGGGCGTCTCGGCCCTCGATAACCCCCAGGTAGCGCGCGAAGTACTTCGGGTCGCGCTGCTGCCGGCCGACCAGGCCAAAATCCGGTCAATGAACTACGGCGCCTTCATGGACTCTGCTCTTTGTTCTGCCGTTCGGGTAAGTTGGTCTCTTTATTTGTGCAGTTTGTGCAAGTTTTATTTTAAGTTGGTTTCTCACGTCTCTTTTTTACAGCATCTGCACGAGACGGAGACGCTGATGCACATCATCCAAGACTATCGGGAGCGAGCCCGAAGGCATCAGCGGGGGCACGAGGAGGTCGAGGCAAGGTGCCTGGCGTCCGAAGCCGAGCGCCAGGTGCTCCAAGTAAGGGTGGGGGCGGTCGAAGACGAGATTCGAGCTCTGACCGCCGAGCTCGAAGAGAAGGGCGCGCACACACTGGCCAGATCCGAAGTGCGCGCCGCAGAGGCTCGTCTGGCCGAGGCCGAGTCGGCGCTGGCCACCCGCGAGCAGGAGGTGGGGAACGCTCACCTCAAGACCCAAGAGCTCGAGTGGGAAATAAAGAACCTGGAGCGGAAGGCCGCCTACCACGAGGCTCGGGAGCAGGAGGCTCGGGAGCAGGCCCAGGACGCGGTTAGGCTCTTCCGTGAGTCGGAAGAGTTCCGCGACCTACTGGAGGAGGAGGGCGTGAATGGGCTTATCCAGGGCTTTAAGGACTTCCGCAACCAACTGCGGCGACTCCTTCCGGACTTCGACCTGAACCTGCTTCAACCAAGAGCAGGGGTCGAAGAGTCAGAGGCGGAGGCAGAAGCTCCGACATCTGATGGGGCCAACCAGGAGGGTCCGGCCGAGGCGCCCGAGGCTGTCCCCGAGGTCGCCGAGGTGGCTCCCGAGGGTGCTCCAGAGGCTGCCGAGGCCACTGAGGAAGAGGCCTCGATAGCGGAGGAGCCAGCCATTGCTGAAGTCGCCGAGCCCGAGCCTTAGTTTTTTGTTTTTCCTTTTTGTAAATCGGGATGGCCTCCATACTTGTTAAGGCCGAGCCCGAGCTTTGTACTTAGCCTACGGGCTTTTTTTTTTTTAAATGAATATACATATTTTTTATAGCTTGCAACTGCCTTGCGCTTTAATTTTTGGTAGACCTAGGCTTCTTTACTTGGATCCGCTTTAGGCTCCAAGGACTTGGGCTCTGCGGCCCCAACTTCGTCCGCTACATAGTTAGACTTGCGTTTAGGCTCGGCGTATTAATCCGGTCCGAGCTCAGGTCCGAGTTTCCGTTGCTCGGACCTTCGACCAGTGATATAGCGACGCTTATGTCTAAGATACGCTTATGCTCGGGAGGTCTTTTCGAGCTTAGCTCAGAATTCAGCCGAGCCCTAGGACCAAGGGTCACTAGACTCGGAATTTTTAGTCAGACTTTGAACCCGGACCTCGGGTTGCCGAGGCGGATGACTGGACTTTTTTCGACAACCGAGTTGAACGTCCGTCAGCTCGTGATGGGGACTCATCGAGCTGCCGGTATAAACTAGGCTATAGCTCGCTATTGAACGGTGCATGTAGGACGGATGAGGCCGAGCGATGATTGGCCCGACCAGGTACCTCGACGCTGGTCGGGGGTTCATTCGGGTAATTAATTAACCAAGAATGGAAATAAATGAAATAATGTAAAGACATTAATTGAACGGGTACCTGGTACCGTGAGCGTCTTACGCCGAGACTGTGAACTTCGCTTGGCGATTTTGAGGACGCTCTTCTGCTCGGAGTCCGTTCTTTGGGGACGCCGGCATAATGGAAGAATCCAGTTGTCGTTAAAGACGTTTGTCGCCAATCACGGACTTTTCGTTGATCACGAACAGGAGATCGAGTCGAGCTCTATGATCGATGGAGAACGAGCCGAGCTCGCAGGTCGATGGAGAACGAGCCGAGCTCGTTGGCCGATGGAGAACGAGCCGAGCTCGTTGGTCGGTGGAGACCGCATCCCGAAGTATCGGGGCATCCCGACCGTGGTCGGGGTAGGAGAACGAGCCGAGCTCGTTGGCCGATGGAGAACGAGCCGAGCTCGTTGGCCGATGGAGAACGAGCCGAGCTCGTTGGCCGATGGAGAACGAGCCGAGCTCGTTGGTCGGTGGAGACCGCATCACGAACTCACGAACATCTTCAGGGAGACCACGTAGGTACTCCGTCATCCCGAAATATCGGGGCATCCCGACCGTGGTCAGGGTAGGAGAACGAGCCGAGCTCGTTGGCCGATGGAGAACGAGCCGAGCTCGTTGGCCGATGGAGAACGAGCCGAGCTCGTTAGTCGATGGAGACCGCATCCCGAAGTATCGGGGCATCCCGACCGTGGTCGGGGTAGGAGAACGAGCCGAGCTCGTTGGCCGATGGAGAACGAGCCGAGCTCGTTGGTCGATGGAGATCGAGCCGGGCGAAGTCTGGTACCATGAGACAATTAGGAGAATTGGTGAGTTCGAACAAGTGCACATAAGCTATTGTAAAATGAAATTTATGATTAAAGAGTGGGGAACCCCTCGGGGTTCTACTGGTAGTACACGCAGAGATTTTCAGAACTCCAGCTTCGTGGAATGGGAGTCCCATCGAGAGACTCCAGCTTGTAAGTTCCGGGCCGCCGGATGCGTGTGACTCGGTAGGGTCCTTCCCAATTTGGAGCCAGTTTTCCTTGCTCAGTTGGTCGGGAGGCCTCGGCTCTTCTGAGGACAAGGTCCCCTGCTTTGAAGGATTTAACTTTGACCCTGGCATTGTAGTACTGTGCTGTCTTTTGCTAGTACCTCGCCATGCGAACTCGGGCGGCCTCGCTTGTTTCCTCGATCAGGTCAAGGTTGTTCCTGAGCTGTGAGGAGTTGGAGCTGGCATCATGATGCTCTACCCTCGGAGAAGGGAGTCCAATCTCCAACGGGATGACAGCTTCCGTTCCATACGTTAGATTGAGGGAGTCTCACCGGTGGGGACACGGAATGTAGTCCGGTAAGCCCATAGGACATTGTATAGGTCTTCGACCCACTGTCCTTTGGATTTGTCGAGCCTGGCTTTGAGCCCCTGCAAAATAGTACGATTCGTTACCTCGGTTTCTCCGTTCGTCTGAGGGTGCGCGACCGAGGTGAAGCGATGGTCGATGCCGAGCTCGGAGTAGAATTCTCTGAAGCGGAGGTTGTCGAACTGGCGGCCGTTGTCGGATATGAGGATGCGGGGGAGCCCAAATCTGCAGATTATTGACCTCCAGACAAAATCCCGCATCTTCTGCTCGGTGATCCGGACGAGTGGCTCGGCTTCCACCCACTTGGTGAAATAGTCGATGGAGACGACCAGGAATTTTCTTTGCCCGGTAGCCAGAGGGAATGGTCCCAGAATGTCAATTCTCCACTGGGCAAAAGGCCAAGGGGAACTGATAGAAGTTAACGGAGCCGAGGGTTGGCGTTGGACATTGGCGTTTATCTGGCATCGGTCGCATCTTCGGACGAAGTCCACAGCATCTTTCTGGAGTGTCGGCCAGTAGTATCCTTGGCGCAAAATTTTATGGGCCAATGCTCGTCCTCCCAGATGATTTCCATAAATCCCCTCATGGACTTCACGCATTGCATAGTCAGCCTCTGTCGGGCGGAGACATCTGAGGAGGGGAGAGGTGAAAGATCTCCGATAAAGCTTTCCCTCGTGCAGTATATACCAGGTGGCGGAACGCTGTACTCGGCGAGCCTCACGTTCCTTACTGGGGAGGACTTCGTCTTGCAGATAATTGATGAGCTCGTCCATCCAGCTTGGCTCGAACTCAATGCAAAGGGCCTGCTCGGGCTCCTCCGTACTGGGCTTTTGGAGATACTCCAGTGCCGCCGTTTTGGGGAGCTCGCTCATACGAGAGGACGCCAGCTTTGACAGCTGGTCGGCCCTAAGATTCTCTGACCTGGCAACATGTTGGATGTGGAAGGAATTCAAGGTCGAGGCGAGATCCCGTACCTTCCGAAGATATTCCTGCATTGTGGGGTCTCTAGCTTCGAAGTCACCCAGGATTTGGTTGACGACGAGCTGAGAATCGCTGAAGGCCTTCAGGTCCTTCACTCCTAGCTCTCTGGCTAGCTTGAGCCCGGCGACGAGTGCTTCGTATTCCGCCATGTTGTTGGAAGCAGGAAACTCGAGGCGTAAGGCTTGCTCAGCAACCACCCCTTCCGGGCTGGTGAGGATGAGACCTGCTCCACTACCCTCCGAGTTTGAAGAGCCATCGACATATAAAGTCCATGCCAAACTCGGGGTCTGCTCTGTTGACGTAGGCTCAGGTTCGGGCTCGACCTCGTCCGGTATGTTGCACTCGACTATGAAGTCGGCGAGTGCTTGCGCTTTAATCGCCGGTCTGGGTAGGTACTCGAGGTCAAATTTCCCGAGCTCGACGGCCCATTTAGTAATCCGGCCTGCGCGGTCTGATCTTTGCAGGATCTGCTTTACTGGCTGGTCGGTCAGCACCGCCATTGTGTGGGCTTGAAAATAAGGTCGGAGCCTCCGAGCTGAGATGACCAAGGCATAAACAGTCTTCTCCAGCTTGGAGTATCGGGTCTCAGCATCCCTCAAGACCCGGCTAGTATAGTATACTGGTTTTTGGAGCTTGCCCTCCTTCCGGACCAGGACCGAGCTCACAGCTACAGGGGAAACAGCTAAATAAAGGTAGAGGAGTTCACCCTGTTGAGGCTTTGTGAGCAGGGGAGGGGAAGCAAGAAGGTGTTTGAGCTCTTCAAAAGACTGCTGGCACTCGTCCGACCATAAGAAGTTTTTTGGCTTCTTAAGAGTCGCAAAAAATGGAAGGCAGCGCTCGGCCGAGCGGGAGATGAATCTCCCGAGAGCTGCAACTCGGCCCGTAAGCCGTTGTACCTCCTTGACTGTCCTCGGAGGCGTCATCTCCTGGAGCGCTCGAATCTTTTCAGGATTAGCCTCGATTCCCCGCTGTGTAATGATGAAGCCAAGGAATTTGTCCGAGGTGACTCCGAATGCACATTTGGCTGGGTTGAGCTTCGTTTGGTACCTTCGGAGTGTGGAGAATGCTTCATCAAGGTCGGTCACATGGTCTTGCGCCACCTTGCTTTTCACCAGCATGTCATCAACATAGACCTCCATGTTTCGGCCTATTTGGTCTTTAAAGATCCGGCTGACCAGCCTCTGATAAGTTGCCCCGGCATTCTTCAAGCCGAATGGCATCACTTTGTAGCAGTAGGTTCCTCCGTCGGTGATGAAGGCTGTCTTTTCTTCATTTTCTGGCGCCATACGGATCTGGTTGTATCCGGAGAAGGCGTCCATGAATGCCAACAGCTCATGCCCCGAGGTGGAGTCCACGAGCTGGTCAATGCTGGAGAGTGGAAAGCTGTCCTTTGGGCAAGCTTTATTCAGGTCGGTGTAGTCCACGCACATACGCCATTTCCCGCTAGCTTTTTTGACGAGGACCACGTTGGCGAGCCACTCCGGGTAGGATATATCCCGGATGAAGCCAGCCTTAAGAAGTTTGTCAACCTCCTCGGCTGCTGCTCGTTGTCGTTCAGGGGCGGCGCCTCGCTTCTTTTGTCGCACGGGCTTGCAGGTTGGCTTTACTTGGAGCCGGTGGACCATGATCTCTGGGTCTATCCCCGGCATATCCGCAGGTGACCATGCGAAGACATCCATGTTGTCTCGCAAGAAGTTGACGAGGCGATCCCTTTCGCGCTCATGGAGGCCGGAGCCGACCTGCACGGTTAGCTCGGAAAAGTTTTCGCGCAAAGGAACTTGGATTAGTAGCTCACCAGGCTCTACCCGCTCCTTCTGAGGGCTGACTCGTGCCTCCAGGGTTTTAGCTGAAGGCTGGTCGGTTGCTGGGACCGGCACTTCGGCTGGTCGCTTTGCCTCATGGGTCGCCATGTAGCATCATCTTGCTACCGCCTGGTCCCCACGAACTTCGCCAACTCCTTGGCTGGTGGGGAATCGCATGAGCAGGTGGCGAGTCGAGACCACTGCTCGGAGGGCGTTGAGACCTGGTCTTCCGAGGATGGCATTATAGGCCGAGGGCAGGCGTATCACAAGGAAGCTCATCCTCTCGGTACTTTCACGGGGGGCGAGCCCGACCGTGACCAGGAGGTCGACCTCGTCCTCTACTGGGACTGAATCCCCAGTAAATCCGACCAATGGAGCATTCATCCTCCGTAGTTGCTCTTCTGTCATCCCCATTTTACAATAGGCATCAAAATACAAAACGTTCGCCGAGCTTCCATTATCGATCAAGATGCGTTTTACATCAAATCTATTTATAATCATAGAGATGACCACAGCATCATTGTGGGGAGTTTCGACTCCCTCCAGATCATCATCTGAGAAAGAGATGGCTTCCGAGGCGCGTAGGCGCTTCGAGGAGGTTCCTTCCCCTGAAGCTTCTTCAACCGAGGCCTCGCCTCGGATGGTGTTGATGGTGCCGGCGATGGGCCTGTTGGCGTTTGAACTTTCAGGCTGTGCGGCTCCCTCGGCTGGCCTCTTTTCTTCACGCCGGCCTCACACAAATCGATCGAGCACCCCTCGGCGGATGAGCGCTTCGATCTCGTTCCGGAGCTGGTAGCAGTCCTCAGTATCATGGCCATGATCCCGATGGAAACGGCAGTACTTCCGGGGATCACGCCGGGCTCCGGAATCTCGTTTCGGGGGTGGGAGCCGGATATAATCCCGACCCTCAATTTTCATGAGGATTTCGGCCCGAGGAGCGGTAAGGGGAGTGTAGTTTTCATACCTCCCTTCGGGTGCACGGGCCCGTGGTGGAAACCTTGGGCGGAGTGGTGACCTCTGCTGAGGCGGTCCCCGTAGTCGGGGTGGACTCTTCAGGCGGGGCGGATTTTTGGCTCGGCGCGGGGACGGGCTTCTGGGATGGCCACGCTCCTCGCGGCGTCTTTTCTGTTTCTTGGGAGTCTGCTCGGCTCCGCTCTGCCTAACAGCCACGGCTTCCTCGGCCTTGGCGTACTTCCGCGCCCGAACAAGCATTTCAGTGAGGTCCGCAGGGAAATTCTTCTCGATGGAGAAGAGGAACCTGTAAGACCGGGCTCCAGTCTTTAGTGCCGACATGGCGATTGACTGGTCAAGCTCCCGGACTTCCCATGTCGCGGCGGTAAATCGGTCCAAATACTCCCTGAGGGACTCTCCCTCCTTTTGTTTGATATCAAGGAGGGAGTCCGATGTCCGCCGCTGGGACTGGCTGGCAGCAAAGTTACCGGCAAACTGCCTGCCGAGCTGCTCAAAGGAGGAAACAGTACTCGGCTTCAGCCCGGTAAACCAAAGCCGGGCTGGTCCTCGGAGCGTTGCTGGAAAAGCTTTGCACAGCATGGCCTCCGAGGCTCCTTGTAGGGCCATTAAGGCCCGATAACTTTCCAGGTGGTCAAGGGGGTCAGTCCTGCCGTTGTAAGGCTCCACCTGGGGCATCTTGAACCGTGGCGGGACTGGCCCGTCTTCAATCTGCTGGGAGAAGGGGGACTTCATGGTGAACTCGAAGCCACCGTCACGTATTTAGCTAAGGCGAGCCGGTTGTCAGATCCTCTAGAGGATTAGGCGGAGGTTGGATATTTGGCTAAGGCACGGGCTCGGCACGGGTGCCGAGCCGAGCCGGTTGCTTAGCGGAGTGTCTTGTTGTGAGGTCGGGCGTCTTTCTGGTCGGCGCTTCCTTGTTCGAGCGCCTTCCTGGTCGGCGCTCCTTGGTCGAGCGCCTCTCTGGTCGGCGCTCCTTGGTCGAGCGCCTCTCTGGTCGGCGCTCCTTGGTCGAGCGCCTCTCTGGTCGGCGCTCTCTGGTCGGCGCCTCTCTGGTCGGCGCTCCTTGGTCGAGCGCCTCTCTGGTCGGCGCTCTTTGGTCGAGCGCCTCCGAGCTGGCATGACTTGGGTTTTCCCCCCAACAAGCATTATAGTTGAAGATGAGTCGGCTACTGTGATCGGTTGGATTCAGGGCCGAATGGGTACAGCAGCCTCACATCCATTTTTGGTCAATTTTTGAAGCAAGAGTACACCTCTTTTGTAGTTCGGCAAACCTACCGTGAGACAAATAGTGCGGCGAATTGGATTGCCTTATATATGGTGAAGCACTCGGAAGAAGTTTTGTGGATCAGTTCTTCTAGTCGCGCTTCGTGATATTTTATTTTCTGATCTTTTTGGATGTATTCATACTAGATTTATATGATCCGTCCGTCCTATCAAAAAATATATCTTTTATCAAAAAAAGTGCAATGTTTTTAAAACCTTGCTCAATTAAAATTGGAGAGCTAATTCTCTTATAATTATAAATTTTATACAGGAAATTATTTGGTTTGCCTGAAACAATTATCAACTATCCAATCCAATTACTAATGACCGGTATGTTTAGGTGAAAGTGGTGGAAGTCAAAGTGGTCGACTTCAAATAAATTCATATTATCTCCCTCCCTCATACATCAATAAAGTGGGATATAGTAATAAACTTGTGTAGTAGAGGGAAGTTTCCAAGGTGCGGCTCAACTATTTTCATTTGAAGATGAAATGGAGTAGGCTGCACACTTGAATGGTTATAAATATGAAACTTGTTATCCAACATCCAAAGAGAAAACAAGAGGAAATAACTCCACGATGTTCTTTGAAAAGGAAAATATGATAGCAGAAAGTACACAATCGGTCAATCTCCTTTCTTCTCCAATATTCTCTAAGCGAGTTGAATGACCAGGCCTATATGCGACCATCATTGACTCATACAATATGGACTTGCCACGCTAGTAGCGTGAAGTGGTGTTGCTCGCAATGTGGCAAAGTCTGGTACGAAGGATCCAAACTTCTTGTCATCCTCCTTAATTATTGGCCATCAAAGAAGATTCTCAAAAAAGAATTGTCCGAATTCCATCCAAGTTGTCCGGGTTTGAAACGCGCGGGCGTCGATTAAATTAGGGGACATGATGCCCCACGTCCGGATGGCTCGTTGGCGGATATACTTTTCTTCCATCTGTACCAAGGTAGCGCTGGGATGACGTACCCACATGTGAGGCAGTGAGCCTAGTGGGATGAGCCCACGGATCCGGGAAGGGACGCGAAATCTGCGATCTGTATCGAATATTCCCTGGTGGAAGGAAGGTCCAGTGGGGGTTGCTACGCGGATTCCCCTCCCCCTCTCCTCGTGTTTTACCAAAAAAAAAAAAAAAGAAGATTCTCAACTGAATAGACATATAGGCTTAGACTAGTCATTGATGGTGGGCAAGGAGGAAGCAATAGATGGGGCCTCATAAACGGTGTAGGCTGGTCGCTTGTGTGTAGATGGCTAGAAGGGCATCAATGGATATGTGGTAGGGCCATAGAAAAAGGAGGACATGAAGACGGTTATTGCTAGTGGCTAGATAGGTCTAGAGAGATGATACCGCAATGATGATTAATAAGGCCGGAGGCAAAGTCGCCATTATGGAGATTATGGTTGATGTTAAAGACAATCAAAGTTATGATTCGAAGGTGGGAGGAGGTTTGGCTTCATGTTTTCCATCCAATGAAAATAGTTGAAACTTGAAAAAACATATTGCCCAAATTAGTAGAGCTGAAATTTGATACTTACCTCGAGCAACTATTGAGCATATAACATGTTGTCATTTAGGTAAAAGGATCACGTTTTGATTCCA
The DNA here is from genome assembly GCF_051530095.1 of Phoenix dactylifera. Taxonomy (NCBI): domain Eukaryota; kingdom Viridiplantae; phylum Streptophyta; class Magnoliopsida; order Arecales; family Arecaceae; genus Phoenix; species Phoenix dactylifera. The sequence goes on along the minus strand of NC_143190.1, from coordinate 36,116,009 downwards.
ACTAGAGTCTCTCTCTTGGGAGTCAAGTAATGCTGGATAGCAAAAGATGGAGATTAGCCTATCGTAATTAACATAAAAAATGTTTCATCTTGATCAACAAAATAATCCAAGATGATTGAGCTCTGTTGGAATACTTAGGCCCCATTTGGAGCAGCTTTTGGAGGGCCAAAAAATACTTTCTAACCCTCCAAAAATATTTTTAGATAAAAAAGGGTGTTTGGTAAAACTTTTAAAAAGCTATTTTAGTTTTTCTAGAAAGCTAAAACCAGCTTTTTGGAAGAAGCTACATTTTAAAGCTTCCCAAAAAAGTACTTTTAGACTTCATCGGAAAGCTATTTTTTACCAAAATACCCGTAATAAAATATAATAATTACACACTTTGTCCCTTTATAATGCTAAAAATTTGTTAGAGTCCCAACAAGAAACTCTAGCTGTGGATCAAATTTCCTTTCGTGCAGAAAATGTATTGTTCTTTTCTATTTTTGTATGCATCCTTGAGGATGATAGTATTATTTTGATGATTAACAAGCAATTATCTAGAGTATGCTATAAGTTAAATTGATACTTCATTTATAAGTTCATTACTCTCAGTATATTTGGTTAATTGAAAATAGATACATGACCTTGTTCATTTGAATGAATCTAACCTTGAGAATGCAGCAAAGTGTGGATTGAGTCGACCCAAAGGTTGATTGGGTCAACCCCGGCACATCAAGAAATCATTTGGCACACTCCTGCAAAAATGGCACAAATGAACAGTGAGTTGGGTCGACCCAAGGTAAGCATGAGTCGACCCAACCTTGAAGAACCTCAAAAATACAAATGAAAAATGCTCTCTGGATTTACTGAGAGGGTCGACCCAAATAGTGGTTGAGTCGACCCAAGCTTGAGTCGACCCAAACCCTGAGAGGGTCGACCCAAAGGCAAGACAGAAAGACAGACAGAAATTGGTTCTCTGGAATTACTGAGAGGGTCGACCCAAGAAGAAGTTGAGTCGACCCAAGTGGACTTTGAGTCGACCCAAAGAATGGTTGGGTCGACCCATGGGAAGGAAGGCTGAAATTGAAGTTTCTGTGGTTTCTGAGAGGGTCGACCCAAGGAATGTTTGAGTCGACCCAAGGCAAAGTTGGGTCGACCCAAGGACAGGTTGAGCCGACCCAAACACGGGCTGAACAGTAACGGCTAGTTCTGCAACTGTACTTTTTGTCCTTTCCAAGGTGAGTAACGGCTAGTTTTTCAAATCTAACCATTGGGACTTGTCCTAAGAAGGTGGGAAGCTATTTAAAGGGGCACTATTCATCAGAGAGAACAACTTTTGAGTTGAATATCAAAGAGTACCCAAGAATACAAAAGTGCCCTAATCTTCTTCATCAAGAACTTCATTCAAGAATCAAAGAAAGGGATTGAGCAGATTCAAAGAGGCATCAAGAGCTCCATCCCCTTTAAAGAGCGAAGCATCCTTGACAAAGAAGAGCAAAGCAACTTCAAAGCGATAAATACTTTCTAACTCTTCCTTGTAGCTTATATTGTTTCATATGCTCATTTAGGAGTTTGAATCTTTCCTTTTGTTAATTAAACACTTTGTAAAGGTTCGTTGGTGAGCCCGCAAAACTAACAAAGGTTTTTGGTGAACCCGGAAAACCAAAGTGTAAAGGTTAGTTGGTGAGCACGCAAAACCAACAAAGATTTTTGGTGAACCCGGAAAACCAAAGTGTATAGGTTCATTGGTGAGCCCGTAAAACCAACAAAGGTTTTTGGATTGTGAGTCCGGAAAACAATCCAACTGTAATCCGCGAGATTATAGTGAATTTCCAAGGGGACGCTTGGGGAGTGGACGTAGGTGCTAAGGAGAGCACCGAACCACTATATATTGTTGTGTTTGTGTTGTGCTTGTGTTTTCATTTACTCTTGCATCATCTTCTACTCTTGCGTTAGTTTAACTCACTCAAATAGCTTAAGAAAGCATCCACCGCACTTAATTAAGAAAACGTTTAAAGCATCAAAATTTAGAAGAAACCAATTCACCCCCCCCCCCCTCTTGGCTTGTCACCTTGGGCAACAAGTGGTATCAGAGCGAGGCGCTCTAATAGTGCTCATTGATCTAACAATCAAGAGTTAAAGATCATGACAACCCAAGTGGGATGTGCAATGAGTGAGGGGCAATCCACAAATAGACCACCTCTATTTAATGGCACAAACTACACATATTGGAAAGCTAGAATGAGGATATTCATTCAAGCTTCGGACTATGAACTGTGGCAAATCATCACTAGAGGACCTCACATACCCACACTTAACATAGATGGCACTATCATACCCAAACCAGAAATGGATTGGAATGAAAGTGATAGAAGATTAGCACAGTTAAATGCAAAAGCTGTAAATACACTTTACTGCTCTTTAGATGTAAATGAATTTAATAGAATATCCACTTGCACCACCGCCAAAGAAATTTGGGATAGACTTGAGGTCACACATGAAGGGACCAATCAAGTTAAGGAGTCCAAGATAAACATATTAGTACACAAGTATGAACTGTTTAAAATGGAATCTACTGAGTCCATAACTGATATGTTTACTCGTTTTACTGATATTATAAATGGGCTTAAAAGTTTAGGAAAGTCTTATTCTAACTCTGATTTGGTGCGTAAAATTCTCAGGTCTCTACCAAGGAATTGGGAGGCCAAGGTAACCGCTATTCAAGAGGCAAAGGACCTCAACACACTGCAGTTAGAGGAGCTCCTAGGATCTCTCATGACCCATGAGTTGACAATGAGGCAAAATTCAGAAGATGAGGTCAAGAGAAGAAAACCCATTGCCCTAAAGACTACCACCCCTAGACAACAAACTGAATCGGAAGATTCAGATGATGATGAAGATATTGATGAAGAAGGGATGGCAGTGCTTGGGAGAAAATTCAGAAGATTCATGAGAGGTAAGAATAAGTTCCATAAAAAGAAACCCTTTCTTAAAGGTAACTCAAGCAAAGAAAAGGTTAAGGATAAGGAAAAAGAAAAGGAGACTCCCATTTGCTATGAGTGTAACAAACCCGAGCATTATAAGATAGATTGCCCAGATTTGAAGAGGATGGCAAGAAAGTTGAAAAAGAAGAATTTTATGGCCGATTGGAGTGAAAGTGAGGAATCAAGTTCGGAGGACGAAGATCATCAAGACACGGCCCAAATATGTCATATGGCCAATGACGATGAGGTAGATTCTGAACTTGACTGTGATTTTACTGTTGATGAATTGCATGATGCATTCTTAGAACTCATGGAAGAACATAAGAAAGTAATTAATAAAAATAAAGCTCTAAAAGAAGAAAATCAATCTCTCATTAAAGATAAGATAAAACTGTCTCATAACTATGAAACATTAAGTAGGAAACTTGAAAATGAAACCAAAAATCTAATTGCTGAAAATGTCAAGCTAAAAGAAGATGCTGAAAAATATAAATCTTTGGTAGATAGATTTACTCTTAGTTCTACCAAATTAAACTTGATTCTTGATAGCCAAAAAGCTGTATATGATAAGGCCGGTTTAGGGTATAGAACAAATAGGAAACAAAAACTCTTAAAGAATATTTTTGTAAAAGCTAAAAGGGAAAATATTACTTGTTATTGTTGTAATAAGATAGGACATAGAGCATATGAATATAATTTTAGAAAGTCTAGTCAAAACAGATCAAGTAATAATCAAAAGATAAAATTCAAGAAAGTTTGGGTTCCAAAAGGAACATGGAGTACTAACCCTAAAGGACCCAACTTAGCTTGGGTACCTAAAGGTTCTTCTTGATCTTGATTGCAGGTGTGTCTTGCAGCTGATAAAATGGAAAAACGATGGTATCTAGATAGTGGCTGTTCAAGACACATGACCGGTGACGAAGATCAATTTGTCACCTTGGAACCAAAGAAAGGTGGAGTAGTGACCTATGGAGACAATGGTAAAGGGTATATCATTGGAAAGGGTAAAATTTTCATTGCTCCATCTATTTTTATAGAAAATGTTTTATTAGTTAAGGGTTTGAAACATAACCTTCTTAGCATAAGTCAATTTTGTGATAAAGGATTTAAAGTTACATTTGAAGCATCTGTATGCATAATCACAAATCCTAAAGATAATAGCATTGTACTTGTAGGACAAAGGCAAAGAAATATTTACTTAGTAGATCTTCATGAGTTAGGCAAAAAAAAATGATTTATGCTTAATTACTAATGAAGAAAAGAAAATTGAAACTAGTTGGCTTTGGCATCGAAGATTAGGACATGCTAGTATGGAATTAATATCAAAACTAGTTAAGAAGGAATTAATAAAGGATGTGCCAAAATTGATTTTTGAAAAGGACAAAATATGTGGACCATGTTCATTGGGAAAACAAACTAAGTCATCTTTCAAATCGAAAAACGTAGTATCAACAACTAGACCATTTGAACTCATACACATGGATTTATTTGGACCTACTAGAACTACAAGTCTAGGAGGAAAGAAATATGGACAAGTTATTGTTGATGATTTTTCAAGGTATACATGGGTTTCATTTTTGGCACATAAGAATGAAGCATTTTCAGAATTTTTGAAACTATATAATAAAATCATAAATGAAAAGAAACTCACCTTAGTAGCCATTCGAAGTGATCATGGTACTGAATTTGAAAATCAACACTTCGAGGAATTTTGCACTAAAAATGGAATATCACATCAATTTTCAGCACCTAGAACGCCTCAACAAAATGGGGTTGTTGAAAGGAAAAATAGGACATTGGCAGAAATGGCACGCACAATGTTGTGCGAGTCAAATCTTCCAAAGTACTTTTGGGCTGAAGCTATAAACACCTCTTGCCATATTCTAAATCGAGTTTTAATACGACCTATAACTAAGAAAACTCCTTATGAACTTTGGAAGAATAAGAAACCAACTGCAAAATATTTTAAAGTGTTTGGATGTAGATGTTTTATCTTAAATAATGGCAAGGAGGACTTAAGTAAATTTGATGCCAAGTCAGATGAAGGTATCTTCTTAGGATACTCCACATCTAGCAAGGCATACAGAGTATTCAACAAAAGAACCTTAGTAGTAGAAGAGTCAGTCAATATTATATTTGATGAGTCTGATAGTGAGTCTGCTAGGAAAGAAAATACTATTGATGATGATACAGGAATTATCGACTTTGAAAAGTTGAAAATTGATGACGTGCCAAATCAAGATAAGGGAGATGATTGCGTGCCACCACAACCCCAAGACGTGCCAAAAGAATGGAGGTATGCACATGGACATCCTAAAGATTTAATCATTGGTGATTCATCTCAAGGGGTAAGAACTCGATCATCTCTTAGAAATTTAAATGATTATCTTGCTTTTGTTTCACAATTAGAACCTAAAACTTATGAAGAGGCTGAAAAAGATACTAACTGGATAAATGCCATGCAAGAGGAATTAAATCAATTTAAAAGAAGTAATGTATGGACATTAACTGAAAGACCAAAGCATAATTCAGTAATTGGAACAAAATGGGTATTTAGAAATAAATTAGATAAAAATGGATTAGTTATAAGGAATAAGGCTAGACTTGTAGCTAAGGGATACAATCAAGAAGAAGGAATAGATTTTGATGAGACATTTGCTCCTGTAGCTAGATTAGAGGCTATTAGATTGCTTCTGGCATTTGCATGTTTCATGGATTTTAAATTATATCAAATGGATGTGAAGAGTGCATTCTTAAATGGTATTATTGAGGAGGAAGTATATGTAGAACAACCTCCAGGATTTGAAAATCATGAATTGCCAAATCATGTGTTTAAACTACATAAGGCATTATATGGATTAAAGCAAGCACCTAGGGCTTGGTATGATCGACTAAGTAAATTTCTGCTTGAAAATGATTTTTGTAGAGGAAATGTAGATAAAACTTTATTCATCAAAAGAAAGGACAAAAATCTATTAGTGGTGCAAATATATGTAGATGACATAATCTTTGGTGCCACTAATGATACTCTATGCAAAGAATTCGCTGATTTAATGCATGGAGAATTTGAGATGAGTTTGATGGGAGAACTAAGCTTCTTTCTAGGATTACAAATCAAACAAAACAAAGAAGGCATTTTCATTCATCAAACTAAGTATACAAAGGAAATACTGAAGAAGTTTGGGAATGAAAATCATAAGGGAATTGGCACTCCAATGAATCCTACTAGTAAGCTAGACAAAGATGAAAAAGGGAAAAGTGTTGATATTAAGCTCTATAGAGGACTAATTGGATCCTTGCTCTATCTTACTGCTAGTAGACCCGACATTGTATTTAGTGTAGGGATATGTGCTAGATACCAATCGGATCCTAAGGAGTCACATTTAAGTGCTGTTAAGAGAATCATTAGATACTTAAGAGGAACTACCACCATTGGATTATGGTACTCGAGAGACTCCTGTCTAGATTTGCTTGCATATTCAGATGCTGACTTTGCTGGATGCAAGTTAGATAGGAAGAGCACAAGTGGCACATGTCAATTCTTAGGAAATAACTTAGTATCATGGTTTAGTAAGAAGCAGAACTCAGTGGCATTGTCCACAGCTGAAGCTGAATACATAGCTGCTGGTAGTTGTTGTGCTCAAGTATTATGGCTCAAGCAACAACTAGAGGACTATGGAGTCAAACTAGATAATATTCCTATTAAGTGTGATAATACTAGTGCTATCAATCTCACTAAAAATCCAGTTCAGCACTCTAAAGCCAAACACATAGAAATAAGGTACCATTTTATTAGGGATCATGTGCAAAATGGAAATGTATGTATTGAGCATATATGCACGGAAAAACAATTGGCCGACATATTTACCAAACCATTGAGTGAAGATAGATTCTGTATGCTCAGGAGGGAATTAGGCATATGTGATCCTTTTTATTAAAGAAATATAAAAGGGAGATAGTAGTCTCATGATACATTCCTCTAATTTCAAAAATCCCATGAAACATGAGTCAAATTTGTTATCTATAGATTTCTTACTCATGTATCATTGTTCCATAAAGAGTTTATAAGGATTGGAAGCAAGAAAAACTTTTTAGAAGCAAAAAGGAAGAGAAAAGAAAATTTCTGCACTTGGGTCGACCCAACCCAGAACATGGGTCGACCCAACGTTGAGTCGACCCAAGAAAAATCTTGAGTCGACCCAACGTCGGGACCCCACTGTTAAAAGGGGGCCCGAGAGCACATCTAGGGCACTGTTTGCCCTTTGTCTTCTTCCGAAAAGACTAGCCCCCACTCTCCAGTCTCCACTAAACTCCTCCAAATAGTAGATTTCCTAAGGATCTTGGAGAAATGGGACCCAAACGAGCCGTAGCCAAGAGATCCGGAAGAGTGACCCGGGTCCAACAAGAGGAAAGGCACCCTACCGAGCCTTCTCCCGTGTCTCCAAGACGTGAGGCACGTGCGGAGGTCCCTCCTCCTCCTTCCCCCTCAGTGATCCTTACAAGATTTGCGGGGAGGCCGGTTACTACCGGGAGAAGGATCCATTCGGAGTTTTTCAATCAAGAAGGGTTTCGGATTTGGGAATGGATCCAAAGACAAGGTTGGGAGTATCTTTGCTCCCTAGATGTGGTCATCTACCCCGGGTTGGTACAAGAGTTCTATGCCTTCCTCAAGACTGGTATGGGAGGGCTTGTGTCGGAAGTTCGAGGGGTTCGGATCCGTGTATCCGAGGAGAGCTTGAGTGAGTTACTACACCTACCCTGCATAGGAGCCACTCCGGAGAGGCCAGAAGACAAAATGAGAGCTCTGCAATTGATCATGGAAAACGAGAACTTCGATTTTTCTCAGAAGGTAATAGCTAGTTCTCTTTCCGCTGAGATGAGGTTATTGCTCAATATGATAAATAGGATTTTATTTCCGAAGACCGGGAGATTTGATCTCATCTCAGAGCGAGATCTAGCAGTTATGGAGTGCATGATTCGGGGGACTCCTCTAAATCTTCCGGCTATGATATTAAGGCAGATGAGGAAGGTGATGTGCAGCAACAGGGTATCACTACCTTATGGTATGATACTTACATTGATCTTCCGTCAGCATGGTTTATCTCTTGAGGAGGAGGCATCCAAGAGTCTGCATCACACGGACACGTACACTGCACGGACACTCATACGCATGGGATATGCGAAAGTGAACGGGCAGTGGATTCACACCGGTGCAGGCATTCAGGGTGAGGCACCAGAGGGAGAGGCACCAGAGGATGAGGATGAGGAGCCTATGGATCATCCTACTGTACCCTCAGAGGCTGGACCATCGTCATCCGCTCCTCCGACAGATACGGATGACTTCTGGAGCAGGATGACAGAGCTCATGACAGCTCAGGCGAGGACTATTACTGACGGGCTCACGAGCCGATTGGACGCCCGGTTGGATGTCATGTCTGCTGAGATCAGTGATCTGAGGCAGCAGATAGGAGCACTCCGGAGAGAGAGAGAGACACATGGACCGTCTGTGCCACAGGCTGCTGAGTCAGAAATATCGGCACAGAGTCATCCAGCTCGTCGTGCTCCACGCCAGACACAGTCTCACCAGGCTCGACCTCCCCTCGCCACGTATGCTAGGAGGATGAGGACTAGATCCCAGCCATTAGATTCCCCCTAGGCTGATCTTAGCGTCTATGTTTAGAGCCTAAGCTAGATATCTAGTTCTCACATGTATCTTGCTTTTCTCCTATGTATCTTGTTTTTATCTTATGTATCTTTAAATCTTGATTAAGGAACATTGTATCTGTCTTTGTTTTTGACATGAATGTATGAAAATGTTCCTATTTTGATCAATGAAGTTTGAAGTTTATTATTTATTGCATTTTTTCCCATATATATATTTTTGATGATAACAAAAAGGAGGAGAAGAAAAGAAAGAGTATTTAAGAAAAGAAAGAGTATTAAGAAAAGAAAGAGTATTCAATTTAAGTAAAGAAAGAGTATTAATTTTGGGAGAAGTAAAGAAATATAACAAAAAGGGGAGAAATAAAGATAAAAGTTATGTAAAGAAAAGAGAAATAAATGGGCAAACAAATTGAAAATCATATAAGAAAGCTTATACATCTAAGGGGGAGCAATTTGTAACAATGAAATTGACTAAATCAAAAATTTCCATCAAAGTTCAGAATTTGGCACATATAAATTCAGAATTTGGCACGCACCTCTCGCACCCCGATACATAACCTGAAACTCAGAGTTTATCTCCAATTTTTGAAGTTTCATTGCTAATGAATTATAAATGAAAGGGAGAGCAATTCAAAAAGTCAAATTGGCAACATTTGAATGATATAGGGGGAGATTTCACAAGTATATATGAAAAGCTGAAATTCAGCAATTTAATCCCTTTTATAAACTGATTTTAAAGACAAGTATCAATAGACTTATACTCTTTATTTTGTAATCATCAAAAAGGGGGAGATTGAGGATGATAGTGTTATTTTGATGATTAACAAGCAATTATCTAGAGTATGCTATAAGTTAAATTGATACTTCATTTATAAGTTCATTACTCTCAGTATATTTGGTTAATTGAAAATAGATACATGACCTTGTTCATTTGAATGAATCTAACCTTGAGAATGCAGCAAAGTGTGGATTGAGTCGACCCAAAGGTTGATTGGGTCAACCCCGGCACATCAAGAAATCATTTGGCACACTCCTGCAAAAATGGCACAAATGAACAGTGAGTTGGGTCGACCCAAGGTAAGCATGAGTCGACCCAACCTTGAAGAACCTCAAAAACACAACTGAAGAATGCTCTCTGGATTTACTGAGAGGGTCGACCCAAACAGTGGTTGAGTCGACCCAAGCTTGAGTCGACCCAAACCCTGAGAGGGTCGACCCAAAGGCAAGACAGAAAGACAGACAGAAATTGGTTCTCTGGAATTACTGAGAGGGTCGACCCAAGAAGAAGTTGAGTCGACCCAAGTGGACTTTGAGTCGACCCAAAGAATGGTTGGGTCGACCCATGGGAAGGAAGGCTGAAATTGAAGTTTCTGTGGTTTCTGAAAGGGTCGACCCAAGGAATGTTTGAGTCGACCCAAGGCAAAGTTGGGTCGACCCAAGGACAGGTTGAGCCGACCCAAACACGGGCTGAACAGTAACGGCTAGTTCTGCAACTGTACTTTTTGTCCTTTCCAAGGTGAGTAACGGCTAGTTTTTCAAATCTAACCATTGGGACTTGTCCTAAGAAGGTGGGAAGCTATTTAAAGGGGCACTATCATCAGAGAGAACAACTTTTGAGTTGAATATCAAAGAGTACCCAAGAATACAAAAGTGCCCTAATCTTCTTCATCAAGAGCTTCATTCAAGAATCAAAGAAAGGGATTGAGCAGATTCGAAGAGGCATCAAGAGCTCCATCCCCTTTAAAGAGTGAAGCATCCTTGACAAAGAAGAGCAAAGCGACTTCAAAGCGATAAATACTTTCTAACTCTTCCTTGTAGCTTATATTGTTTCATATGCTCATTTAGGAGTTTGAATCTTTTCTTTTGTTAATTAAACACTTTGTAAAGGTTCGTTGGTGAGCCCGCAAAACCAACAAAGGTTTTTGGTGAACCCGGAAAACTAAAGTGTAAAGGTTAGTTGGTGAGCCCGCAAAACCAACAAAGGTTTTTGGTGAACCCGGAAAACCAAAGTGTATAGGTTCGTTGGTGAGCCCGTAAAACCAACAAAGGTTTTTGGATTGTGAGCCCGGAAAACAATCCAACTGTAATCCGCGAGATTATAGTGAATTCCCAAGGGGACGCTTGGGGAGTGGACGTAGGTGCTAAGGAGAGCACCGAACCACTATATATTGTTGTGTTTGTGTTGTGCTTGTGTTTTCATTTACTCTTGCATCATCTTCTACTCTTGCGTTAGTTTAACTCACTCAAATAGCTTAAGAAAGCATCCACCGCACTTAATTAAGAAAATGTTTAAAGCATCAAAATTTAGAAGAAACCAATTCACCCCCCCCCCCTCTTGGCTTGTCACCTTGGGCAACAATCCTTTTGAATCATATTTTAAGAAAAGAAATTTATAATTTCTTCTCCATTCCTTCCAAAATCCATCGATTTTTTTTCATCGACATTGTGGTCCACGCTGAGGTCCTCCTCTAAGCGTGGACCGTGATACATCAGAAGGTTATGGACCTTGGTATTGCGGTCCACGCAGAGAAGATGTTGACCCAAAGATTGATTTTGATGATCACAAAATCTTTAAGTATAATTACTAATGTTTGCATTGCAAGAAGAAAGATAATTTGTTTTGCAAGGAACATAGCAAGTTGGAAAAATACAAGAAGACCTCAAAAGCTCTCAAGAAAAGTTGGAAGAAAGCTACACTTCATTGGCCAAAGGTTCAAGTTCAAAGGATTCAAGTTGGAAGAGCAAACTCCAAAAAAAATTCAAAAGAACAGTCCTCGAGTCGACTCCTGAAAGTTCAGAGTCGACTCTGGCACTCTGGAGTTTCAAGAAACAGTGCTCAAGTCGACTTTTACTGTTCACGAGCCGACTCTCGCAGAAAAAGACAGAGAGTTGATTTTCAGCGTTACAGTACTCGAGCCAACTCCTATTATTCACGAGCCGACTCCAGCTACAGTGCCGAGTCGACTCCTACTTCATTCGAGCCGTCTCTCTCAGTCAGGACAGAAAGTAGTTTTCAGCGCTACAGTTCTCGAGTCGACTCCAGCTACAGTCGAGTCGACTCCCAGCTACAGTGCCGGGCACACTCCTATTCACGAGTCGACTCCTGCTTCAGCCGACTCGAGCATGCTGGGAGGCATAACGGCTAGTTTTTTCTCAACTTTAATGGCTCTATTCTTGTCTCTAACGGCTAGATCTTTGCTCCCACGCCATCCAAAGCTATAAAATCAAGAGGAGAGCAAGGGGAGAAGGTAGCAAGAGGGAGAGAACACATAGGGAAGAGATTTCAAAGAGATTTTAAGAGAAACCTCCCAAAAGCACAAAAGGGCCATTCAAAGCAAAAGAGAGAGAAGAAGAGCATCTGAGTGAATCCCAAGGCTTCCTCTCCAACTGTGTGCTGCCTCAGTGATCCTCTACCTCGTGCGAAATCAGAAGAGGGTCAAGTAAAGAAGAAGCCGAGTTCCTTCATCTACAAATCTTGTTTGAGGGCTTCCTCTTTTTACTCTATTTGTTTATATTTGTTATATCTGCTTGTTTGAGAAGCTTGTATTTGTTTTAAACTCCTATTCTGATAGCTTGTAACTTGATTCAATCAAGGGATTGAATCAAGGGGTTAAGGGTTGTTGGTGAGCCAGCGAAAACCAACGTTGTAGGTTGTAGTTGGTAATCCGGGAAAAACCAATTGGGTTGGATTGTGAACCCGTGAAAACAGTCGGATTGGTTTTAGTCGGTGAGCCCGTGAAAACCGACCGAGTTCGTTGTGATCTCGTGAAAACAACAAGTTAGGTTGTGAGCTTGTAAAACAATCGGCTGTAATCTGAGGGATTATAGTAAAATTCCCAAGAGGTCTTGAGGAGTGGATGTAAGTGCTGGGGTGCACCAAACCACTATACATCTTTGTGTTTGTGATGCCTTTCTCTTATGTTTCATGCCTTACATTCATACTTGATTGTGTAATATCTTTAGCTTTGTTTTCTATTGATTTATAAGGAATTGTTTAGAACTTGTTTAGCTTCCACTCCATTTCTACCATTCACATAGATTAAAATTAATCATACAACTATAAGTTAATTTTAGATCAATTGCACCCTAAAGCCATAGTATAATTGCTCTAGCTTAATTTTCCACTGCTTTACTTGTAATTGCCTAGAGCTTAAGTAAATAACATCTTATCATTCCGCTGCATTCAATTCAAAGTAAATTAGGGAACATAATTTTTAGAAAACCTAATTCACCCCCCCTCTTGGGTTGTCACCTTGGGCAACAGAAGAGCATATGGAATGCGACATCTCGGTCCACACATCAGAAAATATGGACCGCAGCATCGCGGTCCAGGCTCAAGGGTGGACCAACTCCCTCCTCATTTGATCTCGCGGTCCATGGTGGACTTTTGAGATCAATTGTGTTACAGAGAGAGAATCTCTTTGTTTTAGAGAGAGGATCTCTCTCCGTTACAGAGAGAGGGTTCTCTCTCCGTTACACTTTGTAACACAGAGACAGAGAGCGTTCTCTCTCGATTACAGAGAGGGTCTCTCTGTAACACAGAGATAGAGAGAGGATATGGCCATGCCCTACTTTGTCGGCTCTATAGTATTTACTGGTAAAATTATTCAGTTATTAGGAAACAATCAATATACATGTCGAATCAAGATATTATTTATTTCCGTTTATGCATGGATTGCATTGCTAGATTTTTCTTATTATCATACTTGATTAAGAAAAAATTGGAGCTTGGTTATTGACCGTAGTCATACAACTATTTGACATATAATATGTGTTTTGTGAATTAAACAATAACATCTTATTTATAGGTGTAGATTCTTGGTTCACCCACAAGGAGTAATATGACTAATATATGAATATATAGGATTCTAGGGGTCTATATGTTAAAAAGAGTTTAAACGAAAATGAAAAGTAAGTTATATATGTACGTAATCTATATGTATGTAAGTTGTATGTATTTAGATATGCTTTACAAGGTGATTTATGATTATAGATGAAATCATGACTTATGATTGACAAAATGTTTCATGTCTTTTTTGTTGTATTGTAAGAAGAACAGATATTTAAGAAGAGCCAACATACTCTTGCTGGTCCATCAACCCAAGATGAGAAGAAGAGGAAGGTCATTTGGAATGACAAATTGATGGAGGAGTTTATCAATATATGTGTTGGTAAAGTTGAAGCTAGTAATCGCCCAGGAACACATTTCAATAGGGTAGGGTGAGCCAATATAATTAAAAAAATCAGTGAGAAGATTGGAATCCCACCTAGAAGATATCCTCACATGTCACGATATATGGGCCCTTACAAAGGAGAGAGGTATATTTTCTAGATTTTTGACTTGGAAGTCAACCAAGGGGTATGCATGAAATCTTTAATCATGCACATTCCTCCATGAGATGCACTATTTAGAGGATATTCGGATGCTGAAAAAGTAGATGAAGAATGCTGAGTACCATGCCCAACTTTCCTTATCATAAATAAGTCCAAATTGTGGTGGCTTTCGTGGCTATTCATAATTTTATTAGAAATCAAGCAATCAAAGATTTAGAGTTTCAGCCTTATAATGATAATAAGGACTTTTTCCTTCTGATTGTTTAGAGATTAATGAACCACAGGAAGAACTGAGTGTAGAGCAAAGCCAAATATTGGATAACTGTGAGATGGATATTCTATGTGATCATATTACTTTTCAACTTATAGCTTGTTGACTTCTTTTTTTTATGAAATTGTTAAGGAGCTGGTTGTTTTATTTTGTAATTTAGCAAACATGAATGTTGCTTCTGGTATTTTTGTTGCTACTGCATCAATAATGTAAAAAAGTATGAACAAGGTAAAGTTTAGGTAGGATATTAACTATGTGCAAGCCTTGATTAATATGTATCAAGATATATTATGTGTACTAGGCTAGATTAACTATGTTCAATCCTTATTTAACTGTGTACCAAGCTTACTTAACTGTCTGTCAGAAAAACTTAACTATGTGTCAGAAAGACTAAACTGTATGCCAGGCTATATGAAGTGTATTCCAAGCTTTATTAAATTGTGTATATAGAACATGCTAAACAGTTTCTCACTTGTGTGATTCTCATCTGAAAATTTAGTAATTATTTAATCAATTTTATCACCTAGCTAGAAAATTTGTTAGAGAGATAAATGGTCATCCGAAGGGTGAAAAATTAATTTACACTAATAATTATAATATTTTATACCTTTATTATTATATTATACTATAAATATAATATTATATTACATTATATCATAATACATTAATGTTATGTTAAATAATTTAATATTATGTTATATTATGGAAAATTAATTTATGCAAATAATTATAATATTTTATACCTTTATTATTATATTATACTATAAATATAATATTATATTACATTATATCATAATATATTGATATATTATATTAAATAATTTAATATTATATTAAATTATTATCCTATAATATACAATGTTATAGTGCTATATTATAATAATATTATATTACATTACAGTAATATTATACTATATGATATATTTATGTATTAATATATATTATATTTTATTATGCTCTATTGTATAATACTATGCAATATCTTTTATAGTTATTTTGTCATACCAAAAGTATTTTCTCAGTTTGTTTACTAATCACATATTAAAGTGCAACAATACTTTAAAAATATAGTTATCAAACAGCAAACAGCTTTTATAGAAGCTTTACTTCAGAAAGCTCTACTTTCTACAGCTCTACTTCCAAAAGCTCTACTGCCAATAGCTCCCCCAAACAGGGTCGGCCCAATTTGGGGAAGTTTTTGGAGGGTCAAAAAGTCCTTCAAAAATATTTTAGATGAAATAACACTTTCTCACTTGTTTGGTAAAAATTTTGGAAAGCTGTTTTAGTTTTTCTAGAAAGTTAAAAACAGCTCTATTTTACAGCTCTTCGAAAAAGCACTTTCAGGCTCCGTCGGAAAGCTGTTTTTGACCAAAATATCCGTGATAAAATATAACAATTACACAAAATATTTCTTTATAATTCTGAAAATCTGTAGGAGGGTTGAAAATTAATTTACACTAATAATTATAATATTTTATATCTTAATTATTATATTGTACTATAAATGTAATGTTATATATCATTATATCATTATACATTAATATGTTATGTTAAATAATTTAATATTATGTTATACTATGAAAAATTAATTTACATTAATAATTATAATATTTTATATCTTTGTTATTATATTATACTATAAATATAATATTATATTACATTATAGTAATATTATACTATATTATATATTTATGTATTAATATATATTATATTTTATTACGCTTTATTGTATAATACTTTGCAATGCCCTTCATGGTCATTTTGTCATACCAAAAGTACTTTCTCAATTAGTTTATCAAACACATGTTAAAGTTCCACATCACTTTAAAAATGTAGTTACAAAATAGCAAACAGCTTTTTATAAAAGCTCTACTTCTAAGCCCCATTTGGGGGAGCTTTTGAAGGGTCAAAAAAAACTTTCTGGCCCTCCAAAAGTACTTTTGGATGAAAAAAGGTATTTGGTAAAAATTTCGGAAAGCTGTTTTAGCTTTTCCAGAAAGCTGAAAACAGCTTTTCGGAAGAAGCTCCATTTTGGAGCTTTCCGAAAACGCTGTTTTCAGGTTTGTCGGAAAGTTATTTTTTTGACCAAAATATTCCTATTTAAAAGATTTTTTTCTTCCAAAATCCTCCATCCCACTGCCTCTTCCTCTCTCACGCTTCCCGCTCTCTCCCCCTCTTTATCTCCTCTTCTTCTCAACGCCGCAACCCCCTGTTCCTTTTTTTTCTTTGTTTTGCAGCCACCACGCCGGCCACCACCCATGGCCGGTGACCCCTTCGCTGGTGTGCTAGCCCGTGGAGTGGCCGGGCTCGGCTGTGGGGTGGCCGAGCCTTTGCCAGCCGTGGGACCGTGGCGTCCCAACCACGGACCGGGGAGCTGTGGGGCGAGCCGCTTCAGCTCCCTTCCGTCGAGCCCGGCCGCAGCGTCCCAGCTGTAGGAAGCCCCCATGGCAGTGGAGGTGTGGGGCGGTGATGTTCGCCTGTGGTGGCGGCGGCAGGCGAGCCGCCTCCGCTCCCTTCCGCCGGGCCCCCTCCCGCGGCCGCGGTGGCCCGGCCCCCTTCCAGCGCCGCCGGCCTCGTGGGAGGAGAAGAAATGAGAAGAAGGGAAGAGAGGAAGGAACGAGAAGAAGAGAAGAAAAAAGAAAAGAAAAAGAAAAGAAAAGAAAAGGAAGAAAAGAAAAGAAAAAAAGAAAATAAATAAATAAATAAATACATAAATAAATATGTATATAAATGAATGAATAAATAAATACATAAATAAGATAATAAATATATATATTTCAATAAAATAAAATAATAAATAAATAAATAAACAAATAAATAAAATAAAAAGGAAAATAATGAGTGAGTGGCAATTAATCTGATCTAAATAAATAAATAAATAAAAATAAATATTAGTAATTATTTAATTAATTTTATCACTTAGCTAGAAAATTTGTTAGAGAGATAAATGGTCATCAAAAAAGTGAAAAATTAATTTGCACTAATAATTAAAATATTTTATATATTTATTATTGTATTATACTATAAATATAACATTATATTACATTATATCATAATACATTGATATGTTATATTAAATTATCCTTTAGTATACAATGTTATAGTACTATATTATAATAATCTTATATTACATTACATTAATATTATACTATATCATATATTTATGTATTAATATATATTATATTTTGTTGCTGGTGGTCCAAACCGAGAACGATTGGCACAGCGGTGTGAACGGGGTTCCCTTTGAGTTGCTTTGGTTGCGCTCCGCCCTCCGTCGTGAAACCTGCAAGCAAGCCTCGCACCACCACCGGGGTAGTGGGGGCCCTCCGACGATCAAGTCAGAGGAGATCGAAGGAGAAGGAGAAGGAGAAGGTAGCAGGTGAGATGATACTCTGGAAGATATATCTTACCCTCCCCCTTCCCCCCCAGCCTCATATATATCAAGCTGGGGGGTTTTTCCGGGAATTCGTCATCGTGTGGCACGATGGGGCTGCCACTGACATGGCCGTTACAGGGCGTCGTGGGGCAGCGCTGGGTACAGCCATGGCAGGGCATAGTGGAGCTCCGCGTTGTACGGCTGTTACAGGGGATCGTGGGGCAGCGCCGGATACGGCCGTTGCAGGGAGTAGTGGAGCAGGGGGCCGCGGCGTGCCTCAGAGGAACAGTCTGTTGTTGTCAAGAGATTGTCGACTCGGGGTCGGATTGCTGGATCAAGGGGCAGCCGACTCGGGGTCGGGCTGCGGAGCCGAAGATATCCGACCCGAGGTCGGATTGCTGGATCAAGGGGCAGCCGACTCGGGGTCGGGCTGCGGAGCCGAAGATATCCGACCCGAGGTCGGATTGCTGGATCAAGGGGCAGCCGACTCGGGGTCGGGCTGCGGAGCCGAAGATATCCGACCCGAGGTCGGATTGCTGGATCAAGGGGCAGCCGTAGTCTTCCTGGGCGCGCGTACCGGTCACGTGGGGCATGGTGGCTAAGTTCCCCCGTAACAGTAGCCCCCCACTCCCGAGCCTGGAACCAGGAGGGGAACGGGTGAAGGGAGTGATGCTTCGAGATTGCCGCCATCCCTCGGAGAGGCGCGCGCGCTCCGAGCTTCCCGCCTTCTTTATGGCGTATGGCAGTTGTTGCTGATCTGGCGGTCTGCGGATTTCGGCGGACATCCTTCCTTAATGGCGTCGATTCGCCTTTGGGGTGCGAACAAACTTTCGGCAGCCAGGCGTCCTCTGGCGTCACCGAGGCGTCACCCGCCTTTCCACCTATTTAACCGGGGGGCCCTCCCCCGTCCGCCTTTCTCTTCACAGGCATCTTCAAGTTTCTCCCTTGTGCCGCTGCCGTTGCCGCCGAACTGTTCGTTCGCTCTTCCTTTGACGCTCTCGGAGCCGTTCTTCCTTCCTTTCCGGTGAGTTGCCCCACTCTTCAATTTAGGGCTCTCCGTACTTTCTCCTTTCGTGTTAGTGTACTCCAGTCGTTCCGGTGCCTTCCCCCCTCTTGACCCCGTCCTGACCGTAGGTTCACTGGCCATTAGGGATGGACGAAGTAAGGGCGGACCGCATTCAGTCGGAGCTGGTCCCTGAAGACCTAGATAGGTTCGTGGCCCGGTACCACCTTCCCGAAGCCTGCAACATTACGCTCCCGGGGCCTGAGGAGAGGATGTCCCATCCTCCTCTAGGAAAGGTCGCCATCAATGAGGACATCCTTCGGGCTGGGTTCCGCTTTCCCCCCTCGGACTTAGTCGTGCAGGTGCTTCGGGGTTTAAGAGTGGCGCCGACGCAACTGGTGCCGAACTCATGGCGTATCCTGACGGCCTTCCAGGTTCTCTGCCGCATGCATGAGGTTCCCGCCACCCTGAATGTCTTTTGGGAATGCTACGGCCTTAACGGCCACCCTCGGGACAGAGGGTGGTGGTGCTTCGGGGCGCGGCGAGGGTGTGGCCTCGTCAAGGATGCTCCTTCCTCCATTCACGGCTGGAAGGAGCGTTTCTTTTTCATTGACGTAGATCCCTCTTGGGGAATCGGGACAACCTGGGAGACGCCGATGAAGTCCCCGATCGGCTTATCGAGGTTGTCGAGGGAGGAGTCCGATGGCGTTGCCGTCTTGAGGGGGCTGGTTGCCGAGGGCCGGCTTCCCCCGGTGTCCCGCCTTATTTCCGAGGATGCCTTGGTGAACGTCGGTCTGAGCTCGGTCCCCGCCGACCGTGAGCCCGCCACCACTTCTTTTTTAGCTCTTTTCTCCTCTTTCGTTTCTTCTTTCCATCAGTTTCTCAGTCTCCGACCATCTCGTCCTTTTTGCAGAAATCGACGACGTCATGCGGTCGGACAAGGCGATGGCTGTCAGTAGGGCGTCCCTACTGGAAGCGGTCCGGAGGAAGAAACGGACTCCTCCGAGCAGGGTCCCACCGGCGAAGAAGTCCCGCCAGCAGGTGACTCCGACGCCGACAGACGGGTCCGGACCCACCGATCAGGGGGCGCCGCGGGCTCGGACCGACAGTTGACGCCGTATCGGCCCTCCGGTGATGAGACTACCGTTTTTCCGGAGGCGTCACCCGGGCGCGCCCGAGACGGCCGGGTCGGACGCAATCGGTCCCCAGCCCGGCCTTCGACTCGGTCGGCTTCGGATGATACGAGAAGGAGCGCGCCGAGGCCCCGGCCGAGCAGGACCCTGTCGATTTCTGGAGCGGCCCCCGCCCCGAGCACGGTCAGCATGACTCTCCCCCAAGCAATGGGTAAGGGTAAGGCCGCAGAACCACCGTCCGGCTCCGGGGCGAAGTCGGGGTCAGCCTTTACTTTCGCCGGCGCCCGAAACCTCATCGAGACGGTGCCGCTGGAGAGTGACCGTAGGCGGGTCCGGCAGATGGGGATCCCTGACGTCGGAGCTGCCAGCTGCGTCTGTCTCATGTCGGTGAGTGTTCTTCTGGCCGCTTTCGTCATTTATAGGTTCTATTGATCCCCGCCTGACACCCTCATTTTTCCTATCTCTTAGCTCGCCCAGTACATGATCCGTCTGGAGGAAAGCCACGAGGAACAGGCGAGGTTTCTGGCGAGGGCCGAGAGCCGACTGAAAGCTGTAGAGGAGGGAGGCCAGGCTGCGGCAGGGAGGACGACCAGGGACCTCGAGACGAGGCTCCAGGTGGCCGAAGAGCGGGTACTCGGCTTCGCCGCCCTCGAGAGGCAACTGTTGGAGACTCAGGAGCAACTCAAGGTTGCCTCGGGTCACGAAGGCGAGATCAGGAAGGCGGAGGAGCGGGCCGAAGAGCAGTCCCGGAAGGCTGCCGACTTCCGAGAGAGGTGGGAGAAGGCCCAGCAGTCAGCCGACAACGCCTGCAACCGAGCCCGATCTCTCGAAGCCAAGCTGGCCGAATTGGAATCGGCCTTGGAGGAGTCCCGCGCGAGCAACCAGGAGCTTCATTCGCGCCTGGAGGAGGCTGAGGCTGCTCGCGTTGCTGCCGAGGCGAAGCACATGGAGGCTCGGGCCGATCTGCTGAGGGTCTCCTCCGAGGCGGACGACCGGATTGTGGCGAAGGTCATGGAGGCGAAAGCTCAGATTACGGAGCGAGCGGAGGCGGCGCTGGCCGAGAAGAGCGCGGAAATCGGGCGTCAGGCGGTACAGGCCTATCGTCAGTCCGCCGAGTTCATCCGTAACATGTCGGATGCGGGGTCCGACTCCTTTGTCTTAGGCTTCGATGAAGGCCTGGCGAGGGTGTCCGCTAGATACCCCGAAATTGACCTGAGTGGGGTCTCCCTCCTCGACTCCCCTTCGATGCCATTGCCTGCTGATTCTCCAACTGTCTCCCTACCCCTTGCGGGTGTGCTCGCCGTTCCCGACCCAGGGGTTCCTCCAAGCTGACCCTCTGTATTTTTCTTTGTTCTTTTCTTTGTATGTTGGCGTTTTGCCATGTTGTATGGGTCTCGGCCCTGGTACAACGAAAGTTAATGCAAACAGAGTGTTTCCTCATTTCACTTTCATCCTTCCTCTTTTTAACTCTCGGTAGCGCCTCGCCGACTCCTGACTCTTGAAGTTCCTCCGGCGCTAGGCCAGGCATCCGAGGGTTAGGCCTCAGAAAATTCATCCGGCGCTAGGCCAGGCATCCGAGGGTTAGGCCTCAGGAAATTCTTCCGGCGCTAGGCCAGGCATCCGAGGGTTAGGCCTCAGGAAATTCATCCGGCGCTAGGCCAGGCATCCGAGGGTTAGGCCTCAGGAAATTCTTCCGGCGCTAGGCCAGGCATCCGAGGGTTAGGCCTCAGAAAATTCTTCCGGCGCTAGGCCAGGCATCCGAGGGTTAGGCCTCAGGAAATTCTTCCGGCGCTAGGCCAGGCATCCGAGGGTTAGGCCTCAGGAAATTCTTCCGGCACTAGGCCAGGCATCCGAGGGTTAGGCCTCAGGAAATTCTTCCGGCGCTAGGCCAGGCATCCGAGGGTTAGACCTCAGGAAATTCTTCCGGCACTAGGCCAGGCATCCGAGGACTGAGCCTTGGAGAATTCCGCTCGTTGGTTGGCCAAGGCTGGCGCAAGCCGAGGCGACCGGTCGGGGCTTCAGGCTAGTCTGCTCCCGGGATGATCATCGGGTTAGCCTGGCATCCGAGGACTGAGCCTCGGGGAATTCCGCTTCCGCTCGTTGGTCGGCCAAGGCTGGCGCAAGCCGAGGCGACCGGTCGGGGCTTCAGGCTAGTCTGCTCCCGGGATGATCATCGGGTTAGCCTGGCATCCGAGCGCCGAGCCTCGGGGAATTCCGCTCGTTGGTCGGCCAAGGCTGGCGCAAGCCGAGGCGACCGGTCGGGGCTTCAGGCTAGTCTGCTCCCGGGATGATCATCGGGTTAGCCTGGCATCCGAGGGCCGAGCCTCGGGGAATTCCGCTCGTTGGTCGGCCAAGGCTGGCGCAAGCCGAGGCGACCGGTCGGGGCTTCAGGCTAGTCTGCTCCCGGGATGATCATCGGGTTAGCCTGGCATCCGAGGACTGAGCCTCGGGGAATTCCGCTCGTTGGTCGCGCGCCTATCACTTGCCGCTCGACGGGGTTTCTCCGTGGCCAGCTGCGATCGTATTTCTCCTCCTCTCGACGCGTCGCCTGGGGAACACCAGAAGGCTATTAAATGCTAATTGAGGCGTTACCTGGAAAATCGGATCGACCAGTTGCTGCTTGCGAGGAGTGCCAGTTAAGCGGCCGCGATACGCGCGTTCTTCGAGACGGATGCGGCCTGGGCGCGTGCGGAGATACGTGTGCCGTGGGATACACGCCGCCCGGAGTGTCCTGCATAAAGAATGCAATTAAGGAGAACGACGCTTAGGAGGTCGTGGGAGGATACGCCTCGAGAGCCGGAACGGCTCCGGATTCGATGCGCCCGCGTTTATTGGAGCCACCCGCATCGGAACGACCGGGGGGGCCACAGTTTGGCTATAAATATAAGCGCAGGTGCGGTGGAGCCTGCCAAGCCGGAGCTGTTCAGGTTGCCATAGATCGTGGACCTCCTCTCCGGTGCGTGGCTGGGAAGCCCCTGCCGGAAGAACGGGAGGTGCGCCCCTCGCGACTTCCGCCAACTAGCCATTTCATCTGGGATCAACGGGGAGGTTCTCCCCGGTGGAACTCCGCCCTAGGCGTTTCATCCGGGATCACACCCCCCCTCTTTTCCGTCCCACCTCCCGATTGAGCTTTGCGCCAGACGCCTCATCCGGGATCGCGCCTCCTTGCGCTCTTCTCCCTTGTATTCCTTCCCTCCCCTTCTCTTGGGGAGGGCCGGAATATCCTTTGGAGGTGGCGTTCCTCTAGGAGCAATGTGAACTCCTTCTTCGTCTACTTCTTCTTCGTCTGCGCTGGCTCTTCGTCTTTTGCGTGAGGCGTCGATGGCGCCTCCGGGGAGAAGCACCCACGCCCGGTGGGATTGCAGCTGCTTCGGATGGGTTCGGGATCCCAGATCTTCAGCTCCACGGAGTCTCCACCTCTTCCTTGTTTTCTTTACTCCCCAATTCCCCTCTGGAAATTCTTTGTAATCACACGAACACACCGTTGTAACCAGGAATTATTGAAATGAAAAGAATTGTACATTTTTCGAACTGTCTTCCTGGCTTTGTCGTTCTATTGGTGATACGCCCGCAGGTTAGCGGAATTCCAGCTCCTCGAAATTTCTCGACCATCTAGGGCCTCCAACTGGTAGGAGCCAGGTCGGTTTACCCAGCGAACCCTATACGGGCCTTCCCAATTTGGCGCCAGTTTCCCACCTTCCGCGGGTTGAGATGCTTTGGCTCGCCTTAGCACCAGATCTCCGATTCTGAAAAGTTTCGGTCAGACCTTGGAGTTATAATATCGGGCCACCCTCCGCTGATACATCGCCATCCGAACCTGCGCCATTTCTCTTGCTTCTTCCAAGAGGTCCAGGTTCCCTCGGAGTTGCTCCGAATTGGCCTCGGGTCGGTGCGCGGCCACCCGGGGCGAGGGGAGTCCGAGCTCCACGGGAACAACCGCTTCCGTGCCATAGGTTAGGCTGAAAGGTGTCTCCCCGGTAGGGGTCCGATGCGTGGTCCGATACCCCCAAAGGACATTCTCGAGTTCTTCGACCCAAGCTTGCCCCGTCCGACCGATTCGCGCCTTAATTCCTTGGAGGATTGTCCGATTTGTGACCTCGGCCTCACCGTTGCTTTGGGGATGCGACACAGATGTGAACCGATGCTCGATCCCGAACTCCTCGCAGAAATCACGGAAATGCTGGTTGTCGAACTGTCGACCATTATCCGAGATGAGGACTCGGGGTACCCCAAATCGGACAATGATGTTTTTCTTCACGAACTTCCGGACTTGCGCCTCCGTGATAGTGGCCAGCGGCTCTGCCTCCACCCACTTGGTGAAGTAGCCGATTGCAACAATCAAGAATTTCCGCTGGGCTGAAGCGACGGGGAATGGTCCGAGGATATCCATTCCCCACTGTGCGAAGGGCCAGGGTGCGGTGATTGGTGCCAAGGGGACAGAAGGGACTCTCTGGACATTGGCAGGCGTCGAATTTCCGTACATGATCCTTTGAGTCCTCCAACAAGGTAGGCCAATAATAGCCTTGCCTCATGATCTTGTGCGCCAAGGACCTAGCCCCCAAGTGCGATCCGCAAACGCCCTCGTGGACTTCGCCGAGGACGTAGGCCGCCTCCGAGAGGCGGAGGCACCTTAAGAGGGGGGCGGTAAACGAGGTCCGATACAGCCTCCCTTCATAGAGTACGTAGTGGGCGGACTTCTTGACAAGTCGCCGAGCTTGATCTTCGTCTTCAGGGAGGATCCCTTCGGCGAGGTAGGCGACGAGCGGGTCCATCCAAGACGGCTCTGGATCAATCGCCATCACCGCTCTAGCCTCGCCGATGCTCGGGGCATCCAGGGTCTCCAGGTAGATTGCCCTCGACAAGTTGTGCGCCTCTGTGCCCACCAAGCGGGACAACCTGTCGGCCCTGGCATTTTCGCTTCTGGGGACCTGCTGGATGTCGACACTGCCGAGGTCGGGAATGAGTGCTTGCACCTTCCGGACGTAGTTCTGCATGGTCGGGCTCCGGGCCTCGAACTCCCCACGGACCTGCCCGATCACCAGCTGGGAGTCGGTGAAGACCTTCAAACGCCGGATGCCGAGCTCCCTGGTGAGTTTGAGTCCCGTGACTAGGGCCTCGTACTCCGCCTCGTTGTTGGTCACTGGAAATCCAAATCTCAAGGAATACTCGGCTATCACTCCATCAGGACTGGTAAGGACCAGCCCGGCTCCTCCACCCTCGGGGTTCGACGACCCATCGATGTGAAGCGTCCAGGTCGGGAGGTCGAGGCTGGGCGTTTCCGGCGGTCTAGGTTCCGCCTCCTGCACCGTGCACTCAGCGAGGAAATCCGCGAGCACCTGGGCCTTGATGGCGGGTCGAGGCTGGTAGCGGATGTCGAACTCACCGAGTTCTATTGCCCACTTCACCAGCCGTCCCGCATTCCCGGGGTTGCTGAGGATCTGTCGTAGTGGTTGATCAGTTAAGAGGGTGACAGAATGGGCCTGGAAATAGGGGCGGAGTTTCCTGATCGCGGTCAGCAGCGCGAAGGCGATCTTTTCAGCCTTCGTGTACCGCGTCTCGGCATCCCGTAGGACCCGGCTGATGTAGTACACAGGCTTCTGGAGCTTTGCCTCTTCCCGAACCAGCACCGCATTGACCGCGGTTGGGGAGACCGCCAGATAGAGGTAGAGCATCTCCCCTTCTTGCGGCTTGGACAGTAGGGGAGGAGACGCCAAGTATTCCTTGAGCTGGTCGAATGCTGCTTGACATTCGGCCGTCCAGAGAAAGTCTTTCGGGCGTTTTAACACCTTGAAGAACGGTTGGCAGCGTTCGGCCGATTTTGCCACAAATCGTCCAAGCGCGGCGACCCTTCCAGCGAGCTCCTGAACCTCCTTTACTTTGGTCGGAGGGGACATACCTTGGATGGCCTTGATTTTGTCCGGGTTGGCTTCGATACCCCGCTGGTTGACAATAAAACCGAGGAACCTCCCGGCCGAAGCGCCGAAGGCGCACTTCGCTGGGTTCAGCTTCATGCGAAACTTCCGCAAGATGGTGAAAGTCTCCTCCAAATCCGCGATGTGCTGGTCTGCATGGCGGCTCTTCACCAGCATATCGTCCACGTACACCTCCATGTTCCGGCCGATTTGCTCTTTGAAGATTTTGTTGACGAGGCGCTGGTAAGTGGCGCCAGCATTCTTCAGACCGAAGGGCATTACCTTGTAGCAGTACAGCCCCCGGTCTGTTATAAAGGCAGTTTTCTCCTCGTCCTGTGGGGCCATCATTATCTGGTTGTAACCGGAGAAGGCGTCCATGAAAGACAGCAGCTGATATCCGGAAGTCGCGTCGACCAGTTGGTCTATTCGCGGAAGCGGAAAGCTATCCTTAGGGCACGCCTTGTTCAGGTCGGTATAGTCGACGCACATCCTCCACTTTCCGCTCGCCTTCCGGACAAGTACAACATTTGCCAGCCACTCGGGGTAGCTTACCTCCCTTATGAATCCTGCCTCCAAGAGCTTGTCTACCTCCTGGTCGACCACCCGGATCCGATCCGGGGCACAGTGTCTCTTCTTCTGCTTTATTGGTCGGTGGTCGGGTCGACATTGAGGACGTGAGAAATGACCTCCGGGTCGATCCCAGGTACATCGGCCGCCGACCAGGCGAATACATCGGCATTGGCTCGGAGGAATTCCACCAACCGGGCCCGAGCTCCCGGGTCGAGATTGGCGCCGACCCGGACCGCTCGGTCGGGGCGGCCTTCCTCAAGGGGGACTTCGACCACACCCTCGGCCGGCTCCCCCTGCCGCAAGGCCACCTCGTCTCTGGCATCAAGGGACTCGACGCTTAGGGCTTCCACGGGCTTCCCTTTGAGGGTTGCTAGAAAACATTGCCGTGCGGTCGGTTGGTCACCTCGGACCTCTCCGATCCCGACCGCCGTGGGGAACCGCATGAGCAAGTGGTACGTGGAGACCACCGCGCGAAGGGCGTTCAGCCCGGGTCGCCCGAGGATAGCGTTGTAGGCCGAGGGAACACGGACGACCAAGAACCCGAGTCGCACCGTGGCTTCTGCGGGTGCGACGCCCGCAGTCACAGGCAGCTCAACGACACCTTCCGCCGGGACAGCGTCACCGGTGAATCCTACGAGGGGGGTGGACATTTTGTGCAACAACTGTCTGGACAAGCTCATCTTTTGGAAGGCCTCGTAAAACAAAATATCAGCTGAGCTTCCACTATCTACAAGAACACGCCTTACATCATAGTTTGCTATAGTGAGGGAGATCACCATGGCGTCATCGTGGGGAGTCTGAACCCCCTTTACATCCTCATCAGAAAAGGTGATTACATTGCCGACCCTCTGTCTCTTTACGACGGCCGTCCCTGACGCTTCCGTCGAGCCCCCTGCGTTCCTCACGGGCCGAGAGCAGCCCCCAGTGATAGTGTGGATCACGCCTGCAACGGGTCGATTCTGCTCCCGAGGCTCCGGAGGAGCCGGGTCGGCCGGATGCGGGTCTGCGGGGGGACGTCGGTCGCTCACATATCGACCGAGACGCCCCCGACGGATAAGAGCCTCGATCTCGTCCCGAAGCTGGAAGCAGTCCTCTGTGTCGTGGCCGTGGTCTCGGTGGTACTCACAGTACGCCCGGGAGGGCCTCTTTCCAGGGATCCTTCGTATCTGTCTCGGGGCCGGGAGGTCCTCCCGCCCCTTGATCTCCATAAGGATCCGGGCCCGGGGAGTCAGGAGAGGGGTGTACCGGTTGAAACGTCGGGGCGGAGAACGAGGGCGCGGGGCGCCGTGGTTCTTCGCCGGCGACGGGCTTCTGCGCCGACGCTGGGGCGTCGGGCTCCTCCTCTGGCGTGCCTCTTTCCGCCTTTTCTTCCCAAGCTTTTGTGGGATCTCGGCGGCCTCCTTGCTCCGGTGGGCGGCCGCCTCCTCGGCGTCCGCATACTGGTTCGCCCGGGACAACAGCTCTGGGAAGCTCCGCGGCAGGCGTTTGTCCAGGGAGAAGGTGAGTCTGCCCTTCCGGAAGCCACGCTTCAGGGCTGAAAGAGCTACCTCCTGACTCAGGTTCCGGACCTCCAGCGTAGCCCTGTTGAAGCGGGTAAGATAATCCCGCAGGCTTTCTCCCTCGTTTTGCCGGACATCAAAGAGGGAGTCGGAGACTAGTCGCCGCCGGCTACTGACGGCGAAATGAGTGATGAAGAGGCGAGTGAACTGGTCGAAGGACCGGATTGAGTCAGCCTCCAGCCCGGCGAACCATGCCCTCGCCGGGCCACGGAGGGTTGCCGGGAAAGCCTTGCAGAGAAGGGGATCTGATGCTCCGTGGAGGAGCATAAGGGTCCTGAAACTCTCGACGTGATCCCGCAGGTCCGCCGCCCCATCATAGGGCTCGATTGCCGGCATTTTGAACCTCGGCGGATTCGGGGTCCGCAGGATCCTCGAGGCGAGCGCCGGCTGGGAGGAGATCTCTAAGTCGGCGAAGGGATCTTTGGAATGGCCCTTCAGGACCTGGAGTTGTCGGTGGAGGTCGTCCACCCGCCGGTCCAGGGAACGCGACCGGTGGGTGGGAGACAAGGAGCGGCGAGAGGGGGACCGACTGGAGCGCGGGTTCCTCGAGGACTGGGGGGTCTGGGAACGCGCCCGGGCCCGCCTCTCGTACCCCGCGCAGCTCCGGTGGGAAGGTCCCGGCAGAATGGAGCGTGCTCGAGAATCCTCCTCGCGCCGGCGCTCCTCCCCATGGGAGAGGAAGGAACGCGGGTTGAGGAGGGCAGGCGAACGCTCAGGCAGCGGCGGCTCCTGAGCCTGCTGCGGCGCCCGGGACATCGCACCCTGCAGATTCTGCACCGCCTCCGCGAGGGTACGAACCTGCTGGGTTAGCTGGTCGAACTGGGCGGCTTCGACCATCTGAATGGGCGGTGGGGCGGTGGAGTGTTGCTGAGAGCGTGTTGGGGATGCAGCGGCCTCCCGTCCAGTGGCGCGAGAGGCCCCGCGACCGGAAGAATTGGAAACTCCACGACCACCTCGCCGTGCCATTACGATCGCTCTGAGATTCGGCCCTTCCTCTAGCGCCAACTGTTGCTGGTGGTCCAAACCGAGAACGATTGGCACAGCGGTGTGAACGGGGTTCCCTTTGAGTTGCTTTGGTTGCGCTCCGCCCTCCGTCGTGAAACCTGCAAGCAAGCCTCGCACCACCACCGGGGTAGTGGGGGCCCTCCGACGATCAAGTCAGAGGAGATCGAAGGAGAAGGAGAAGGAGAAGGTCGCAGGTGAGATGATACTCTGGAAGATATATCTTACCCTCCCCCTTCCCCCCCAGCCTCATATATATCAGGCTGGGGGGTTTTTTCGGGGATTCGTCATCGTGTGGCACGATGGGGCTGCCACTGACATGGCCGTTACAGGGCGTCGTGGGGCAGCGCTGGGTACAGCCATGGCAGGGCATAGTGGAGCTCCGCGTTGTACGGCTGTTACAGGGGATCGTGGGGCAGCGCCGGATACGGCCGTTGCAGGGAGTAGTGGAGCAGGGGGCCGCGGCGTGCCTCAGAGGAACAGTCTGTTGTTGTCGAGAGATTGTCGACTCGGGGTCGGATTGCTGGATCAAGGGGCAGCCGACTCGGGGTCGGGCTGCGGAGCCGAAGATATCCGACCCGAGGTCGGATTGCTGGATTAAGAGGCATCCGAGGCCAGGCATCCGAGGGTTAGGCCTCAGAAAATTCTTCCGGCGCTAGGCCAGGCATCCGAGGGTTAGGCCTCAGAAAATTCTTCCGGCGCTAGGCCAGGCATCCGAGGGTTAGGCCTCAGGAAATTCTTCCGGCGCTAGGCCAGGCATCCGAGGGTTAGGCCTCAGGAAATTCTTCCGGCACTAGGCCAGGCATCCGAGGGTTAGGCCTCAGGAAATTCTTCCGGCGCTAGGCCAGGCATCCAAGGGTTAGACCTCAGGAAATTCTTCCGGCACTAGGCCAGGCATCCGAGGACTGAGCCTTGGAGAATTCCGCTCGTTGGTTGGCCAAGGCTGGCGCAAGCCGAGGCGACCGGTCGGGGCTTCAGGCTAGTCTGCTCCCGGGATGATCATCGGGTTAGCCTGGCATCCGAGGACTGAGCCTCGGGGAATTCCGCTTCCGCTCGTTGGTCGGCCAAGGCTGGCGCAAGCCGAGGCGACCGGTCGGGGCTTCAGGCTAGTCTGCTCCCGGGATGATCATCGGGTTAGCCTGGCATCCGAGCGCCGAGCCTCGGGGAATTCCGCTCGTTGGTCGGCCAAGGCTGGCGCAAGCCGAGGCGACCGGTCGGGGCTTCAGGCTAGTCTGCTCCCGGGATGATCATCGGGTTAGCCTGGCATCCGAGGGCCGAGCCTCGGGGAATTCCGCTCGTTGGTCGGCCAAGGCTGGCGCAAGCCGAGGCGACCGGTCGGGGCTTCAGGCTAGTCTGCTCCCGGGATGATCATCGGGTTAGCCTGGCATCCGAGGACTGAGCCTCGGGGAATTCCGCTCGTTGGTCGCGCGCCTATCACTTGCCGCTCGACGGAGTTTCTCCGTGGCCAGCTGCGATCGTATTTCTCCTCCTCTCGACGCGTCGCCTGGGGAACACCAGAAGGCTATTAAATGCTAATTGAGGCATTACCTGGAAAATCGGATCGACCAGTTGCTGCTTGCGAGGAGTGCCAGTTAAGCGGCCGCGATACGCGCGTTCTTCGAGACGGATGCGGCCTGGGCGCGTGCGGAGATACGTGTGCCGTGGGATACACGCCGCCCGGAGTGTCCTGCATAAAGAATGCAATTAAGGAGAACGACGCTTAGGAGGTCGTGGGAGGATACGCCTCGAGAGCCGGAACGGCTCCGGATTCGATGCGCCCGCGTTTATTGGAGCCACCCGCATCGGAACGACCGGGGGGGCCACAGTTTGGCTATAAATATAAGCGCAGGTGCGGTGGAGCCTGCCAAGCCGGAGCTGTTCAGGTTGCCATGGATCGTGGACCTCCTCTCCGGTGCGTGGCTGGGAAGCCCCTGCCGGAAGAACGGGAGGTGCGCCCCTCGCGACTTCCGCCAACTAGCCGTTTCATCTGGGATCAACGGGGAGGTTCTCCCCGGTGGAACTCCGCCCTAGGCGTTTCATCCGGGATCACACCCCCCTCTTTTCCGTCCCACCTCCCGATTGAGCTTTGCGCCAGACGCCTCATCCGGGATCGCGCCTCCTCGCGCTCTTCTCCCTTGTATTCCTTCCCTCCCCTTCTCTTGGGGAGGGCCGGAATATCCTTTGGAGGTGGCGTTCCTCTAGGAGCAGTGTGAACTCCTTCTTCGTCCACTTCTTCTTCGTCTGCGCTGGCTCTTCGTCTTTTGCGTGAGGCGTCGATGGCGCCTCCGGGGAGAAGCACCCACGCCCGGTGGGATTGCAGCTGCTTCGGATGGGTTCGGGATCCCAGATCTTCAGCTCCACGGAGTCTCCACCTCTTTCTTGTTTTCTTTACTCCCCAATTCCCCTCTGGAAATTCTTTGTAATCACACGAACACACCGTTGTAACCAGGAATTATTGAAATGAAAAGAATTGTACATTTTTCGAACTGTCTTCCTGGCTTTGTCGTTCTATTGGTGATACGCCCGCAGGTTAGCGGAATTCCAGCTCCTCGAAATTTCTCGACCATCTAGGGCCTCCAACTGGTAGGAGCCAGGTCGGTTTACCCAGCGAACCCTATACGGGCCTTCCCAATTTGGCGCCAGTTTTCCACCTTCCGCGGGTTGAGATGCTTTGGCTCGCCTTAGCACCAGATCTCCGATTCTGAAAAGTTTCGGTCGGACCTTGGAGTTATAATATCGGGCCACCCTCCGCTGATACATCGCCATCCGAACCTGCGCCATTTCTCTTGCTTCTTCCAAGAGGTCCAGGTTCCCTCGGAGTTGCTTCGAATTGGCCTCGGGTCGGTGCGCGGCCACCCGGGGCGAGGGGAGTCCGAGCTCCACGGGAACAACCGCTTCCGTGCCATAGGTTAGGCTGAAAGGTGTCTCCCCGGTAGGGGTCCGATGCGTGGTCCGATACGCCCAAAGGACATTCTCGAGTTCTTCGACCCAAGCTTGCCCCGTCCGACCGATTCGCGCCTTAATTCCTTGGAGGATTGTCCGATTTGTGACCTCGGCCTCACCGTTGGTTTGGGGATGCGACACAGATGTGAACCGATGCTCGATCCCGAACTCCTCGCAGAAATCACGGAAATGCTGGTTGTCGAACTGTCGACCATTATCCGAGATGAGGACTCGGGGTACCCCAAATCGGACAATGATGTTTTTCTTCACGAACTTCCGGACTTGCGCCTCCGTGATAGTGGCCAGCGGCTCTGCCTCCACCCACTTGGTGAAGTAGTCGATTGCAACAATCAAGAATTTCCGCTGGGCTGAAGCGACGGGGAATGGTCCGAGGATATCCATTCCCCACTGTGCGAAGGGCCAGGGTGCGGTGATTGGTGCCAAGGGGACAGAAGGGACTCTCTGGACGTTGGCAGGCGTCGCATTTCCGTACATGATCCTTTGAGTCCTCCAACAAGGTAGGCCAATAATAGCCTTGCCTCATGATCTTGTGCGCCAAGGACCTAGCCCCCAAGTGCGATCCGCAAACGCCCTCGTGGACTTCGCCGAGGACGTAGGCCGCCTCCGAGAGGCGGAGGCACCTTAAGAGGGGGGCGGTAAACGAGGTCCGATACAGCCTCCCTTCATAGAGTACGTAGTGGGCGGACTTCTTGACAAGTCGCCGAGCTTGATCTTCGTCTTCAGGGAGGATCCCTTCGGCGAGGTAGGCGACGAGCGGGTCCATCCAAGACGGCTCTGGATCAATCGCCATCACCGCTCTAGCCTCGCCGATGCTCGGGGCATCCAGGGTCTCCAGGTAGATTGCCCTCGACAAGTTGTGCGCCTCTGTCCCCACCAAGCGGGACAACCTATCGGCCCTGGCATTTTCGCATCTGGGGACCTGCTGGATGTCGACACTGCCGAGGTCGGGAATGAGTGCTTGCACCTTCCGGACGTAGTTCTGCATGGTCGGGCTCCGGGCCTCGAACTCCCCACGGACCTGCCCGACCACCAGCTGGGAGTCGGTGAAGACCTTCAAACGCCGGATGCCGAGCTCCCTGGTGAGTTTGAGTCCCGTGACTAGGGCCTCGTACTCCGCCTCGTTGTTGGTCACTAGAAATCCAAATCTCAAGGCATACTCGGCTATCACTCCATCAGGACTGGTAAAGACCAGCCCGGCTCCTCCACCCTCGGGGTTCGACGACCCATCGATGTGAAGCGTCCAGGTCGGGAGGTCGAGGCTGGGCGTTTCCGGCGGTCTAGGTTCCGCCTCCTGCACCGTGCACTCAGCGAGGAAATCCGCGAGCACCTGGGCCTTGATGGCGGGTCGAGGCTGGTAGCGGATGTCGAACTCACCGAGTTCTATTGCCCACTTCACCAGCCGTCCCGCATTCCCGGGGTTGCTGAGGATCTGTCGTAGTGGTTGATCAGTTAAGAGGGTGACAGAATGGGCCTGGAAATAGGGGCGGAGTCTCCTGGTCGCGGTCAGCAGCGCGAAGGCGATCTTTTCAGCCTTCGTGTACCGCGTCTCGGCATCCCGTAGGACCCGGCTGATGTAGTACACAGGCTTCTGGAGCTTTGCCTCTTCCCGAACCAGCACCGCACTGACCGCGGTTGGGGAGACCGCCAGATAGAGGTAGAGCATCTCTCCTTCTTGCGGCTTGGACAGTAGGGGAGGAGACGCCAGGTATTCCTTGAGCTGGTCGAATGCTGCTTGACATTCGGCCGTCCAGAGGAAGTCTTTCGGGCGTTTTAACACCTTGAAGAACGGTTGGCAGCGTTCGGCCGATTTTGCCACAAATCGTCCAAGCGCGGCGACCCTTCCAGCGAGCTCCTGAACCTCCTTTACTTTGGTCGGAGGGGACATACCTTGGATGGCCTTGATTTTGTCCGGGTTGGCTTCGATACCCCGCTGGTTGACAATAAAACCGAGGAACCTCCCGGCCGAAGCGCCGAAGGCGCACTTCGCTGGGTTCAGCTTCATGCGAAACTTCCGCAAGATGGTGAAAGTCTCCTCCAAATCCGCGATGTGCTGGTCTGCATGGCGGCTCTTCACCAGCATATCGTCCACGTACACCTCCATGTTCCGGCCGATTTGCTCTTTGAAGATTTTGTTGACGAGGCGCTGGTAAGTGGCGCCAGCATTCTTCAGACCGAAGGGCATTACCTTGTAGCAGTACAGCCCCCGGTCTGTTATAAAGGCAGTTTTCTCCTCGTCCTGTGGGGCCATCATTATCTGGTTGTAACCGGAGAAGGCGTCCATGAAAGACAGCAGCTGATATTCGGAAGTCGCGTCGACCAGTTGGTCTATTCGCGGAAGCGGAAAGCTATCCTTAGGGCACGCCTTGTTCAGGTCGGTATAGTCGACGCACATCCTCCACTTCCCGCTCGCCTTCCGGACAAGTACAACATTTGCCAGCCACTCGGGGTAGCTTACCTCCCTTATGAATCCTGCCTCCAAGAGCTTGTCTACCTCCTGGTCGACCACCCGGATCCGATCCGGGGCACAGTGTCTCTTCTTCTGCTTTATTGGTCGGTGGGTCGGGTCGACGTTGAGGGCGTGAGAAATGACCTCCGAGTCGATCCCAGGTACATCGGCCGCCGACCAGGCGAATACATCGGCATTGGCTCGGAGGAATTCCACCAACCGGGCCCGAGCTCCCGGGTCGAGATTGGCGCCGACCCGGACCGCTCGGTCGGGGCGGCCTTCTTCAAGGGGGACTTCGACCACACCCTCGGCCGGCTCCCCCTGCCGCAAGGCCACCTCGTCTCTGGCATCAAGGGACTCGACGCTTAGGGCTTCCACGGGCTTTCCTTTGAGGGTTGCTAGAAAACATTGCCGTGCGGTCGGTTGGTCACCTCGGACCTCTCCGATCCCGACCGCCGTGGGGAACCGCATGAGTAAGTGGTACGTGGAGACCTCCGCGCGAAGGGCGTTCAGCCCGGGTCGCCCGAGGATAGCGTTGTAGGCCGAGGGAACACGGACGACCAAGAACCCGAGTCGCACCGTGGCTTCTGCGGGTGCGACGCCCGCAGTCACAGGCAGCTCAACGACACCTTCCGCCGGGACAGCGTCACCGGTGAATCCTACGAGGGGGGTGGACATTTTGTGCAACAACTGTCTGGACAAGCTCATCTTTTGGAAGGCCTCGTAAAACAAAATATCAGCTGAGCTTCCACTATCCACAAGAACACGCCTTACATCATAGTTTGCCATAGTGAGGGAGATCACCATGGCGTCATCGTGGGGAGTCTGAACCCCCTTTACATCCTCATCAGAAAAGGTGATTACATTGCCGACCCTCTGCCTCTTTACGACGGCCGTCCCTGACGCTTCCGTCGAGCCCCCTGCGTTCCTCACGGGCCGAGAGCAGCCCCCAGTGATAGTGTGGATCACGCCCGCAACGGGTCGATTCTGCTCCCGAGGCTCCGGAGGAGCCGGGTCGGCCGGACGCGGGTCTGCGGGGGGACGTCGGTCGCTCACATATCGACCGAGACGCCCCCGACGGATAAGAGCCTCGATCTCGTCCCGAAGCTGGAAGCAGTCCTCTGTGTCGTGGCCGTGGTCTCGGTGGTACTCACAGTACGCCCGGGAGGGCCTCTTTCCAGGGATCCTTCGTATCTGTCTCGGGGCCGGGAGGTCCTCCCGCCCCTTGATCTCCATAAGGATCTGGGCCCGGAGAGTCAGGAGAGGGGTGTACCGGTTGAAACGTCGGGGCGGAGAACGAGGGCGCGGGGCGCCGTGGTTCTTCGCCGGCGACGGGCTTCTGCGCCGACGCTGGGGCGTCGGGCTCCTCCTCTGGCGTGCCTCTTTCCGCCTTTTCTTCCCAAGCTTTTGTGGGATCTCGGCGGCCTCCTTGCTCCGGTGGGCGGCCGCCTCCTCGGCGTCCGCATACTGGTTCGCCCGGGACAACAGCTCTGGGAAGCTCCGCGGCAGGCGTTTGTCCAGGGAGAAGGTGAGTCTGCCCTTCCGGAAGCCACGCTTCAGGGCTGAAAGAGCTACCTCCTGACTCAGGTTCCGGACCTCCAGCGTAGCCCTGTTGAAGCGGGTAAGATAATTCCGCAGGCTTTCTCCCTCGTTTTGCCGGACATCAAAGAGGGAGTCGGAGACCAGTCGCCGCCGGCTACTGACGGCGAAATGAGTGATGAAGAGGCGAGTGAACTGGTCGAAGGACCGGATTGAGTCAGCCTCCAGCCCGGCGAACCATGCCCTCGCCGGGCCACGGAGGGTTGCCGGAAAAGCCTTGCAGAGAAGGGGATCTGATGCTCCGTGGAGGAGCATAAGGGTCCTGAAACTCTCGACGTGATCCCGCGGGTCCGCCGCCCCATCATAGGGCTCGATTGCCGGCATTTTGAACCCCGGCGGATTCGGGGTCCGCAGGATCCTCGAGGCGAGCGCCAGCTGGGAGGAGATCTCTAAGTCGGCGAAGGGATCTTTGGAATGGCCCTTTAGGACCTGGAGTTGTCGGTGGAGGTCGTCCACCCGCCGGTCCAGGGAACGCGACTGGTGGGTGGGAGACAAGGAGCGGCGAGAGGGGGACCGACTGGAGCGCGGGTTCCTCGAGGACTGGGGGGTCTGGGAACGCGCCCGGGCCCGCCTCTCGTACCCCGCGCAGCTCCGGTGGGAAGGTCCCGGCAGAATAGAGCGTGCTCGAGAATCCTCCTCGCGCTGGCGCTCCTCCCCATGGGAGAGGAAGGAACGCGGGTTGAGGAGGGCAGGCGAACGCTCAGGCAGCGGCGGCTCCTTAGCCTGCTGCGGCGCCCGGGACATCGCACCCTGCAGATTCTGCACCGCCTCCGCGAGGGTGCGAACCTGCTGGGTTAGCTGGTCGAACTGGGCGGCTTCGACCATCTGAATGGGCGGTGGGGCGGTGGAGCGTTGCTGAGAGCGTGTTGGGGATGCAGCGGCCTCCCGTCCAGTGGCGCGAGAGGCCCCGCGACCGGAAGCATTGGAAGCTCCACGACCACCTCGCCGTGCCATTACGATCGCTCTGAGATTCGGCCCTTCCTCTAGCGCCAACTGTTACTGGTGGTCCAAACCGAGAACGATTGGCACAGCGGTGTGAACGGGGTTCCCTTTGAGTTGCTTTGGTTGCGCTCCGCCCTCCGTCGTGAAACCTGCAAGCAAGCCTCGCACCACCACCGGGGTAGTGGGGGCCCTCCGACGATCAAGTCAGAGGAGATCGAAGGGGAAGGAGAAGGAGAAGGTAGCAGGTGAGATGATACTCTGGAAGATATATCTTACCCTCCCCCTTCCCCCCCAGCCTCATATATATCAGGCTGGGGGGTTTTTTCGGGGATTCATCATCGTGTGGCACGATGGGGCTGCCACTGACATGGCCGTTACAGGGCGTCGTGGGGCAGCGCTGGGTACAGCCATGGCAGGGCATAGTGGAGCTCCGCGTTGTACGGCTGTTACAGGGGATCGTGGGGCAGCGCCGGATACGGCCGTTGCAGGGAGTAGTGGAGCAGGGGGCCGCGACGTGCCTCAGAGGAACAGTCTGTTGTTGTCGAGAGATTGTCGACTCGGGGTCGGATTGCTGGATCAAGGGGCAGCCGACTCGGGGTCGGGCTGCGGAGCCGAAGATATCCGACCCGAGGTCGGATTGCTGGATCAAGGGGCAGCCGACTAGCCTGAAGCCCCGACCGGTCGCCTCGGCTTGCGCCAGCCTTGGCCGACCAACGAGCGGAATTCCCCGAGGCTCGGCCCTCGGATGCCAGGCTAACCCGATGATCATCCCGGGAGCAGACTAGCCTGAAGCCCCGACCGGTCGCCTCGGCTTGCGCCAGCCTTGGCCGACCAACGAGCGGAAGCGGAATTCCCCGAGGCTCGGCCCTCGGATGCCAGGCTAACCCGATGATCATCCCGGGAGCAGACTAGCCTGAAGCCCCGACCGGTCGCCTCGGCTTGCTCCAGCCTTGGCCGACCAACGAGCGGAATTCCCCGCGGCTCGGCCCTCGGATGCCAGGCTAACCCGATGATCATCCCGGGAGCAGACTAGCCTGAAGCCCCGACCGGTCGCCTCGGCTTGCGCCAGCCTTGGCCGACCAACGAGCGGAATTCTCCGAGGCTCAGTCCTCGGATGCCAGGCTAACCCGATGATCATCCCGGGAGCAGACTAGCCTGAAGCCCCGACCGGTCGCCTCGGCTTGCGCCAGCCTTGGCCAACCAACGAGCGGAATTCCCCAAGGCTCAGTCCTCGGATGCTTGGCCTAGTGCCGGAAGAATTTCCTGAGGCCTAACCCTCGGATGCCTGGCCTAGTGCCGGAAGAATTTCCTGAGGCCTAACCCTCGGATGCCTGGCCTAGTGCCGGAAGAATTTTCTGAGGCCTAACCCTCGGATGCCTGGCCTAGCGCCGGAAGAATTTCCTGAGGCCTAACCCTCGGATGCCTGGCCTAGTGCCGGAAGAATTTCCTGAGGCCTAACCCTCGGATGCCTGGCCTAGCGCCGGAAGAATTTCCTGAGGCCTAACCCTCGGATGCCTGGCCTAGCGCCGGAAGAATTTTCTGAGGCCTAACCCTCGGATGCCTGGCCTAGCGCCGGAAGAATTTCCTGAGGCCTAACCCTCGGATGCCTGGCCTAGCGCCGGATGAATTTCCTGAGGCCTATCCCTCGGATGCCTGGCCTAGCGCCGGAAGAATTTCCTGAGGCCTAACCCTCGGATGCCTGGCCTAGCGCCGGATGAATTTTCTGAGGCCTAACCCTCGGATGCCTGGCCTAGCGCCGGAAGAATTTCCTGAGGCCTAACCCTCGGATGCCTGGCCTAGCGCCGGAAGAATTTCCTGAGGCCTAACCCTCGGATGCCTGGCCTAGCGCCGGATGAATTTCCTGAGGCCTAACCCTCGGATGCCTGGCCTAGCGCCGGAAGAATTTTCTGAGGCCTAACCCTCGGATGCCTGGCCTAGCGCCGGATGAATTTCCTGAGGCCTAACCCTCGGATGCCTGGCCTAGCGCCGGAGGAACTTCAAGAGTCAGGAGTCGGCGAGGCGCTACCGAGAGTTAAAAAGAGGAAGGATGAAAGTGAAATGAGGAAACACTCTGTTTGCATTAACTTTCGTTGCACCAGGGCCGAGACCCATACAACATGGCAAAACGCCAACATACAAAGAAAAGAACAAAGAAAAATTCAGAGGGTCAGCTTGGAGGAACCCCTGGGTCGGGAACGGCGAGCACACCCGCAAGGGGTAGGGAGACAGTTGGAGAATCAGCAGGCAATGGCATCGAAGGGGAGTCGAGGAGGGAGACCCCACTCAGGTCAATTTCGGGGTATCTAGCGGACACCCTCGCCAGGCCTTCATCGAAGCCTAAGACAAAGGAGTCGGACCCCGCGTCCGACATGTCACGGATGAACTCGGCGGACTGACGATAGGCCTGTACCGCCTGACGCCCGATTTCCGCGCTCTTCTCGGCCAGCGCCGCCTCCGCTCGCTCCGTAATCTGAGCTTTCGCCTCCATGACCTTCACCACAATCCGGTCGTCCGCCTCGGAGGAGACCCTCAGCAGATCGGCCCGAGCCTCCATGTGCTTCGCCTCGGCAGCAACGCGAGCAGCCTCAGCCTCCTCCAGGCGCGAATGAAGCTCCTGGTTGCTCGCGCGGGACTCCTCCAAGGCCGATTCCAATTCGGCCAGCTTGGCTTCGAGAGATCGGGCTCGGTTGCGGGCGTTGTCGGCTGACTGCTGGGCCTTCTCCCACCTCTCCCGGAAGTCGGCAGCCTTCCGGGACTGCTCTTCGGCCCGCTCCTCCGCCTTCCTGATCTCGCCTTCGAGACCCGAGGCAACCTTGAGTTGCTCCTGAGTCTCCAACAGTTGCCTCTCGAGGGCGGCGAAGCCGAGTACCCGCTCTTCGGCCACCTGGAGCCTCATCTCGAGGTCCCTGGTCGTCCTCCCTGCCGCAGCCTGGCCTCCCTCCTCTACAGCTTTCAGTCGGCTCTCGGCCCTCGCCAGAAGCCTCGCCTGTTCCTCGTGGCTTTCCTCCAGACGGATCATGTACTGGACGAGCTAAGAGATAGGAAAAATGAGGGTGTCAGGCGGGGATCAATAGAACCTATAAATGACGGAAGCGGCCAGAAGAACACTCACCGACATGAGACAGACGCAGCTGGCAGCTCCGACGTCAGGGATCCCCATCTGCCGGACCCGCCTACGGTCACTCTCCAGCGGCACCGTCTCGATGAGGTTTCGGGCGCCGGCGAAAGTGAAGGCTAACCCCGACTTCGCCCCGGAAACGGACGGTGGTTCTGCGGCCTTACCCTTACCCATTGCTTGGGGGAGAGTCATGCTGACCGTGCTCGGGGCGGGGGCCGCTCCAGAAATCGACAGGGTCCCGCTCGGCCGGGGCCTCGACGCGCTCCTTCTCGTATCATCCGAAGCCGACCGAGTCGAAGGCCGGGCTGGGGACCGATTGCGTCCGACCCGGCCGTCTCGGGCGCGCCCGGGTGACGCCTCCGGAAAAGCGGTAGTCTCATCACCGGAGGGCCGATACGGCGTCAACTGTCGGTCCGAGCCCGCGGCGCCCCCCTGATCGGTGGGTCCGGACCCGTCTGTCGGCGTCGGAGTCGCCTGCTGGCGGGACTTCTTCGCCGGTGGGACCCCGCTCGGAGGAGTCCGTTTCTTCCTCCGGACCGCTTCCAGTAGGAACGCCCTACTGACAGCCATCGCCTTGTCCGACCGCATGACGTCGTCGATTTCTGCAAAAAGGACGAGATGGTCGGAGACTGAGAAACTGATGGAAAGAAGAAACGAAAGAGGAGAAAAGAGCTAAAAAAGAAGTGGTGGCGGGCTCACGGTCGGCGGGGACCGAGCTCAGACCGACGTTCACCAAGGCATCCTCGGAAATAAGGCGGGACACCGGGGGAAGCCGGCCCTCGGCAACCAGCCCCCTCAAGACGGCAACGCCATCGGACTCCTCCCTCGACAACCTCGATAAGCCGATCGGGGACTTCATCGGCGTCTCCCAGGTTGTCCCGATTCCCCAAGAGGGATCTACGTCAATGAAAAAGAAACGCTCCTTCCAGCCGTGAATGGAGGAAGGAGCATCCTTGACGAGGCCACACCCTCGCCGCGCCCCGAAGCACCACCACCCTCTGTCCCGGGGGTGGCCGTTCAGGCCGTAGCATTCCCAAAAGACATTCAGGGTGGCGGGAACCTCATGCATGCGGTAGAGAACCTGGAAGGCCGTCAGGATACGCCATGAGTTCGGCACCAGTTGCGTCGGCGCCACTCTTAAACCCCGAAGCACCTGCACGACTAAGTCCGAGGGGGGAAAGCGGAACCCAGCCCGAAGGATGTCCTCATTGATGGCGACCTTCCCTAGAGGAGGATGGGACATCCTCTCCTCAGGCCCCGGGAGCGTAATGTTGCAGGCTTCGGGAAGGTGGTACCGGGCCACGAACCTATCTAGGTCTTCAGGGACCAGCTCCGACTGAATGCGGTCCGCCCTTACTTCGTCCATCCCTAATGGCCAATGAACCTACGGTCAGGACGGGGTCAAGAGGGGGGAAGGCACCGGAACGACTGGAGTACACTAACACGAAAGGAGAAAGTACGGAGAGCCCTAAATTGAAGAGTGGGGCAACTCACCGGAAAGGAAGGAAGAACGGCTCCGAGAGCGTCAAAGGAGGAGCGAACGAACAGTTCGGCGGCAACGGCAGCGGCACAAAGGAGAAACTTGAAGATGCCTGTGAAGAGAAAGGCGGACGGGGGAGGGCCCCCCGGTTAAATAGGTGGAAAGGCGGGTGACGCCTCGGTGACGCCAGAGGACGCCTGGCTGCCGAAAGTTTGTTCGCACCCCAAAGGCGAATCGACGCCATTAAGGAAGGATGTCCGCCGAAATCCGCAGACCGCCAGATCAGCGACAACTGCCATACGCCATAAAGAAGGCGGGAAGCTCGGAGCGCGCGTGCCTCTCCGAGGGATGGCGGCAATCTCGAAGCATCACTCCCTTCACCCGTTCCCCTCCTGGTTCCAGGCTCGGGAGTGGGGGGGTACTGTTACGGGGGAACTTAGCCACCATGCCCCACGTGACCGGCACGCGCGCCCAGGAAGACTACGGCTGCCCCTTGATCCAGCAATCCGACCTCGGGTCGGATATCTTCGGCTCCGCAGCCCGACCCCGAGTCGGCTGCCCCTTAATCCAGCAATCCGACCTCGGGTCGGATATCTTCGGCTCCGCAGCCCGACCCCGAGTCGGCTGCCCCTTGATCCAGCAATCCGACCTCGGGTCGGATATCTTCGGCTCCGCAGCCCGACCCCGAGTCGGCTGCCCCTTAATCCAGCAATCCGACCTCGGGTCGGATATCTTCGGCTCCGCAGCCCGACCCCGAGTCGGCTGCCCCTTGATCCAGCAATCCGACCTCGGGTCGGATATCTTCGGCTCCGCAGCCCGACCCCGAGTCGGCTGCCCCTTGATCCAGCAATCCGACCCCGAGTCGACAATCTCTCGACAACAACAGACTGTTCCTCTGAGGCACGCCGCGGCCCCCTGCTCCACTACTCCCTGCAACGGCCGTATCCGGCGCTGCCCCACGATCCCCTGTAACAGCCGTACAACGCGGAGCTCCACTATGCCCTGCCATGGCTGTACCCAGCGCTGCCCCACGACGCCCTGTAACGGCCATGTCAGTGGCAGCCCCATCGTGCCACACGATGACGAATCTCCGGAAAAACCCCCCAGCCTGATATATATGAGGCTGGGGGGGAAGGGGGAAGGTAAGATATATCTTCCAGAGTATCATCTCACCTGCGACCTTCTCCTTCTCCTTCTCCTTCGATCTCCTCTGACTTGATCGTCGGAGGGCCCCCACTACCCCGGTGGTGGTGCGAGGCTTGCTTGCAGGTTTCACGACGGAGGGCGGAGCGCAACCAAAGCAACTCAAAGGGAACCCCGTTCACACCGCTGTGCCAATCGTTCTCGGTTTGGACCACCAGCAACAAGTACTATAACATTATGTATTATAGAATAATAATTTAATATAATATTAAATTATTTAACATAACATATCAATGTATTATGATATAATATTATATTATATTATATTTATAGTATAATACAATAATAAATATATAAAATATTATAATTATTAGTGTAAATTAATTTTTTATCATTCTAATGACCATTTATCTCTCTAATAAATAGAGAGAAAGGAAGAAGAAGATTGAGAGGGAAAGGGAGAAAAGAAGAGGCGGAATAAGGATTTTGGAGGAAAAAAGTATGATTTAAATGGAGGTATTTTGGTCCAAAAAATAGCTTCCCGACAAAGCTGAAAACAACATTTTCGGAAAGCTCCAAATTGGAACTTCTCCCCAAAAGCTGTTTTCAGCTTCCCGTAAAAGCTGAAACAGCTTTCCAAAAATTTTACCAAACACCATTTTTTATCTAAAAGTACTTTTGGAGGGCCAGAAAGTGCTTTTTGGCCCTCTAAACAGGTCCAGGGCCAAAAAGCTTTACTTCCAATAGCTATACTTCCAAAAGCTCTACTGCTAACAGCTCCCTCAAATAGGGCCTAAAAGCTTTACTTCAAAAAGCTCTACTGCCAACAATTCCTCCAAACGGAGCATGAAAGTCGATTGTTAGTAGTAGTTAAAAACATTATTTGATTGTTATATTTTTGTATGACATGTTAGAGTATTATCAATCGTGATTGTTTTCTTCTTGATATAAGAGACTTGTAAGCAATGAGTAACACAACTTGGATAACCCTTGTCCCTTGCCCCCCAACCTCATGAAGATAAGCTTTTGCTATAACAACAAAATAGGCTTTATACTGGCACCATACTATTGCTTCGATCATACATTTTTTAAAAAAATGCTTGAAAAATCCTTTGTATTAATGAAATAAATCTGATCTAACCAACACAAATAGGAAATACATTCCATTTTTCGACTAAAGTGATGCGTGGAGATGTATGTGATTCGTTGCCATTTTTGTTTTCATTTCCTAATGCTTCCCTATCGGCCCCCCAACTCCCAGGTTGTTGGCTCCCAACCATTTCGATCCCCGTCGCCAATCCACCAACTTCCTCTCCACTGATGAAAAGAGTTGCACCACCTTCTTGTGGGCAGGGACGGTCGAATGCATTTGAGGGCCTAAGGCGAACTCACTCAAGAAGACCTTTTTTTTTAAATGATAATTTTTTTAATAAGTATAAAATATTTTAAAAATTTATTTAAAAATAATTTGTCTAGCTTTTTGAGATGTAAAATTACTAATTAAACTTTTGTACTCAAAGTTTTCAACACAAAGTTTTTCTTCACTATCACGAAGAAATGAATATTTTCTCCAAACTATTTAAAAAAAAAACCCTAAAAAAACTATTTTTTCTTAAAAAGCAAATCTATTTTTTTTAAAAAAAGAATTATTAAATCCCTAACTTCTCCAAACTAGATAAAGAATAAACAAGAAGAAAAGTCGAACTAGTGACTCTAAATTGAAAGATTCATACAACTCCAATCAAATTTCTTAGTCTTTCCTCTTATTCGCCTCCAAAAGACTTAAAACCCCAGGAACAGGTACTCATGAGTCCTCTTAGGACTCAAAAGCCAAGCAAACCCTTCAAAA
Organism: Phoenix dactylifera; assembly: GCF_051530095.1. NCBI lineage: Eukaryota > Viridiplantae > Streptophyta > Magnoliopsida > Arecales > Arecaceae > Phoenix > Phoenix dactylifera. The sequence continues at coordinate 36,071,681 of NC_143190.1, read as the reverse complement.
TCTCTCTTTTATCCAATAAAATGGTAACTTTAGATTTTAGAAGGGGAGGAAAAAAAAAGACAACCTACAAACTGCTCTGTTCTTACTAAAATTCCACAAAAAAATTGACATATGGCTTTATAAAACTAACAGAAAAAGAAAAGAAAAGAAAGAACAGAATTATTAAAATTAAAAAGAGGCAAAGTTCTTCGCTTTCTAAAATGAATTTTCTTGGCAAAGATCCCCCCAGGAGGATCTGGTGGGATCACTTCTTGAGAGCCTTAAGAGAGACGTGGTGGCGGCGCTTCTGGTACTCGCGGAGGTTGCCAGGGTTGTAGACCTCGGTGATGAAGTTGAGGGTGCTGCGCTCGGAGTCCATCCACGCTCAATACAATGCAATGATGTTTTCGTACCGGAGCTCTCGGAGGAGCTGGAACTCGGCGAAGAGCCAGTCCAGCATCTCTCGATCCTTGCTGAAGCTCTGGAACCACACCTGGTTCCACGACACATGATCCCCTCTTCCTCGTCAAACACCTTGTACACTTTCTTCACCGCCCCGACATCAAGAAGGTTGTTGTACCGCCCATCCCTCCCCATCGGGTCCACCTCTAGGAACGACTCCGCATCCTTGTCCGCCGTCGTCGAATCCGTCGCGGCGTCGCCTCCACGCACAGCATCCTCACTATCGATCTGATTCTCCAACTGATGAAATCAAATCAAAATCCTAGTTTTTTTCCCTAATAAAGAACATCGGATCAGAAAACTCGAGCTTGGAGCGCCAATCTTGAGATTGGGGAAGCAAGATAGGGCGAAGAATACCTCGAAATCTGGTAGAGATCTTGTAGAAACCCTAGATCGATCCACCAAACTCTATAAAACAAAAGAAGGTGATGAAAAACAAAAAAAAAAAGCAAAAATAAACAAGAAAACGACCGCTGCCTCCAATAAGAAAACGAACTACGGTGCGCGTGGGCCTTTCTTTAGGCCAAGAACTTAGGCGACCGCCTAGGTCGCCAAAGGGTTGGGCTGGCCCTGCTTATGGGTTTCTCCAATGGATCGCTCATCACCGTCAACTGGTTCGCAAACATCCACCTCCGAACGCGCTCACTGGCGCGGAATTCCAACTCCCTTCGATCACTACCTTCCCCATTGTCAAGCCTGTCATCATCGATGCCCAGAACCTCGGCCGCATCGCTGGCCTCTACCACATTTTTAACATGCATTCGGAGTGTTTGGGTTGTATCTTTCGTGCGAAAGAATGATTTTGTGACGTCCTTCGGATCTCACTCTGCACAAATGCCAAAGCTCTTCCCACAGCCACCTACGCAGATCTCAAAGGATTATTGTGCAATGTAACAGGGTTCGGATTGTATCTTTCGCACGAAAGAATGACTGTTCCTCTTTTGCAAAATCGATCATCGAATCACATCATGCAAAAATCCCAAGGCACCCGAAGTCAATAGTGGATTTTTGTGCATAGATCTCAAAGCGATTTTTGTGCGATTCAATAGTAGATTCGTTCGAAGAAAGATGGTCCTTCACATGAAAGCTACAATTTGTGCTCTTGTGTGAAAAGTACGATCCATATCCACATTTATATTTTTTTGCTAAACGTGCTACGTAACTTTTTCTTTCACGATGCCATAGTAGTTTTAGTGAATTCATTCGTTGCCTACCTTTAGCGGTTGTTATACTAATCACTGCCATCGTCATTATTGCTGCAACCTGGGCCATTGTTAAAATCAAGGACAACTACTGGACTATACTAACGATGTTGGAAAAGCTCTAGTTTTATGATGTCATCTACTACGATAATCTCCTATATGGCACAACCAACCATGGGATAGTTGCCATTTCCAAGATCTCCAAAGCCACCTCACGACCATCATTCCCGAGCTTGTTACATAGATAATGAACTATATCTAGTGGAGTCATCCACTAACCTGTTGCTGGTCTGGAGATGCATCTCGATCGAGACCTCCACGATGGATGGTGAAATATTCGATCTTTAGAATGGATCGACGTAAAATGACTTTGAGAAAGATGACTTGGGTGGCCTCTTGCTCTTCATAGGTCGCAATAAGTCAGTCTCTTTTTCTACACACGGTTTTTTGGAGTTGGAGGCGATTTCTGTTTATTTCAATAATGGCTTTTAAGGTGGCAATCATCAACTATCATTACAAAATTTATAGCAAAGAGGAACATGTTAACATTATTTTTCTTAAAAAACAAAACATATCAATGTTAGAGTGACATCTACTAATTTTACTGGCCTTCTGTGACACCGTATTTTACTTAGAAAAAGAAGCAGTATGTTTTGGTAAATAGTTGAAGTACTCGCTACATTTAGAGATTCATAACTAAATGAAAGCTGCATCACTATACATTTTTATTTTATTAGAAAAAAAACACCACTATTATAATAGCCTAACTAGCATATAACCCATGCAGTGCATAGGGTGCAGTTTTTTCTTCTCATTTAATCAACTCTTGAAATACAATATATAATAATATAATAAAATAAATAATAGAATTAAAATTTATATTAATAGTACCATTAAAGCTCATCACAAGGTGAGTCTCAATTATATATGTATATATATATATATATATATATATATATATATATTTATAAAATAGGTATAAGAGCTCATTTATAATCTAAAATAAATGATCGATACGATGTCCTGGTGGTGAGGAGGCATTTCGGTGGAGCCCTATTTTAAGTTATATATAATAGATGAGAAAAAGAAAATACACGTCATCTAAGCACGTGCTAGGCACATGCCGAGAGTGGAGGCGAGCCGCCTTCCTAGTCGGCGACTCGATATAGCAGTCGTATTAGGTTTCGGGCCCCAGCCGGCTTCCGCGTTTCGCTACGCCTCGCGACTCTGTCCTTCCTCATCGGATCGTTCGCTAAAAACCCTAGCGATCCTTTCAAACCCTCTCGAGTTCGATTTCCGCTTCCCCCCACCATCGAAAACCCTAAACCCTAATGCAGCGCTCCAAATTTAAGAAATCGCTCCCCAGGAAGCAGCGGCGGCTCTCTGAGGCTCGCGAGATCGAGCTTTTGGACTCATGGATCGAGGCCATGAAACCCGACTCCGGCACCAACCCCCTCTCCATCCCTCCGCCGCCCCCCACCGCACCCGTCGGCCGGATCCCCGGCGGCTTCTCGCCGTACGCCGGGTGCAAGCTCTTCCGCCAGCTTCCTATCTCCCAGAAGACCAAGGACGGGCTGGCGCCCAAGTACACCGAGATGAGCGAGATCCAGCGCGCGTCGCTGCCCCACTCGCTGTGTGGTCGCGACATCCTCGGAGCCGCCAAGACCGGCTCTGGAAAAACACTAGCTTTCATCATCCCTGTACGTCATTTCAAATATTAAGCAGTCAAGATTTCTTATTTAGTGATACTTCAAGTTGGTGAAGGACATTTGATGATCTTCTATGTGTCTGAAGTGTTTTTTTAGTATTATAATGCATGATGATGACGAGATTGGTTCAAGCAGAGTAGTCGTGGACGTTTTGCTTGTATAATTTTTTGGATGGTATCAAGTTAATTTTAGCATAATTGTAGTGATTACTGTAATTTTTTTCCAATCAAACACAGGCTCTGTACATAATATGCAGGATTCTTTTTTCTTATTGGTTTGCGTTATTTTGGTCTGGAGTTCAGCTGGTATGGGTCTGAAAGCTGTTACAGTGATTTGTTTTGTTGGTTGATGGCATATTAGCTATTTGAGGCTTTATTTGAACATTTTGTTGCACGGTGATGGTGGTTTCTAGCTCATGTACTTTCAAGATGATATAATCTATTTTCCATTTAGTGGATCTTTTATCGTTTAATATAGAAGGTGGTCTCTCATTCTTGTCTGTTTGATGAATAATCTAGGGTTTGGTTATATGTTTTGATCATATGCTAATTTATATGCTAATATCAGTATGTTATGACAATTCCATCTTTTTAATCATGTGCTCTACCTCAAGTTCCTGTGAACTGTACATTGAAGCCTTCCAACCTTTTTCTGTATTTTAGCCTCAAAAAGTGCTAGTTTAATTCCCAATATAGTACTGTTTAAGTGATTTTCGCATTTGACGGATTCCTACTTTAGAGACTTATCCATGCTTTGCAACTTGCATCTGCATTTTTCAAGGGTGTTTCAATTCCTTTTTTCCAAGTATTTCTCAGTTCTCATCTCTGATTGAAATGAATAACAATATTATTTGTTGTACAGATTATAGAGAAGTTATACAGAGCAAGATGGGGTCCTGAAGATGGTGTTGGGAGCATCATAATATCACCTACAAAAGAATTGGCTGGACAACTTTTCGAGGAGTTGAAAACTGTAGGGAAACACCACGGTCTGAGTGCAGGTCTTTTAATTGGTGGCCGTAAAGATGTTGATGAAGAGAAACAACGTGTTAATAGTCTAAACATTTTGGTGTGTACCCCTGGTCGACTCCTCCAGCACATGGACGAGACCCCAAATTTTGAATGTTCGCAGCTCCAGGTCAATATATAAATAGTTCTTGTATTCATCATAAAGGATTAAAAAAAAATTGTAGATCATGTTTTATTTTCCTGGCCAGGAGACAGGTTTTGGTTCTTGATGAGGCAGATCGTATTCTTGATGCGGGTTTTAAGAAGGAACTTGATGCAATCATCTCTCAACTTCCCAAACAAAGGCAAACCTTGCTTTTCTCTGCAACCCAAACAAAGTCTGTTAAAGACTTGGCAAGGCTCAGTTTAAAAGACCCAGAGTATATCAGTGTGCATGCAGAATCCATGACAGCAACACCTGAGCGACTAAAACAGATAGCTATGATAGTTCCACTTGACCAGAAGTTAAATATGCTCTGGAGCTTCATCAAAGCAAATGTTCACTCAAAGATACTTGTCTTTCTTTCGAGCTGCAAGCAGGTAATACACTATGTTTATTTATACCTCTTATTTTAAAATGCATGTAAATTTGGTTCTCGAGCTGCAAGCAGGTAATACACTATGTTTATTTATACCCCTTATTTTAAAATGCATGTAAATTTGGTTTTCGTATTAATAATTATGCAAGTTTTGGTATGCTGCATCTTGCAATAGTGAAATGAATCTGCTATCTTCCTGGAACCTGTGCTTCCATGGTGTGGTATGCGCTATGCAGTTTTATTAAATCTCATGGGCCCTAATTCTTTTAACCCTTACCATGCTTAAAACTCATGGCAAAATATAAACCTAGAGTTTGAGACTTCCTATGTAGCTCATCAGATATGAAGCAAAGAGTATATACAGAATTGGCATATTTGTGTTGAGGATTGTCTCCTTGAAAAACTTACATTTTTATGGAAAAATGGACCAAGAGAAGAAAGGACAACTTACAAATTCAGTAACAATGCTTGCCAGGCCCCATATTTGGTCTCTCAGAGGTAGAACAAAGTGCAATATCTTGCTTCTTGCCTTTGTAGATGAGCTAAATACTCAAGCTATAAGAGCAATTAGACTTTTTTTCAAAATAATGCACATAAGAATGGTTAATGGTAGTATTTTTTGGTTTTTTTCTTTTTTTATGAGATTTGCACTTCCATGGAGTGCATTATGCATTTTTACTGAATCATGCATACATCTTTTAATCCTTCCTATTCTTAACTCATGGCAAGTTATAAGCCCAGAGTTTGAGACTTCCTATGCAGCTCATTGATTCTGAACCAAAAGAGTGTATACAAAATTGACGTCATTATGTTGAACATTGTCGTCTATTTGAGCAGCACTTGCATTTTGATGGAACGATGGACCAAGAGAATGGAAACATGCAAACTCAATCACAATGTTTGCCAAGCCTCATATGTGGTCTCAAAGGTTGAACAAGGCACAATGTCTTGCTTCTTGACTTTGTAAGAGGAGCTAAATACTCAAAGAAGTTGTAAGAGCAATTAGTGGACCACCAGTTAATGTTTAACACTAGCTATTTAACTTGTCTTATGAAGTTAGAGTTCTAACAAGGAGGCAAAATAGAACAGATGGAATTTACTGATGATCCTTTGAAGGTATTGGTGATTGGAATGGGTGGAGAAGTAATGTGTACTAAATTATGAACATCGAGAAACAAATTGACCACATAAAGAGTGGTGTTGGATCAACAGATGTTTTAAGTAAACCCGACTTTTGCAACTAATTGTTGTAACACGGATCTTTGTGTTGGAAAGTATACACATTCGGAAACTCAAGCTGAATCATTGTAAAGAAATGGCTTTATCTGATTATTTGAAATTAGACTGGAACATGTAATGGACTTAGCCCAAGAACTTAAGCTGTTGGGAGGACCAGCCTAGACTAATAAACCCATGTAGCACCCCTATAATTAATCAATGTGGGACTATGACAGTCTCCTCCACCCAATCTTATGACTCTCTCATCATGGTTTGCTCCTACTGCGACCCTGATATCTCCAATGAGGGGCCTGCATGAATAATAAGAGTTATGCCACATATTGGGCCTGCCTTTGTTACCACCTGTCACGTGCTCACAGCTCAAAAACTTAAGTTGCTGGGGGGAGGACTGGCTAGGCTAATAAGCCCATGTGGAACTCCTTTAATTAGTCAATGTGGGACTATGGCCAGCTGCTGGTAATATAGATAGCAAAAGAAGAAATAAGAAAAAGGGAAGAAGCAGGATAAGAATATGGGGAGATTACTAATAAGCCCTTTCCTACTTTTTGTCCTAAGTCAATAATGTCAAAATCCCATCTCCTGTTAGATTACTAAGCTTATTTTTATACTTGGTGGGGGTGCTATGCTCGGCTCACCCTTGCCCTCTGCTCCTGTTAGTTATCAACAGTTGGTTTTGTCTCCATCCTAGGTTTGGATCCAAGATCAGATACAACCTAGTGATATCTTCCTGACATGACCTGCACTTGAACTGACTAGACTTGACCTCTCCTGACATGTTGATGGTTCAAAAGATGCTGATTCGGCTTCTTGTTGTTGAGTGGGAAGGTTCAGGAAAATTGCAACGTGTATCCAATAGAAAAGCACAAACTGCCTTAGTCTTCTATGGTGTTTTCTTGGGAGATGTGTCAAAGTAACATATCTTGCTTAGGAGCTTGGGGGAGTGTGTCCCTGCTGGCTAGACACAATTATAGCGAAGCCAATAGGGTGGTGGACTGGATTGCCTATTACGTTGCACAGCACTTTGGTGAAGTTTTGTGGACCGATGCGTCTTCCATCTTGCTACCACTTCATGATATTTTATTTTCCGATTTTGCTGGATGTATTCATACCAGATATGTATGATCCTTCTATCTCTTTAAAAAAAAGTGACATGTCTTGGGAACAATCACCATTTCCAAGACAAAGATTCTGATGGTTCTGCTCGGATTTTGTTGGTTATATTGTAGCTTGAAATGAACCATGCATCATATGCTAGGCATGCTTTTATGTAACAAGCACTTTTATAAAGAGAAGGCAACACTGGAGCGGAAAAAGAAAGTGGTGAAATGGTGCTCAGTTTAAAACTTTAAATTAATGCTAGGGTCGTTCCTTTGCTGTAGTTCTTATATCTTCTACATATGTGGCAGTGTGGCAATGTCGTAGTGAGCGTCAAATGAAGAGATGAAAGAGTCTCAGTGATGGTGGCGTCAAGAATTATCTACTGTAGTTCATTTTATCAACTGTGCAATATTGTCTACTTATCTAGTAGTATGGCGGTGTTGTGAGTGTCAAATGAAGAGATGGGGATAGAGTCTCAGTGATGGTAGTGTCAAGAGTTTTGTGATGGAATAGTTAAAGAGATGCATAATGCTTCATTGTTCCGTGATGATTCAATGTGACACAATATAGGTAGAAGTAAATACTAGGAGGGGTTACCTGTCAACTTGTTGGAGAACATCTATGGTGAAGCACTCCATATGAATAGAATGGCAACCATAACATGAACCACGTGAACCAAGGTTTTGTAGGCTATCCACTGATTGATCCATTTTAACGTATGATACTGCTTTGCTGGTGTTAACATATGCATAATTCTGATGATTCTGACTTACATGGCTAATGTGTCTTTTTATATTTATTGTTTCTTGAAAACTCCCTTTTATCAATTGACTTTCTCATGTGCTGCTTTGTTTGATCTCAATAGGTTAAATTTGTCTACGAAGCATTCAAGAAGCTTCGCCCTGGAATCCCTTTGAAATGTCTGCATGGACGGATGAAGCAAAATGTAAGGATGGCAATATATTTAGAGTTTTGTGAAAAAACCTCCGTTCTCTTTTCCACTGATGTGGCATCTAGAGGACTCGATTTCCCAGCAGTCAATTGGGTTGTCCAGGTGAGTAGCAAGATTTTTGGCTTTGTCTGCTATAAGAGAATTGTCTTGTAATTGCTTTATGTACTTTCAGGTTGACTGCCCGGAAGACATTCCAGCATACATTCACAGAGTTGGCCGCACTGCCCGCTTTACCAGTGAGGGAAAGTCAGTATTATTCCTCTTGCCATCAGAAAAGGAAATGTTCACAAAGTTACAAGCAGTTGAACCTAAAATACCAATTCAACTGAAAAAGGTTAATAGTCGTGTTCTAGTCAGTTTCAATTTTATTGGGCTAATATGCATTTTAGTGTCTGGAGTCTGAAGCATTGCATGATTGGTCTAAAAGGCTTTGCATTACCAAATTACGCACCAATATCCTAAACAACCATAGGCAACTTATGCAAGGATTTTACATTACAATTATTTTATATATGATGGAAAATACTTAAACCAATACCTCGAATGGCCATATCTCAACTACTTGCAGTTATTTACATGTTTCAGCTTACATGCTAAGCATTAATACATGAGAGATTCTTCAGTATAAATTCATTTACATGTTGGAAGATCAACATCCAGGATTTCTGGGTGGGGGAAGTACAAGTGATCCCTGGAGTCAGATCATGATACTCCTTATTAATTTGTTTACATGTTCTCTTGCAATCTTAAGTTTACTGCATTTACTATAGCTAATTCTTTAATAAAGAAAATGGAAAGGCTCATAACTTAAAAGGAGGGACTAAGTTTTTTTTTTTTTTTTGTCCTTTTCAGCCAAAAACAGAAAAAATACAATCAATATCTGAACTATTGTCATCATTGCTGGTTAAGTATCCTGATATGCAACATCTAGCAAAAAGGACATTTATCACATACCTGAAGTCTATACATTTGCAACGGGACAAAGAGGTCTTTGATGTGTCCAAATTGCCTATAGAAGAGTTTGCTGCATCTTTGGGTCTACCCATGACCCCAAAGATCCGCTTCATAAGTCAGAAACAGACAAAGCAAAAACCATCCGTAGAAACCATTCATGAACAAGAGAATGGATCCAAGGTTGTGAACAGAGAAATGCAAAGTATTGATAGATCAAATATGGAAATAGAAGATGATGTCCTTTTGCCAAAGGAAACCTCCTTGATAGATGCGGAGGGAAACAAACCAGCAGAGTATGTTGATCCCCCCACCCCCCCACCCCCCCCCCCCCCCCCTCTTTCTTGATGCTGAAGCTTAATGATTTTCAATTTTGCATCTGGGTTTTGATGTAACTGTCACCAATGCTGATTGATTTGCTTCTTATTACAGTTTAGCCACCAGGGTCTTGAAAAAGAAGAAGCTGAAGATCAATGTGCATAGGCCACTTGGAACGAGGGTCAAATATGATGAGGAGGGAAATGTAATCCCCCCACTAGCTGTCTTGGCTGATATGGATAGTGGAGATGGGGCCCTTCACCCTGATAAAGGTGTGTTCTACTTGCTTCATATTTTTAGAAGTCTCAAGCATTGTTTTTTAGATGCAATTGAGCACGAATTCTTATGTTCATAAGAATTTAAATGCTAAATCTAGTACTAGCTCGGTTTTCGATATACTGTAACACATAATTTGGTTGAGTGGGTCATGATTTATCACATGCGGCTAGTACTTAGAATTTTCATATGGGATTGCAGTTAAAGAGCGATACGCAAAGTTGAGAGAAGAAATGAAAGTGCGGGACAAAGAGGACAAACTTCTGCACCAGCAGCGTCTGCGTGATAGACGAACAAAGGAGAAGATAAAGCTGAAGAGATGGAGGGAAGGTGAAGAAGAGGACATGGAAGATGGTCAGTCAGAATCAGATGATACTGAAAAAAGAAAGCCCAAGAGATCAAAGATATATTTTGATAGTGATGATGATGGTGGTGGGAAGAAGGGAAAAGAGAATGTGGGTGTCGGTGCAGATTCTATATCGCTAGCAGAGCAGGAAGCCCTGGCACTCAAGCTGTTGAGTTCCATGCATTCCTAACCAAGTGTCACTTAAATCGAATCTGCTGCTTTGTAGCATTATCTACTTTTAAAATGATGAAGAGGACACAAAGGATGGTCAGTGAGGATCAGATGATACTGAAAAGGGAAAGCCCAAGAGATCAAAGATATATTTTGGTAGTGATGATGATGGTGGTGGGAAGGAGGGAAAAGAGAATATTGGTGTCACTGCAGATTCTATATCTATAGCAGAGCAGGAAGCCCTGGCACTCAAGCTGTTGAGTTCCATGCATTCCTAACCAAGTGTTACTTAAATCGAGTATGCTGCTTCGTAGCATTATTTTCTTTTAAATTGAGGAGTGGAATTCCATCTTTCTGCTGCTTGAAAATTTTCTGGTGATCATTATTTATTTGAGCTAGGTTTTTGAACTTTTGCTCACTTGCATGCTCACCAGCCGAAAGGAATTTCCTCGAAAAATTGTTTTAAGGTACTTGAAACTACTTGCTTCAGTATAGGTTGGAGAGTGCGGCCATCAAAGCAGCTTTAAATGTTTTGCTTTTCAATGAAACATCAGCTCAATTGTGGATCTGTTCATATCTATGTGTATACCATAGGATGTGATTTGAACTTTTAGATTCGTAGCCTCTTTTTCATTAAGCTGGGTCATGAAAATGCTGCCTCTCAAGACATGGTTGCTGACCTCCAACCTCTAAATGGTAGTGTGCAGGTGGAGTATGTCTGTCGCAGTCCACCAAAGGAATTACATATGCTCTGCGTTGTAGGACTCTTGCTGAGGAATTTATATAGCCTTCACCAATCCAATATGTTTGAATGTTACAATTTCCTTGATGAATTGCTGTCTTGATGATATGGCATGTTCCGATCTCATTTGCAAACTTTCATACTTCATTGCATGAACAACTATATGGACATATGACCAGGGTTACTCGTACTATTTAAACGATTATATTGAAGGCGCTTGGGCGGGGATTTCCTTTTTAGGATTTGGAAGCTTGTCTAGAAACAAGACAAGGAATTTGAGGATAATTTGTTATTCCTAGCTCTAGCTGGTTCCGGAAGAAATTGGAATAAGTGGAATAATACAATATTCGTATTTAAAGTAGTAATTATATATATATATATATATATATATATATATATATATATATATATATATATATATATATATATATATATATATATATATATATATATATATATATATATATATATTTGATTACTATCTAATGTTACCGTATAATGATAGCCTTTTATCGGTATATTAGAAGATCAAGTGGGTTTTATTTAAAAAACAATCAAGTGGAGTTGAAATGCTAGAGAAACTCTGAAAGCCAAAGAAACTGCTGATTCCTGAATTAACGGAATTGTCGAAGATCAACAATTCTGCCATGCAATTTCATCTGCCTGATATTTATTCCGGAAACTAGGCAAAGACAAATGTCTCCTGTTTCCAAACTAGAATTTTGAAGCAGCCTTCTTTTGTAAATTGGCCTCAGAAGTGATGGCATACAGCAACACACCATTGTTCACTCTCAACACCCGCAGGTTAAATATTTCAAGTTCTTCCCAACTAGAATTTTAAAGCAGCCTTCCAACTCGAGGAACTAACTACATTGCCTTGAACAATCTAATGGGTTTAAATATTTGAAATTCTTCCATGAGCTGGTGGTGTCTTAAAGTTACAGGATATTCCAATTTCTTGTGCAAAGTGCATACTTTCTTGTGTATTTTCATCTATAAACATGTACAACGACATGCACAGTCCCCGGCGCGGAGCTGAGGGTTGCCTAGGCGGGCTTTTGACATACACGGCGAGTGCTACAAGCCAGCTTAGTCATTTTGGAGGGTGACTCGGCCATGGTGATTAGTTAGATCCAAGAGGGCTCGAGGAGTGTTGGCATGGACCGCTCCTTACTTCGGAATATTTGGGTGATGGTTAGAGATAAAGGGGCCTTTCAGGTCAGGCATGTATTTAGAGAGGCTAATGGGGCTGTGGATTGAGTGGCTATCCATGTGGCCAACCATTTCGTGAGTACCATGTGGGCCGGGGAGGGGGAGTTATCCCAGGCACTCCGCGATCTTTTGTTTTCTAATTTTATTGTGTGTATTCGTACATGTACTGTATGAAATACCTGCTTTAGCCAAAAAAAAAAAACATGTTCAGCAACCTCTGACTAGGGCTCCAAAATCTGACAACCATGGGAAACTTTAGGCGCCCTTCTCGATGCTCGATAGGCTGTCTATGGAATGAAATATCAATGAACCAGTAGAACACTAGCCTGCAAAAATTTCAAATGTTTCATATTTTTTCCGATGTTTGATGCGATAGAACTAAACAAAGTTACAGAAAGCCATAAACAACCCTGTGAACACCGATGGTCCATCAACTGCACTTAGCAGAAGGTCCATGCTACTTACATGCAGGATTGTCAGGCCGACCAGTTATAATGTTAGAGACTTCCACTAGCGCTCGGTTGCCTACCAAGACCACTTCCAAGCAGCCCTAGAGGGCCGCCGCAAGTCGCTGATGCTGTTGGCTAGAGAAAATGAGGAGGTAGGCTTCGATCAGATCGGTGGAGAATACGTGATGGAATTTGCCATTGGCACCCCTCCAGTGCGGGTGACAGGGATGCTAGATGTTCCGGGCGACTTCATCTGGACTTAGTGCGTGCCGTGCCCCTACTGCAACCCGTCTTCAGGCCCGCTCTATGACCCCTCCAAGTCCTCGACACACAGCACCTTCTCTTGCTCGTCGATGGAATGTATTAGTCTCGAGAAGCATATATGAATGCGGTGGCAACGATACTTGCGAGTACATCCGCTCTTATGCGAACGACGTCCCGACCAGCGGTGTCCTCACCTCCGACGTGTTCACGATCAACGGTGTCGCCTACAATAAGTATTGATTGTTGAGGAGCCTAATTTTAAGGAGCCTTTTTCCCATCAATAAGTATTGATTGTTGAGGGATGGGCGCCGTTGGCCCGGAGAATCTGAACCTCACCGGAAAGTTGTTGGGTGGCAATTGTTCGACTGTCTTCGTCTCGTCGACGCCTCTAACCTTCTTGAGGAAGCCGCTGTTCAATCTGGTGGCGCCCAAGGTGGGGAAACATGCGCGCATCGCGGAGGCTCCGCACCGTCTAAATGACTCTTGGGACTTGTGTTTCAACTAAATGTTGGCAGTCTCTTTTGATTGTGAATTAGCGCTACCCTTGGTAAAGTCCCAACTAAATGTTGAGGTGGATCATGGGAGGACCTACCTTCTCATAGCACCACCGTTGGCGTTAACATGATCGGGACCTACTTTCAGATGAACAGTAATATTGGATATGATTTTCTTGGTCCCGACTATTGGCTGTATTTTGACCTTGATCAGTGCAACTGATGATTTCAAGTGCATGCATGTATCTCATTGGTAGATATATGCATGCAATTTATCTGCAGATTTAGATATAGATTGTAAAGATCTTAGTATGCATTGTTATATAATTAGTCGAAAACTAGTTGGATCGTTCATGTTTTTAACACAAAGTCATATATAGTATCACTAGTGTTCGATCCCCTGTTATCTATCTATATACGTGCTTGCGATAATATCGTACGTGATTTTTATTATTCTACACCCTGCACCAATATTATTACGGATCCACCCGTCCGCATCGATCCGCTTTCACTCATTGATGAAAAAAAACACATACTTGAATAGCAAGAATAAATCGAAAAAACCCAAACCCATTGACCCCTCATACGGTGTTTTTCTAACATACATACATGGAAGAGCCCTAAATCTTTGAACAAAAAGATCCAACCAACTGAATACACCGTCCATTGATTGAACTGTGTCAAGATTGGCATCTCATAGACAGCCTACAAGACGCAACTCTCATAAACCCTCGAGAGAGAGAGAGAGAACCAACTTAAGGATCACAAGAACATAAAACGGAAGCAAACTAGGAACCCCATCATTCAAAAAGAATGCAGCCTGTCCTGTTTCATAGGCTCCCGTCCCAACATCCAGTTGCAAAGCTCCTCCAGATTGCCTTCATCCTCTCCTTCTTTCGCTTCTTTCTTCTTGGCTTCTCTTCCCTGGGTTTCTCCATTGATAACACGAAGGAGATCCTGTCCAAGAAATTCCTCAGCTGTTTGGGTGAAGAAAAAGCCATCATCGCCATCTTCTTCCCCTTTCTTCCCTACTTCTTTCTTCCCTCCTAGCACTCCTCTTTTCTCTTCTTTCTCTTGGTCTCCAACTTTGACGGCTCGTTGGAGGTCAAAGCCGAACTGCTCCCAGGGAGTTTGAGTGAAGAAAGAGAAAGAGTTGATCTCTCGTCCCCACTTGCGAACCTCCATGGCCTTCCTTTAATTTCTTCTCTATCAAGATTCTGAGCGAAGAAGAGTTCAAGAAGACTTGTGCTTTATCCTACTGGCTGTCGTTGGAGCCGAACTGCTCTCAGGTAGTCAGAGGGAAGAAAGAGAAAGACTTGATCTCTCGTCTCCACTTGCGAACCTCCTTGGCCTTCCTTTAATATTTATAGCTTTTACTATTAGAAGTTCGTTGAAATCGTGCTAAGATAAACCTCTTGCCAACTCTAACGCCCCGTAACTGACGCGGCCAGTGAGAGAATCTCAGAATCCGTTTAAAAAATAACGTTAGAACTTTATCCAGAGAAACAAAAGGACAATAACGTAATTTTAAAATTTTATTTTATTTTTAATTAATATAAATATGATTTTTCTTAACACCGTTAGAACAACCATTATATTATGGGCATTTGTACAATAACAGAGTTTTACGAGGGTATACATGCAAATATCAATTTGGGAAGGGTATTTATGCAAAATTTGATATTTCGAAGGGTATCTATACAAAAAAACCCTCTTCTTTTTTTTTTTTGCTAACTTAAGTCATAAAAATCGGGATGCAACTTTGATTAACTAATCATAGAAATTCGTGTTAGATGGCTCACGATAGAGATTTTGATGGTTTTGGGTTACCCAAATCTCAACTTAAAACTAGTCCAACCTAACATTGGGTTTACGTTTTTCAATCCATGCTACAAAAGATGGGGGATTTAGCAATAGCTGAAACCGCTGGAAAAAAAGTACCAAAAGCTATTAGAAAAATTTCTCTGAATGGTCCTTGGCTGAATCACATTTGATGAAACTATCATGGTTCCAATACTTACAAATCACAAGGCTTCCAACAATTGACTACTTGCAGGCATGTTGCCTTTCATGCCAATTATACCATAACTGACTAAGAGCCGAATTATGTGCTCTTCAGCTGGCCTGTTTATGTAATAGGCCCAGGTTAGGTTCAATACCCAACTTCTTGGTCTCGGTTCACTTAATTCGATCATTCGAGTCAACCGCGGTTGTACCCAGATTTGTGATTCAAATATCCGGTTCGAGCCGAAGTAGTAGCGATCGGACCGTTGCGTCCACCCGGACCCAACCCTCTTAGGGCCCTTTCCATAGAAGGCTGATAGGACTCCAAGCCAAACCGACCCAGGCCTTCCCGATATGATTAAGAAACAAATGAAAAGAAACAGTAGATCAAAAATAAATTTATGAACAAGGCACTGAAAATATAATTAGCAAACATGATGGAAAGAGAGAGCCAAGAGAACAAGACAATGTCCTCTACCGTTACTCTTCTGCACCTCTGTATTGAATTTCTACATGAACATATACATGAACCTACGACCAGCACTCCTATCATCTGAAGAACAGATCGGAGTGTGGTTGCACCCAGCTAATGCATTTCAAGTTCTGGTGTCCTTGTAAACACAATATTATAGGATTCCAAATTTTAAGTTATCCCAATTGTCATCATTGCGTAAGAATGTTTAATTTAGTAAAATAAAGGACATTTAGTCCATAATATTGCTTGAAAGCCAATCTGTTGGACTACTAGGCTCCCTATTCCTTTGGAGAACAATCATGCATCCCGATGCTAATTATAATTCTTCACTCAGATTTCCCTGCTACAGTGAGAGATGCTCATGCTAAATGCTAATTATTAGAATACTTCGGTCAAACCCCTTATAAAACATACTAAATGCTAAACTAATTATTAGATTTCCCTGATAGAGTGATGAAACATACTCCATTATAAAAAATAAAAAACATTTTTTCCCTCTCAGGCAATTCATATGACAACTGCAAAACAATTGGTCCAAGAAGAGAGCATTTACAGCAGCAAAAATTCAGCACTCACATAAACAGCACAGAGGCAATGTCCAAAATCTAACAACCCAGGGAACTGATTTAGCCTTCTTGATGCATTATAGGCTGCATATGGAATGAAATGTTGCTGAACGACCAGCCTGCATAATTTTCAGATGTTTAAACAGAGTTTAAGAAAGCCAAGAACAACCATGTAAATACCCAAGGTCCAAGCAACTTATATGCAGGACTAACCAGTTATAACATTGACAGAAAAAGAGTTGGAAAAAAAGAAATGTCACACCGACCATATTTCATTGAATATCCATCAAGCGTAGCATACTATTATCTATAATTCAAGCAAAATACTCTAGGCTGCATATGGACTGAAATGTCAATGAGCCAGTAGATTAGACCAGCCTGCAAAAATGTCAGAGTTTCATATTTTTCCAATGTTTGATGCAAGAGAACTAAACAAAGTCACAGAAAGCCATAAACAACCATGTGAACACTGGAATCAACAGCACTAAGATAATTAAAAAGCCAGAACTACTGAAAATAAAAAGCTCCCCAACCACCACCAGCTGCACCTCCGAGGTCCATGAAGCATTACAGAGTTACACGACAAAGTGTGAACCTAAAAGATTTGGACAAGATCCAAGGCGAAGAAAGCCCTTTTTCCATAGATGCAGAGCCAAAACTCTCAGGTCCAAACACAGGTTCAAAAACTAGGATTACTAGACCGTGCATCTCCAACCTCCAAAGTTCCTTGTCTCATCAAAATATCATTGCACAATGAATGATTAAATCAGTCTTCTAGGCACAGACAGGAAGTTGGATCAGACAAAAACATATCTAGTTTGAGCAATCGATATCACTAGTCATACTCTACAATATTCAATGCATATGCAAAGCCGGAAAAAATCTTTAGCCCACATGACAAGGTATCAAGTCAATACAACTTGAAAACTCAAATATATAACTAGAAAATGAACAAAACTTTACAGAATTTGAAGCTGACAAACTTTTGCAAATTTGTGTTTAAAATGGATCAATAATGACTAAAACCAACAATGTGGATTATAGGTTTAGATTGAGTATTGTATATTTTCAACATTAGGGAAACAAAAATATTAGGTATGGGTTGGGTTGATTGGGAGGCTGGGGGAATGGGGACACATGTGGCTACACACATATGCATACATATACAAAAATATTTGAAAATAGTTGCAAATATTTCTAATGCACATAAAGATGTAAGGACAGGTATTTGTATTATGCACAACCAAATATTCATTTTGACATATGCATGCACACACAAACAGCTCATATTTATAGAACATTCTTTGCTCTAAAGATCATGAATTGAGTCCGAATAGGGGAGAAATAGAAATTTGTGTAGAATAATGTAACTTGAGGTCTCAGTTCTCGATATGGTTATTTAAGAATCAATAATGGGCTAAAACCTCCGCAAGCAATGCATTGATGCAACTCAGAGTATCAAAAGGAATGGAAAAGATATGCAAAGGATTATAAAGAAAACTGAACAAAAGATGATTATGCAAACAGCAGACTTGCAGTGCTATAGAGGAACTAAGCACCTAAACAAACCAAATAAGAATGCATCTAATTAGAGGCTGAACAACGAGGAGGAATCACTATTTCAGGCAACTTGAAGGCAAAAATCAAGAAAAACAAATGAAAAGGATAACCAGAAACTTACACTCAAGTTTCATGGCAGAATATACTACAAAAACAGATTCATTTACAACCATGCAAAAATAAAGCAAAGAATTTAGTCTACAATATACACCAAATAGTGCCTTTTAGAACAATCAAAACTAAAAACTTTAAGAGAGTTGAAAAGGAAAGAAAATTTAATTTGACAAATAGGTATTTAAATCTACAAATCCGTAGGAATTTATACTGAGAGAAAGCAGATAGATCTTTTATTCTGAGGAACCAAAGGAAGCAAATTGAGAATATAGACATCTTTTTTAATTTAAAAATTCAATATCTAAAATAAAAACTTAACATATATTGCCACATAAAAAAAATGCTTAGAACCAAATTATTCCCAAACGACAAATAAACCAACAAACAAGCTAGTCCATTGGAAAATCAGATGTAAAAAAGAGCGTGAAAAAGTTCAGCAGCAACAACAACAAAATATATATCAGCACCTGATTCTTCAACTAATGTTTCAAGTAAACCATCATTTTCTTTGTGGGAGTGGCTAAAGCAGGCATTTCTTGCCTTCTCAGAACATGGACTAAAAATTCCGTTATTCTTGTAGCTGTGTACTGAAGCAATCCAATGGCAGCAATTTGCGGAACTTCAGTTCAAGAAATGCTTTATCCTATGGGGAGTTTGAAGTTCAAAAGCAACCGCAGACATTAATGGTACCTGAAATCCTCTTGGATACGCTGCTTGCAACTATGCACATCAAAGCTTGAATTTCAGCTCTCGAGGTGTCTCGAGAAACTCTAGCTACTGGTGAAATTTCTTCGAGAAAACAAGAGAGAGTGATAACAACATTGTCATCGACTCTGTCACTTGTTCATTCCATGAGTCAAATTTGGTGTAAGATTGGGGTTTCTGAGTTATTTTCAGCCTCACAGTTATAACCAAAATCGTTTTAATCTTCGAGTTGCAACTGACACTTCATCGAGACGTCATTCAGAATAATGCTGGAAATTACAATAGTATCATACAGGGGGTGAGCAGGTCATGCCGTGTTCAGAACATGGACAGCGTGCACCTTCTGCAAGAGACAAATGACAAAAGCAAAAAGAAAGGAACCAGTCCGCCTCCGTTTTAATTACAGATGATAAATAGTAAGTCGAAAATCCAACAAAAGCATTTGCCAGCAACATCTCTGGGGAAACAGCTCCACGGATATATGAAACAAGGATTAGAGTACATACTTTTGGTGGAGAATTTGGCATTCTCCTTACCATATTGTGAACCACAGAGGAGGTGGCCAATTTAATTGTTTGTCATAAAAATCATAGGGCTCCATTCTTTTTATCTTCTAAATGATACAGCCCCATATTGCGGTATGCTTCCGGATCAAAGGCAAGTTCCGGAATATAGTTATCGATGAAGTAGATACAAGTAAGCTTCAACACCCGAAAGTCGAACATGGAGAAAGACATCATCGACTCGTCGAAAAGACGTTTCCAGCATCGGCACCGGCGTGAACTAGGGCACCGTGGCATAGGACGTGGCCGAAGCTCATATCAGCCGCCACAATGATCTGGGCGCTGCCGAGAGGGTTCAAAAGGTGGATGTCATAACTACGGCAGAATATAACGAGCCAACCGTGAGGGGAGCCGCTGCCGAACCGACGGTGGAAATCCCCGACGGGCGGCAGTGGGAGAGTGGCTGTTGGGGTTCCTAATGATAATGCTATAACTGCAATCTCGCGTGCAAACTTTTTTTCGTATGTGATTACAAGAACATTTATATGGAACAACGACCCAAGCTCCCATCTCAGTTGAAGTAGTTTGGTTGGACCAGTTTATTTCAAATGTCCAATTAGTCAAGCTTGATTAGGGCCATATACCATGATTTTTTACCTTACCGCATATCGATGCATATCTGTGGCCAGAGTGCATGTTTGATGCGACACAATCAAACAGAACCGGCAAAAACCAACAATCCACCTGCGCCTAGAGCAAAACAGGAAAAGATAATTCAAACAAGATACCTGTTGTAATTTTTTTTAGTAAGACTGTACGACTAAATGCAACCATAAGCACCTGAGAGATCCTAATTATAAGAAACTGGCCAGATATAAATTTTCACAGCAAAAGACATGAATTGTCACATCAACCAAGTTTCTTATACTAACCATCCAGCATAGCATGCTATTAAATATAATTCAAACAAAATACTCCCAATAAAACTAAGATAAGTTAAAAAGCTAGAACTACTAGAAAAAACAGAAAAGGAAACTCTCCAATCACCACCACCAGCTGCAGCTCTGAGGTCCCTGCAGCATTACAAAGTTGCACTATAAAGAGCAATCCTCCAAAGATCTGGACAAGATACAAGGCAGGTCACTTCAACAAGGAAGACTACTCTTATCAATAGACACAACAGCTCAGGAGTAAACACAGGTTCAGAAACTAGCATTACTAGAACCACGCATGTCTGTAGCCCCTCATGTCATCAAAATATCACTGCACAATGAAATGATTAAATCAGTCTTCTATACACACTTAGAAGGATTACATTCAATCAAACCCCAAGCGATTAAAAAATAAATATAAAGAAAACATAGATGAAAAAAAAGATAGTGAAAATTTAGGCAGAACCTCAGTTCCTTCTCTATCCAGGGGAAATAATGCATGAAAATTTAGCTGATGTTCCAAATTCTTCCTAATGCATGGGTTGGGAATGGGGTCGATAGCCAGCAATCACATAAAATTTGTGATAAAATAATCTAATTTTAAAATCCCCGAAATGTTTCCTTACTTTTAAGTTCGAAATTTACAGTAGAGAAGCATTGTCTGCTATTGCTTATCTATTGTCTTTAGAACAGTTTTCAAACTCTCAGACACATGACCATAGTCTTCTTTTACAGAGCATCCGCAACAAACCTAAGACATTAAAAGAGGTCCAATTAACAAGACTCAAGCAAATCAGGCTAATAGCACTCGAAGCTTAGGCAGATCCTCAGTTCCTTCTGTATCCAGGGGAAAGACCAGCTCCCAAAAGAGAGGGCAGGTGATGTTGGGATGGCTAAGCAGAGGCAACAACAAATCTGAGGTCATTAAGAACGATCATACTTGCCCAGATTAATGACCAAAGCAAAGGATTTAACATGGGCACAACCCAATAGGTCCAGAATCAGGAACCTTTTGGGTCAAATATCATTGTCCATACAACCCCATGTTGCCTTAAAAGACATGTTCCAACAACACGCAACTTGGTTTATTACAATACAATTCACAAATAGAATTATCAATTTCAAACCTCATACTTAAAACATGAAAGCTATAGAAATGAAAAAACAAAGTAGAATCAACAGAAACACTAACCTGCTGCTGCGGTGGCTGCTGCTGCTGCTGCTGCTGCTGCTGCGGATAGTTCCCATATCCTGGATATGATGCATATGCATACATGTTGGGATCTTGAGGAGGAGCATATCCATATGTATCATAGCCCTGGGTGTACCCATAATAGCTACCATTCCATTGGGTAGAATCCTGCTGTGGCTGAAAAGATTAAACAGGCACCTTCAGTGCTTCTTCAATTTAATAAAACAACAGAAAGTAACTTGTCACTTAGAAGATTAATAATGCTCAAATATCATTCAACTCCTGAACCTGTTTATTTGCTGGACTACGACCCCATGAAAGCCGTATGTTCTGCCCCCCAAGTTGGGTTCCATTTAACATCTGCAGGGCCTCCTCAGCACATGACCTGAGAATCATTTAGTTTTTTAAAAAAAAAGTTCACCAAAATGAAGTTCGAAGTATAACCCACAAGAATGGAGCACAGTAGTGCGAACCTGACTGCAAATTGAACAAACCCACATCGCTTGCCTACAGGTATCTTTACATAGACCAACTCACCATATTGGCTAAAAACTTGTCTCAGATGTTCCTCAGTGACAATTGGATCAAGCCCACCAACAAATATCTGCAGACCAGTATCAGATATCTCAGAACCAAAACGCACAAATGACATCCAACATTTAAAGCAGAACAAACTACCCACAGTGGTATTATTTGGATCATTCTCGGACTCAGCTCCTGGTGCAGTCTGGTAAGAAGCTGCAAAAACAATACAGGTGAAAATCTACTTCATAGCTGAGAATTATTAACTTACCAGCATTAATGCCATTAATAATCCAATGCTAGCCATATAAAACTCCAAGGTAATACTAGAAAATTCTAGAAATATACCATAAATGGGCATGCAGTTCTGTTCAATCAGAGTAACTTCTGAGCCAAACAACTTACCAACAGAGGAAGCATAGAATCTGCAACAAAAATACCATAGAATGCACAAAATATATTGATCGCGTATGGAAGCCTGGATTGTTATGCTAAAGTAATTCATCAGCAAGTGATTGTCAAAGTCATCCACTGAGAATAAAATATCTTGCACAGTAACAATCAGTATTAACATGAGAACTGATAAAAAATTATGGGAAAATGGGGAATTTTGTTTGTGTTGATATGAAGGAAGGTAGCTGCATTAATGTCAATCCAGGAGCCATTTTGCATTCTTTAAATTCTAACAAGAAGGAGATCATGGATCTTGCAATCACCAATGCAGACACTGAAAGAGCACAAATAACTAATTCAGAAAAAATAATAAGAAGTGAGAACACTCAAAAAAAGGCTGCTTAAGCTGTTTAAAGCAGGCAGTGTTTTCCCATTCATTTAACAGACGAGGTAGAACGCGACAAAAGCTATACCTGACATGCTGTCACCTATAAATATAAAGCATGGAAAGTATTTCCAGTACCAAAAAATGGATAGGATTAGAAGGCTCTCATTGATATGGGGAGAATCAAAAGAAATGCTAAAACTTAAAAGTCATATTCTCATATAAAATGTGAGAAATCTTCTGCTGGACAGGTTCCTTCCCCTCTCCCTCCCTCCTTGCCTTCATCTAGAAGATCTATCCATCTAATAATGATTTCCTTCTTAACTTAACATCACAATGAATCCTCTACTTTAGACCAATGTTGATGAATATCTATCTTGTCAATCCTGATAGCTATTCATCTTCATTATCCCCTAACTTCAAGACCACCTTCTCTCTTACCATTAAAAAGCCTAACCAAATCTAATAGGTGAAAGCCCTTTGGTGCATCCATCCATCCACTCACCCCATAACCATCCATATAATCATCAACAAACACATGAACATTTAGGACAACCTTACAAGTACACCTTTGCACATCATATATAGTCAAGAAGATATCCTTTACAGTTAGCCTTCCATGACCTCTGATCGACCCTTTTTCATGCAAGTCTTTGTCAACTTTCTTATGGCACACTCACATGATTGTGGCACAACTTCATACCATCTCCACCAATTCCCTGCCAAACTCTGGTGAGCAACTCCTATAATATTCTATTTCAAACACAACATTGATAGCAATCAGTTTATGAAACTAGTTACCAATTGCCAACTGACTACAGTACGATTTCTGCATTAGATAAGAACTATGGAAAAAAGTTTGCTTCATTAAAGATGAATTAGAAATGCACCGTTTCTAGCATCTTTTGTAACACATCACTTATCTTTGCTGCCAAGTTCTTTTTCTCCCACTACTGTTCATAGTCTATACCCACCATAGAAATCAAGCCTTATACCGACTATTCAGGTTTGCTTTGTGCATCCATATTCACCAAACATTCCTATTGAAGATTGGTCATAACTTGAACTCTACTATATCCAAAAAGTGTCGGAATGTGATTCATAATTACTCATTAGAAAGAAGTTGAACTCGACATACAAAGACATGGCTAGCCACCTTTAAACCACATAACTAATCTCATTCTGCCTGATGAGGAAATGTATGCTACGTCATCTAGCTCAAGCAATCTACACCACTAGTTATACTTTATAATATTCAATGTTATTTAAAAATGTTCTGAAGTCTCCATAAAAAGGTTTCAAAAAAATGCAACTTGCAAACTGAAATATAACCATGGGACATGTTTAAAATTATGACAAATTTGAACAAGCTAAAATTTTCCACATTTGTATGGAGTGGATTGGTGATGACCAAGAACAAGAATGTTACTTCTAGATCTACATTGTCTACCATGTGTTTTCCACAGCAGGGGAACAAAAAACATAAAGTACAGGTTAAGCAGGTGGGTTAGCTGCAGAGGTGATTGGTTGTGCGTGCCTACACATATTTATAGATAGAAATAGAATAAAATCCTATAAATACTTGTCCAGATTTCTAATGCAGATACAGATATACACGTAGGCATTTTTATCACATGCACATTCATGCCAACATACACATAGTTGCAGAGGTGATTGGTTTGTAACACATTGATTGCTATAGAGAGAATGAAACGAGTTCGATTAAGGGAGGGCTAGAAATTGAACTTAGGGTTTCAGTTCTTGACATCGTTATTTAAGAATACAGATTGAATTGCAAAGTGAAACTCAGAAAATCAAAAGAAAAAAAAGAAAACAAAGAAACAAAGGAACAAACAGAGATCACATGGTACGAAGCTATGTTCTCTACTGTTCTTTAGAGGCAAGCACAAAGAAAAATAAATAAATAATAATAAATAGAAAAGGTGCATAAGTCACAAAAATATATCAGAAAGAAAACAGATAATTCACGGCATTTTTTTGCAACTTCTAACATTGATTTGGAATAGCAAACAATGTTTTCATCTGCTGCTCACATCATGACATCACAGGGCATCCCCATGAGATTTATTCAGACCTCCAAAATAGGTTCTAAAACAACTGCTGCTTAGATAATGAAATTACTGCTATCAACAATGCTACCACCAATAATATCCACCCTCAAAAAGTTTAGATTATTTTTGAGTATCAAATTATGTGATAGCTCAGCACTTTGGTTAAAGAAGCAATCATTTTTAAGTTACAATTTGTCATGAAAAGTGAGATATGATGATACATAGCAGGAGAGTTATGAAGGCATTAGACCACCCAAGCTGGACAAAGAAGGATGCATCTAGGAGGCTGAATAATGACTGGAAACCTTATTTCAGGCAATCTGAAGATGACAATCAAGATAATCAATACCAAAGAGAACTGCTTTTACCCATGAAAAGATAATCCAAAACATAAATCCGAATTTCATTTCAGAAAAAATAATATGAAAATAGATTCATGCACAGCTATGCAAAAAAGATAAAGCAAAACTTTTTGATCGACAAACTGACGAGAATAGTGCCATTTAGAATGATCCAACTAAAAACATAAAGAGTCGAAAGGCGATGGAAATCTAATTGGACTGATGGGTGTTCAAATATGAGAAATTGAAGGATTTATATAGCGGGAATGCAGATAGATTTCTTGCTTTGAGGAACTAGAAGTAAATTGTGAATATAGACAGCTTTTGTAATTTAAAAACTGAAGAGATAGAACGAAAATGTAGCATATAATGCCACATAAAACACTTGGGAGCCAAATTATCACGAAATTAAAAACACTGACCTAACTGAGGCCACCCATTATAGGAGATATGCATCTCAGCTGAAGTCAATTCCGGGCCCTAAATGAAGATAGCATGGCATCCTGCTTCGAGACAACATGAATTTTTATAAGACTTTATTACTTAAAGCTACGCGTAAATGAGCCACACTTCACAAAGGAAAGTGCTAGGAAGGAAATGACTTTTGTACATCTATCGAAGCAATGCCACCTATCTTCAAGTGAATGACTGGGAAATAAAACATGCTAAGGATAACATTTAGCGGATTCCACTACCACGCTATGCATTCAGCTGATGTAAATACAGAATATTTCAGAATGAAATATACATATCAAGAGATCATCTTTGTCCCTGCAAATCTCTCTATAAGCAATGCAAAACAGAGGTTGACCATAACAGTAAGGACAAAAATAAATCACTGTTGTATTGCTACCTACCGTTTGAAGAATACTGTTGAGCACCAGCTTTCTTGCTGGCAGCTGCACCAATCCGCATAGGCCTTGATGAACAGTAAACTCCATTCATTTCATTCATAGCACGTGTTTGTTCATTTGAATCTGAAAACCTAACAAAGCCATAGCCTTTGGATCGCCCAGTAAGTCTATCTGAGACAACTTTTGCCCCCTTAACTGATGGGTAGCGAGTTTTGAATGTCTCTTGTAACAAGTAATCTGTGACATCAGAGGCCAAATCCCCGACAAATATTGTATAATCAGGGCTATCATCACGTCTCTCACCCGATCCACAGGTAGCCCAATTTAGTCTGAAAGTTTGCTCAATATTAGGCATCATTTGGCCATTAAAAGCCTGAAGAACTCTTTCTGCAGCTGCTCGAGTTGCAAACTCAATAAAACCATAACCCTCTGATTGCCCAGTCTGCTTATTCCGGATCATTTTCACAGAAAGAACCTGCGATCATGAACAACATGAAGATGAATGACCCAAATAATTCCGATGCTCGATATGATTGAAACCATCACAAAATAAACGAAAATAATACTTTTATCCCCTTGCATCTTCAATTGGTACGGAAAAAAACATGTCCAATCAAATTTCAACATCTTAGTCCATTTTGGTTTCATAAAACCAATAGCAACTAAGATTTTGTATTTCCATGATTTCAACTTGAAGTATCACAGCATCTACACAATCTAGCAACAGCATCACATGGATCATATAAATTAGGAACATTAAGATGGTGCAGATCATATGGATTAGGTCAAAGTCAAACTTGCCAACACAATGTCTATTTTTCTAGTGCACCATATTTTGAAGCTGAAAGTCCTACCAAGAGGGCAAATTAGTTATGAATTTATGATTATGAAATATGTAACTATTGCATCCCCGAGAATTTTCAAAACTTCTATTGATAGCAAAGAGTAAGATACCAGCAAGCAGAACCTATGAGTGCAAGACATGCAGATGAGCGTTCTTGCATACTCAAGAGAAAAGTGAGGCCCAAAACGAGCGTATCATGTGGAGGGGTCATCTAATACAGTACAAATATGTGTGACAACCTTGGCAAAGTGGTCATTTAGAACAGAAAGGAACCAAAGAAGACTTGAATAGCAGTAGTGAGATATCACATTAGCATGCCTCTCAGGTTGGAGTACCTACATTGGTTAACAGCAACCAAAGGATGGTAAAGTAAGGCTTTGCATTGATGTAATGTAAGCTCATCTAGGTTGTGCTGTTGTTCCTAACCTAATGTTTTCAACAACAGAGAATATTAAGAACCCAGGGGAATCATCCATGGTTACAAATGGGACAAGCTTCGGAACCAGCATTATTCTTCTAGCACCTCACAAACCAAGACTGGAAACCACTTTCCTTCCACATCAGAATAATTCTACAGTAAATAAAAAAATGTAGTTGCGATATACCTCAGAAATAAATTATTACCATTGACATATCATCCCAAATCGCAGATCACAGTATTTCAAGCAGCAAATTATAATATGGCAAAAACCTAACCCCTCCCGACAGTTCTACTGTAACCATTAGAACTATGTGCTGAGGTAGTTACCCAAATCCTGAGCAAACACAATGCCAAATTAATAATTTCAAGTAAAACCAATTACATGTATAAATCACAGCCTTCCCTCCTTCGCTGTCTCATTTTCAGGTTTTCCTAATTCAATCAATTGGGTAGGCTTTTTCTTCTGATGCTTATCTTCCTAACACTGACAATTATAATTTAAATCTAGAAGGACATATATATATATATACATACTTATTCAATTAAATCAATTAGGTACTCGTTATCTTCATATGCCTATCTCTCTATTATTGCAATTATAATTTACGACCTAGAAGGTATAAATCTATACTTTTACTTATTCAATTAATTCTAACTATGACAAACAATAACTGGAAAATCAAAAAAGACAACCAACAGTAGCTCTCTTACCTTAGGAAACCTCCTGTATTTAATTATACCGTAACCTATGACAATGCATCTTCCACTGTTTCTACATGATGAGGCAAGAGAAACCCTAATTCTCAATAATTACATGG
Source organism: Phoenix dactylifera (assembly GCF_051530095.1). NCBI lineage: Eukaryota > Viridiplantae > Streptophyta > Magnoliopsida > Arecales > Arecaceae > Phoenix > Phoenix dactylifera. The sequence goes on along the minus strand of NC_143190.1, from coordinate 36,043,570 downwards.
AATTGGACCCTAAACTTAATTGATTGACATTAAACAAACAAATTCAAGACCATACTACGGATCCTAGCTTAGCGAACAAGCTACTAAACAAAAGGAATATAGAAATTAAAAGCATAAAAAAAATACATTAATCACGATCCAACTAATGAAAATCGCCAAGAAAGCAATAAAAGACCATTCATATAAAGGAAATCAAAACAAGTAGACCGACTAAGACTGACTAAGAAGCATTGTTTCAAGAAGTGTTTCAAAGAATAAAAGTAGAAATGCTATAACCTCTCCAGTCGAGGCGAAGCACCCGAAAAGATAGTTCTCGTCCATCCAATACTGCAAGTCCCCGACCCAGAGCGTCCGGATCTCGTCGGCCGAGGCCGGCTGTGGGCCCGGGTATTGCGGCTGGGGCTGCTGCGGGAGCTGCTGCACCGGCTGGGGCACCGGCGGCGGGATCTGGGACGGCTGCTGGTTCCACATCGGCGCCTGGTAATACTGCGGCTGCGGCTGAGGGGGCATCATCGTCCACTGCTGCGGCTGCGTCTGCTGATGCTGTTCCATCGGAGGGGGAGCCATCTGTGGCTGCACCATCCCGCCGGCTGGCTGCATCATCTTCGGAATAATAGAATAAGAACCAACCCTAACCACAGAGAACGGAAGGGGAACCCTAACCCTACACGAGATAAACACCCTAAACCTAAGAAAGGAAGGGGAAGATTGGCGGTGGCCAGAGAAAGGGGTGGGGTGGGGTGGGGTGGGTTAGAAGAAACCCTAACCCTAGCGAGAGAGCGAGAGAGCGCGTAAGAGAGAGGAGGGGCCACGGGGTCGCAACGGATTGATATTAAAAAGGCCGAGGAAAGGACAGTAGTGGGATTTGGGCACCGCACGGGTCGCACGACCGGTGCGCGGTGCCGCACGGGAATCCCGTGCGGGGCACCGACAGCTGTAGTCAGCTCATATGCTTACGTGTGCAGAATGGCCCTCGCGACTGACCCGCCGCGATGCCCATCAAGCAAATGTCTGGTTTATAGATCGGGGTTGCATCGTTCGCACAAAAGAAGGATTCGCTTTGTTCGCGCGAATCCACCGTTGAATCATCTACTGATTGCTCTAAGATCTGTACGAAAGATGAATGACGCTGTTTGGAGCGCTTTAGGAACTGTGCGGAGAATGATCGAACGGTGGATTCTTGCGAAGGAAGGTGAATCCTTCTTCGCGCAAAAGATACACCCCCGGACCCTAGGTTCAAATATGGAGAACAAGCGGGCACACGGAATTTTTCATGTATTGTCGGCCATTTGTCATCAAGATTCGCACACACATGCATGAGGGTCATGGGTAGCTTAGAGTGCACATCCTGGTGCTAGTGACTAACAAATTGGCGACCACAAAAGACTTGTTTTGAGCTCCTTGGTGAGCAATAATAGATCTCCCTCGATCAAGAATATTGCTACTTTGCTCATCGATTAAAGCTAGGGCAATTGAAGAATAGGATATGCTCGCTAAAATTAGTTAATAATAATGATTCGAGACCATGACTGGCGCATTACTTGTTTTTTTTAAAAAAAAATGTGGTGTGGGTAAAAGTCATTGCCTTAGTTTAACCTTCTTTAGGCCTACCTCGAAATATCTATATGAAAGACAAATTCCAAGGCAGCCTACTCAAAATTTCAATCAACAAAGATTTCAAAACATGCAATCAAATCATGAAAGTTACAGTTATGGCCATTAGTCTTTGTTTCAGGAATTCGAAGTTGAGCTAATAACATCTACTTGCATACCAAACTTTGTCCTTTAGGAAACTTCTATTTATTCTACTAAGTGCCTTCCCCCGCTCTTCCATGGCTTGATGTAACTTCTCCATGTAAGACAGGGCCTTTTAATATTGTCATTTGGTCAATATATTTGTATTTGGTCAATATATTTGTGATAACTTTTACTAGTTGAGTGTTTAAACCAATTTAATATCATTTCAAAGTAATTGTGCTGTAGAATTTAAAATTTTGCTTCGATGATTACAAATAAAAGATATTCTCTCTTGTTGCGGGTTTTCACCCCAGCAACAGCCCGCACACCGGCCGAGCAGGGAAAGCAAATGCGTCCCTCCCGAGGTATTGTCCGCTCTGGGATTGCGGACGGCATGCCAGGGGGGCTGCGGAGGTACTGCCCCTGGACCGCACGGCGCGGGGGTCCGCGGAGGTACTGCCCCTACCCTCACGGTTTTGCCCTTCAAAAGGTGCCTCGCGAGGAAAGATTTTAGGCATCCTCATTATAAGGCACAAACCTTTCCGCTGATTAGCCGATGTGGGACTAAAGTTCGGAACCCCATCCCACAACACAGCCCCTCCAGCGGGAAGGTTTGTGCGCGGCCGGGGCCCTCCTTCTAGCGCCATCTGTTGCGGGGTTTCACCCCGGCAACAGCCCGCACACCGGCCGAGCAGGGAAAGCGACTGCGTCCCTCCTGATTTTGCCCTTCAAAAGGCGCCTCGCGAGGAAAGGTTTTAGGCCTCCTTATTATAAGGCACATACCTTTCCGCTGATTAGCCGATGTGGGACTAAAGTTCGGAACCCCATCCCACAACATCTCTCTCTCATGCATACAGACAGCTCTCTGTATCAAATAATTAACTTCTGCTTTAATTATCAAAAGAGATATTGCATATATTCATGAATCCAATTATATCTGGTGCAAAGCATGCCTAAATATCATGTCATTTGGTATAGATGCATATCTCAACAAGCAGGCCAAAGAGATTACAAATTGGAAGCTGGCCGATGGGAAGAAGGTGAAGCCAACGTCCCCTGGCACCGATGAGGCTGCGCCCACCGCCCCGGAGTCGAGGGACAGCAGATGGGTGCCGGAGGGGATGTTGATGTCGCTTCGGCCAGCGGGCTTGGCCTTTCATGGCCGTCTTTCGGCCCAATATGGTGGACCGAGGTGAGATTTGTTTTTCTTTAACTGCTATTCTGGTTGGGGGATCCAAGTGTACCGATATTGGTGGTTCGTATGAGCATTTGTCATGGTTTACCGGACATAAGTGGTTCTTGGAAACTCTGGCATGGTTAGCGGGGGCACTATGGTCCCAGGACAAAGGTATCGGACAGGCGGAAGAATGTACTAGAGCATGCCACCATATAATTATTAAGGGGAGAGTCATCTACAAGAGAAAGTTTTGATCCGGGTAGTTTACACTCGTAGATTGAAAAGTGGATCAATAATTGCCGTGCTTAGTCAGTCTTTAGTACGGATAAAAATTTCTATACTTAGTTACCATTATGTATATATATTCATATTTTTTATTTGCACTGCTGGATTTGCATATTTTTGATTTGCACGGCTGGATTTGCATATTTTTGATTTGTACTACTAGATTTGCATCGTGATTTACATTGATAAATTTGATTTGGTATATGATGGTATATTTTATATGATTTCCAGTATGAATATTGCATGATAGTATGTGTATCAGATACTAGAAACATATATATGTGAATAGAAATAAACCATATAAATAAAAATTGATTTGACAAGTTGATGCAGGACGGAAGTAGGGAAGGAGAGACAGAGGGGAAGAGAGGCAGAAGAGGGGGAAGAAAAAGAGAAGAAAGGAGGAGGAAGAAGAAAGAAGACTAATTTTCATTCATCGTTCATTAATTCTAAACAAATGCATGCCTCATATATATATAAAGCCACAAAATAACAAATAGGTCCCTACAAAGAAAACAATCCGAAAAAAGGTCCTCAAATGACAATATGCAAATAAATCCAACCAACATAAAATAAAAATAACATAAATCTATCCAGCCACAACGAAAGTGGCTGGACCATCTTCCTGTGACGACCGTGATCCCGCAAAACAATCAGTCCGGTACTAGTGTCCGCACCAACTCCCTCCGGGTAAGAAGAAGTCGACCTCGACGAATGACTCTAGTAGTACTCCAAAAGATCTGGGTCAATGCGCTGGAACTCCTCATGTGTAATCCATGTAGAATCGAACTCCGGGCGTCCTCGCCAGCGAACCAAGAAATGCTGAATACCCCCATCACTGGTAGAAACAGTCTGCTCATCTAAAATGGCATCAATATGTTCTTTTTGTGCTGGTGGTAAGGGTAAATGGGTCGGAGATGGTATGGAATCAAGAATAGGAGTATCATCAAGCTCAAGGGATGGCTCAATGAAAGGGTCAGTAGGAATGGAAGGGGACCCTTGTAAGCAACTAAATCCTCAATATTAAAAGTGGAGCTAATACCAAAATCAGAAGGAAGATCAATGACATAGGCATTAGTGCCCACTCGTTGCAATACCCGAAAGGGCCCAGCACTACGAGCCTGCAGTTTCTTGACGGTTTCGGATGGAAACCGCTCAGGCCGAATACGTATCATAACATAATCCCCAGTTTGACATTGTTTATCCCGCTTATGAGAATCAGCCTGTAGCTTATATTGAGCATTACTCATATGAATGCGCTTGCTAATTTTCTGATGCAGAGTATGAATATGTTGTGCAAATGTATGTGCAGACTCAGAAATTTAAATATGTGGGGACATAGGTAGGAAGTCTGCAGGTTTTCTAGCTACCTCAAATGGACTTATACCGATAGATCTATTGACCGACAAATTATATGTAAATTGGGCGACATGCAGAATAGAATCCTAGTTACGATTGTGTTCACCTACTAGACTTCGTAAAAGGTTACCTAGACTTCGGTTGACTACTTTGGTTTGGCCATCGGTTTGAGGGTGATAAGTAATAGAAAATTTAAGTTTGGTGCCAATCATATGCTACAAGGTTTTCCAAAAATAGCTCATGAAGCAGACATCCCTATATGATACAATGGTTTTTGGTAAACCGTATAATTTAACAATCTCATCAAAGAAAATCTTGGCTACTCGAGAGGCATCGAAAGTTTTGGAACAAGGAAGGAAGTGGGCCATTTTAGAAAAACGATCCACAACCACAAAAATGGAATCATGTTTCCGAAAGGTACGAGGAACGCCGAGTACGAAGTCTATACTAAGGTCAAGCCAAGGACGATCTGGGACAGGTAACGGAGTGTAGAGGCCAGTATTTTGTTTTTTATGCTTAGCGAGTTGACATGTGCGACACTGGCCCACAATTTTAGTAACATCCCGTTTCAAACTTGGCCAAAAAAATTGACGTTCAACCTCTTCTATGATCTTATCACGCCCAAAATATCCAGCGAGACCACTGGCATGCACTTCCCATATCAAAAAATCTCGTACGAAAGTTCGCGGAATACAGAGCTTGGAAGCTTTGAACAAGTACCCGTCTTGAAGATAAACACCATAAATCAAAGGTCCTTGTCCATTAGCAAGGGCATTATAGAGTTGGCCACAATCGGGGCAAGACAAGTAATCGTGCTTAAGTCTGTCAAAATCGGTGATGGAAACAGACATGGCGGACAATAGAGTTACTCGTCGACTTAGCGCATCAGCAGCTTTGTTCGCTGCACCTGACATATGTTTGAGAACAAAAGTGTAGTCCTGGAGGAATTGAACCCACTTAGCATGGCGATGATTAAGTTTTTTCTGAAAATTAAGAAAACGAAGTGCTTCATGGTCAGAATAGAGAACAAATTTATTTGGAAGGAGATAATGTCGCCAATACCGTAGGGCCTGGACTATTGTATAAAATTTCTTGTCATAGGTGGAATATCTCTATCTAGCCTCATTCAACTTTTCACTACAATAGGCTATAGGATGACGTTTTTGACTAAGCACACCACCTATACCTAAACCAGATGCATTACATTCCACCTCAAAAACTTTGCTAAAATCAGGGAGTCGCATAACTGACGCTTCCGTCATTCTTTTCTTAATATCACTAAATGCTTTAGCAGCAGTGCGTGTCCACTGAAAGTCACCCCGTTTAAGGCAATCTATGATAGGTGATATAAGTGTACTAAACCCCTTTACGAAACGACGGTAAAATGTGGCCAGGCCGTGAAAACTACGGATGTCAGTAATATTCTTAAGTTCAGGCCATTCGACAATTGCAGTGATTTTCGTAGGATCAGCAGATAAGCCCTTAGAGGAGACTATGTACTCTAAGAAGTTTACGTGAGAAGCGAAAAAGAATACTTCTTAAGGTTAGCATAGAGGCTCTCGTTGTGTAAAATCGTACAAACTTGCCTTAAATAGATTAAATGTTGCTCCTTAGATTGGCTATCAATAAGGATATCGTCAAAGTACACGACTAAAAATTTATCCATGAAAGGTCGTAGTACTTGAGTCATCACTCGCATAAAGGTACTAGTAGCATTTGAGAGGCCAAAAGGCATTACCAGCCATACATAGAGGCCATCTTTTGTCTTAAAGGCTGTCTTCCATTCATCTCTTGGGCGATTCCGGATTTGATGGTAGCCACTTTTTAAATCAATCTTGGAGAAAATTGTGGCACCTGCCATCATATCCAACATGTCGTCGAGCCGGGAAATAGGAAAATGGTACTTGATCTTGATTCTGTTAATGACCCGACTGTCTACACACATTCTCCAAGTTCCGTCTTTCTTTGAAGTAAGAAGGGCAGGTACGACGCAAGGACTTAGACTGTCCTGAATAAATCCCTTTCGTAGGAGCTCTGCATGCTTAGAAGGGTTCATCCGATAATGGGGCAAGTTAGGAAGAGTAGCTCTCGGGACTAGATCAATGGCGTGCTGAATATCACGCAAAGGGGGCAAATGATCCGGGAGATCTTCAGGAAAAACTTCTTTGAACTCCTCAAGGATAGCGAGTGCTTCAGCCGGTAATGTGCTTTGAAGATATGGGTGAAGTTCTTTAACTAGTAGAGCAAACTCCGGAGAGTCATTAAATACGTTCCTCTCAAATTTCGTGGGGCTAAGGATATGAAGTTCCTTCCTCTTTGATTTACTCTTGTTCGTACTCTTATCTAGTGTTTTGGGCCATAAAGGATTAAGCTTAATCATTTTGCCCTGGAATACAAAAGAACAAGAGTTAGTTCGATCGTAGATAGTGACATCGAGGTCGAACAACCAAGGTCCTAATATCAGATGACCTACGTCCATTGGGAGTACGTCACACCAGACAATGTCTTTGTAAGAAAGGATTTGAATAGGTACAAAACACCTTTCCTTAATTTGAATGGATGACGTGTCAATCTAGGAGACCTTATATGGTTGAGGTTGGGAAACTGGAGTCAGACCCAAGCGGAAGACAATGCTGGAAGATATCGCATTAATGCAGCTCCCGCTATCAATAATAACTTTACAATATTTTTCTCTGCACTTAATGTAAGTGTGAAAGATTGAGGTTCGTCTCCAGTCATCAGTCCCCTTAGGCTAGGTAATTGCACACCTTACTATAATCATAGTGAGTTGGTCGGATTCGTGGGCAATTATCTGGAGTGTAGTTCGGATACAGCCTAAAGTGTGTGATTCTTCTTCAGGTTCGTCTTCAACATCCTGAATATCCTCTAAACTGGGCTCATAAATTTGTTCCTCCAAATTATCTATGTCATCCTCCTGTTCTTGTGTATCAATAACAAGGGTCTAATTTGCACATTGGGAAACAACATGATCAAACCCTTGGCATTTAAAACATTGAATTCTTGAGTTTGTCTTTGGAGGTTCACCTAAAACTCCTTTGCCTTTAATATCTCGGTTTTGGATAGGTGTAGAAGAAAAGGGCTTAGGTGGAACAGACCCGATTGGGGGTCTGGGTCCAGATGGTTGGGCACTAGTGGGAGCCCGTCTGGTGTCAGGGTGCCTAACAAACATGGATTTGGAGAATTGCTCATAGTTTTGCACAAATGTATAGGCTTGGTCTAAGGTGGCCACTTCATGAAGGATAAGTTCTTTCCTAAGCTCATCATTTAGGCCTCGTCAAAACCGGCTTAGGATCATATGTTCATCTTCAGCTACATTACTTCGCACAGAAATTCATCAAATTGAGCGATGTAATCGGTACTGTGCGGCTACTTTGTCTTAAATTATTCCATCGATCTAGGAGGTCAGCTTGATAGCTTAATAGAAGGTATTTTTCTTTTAGTTTTTCTTTCATTTCTACCCAATCAGTAATAGCAGGTTGATGTCTCCTAGCTAACAGTTGTTCAATGGTTTGCCAAAACAGCTTAGCTCGACCAAGAAGTTTCATTCTAGCGAATCAGACTTTTTTTTTCTCAGACGGATTGTACCACTCAAAGAAGTGGTCCATTTTGTGTAACCAATCTGAGAAGACTTTCGAGTCAAGACGACCGTTAAAAGTGGGGGCTTCAACCCTAATGCCTCTCATTACATCTTCATCAGGGTCACGAGGTTCTCTGGGTTCTACGTTATGTCGGTAACCTCTATCAATATTAGGAAAGGGACTAGGTTCTCTAGGAAGAGGGTAGGCATGATGGTGACCTGGAACAGACCTATTATCAAAATTGTCCTGACGAACAGAGCCTTGTTGTTCTAGAATTTGTTCTAGGGTGTCGTCCCCTTCAAGACCCAGTAAATGGGAGGTACTAGCTTTCTTGGATTCAATAACCCTCTGAAGTGAAGCCTCAATTGAATCAAATCGACATTAACCTGGGTGGACATTGTGGTTAGGTCATGAATTTGGGCATTGTTGGCTTGGACTTGGGCATTGGTGTTTTGGACTTGAGCATTAGTATTTTGGAGTTGAGCATTAGTGTCTTGGATAGCTTTTAATAGAGCTTCAATTTTGGAATCCATGTCTAATTGGGACTTAGAATGAGATGCGACATAACCATTACGTAGATGCATAAAATGAACGAAGATATGTATGATCCTACCAATTATAGAGGTTCCTAAGTAGACCTAATGCATGAAAGTAATTCGAAATTGCAAAGTATAAGCCCAATATAAGCTAAAACTACTTCCTAGCAAATAATTATTACAAACTGAAAATTAATATGAGGCGCAGGCCAACAAGTAGCTGCAGTCAAGTAGTACTAAGTTCTCGGACTATGCAAGGTGTCACGGAGCCACGTAGGTCTCCTAGATATGATCTAGCTCTACAGTTAATATTAAAGAAATGCTACTACTAGGGTTTCTGTTTGTCTTGTGGATGTGTGTGGTTGCGTGTGTTTTGAATTTGTGGAACGTATCACTAAGCACAAAAATACGATAATTAATGCCAAATTAAACGAACAAATTGTTGGAAATTGTGTCCCAAAGCCAATTTATAATTGTAAAAAATTGGTGTATGTATATGTTTTATTAAAATGAATAAAAATTTATTCTGACATTTTTCTATTCATCACAAGTATTACATCTTCAAATTGAACTCCTGTGTATTGTGATGAAGTCCTTAGGACTAATTTAGTGGATAAAGGAGGTTTTATCATTTAGTCCTTTAACCAGTTCGCGATCAAATGATGAGCTGTCAATTGGACGATAGCTGTGTCAAGTATAAGTCGTTGTGTGCCATTTAGTTGGTTGTCCTCTTAAACCAAGGAGTGTGGAGACACTGTATGGCATATAGGTGAGATGTAGGAGTACATCATCACTGAACAGTGACTTACCTGCGTAGCACTCCACTGTCGGAAGTTAGCTCGCAAAGCGTATGGGCATAAGTACCCCTTAGATCTGAGACTGTCACGGTGACTTGCAAGCAACTTACTGTACTTAGGCACTGGACGACCTGAATTTCTAATTCAGGGATCGGAAGGATGTAGGGTGTAGTCAAGTACTCGCGAAGTCTGTGTATGAGTCAAGATGGGATTGACCGCTCCAGATTTTAGAAGTTGATGTCTCGCTGTATTTCAATTCCGTAAAACCTTGGCCAGGATAAACCAAGTGATAGGTTACTTGATTTGATTGATTGAAATACACTATGGATGACCGGACTCAGAGTTCGACAGTCCACTCTGAGGCCATCCTGAGCATCGATGGTCATAGGAATGAATTATGAAATAACCATATGTCTAGGTTCTTGAATGTTGCTTTGCATATTCGACCTATTCGGACATCTGGTATCATTGCTAGATGGTCACCTCGATTAGTACATGGAGTAGTCCATGTTCTACCGGCATAGTGATCGAACCTATCGGAGTCACGCACATTAGTCAAACTAAGTAGGAAGGCCTTGACCCAATTTGATTAAGAATTAAATTATGGGTCATTTGGAACTTGGTTCTGTCTATGTTCAGCTAGCACTGAGCATGAGGTACATGCTAAATTTCATGAATGAACAACTAATTAAGTATGTATTCCGGGTCAATCAAGTTTCAATTAATGTAATTGAACTTGATCAGGACTCAATTGTTGAGATTGGGTTTGATTGAGTCTCAATTAGTGTAATTGGGCTTGATTACGATTTAATTGGAATTTAATTTTGTATTTGTTCTGATCTAAGTCGGACTTGGATCGAGCTAAAACTGGACCCAATTGAATCTCCCATGAGTCGGACTCGTGTGGAATTTTTTCGGATCAAAAAATTCATTCCAATGGGCTGTCAATTTGGTTTAGAACCAAATAGGCTAGCTTATGATCAAATTGGCTGACCCATTTGAATCAGAAGCTGACTTTTCCCATTTAAATTGGCTACTGACCGTTGTTATTACCCATAGACCCGTGGACCACTCCCCCCCTGTGGACCATTAATGTTTTTTCTGTGAGCCGCGACTCTCAGCTGGGACGCATGAAACAGAGAAGCTCTATTTCACGCATCCGCGACCTTTTGGACCGGCGATTGCGTAGCCGACCGGCCTCCGGCCCGACGGCCGACTGGACCGGAATGTGCGATTTTGAACTGCCAACATTCCGATTCAGTTTGATTTTTGAAATCCGACAGTAATTGGCATTAATCGCTGTTTTTTCCACGGTTGTTTTTGAAACAATCGTTATCAAATTCATTCATATTAGATAATGAATGAATTCAATAACGCTCGGCCATTTACGCCTCTTAACTCCTCTCAGCGTTGGCCTATTTGTAGGCCACCGTTTCCTCTCGAAAGAACAAGAGAGAATTTTTCTTTGGAAGAAAATGTCAGACAGAAGAAAAGGAAGAGAGAGGTAGATTCAGTGAAGAAAAGGAAGAGAGAGGAAGAAGTTCTCTTTCTCTGGTGGTACCGAGTCAGGCCCAGATCCGGCGCTCTCTCCTGCATTCCCTCTTCCTCTGTGATCGGGATCAAACTCAGGCGTCACTGCTCTCGGGCGTGCCGTGAAGAAACGGGAGAGAAAGAAAAAGAAACAGTGATTTGTTATTAAGGGAAAAGGAAAAAGAAAGAGAAGTCTTTTCTTCTAGGGTCCCTTTTGCAAAAGGTGTTTTGCACAAATATCAAAGTCATCCTACCTTCCTATGAAGCTCGACGTGCGCGCGAAGTAGAGGGCCTGCAGATCCAGACCTCCTGGAGCAACTTTCAAATATCCAGATTCAGATCCAGATCCCTTCTGCTGCGGGATCGAGGTATATTTTATATAATTGTTATGTTTAAAATATTTATAATTGTTATAAATAAAAATTTTAAAACTGATTTTCATGCCTGGCGTCCGATTTATCGGACAACTAAGGAAATTTTTCCTTCACAAATTGAACCTGCAGGGAAGGGGAAAATAGAGCTGACCCGGTCTGGAGAGAGGCCTCTGCTCGCGGAAGATGGTCAGGCTGAAACGGGACCGGGAAGGTGGTCAACGGTGTCGCAGGGTCATCACTATGACAGCTTCTGTGGAGGCGGTCGGAGCAGCTGATGGTGGCTACGGTTGGAGCGGTCTGTGGTGGTAGATGTCAGAGATGACAATGGTGGCGCAGCAGCCGACGGCGGCGATGACAGCGTGGCGGCGCGGCGGTGACTAGCAGCGGCGAGCGGCGGCAAGGAAGAGCGGGGGCGAAGCGCGGCGCGGTGGTGCAAGCAGCAGAGGTGGCAGCGGCGGTGGGGGAAATATAGGGGGCGCTGATAGCAGTGGAAGGCAGAGTGGATGGCGGTGGTGGGGGTGCGTGGGAAGTGGTGGTGGGCACGGAAGGGCCGGCGAGCGTCCGGCAGAGTAGGAGCAACTGCGGCAGAGGGGAGAGGCGGGCGGCGCGGTGGTGTGAAGAAAAAAGAAAAAAAATGGTGGTGGCAGTGGTGACAGTGGGCGGAAGCGGTGACGCCCGAGAGGAGACGGCGTGGGGTGGCAGAAGGCGGTGATCGAAGAAATCGAGGAAGAGGCAGTCGGGAAAAATAAGGAAGGAGGAAGAAGAAAACTCCCGCACGTGCGTGACTTACGCGTCACATGCGTGACTTACGCGTCACGTGCGGTGATTTAAATTTTGTTTTTTTTTTTTTAACAACCAAATGGACTCGGGTTATCGGATTAACAGACCCAACCCGTTAAGACAGTCCGATCCGCAATATTGAATTTTAAATTATTATTTTTTTTGAATTGGTTCGGGCTAATAGGTGTTGGGCTAACGGGTCTAGACCTTACCCGCACTGTAGATCATTTTCCACCTTCGACGATTCCGATGGATCACGCCTGATTTCGCGGCGGTGGTTAAGGGGAGGCGTCGCGCCGGTGGAGGAGAGTGCTGAGGCGGCGTTGAGTGGGGCGGCGGCATCCTTCTTCTGGTTCCGGCCACGGACGGTGGCAATAAAATGCGGCCGAAGCTTTCGGGGCGATGCGGTGGTTTCCGATGGCGAATCGGCGGCGTTGCGAAGTGGAGGTGGTGGTTGGTGCATGCGCAGCGACGGCTGGAGGGGAAAACGACGAAGAGGGCGGCTTATTTGACTCCCGAGCCACTGTAGGGATAGCCGGCGACGGGGTTTTCCCTTTCTGTGCGGGAACCGAGAGAGAGGGGATAGGGAAGGGAGACGGAGGCAGCGGTGGTGGGGGACGCAGGCGACGACGGGGTGTGGCGAGGAGGACCGGTGGAGTGGCGATGGGTGGGAAGCGACCGACAGGAGGGCTTTGCCCCTTTTCTCTGCACGGGAGATGAGGTGAGGGAGAGGGAAGAAAACAAAGAAGAAAGGGAACGCCCTTTCTTCTTCGGAATGCGTGTCGTGCAGCGATCTTCCATACAATCTGGCATCCGCGGTGCAATTATTCCAACAAAATGCAGATGAAGAAAAGGCCGAAAAGGAATCGGCGGGGGTCTGTCCATAAACTAGATCCTTTGACTTCAGCAACAGAGGCAAAGTCGGGCCTGCTCTGATACCAAAGCTGATGCTGGACGAAAGTAAGGAAGGAGAGACAGAGAGGAAGAGGGAAAGAAGAGGGGGAAGAAGAAGAGAAGAGAGAAGGAGGAAGAAGAAAGGAGATTAATTTTCATTCATCATTCATTAATTCTAAACAAATGCATGCCCCATATATATATAGGGCCACAAAATAACAAATAGGTCCCTACAAAGAAAACAATCCGAAAAAAGGTCCTCAAATGACAATATGCAAATAAATCCAACCAACATAAAATAAAAATAACATAAATCAATCCAGCCACAACGAAAGTAGCTGGACCGTCCTCCTGCGACGACCGTGATCCCGCAAAACAATCAGTCTGGTACTAGTGTCCGCACTACAAGTGTAACTTGTAAATCAGATCGATAACTTATGGTTTGGACTAACCTCATCATAGGATAGCCTCCATGGGCTTATGCATGAGATAGGCTCCATGGGCTTACACATAGGATAGCCTTCATAATCTCATATATGGGATAATGTCCACGGGCTTATGCATGAAATTTGTCAGTCTTAGACTAGGTCAAGATCCTGGTTAGTCCAAAGCTGCGAAAATAGTGCTATAAAAAACCTAAAAATCAAGTTAATGAGAAATAGATGATATGACAAAAGAAATTATTATTGAATAATTGGTTAAATTTGAGATATGTATATTATATGTATGCTTCTTTGATAAGATGAAAACGAGGGTTTATGTGTATGTTAATTATATGAGCTTTTCGAGCATTGATATAGTATTCATTTTACCAGGTATTATTTATTGGATTATTTTTCTATTACTTATGGTGTAACGGTTTAGGATTCTTACTGAGCTGGAAAAGCTCATATCTTTCCTTTTATTATTTTTAGAGTTGCAAGTTTGCAGTACTTGACTATGGTTGAGATCACAGGTGGAAGAAATGAATAGATAGAGCATCTTTATTTCCAGTAGGATAAATGAATCTAGAAATTATGTATAAGTTTGTTATTTGTTATGAACTAAGGTCACTATTATTCATAGTTATTGAAGTTGTGATAAATCTTTCGAGCCTTACATACATATTTTCTGGGGGCTTTATCTTAGAAAGTATGCGGTTGTGTCACGTGGCCGACTCGGGTGGCGGGTTTGGGGTGTCACACTTCTTATTTGATGAGGAAGAGGAAGGAAAAAGGAGGAAAAAGAGAGAGAGAACAACTAAAGCAATCATTTCATGCATCTCATTAATATATTGAAGGTAAGTTCTCATGAATGCCATAATACATTTCAGTGTAGTATAAACATGACCATATTAAATTCTCTCAACCAATACAACTGCTAGATGCTCATTCTAGCTGCAAAACATGGATTTGAGATAGTATTCAAGTTCAAACCAACATCCCAGCATAATTTTGAGAACCAGAATAACAATTAAGAGTGAAGTCCTGAAGAAATAACACTTAGAAGAGAGCCTCCTTGTTGCAAAGAACTTGTTTCAAATGCTTAAACTGCTTCACAACTTTCTGGCAAACCCCTACCCTAGTCCTACAAATAATGAACCTTAGCCTCTTCAGCCTTATGCCAACCTTTATCTTTGGTTTGCACACTCTCCCCTTTGAAGAGGATCTCCTCCTCTCTGAATCAGCTTCTTCCAATACCTTGTAGATCAAAAACTGTGCTTTCCGGTGACGTAGCTCATCCGAGTCCTCCTTCTCAACCCTCGAGTAAGAATAGGCTGTCCTCAAGAGGATCATTTCTTTTGAGAGGAACAAAGGAGATAAAAGAGACGACACTAAAAACTATGTCTAAGGTGGGGGGGTCACAAATCTTCTGTCAGCTCTGTGCCAAAGGCAAGGAGAGTATAGGATTATATATAGAATCCTAAATCGGCATGCTAAGATGTCTTCATTATTATATACTGTCAACATGAAAGACCTTGGGGAGGTTCCTTGGCCCTTTATTAGTATCTTTAGCTGAACAGGCTGAGAACTAAGAAGTTGGTCTATTTGCTTATAGTTTACTATCTTATCAATGGGAGGGTGTTAATGCATGCTCGATGGTCCGATTAAGATCGGGGGCTACCAGTAGATGCATGTTGATGATGCGATGCACAATCAATGCATTCAGATATTTATCAATTAATATGAAGTCAATGGATGAGACACATATGGTCATAGGATATACATTTTTTGGGCATGACTCTTTGAAGCATGCCTTCACCTATATGTTTCTAATGAAGTGAAAGTCAGATCAGTTTTATATAAAGGCTGTCCAAGTGATGCCTGCCGAGTTATGTCCATGCTTCGTTGTTCAAGAAGTTAGATCAGTTTTATTTCTGCAAGTTCATGACAGGCATGAAACCTGGGTTGAGGGCAAGGACATAAAAGAATAAGCTATACAATGATACCCTTTAAATTATGTCTAAAAAATGTCAGACAAAATTATATATATGGAACAAGCTGATTTGGTTGATGACAACTTTTCTTATTATTATTTGGTAGTTTTGGGGGTCAGGATGTGATTTTTTTGGTTAGATGTGTCTGGTGTCATGTCTACATGGAGAACCAAGATGAGGGAAACAATATTATTATTTAAGGAAGCATAAGGACTTCATGGAAACAAGATAGAAACATGCGCGAATGCAGAGTAATTTTTAACTACACTATCCCAATAAATGATGATATCAAGAAGAACTCATCTGGCAGACAAATGGCAGCTGCAGATTAAACTTGATATTTGATGGATTTTCTTTTTTAAAGAAAATAATTTCTAAGGTAAAAGGATGGATTTTACAGAAATATTAAGGAAAGAAGATGATTGATTGATTGGGTTGTAATTCCGGATGCAGGGCTAATAGGACCTCAATTTATCGGTCCAGAATACAAACACAAGATGGAAATCTCTACAAGCTCTGTAAGTCCTTGTTAATCATATACAGCTGACCAGGACCACTTCTTGGTATAATTGATTTCTAGAGCTTGAAACCAACCAATATGTGAATTGGTTGGGAAACCAGGGGAGAAATTCTCCCCACCATAAATGTTGAACTGGAGCAAGTTCGAGTTTACAGTGAGATAGATCTCATAGATGCGATCGTTTTTGCTGAATGAAATTCCACATAGCCGTTTCAATCTAAAGAAACAATTAGCAAAAAATCATAGTTTATATATCATAAAAGTCTATGTTTCAATGGTTAAAAGTATATATTGCTCAAATTAATTATTACAATTGAAAGGTTGACCCTGATATACATCAATCAGTTCCTAATACCAAGTCTAGAGTTGATATGCTTTTAGTCTCTAGGCAACAATAAAATTCATCATCTGCCTATAATTTTTCATCTTATTGCAATAGCTGTCGCCTAAACTACAAACTTTCAGAGAGCTAAAGCCAAAACCAGCAAGTCAATCTTCATCAATATCTGTCATTAATCTTTTCTGCTAGACAAGTCTAGGCAATCAATTGTTGTGGTAGTAGCATCCATTATTCCCAACTTAAATCAATTTACTATGCTGCAGTATTACTTTAGCCAAAGCCATAAGTCTTCTACAGCTCCAAGTTTGGAGGATTATAAAAATAACTACTTCAATTGGCTGGTCAGCAAGTAAGTGAACCATTGATTCCATGCGAGCGAGCGCGCGCATCTGTGAGAAGGAGAGAGAGGGGGAGAGACTCTTTTGCTGATGGAGAATTATACAAAAGGACTGCATTGTAGAGCAGTTGTATGCTGGCAAATTTTAATAAGCATTGCATGACAAGATAAGCTTGGCTGACAAAGGCTGTAAGCTGGCAATGGGCATTATTGATGTAATTGGTCTGATGGTAGCTAATTCAATAACCACATTATTATGTTTTTTTATTGATTTTGATTAGGTATGCTGCTACTGTTCTGATTGACCTCAACTTTGCTGAAAACCTTGTCTGAAGCGAATAAGTCTGATTCTTTTGCGTAACTCCAATATAAGTTATCCTGGGTCTTTACCTGCTAATATATTTTCCTTGGCTGAGAATTTGAGCATCAACTTATGTTAGGGCTTCTAAAAATTCTCATCACCCATGACTATGACATTCTAGTTAACAAAGACATCAATGAGCATATATCTGTGCTCTAAATATTTGCCCTATTCTTCTTGGCTTTACATCACTATCAGCACACATACATCAAATATCCATCTTCATGACATCTATGTTTTTGAACCTTTCATTTTGTTAGCATTCCAATCCAAGACTGTTGCAGGTTTTAAGTTCGGAAATAAAAACCTTCTCTCGAGGTCCAATGGTCATCCAAAAGTTTCTCTCTCTCTCTCTGTCTTTTTTTGATGAAATATGGAGGCTGCGAGAAACTCCCCCAAGATTTATTAGGATTCAGAAATAAAAAGGAATAAGGTACAAGGGAGTAGTTATGGAAAAGGAAAGAGCTTACATAGAGGAAAGACAACTGGATAAGGCATTGTGACTGTCCAAGGCTTTCATGGAGCATGAATTCCCCCCACGAAAAAAAAATGCAAAGCTTTATAGAGTACCGAGCCGAAGTTTTCCTTTTTCAAGAAAATTTTAGCATTTCTTTCGGCCAGATGTGAAGCATGATAACCATTGCTAATTGATCCCAACCCTTCCTGAAATTTGCCTTAACCTTGCCACTCCTCCGGGAAGTCCAAAACACCATTAAATTAGGAGGCAACCCTATGATGCTCAGGCAAGAAGAAATAGCCGACTAGTTAAGCTTCTAAGAAAATTTAGATGATACAACATTGTTAAAATGCTTCTACGAGAAGGTTTTATTGAAAATATTCATTTCGAATTTCTATTTGACACTAATAAATATTAATATTGGTATTGGCTATTCGTCAATCCCAACCCAATAAATACATTGGGGATATATTGTTGCTAGGATTCATTTCGAATTTGGATGGTTGGCTTCATAACCGAGCTGGCTATTAATCTAGTTGGTTGGGTCGACTCTAGTTGGCCCTTTTACCTGACCCAACATATCCAAGCTATACCTCTCACTTGCATGCGAAGGAGATGCAAATTGCATAAAGGAACCAATTACATTTTTATAAACTTTATGGATTGTATGTTTTTATAAAATACACAAAATATGGGGCTTATTCCCTATGTCCCGGCTCTTTATCTCATTCTTTCAATTCCTCCTTGATGGCTGAGGCCCTAAGGGTAGGATAGTGGGCCGACTGAGGCTTTTGTCTCTAGCGTAGAGCTAATCACGGCCTGAACCTCCAGCCTAAACTCTATTCCTTTTCAATCGGGCTTCGGGCCTGGTCTATTTAAAATCTGACCTTTTCTGTGCCCAAGCCCAACCCATGGTTAGCTATTAGTCTCGCCCTCTTCAACCATCTCCTTTGACCATGATACATCACCACTAGCCGGTGTACAACATTGCATCCGCACAAAAATCTCACCACCAATACCAACTCCTCTAAAGCTGACTCCGGGTGATTTGGATTCATTTCCGACTAGCCTAACTCGCCTCAATATTTAGGCTAATAGCATTGTTTCTTTCCAAATTAAATAATAAAAACAAAATTCAATTATCTTATCCCATATGAATGATTGCTTAACTTAAATAGGCTAGGCAAACAACATTATCTCATTCCAGCTTAAATAATAAAAACAATGTTCAATTGCTTTAGGAAAATAGAGTTATGAAAAAAAGGAACAATTCTCTTCTAATCTACTTTGGTGAGGAGATATGTGTAACCTCTTATACTATATCTGTATGGTTGTTGATAATAGTAATAGATGTAAGGATGGAAATATACACTAGTCAATTTCAAGAATTCTGCTAATTCAAATTTGAGTCCCTAGTTTCTAAAAATATGCTCCGGCAATCCCATGGTCGATCTTAAATATTTACTTGATGCCATGAATTGTACTTTCTAAAAATATGCTTTGGCAATCCATTTGTAAATAGTTATATGTTCTTGGAGATTTAATGGATGCCAAAAATTTTGCATTCTAAAAATATGATTAGGTAATTCCTAGATAAATGGCTGTTCCATCATAGAGATTTAGCAGATTGCAAGAGTTGTGCTTCTTAAAAATATAGTAATCTCTTTATGAATGGCTGTGTGATCTTGGAGATTTATTCCGACAATAATCTCTTTATGTCACCAAGAATTTGATCCTTTACGACCTCAATAGGAAATTTCTGCAGCCAGATTGTATATGGCAAAGCATTCTCTCTGCAACTGGTCTGCATTCAATTCTTTTCTTCATCAAATGGTCTGCATGCAATTCACCAACAGGATAGTGTTAAATGGAAATAGAATCACACCAAAGAATCTTCCACAGTGATGCGATGACGACACTGAGACTCAATAGGCCATTCTCCATGCACGTCTCTTCTGCAAAAAAATATTTTGCATTAATGCCATGACGACACTGAGACGATATAAGTACCAACATTAATTCTTCTCCATTCCCCATCCATACCCAAAAAAAAAAGATGCAACTTTCTCTCTGCGCGCGCGCGGGCGCGTGCCATGAGAGAGAAGCGCTCCTATCAAGCAGCCGCTCTTACTCGAGGCTGGCGAAGGAGGATCCTGACGAAGCAAAACGGCGGAGGGTGCGGTTCTTAATCTACAAAGTCTTGGAGAAGTTGGAGCAACAGACACGGCGATCACTTCTGTAACAACCCAAGATCTCACCCAAAATGGCTAGCCGGAAGATATTATTTGTATTTCTTATTCCTGTATAAGTACCTAAGATCTACCCAGCGAATAACCGATGTGGGACTAAACACACGCCCGCACGGGTCCTCACATACTTCCCCCGTTCAAGCCCTAACGTCCTCGTCAGGCTAAGGATTTATATCTATTCAAATCTAATCACAAATACCACGATTGGCCCGTGGTCAGCCCCAATAGATCCGTCCTGCAGTATCCCCTAGTCCACATAGGTTATGGACCGGGTCCGCTCTGATACCATTTGTAACAACCCAAGATCTCACCCAAAATAGCTAACCGGAAGGTATTATTTGGGTTTCTTGATCCTGTATAAGTACCCAAGATCTACCCAGCGAATAACCGATGTGGGACTAAACACACGTCCGCACGGGTCCTCACAACTTCCATCCAAGTCTAAGAAGAAAATAGGAGCGCAGCTGAAGAGGGCGAGGAAGATGGTGCACTTCATCTTTTCTGCTAAGGCTTGACTTCGTATTTATGAGAAGGTCATGAAGCAACCAAGGCTTTGAAAGCTGGCACTTCATGTTGGGAATCAAAGATGCATTTAGATATTGCTATTTGTAATATGAAATAATAAATATCAATAAAACTCTTGTCTATAATTTTTTTATTAAAAATTAATTAGTGGAAAGCTCGTGTGGATTAAGACGTATGATGCACACTATCTTAAGTATATGGTTTGTTTTTGGGTCTGCGGCGATCTCGTCTCTAAAGAATAACAATCCGGCTTAGCTCGATCCTAGATAGGCTTGATCCAAATAAATGATAAAGCTAAAAGACTTTACCATAGTGTGTAGAGTGTTCTACATCATACTCTCTATATAGTCCTTCAGTGTGGGAAGGATCCACATATATGCCGTTAATTTTTTTTTTTTTTGAAAAGTTCTTTTCTCTTGAAGGAGACGTATGGGTTTTTGCCAATTTGATATTCTATAGGTGGCTATTACATGGAGTATAAGCGATTTGATGTCTAGAAATGTTCTCTTCTCATCTGATTGCAATGGAGCATACTATAGACTTCTTATAAGTTGGAAGAGAACACAAACAACTTAATCAGGAAATTCCCTACATGATTCGTAGTTTCAAAATCTCTTTCGCAGTCATCATTTGGTTTATTAGGTTAGTGTTCAACTCAATCTACTAAGTTTGGCAATATCTTGAGAGTGTTTGTTGATGAAAGGGTTAAGGCAAAGGCGTCTACTAGTTTAATTCAAGAAAAGGGGTTTATTGACCAAAAGAAGAAAAAAAAATGAAGTTGAAGAGACATATAGGGCTCGTTTGGTTCGCGGGAAGCATTTTTTTCTCCTAAGAATATGATTCCTAGGAAGTGATTCCTGAAAAGAGGATGCCTGGAAAAATACTTTTGGCATGTTTGGTTGACAATGGGGAAGTGACATATTTCCAGAGCGCTTATGTTTGGTTGACCATCCACTTTTTTGGAAAAATTATGTGTAAAAGATGGAACCAGATGCTTCTTTAAAAGAAAGCGCTTTGCCTTACCTATAATGCAATTTCTATTATACCCTTAATTAACATTAAGTCATTAATGCCTCTTTAATGCTGAAGAGCTTTTTTAGGAAAAAATAAAAATGAGATACTCTAGTCCCTTGACAAGTAGTTTTGCCACCATCAAATTTGGATCTAGCACGAGTTATGATTGGTAATTAGAATGCAATTGCCTATCTGAAATCCTCAAGTCTCCCTCTAGCGAAAGCTATTTGCTACCAATGAAGTTTAAAATGCGATGCATCTCGCCGTTCTCTTTCTCTGGAAGAAAAAGGAAGAACCATATGCTAATCCTCGCCATTTGTCGATATTTCTGTAAACAAAGTATAACTTATCCTTTATTGCATACTGGTCTATTGAATGATTTATGAAAACTGAGGTTCTGGTCATCTCAACATGGTCACATGAATACTCATATGCTGGACGAAGCATCTTCACACTTCATGTTAGAAGCAACCATAGTTAAATCTTTGGCCTGACAGCCATTCTTAACGTGTTAAGAATGTCGACTATGGTTTGCTGCATCATTGAAGGTAGCAAGTCATTATAAGTCAAATATGTTGCTGACTGCAAGCACATATATTTTCTCCAAAACGTCCATTGACCTACCCAAATCATGATGATAGTGACCAATAATAATTCATGAAGAGAAGGATATGAATAACCATTGTTATCCATAAAAGTAACTATCCAAATTCATACAAGTAAGCACCTAGCAACATACGAAACAAGAAACAACAATTTATATGCAAAACAATGTTTGCATCCATATTTATCAATAAGGCCTACACCAAAAAGCTACCCAATACATAATATCCCAAAAAGATACACAAACCTTTCCCAACTTAGCTACATCCCACTTTGAAACTCTGAGCAAAGAGTTAAAACATATGCCCTTCTATAGTCATTTGGAAGACTAAAAAAGTAATCAGTCTACAGTGGGTCCATTGCAATTTTTCTGCCCACCTTAAGAATCTCAAATTGAGAAAGACCCTGCACCTTCATCACCTCAGAGACCACTGTCATTCTTCTATCTGCAGTATCAGACTCATGCTTAAAACATTGAGCCAATTTCTCAATATGATCTCCAGCAGCTGCCATCATGCCTACTACCTTAGTCATCTCAGATGTAAGATCTCTCACAACCTCAAGAGCCTCATGCCTAGCTTTCTTAGTTCTGGTTGGCCTACTTAGACCTGCAACTTCAGTATTAGTAGCTGTCTGGAGAGTATTCATATTGACATGCTGACCAACAAAATTGCTATCTGCTTCTTGGCTCTCATTAATAGCTGGTTATATGTATGAATATTGTTGCTCCTCCATCTTTATTTTTTCAATAGCATTTGCAGGTGCTTCAGCTCCAATCCCGGTAGCATGATCCCTTCCAAAGATATTAGTCAAGTCCTCAAAGTAAGGAAAAGGCTTTTTCCTTATACCTTGAGCATTTGGGTGACTCTGCATTAAAAAAAATAAGAAAAAGTAACACAACATGTATGAAAGGTATTCATAGAAAAAATAAACAAATTTATAATGCCAATTTATCTTAACCCATTCCTTGAAGGTATCCTCCTCACAGGTCACACACTTGTTGATGTCATCCCACCCAAATCCACTGCAGTTAGGTCCCAACATCTCTGCAGTAGCATTGTATTGTTTCTTCAAAAGCTTGACCCGAGACTCGATATGTGGTGTTGTTTTCAGTCCACACCAAGGAAGCTTCTCTTCTATTAGTCTCTCCAATTGCTGCAAATACCCACTCCTAAAAATTCCATTATTACCCCTCCAACCTCCTCGGGTTACCAACTCAACCAATGCCTCAACAAGCTTTGCATCCTCCACATAACCCTATTTTCTGTTGCACTTTGTTCTCTTGTTTCCTATTGATGCTTCTCCAGCTATTAAGGTGCTCATATCTACATTCACAATCTCATATATTATAGATATACATTTACAATCTTATATATTATAGTTATACATTCACAACCTCACAACATGATCTTACATTTGCATTATCCAAATGAATGGATACAAAGGAACTTTTAAGTAAGAATTTGACATAACACAAGATTATAACATAGCAAGGAAAATATTAAACAACGATTACAGCATAACACATAATGTTCATACAAATATTAAGAGCCCCAAATATTAAACACAACAAAGATCACAATTCTTTTCTCAAATTCTATTATGCTGCCACTCTTCAAACATTTGGGCAGCAAGATTAGCCCTGAATGCATTCCAAGATGCAGATGACTCAATATACTCAATATATGCACCCTGCTCCTGTGGAAAACTACCATGAGAGCACTCCTCCTCATTGTACAAAGCCTCAATAGGATCTATAGACATCTCTTTTCTAATGTAGTTGTGCAGCAAACAACATACAGAAATGATCCTACACATTGTCTTAATAGGGTACCAAGTATTGCTCCTAAGGATTGCCCATCGCAACTTTAACAGGCCAAAACATCTCTCAATTACATTCCTAGCTTTTGAGTGCCTCATGTTATAGAGCTCCTCTGGTGTAGGGGGTTGATGACCATGTCTCCACTCATTGAGGTGATATCTTTGACCTCTAAATGGAGTTAAGAAACCTTCAGAATTTGTGTACCCAGTATCGCACAGATAGTAATAGCCTACTCATTCAAAAACATATAAAAAAAGTGAAATCAGAAAAAAAATTATTTATCCTACTCATGCAAGTAAAAAATAACTACAATATTAAACTTAAAATTACCTTGCGGGACTTTTAATCCATTTCTACGAGAAATGACATCCCTAAGGACTCTATTATCATGTGCTGACCCCTCCCATCCAGGTAGCACGTAAATAAACTGCATATCTTGTGAGCAAACGCCAAGTACATTTGTAGAAAAAAAACAGGGCAAGAAACCCTCCCGGCCTTTGCTTCCTTTTGGTCACGGTTAGACAAAAAACAGGGTAAGAAACCCTCCCAGAACCCCCCAAAACAAGAAAGAAAACTCCTAAAATCATGATATTCTTGCAAATCCTTCACGAACTTTAAACCAGAAATTCCACAAAACAAAAAAAAAACGAGAGATCTTTATCAACCTACGACCATAAAGTCTGCAGAATCCTCCGAAATCGGGAGGAAAACATCGAATCGGAGAGATGAAACTCGACTATCATGAAAAATAGATTGCAGGAAAAAAAAAGTTGAAAGTAAATCAAAAATCTAACTCTGAAAAATAGATTGCATCATGCTTATCTCTTGGATTCGAGAGGAGATTGCTAGAACTCGAATTCCTCCCGAGATGAGCCCCAAGGTTTTCGTCGGAGCTAACACCCCCGAGATCGAGAGAGCGAAGTGGGAAAGAGGAAGATGAGTGGGCTTTTACGATGGAGGAGGGTTTGAGAAGAGGGATCGCGATGGTCAGTGATAGCTAAGGGGCTTTTTAGAGAAAAAAAAATATTTTGATTCATGCCTCACAAGAAAGTAGCTTTTCCATGTTTCTCATGGAAAAGACTTTCCCATGAAATGTGGGATTACATTCACCTGGGAATAGAACTTTCCCATCTCTCTTCTTTGGAAACTCCAACCAAACAAGAGGTACCTATTTACTTTCCCGTTGACCATACTTTCCCCCATTCCTTTTCTGCGAACCAAACGAGCCCATATCTTTTAATGATGATGGGGTTTGGGTCACTATAATAAACGAAAAGCTATGAGTAACAAAATTATGCATTAATGTTTTGGCAAGGGGGGAAAAAAACTAGGATAACCTTAAAATGTTCAAATATGGTTCCTTTTCTGGACCATCAAGCAACCTTTCTTCTGCAGAATCATGCCACATGGTAATCTGATTAAAATTCCATGATCAGACTCCTAAGGTTATGGCACAACTCATTTTGGTAGAATTTCTAAAAAGTAGAATGGACTGGAATCATGCAATCCAAAAACTTTGTTCTTTCATTCCGAGTGCTACCAGTTAAGCTGTTGCCATGCAGGTCCTCGAATTTACACTGCAGACCATGGTGATCAGAGTGGGTCCACATGTCCTCTCCAATCAACCTCACCTGTGACTAATAATTTTTTCATAGACTTCAAGATTCCACAATATAAAGGTGCCAAAGGCTTGTGGAATAATCCTTTTCTTTCCCTCTCATCTTTCTTTGCATTCTTGTTTCTGTATGCCCCAGCGACTCCTGGATTAGATTTGGCAAGATCTATAGACTCGTTTGGTTCATAAAAATAGTTTTTTCCCATCAAAATATATTTTTTGAAAAATTGATATGATGTCTAAAAAAATAATTTTGACATTTTTAGTCGATCACAAGAAAATGGCTATTTCAAAATAATTAATATTTGGTTAAACATCTAATTTTCTAAAAAAATTATGCGAAATATATATTATAATCTTAATAAAAAAATGACCTTATTTATAGAATTTAATGACTTAAAGATAGTTTTGGAAAACAAAATCTAATTTCTAACTGACGGAAAAATAGCCTTTTCATGTTGTTCATAGATTTTTTTTTTCTATAAAAATACTATTTTCATATATCTCTTATTTAAAAACTCCAAACCAAATAAATATTTTTTAATTATTTTTTTACTGACTATATATGTGAGGCCCAATAGTCCCACATCGGAAAGACTCGTTCCAGAGCCTAGGCATATGAGGCGGGTGTCTCCAAATCCTGCAGACGCGATTTGGGTGGAAAACAAAACCGGAGAGGGGTGAAGGACGCTTGCGTGAAGCTCCAGAACCGGACAATATCTGGCAGGGGAGCCCCGTGGTCCCCCCTCATGTGGCCCCATGTGGGCACTAGGTGCCTCACGTGCCTTGCAGAGGTGGGGGCGTGACATTTGGTATCAGAGCCAGGTTCGGCTCTTGTCCGATGGTGGGAAGGGTGTGAGGCCCAATAGTCCCACATCGGAAAGACTCGTTCCAGAGCCTGGGCATATGAGGCGGATGTCTCCTAATCCTGCAGACGCGTTTTGGGTGGAAAACAAAACCGGGGAGGGGTGAAGGACGCTTGCGTGAAGCCCCAGAACCGGACAATATCTGGCAGGGGAGCTCCGTGTTCCCCCCTCATATGGCCCCCACGTGGGCACTAGATGCCTCACGTGCCTCGCAGAGGCGGGGACGTGACATTTGGTATCAGAGCCGAGGACGGCTCTTGTCCGATGGTGGGAAGGGTGTGAGGCCCAATAGTCCCACATCGGAAAGACTCGTTCCAGAGCCTGGGCATATGAGGCGGGTGTCTCCAAATCCTGCAGATGCGTTTTGGGTGGAAAACAAAACCGGGGAGGGGTGAAGGACGCTTGCGTGAAGCCCCAGAACCGGACAATATCTGGCAGGGGAGCCCCGTGTTCCCCCCTCATATGGCCCCCACGTGGGCACTAGATGCCTCACGTGCCTCGCAGAGGCGGGGACGTGACATTTGGTATCAGAGCCGAGGACGGCTCTTGTCCGATGGTGGGAAGGGTGTGAGGCCAAATAGTCCCACATCGGAAAGACTCGTTCCAGAGCCTGGGCATATAAGGAGGGTGTCTCCTAATCCTGCAGATGCGTTTTGGATGGAAAATAAAACCGGGGAGGGGTGAAGGACGCTTGCGTGAAGCCCCAGAACCGGACAATATCTGGCAGGGGAGCCCCGTGTTTCCCCCTAATGTGGCCCCAACGTGGGCACTAGGTGCCCCACGTGCCTCGCAGACGCGGAGGCGTGACATTAGGTATCAGAGCCGAGGACGGCTCTTGTCCGATGGTGGGAAGGGTGTGAGGCCCAATAGTCCCACATCGGAAAGACTCGTTCTAGAGCCTGGGCATATGAGGCGGGTGTCTCCAAATCCTGCAGACGCGTTTTGGGAGGAAAACAAAATCGGGGAGGGGTGAAGGACGCTTGCGTGAAACCCCAGAACCGGACAATATCTGGCAGGGGAGCCCCGTGTTTCCCCCTCATGTGGCCCCAACATGGGCACTAGGTGCCTCACGTGCCTCGCAGAGGCGGGGGCGTGACATTTTTGGTGTGAGGCCCAATTGTCCCACATCGGAAAGACTCGTTCCAGAGCCTGGGCATATGAGGCGGGTGTCTCCTAATCCTGCAGACGCGTTTTGGGTGGAAAACAAAACCGGGGAGGGGTGAAGGACGCTTGCATGAAGCCCCAGAACCGGACAATATCTGGCAGGGGAGCCCCCGTGTTCCCCCCTCATGTGGCCCCCATGTGGGCACTAGGTGCCTCATGTGCCTCGCAGAGGCAAACGCGTTTTCGGTGGAAAACAAAACCGGGGAGGGGTGAAAGACGCTTGCGTGAAGCCCCAGAATCGGACAATATCTGGCAGCCTGGCAGGGGAGCCCCCGTGTTCCCCCCTCATGTGGCCCCCATGTGGGCACTAGGTGCCTCACGTGCCTCGCAGAGGTGTGGGCGTGACAATATATATATATATATATATATATATATATATATATATATATATATATATATATATATATATATATATATATATATATATATATATATATATATATATATATATATATATATATATTGCAAACTAAATGTGTCCTCTGGCTTTTCAGTTCTTCCTTTTTCCCGTGGGACTCTCTCACAATCATTGTATCCCTTTTTCTCACATCTATCCCCTTTTCTCACAATCATTGTATCTCTTCTTCTCACATCTATCCCTTTTCTGAGGAACGTCGGAAGCTTTTGTCACACTAGATTGGATAAAGCAAATTAACATTAAAAATTACAGATAAAAATTGCACAACTGTCTTTGCAGCTGCATTACACGGAAGTTCCCATGTACCATCCCATCCTCCCTCCATACTCCCTCCCATGTAAATATTGGAGATCACTGGCATCCTAGATCATGTGATCAGGATATAGATAATGCCAGAACATTGTGATGATGTATAGCTTAAGAGCTATACTGAACCAAGTCTCTAGCATCTGTTTCCTACTCCTGATCAGCTAGAAGGGGCTGCTTCTTGCCTTCCCACTTATTCAATCTTTTAATGGCTTGTTCCACCTGCATAAGATTGATAGAAGAAATTTAGGGAAACTAATTACGTAGCTATCAATTATGTGTCTGATATCGCCAATATCTTATGTTTTTTTGGAATCATTAGTGGTTGTACATGGGAAGTTGTGAAGTAATATATTCATATATGTTTTATTATATTGGGATTCCAGATTTTTTCGAGAGATGCAAAGCAAAAGCTAGTTCATATATTAGTTTAGGATGGTCACATGCTTTTGAAGTGAAATAGGCTTTTATCTACTCATTATTAAAATGATTTATGGAAAGGTCCATGATGAAATAGTCCAAAAACTTTACTTGCCACGCCTCCTTTGAATTGTCCATGTTGGTGACGCAACAAGGCTTGGTGGTTGTAGTTCTTTTATAAGATGTCTAAAAAAAATTTGTAAAATTTTTAGGGGTTGGCATCACTGATGTCAGTACCATGCTGAAATGAAGAAAGATTTGAGGGTGGGTATCAGCTGACATCGACATTGTTAAGAGCAGAAGAGGCCTAAGCAATCATCTGACTCAGTTTAGGGGTGGTTAGATATGGTTGAAATGAGGCTTGTTGCTCATGTTTATCTTGTCAAAACAGCATTAATGGATTAGTGATGATTTTTATTGGAAGGACACCAATCAACTAAGGCAAAAACAGGAAGGCAAATTAGGATACCTCTTTGTTCCAGTCAGTCCTGAAAGTGACCCACAGCAGGATAAGTGTCTGCATGAATGTTCCCCCAATCATACCAGACCATATTCCCTGCACATAAATATATATTCATGCAATGAGATTCTTGTTTGGTCGATGATATAAGCCATTAAGCATGCCATAAAACTATAGTTCGTGTGCCACACTAGCACAATATCGGTATGGTATAGTACAGAATTTTTTTGGCGTATCGAGTATCGGTACGCCACCTGTCCAGATATTGATACAGTATAGTACGCTCCATACCATCCGGTTTGGACCGGTATGATATGCCATGCATAAAACTATACTATCATAGATTATCGCTCGAAAAGAAAATATTGTGTTGGAAGTTTTGCAGTTGAGTTGAGATCAATTTTGATAGTGAGATTGCTAGAGATTTTACCTTTGCTCCCAAGTTAAACTTGAAGCCAAGAAGAACGCCAAGGGGGATGCCAACAATATAATAGCAGGCAACATTAACATACGCGACAAATGCTTGCCATCCACAGCCAACAGCAACACCTTTTTATCACATGAAGTCCAGCCTGGTTAGCATTTCTAAACAAAAGAAGGAAAAGAAAACAGAGTTTTGTTGGTCTTGCGCAGATTAGTTGTTTGTCTGCTTGCGAAGTTTAGAGACTGTTAAAGCAGTAGGTTGGATTCTACAAATCTCATGCCGATATTATGTCTTAGTCAAATCATTTTACTTCTCTGTAGTCTCTTTTCATATTAGAGTCTACTTTTGTAGGTTTCATGCAGATTCTATCTCCTAGGAAATAACGAAGACTATGTTTAAAGAATGAGAAGTGGTATCATATTAATATTACATACATCTACTCGCATATTCTGTTTTAAAACAACAATCTCTTAGAATCACTTGCTTCTGAATGTCCCTTGTTCAAACTATGGATAAGTAAGTCAAAGGGCGTAAATTCCACTTCTTGATAATTTAAACGGTTTATTTGATTAACTTTTCATGATAATCTAAACTTTAAAAAGAAAAATCAAACTTTCATCTCATCATTGGTTCCTAGAAAATCTCTAATGAATAAGGGCATATTGGTATCGAGTGAGGCCTAAGCGGCCGTTCCATTTTCATTTGTTATTATCATCCTTTAGATTAAAGCCTCAAGAGACAAAATTGCATGCATTTGTTGTTAAAATCACCACTTGTCCCAAAAGCTTAAGCATAAAATAGATTTATTTATATATTTTATATTTTCTTACATTTGTTACTCAGTTTGACATCTCAAACTCACCCATGCATAAAATCTGCTATTGAACTACCTAATGCAAAGAAAATTACTGCTCGCTCTTGTAGAAAAGAGATTGAGTTCGGTATTGTACTACTTGCGAAAATTGTGGCATCTTGTTGATTGACCCCTAGAGAGCTTATACCTAATTGCATTTTGTGGGGATACAACCATGCTACCTTTCCTTAATAATGCTTTACTCAAAAGTTTCTGTGTCTAGAAAAGTTTCATGCATTGTATAAGAAAATATAAAATATATAAATAAATCTACCTCATCCTATCAGCTTAAGCTTTTAAGACAATGATGATTTTAACATAGTATCAGAGCCTAATTAAGCTTTTAGGACAAGTAGTGATTTTAACGCACTGTAGCAAAAAAAAAAAAAAGTTTCATGCATGCCATAATTTAGCTTTGGTTTGATTGCTTGAATCTATAGGGATGGTTGTACTCACCAGATAAGACAGGTTGGATGCCATTGAGGATAAGGGTGAGAGCTAGCAAAGGGGTGAGTTCGGAAACAGCATGGGCCACCGTCTCTCCTTCTGTAAAGATATAGCTGAGGTAGTCACGAAGGCAGAGGATGACCACGGCTATGATCACTGTTATTATAGAAGACACAATCGTCACCACCACAACCGAGAATGCGGCCGACTTTGGATTGCCAGCTCCGAGCTCATTGCTCACTCGCACACTGTATGAGTTCCAAACTAAATCAGTCATTTACCAAAAAGATAATTGAAGATCTGATTCTTTATGACAGCCTCCTTTTTTCTATGTAATTAGTTTGCTGTCTAGTGATACAGTGTTTTCAATTATCGAGGTAAGGGGGGTGCCATCAAAGGCAGCTTCAGTAGGTTCACATTCCGCATTAATTTGATTTCAGTTCAGTTAATTTTTTTTTTTGTATAAAAAAACTTCTGAAGTTAATGCAGAAACATTGCCAAAAAATGAGGGCAATGAATAATAAAAGAAGGGTAGTAAAATGGAATGGTTATTTACTGTAGATGAAAGTAGTAAAACATTTTTGAACCTTGATGTACATGTGTGAGCTATTTTACACGTAATCGCTGAATGATGAGACTAAGACTCGTAATTTGTTTACTTGTCAATTATGCTGGTATGACTATTAAACGGTCGACTTTCTCACAGGTGGAGGAACATAGGACAAAAAAAGACAAGCAATAGTTGGTGTCGCTAAGCGTAAAGTTGCTATCGACGTTATTTTCTTGTCTTATGGGTCAAAACGACATTGCAACCACGTTAATTCTACTGGTTAAAAGAAATAAATACATAATAGACCAAAAAACAAGTGGACAAATGTTAACGTTGGTCCCAATCGCATATCTTTGTTGAATACATATATACATACATATTCATATATATATATATATATATATATATATATATATATATATATATATATATATATATAGAGAGAGAGAGAGAGAGAGAGAGAGAGAGAGAGAGATGTGACCTGGCTGCAGCATTGAACCCAACGGAGATCATGAACACCCACCCAGAGATTGTCATGCTGCATCCACAAATAAACAAACAGCTTAAAACGAAGCTCATTTACAATATAACACTTACAAATGGCATCAGTCAAGAGTTAACATCTCTTATTATATATACTATTAAGAAGTCAGTTTTATTTTATTGCAAAGTCTTGAACTGCCACATGGTTGTTTGATTTGAACCCTGTCGTCCTCACAGCAGCCTTAAGATCCTTGGATCCCATAACTTGCTCCATGTGAAGGACAGGCACTGCTACAAAAAAATAAAAGAAAGCGGTCTAGGTTTTATTAAACTGGCCCTACAAATAAATAAATAACAAGAAAAATCTCCAACCATCTAGTACTCCAAACACTATCCCCAAGGTGCAGTTCCTTTTACCACATGCACAGAAGAAGGCCAATGGCTGATGAGTGAG
Organism: Phoenix dactylifera; assembly: GCF_051530095.1. Lineage (NCBI taxonomy): Eukaryota > Viridiplantae > Streptophyta > Magnoliopsida > Arecales > Arecaceae > Phoenix > Phoenix dactylifera. The sequence continues at coordinate 36,011,398 of NC_143190.1, read as the reverse complement.
ATGAAATCATCCAGGAATAAAAGCTGCAATAGTTGGAAGGAATAAAAGCTGCAATAGCTTTGAAAGGTGCACTTCCTTTTGCCACATGCACAGAAGGAGACCAAATCGATCACTCCTACCAAGTGCCGGAATCCCATTTTCCAACCAACCCCATCAGATAGCGTGAGATTTTTCCTGTTAACGCCCATCATTTAATTTGGTTCTTTTCAGCGTGGAAGAACCAATGGCCCAGGGAATTTATGGCGGTCACCGCCTGATGAGAGAGATGAAATCACCCGGAAAAGTTGCAAAAGCTGGCTGTGAGCCTGTGACTTGTTTTTACTCGCCACAGCCATGCCGTGCCTGGTGCAGCGTGTGTCGGTGAAACTTCCAATGAAAAAGTTACAATGGCTCGACTTGGACCTAAAGATCAGAGGGTTCTTACCACACGGACAGAGAATCAAGGGCCAACTGGGGGTGTTCCAATAGGCCGGCGATGAGCACCAAGATCTGGAAGTACCAGGTCTCCAGGCAGAGCATCACCGCCGACGCGGTAGAGAGCTTCAGAAACTCCGGCAGGCCGGAGAAGGCCTGTAAGCTGAATCCGGTCCAAGTGAACCGGCACTTCTGGCTCGTGACTATGTACACAAACTGGGCGATGACCACGATCCACCAGCTCAAGCTGAGCACCAGGGATGCCCCCAGGAGGCCCATCCCCAGCTTGTAGACCGCCAGATAGCTCAGCAGCAGGTGCGCCACCACCGTCGCCGTCGATATGTAGGCGCTCGGCGCCACGATGCTCTGCGCCTGCAAGAACTTCTGGATCGGAAAGTTCGCGGCGTATGCAAATATCTGCGGGATCAGCCCATAGACGAAGACGGCTGCGGCTTTGGCGATCTCCGGCGACTCTCCCAACAACACCAATAGCGGCCGGGAGAAGGCGTAGATCACTGCGAGCGGCACGCCGGTCGCCATCAACAGTATCGTCGACCGCTGAAGGTATATTCCGAGCATCTCGTACTTGTGGGCGCCGTACGCCTGCCCGCACAGCGTCTCCACGGCGCTCCCCATGCCCAGCTGTACACGGCATATGCGGACGTTTTGTCAGTGGTGCAATTACGAAATGGGATTGGCTATGGATCACGGTCACGAGCAACTTTTTTTTGGATTTTCGTAAGTTGGGGCCACATGTTCATCATGAGGGTTTCTTTTTCTTCTTTTTTTTTAACCATTCATGATCACGAGGAAAGCGAAGAAAGCCACATGTTCATCATGAGGGTTCCTTTTTTGAATGACGAGGAAAGTAACAAATGCTTAGATTTACGGTCGAATGAATTACGTACCATGAGGCCGTAGGCGAAGACTTGGATGCCGGTGTTGCCGAGGGAGGCGGCGGCGAGCTCGAGGTTGCCGAGGTGGCCGGAGAAGATCTGGGTGGACATGGACATGACGTAGTTGAGCATGTAGACGATCACGGCCGGGGCGGCGAGGTGGATGAGCAGCTTCATCTCGATGATGGTGGCGAGCTGGAGGCGGCGGGCCCACGAGAGCGAGGTGTCGGTGAGGATGCTCTCGAGCCGGCCGCTCGATCCGTGGGGATCATCCATGTCGGCAGCCATTGGCGATGACGACGGGAGGGGTTGGTCGTCGTCTGAGGGCCCAAGGAGTGGGGTTCTGAGTTTTTCTGGGGAGGCAGCAGGGTCCATGAGCTTGGGGAGGAATCAGGAATGGGATGGGCAAGATGACCGCAAGAAGGAGAAGATGGAGGAGGCCTCCAGGGGGGTAATTAAGATATATATGGAAGGAGCCGTGGTCTAAACGTGAGATTTGGGATAGGGAGGAGGGCTAGATTTTTGGAAGTATCTTGTTTGGTTCCGCTTGTATTCTGCGATCTGGGGTATCAAATTTGTCTTTTGAGACTCATCATTGCAACTTGTTCTAACCAATCCTGCAATCCTTAGCTGTAGGAGATGACTGTCAAATTCCACTTAGAGATGGACACTTTGCGCATAGTTGAAGTTTTTTTACAATAATAGGGGACATAAATGTTAATTTCGTTGGGAATTTTAAGTAAAAGGTTACGGCTGGAGTTGAAGATAAGGCTTCTCCTTTGTGTTTTGGCGTGTTTTGGTGGGCTTGGATTTCTGATGTGGCTTGTATCACTCCATGCGTTGGGCGAGGGTTGCTGTCACCTCCCGGTGATTAAGCACCAAGGGATGCCCGCTCATGGATGAGCTGTCGAAGGACCTTCACTGCGTGGAGATGTATGTGGGCCAAAAGGCCTTTCCCTCCTGTGGAAAGGTTGCACAGCAGAATCCGTATGGTATATTCTTGATCTCATATTAACTGTATTAGGTAAGTTTTGAACGCTTTAATAGGATAAAAAAAAATTAAATAATATATTTTTGGCCATTTTTTTAATAAAATTCTAAATTATTATAAAATAGTATTGAAACAGATCCGATATATGATATATACAAACTAAGGGATACTCTAATACAGATATATTTGGATTGGTTATGGTGTTTTTATGATTATATTTGAATGAGTTTAGATCCTCAGCCTGACGAGAATGCTAGTGCTTAAACTGGAAAATAATATAAGGATCCATGCAGACGTGTGTTTAGTCCTATATAGATATATTTGTGAAATTTTTTTAAGCATATGCAAATTATATTTCGAGCGGCCTTGGCACTTTTTTAAATAGTTTTTCTTATCGCGAAAATAAAAATATGGGAACATTTGACTTCTAAAATTGTAAAAAAGTAAGATATGTCCGCTAAATTGATTGTGTTAGGTTTTGTTCCATTTTCAAGTATTTAAATTTTAATTAAAATATTTAAATATTGAAAAATATTTTTTTTCTCATTAATAAAGTAAAGTAATGAGTCCATAATTTTAATCTAATAAAAAATAAAAAAACAAAAGTTGTTATTTTGTTTTTCAAATATCCCTCACTCTATTTGAACTTTAATCATACGTATAAAAGTTTATTCCACTGAATTAGTCTGAATAAAACTGAAAATATTAGCTATGTACACATCTATCTAAACGTTAAGATTCTCATTATTAAAAATTTAATCCTTATTTCTTGATTCTAATAGCGAATAGCCACCTAACATTTGATCATTGGCTCATATTTTTTGTGCACAAAAGAGAAATATCTGAAAACAAATCAGATATCATTCTACATAAAATAAAAATTCAAATAAATTTTTTTTGGTAAATAAAAATATATTTTTCATAAATATAATCAAAGATGAAAAAAAAACGAATGGAACTTCAACGGTTTGGTTGGTCCGGTGAAAATAAATAAATAAATAAAGTGGTCGGATTGGTAAGTTTTTAAAGGACCAGCGAGGTGGTAGGTGAGCGGAGATGGTAGGTGAGCGGACCTGTGGCGGCAGAATCTAAGGCTCGGGTCGCGAGGTTTCCAGAATTGTATATGAATTTGTGTCAGTTAAATTGGCGGGAGTTCGATGAATCAATGCCACACTACGGCGAATACCGTCACCGCTGCCATCAGCATGGCTGTCGTTTTAACCTAAAACGACCCTCCAACCCAGAGTGGCATCTCAATTGGCCGGGCATGGACGTTTGTATATGAATGTATTGATTTACAAATCACAGCAAGATACTTTTAGCAATTACTCGTATTAATCCAAAATCTCAGATATAGATGTACTCATGCTTCGAATCTATTATCTGGCTGTCCACTTAACACGGCTACATGAACTCTAAAGTGATGCCCTAAAAATTACGCAAAATTTAAGATGAACAATTTTTAATAATTTCAGGCTTTATAACTAATGGGGGCTAGAGTTTACTAGTTTCTGATGAAGGAGTTACAATCGGACTCCTTCGAGTTAAATAGGGAAGCTGAGGGCTGTCTAGGCAGGCCTTCGGCACGCCTGGCTTGAGTTACGAGCCAGGTCAGTTATTCTGAATGGTGACTCGGCCACGGTCATCAGTTGGATATAGAGGATCTAAGGGGTGCCGGATTGGGTGGCCTTTCAAGCAATGACGAGGAATGGAGGGACCTTTCAGGCCAAGCATATATTTCGTGAAGCAATGGAGCTTCGGATTGGATGACCGCCTATGTGGCCAGCTATGCGGGTGGTACCCTGTGGGCTGGAGATAGAAAGTTGCTCCGGTCACTTCGAGATATGCTATTTTCTGATTTTATTGGGTGTATTCGTTCTCGCCAGGCATGAGTTACCCGTTCTAGCAAAAAAAAAAAAAAAATTGGGGAGGCGAAGGTATTTCCTTTTTTTTTTTGTTTTTTTGGGCCTATTTAATTATGAGCAGGGCCTCATAGAGATAGATATCCCGGTTTGTGATGGTGCATATATTTCTAATTATATTTATGTGATTAGTTGATAGATTAGCTTTTGTGATAAATTTTTCTAGTACAATAATCTGTAATAACATTATATTTTCAACTATTGTAAGATTTCGAACTAAAGTCTATTATTCAAACCATGTTTTTAATAGCAGCAGCTCGTTGTTTGATCCACACTAATCTTTCATGGTGTGGGAGACTATGAAGAGCTGACTAATACCACCAATATGTGCCAAAGAAAATATGAAAAGTTGAAAACTATAATAATTATATCCTAATTTATTTAAACATCAAGAAAAAGTGACAGCTACAGATATCTAATACGAAACCATATAAATCATAACAAGATATAGATAATAATAATATGACTTGCATCCATTTGACTTGGGGCATATATGAACTAGAATATCTGATTGATGTTAATTATTATTCATAAAAAAGTTGATATGAGTGTTGATAATATTAATATCTAATCCATTTTCTCGACATGATTTCAGACATAGCTCTTAAAAGCAGAGATCAGGCCATATGTCAATCATGGGCCAAAATTATATCACATCATGTTGCATTAACCAAGAAATTGGACCACCGGGTAAACAAAGCGTTCCCTTCCCCACAACCAAACTAGATCTAATCTCTACTCTCTTTTTTTTTCTTCTTTTTCTTTTTTTTTCCTTAGGCAAGGGAAGAGGGGGTAGGAGAACCTCACCCGCATAGCAATCTCCACTTTTTCCTTAGGCAAGGGAAGAGGGGATACTGGAGAGTATTCGATACGGGTAGAACATTTTTTACTCATACCCTCTTTACTCGTGAGGAGCTACACCAACGTGGTAATCTTTTCACGTGTGAGTACGTCACACTAGCACCACCTAAGTATCGACAAATCAGATAGCGACTTCACCGAACAAAGCAGCTGGGGAGCATTTGATCTCCATATTTAATCGACGATGTGCATTACGAATCTGGGCCACTCCAGTAGAATCAAAGCTCTATTTCCACCATGCTACCACCGTAGTGGTTCTAATCTCCACGTCTGAAAGAAAAATTTCAGAGCACGTGTGAGCACTGGATTGCCCATCTTCATGTTATTTTATTCCTAAATTATCGTTCTATCTCTCTCATGACTCCATTTCTTTTATTGGTCGTACTCACACCAACGTCCAGGTTTGATATGTAATCGAATTTCTTCTAGGTGTCGAAGGAACAGTGTGATGAATGCAAAGATGCAATACAAGATATACAACAAATTCTAGTTTAGTAAATTTTAAATCGGATTCTTTTGTTTGTTATGAGCCAAGTTTTTGGCATCAAATTGTAGTTTCTATTGATATGTTTTTATTTTGTTGAGTGTAAGTTTAAGAAAGGAAGCTTTGTAGGAAGGGAAAAGCATAAAAAGAAGGGCGGCACGGGGGGCCTTAGGTTATATTTTTCGCATGGAAGGATAATTGATATTTTTTTCAAGATACCAAGCATTGCAATAACTTTGCACATATCTGAAAGCAGTTTAAGTTTTATATATATCTCAAAGTGGTCTTTGTACAATCCAACAGTTGACATAAAAGAAAGTGAATTAATTTGTTAACTAGTTGGCCTCAAAAGAAAATAAAACAAAATTAATATTTTGTTTGACATTTTTGTTGATGGACAAGTTTGGCCTTGGCATTTTGGCTAGCAAAGAACCCTCATGCTTCAGTACTTTTCCCCCCTTTTTTTCTTTTTTTTGTGGTTGGGAGAGGAGGGTGACTAGGGGACACATAAACATGGATGAGTCCCATATGTCGGGTAGATGAATGATGATGACCCAACGATCTGGAAGCTATCATTTTGACAACTATTTTGGAATCCCCTCCACTCATAACCACGACGGTGTATGCGGAGGGATAATAGTCTCATATTGAATAGATTAAGAATTTTTGTGATGCTTATATATTCTTCTGCCTATCTATGAACATCCGAGTATTAGATAGAAATTTAACATAATATCTAATTCTGTGGTGTTTATATACTCTTGAGTCCATCTATCTAAACACCAAATTCAAGGCTGAAATGGGCCTATCTTCCAATAAATCCAAGGCAGGAGTATCAAAACTTAGAGGAATGCATTGCAGATGACGTGCCCAATAATTAAGCCGGGAGATCAATTTTGCCACCTATCTCGAGCTCTTGGTTTTGGCAAAGCCATTGCACCATCAACTATCATACCAGAATATAATTGCATGCGACGTGATGCTTAGCTACCAGCAATGGTGTGATGGGTCCAATTTCTTGAGCTAGGGAATGCTAAACCAGTGGGCCAATAGAAGAAATTTGCATCCTATGTTATCAAGTTAGAAGAATTATGATCATTAGGACAAATCAAGTCTGTTTTTTTTTCCCTGAGAGATTGAGTGAAGTTTTGTTGAAGGTGGAATCTTTCTTTCTTATCTATGGTGGATGTTACGTAAGTTGAAAACCAAGGGAAATGTAGAGGTGAAGCAAATCGAAAATGCCAATAATATTTACCATTGACCATCTGATAATGTTTGCCACTATATAAAAATAAGGAAAAAAATTATTACGGTAAGTTTATTATAAATGGGACTTGTATGATATCGATTTCCAAGGGTCCTCTTTCTTCTTAAATCAAAATAATAATAAAAATTCTTTCCTTAAGAACAAATTAAGCCATCCGTTTTCATGCAACGTGCAAAGTATGTGCGAAGATCTAGTCTTCTGGACTGCAACCCCATTCATTTGCCATCAGCTTAAACGCTTTCAACTTTCAGCAGGGGCCCAATATTTTGTGAACCTTCGGAAGGATAATGATATGCCTGGTTTTGGCCTTTAACAACAAATGACACGAGCGACTTCATAGCATGGCCTTCCCCATTATTCAGGAGATATACAGATGGAAAAAAACATCCTTTTAGAGGATAACTCGGCTACTGTGATTAGTTGGATCTGTAGGCAGACTATGGCTACAGACAGATACCTCTTGCTCCATAACGTGGCAGTGTACGAGGGATTGTACCACTTTTAGGATGAAACTTATCTACCACGAGGCAAATAAAGTTGCGAATTGGGTGGTATTTTTTGTTGCCGATCACTTGGCGAAATTCTGTGGATAGGTGGTATGGCCTTGAAAAATATTTTATTTTCTAATGTACTCATGCTAGGTTTGTGTGATTCATCCGTCCTATCATAAAAAAAATACCCGAAGACTTCTAAGCAAGAGATGGGCATAATAGAGGAGCATAAGAGAATCACATATTTGTGACTTTGTATAAATGTTTCTGATGAGTTCAAGCATGCTAGCAAATCTAAGAAGAAAAAATTTGCTACCCCTAGGCTGCATGTCATGTTAGGAGTTATGATAGCAAGGCACATCTAATGATCAGCCTATAGACCAAGTGTATGATTAGAGGGCATATTTATGATCTTCGCTGCCTTCACCTTATTTGGATTCAAATTCACAATTCAGAATTTGTTCTTTCTTGGCAAATTGGTTTTAGTGCAGAAATATCAAAAACTTAGACGTCACAGTTTATCTTAATTCACAAGATACAAGTTTATAAATTGGTTTAGGTTAGAGTTGATCATAGGCCGGTCCTCGAGCCTAAATTTTATTCATTTTTAGTAGGGCTTCGAGTTAAATTTAAAAATTGATATTTTCTATGCCCAAGCTCGACTCATGATCGGCTCTAGTTCAGAGTTATTATGATATATGAGGTAAATAAAGTAGAAACAATTTTAAGAGAGGATGTGCATTAGGTAGTTTACTATCTTTTAGGAATCAATTGAGGAAAAATCCTTACATAAAATGTTTGAAACTATTAATATAAATTTACTAGATTTTGATAATTTCCTACATTTGAATTTAGGCTCGATTAAACTTTGATAAAATAGTAAATAATCCAAGTTCGATCCTGAAATTTAGATTTGAACTGGTTTTAGGCCAAACTTGATCAAACTGAGGTTCAATCAGGCTCGGTCGTCCTAAGAAAGATTGATGAGAACATTATCTTACGCAGGGCACTGTCTACAACATTTATTTGACAGGGGACTCTGTATGAATGTCATTCCTTGGAGTCGGCAAGTGGAGTACCGGGATTTCTTCAAATCAGCACTCGTATAAAACGTTAATATTGCTGCACGAAACAAACTTGCACGCGGTATCTGGTAATACTAAAATGACAGGGAGTTGTATGTCAAAATGTATATTTTCTTAATCTGATTTGGCGATATTGCTAAGAATTCCATATAACCGTTTTGACGTAAAAACCCCTGTATATACTTATATTGCCAAATCTTGTCACGCCCCTGTACGATCCTTCGCGTTTTAAAGTGTCATAAAAAAAAAGAGCCGTTATTATGAATGCCACAAATTCCACGTGGTGTAATTTCTCCTCTTGATGGGTTCCGTGGAGACACATTGCAGAAGTAATCGTAGATTTCACCACCACCACCACTCTCCCCCAATCAAAGGCCGAGGTCGCGACGATGGGAGGTCGCGAGCTGCTCCCTCGCACCTCGTCCCTCCTCGCCGCCCTTCTCCTCCTCTTATGTGAGTCCGCCCCCCGACCCTTTCCTCGTCCTCAACATCTTGCCCTTCTCCTCGCTTCTTTTCCTCTCGATTATTCTTGTTTTCCTCGCTCAAGCCGCCAAGAAACCTCAGATTCTTCTCGCTCTTAGTTTTATTGTTGATTTCTTGGTTTAGCAAGGTGGGAGTTTGCATTTTTTTTTTTTTACGGCATTCTGAATTTAAGCTCGCAATTTGAGTTCTGGGTTGCGGTGTGGCGGTAACCTTTCTTGGTTTTGGATTTCGAAGAGGGTTTTTGGTTTGTTGTGTTGTTTAACGAATTTGTCGTGATTTTCTGAGGGAGATTGGAATTTCTTTCGCAAATTGTGGTGCAAAAACTGGTTCTTGCGAGGGGCTCTTGGTTTTGTGAACTTTCTTGAACCTAGGTTTAGGCTTCGGATTTTTCTTCCCCCCTCTAGAATTGGGGATGCTCAAAATCGGTTCTTGCTGAGAGTTCTTGTTTTTGCGAACTTTCTTGAAGCTAGGTTTGGATTTCGATGATTCTTTCGTTTCCCTGTTTTTTTTATTAAGACTAATTAATTAAAGCACAGAAGTGGTTAATTGACTTTCTTGATGTTTTCCCGTGGTTTGTATTGATATTTTTCGTGGAATTGGTTCTTTGTGTAAGGATCTTCTGACTGTACTTACTTTCACCTTCTTCCTCGTTTTAGATGATGTGTCGCGGTGTTTTCTTTTTATCCAGCTATCTTGATATAAAATGTGATGCAATAGAATGATTGGAATTTTCTGGTTATATACTTTGAGTGGTCTCTTTGCTTTCTAGATGAACCTGGTAGCTGATTCACCAATTCAGTACATTGTTCAGGATAAGGTGCATGGCAATGTCTGAATTTCTGCTTTGGTCTTGATTCACCATGAGCCCACATGCTACTGTAGGAACTTCTACAAGATTTTCTTTGATTTTTAAGCGATGTTTTCCTGGATTTAGAATTATGGATTACAGTTTTTTTTTTCCAGGAGCATAATGGATAATCTTGTTGTCAAGACATCATGTTATAATGATAACAAATGCAAGTAAATTGACAGTTTATTGCCTATGGCTTTCGGTACAACTTTATGCACACTGTTTAAATTGGCAGTAACTACTCATGTCTAGGGTCCCATTACATGCCCATCATATTTGTGATCTAAACCAAAGTTTCCGGTCATAGGGAGGCAAACTTGAGGACATTGTTGAATTGGTGATCTTCGGGAAAATATCTTGTCAATATGGGTAGCAGTGGGTCAGATACAGTTTGAGTCCTGCTCTATCTGTAACCAAATCTAAATTGTGTCTCTAGGGTCTGCACCTGGATATAAATCTGAATTGCAACGGTAGATCCATACCCATAGTGAATCTGGTATAAACTGAAATCAGGGCCATTTATCAGGTAGTTATAAAATATCTTTTTCAGCTGTTTTAGAGTCTATCCCAACAGTCAATTACCCTTAAGTATTTGAATCAACTAAAAGCTGTTGAAGTTTGAGCAAGGATTCAACAAATCAGGTATTTGAAGTACTAAACCTATGACAAAGAGAAAATACTGCTGTACAGGGGCAACAACAATGCATTTCACATTTAACCCCTTTTATAAAGGGATCAGATTAGCAAATTTTCTGGTTTTTGACAAGTTCTGCATAACCAATCTGTTTCACGAAAACATTGAACATTAGATTGGCAGGATCATGCCAAAAAACCTGTTTTGCACCATTTCTGTAGGAAATATTGTGGAGTGATAAGTGTATATGTAATATGTAAGTTATACCATACTAATTTGATGTAACTGATGAAATGCAGGTCTGCTAGTAGGCATTCTGTTAGTTTGGCGGCATAATTTCAATATTCAACATTTAATTCTGGAATTCTATTTTAATGCATTTTGATTTTTTAACGTGAGCTTTTTTAAATCAGATTCTTGTTGCCTCTTCCATCTTTATACTTGGAAGACTTAAAGACAACCCTTGGTCCAGCTCATTTTACTTCATTTTAACATTTACCTGACATGCTTCAATTAGGTACTGTGTTTTAATGTTGCATAACTTTTTGCTTCTCTCTCTCTCTCTCTCTCTCTCTCTCTCTCTCTCTCTCTCTTTCTTCTCATACAACCAATCTGTCTGCATTGCCATTCAGGTTTGCAAGAATTCTGCTGCAAATTGGATGATGTAATAGTTCGTGGCTTTCCACTGCACAGTACTCCTCAACCATTCATTCCTTTTCTTGCACCTTCGCCAATGACACCATTTTTCAACAATAGCACACCAAAGCTATCAGGTTTTGCAGCTTAAAGTTATATTATATCTTGCAAAGGCTGAACAAATACCTGGTAAAGCTGCATGAACTGCATTCCATGGTACTTCTTTCTTGTAGGACGATGTACATTAAACTTCTCTGCTGTTGACAGCTTGATAAGCACAACTGCTGTTGATTGCTTGGCGTCCTTTGCTCCTTTATTAGCCAATGTAATCTGCTGCCCCCAGTTTCAGGCCACGCTGGTCATTCTGATAGGGCAATCAAGTAAAAACACAGGAATGCTTGCCTTAGATTCTACTCATGCAAACTATTGCCTATCAGATTTTCAACGGATCTTAGAAAGTCGGGGTGCCAGTGATGATCTTGAACAAATTTGCTCAATCCACCCATTGAACCTCACTGAAGGTTCTTGCCCTGTCAATGATATCAGTGAGTTTGAGAGTGCTATTGACTCCGCTAAACTCCTGGCTGCCTGTGGGAAAGTTGATGCTGTGAATGAATGTTGCAGCCAGATATGTCAAAATGCTATACGTGAAGCTGCCAGGAAGATTGCTTTGAGAGATGGTGGTTTGACCAGTATGGATATTACTGATAACTTGCATGAGCACTATTCTAGAATCGATGGTTGCAGAAGTATTGTCCTCAGATGGTTATCCAGTAGACTCGATCCTTTATCTGCAAAGCATGTACTTAGACAGATATCCAACTGCAATGTTAATGAAGGTAGCTAGAAAAGAAACCTTTATCTGTGATGCTATTCTTAAATATAGTGCTCGAGAAATCTTTAATTAGCTCAGTACTAGTTGTATTTAATGTGCTTCATGATATGCATCTATTACTTTTGATCTTTATTTTGGTTTTTTTTTTTAAAGAGTCTTCTCAGTTGAGGTCAAGTGGATTAACTAGATTGACCTTAGATTAATCGCCAAAGTTGTAGTTAGATAAAATTAACACAACTGCCTGAAAGGTAGTAAAAGATGGTCATATGGTTGACTGGAGTTGTTCAAAGAGTTATGTAAAGAGCATAGTTCACTGTCTTTAAACCATTCTATAGCTGATCTTCTTTATAAATTGGATGGTTGCTACTAATGGATACAAGTAATGTTTCATTGATTCATAATATATATGAATCCTTACTTGTCATCTGCTCCTATGAAGGGTATATCAAAGCTTGCTAAGAAAAGGGAGGCCTAGTTCTCGAGGTTCTCGCCATTGTGGAGTTTAAGGAGAGTTAGATGCATGTAGCTTACTCTGAGTGCAGAGAGAACTAATATCTAGCTGATTTATATGATTCTTTTTAGACTAATGAACTTATTAGGATATCGTAGTTTAGTTCTGTGAATACTTAAGCACAAGTCAAAAACTGACCAATTTGCTCCCGTTTTAGACTTAGATCATTTAACTAGGAGATTCTTTTTTTTTCTTTTTTAGTTTAAGGAGAAGTTAGACAAAAGGTCTAACAGGTGCTACTAGTGGATTCATTTAGTCCCACTTCGCACTTGTTGGCATGTGACTTGGCGATAAAGCAGCTGTAAGCTGAATGACTGGTCATTGATACAACACTTATGTATCTTATGTCACACATGAAAACGATGGTTAATGAACGAGTAAGCATAGACTTGTTTTGGATCTCTCTCTCTCTCTCTCTGTATATATATATGTATATATATATATATATGTATATATATGTGTATATATATATATATATGTATATATATGTATATATATGTATATATATGTATATGTATATACATATATATATACATCATTGCGTACAAGATTTAGAGAGTCCTCACTTTTAACCTTTCTAAACAGGTTGAATAAAGGCAATCTTGTCTCAGTGATTTAAATATCATGGTTGTACAGTTATTCTTCTTTATCCACTCCCAAGTTATTAATCATTATCTTATGAATGACACTTCGCATCCTGCATTTCCTTTTTCATATTTTTCTGGCTGACCTATCATTGGAACTTGTTTTGTCGAATGTGTACCTTCAGTACTGCCTGCCTTTTTTTGCATTTGATAAAACCTATTCCAGGTAATACTGGACTTGCCAAAAACCTGGAGAATGCTTAATTAATTGTACTGCTAAACTTTTTCATTTTTGAGTTAATTTTATACTTGTATATGGTGCTTACTATATTGCTGTTTTCGAACTTGATCATTGCTTATTCTGTTGATTTTTGCGTATTATTCCACTAACTGCTTCTCTATTGTATTTTAAGAATCTTGGGATCTCGCCCTTGTTGTTTTTCTTTTAATTTATCTTTGTATAACATCAAATATGTTTATTTAGCTTCAATAATCTCACCAATAATTGTGTTTATTGCTGCAGCATGTCCTTTAGTTTTTCCAGATACCACAAAAGTTGCAGAGTATTGTGGGAATAGGATTAAGAACCATAATGCATGCTGCAATGCAATGGATAATTATGTATCTCACTTGCAAAAGCAAAGTTTCATAACCAATTTACAAGCATTGGATTGTGCTTCATTGCTTGGTCTGAAGTTGCAAAAAATGAATGTTACCACAAACATCTATAGCCTCTGTCAGATAACTCTCAAAGATTTTTCTCTACAAGGTTAGTTGTAAGAAACTTTCAGCTATTATGCTGCAAGCTGATTTTCCTAAATAGCATATCCAACATGAGAAGTGGTGATATAAGAAACCGCTAAATGTTGTACATCTGGATTATTTTTCTGCTTCACTTAATTGACATACTAACAGAAATTTATGTTGTTTTTATGTGGCTGTGGTCGTTTGGTCAAATGGTGAACCAGTTGGATCTCAAGGTAGTATTATCTAAACCCTAATTATGCTTTTCTCTTTTCCCTCCAATATGAATCATGATCTAGTGATTTGCTTGTTACGAACTTAGCCATAGTTAGCATTAAACAGCAATTTTAGCATAACTCTTATGCATGAAATAATTCAACCGTTAACTCAGGACATGTATGGTGATTAGCGCCGTTTAACCAGATTAATTTATATCTTGCTTTTGTCTTCTCATTTTTGCTAATTAAGCTGGATCAAGTACATCACTTTACCAATGTGCATATGGTCTTTGAACTATTGGAAAGCAGAGACTGAGGGAACACCTTTTCTTCTGTCTGCATGTGGTGGATAAAAACTTGTAGCATTACTGTGTTTATCGCTGCAAATAAACTGATCTTTGAACTGCTTAGGCTTGGCTCATTATATGAAAGGGGTATTAAAACTTGAGCTGGGCTTAGTAGCAAAAGTTTAACCTTGACTCTTTCTTCATTGAATGAGCCTGAGCTTCCTAGAGTGTTCAAACTGGGCTCCTAACATAGTTGAGCGCTCCAGCTTGGCTTGTTTAAAAACTGTGCAAGCTCCATGTGAGCCTGTTCTCAATCCCAGCCTGAGCTTTTCATGAACATGTTGGTTCGTCTGCAACTGTAACTGTGTATCTAAATGTAAAACTAAAAATACTTTAACATGAACAGTCGGTTCATTTGCAGTCATGACCATTTATCTAAAATTACTTCTTTTTTTCTATAAGAAAAACTTTAATGATATGAACTATTGCACATCCACCTGTTGTCCCCTATGACTGAAAACCAACATGTTCCCTTTTCCTTTCAACTTTCATTCTTCTGAGACAGTCATAGTGAAGATAACTGAGTAAAGCTTTCTTAAAAACTAATATTTAGGAGATGCTCTTAAGAAATCTTTCATATTTGTCTTAGAGTAGTTATGTGAACTAATTGTAATGGTTACCTTCCCATTTCAAGAAATGTACTTATTGTTTAATAAACATTGGTAGAGCTTTCCACTAGAATAAAAAGAAGCACCAATTTTCTTTTGGTGGTTTTTTGACATTTTAATTTTGAGCTTGAACTTTCTGTTCAGCATAAGGTTGTTACTTTGTTTTAAAGCTAAATCATTGTTAGAGGCAAAACAACCATTATGGTATAGATCATTTTCGATCTATTCGAACAATCCTTTTTGCATATCAAGCTATGCAGATAGAATAAACTAAAGCCTTTAGGTAATCCCATCTGGAAAGATAAAGTTCTTTATCATGAAGTTGTATTTTCATAATTGTTATTAGAACTGTTGATACTGCTTGCCAAATATATTACTTTGTTCTTTCAATTTTTGCTCCAGAGTCTGGATGCCTCCTTCCAAGCTTGCCATCAGATGCAATGTTTGACCCTTCTTCTGGAATCAGCTTCACGTGTGATCTGAACGACAATATTGCGGCTCCTTGGCCCTCTGCACCTGAAGCTCCAACATCTTCATGCAACAAATGTATGTCCATGATCCATATAAATACCTGATTTTCTTCTTCCTTTTCCCCTATTTATCTTTGCCTTGGATCGTGAAATGTGCACCAAAATTTGCAGTTTTGATACAGAAAAGATTTAAGTTCTTATATTTTGTTTCATTTAGGGTGGTTTGTAAAGAGTTTATTTGGTAGCATTAGATGCAACTTTAAAATATCAAATGACCATACCATAACCTCCTAGAAGACTGCGAATACCCTTGTAATTTAATGTACTTGTAACCTGTAACTTGTAATTTTTTTTCATGCATATCTTCTTGAATTAAAGCGTGGAGCTATGATGCAGTTGACATGGGTTGTCACTTGGTTGCACACACGGAAATCCGGGATGACATTCCTAAAATCTAGATATGACAGACAACTTGGTCATATATATATACACACATACATATATACATTTTTTTGTCGGTAATCTGTACATGTATATTAGTTATTTATGGGTTAGATAATAAGTCAAGTTGGTTTTTCTATTGTAGAATGGAAAAGACATATACAAAAACTTATCTTTTACCTAAATCAAGTTATTTAATAGGTTTTATGAATTATCACTTGTGAGTGCAATAGGGCCAGCATCCTTATGCGCTCGCTATGATGCCTTGCTAATAGTAGCTGGAGCACTGTTTGTTTAAGTTTTTATGATGTTTTCTTCTTTAAGTACCATACATCCTTGGCACTCTGCATCTGAACATCCAAAATTTTTCTGCAACAAGTGTATGTCCATGATCCATATAGATGTCTGTTTTACTTGTTTCTTCTTGTTTTCCCTCCCATCTTTGCTTGAGTTGTGAATGTGCACCAAAATATGCAGTTTTATTCCATAAAAGACTTCGTGGGCTTATTTGTCCATTGCAGTTTCATTTAGTAAGTGACACGAGTGTATTTAGCAACATGAGATGCAACTTTAAAATATTAGATGACCATGCCATATGCTCCTAAAGCACTGCTAATACCCCTGTGATTTTATGAAATACCTGGAACCTGTAACTGGAAAAAAATTTTTCAGCACGTATCTTCTTGAATTAAAGAACGGAGATATGATGCAGTTGACATGGGAAATGGGGTCACTTGGCGGACAAATATGGTATCCAGCATGACTTTGCTAAATCTAGATAAGATATACGGCATGGTCATAGATGTATATATGTATAAACATGTTTTTTTTTGTCAATAATCTGTACATGCATATTAGTTATGTGTGTCATATGAAAAGTAAGTTGCCTTTACCTATTGTAGACTGAAAAAGGTAAATATAAAAACTTCACATTTCGCCTAGATCATGTTATTTAATAGGTTTATTAATTTTAACTAGTGGGCGCAATAGGGCCAGCATCCTTTTGTTCTTGCTGTGATGCATTGCTATCAGCAGCTGAAGCACTGTTTGTTTAAGTTTCCTTGAAACTTTCTTCTCTAAATACCACATCGCAATAATTTGACAATGATATTTAGCAAGTGCTTCCACTTGAAAACATATATAGATTGTTTATCTACTCAAGATTTGCCAAAACCATGTGTTACTTTTTTTTCTGAAATATCTCCAGATTTAGGTTAAACAAAATGAATCATTTAGATCTAAATGTTAAACATTTCTTTTGGAATGAACCTCTAAAGGTTGTCATTGTCGTAGAAATGAAATCTCACTGTTATGTATCTTTTCTATTTTAAGAATATGATCTTTGATTTTTTATTATTTTTGCCCTTTTAATTGCTATCAAATTTGTACATTTTCTAATGTAAAGCATGTGATAGAAAGTAATGTTGCAATGTTAACACATGCATGCAATGTTTTTGCAAATTGATATTTAGTTCAGCAGAATTTGCTCTAATATAAAATCAGTGCTTTACAGTTAATAAAACTAATTGAATAATTGAGTTCTTGAAGCCACAAATACTTCTTTTCTTGCATATGGAACTCATTCCATCAGTGATAAATTATACGCTCTTGATTTAAAAATCTATTTTTCCTTTTCATTTTGTGTTATGTGTGTAATCTTTGGCATGTTCTCTTTGATTTGTGCAGCTATTAACTTGCCAGAACTTCCAGCTGCAACATCTGCACACATTGGTTAGTATCATGATTGCTGTTCTAAATGCTTTTCTTCACCCACCTTCATACAGCTTACCCCTCCATTGATTTCTGAAGGGGTTATCATGAGGTTCTTCTTTGCTTGAATTTTCATATTTGAATGATGATGCACATTTTAAAATAAATAGCATGACTACAAAAATATGTCCATTTTGAGTTTTTGGAGGTCAAGATGGTCCCACCTTTCTTAGGAGTCAGGATGTGGTTTCCCCCTTTTTTTGCAACAGGCACCTGCAGACATGGTGCCACATATCCAATAATGCATGTTAAGTGGGATTTCGGTCATAAGGCACCTTTCAACTTCTTCCCTCCTATAACATCATTTCTACCATCCTATAGCGCTGCTAGCTGCTATAAGGTGTTACTGGCACTTGATGTCATGAACCCATGATGAAATAAAACCAAAAATGCAAAATAATCAATTTGTCACTTATAAAATTTCTACATTCTAATTATAAAGCTAAAAGAAAAAGCTCTAGCTCATTACACGCACATTAGGTTCTAACTAAAAAATGTCTAGAACAATAAAAGCTCTCACAATTGAGAAATCTTTGTAACTTCATTTCGAATTTACTGAACAATTCTAAAAGTATAATTACAAAAAGCAATTTGGCTAGCCATGAGGTATGACTTGAAAGAACAATATTATTTTCATATCTATCTGTAGATCCTTGATACGTGAGTATTAGATTTATTTCATGAAAATCCTTACTTTCTTGTTTTAAAAGTCCTTTTAATTTTGATACTTAAAACAGAAAAATAGGACACCAAGTCCTATATTAACAACCTGCATCTTAACATGAATGCCCTTTTTTAACAAAAGTTTATAGTTTTAAAGGAAAAGCGATGACATCAATGATATATTTTCAAATAAATCAGGATAGTCTTTCCTGTATTTTGAGGCTTCCCTGAAATTTCCTAATTGGTGGAAATTGTAGCATGTTATACTGACATCTTTTTTTTTTTCAAAGATTTTTATTGGAAGACTAAGAAAAAAAATACATATCTTTCCATATATATATTGAGGATGTATTTCTCCAATGTCCATAGTTGCACCGAGCACCATACTTTTATCTTCTTTAATACACTTAAACACTTAAAATCTGTCATGATCTTAGCTTCAGAGGTGAGGTTGGCGATTTTCTTAGAAATAAAATGAAAGGACAAATGAAAATAATGAAATGAGGAAACTTGTGCAGCCCCATTCTTTTAGGGGTTTTTCATTGGATTCCAGAGGTTTGGTGTCAAGAACTGGTACCTCTAAATGAGGGTCGACTGCAGTTGAAATTTTGAATGATAGTTTAATGGGTTGACACATCATAAAGCCATTAAAGAGGGTTTGAGGGAGGAAGAGTGTGTACGGCTTATTGAAACTTTATATTAAATTTGTTACTCCCATGATATTTGTTCGGAAGTTTTTTTTTTTATAAATGGCAGTAGACCTAATTTCAATTGAATCAACTTATTTTACCTTTTCTTCTAAGAAAGGGGGAAAAGTTTTACCTAACATAAGAGTCAAGCTGGAACTTTTGCAGAATGTAATTTACTAGTTAATGCTCTTATACTGAACAAACATTGTTACAAGACTCATCTAATAATCAACTATTTAATGATCGGTTGGGAACATAAGATATTCATGTGACAAGTTAATAATTATCGTGACTGATGTGCTGAAAACATCAACATGCGCAAATGCAGTGTCTAAAATTATCTTAAGACTGGGTTTCTTTTAGAGCTCTTACCTTGCAACCATGCCTCTCTATGACCCTAAAGAGTGGTATTTCTCTAGTTTTATACTCCATTTTACTTATTTGTATCATTCAATTTTGCTATGTAGAAATTCATCTTGCTTTTAAGGTTCTTATGATGAAAACTGCTTGCGACTTCTTTCTATTGCTTTCAGTAAGTTGGTGATGAATACGGAACCATGGCATTCATTGCTTAATATTTTTTTTCCAGCCACTATGTTTTAGTCAATGACCTTTCTCTTTGTTCAATAATGAAGAGCAACCTTATAAAAAAAAAAAAAACAGAGGAAAAGATGCTTGATTTTTGAGTTAGGTACAATCATGAAAATTATTGCATGATTTATTACCAACAAAAGAACATCAGTTGCAGTGACCATTATAACATTACTAAATGTAATCATGCTTGAAAGGAAAAGGACTCTATAGATGGTTCTGAGTGAAAACAAGACTCTTCAACTTAGTACATAATTAACAAAAAAACTAGACTCAGAGGGGTGGGGCAAGAAGAAGTGGAGGGGTTGGAGTGGCTTGCCACACTTGCTGTGAAAGGGGAGGGGAGAGTGTAGCCTGAGGACTGATGGGTCACTGGGGAACCAAGGGGCAGGATTGAGGGCTGGGGGTGGGGACTGGCGGGGAAACGAGGAGATGGGGGCTAATGATTTGCTAAGAGTAAGGAGGGAGAGGAGGGGTGGGGGGACAATTAAAGTTGATGAAAAGGGGCATACCTAGGGGCATTTTGATGATGACCGGTGTTGTTGGAGTCAAACTGATGCCAAAGACAATAGATGGAAAGAGAGGTTGTGAGTGAGGACCTGAAAAGTGGACCGGAGACATAGCTATGGGGTTAAGGATGAGGAATTAAATATGTTGGACCATTTTAACATATAATAAGATATATTTTACTTACCTGACAAATTTCATATGAGTAAGGGAATATGTATTTTGTTATGCCAGGAAGTTTTGGAAGGTCAGCGATTGGTAATCTTTTTTCTTGAAGTCATATTTTTATATAAATAACAAATTTGATGGTTATTTTTCTTCATGGAGTGGATAAGATATTGGAAATCCCATATCATAGGTGAGATGTTGACGACCTACCATTTGCATTGTGATGTTATCAACTCTTCTTTTGAAGCCAATGAGATGCTAAACGGTGTTCTATCACTCTTTTGTCCTTCGGTTATCAAATCTGGTGTTTCCTTCAGATTTTTGGGGCGCAAAGGAGGCATGTGACAGATCTGGAACTTAATCACCTTACAGCAATCTGGGGATCAAATTTATGAATTTCTGCACAATTCTTGCCATTCATTAGTATAATCTAACAAGGCAGAAGAGCAAGTGCAAGGAGTAATCATGTTAGATGAGTTTCCAATTGGATTTTAGGGTGTAAGACCTTCCATATTAAATAGATAATACTAAATGCAACTTTAGATGAAATTTAAACTGAAAGAGGCTGATGATTAGTGGCAAGATGAGGGCCTCTTGTGATTACTTTTTGTTATCTTGGAATGATTATTATGAAGAGTAAATGAATTGATGAATAAAACTTAATGAACTTATGAAACAGCAGCTCAAACTAAAATGTACCTTTGCTGTGGTATGTGATCGTTGCTAGTAAGGCTTGGTGAATTTTATGGCATTCTTGGAGTTGGAGATGTTGTATATTTAGATAATGTGGTAATAAAGTGGTCCTAGGCTGATGAGCATTGCATAAATGCGAATGTGGAAAGGTTGACATATAGTAAAAGAAACATGCTATTGCTAGAAATTAATATATTGGGGAATTGAACAGAGCAAGTTGGCGTGTTTCTTGCATAGTGCAGGACAAAGGTCCTGAAGTGAAGAGGGGCTTGTTTTGCTGTGGAATGGATGCCATCAAACAAGATCTTGGAGAAAACTAGACGAAGGTAGCGTCGTAGTGAGAAAATGCTAGAAAATTTTGCACTTGCTTGATGTTGAAGCTCTTGGTAGAGAAAACAAATCCCCAGAGTATCCTAAGTAGATGGAATGAAGCTTGTTTGTTATGGTAATGGTCTCCTGATTTGTCATGCATCGATGCTATTCCTTGTGGAAGCAGTTAATCTCCTTAAATTCTCGCTGATGACCCTATCAATTAATATAGAACACCTTAACAATCCTCTTCTTACCTTTAATTATGATGGCACTTTACTTGTCTTGATGCTTTCATTATAGGGGTTCAGGTTAGGTCCGACTGTTCTCAGACCACTTGATGGTCCAAGGACTGCAGGTCCACAGTCGCTATTGGATTATTCGGATATGATGAGATTGTCTGGACGGTGACTGACAAAGGAATGCCCATTAGTTAGGTCCACTTTGATTCTGCCCCTCCTTTCCATCCTGAGTCCCATCTCCTGGTCTCTCTAATCTTCTCAGATTTCTTTGTTGCCTGCACTCCTCCCCCGTCCGCGTGTCCCCTGGCACGCTCATCCTCACAGCTGCCTCCACCATCTTACAGCGCCACCATGCACCCAATCCATGATCCCCTTCTTTGCCTCTGCCATTGCCACCGCTGCCAGGTTCATGCTGGCAATCACTTTGAAGAGGGCAACAAAGGAGCCAGGCCACTTGAGAGCAGCAGAATGGGATTTAGCCAGGTTGGTCCATGCAATGTTGAAGCCTTTGGAGAGGAAGCGTTTCTCATTCACAGTGACGAGGCGGAGTCGCCTGGGAAGGTGGCTGCCTTGGCAAGGTATCGGGTGAGGGTGGATTCGATGAACATGATGAGCTTCATCACGGGGGTTAGGACCTAGGTTGAGAGAGGGGAGGGGGACACGATATCTCATTGTGTCCGAGTAAATCTCCAACGGCGTCCACACTCATTACACTGTCAAGTGGTCCAATGACCATTAGACCTAGCCCGAACCCTAATTATAGGATGCCAATTTTAAGCTTTATTGGGTATAGTTTGGATAAATATGTTATGCGAGTGCAGTTTTTGTGAGGACCTACGTGGGGATATGTTAAGTGGCACAATGGTTATATGCTGGGGAGATATTGGATATTTATATAGAGCCAAGGAATGCGAACAATATCTTTTAGCTATTTTTTTGGATGAGGTCTTGAATTGTTATAAATGGTATTAGTGACTCAGTCCATGGCCCCTATGTGAGTAGGGGACACAACAACATGGACTCTTCTAGGGCTACCGCGAATGGATTTTGGTGTTTGTGATTGGATTCGAGTGGATTTGGACTGTTAGCTTAATGAGGATGCTAAGATTTAAACAAGAGGAGCATACAAGGATCTATGTGGATGTATGTTTAGTTCCTATATTAGTTGTATGATGGAGAAAACTTAGATATTTATATAAAATCATGAAATCTAAATAATATCTTCTAGCTAGCCTTTTTCAGTGAAATCCCGAGTCGTTACAGTTTTAAGGTATTTAGACTGTTGGGATACTGATTCTGCAACTTAAACTTACTAGTTTCTTATTCTGTTGGGTGCAATCTTGTCTAAAGCTGTTTAGGAGCTTAGAACATTAGGTTATTTATTTCCCAATCAAGTTAGCTTTCTATCTTATATGCCTTCTTTCTCAGGTGAAAATGGAAAAGACATAAAGCTTCCTTTAGCTTTCTATCTTATATGCCTTCTTTTTCAGGTGAAAATAGAAAAGACACAAAGCTTCCTTTGTTCATTGCTTTGTTGCTGGTTCTTCAAATGCTTTCGTGATCCTGCGGTAGACATCAGTTTCAATCCTTACTATATTTGAAAGGATGCTGCTACCAAGTAGTTGGGATAAGGCTTCCATCACATCAATGACCAGGGATCTAACCAAAGGCTTTTCCCAACACAATAGACAGCATTCTGGGATACAGGTTTTTTGTTGAAGTTGTAGCAACCATGATTCTTGCAAGCAATATAATAATGCCTTGTAAAGGGAGGGGGAAATTTGTAAATATCTTGAGATCTGTTGTCCCATTTGGAGCTCCTTCATAGAAACTCTTCCTAGAACCTTTGTCTGCAGTTTAATGTAGATTTAGGTCAATCGATACCATCATCTCATCTCTCACAGTGTCCAACTTTTTGGTATTTTGAATGAGAACGCCAGTTATCGTTGATTGTAAGGCGGGGGTGGACGCCTAAAAATAGTACATATCGTAGGCTGTTGCTTGAACGAGCACACCGACGAGAAGAATGTTGACCAGGGAGTTTTAGGGTTGATGCTGAGAGACTTTGCAGTGATATTTAAAAGTAAGGAAAAGAAAAGTAATTCTTTAATATTTTGTAATGTTGCAGTGATATTTTGTGAGATCGGTAAGCGTATTTGATTCATAGGTTAGAAAAAGTTTTTTTTTCTTTTTTTTCAAACAAATGTTTTGATATCTTAATTTGCGCGGTTTGTTAGAAGTCGCGATGTTTCGCAGGTTTTACAAAGGGGACTTTAAACAAAATCCTACCTGTCAAACGCCACCTGCTGATGAGCAATTACATTTCTAGAGTAAATTATCTTCAAAAAAGAAGGGTCATATGGTCACATTTTAAGCAACAAATCGGAGAGTTTTTTCCCACTAGATCGTCTATTAATCTTGTAACGGATAAGAAGGAATGCTCTTGCTAGGTTTTGCTGGAATTCAATCATGTTTTTCTCTTGTTTTACTTCTAAATTAGGAAGCTGAGATGACCCGGCAGGCTTATGAATTTAAGTTGAATGGGGAAATCTGTTTTCTAGAAACCATGTTGCGTATCAGGTGAATTCAATCCCCAGGACGCCTTCCCAGGCAGAAGAATAAGAGCTGAAGATAAGCAGTCAAATTTGTTGAACAGGCTCGACGACGAGAACGATTTCATTTTACATGAGCCTTGAAAATCTTCAAAGAAGATAGCTTAAAACTTATAACTTTGTATTTCTAGAGGATTGGGTCTTGAGTAGCATATCTGCCGTCACCTTTCATAAAATCAGCTGTAATTATTCTCCGACCCATTCAATCATGAAGCTTAGGTTTTAATGATCTAGAACCTCATCTAAAAAAACTAGCTAAAAGATATTATTAACGTTGTCTAGTCGTATATAAGTATTAAAGATTTTCTCGACGAATAATAAATATTAGACTAAATACATACCTTTATGGGTTCTTACATAGTCTTTTTATTTTAAGCCATGGCGTCCTTGCTAGGCTAAGACTTCAAGTCCATTCAAATCTATTCTGAAGCATCACGACCAGTTCGTGGTCAGCCTCGATGGGCTCATGCGGCAATGTTCCTTAGTCCATATAGATTATGGCTGCATCCTCTCTGATACCTTCTGTAACAATTTATGATGCATTTAAAGAGGCTAACCAGAAGCTATTATTTGGATTTTTTAGTTTTGTGTAAGTATGCAAAATCTCCTGACGAATAACCAATGTGGGATTGAATATATACCCACATGGATCCTTACATGGGTTATCCTTGCCTAAGGCTCACCCATGTATGTATCTTTCGATCACCACTGGCATTTTACACGTCAAAGTGTTTTTTTTGGGTTACTCTGTCTAGGTTGGGCCATGTCTAACGTCTTCCCAACAACTCAACTATTGGAGCCTTCCATGTTGATGGAATCCATAGTTTCTGATTACCTGCCTTGTTGCTGTCATGACTATGTTGTATATTATTTAGCATTTGATATGATCTTACGTGTGTGGTTAAGGTGGAGGATTACAATTTGACTTTGGGCAGGTTTCTATCAGGTTTAGATCAGCATTACAAATTTAGTAAACGATGATCTTTGAAATATGTGAGTTTGATGTACACTACATGTGTCATGGCCTAGAAATATAAGCTAATAATTCATAATTATCTTCTTTGGATATGGTGTGAGCTCATTACTCAGCAGACCAAATTTTTTACAGAAAAATGCTTTGGGGTGCTCACAAAGGTCGATAGAAAGTTTATCAAATCCATAATCACTGACTTGGCAAATTCACAACGAACCAATCCACCACGTTTGACAACAAATCCATGAGTTGTGCTAATTTTCCCACCACCTGATATGACTCTTTCCTATAATCTTCAAATGATGTGATGTATTCAAGTTTACTACATAATTATAAAGCATGATTCACCGTACTAGTCCGAACTGAGCTGTATGGAATATACCATACCGTACTGTATCCGATACGGAAGGCGTACCACGACACTCGGTATGCTGAAAAGACTCCATACTGTACCGTACCGATACAGTGCTAGCATGAGATTGGTACAAATCTGGTATCGAGACGGTGAACCTTATTCCAAGATTTCTCTTATATCTGATGTTATTTTATGAACCCATCTTTTGGTCATAAAATTATCTACTATATTTCCATGAATATTGCCTGCTGTAATTGCCTATGGTAACCACGAAACAGGTGCTAAATACAAAACTACCTTATCCACGTCGCATCCTGTACATGGACAAAAGACATGGTTTTGAAGTCTATGATTTTGATAGTTTGGGGATATTGATTTTTTTTTTAATGGATTGCTGTATCCGCTGTCCCACGGGAGGTGCAGTTCAAACTCAAAAGGCGTTCCAGTGTGGTTCATGCTTTCAATAAAGCTTCGAAGGTCATCTTCTACTCAGACACGACATCTTATATATGGATATGAAGAGCATCTAAACGTTTCCTATGAAACTGCTGTTCTATCCCATACGTAAAAAATATCTGAGGATCTTTTTCTTTCATGACTTTTATACGACCAATTAATGAATGGCCAAGTTGATAGCTGTTGTATCGGTCGTCGTGATTGTTACTGAAATAACAGAAAAAGATCAAGAAAAAGGATTTGGTATGTACTACATTTGATTTGAGGGCTGGGTTTTATTTTCATGCATGACCTTGTCAAGCCTGTGAGTTTCATTAAGTAAATTTATTTCGAAGCATGTTGGAAGAATATAATGCAAGTAAATATGAAGATTGCAGCAGTAACTATATTTTTCGGTTGACCTATCAGCATTGTTAATCATATATATTTTTATATATGTTAACATAATTGTAGATTTATAATAATGATATCATAATCGCAACTCTACTTTGCTAGCTTCTGCTATCTGTTGGTGATGCACCTATAACGCACTCATATTTTATCTTAGTTCAAAGATTAGGTTGACAGCTAGGTTGCTCATTTTGAAGTATTCCTCTAGCTAGAAGTCTTCACAGAATTCGCAGTTGTGATGATCTAAGAAATAGACCATCCATGAATGGAAGAACCAGAATTCGTTTCTCTTGATGCCAATATCAGATAATATGTAAACTTATCATAATTATCCATAGCTAAGCCTCAACACATCTAAATGAGCCAGCTTTATATATGGATTCCCTTTAATTTTACCTTCATTTTCTGATTAAAGATCAAATATTTCATTAAGAGACACCTTCTCTTTGGGTCTTGTAATGGATCCATCTGCAATTTATCAGAAGACTTCCCACAGTATAAATATACTAGATTCTACCCATTCATACACAAAACCAATGTATTGCGTACATGTGCTCTGAAAACTATAACAACATTTTCTTAATGTCTCCAGCATCTAAAAGCATATTTCCTCCCCTCAGCACAAGAGCATCATCACATGCAAGTAATTATTGTTGAATTTAGATCAAAATGGAGAAGGTTCGCACTTGAGAAAGGCGTTTCCTCAAGTACTGGATCTAAATGATTTTCTTAGATCCATTTTCCCTTGTTTTCCTCCAAAAAAATAAAAAAAAAATTGGAAAAAATAAAAATGCTGTATGCTTAAAAGGAAACACGTACAAGGGAGACATTTATTTTTTATGCGAAATTTCTTCTAGAATAAAATTGCAAGTTTAGCAATTTCACCAAGTTCAATTAATTAATCTCATCTTACATAGTACTACACCTATTCACCAACATGTTTCATCCAACTAAGCCTGGTGTATACCATTTTTGTGCTTGCATTTAGATCATTTTCTTACATTAAAAAATTGCAGGAGAAACATTACATGGGTATACTCCGAACCGAAGCCACTTCACTTTCCTCCTTTTTTATTTTTTCCTTTGAAAGAATTCTTCACAATGGATGACCTCCCCACTTTTTTACAATTTAACTTATTAGGAGAGAACAAAAATAATTAGACTCATATCCGTGGATTCAACATCAATTATGCTTAGTCCCTAATAAATGGGTATTTCTTTTCCGATCATCGATTTCAATGACCATTTTTTGTTTAGTCCTATGTCTTTATGTACATAAAAGATTGACCATAAAATGGGCATGGTATGTAAGAATTTATAATTAAATGAAGCCAAACAAAGAACTGGGCATTAAATATCCTGAAAACGAAAAAAAATCTTGAGGCTCTTCTTGATGCCAAAGGCCATAGTTTCACCAAAAAAAAAAAAAAGGCCATACTTTCCAACTTAATTTCCAAATGTGCAAGCTGCCAATAATTTTCTTAAAAGAATCTCTCCTCTCTAATCCAAATCATCTTTCCCTATGCGTATGATAAATACTATAAAGAATAACAAAAGAAACATAACCTCTCCTTTTTTTAATCCTTTTCTTCAAATATGGCCTAGTTGAAATACCAACTTCTATAGAACGCCAACAGACTCAGTTGGTGCAACACCATAATATTGTCCTTGCCTTTATTCAATTTCCTCCCACAAGACTACAAGAGAAAGGGAGCCATGCACCTTCTTATCTCTCGAGGCCACCAAATTTATTGCCCCCACGTCTTATAGGTCTTTATAGGTGGAAGGTATTAAAAGAGAGAACACTGCCTTGGCGGTACCAAACGAGCCATGCACCAGCCATTCCCTCATTAATTTCAGGCAGTGGGGCGTTTGCCACCTTTAGTTACCCATTGGAGAGCTTTAAATTATGGAAAATGACCATATGGAGACTTTCAGGTTTCACTAAATGTGCGTGTCATGTTGGCGTATAAATTAAGTTGGGGTCAGTATCGGTGCTCCGTCCTTTTCAGAAAAAAAAAAAACAACAAAAAAAAAAAACAGATTAACTAAATGGATAATATAGTGGATGCATATAAAGAGTCGACATAACGAAAAAACTATTAGATTAGGTTAAACACTTGGAGAAACATATTTCGAGGAGCAGTGTTTGGACATGACATTATCTCCTCCCAAAAAAAGGACAGAAAACCCTCGTTGGCTATAATTTCATGGCATCTAATTCATACATTTATCTATTTTAGAAAAAAAATGGATAAACGTCATCAATGTGGGACAAAACACATGCCCATACGGATCCTAACATATTTTCCATATTCAAGCCCTAACGCCCTCGTCAGGCTAAGAATTCAAATCCATTCAAATCTAATTACGAGCACCACGATCGGCTCTTGTTTAGCCTCTATAAACCCGTGTTGCAGTCTCTTAGTTTACATATATAGGTTATGGGTTGAGTTCGCTATGATGCTATTTATAATAATCTATGACCTCACTTAAAAAAGCTAGCCGAAAGATATTTTTTTTGGATTTCTTAGTATTGTATAAGTACCTAACATCTTCTCGGTGAATAATTAATGTGGGACTAAACATGTGCCCGCACAGATCCTCACAATAAATTATCATATGAAAGTTTATTTTCTCCTTATTTTTTTTGAAATAATATCTTTATTATTTGGGAAAAAAATAATTAACGACTACAAAGAGCAAACAGCACCAGCTTTCTGGCAGCGGAATAAGCTAGACGTTGTTCTACGTTACGGTACGATTCTCCGTATGTGATCAAAAATAGGACAGGTGGCAGCTTTTGATTTGCCCATTAATGGTAAGTTCACACCCATGCAACTCTATTTGCGACCGACGAACCTTCGCGGAAAGAGAATTTCTTTGATGGATTGAAGGGTTCGATCGAAGCCACCAACTGTCCTCGATTACCTCTTCAAATAGTTAGGTAATAACAATTAGGTAGATCTGCAGCTGGTCGGAGCTCATGTTTTGATGATATATATTATTTCAAAATCTGATAAAAGAATCTGACTTAAGACTAGAACTCAATTTGGTTCTTTGGAGAGATGTAGCTCCAAAAGTTTGGCCTTCAATTAATCTTTTTTTTCTTGGGAAAATAAAAGCCTTTTGAGTGCAAATTTGTTGTTTTGTTCCGAACAAATCAAGGAACATGAACTGTAATTTAGCCATCAAAATACATTAATTTCCTGCTTGCAGAGTTGAGCTGCTGGTCTACCAACTCTCGCCAGCAGTCGATGCCACCACCGTTTTGTATTAGGTGTGGGCCATGCTATCACCATTTGACAACCTTGCTATTGGCTTTAATGGTGGCAATTCACTACCCAATCTCTCCAGAGTGGAGTTGAATCATGGCCCCTTATCCACCATTCTCTTTGCTACTCCAGCAACAAAAAGATGGCTTTCATTTGGCTTCATCGCAAGAGAGAGGGAGAGAGAGGACCTAATATTTATTATGTGATAATATACGTAAATCAAATTATATGTGTACAATATCAAGAAGGGCAAAAAACCAAATGGAAATCCTTCTAGCTCCATTCCTCCTCCGCAATTTACATCACCTAGCCTAAAATCTACGAACTAACCCTTCGAGGAGAAATGGAGTTAAAAAGGATGCCACCTACGGCCAAAATAATACACAACCCCCCCAAAAGAAAAAGGAATAATAATAATAAAAGAAAATCACCCTCATCATCATGAAGCCCATGCCATCATCCTTCTTTACTCAGGGAACTCCGGTATACTTTGTAGGGCTGGTCTCCAGTGCCGTGCACGCTCTTGAAGAGCAACTTCATCCATGCTTAATAGATCTTTCAGGACTTGTTGGATCGGCAATCCTTTGCCCTCAACTCTTTGCAGCAGCTCCTCTAGCTGCTTCTTGGTAATCTTCACCTTGACCTCTGTGGTCGAACCTACCCCTCCCTCCCCCTCGTACAACCCCTTCTCCTCCTTCTGAACCGCTGCTCGAGCCTTCTCCTTCACTGAACAATATTGCATAGGGCTCTCTTCCAACTTCCAGTCCTCGTCGTCTACCCACGTCGCCGCCTTCTCGCGGTCGATGCAATTCCCCATCTCTCTTTTCCTTTTTCTCCTCAGAAGCAAAAAAAGAACAAGCCTAATTAGATATCAGTTTCCTCCTTCGCTCTTTGCCTTTCTCCTTCTTTTTCTTGGGTTTCCTTTGCGTTATTAGAATGCAAGAAGAATAAGAGGATCCAGTCCCTGCAGGGATGGCAACCCATACGTATATAGAGGGAGTGGGGGGAAGGGCGAGTTAAGGAGACTTTTGATCACGGATAGGTTCGAGGAAGGGGTGGTGGGCTCTCTCTCTCTCTCTCTGGGGACAAAAGGAAAGGGTCAGATCTATCTTCGTGCCACGTCAGACGACCGGCTTCGTCCACGCGTCATCCGTCACCTCCTTTGGGTCCCTTCGATCTCTTTCTCGGCACACCGAAACGGTGCGGCTCAAACGGGAACGCGGCTGGTAAGGGAATCTTCGCGTCGGGCAGGTGTGAACGCGGCTCGTAAGGGAATCTTTCGTGTCGGGCAGGTGTGAACGCGGCTCGCGACGGAATCTTTCGTCGCCAACGGGTTTGCTCCCCGTTCACGTGCCGTGCGCCCCCCCCCCCCATCATTACCTTTATTATTTATTAGTGTTTTAGTTGATTTTGTTATTAATTAATGTTTAATTATAGTTTAATTAATGATAAACAGGGCCGGCATTTGGCTGCATCACAGTACGGTTCCCGTGTATTTGGTGTTAAGCATCACTGGCAGGACGCGTGTCCGAAGATTTCTTGTCCTTCGATTTAATTGGCTGGCAAAAAGGTTTATATTTTAATAGGCAACTCAAGGAAGGGTTTGTTTATATAATGCACCAATTTCAACCTTATATAACAATAGAAAGTTTATTAATATCATCCAAGGCATATTAGTTTTTAAGTTAATTACCAAAGATAATAAGTTATTATTTTGTATTATCATAAACATTGTCAATATGATCGTTTAAGTGCGTGGTGAGTCCTCGAAAAAAAAAAATAATGAGACACCAACCTTATATTTATATCAATAAATTTATGAGAATTTATATGCATATAATTATGTATCCAGCTATGGAGGCCGGTAAATATTAATTATTACTAACTCAATGATGTTATGATGCTTTGCTAGGAAAAAAAATTTTTAAGAACGATATAGCAACTCGAAGGTTGCATGAAAGAATACCAATTGGGTAAATCCATAAAAACTATGCAAATAACAAATATGGAACAACTAATATATATGGCATAATTCTTTTTACCGTAATGATATCAACAAGCAAGTCATACATTAAAGATCTAATACTAACTTCAACTTCATCCACATCCTTGATGCCATAATCTTATTGAAAAGAGTTTAAAGTAGCCAAAGTAAAATTTTACTGTAATTGCTATGCATGTAAAATATAAGTATATTGACTAGAAGATCGACTACTAGAATCTAAAACAAGAATGAAGTTGAAGGACATCTGCAGGTTCACTCTAAGACTTGAATTCATTGCATACGTAATTTCGGTCAGCATTTCTTGGTGATCAAACACTCTCAATTGTGCACCGAAAAAACCAAAAAAACACTCTCATTTACGTCATGCATGTCACTTTAATGAAGTGAGAAATGTCAAAAGCGTTTGAGCTGGAACAAAAGCGAGATACTTATTGCTGCTTGGTACGTTACTATGACAGTTTCTCTCTCCTGAGAGCTACCAGCGTTCATTCAGGATAAGCTCTAATTGCAGCGAAAGCAACAACTAGGATTGCTTAATGATTGATTTTGATTGACATCTACTTTGATAACACTCTCCTGTTGGAGTGTTGATAAGTTGGTTTGTCCAAATCTCCTTCACTAGCAGTTATCTTCGCTTGGAGAGTTACATTATTGAATTTTAGCCTATCCTTATCCTTTTGGCATCTTCTTTAGTTGATTTTGACAATTAGAGTGTGAAGAACCGTGCAGATGTGTGTTTAGACTCACATTGGTTATTCATTGGATATATTTTGAGTACTTATATAGGATCAAGGAACCCAAATAATACCTTCCGGCTAGCCATTTTGGGTGAGCTCCTAGGTTGTTACAAAAGGTATCAGAGTTGGCCCGGCTCATAACCTATATGGATTAGAGGACACGGTAGTACGGATCCATTAGGGCTGACCGTAGGCCAATTATGGTGTTTGTAATTAGATTTGAATGGATTTGAACCCTTAGCCTGACGAGGACGTCAGGACTTGAATGGAAGGAGCATGTAAAGACTCGTGCGGATGTGTAGATCTTGAGTACTTATACAGAATCAAGAAACTCAAATAATGCCTTCTGACTAGCTATTTTGGATGAGGTCCTACATTGTTATACAGAGTAACATGGTTAAATTATCGTATCGCTTACCGTAATACTTTGTTAGCCATAAAGAAATATACAAGGTCTAGGACTTATTTAGCATAGTAGTAAGAATTCTACAATCAAAAGGACAATTTAACATAAAAAAGGTGTCTATAGTGTTTACTCGGAGAATGCTTAGTGCAATAGACTGATCTTTCACAGAGATTTCATAGAAGTAGTCTTCACAGACTCAATTACTCTATTAATGAACCTAGTAGCTAGATAGCATAAGATATCACAAAATTATGTATTGCATCAATCCAATGGAAATGCCTCTCGACCGTCTCAAGCTTCCAAAGAGCCTGACAGAAAAGGGTTTTCTAAGTTTGTTCTTTTTGATTATTTTTGTAAGCTTACGAATTGTAAAGAGTTTGGCAATATGACTTAATACACACGTGTAGCATATAGGCTATGGTTGATTCCTTCTTTGTTTGACAGCTATTGTTGTTGTGTTGGTGTTGGAACTTTTTGGGCTCATTTGGTTTGCAAGAAGAATTGTTTTATTGAAATATTTTTTTGGAAAGTTAATGTATGGATGTATAATGTCTAAAAAAGTAATTTTTGTATATTTAATTGATAAAAAATGGTACATTTTAGAGTGATCCATGCTTGTCATCGATTTTTCTGAAAAAATTGTATAAAATACATGTCTTTGATACAGATAAAGATCTTATCTTATTCTATTTAAAAATTTAAGGATACTTTTAAGAAAAAAATATTCCAATCTTCATTCAGTGAAAATTGGACTTTTCCATATCCTAAATTAGTTTTGCTTTTTCATACAATATGTAAATTTTATTCCGATAGAAAAATTATTTTTTCATTTCTCTTCTTTGAAAATACCAACCAAATATTAAATATTTCTCCATTTTCTTCGTTACTATCTCTTTTTTCTTTTTTATAAACCAAACGAGTTCTTAATATAACTCACTTTAGTTATTTTGTAATTTATTTTAATAATCAAAAAATAACATTTGTTTTTGCAAAGAAAAACGCCCAAAATCCTTTATCTATTTCAATAGCAAAATAGTACATTGGGCCTCAGCTATTGAGTCATTCTGGTCCGAAAATAGCAATGTGAACGGAATCTTCCCATTTTTCACATTATGTGTGAATACGGTATCATCAGGGAATCTTTCGCCAAACTCTTCGTCTAGGGTTCTTTCACTCTTTCTCACCACGGATCCGCACCTAATCACGCCAGTCCGTAACTAATTAAAATGAACTTTTGTGTTCAAGTCCACCGCTCCCTTCAACGTCTTCATGAGGCCATCGGACGTTGGGTTATTCCAGCCTAGATGTCTCTTCTCGAACAGCCAACAGCCACCTGGTGTCACGAGCAATTGACGACATTAAAGTGGGTCCCACGAGCCATGCAAGGTGCGTAAACATAAGCAGAGCTGTGTGCGGCGTGAAAGCGCCACTATCTGGCCAGAGTGTACCTGGATGCTTGATGGGTTCTTCTTGAGGAAGACTTGGCTACAGTGGTCGATTGAATTCGGAGCGGACGTGCTAGGCCAGATTTGCACCCTGTAGTCTATCATATCTGTCATTTGTAGGGGGAGTTAGACTCCTTCCGAGTCACGCATGTCTTTCGAAAGGCGAATAATGCGGGGGACTGAATCGCCTCTTTGCAGCACACCACTCTAGGGCCGTCTTATCGGAGGCTTTGGAGCACATACTGGTGGCACTAAGGCGTATCTTATACTGTGATTATTCTAGGCGTACCACGGCTGAATGTAGTGAGATGCCGGTGCTTCAAAAAAAAAAAAAAAAAAAGTCGACGTGGCAAAGCTCCATTGGTGATTTATTGTGGGACCCATATGCTACATCAGCTGGTACAAATAGCTAGCTCCAACTCTATACTTCATGCGTGTTCCACTGCTGTGATAGTCCAAAAGCTATTGGCGTATGATGTTTGAACAAAGATAGTCGTAGCTTTCGGCAGATAGGTTATAAAATATCACCAGCCTTTTCTAGATTCAGGCTAAAAGCATGGCATCGATTGAAGAACTCAAATAATTATAATGGTTTTTTTTGTCATTGATGCTGCAATGGAAGTCCAAACTGATTCACATTAATGGTAAGCAAGCATTTTCCGCTCATCTTTGTAGCGGAATTAACCTGCAAGCAGATGATGAGACAGTAGGACCTGTTTTGTTGCTAACTAAGATGTCCGGTTCTTATTCTGTTTGGTGTTGGTGCAACCAGCTGCAACCCTACAAGCATGGCTAGGTTGAACCCATGTCAAGCCTAATTTGGAACCGATGTTAATTGGCCTTAGGGGTGCAAATAGGTTAGGTCGGACTGGGTTATGAGTGATCCCAACCCAATCTGATTTCTTGTTCGGATTCTAATATTGGACTCAGACCCAACCCAATAAAAGATCGGATCGGGTCGGGTCCACGGTTAAAATTTCTGACCCAACGGATTGGGTTCATGTATTCCTTTGCCCCGAGCTAAAATATTCTAGTCCGGATTGGTTCCATTCATCAGGATTGGTTTGGATCCCTATATTAGGTTTTTTTTTGCAATAGGTAAAAACTATAGATAACAGATTATGGAGGACCATACAAGTAAAAGTGTCTAGGCATCAATCTACAAACTAACGTAATAATGATAGGCTTAACCTTGTTAGCTACAAGAAAAATTTTTCTATTCATGTATACAATACTTTCTTTTAGTAGAAAAGAATTGTATCTATACTAATCTTTTTTACTCAGTAGTTATATCTTTTAAATTTGTTAGAATGCATCTACTACTATTTTTTCTAAACATATTACTAGAAAAGTATGCATGGGCCAAGATGAGGAATATAGCTTTGATAATAATACATGACAAAATTCAACAGCTGCAAAAGACTCATTATGAATCTATTTTTTTCCACATGACAAAATTATACTCTATTGTGTCTTCATTAGTCCGAATTTTCTTCTTAGGGGAATCGTATTTCCATTTAATATAACCAACCCAAGCTTTAATGTAAAAATTATGCCATTTAACAGTATACAAAAGACAGTTTCTTTCGTTCCTCTCATCCTCAAACATCAAAAAAGATTAGACAATTAGAGAGTTAGAGACCCTTAAGCCGTTTGGGTTGGGCCAGGTCGTAGTGTAGAAAGAGCAAAATTGTCCCAACAATCAGATGGGTTGGGTCCGGTCAGGTCAAAATTTAGTTAACCTAGACCCAATCCGACCCATAAAATAGAACAGGTCTAATTTTAGAACTCGACCCAACCCCACGGATCCTTTAAATTAGGTCAAATCAGGTCTAAACGGATCAGGTCATGGGTTAACCCGACCTATTTGCGGCTTTAATTGGCCTTGTTTCCAACATTTTGACCCCAAAAGGAGCTAGTAACTATGTGGTTTACTTTTCGAATTGCACTAGGTCAGCTCTAAGCTTAGAAGGTGAGTTCCAGATTTCAAACTACTTTGTACAAGGTCAAATCAAGTGGAACCAATTTGACAGAGCTGCTGGGTCCAATTTTACAAGGTCTATCAGCAAATGTTCTGGAGCTTAGCTTCTGAGTTGCAAACTGCAATGCTCAACGTCGCCTATAGTTTGGATCCAAATTTAATCAATCTTAGATACAGGTTAGATCTAAATTTGTGTCAGGATCCATGCAGCTGTATATTTAGTTTGACATCAGCTATGCATCGTATAGATTTTGGATATATACTTATATAGGATTAAGGAATCTAAATGATACCTTTCAGTTAGTCTTTTGGAATAAAATCTAAAGTTGTTATAAATGATATCAGAGCGGATCGGGCCCATAGCTTATATGGACTAGAGGATATTGCAGCACAGGTCCATCGGGTCTGACCATGGGCCAATTGTGGTGCATAGATTTGAGCCCTTAGTTTGTCGAGGACGGCAAGACTACCTTCCGACAAGTTTTTTTAGGTGTAGTCCTAAGTGGTTAGAATTTGCTTTATAGATTTACTTGCATTTGTACTCGATTATTATAACTTCGTTAGTTTGGATTGGGCTTCAAGTGACTTGCTAAATGAAATGACTTCTAAGGGAAGCATAAAGTGAATTTCGCAGAACAAAGATTCTACGTAATTTAGAAGTCTAGGAAGCTAAAAGAAGAACGCGAATCTTGCCTATTTGACAAAACAATATGAGCCAGACTTGATGCTACCGTTGAACAGGTATAGCGCTCTGTTTATTTTGAAAAGTTCTATAAGTCCAGAAGGTAGCCAAAAATGAGGTTTACATTATGGAGGTATCATTTTGCATTGATATCAAATGTTCATAAATACAGTAGATATAAAATCTTAATTTTAGTATCCGGATCTATAGAAATTGATTTATCTTTTAATTTTTTTCTTCATTGGAAACATGTCTGCGAAGACAAGATAAGCCTCTTCAGGTATCCTCAACTTCCTAATTCTTAAAAAAAAATTAAATTAATTATTAAATCAAGATTTTTTATTATTAAAAAAAAGTCAACTATTAACTATTCAAACCGAAACATTTTTTGACTAATAATTGCCAACCTTGAAATTATTCTTTTCACATTTTAAAGAAATGATACAAGAAATTCGAAATTCAAGAGCCAGGCCTTCATTCTTCTAACTAGTATATCGGAATTCGAAATTCAAGAATCTTGCCTTAAACTAGTATATCAGAATTCGAAACAATATTTTGGCCCCAAATTGAAATCCTTTCCTAGATGAATTGCACCAATAGCTGAATACAAACCCTTGATGGGAATTGCATGTCTGAACAAAGAATTTTCTCGTCCTCATAAGTTTGAGTATGCTGTCTGATGGTACTTTTTACAGGATCGGGTTGTATCTTCTATATGAAAGAATGATTCACCTTCTTTTACGATATCAACCGTTAGATTGTGCAATAGCTACTTCGAGATCTATGCAGATGGATGGAAAAGAAAAAAGTTGAAGCTCTTTGAGACCTATGCCAAATACAATCCAATTAACATTGTTAAAGAAGATCAAACATTCTTTCACACGAAGGATGCAAACAGAAACATTTTTAACTAAATTCCCTTACCTCAGTTAATATGTTTGCAATGAATCCTCCTCTACTCATCTCCTTTCGATTATTTTCACATAAATTAAGCCATATATTGTGCTTTTGATTAGGGTTCTGCTCCAAGTCCATGAGTTTGCTCTCCTTGTCAAGAGTGGCATGATCTTGATTACATGGCTCCACCTCAAAGAGATTAAATTGTGGGCCCACATTGCTAGCCAATAAGAGCACGGCACATCAGTCACGAAGCTGGTCTCCCTGTGAGAAAAAGAGCTGAACCGTGCTCCAACAAAAAAGAAATTATTGCCTATATTGCATGTACCAGCATGGCCATGCATGCAGCCAATCATGGCTGCAAGTTTCTATAGGTTTTGTTCATCAAATGCGTATCTTGGTGCATGATCACCGTAGGAATCAATAGCAGTGACCGTAGGAATCAGTAGCGTGCACGGTCACACTGGTGCATGCAGCGTAGACAATAATATCTTCCAAGAAAGTTCTCTATTGACAAAGTTCTGCCGGCTTCTCTAGAACGTGGAAGGGGGAAAGCTGGTCATTGAACAGTTCTATCAAACATGGATGGCTGGTTGGTGTGCTGAATTCAAAGCAATACTGGGCTTACCCGGTCTTTGCTCTTTTTTATTCCTTAATGTCGCTGCCATGAGGGAAACCGCTTATGTTTTTACCTGAGCAACTCGGAGTGGGAGTACAAGAAAGAAAGAAAAAAAATCTCAAAATGGCATTGACCGCAATCACAAGTTTGGAATCCGAAAACAATTCGCATAGATGTGAAATGCTAACAAATTTCTAAATTTCTCAAAGGATTCAACCAATTAGAGAAAAGAATGTAAGGCTATTGATTTTCTTGATTAGTTCATTTATTTTGAAACATTGGAAAATCATTGCCCAAGTAAGAACATCAAGAATTTCGAATTTTTAATTATCTAATTTGAGAAATATTGTTGCTATTATGGTAGGGGCATGCATGGATGGTGGTAGAGTAATGAGCAGATTTGTGCGTGCATGTTGAATCAGCATGTTGAGCAGAGTAATGAGCCATGTGTGATGTATGAGCAAGTGATAGAAATGAAGATTTGGATCAACATGTTGAATGATTCCATAAGATTTTAACAAGGAAGTTGGAAATTTAATGATCCAAAGAGTAGGTTTAAAGAAAAGTTGTATTTGAGATTTTTCAGGATGAGATAACAACCCAAGAGTAACATTACTGTCCTCTGGATTTTTTTTTTTTTTTTTCGAGAAGAGCTATATAGTTGTCCAAATCAGATTAATATCTTAAAACTTTAAATTTATAGATGAGCAGTTAAGTTTACAAGAAAATAATTTTGCTAGTACATGAGAATTCAAGAAAGTTGTTTTGTTCAAGTTTCTTTCACCACATTCTAATGTATTTTACTCTGTCATAATGCTTGAAATCTTCGTATAGATATATATACATTTATATAATGATGCACAAGATTTGATCCTTGGAATTACATTACAAAATATTGTAACTTTTGGAAGGGGGTGTTCTAGCAACCTTTCATACTTCAAAGATGAAAATTTGAATTGTTACAATATTTCTTATTTTAATTTATTTGAATATTCTTCCATACAACGAAAATACGTAGACATAACTGCTATCTTAGTAAAGGAGAAATCAGTTAATTTGAAGTTATATACTTTAGCATGCATAGGGATATACTATGCAGCAAAAAGGTTCCTCCTCCGGCTCTGGTCTAAATAAATAAAACAAGAAAAAAAGGGGGAAATCAAGAAAAATGTACATGGAATAATTATGCAAATGCATGAAGGATACTTATCAGCAACACACGAAGCATATATCACAGTTGCTATTAAATTAATAATAAAATTATAAAA
This sequence comes from Phoenix dactylifera, assembly GCF_051530095.1. Lineage (NCBI taxonomy): Eukaryota > Viridiplantae > Streptophyta > Magnoliopsida > Arecales > Arecaceae > Phoenix > Phoenix dactylifera. Next base: position 35,971,893 of record NC_143190.1, on the reverse strand, counting down.
ACCTTCTCAGGTTTACTTTTATTATACATATACCTAATAGTTTGTCAAACTTATACTTATATCCAGTTAAATTAACAGCGTTAGTGAATCCATTTACCTCATGTGAAAAATCAAAATTGCCCCTAAATGAGGATGAGAATATGTACATTTTCGTATATCCCTCGGTGGCTGTTAAGTCGTATAAAATTATTTTGATCATTTTTAAAATATTTTCTGATGTGACATTTGGGTCTCATTTAAAATTAACAATTTTATTAATATTCTGTTAAGTTATAGATTAAAGTATTGAATAAAAATAAATCTCAGGAAGTATTTTATACTATTAAATATAAGTATAATATATTTCTAATCTTAGAGAGATTTTTATAATACACTCTAAATTAATTGGACCGAGTTCATGCGACACACAGTTAACTTGAAAAGTAGTGCCCCTTATTAGTTGACTTGGTCTTGAAACAATAGGTTGATGTGCATGTGTACCTAACCATTTGATGAAATGGTTTAAAGAAGGCCCCACCGAAAGGAACCAAACTAGCTGACTGTGGAAAGAGGTTATCTTCCCTTTATTCAAGTGCGAACACCTTATATCTGAGGCATCTTTCTCCACATTCCCTGACCTTGATTGGTATTCAACTGAGTAATCGTGCTCTAAATAATCACCTCTTCATGACATACGTACGTACAAGTAAGTCATAGCGTTGACTTTTTTTGGGAAGTTATAGCGTGGATTTGAAATTGTTGGAAATCCACGGTCCACGATACCAAATGTCAAAGTTGACATAATTGGAGTTATCCAGGCCGAGGCCTCCCATTTCGTTGGAAGATATTATTAAACGGATCAGGTCTACGACTTGGAGTTAAATGAACCCATCTAATTATTTCACCATAGGATTAAAATGAATCTACCTAAGATGATTAATTGTATTCTAGATCCATGATGGATCTGGTCTACCTAATATTTTTTCTTTCATGGATATCATGTCTAGAGTTGATCGACTGTTGTTTTATTTCAATTGAGTTATATTATTTAAATCAAATATATATATATATATATATATATATATATATATATATATATATATATATATATATATATATATATATATATATATAACTTTTATGAGCTGTATTACTGTTGTTTCTATTTTTATTATTCTATGGGCTAGCAAAAAGCCATATGAAGATTGATGTTGGAGATTATATTTTTGCAAAACTTTTCTGCTCAATTATAGCAATATAAATTTTTCTAATAACAAAAAAATACTATTAAAAGTCATAAAATTATCATTAAAATTTATTGTGATAGAATAGCAACAGTATATAGTTTCTATGGACACCGTCACTAAATTTGGCTGCAATGTTTATATTTTGATGAAAATAAAAATTATTATGGTGAAAAAAGTATCTTTATAAAATGGAAATTTTTAATAGCCACATTTTTACTACTAGAATCCATATATTTTTTTTTGAAATAATTAATTATCTTTGTTGCTATACATATCAAATATCTTTAAAGGTGAAAATTATTTTGCCACAATAAAGCTGCGCCTAGGATGTTTAGTGTTTTTGTACTTTGATGTTTACTCCTTTTTAAAAATGTAAATTATTGCTACCAAAAGCTCTAGAAATTTTATAAATAATTAAAAAAATAAAAGGAATTATCAGATATGTTGGTCACAATTTATCAATCTCTACAAATACTTGGTGCACCCACTTCAAGTGACATCCAACCGCGAACCTGACTTGTTGGCCCCAACCATATCAAAGACGTTGCTGGGAAAGAGCCTTATCAAAGCTTATTATTATTATTATTATTATTATTATTATTATTATTATTATTTATTTTTTATTTTATGAAAGGTAATTGATTAGCCCTACCACTTTATACTAGAGTATAGTATTTTTTTCCTATCTAAGTTATTGAGGCCTTAAACTCATCCACTTATAAATTCCTTTTGTAATACTCACTTGTAAATATATATATATAAATCGGTGTAAGAAATTTTCACTCAATCTCATCCGTATAAGCATTTTTGAATTCCTTTTCCTACCTATCTCGATAAGGGCATTATGGCAAAGAACAAGAAGAAAAATAAAGAAGAAATTTGTCCAATAGTTACAAATGGTGCCTCTATAAGTTGACATATGATCCAACCTAGTAGTAAAAGATCCACCATAAGTAACTAAAATATTCCTCGAAGAATCGGGCAAAAAATTAAACTAGGTGGGCCATGGCATTATTGATTGGCATGAAACTTAAAAATCTCTTTTGGGAACATGGAGCACATATTGCATGCATTAGATATGATCATTTGTGATGGTGGATCACCGCAGGGAGAAAGAGAGAAAAAAGAAGAAGAAGGGAGGGAGAAGGAAGAAGAGGTTATAGAGATGCAGGAAGAAGAGAAGGGGAGGAGGAAGAAGAAGAAGAACAAGAAGGAGGTTTGGGTTTTTTCATTCAACCATCAATTGTCTCATACATGAGAGGGGTGGTTTTTACATAGACTTTACATCTTGACTAAATCAAGTAATCAATTAACACTGATTAAATTTGTACCCTTACATCAATTAATCCATTACCAAAATTAGTCCATTAAATTGACCTAATTATATAAACCCAATTAACTAGTCTAATAACAAAACAACTGACTAAATTGACTTGATCACTAAGATAAAAGCAAATAATGTAATAAAAGAAAATGACTCGGACTCAAATGGATTCAATCCGGATCTGACTCAATCCGGGGGCTTTGGATCATCTGAATGAAGGGCTCTGATGTCCCCATCAACTTGTTAGACTAGGGATCAAATTTGGTTTTTAAATGAATCCTATCTCATTATCGAGTAGATGGCTATGGATCTTTCATGGAGAAGGTCATGCAAGAGAATATGATTTAAGCGAAAACAAAGTAACAGAGCCATACACATCAAGAGAAACTTTTAATTGTTTTATATATTTATCTCCTCATGCCTCTTTACATTATCACCATGAGAAACGAATAAATTTTTAATGGGGTGGGCTCCGAAAATTTGGTCATACTCAAGGGTTCGATTGAATTGGTATGAAAAGGGACCAACAAGAGAATCTCAACATATGAAATATCGATCTCTGTGTGTGAATTGCGTTCCTTGAATGGAATCTGCCAACTTTCTTTAGTCTTGCATGTTACTCGGTCGTCAAGCCAGTTTCCAAAGTTGATCTCCTACTTACGACGTGCTCCAAAATAATAATAGCATGCACGTTAGGTATATTTCAAGTCTACGAAGTCTTTTTCCAGGTCCAAGTTGGCAACAACCCAAGGTTTCCGTGCGAGTTGCCCACGGCAGTCATGGGACTGCCATGCCATCGTGGCTTTCCATTCAAAGCATGCCAAAGAGGCCAAGTCTCATGGACCTTGCCAGAAGTGGAATTGGTCAGCAAAATCAGCAGCCGCTAGGTATGGATACAAGTACGATAGTTCCTGGAAGCATGCACGAACAATGTTAGGTGTACTTCAAGCCCAGGGCCTTTCATGCAGCAAACTCCTATTTAACTTTTATTATTTTATTGGCAGCTGGTGGAGTGCACCAGACCAAGACATGTTAGAAATAAAAAAAGTATTATTCCACAAAAAGAATGAGTGAAAGGTGGAAAAAAAATTTTCCACTTCTGCCTACTCGATGCTTTTGCAACTTACTGACGCGTATAAGAGTTGGTATAGGATTTAAAAAGCGTCGAGAAAGATACATTTTTTTTAGTGTTGATAGGGGCCAAGATGGTTGTGCTTTAGTAATCTGAACTTTATTTCATCTATCATAAAATGGATTAATGGAATTCTCTCTCTCTCTCTCTCTAAAGAGAGAGAGAGAGAGAGAGAGCATGTTCAATGGTTGATGCTGGACAAGCCCTTATTTTCATTAGAATTATTAGTGCATTTGACTCGCCATTGGAATTGAAATTGAAATCGGAATCAAAATGTATTGGTTTGGTTCATGATTGAAATCGTAATAGAATTTGAATTCTAGAAAAAAGTCAGGATTAGATTATTTCCATTTCTCCCGGAATCATAATAGGAATGAAACTTCTACAATCAAACGACTGATATGGAAGTTATTCATTTCCATTTCTGCTCCAAAGCCAAACTTCTCTCAATCAAATATGCCCTATATTCTTTCTACCTTATTGATAGAAACAAGATCTAAAATCGTCGATGTTGTAATGGTTTTATGACTGCTGGATCAGTTATTGGTTCATTGGCTCTCGACTCTCCAATCGACGGCAATTCGGATCAATCAGGTGCTCCATAATTTGCCAGATAGGCCAATGGTGGAGGCTGAGGCGTTCTGGGTTACGAGAGTGGGCCCATAACCACTGGATCGGCCCAATGAGCGAATTTATTCTATGGGTTGGGCTGATATTGGGTTGTAAAGATCTGATTGTTTTAGAAAATATTCTTTTAATCAACAATTTTATGTAAATTACTGATACTGTTTTGGAATTACAAAAGGGAATGAAAGTGTTCTTTTCTTTTCTTTTTTTCCCTTGAAATTAGACTTGCTACCAGTTTGGGCTAGCCTGATGCCAACTCGAGCTCACTTATTAGGCTGAGTTTGGGCTCATGTTATATTGGGTTTAACTGAAGCTAATGTCTAATAACTTAGGCCGAGCCCGAGACCACGTATGACCCACCCCAACCTGTTTCTGATGAAACTTGGTTGATTAAATCACCAAATATGATAGACATCCAATTTGAGGGTTTATCTGTCAAGAAAAATGTGCAAGAGAGGAGAAATCATAAAAAGAAATGGGAGGCAGTAGAAATTGACTTTCTAATTGGAATTGCCTCTTAGGTTAAATATATATCTTAAACAGCATCAATTTGATCGCAGCCAACAATTTAGCAAGTGCAATTAATCATGTTGTAATACAAATAGACAAATCATGAAGTTCTATATGATGAATTTTTAGGTGGAGTGGACCAACCAAGCAAACCAATTTGAATCAGGTTAGGTCAGCCTGACTGTATTTTGTCAGACCAAACTCTGACCTAAAAAAAAAAACTCACTATTCTGATGGCTGGATACTTTCTAAAAACAGTTACAGATGTTTCTATAAAAAAAAATAATAAAGAAAAAAATAAAAAATGTTACAGAATTTGGTTAACGGGCCGGGTTTTGATCAGACAGCCCAAGCAATAGGAGACGAAGCCTTTTCTCGGCCTAGCTCGCATAGTGTGAAAACCAAGCCCAAATACTACTAGACCCGTTGGGCCGGTGCAGTTTTATCGTCCTTGTGGAAGTGAGACGAGAAGTGGTCCTGAACGGGAGAAGTAGAAGATGAGTTTTGGAGGTCTTTATAGTTTATTTGGGCTCTTTATTTGTTATTAAAGGATCTAATAACAAAGCTTGATAGGAGGCTTCAAATCATGGTTCCAAACTTTTAGTAGTGTGGGATGGAGATGTTGATGGCAACTTAATGTAAGGAGCCTCCCATCCTACATAGAAGAAATGGGAGCTTCAAATTATTTTCCTTCCAGTATCACTTAATCTAGCATGCCACGTAGACAATTTGAATATAGTGCATAATATTCACTCCTTAGAATGGGTTGTTGAAATTGGAATGCAATCGGCCGATCATTACATTTTTCTTTCCCCCTTGTAATTGAGAAAGGAGGAAGTCTGGCAAATATAGTGGTGAGGGCATATTTAAACTAAGGTCACTAATATCCAATATCCAGTGTTTTTCCCAACTGAATCAATTGACAATCCTAGATAAAAATTAATTAGGAACCCTCAATTTTATGTTTTTTTCCTCTTTTTGTTTAATAAATTTTCCTAGTGTTTTATAGATGAAAACAACTTATTATGCCTCTCTCTGCTAAAACACCAGTAGCAGTACCTTAGAAAAATGCAGGATCAGTGCGTTCTTTCATATCACTGAGATCAAGTCATGTCCATGTATGCATAAGGACCCATAAACTAGTCTATTTGAACCCTTAAAACTATTTTTAAGCCTTAAAATCATGTGGAACGAAGATCCATATTAGGTCGAAGTATAGCATGTCTCATGTTGGGGAGCAGGACTCGGAACTTTAGTTCCACATCGGTTGAGTAGCGAAAAGGATTATGCCTTTTCAAGAAGAGGTACACTCCTTTTTTTTGGAGGTGCTTTTTTAAAGGACAAAGCTATGAAAGAAGCGTGGACCCATAAGAGCAGACACTGCCTAAGGGAGTCCATCCCCAAAGTGGACAATACCTATCAAGGAGACGCGATCCATTTTTCTGCTTTAACATCTACAAACATGAGCCTCTCTGTTCTTTCCTCTCATATTACTTTTATTTTTTTCGAGCGTAAACTTTTTATTGCTCGATTAGTAGAGTTAGCATTATTTTAGAAATCACGTAACAATCTGTATCAACATGTAATGCTCTCGGATGATCCGTCTGTTGCACATGGTTAGAGTTTGCAGTGCCCTATTTAAACCTTGGACCATCTCTTAGTTTGGTTATAAAATGGAAATCCATTAGTCCCAACCCTAAATCCACCTGGGGAGTCACCAAAAACAGTAGTTTTTTTATTCTTTTCTGGATCTCTCACAACTATGAACTACCCTGAACGCGACTGAGATTAGAAAAAGCCGAACGGTCCCCTTCACGGAAGAAAAGCACCATGCCATGTCCCATTAATTTGTCAGAGGAGGACAAGTCCGGCCCCATTTCCGGCATGGTCACCGTCATATGAACTGCAACCAACGATAAAATTAGACGACACCCCATCACGGTCTCTCGTGTTGCTTTATGTTATAAATTTGATGGTTGACACTAATACACGTATGAGTTGGACCATACTCTTGAGAGTTTTAGTCAAACTTCGATGATATATCAAGCCATAGATGGGATCATGTTTCCATGGATTATTCTCGACATCAAGTTGGCATGAGAGAGATGGATCCAAGAGAAGAAAGACAAAGGAGGATGGCAAAGTAATCTATGAGCGTTTGCAAGTTACACTTGTAGTTCTTATCCAAACTGGTGGTTTTGGTGTGTTTTGTAAGCAATCAGGCGGTTCTATGTTTAGTTGATTGGCTTCCATCAATTAAAGTTGTGGGTCCAAATAAAATTTTATATCATAGGCATTTCCATTCGAACCCTTCTCTCTCTCTATTATAATCTCCTTCAGTCTAGACTTATTAAATTGCATATATAGTGAACTAAGACTCCTATGTTCGGAAACTATGTTTAACCATGCATGGATGATTAACTAAGATGTTGTTTTAAGAATCATGCATAAGGTCAGGTTAGACTCCCCATCTCCTCTTGAACGATTTTCTTAGAAATAAATAGATAGATAGATTGACAAACAGGCAATTACATGAAGTGTCCTTCGCTAGGTTTATCTCATTGGATAGCCATCGAGCTCCACCGTAATGTCAATTGTAGGGAAAATTTCACCAAAACACTTCTTGATGCATATGGGTTTCCCAAGGGTTAGATGACAATTTTAAGTATTGCTTCTTGGAGCCACTCACCCTTCAATTAGAGCAAGGGTTCCAAAGAGGACAAAAATTTGTATTATTAAACTTTGCTCAACTTCCAATTTGTCGAACTCCTCTCTCTCTCTTATCTTTTTTTTCTTCTCTCTTCCCTCTAAACCTATCAACGGGCCACTTATTTCGGACTATTTAAGCCAGGTTCAGGTTGTATCTTTCACACAAAAGAATAAATAATCTTATCAACCGTTGAATCGTATCTTGCATAGCTCTCAAAGCAATTTAACCTCTTCCATCTAGTATTATTTTCTTCGGCGTGGAAGAAAACATAGTAATATGAGGCCAATAATTGGCAAAACCAGGGACAAGAGAACAAGGGAGAAAAAGCCAGAACACGGGCCAGAAATGCTGGGTCTTGATGGGTGCTCATGCCCATGTTCTGCTCCCCGTCACAGTGTGGCATGGCTCTTCAAGCCCCACCCAATTTTGTCTATGGTGGCCGACCTTGGCTTGTGTTACGAGCATCTCAATGTCCCTGGGTGTTCGCTCTTTCGTTAAGCATCTTCTTCACCTATCTTAAGGGGTATTTTTACATAAAAAAAAGGTGCCTCTACAAAGTATCTACATAGGATCATTGTCACAAGGTGTGGATTGTTTGTGAGATTATAAAAAGTTGCTTGAGAATAGGGTGATTGCTTAGTCGGTATTTTTTGATATTTGTTACATGAGATGAGTTATTTTTTTTCTTTTTTTTGAACTTGTTTGGCATGCAGAAAGTGAAGAAGAGAAAGTATGGTCAACAAAAAAAAATAGAGAAATGTCTTAAATTTGATTAGAGTTTTCAAACAAAAGAAATGGGAAAGTAGCTTTCACATCGTAATAAAATTCTTATATTTTATGGAAAAGAAGAATCCATATAGGATATGAGAAGTCTAATTTCCATTAAGTTTGGATATGGGTTGGGCCAGGCCACACCTCTAACTAAGCTTGGCTCGGAGTTTTTTTTCGGGCTTCAGGCCAGGCTTAGGCTTGAAATTTTTTTAAAAACCTAGGCATGAGCCCAATTGGGCCAGACCGATGGGACTCAGCTTAGTGCTGGCCTGCACGTTTGACTACTGCATCACCGACGCCTATTCGGTCAACATGTTTCTGGTGGCCTGGGTTGAGACCGCCGCTTCCAAGCCCATCTCCCTTGCCCCCTCCTTCTAGTGTTCTCTCCTCATCCCTCGTCGCCCATGTTCCCACGACCCCTCTCTAGACCACCGCTACGCACTGGCCTCCTCGTTGCCGCCCCTGATCCCATCCTTGCTTCACCGGAGGCCATAGTCAAGTAGATCTACTACGTCGCCACCGCCGACATCGCCTGAATCTAGGCCTTCACTGCCTACCTATGGAGTAGCGTCAACTACGTGATGCCGATGCCCAGAGTATGCCTAGAAAGCTATTAGCGATTAGGAGAGGTGGAGAACTGTGGAGGAAGAGATTTGGAGCACCCTAGCACTAGAAAGCGATCGAAAATTGGGGGAATAGACCAAATAAGAGAAGCGAACCCAAACATCACCCCGTGATTAACGATTAGCGCCCACCCATCGCTCGATTAGCTTATTCTAAACCGGGCTGGGTTTGGGCTCTAAATTGGGCTTTATCTAGGCTTGGGCTGGGTCCGGGCCTGAGCCGGGCCAGTGATATACCCAAGCTCGTGCTACAGTATCTTTTAGTCCACATAGGCTTGGACTAAGTTCGCTTTGATACCATTTGTCACAACCTAAGACCTCACCCAAAATGGCTAGCCGGAAGATATTATTTGAGTTTGTTAGTCCTGTATAAGTATCTAAGATCTTCTTTATGAATAACCGATGTGGGACTAAATACACGCCCGCACGAGTCCTCACATGAATATTTAGAAAAAATATTTTAGTGAGAATTTTTTTTCCACGAACCAAATAAGTTTTTAAAAGAGAAAGAGAGAATAATGTATTGTATACCACTCAAGGACTCATTTCCTAGGATTAGGCATACGGTATAGAGGTGATATATCTTATAGTAGTCAATCATAGAAGAAATTTATTACATCGTCCCTCTTTTGCCGTCGAAGGAGCTCCATTTATCTTGTGGCATTTGCACTGTTGTTAACATTTTTAGTACCATATAACGAAAGCTATGGTTCTATTGAAGGGGCAAAGATGAATGTAGCCAATGATTTTGGAAGCAAGCTATGATTCTATTGAAGGGGCAAAAATGAATGTAGCCTATGATTTGAAAGCAACCTGAATATCATGCACCTTCTGTTGAATTAAATTAAATATTTTAAAATTTTGAAAACCAAATTGGTCAACGGCCAAGTGGCAAGCATCCGCGCACAAACAAGGAAGCAAACATGAAAAAATTCCTAAAGAAAGTAGGCCATGATAAGTGTCATGCATCTAGCGCAAGAGCAAGCATGGAAAGACCCCTCGAAGAAGGAAGGAAATATGGACGACCAAGATGCAATAAGCCGTAGATCAAAGAAGCACAAGAAGACACATCATCAATCCACGGGAGAGGAATCTGCTTCTTTTGACGTGCTTGAGCTAGCCTATATAAAGGGCTCTAGGGATCATTTCAAAGAACAATCAAAAATTTCTCTTCTTCCTATTCCAAGAGTCTAGATAAAAAGGGCTCTAGGAATTATTGGGGAGAAAAGAAATAAAGAAAATTTTTCTTCTCTTCATAATTTTTCTAATTTTCTTTTGAGCTATCTGCAAGCGTGAACGTGCTTTTCTTTCTTCCCTGGAGGCGCACTGACGGAAAAGACGTAGTTCTGTATTGGGTCATCGTATCTCTAGGAGATCTGTGCCAACAGACCTGTGCGTGGGGGGCATAAACTTTTCTGGAACAACGCATCAGCGTGCTTCGATCCACAAACCATCTTCTCTCTCTTTCTTCATTTTATTATTATATTGTCAAATTAATTATTTGCTAGTTTATTCTTCTTATTTACTGTTTTTGAATATTAAAAATATTTAATTTATCAATTATATTTGTGCATCTAGTCTAACAATCCAGAAAAGTTTATGTACTGTTAACACTAGACTTTAAATTGCAACATTTATTATATATTTTGCTGCATAATTGTAAATTGTTATATTTTAGTTGTTACTCATTTATGCTAGCTTTACTTTAGTACTTAATTTTTCAAGTAAAATATTAGATTGTCTAACCTCCAAGAGGTTTATTAATACCTCTATTTGGACTCCTTATGGAGTAATTTCCAGATTCCATTCAAATAGAAATTCGAAAATTGGTTAATTCATAGGAACTAGCTTAATATTGCACTTAGGATGAAATTGAACGATATCTAGTGAAATTATATATTGAATAACGGTGTCTAAAAAAAACTTGTCAAAAAGGCATACGTGCCTAAAAAAGGCTAGTACTTAAGTGAGCCAAGTGCTCCACCACCGATCTGGAGCTGATCTGGCTGTTATTCTTTGAATTTTTCAACTAGACATCTAAAGTTCAAATTAGATATCAGTGCAATAATTTGACATAAACATTCTCTCCTAAACAATGGCTTCCCACACATATGAAAACCTTAGTACTAAACCTAAAATGTTTGATGGTCAAAACTTTAGAAGGTGGCAGAATTAAATGCGGTTCTGGCTCACCACCCTTGTCTTGATCTCCGCCATTGGTGGGTCTAACCTATCTACTTTACGATCCGCTACTCGCAACAACCCAAACCTTGCTCCTTCCTCTTCTCAAACTGATGCTGCCTCCTCCATTAGGACTCCAGAAGAAACCAACTACCACTATCTTCATAGAATCCTAGGAGCCCTTTCTAATAGCCTTTATGGTATTTAGCTAAGAGTGCCAAGGATCTTTAGGATACCTTAGAAAATAAATATGAACTTGATGATGCCGGGGTAAAGAGATTCAAAGCCTCTAACTTTAACAAGTTTAAATATGTTGATTCCCAACCTATGAATGATCAAATCCATGAATATGAAACCTTGATTCTTCAACTCCAGACAAATGGAACCCACCTAGATGAGTCTTTCCAAGTTGCCTGTATTATAGACAAACTTTTCCTTACTTGGTCAGACTTTGCCAAAACTTTGAGCCACACCCAAGGTGATCTGTCTCTAACTTAAGTCCTAAATTCTATTAGAATTGAAGAACAACATCGCCTTAGAGAAAAATCCCACTCCTCCAATCCTTTGCCCAAAGTCAACAATGTTGAATCCAAGCCCAAATTCAAAAATCAGAATCGTTCATTCCGTCCCAACCACAACAAGTCCTTCAAGAAGAAATCATTCAACCATATAGCCAACCAATACTTCTACAAGATCACTACTCCTTGTCAACCTAAAAGTAAGGGTCATGCTACTTCTGGCGCCCAGGCCAACATGGTGACCTGTGGGGCCGACTCCTCTGAGACTGCTATCAGGTTTGTGGATTGATACTGGAGCTAGTATACATATTTGTTCTGATCGCTCCTAGTTTTCATCTTATCAGATCTCATGTAGAGAAACTATGACCATGGGTAATAATGCTGTGACACGCGTGCTTGGAGTGGGACGAGTGGATCTGACACTTATCTCTGAGAAGATCCTCACTCTGCAAGGCGTGCACCATGTTCCAGACATCCGTAGAAATCTAGTTAGTGGATCCTTGCTTGTCCAGCAAGGATACCGAATTGTTTTTGAATCAAATAAAGTTGTAGTAACCCATGGTGTCTCTTTCATCGGAAAAGGTTTTCTTTGTGATGGGTTGTTTAAACTCAATGTAATTATTCCATCTGTGAATGAAAATTTTATTGTTCTTCATATTGACTCTCCTATTATCTGGCATAGTAGGCTGGGACATGTAAACTATAGTTCAATTAAAAGATTAATGCACTTGAATATTAATTCCAAAATAAGAACTTAAGAATAATGACAAATGTGAGATATGTGTAGAGGCCAAATTACCTAAAAGACCCTTTCACTCTGTAAGTAGAGATTCTGATCTCCTTGAACTCATACATAGTGATGTATGCGACTCAGGAAGAATCTCAAGGGGTGGAAACAAATATTTTGTAACTTTTATAGATGACCTTTCTAGATACTATCACCTCTATCTTATCAAAGCTAAAAATGAGGTTTTAAATAAATTCAAAGTCTATAAAGTAGAGGCTGAAAACCAATTAGATAAAAAAATTAAAATCTTAAGGTCCGATAGAGGAGGTGAATATACCTCATTTGAGCTGACCCAATTCTATGAAGAACATGGGATAATTCATGAAGTGACAACTCCTTATTCACCCCAATCTAATGGAGTAACTGAGAGAAAGAATAAAACCTTAATGGATATGCTTAAGGCCCTGTTTGGGGGAGCTTTTGGAGGGCCAAAAAGCACTTTCTGACCCTACAAAAGTACTTTTAGCTAAAAACTGGTGTTTGGTAAATTTTTCGAAAAGTTGTTTCAGCTTTTGCGGGAAGCTGAAAACAGCTTTTGGGGGGAAGCTCCAATTTGGAGCTTTCCGAAAATGCTGTTTTCAGCTTTTTCGGAAAGCTGTATTTTTGACCAAAATACCCCCATTTTTAAAAAAAATTCCTCCTCCAAAACCTCATCTCACCCTATTCCTCTCCCAACCCACCCGCCCCCCTCCCCCCCGGCCCGCCTGTTCCTCTCCCAACCCACCTCCCAACCCACCCGCACCCCCCTCCCCCCACCGCCGCCGCCGCCGCTGCTGTGCCTCCCTCTCCCCCGCTGCCGCACCCCCTCCCTCTTGCCCACCGCCGCACCCCCTCCCTCTCCCCCGCTGCCGCACCCCCTCCCGCGGCCGCCGCGACCTGGCCCCCTTCCGGTGCTGCCGGCCGCGCGGGAGGAGAAGAACGGAGAAGGGGGCAGAGGAAGGAAGGAGAAGAAGAGAAGAAAAAAAGAAAAGGAAAAAAAAGAAGAAAAGGAAATAAAATAAATGAAAAGAAAAGAAAAGAATGAATAAATAAATAAATAAATAAATATTTATATAAATGAATGAATGAATGAATGAATAAATAAATAAGATAATAAATAAATACATTTCAATGGATAAAATAATAAATAAATAAATGCATAAATAAAAATATATATACGAATGAACGTATAAATAAATAAATAAAAAGAAAAATAATGAGTGAGTGGCAAATAATCTGATCCTTATGATATTGATAAGTATAGTGAATTTGTCGCCATTGCAAATAGTTAAGTAAAGAGATAATCTATTAAATAGATAAATGGTTATTTATTGTTGTATTATACTATAAATATATTATTATATTATATTATATCATAATACATTAATATGTAATGTTAAATAATTTAATATTATGTTATATTATGAGAAATTAATTTATACTAATAATATATTATTTTATACCTTTATTATTGTATTATACTATACATATTATATTACCTTATATCATAATACATTAATATGTTATTTTAAATAATTTAATATTATGTTATATTATGAGAAATTAATTAATACTAATAATTATAATATTTTCTACCTTTATTATTGTATTATACTATAAATATAATATATATTACATTATATCATAATATATTAATATGTTATGTTAAATAATTTAATATTATGTTATATTATAGAAAATTAATTTACTCTAATAATTATATTACCATTATGCTATGCTATGCAATATCATATTACTATATTATAATAATAATATTTTATATTACAGTAATATTATACTATATCGTATATTATGTATTAATATATGTTATGTTTTATCATGCTCTATTGTATAATACTATGCAATGTCCTTTATGGTAATTTTGTCATATAAAAGTACTTTCTCAATTTGTTTACCAAACATATGTTAAAGTGCCACAGCACTTTAAAAATATCGTTACCAAACAACAAACAGCTTTTTATAACAGCTCTACTTTAGACAGCTCTACTTCCAACAGCTCTACTTCCAACAGCTCTACTGCCAACAGCTCTCCCAAACAGGGCCTAACTCTATGTTAATTAGTTCAGGTGCACCAGAAAATCTTTGGGGGGACGCACTAGTAACTGTATCTTATATCTTGAATAGAATTTCATTCAAACATAATGATAAAACTCCATATGAAATATGGAAATATAAAAAACCTAACTTAAAATACTTAAAAGTGTGAGGGTGCTTAGCTAAAGTAAAAATTCCAAAAAATAAAAGAAAGAAAATTGGATCCAAAACAATAGATGCAATATTTATAGGATATGCAATTGAGAGTAACGCTAATAGATTTTTAGTGTTTAACTCTCAAATAAATGAAATTAATAACAACAACATAATGGAAACAAGAGATGCAATATACTTTGAAAGTATATTTCCCTTTAAAATAAGGATAAATGATCAAATAAATACCAATAATAATTTAGGGCTAGTTCTAGCAGAACCAGATTTAAAGAAGAAGAAGAAGAAACTGAACTAGAAGAAGTAAAAAAAACTAGAGTTGAAAAAAACTATGGAGAAGACTACTACACATTCCTAATAGAAGACTCTCCTACTTTTTTAGAGGATGCCTTGAAATCTCTAGATGCCCCTTTCTGGAAAGAAGCAATAGATAATGAAATGCAATCTATAATTCAAAACCACACTTGAAAATTGGCAGACCTACCCCCAAGAAGTAAACTTATAGGGTGTAAATGGATCTTTAAGAAGAAACTTAGGCCAGATGGAACTGTAGACAAATATAAGGCTAGGTTTGTAACCAAAAGTTTTACTCAAAAATTTGAAATTGACTTCTTTGATGTTTATGCCTCTGTAGCTAGAATCACTACCATTAGGATCCTTGTTGCCTTGGCTTCCCTTCATAAGCTGGTTATACATCAAATAGATGTTAAAACAGCTTTCTTGAATGGGGAGCTAGATGAAGATATCTATATGGATCAACCCAAGGGTTTCATTGTTCCAGGTCAAGAAAAAAAGGTATGTAGGTTGATTAGATCTCTTTATGGTATAAAACAAGCCCCCAAACAATGGCACTTTAAATTTGATAAAATAATCCTAACTAATGGATTTAAAATTAATAACACAGATGAATGTGTATATTATAAAAAGAAGAACAACAAAATTATAATCTTATGTCTATATGTAGATGATATCCTAATTTTTGGAACATACTTAGAAATTATTAATGAAGTAAAACAATTTTTATCTCTAAAATTTGACATGAAAGATTTAGGAGAAGCAGACCTAATCCTTAATACTAAAATCATGAGGAATGAAGATGGAATAACTTTGTCCCAAAGCCACTATGTGGAGAAGATTCTTAAAAAGTTTTACTACTCTGATTGTCATCCTGTATCTACTCCCTATAATCCATCTTTTCATCTAAAGAAGAACTTAGGTAATCCAGTCAATCAAAGCTTATATGCCCAAATCATTGGTTCTTTAGGATTTCTTGCAAATCATACCAGACCAGATATTGCATACTCTATGAACCGACTGAGTAGATATACTCATAATCCTAATAATGATCATTGGACTGCTCTAAAAAGAATTCTCAGGTACCTTAAGGGTACCATATCTCTGGGATTACACTATTGTGGTTATCCTGCTATTCTGGAAGGCTATAGTGATGCTAATTGGATCAGTGATATAGTTAACACCAAATCCACAACTGGTTTTGTCTTCCTTTTAGGAGGTGCAGCTGTATCATGAAAGTCTACTGTTGCTGGAAATTGGACCCGGGGGCGACCGCTAGGCCAGAAAGGGGGAGCTCCGGTGAGAATCGGCGGAGATCAGCGGCAGTCCGTTGATGCGTGGCGTCCTCCGGGAGACCTGCAAGAAGCCGGTGGCCGGGATTTTCGGCACCAGCCCTCCGATGCTTAAGTCAGAGAGGGCAAGTGTGAGAATGGAGATAATAGTAGAGAGTCTGGGTTTTTTTGCTTTTCTCCCTCCCCCCTAAAATGGAGGAGTCCCCTTTTATAGAGGGGGCTGGGTTACCTGTGATGTGACGGGGCAAATTGCCTGTCGTACAATCTGGTATGGAGTGGAAATTAATGCCCGATCCGCTGTTACTGTTGGAGATTAGGTCGAAGTTCTCGAGTCATCGTTGAATCATGTTATCATTAGTTGTCAAGTAGGTTTGCCGTAAGGGATCCAATGTCCGTAGACGACAGAAGCCATACGCTTTAATTGTTGAGTGAACCGGGGGTCGGAAGAGGTCATACGCTTTGATGGTTGAGTGAACCGGAGATCATCATGAACCATGCCCATTTAATGGTTGAGTGTGCTGGAGGCCTGCAGAGGCCATGCGCAGTAATAATTTGACGACAGTGGCAGGATACGGTGAGGTTGCGTATCTGGAGTCAGACTTTCTTAGAGAGTTAGGCCGGGGTCCAATATTTGGATAAGGCATTTCGGAACTCGGCATCTGGTCGGGTGCCGAGCTAGTTGCCAAGCTGGGCGCATTCTAGTCCGAGCGTCATCAGGTCGGACGCTTCTGGTCGGCGCTCATCGGTCGGCGCTTCCTGGTCGGGAGTTTCCCGGTCGGCGCTTCCTGGTCGGGAGCTTCCTGGTCGGGAGTTTCCTGGTCGGGGGTTTTCCGGTCGGCGCCTTTCGGTTCGGGAGCTTTCTGGTCGGCGCTTCCTGGTCGGGAGTTTTCCGGTCGGCGCTTCCTGGTCGGGAGCTTCCTGGTCGGGAGTTTCCTGGTCGGGAGCTTCCTGGTCGGGAGTTTCCTGGTCGGGGGTTTTCCGGTCGGCGCCTTTCGCTCCAGGATGCCTTGTATTTTTTCCCAACATCTACCAAACAAAATGTAGTGGCTAGAAGTACCATAGAATCTGAAATGATTGCCCTAGATACCACTAGCATTGAGGTCGAGTGGCTTAGAGATCTACTGATAGATTTACCTCTTGTGACTTCACCATTACCTTCTATATCTATTCATTGTGAATGCAGATCTGCTACAGATAAATGCAATCAAGAAAATGTAAATGTGAAAATGAATAGGCACTTGAAAGTGCACCATAAATCATTGAGATACAAATTAAAGAATAACTTGATTGCACTAAATTTTGTAAGATCCGAAAGGAACCTAGCCGATCAGCTTACCAAAGGATTGTCTAGAACAATGGTATTAGAGTTGTCGAGGGGGATGGGGCTAAGTTTATAAGTAAAGTCACCATGGTGGTAACCCAACCTGAAAAAGTTCAATGGGTAGAAACAAGCTAGATAGGTGACTAATGAGGAGCACTATTTGTTTTTTCCATCCCTAGGGCAACAATGCTCATAAAAAGCAAGGGTTAGGTTGAGTTTTTACTCTTAATGAATCCGAGACCCATGAGGCAGGGTACCTACTTGCTCGTACCCCTTTTAGGATTCACCTATATGCGTGTAGTCGTGAGGCTGCGACCGTGGAAAGTGGGCTGTTCCCTAATAACACACATGAAGAGATACCTGCGCATGGCCGTAAAGCGCAAACCCGCTTCGAGCATGTTCACGCTATATTATATGTGCTGTTGATGAAATCTGAGCCATGGACCAAGGTTCAAGGCATAGTCCACCTTGACTCCACAAAGGTAATCAATTGTCACTAAGTGAAGGTTCAAACCGAAAGATATCTACACCTATTACATAATATAAGATACTCAGCATTTTATTTTGATTTTAAATTTTTTAAATATTTAATTTATGTGGGGGATTGTTGAATTAAATCAAATATTTTAAAATTTTGAAAACCAAATTGGTCAACGGCCAAGTGGCAAGCATTTGCGCACAAGCAAGTGAGCAAACATGGAAAAATTCTCAAAAAAAGTAGGCCATGACAAGTGTCATACATCCAGCGCAAGAGCAAGCATGGAAAGGCCCCTCGAAGAAGGAAGGAAACATGGATGGCCAAGATACAATGAGCCAAAGGATCAAAGGAGCACAAGAGAACATGTCATCAATCCGCGGGAGGGAAATCTGCTTCTTTTGACGTGCTTGAGCCTATATAAAGGGCTTTAGGAATCATTTCAAAGAACAATCAAAAATTTTTCTTCTCCCTATTCCAAGAATCTAGATAAAAAGGACTATAGGGATCATTGGGGAGAAAAGAAATAAAGAAAATTTTTCTTCTCCTCATAATTTTTCTAAGTTTCTTTTGAGCTATCTGCAAGCGTGAACGTACTCTTCTTTCTTCCCTGGAGACGCACTGATGGGGAGACGTGGTTATGTATTGGGTCGTCGTATCTCTAGGAGATATGTGCCAGCAAACCCGTGTGTGGGGGCGTAAACTTTCCTGAAACAACGCATCAGCATGCTTCGATCCATAGGCCATCTTCTCTCTCTTTCTTTATTTTATTATTATATTGTCAAGTTAATTATTTGCTAGTTTATTCTTCTTATTTACTGTTTTTGAATATTAGAAATATTTAATTTATCAATTATATTTGTGCATCTAGGCTAACACAAGGAATTTAATTAGTGTCATACACATTTCCAAATATCAGATGCATTGTTATGTCATAGCTTAGCGTAGCCACTGCAATAAAATATTTATCATCCTATTTGTATATTTACCTTGCATAGTTGGCCATAACTTTGTCCCTTAAAATGTAGAATTAGTCGGTTTTTTAATATTTATTGTGAGTAAAAATGAGAAAACATCAATTCTTTGTGTGGGGTTAATTTAATCTAAGTGCCCTTTCAAAATGATTGAATGGAAAGTATTGTGGCACTCACCCCTGAACCGTCTTCCAAGCTTTTAAATGTGATTTCAGTAGAAACTGAAACAGAAAATGTTAGACATAACAAGATGCTAGCTTGCCTTCCTTGAAGACTTTATAGAATTAATGGGTTAGGCCAGTACAACCAATAAAATCATAAGATTACAGACTGAGCTAGATCTATATTTATAAATATCTAAAAATAGCATTGGTGTGGAAGGGGGGAAAAAAAAAAAAAACTCTGGACACTTTGCTATAAATACCTTCGGCAACACTGAGCATACGATATTTAAAACTTTGTAAAGCACTTCAAATTATTAATACGACTAGAACTCTTGACGTAATTTTGGTAAAGGATAGCTATAAGGACATTGCAAAACTCGACGCCTTTCAACGGTTTCATTCATTAGGAGTGAAAGTGGGTCAAGTTGATTTGATGCGTTCCTTTCTTCAACTTTAGACCCGACATCTTCCAAGTTAATTAACAACCAAACTCATAAAGTTGGGTCTAGATCTTAAAAAAATAAACTAGGTCAAATCAGACTCGAATGTATCCAATTTAACCTTGCAAATGCTAGTTGAAAAAAGAAGAAGCTAAATCTAGTCTTTAGACTTGGAACCAACTTAGAATTTATAATGATCCAACCTAACCCAACCTGCAAACTTACAATAGATAGGTCGACTCTGATAATCATAGCTGCTCATTTGTGTAGAGATGTACCGAAGTGATCACTTTATGATCAGTGCACTACTATATGAACAAACGGTTGTGATTGGTTGCATGCACGGTCATATAGTGTATGCAGCGTAGGATATAATTTTTTGTCCGTATATCCTCATGAGCCCTATGAATATGAGAAATTATTAGTTACATCGCATGCACTAGTATGACCATAAATTCAGCCAATCACCGACATTAATAAATGGTATCTATTGAAATCAGCAGCTATTATTGGCTGCATGCATGGCCATGTGCTGCAAGCCGGTGTAGCCAATTATATCTCCAAAGATACACATTCCTTGCTTCAACAGAGACATTTTAAGCATTATGTGGGTATTTATTATTGGAAGATCCACTGTAGTAGACCGAGTCATCAACTGCTCTTCTTCCCATCACCATACGTCAAGATTCACGTACAGCCAAATTGAACAGTGATAGCTCCCTGCATGCGAGGCCCAAAACGGGCACCGGGCGAACCGTGAATGGTAAGGGACCCACATTTCTTGGTGCCATCTGTCCCAATAATACCTCTCTAATCAAGGGTCACATGTTCCTTTGACAAAGTTTGGCATTTAGACGTATATTAAATTATTCACCGCAATAGAAGTTATTACAGAGGAGAGAAAGTATAACCCTATTATTTGAGATTGTTGCATTATAGGCCTTACGTTTTCAGGTTTTCCGAAGAACACCCTCCAAAACAAACAAGATAGTTTTCGACACAATTCTTTGCAAATAAGACTGAATTCCGAGCATTTTAATGAAATGCGTATGAATTTATGTTTAGTAGCACCTTTTTATTTTGTTGGATCCTTGATCAATATCAGAACTACCCATCAAGAAATTCTTTGTAATTATTCTTTTGATGTTGCTATCCTTGTTAGTCGATACATCTGCGATAAATAAGCAATTAGTTTCCAAGCAAAAGAAAGAATTAATTATCTAAATCAAAGAATTTTTAGTTTTCTGTATCGCAAAGATGATGTGGATGGCAACATCGGCCATTTTAGATAGTTCATATGTTAAAGAGTCAAAATGGATGGAACATGGATGTTCATCACCTCATACATATTCCAATTCAATTTGCTTGCATTAAGGTGAGAAAGTGCAATCTCATGTTGCTACCAAATATTTGAGATGCAGCAGGTAAAATAAATTGTCCTTGTATCAATTGCATCAAAATAAATCAAGAATCTGAAAAACAAAAAACACAGTAGTTATAAATTTAAACATAATAACAAATAATAAATAGAGTGAAATATAATAATAATTATTTTATTATTTTATAATCATATTTTATATCCAAAAAAATCAACATCACAAGAGATTGTCTGATTACAAGTATAAACTAGCTCCATATAAAAAATTTATCCAAGCTTTAGATATGATGTTTGGGGTGCAAATGAGTCGCATCAGATCCGAGCATGAATGACCTGGACTCGACCCAACCTAGCTTTTTGTTGAATCCTAAATTGGACCTAAACCCCATTCTATAGAAGATTAGGTTGGGTCAGATCGGGTCCACGGCCAAAATTTTTGGACCTAGTTAGTTGTTTGGGCTAGGTCGGGTCTATATATGATCTAGTCCCAATCAGAAAAATTACTGCTCAATTTGATGTTATGCTGCTCAATTTTGTTTCTTCTCAAGTTTAGTAGCAACATCCAACTAGAGGGGCTTAACTATAGTTAATAACTATTCGATAGTACTATGTGCTAGCTGAATATAATTCAAAATATATAGCAAAATTGAATGCTTTATAGAATATAATACATATAAAAATTTAACACTTACAGAATTAGCACTAGCATTAGCCTAAACTCCTAAAGTAAAATTCAATATAAAAAACTTCAGCAAGGTATAATGGAGAGAAGTATTTCTGTTATAGGAGGAGAAACAAAATATAATGATCTTGAGTAATAAGTTGCTTGAGATCCAAACAAACAAAATAACATGGAAATATCAATGCCTAGAAAACTATAGATTTTTATTTTTTAAAAGAAGAACATGAGTTTCCCCATTGATTTATTTCTTAAAATTGGACATGATCATAAAGAACTTCAAAGAAGCCATCCAGCTAGCAACAAAATAGACAGATACAAACAGATAAAAATCAAAATCAGCAATGAAAGAGATGCAACAAAATAGGCATTCTTAAAGGGTATAAGGTGACAATCAAAGGTCTTTAGATTGGAAAACTTTTTGACATTGTTATTTCTCTTCCATGAGAAAAAAAATGGCAGATACTGTAATAATCTTTCGACGCAGGCTACATCGCATGCACATCCATGATCAAAACATTGAATAATTTATCAAGATATAACAAATCAGATCATTATCCGATGCTCAAGTGGATTACATTCCAAACAATTGAAAATTTGAAATGAGGAGAGAAAGAAAAGAACCATAAAAGAGAGAAAGAGAGAGAGAGAGAGAGAGCAGAAGAAAAATCTGATAGCGGAGAAATATGGTTGTGGATTTCCCCCCTCCCCCTCTATTTAGATCATGGGTTTTCGGGCATAACTGGATTTAGGTTAGGTTGTGATCCAAACAACCTGGACCCATTGCAGCTTTATAAGGGTTGCTTCTCACAATATGGTAAAGTAGAGGGTTCTATTGGCAACTCCCTATTTTGTACTCCTTTTTATTTGCCTCCGGCCACAGGACCCAACGTTAGATCTCAGTCAATACGGCCACTGGCATCCTGTCTCTCTCCCTCGCACAGACGTACGTATCTCCTCCTTTTCCTCCCTTTCGGACAAAATCCCTTCAGGTTCTCTCCTTCCTCCATCTCTCTCCGCCCCCTCTTTTTCTCTTTCTTACCTCCAATGGCGTCGGAATCGCGTCAGAGACTATGAGGAGATCCGGAGCCCGGAGCTACGGCCCCGCCATCCTTTCCTCTAAAATCTTGACCCCAAACCCCGACTCCGATCTCCCTCCGCCGCGGAAGCTTCACAAGCTCCGCCGCGCCACGAATCCCATTTTTCCCAGCGCCGCCGCCGGAGCCCGGTCCAGGAGGGACGGCGGCGCCTCCGGCGGGAGAAGGAGTGGCCCCGCGACTCCCCTCCTCCGCTGGAATTTCGACGACGCGGACCGGTCTGCCGAGCATCCGTCGGAGTTCGGCTGCGGGAAGGCCCAAAGGAAGCACCAGAATGCCGCCGGAGAAGCGGTGCCGGTCGTCTCGGCGAGGAAGCTTGCCTCTGCGCTATGGCAGCTCCAGCTCCCGGAGGCTAGCAGTGGCTCCAGGGAAAGCAGGCGAGCTCGGCTAGGGTTTGAGGTACGACCTCAAGATCCGTGCCTTTTTTTTTTTTTTTTCCCTGGATCCTTCTAGGGTTCTGGATTGAGGGATCTTGGCAGAATCTGTTAAAAAGTTGGCATTTTTATGTTAAAAGCTCCCTCTTTCCCCCCTTTTCTCCTGCTCGGTTTTGAAATTCTAGAGTGGAAAATGCTTAATTTTTCCTTACAAAAAGTAGATGGTTTTCCCATTAACCTCAGAAGGTACGTCGTAATTGTCTTAAAATGTATAGAAAGTCTCTGTCTTGGATTCATCTATTTTTGAGTTTCTATTGTGTTTCGATATATCAGTGTAGACGATGAATGCACCTTATACTTTCGCTTGGGTTGGTCTTGCTTGTCAACTAATTAGAGATCTCTGACCTAAATGTAGCTAGTATAAGCGTTGTGGTCACCTTCGATGGTCAAAGATCAGATGATACTTGGCTGTGACCCTACGGCCGTACCATCGGTTCGAACATGGTGATGTTGGCTGTGGTTGGGTGGTAATAATAATGGTCCTGATATTGATGCTTTTGATGGGTGATGTGTCCCCTACTGTTTGGAAATTCCTGCTGATGAAATCATTTTTTCTTATTCATCTTTTCAGGCTAATTTCGCGCATCTACATGTACCTTATGTCTGTGATCCCAATGTAACAAGCCTTCATACCAACACAAAGAACGAGCTATCTAGTCCCATTTCTATCCATGATCCAAAGAATGACATTGTTCAGAAGGTACTCGATTTGATGCTCTCTCTCTCTCTCTTCTGAAGAATATGATTATCTGCTAATTGCCAAAGAAAAATTGGTCATTTTCTTTATATCTTTATGATGTTTTACTTAGTGTGGTTTTGTAAATTCAGCTTGAGGCTTCTGCTGCATTATCCAATTGTGCGATGGAGAGAGCAACTAAATGGGACCCTGGGTGCGGAAAGGCATCGGATAAGGTCTACAGATTTTATGGTCACCCGAAGCTTCTCGAAGATCAGCAGCTGACTACTGTTTCTGTTGTCTCTGCTCTTCAAGCGGAGCTTGAGCAGGCTCGTAATCGTATTAGTGAGCTTGAGGCTGAGCGGCGGTCAGCAAAGAAAAAGCTTGACCACTTCCTGAGGAAGCTTGCAGAGGAGAAGGCATCATGGCGAAAGCGAGAGCATGAGAAGATAAGAGCTGTAATGGATGCCATGAAGGATGACATGAACAGAGAGAGAAAAAACCGGCAGCTGATGGAGATCATGAACTCCAAGCTGGTCAATGAACTTGCTGAGGCTAAGTTATCCGGCAAGCGATGCTTGCAAGATTATGAAAAGGAAAGGAAGGCTCGAGAGCTTATGGAGGAGGTATGTGATGAGCTGGCAAAGGAGATTGGAGAAGACAAGGCGGAGGTTGAAGCTCTGAGGAGGGAATCTATGAAGATTCATGAGGAAGTCGAGGAAGAGAGGAAGATGTTGCAGATGGCAGAGGTTTGGCGTGAAGAGAGGGTACAGATGAAGTTGGTAGATGCCAAGTTGATGCTTGAGGAGAAGTATTCTCAGCTAAGCAAGCTGCAAAAAGATCTTGAGGCTTTTCTCAAAGAGCGAAGCAGTAATCATCCAGATGTGGCAGAGTTAAAAGAAGCAGAGATGCTTAGGGAGGCAGCCAACTCTCTTAAGGTTCAAGATGTTAGGGAGTTCTCGTACCAGCCTCCTCCTGCTTCAGAGGACATTTTCTCTGTCTTTGAGGAACTCCAGCCAAGAGAAGAAACTAACGAGAGAGAGATCGAGCAATGTTATGGATACAGTCCTGCAAGCCGTGCCTCCAATGTCCAGACGGAAAGCCCTGAGACTGATGTGTTTCTAGAAAAACCGACAAAGAGATACGCGAATGGGATAATTGAGAGCAATAGGGATATGGAAGATGATAGTGACTGGGAAACAGTGAGCCATGTCGAGGAGCAAGGATCTAGTAATTCACCAGAAGGGAGTGACCCATCTGTGAATGGCATATATCGAGAAAGCAATGCTTCAGTTAGTGGAACAGATTGGGATGAGAATGGAGATAATGGCAAGTTAAATAGTGAAATCAGTGAGGTTTGTTCTGCAACCACGAGACAGTCCAGGAAGAAAGCATCTTCAATTTCTAGACTGTGGAGGTCTTCATGCCCAAATAGCGGCGAAAACTATACAAAAATTTCGTTTGAGGTGACAAATGGAAGGCTGCCAGATGATAGGAAATCTAATGCTGCTCTGTCTCCTGACAGAAAGTCAGGTGAAGGGGGTCTAAGCTCACCCAGCGTAGGGCAGTGGAGCTCCCCTGACTTATTGAACCCTCATATAACTCGAGGAGGAATGAAAGGATGCATTGAATGGCCAAGGGGAACACAGAAGCACAGCTTGAAGGCAAAGCTTCTAGAGGCAAGAATGGAGAGCCAGAAGGTTCAACTGCGCCATGTTCTTAAACAAAAGATTTAGCACGACCATCATTTTGCAAGAGAATTATCTGTTCTGATCACACTAGGCTGTTGTGGGCTGGATCGAAGTACCCAGAATATTGACTTTGTTGGTTCATCTAGACATGCCATCCAAGGATGCTACAGTTATTGAGGTGAACTCCAACAGTCCATCAGAAATCTGAGAGCAGGGCACGGGCTATTGGACTATACTTTTCTCTATCCTCAAGCTTCTGGTAAGAATCCTTGGAACCGTGTCCTGATGACATCCTTTTTATGTAATCTTCTTTCATGAACCCATATTTATCTCAACAATGATGAATGTTTCGGTAGCTGTAGAGATACATAAATCTTCTTATCAAGCAAGAAAAAGTGTAGCATTTATTGAATCTATAATGTGCTATATCTGCATCTCAAAGTAAATTATGAAGACTCTGTGGCAACATCCTTGAATTGAATCTCCATTTGTGTTTCTTATCTTTCCTAGCCAACTGCCTGAAGGGAGTTTCCTTTGTTCTTTCTTCAAAAATACAGCAGATATGTAGTGATGGAGTTAAAATAAGCATCCTATTATGTGCCTTACACCCTTCACCATTTTGTATTCTGCATGTCCTGTGAATTCGCTCACTGATTGCAAGAGTGAGATTAATTTCTTTGTCGACTTTTTTTTTTCCTGAGCAAGTTGGGTGTCAGACAAGTTTGCTTTGTTGGTGACAAGACAAGGTTTCTTTGGTAATATGTTCTTATACTATTAATCTCGTAGTTAGCCAATGCTTGATGTACGATTGATTGGAATTGGATAATTTTTTTCTAGAATCATCAACCTTGATATCATAGGGACCAAATTTTTTCTTTCTAATCTTATTCTAGCAAGTTCTTGGTGGTTCTCACTGATTTTGGCCATGAGTTCCTCTGCTTTGACTCGATAAACTTGGCTGGGCGGTTCATTACCTCAAATCTATTTGGTTTTATTTTTTTCCCCTATTTGATTTAATTAAAAATCCATGACATATTGTTTTAAGTTTCTTATTTGTCTCATACATCCCTAACCAGGACTTTTTTCAAGCCATGGCTTTTCGATTTACTTGTTCTTAATCAGCCTGTAGGCAAATATTTGTAATTGTTGGCCAAACAAATTTATGGTTGTTGCATGAATTTTTACAATAATAAGCAAATTATTGTCCTTTTTTATATTTTTCGACAACAACTTTTTTTTCTTTTCTATGTTAAGGCACATAAACAAAACAAAAAAGGAAAGAAAAACTTGGGTGACAGACCTTCATATCACCTATTCATCTCTGGCTTTTCATGCCTTCTTTCCCCTCGATTTTTTCTCTTTTTTCTTTTCTTTTCGGTAGCATAATCTTAAGCTTTGAGGCATTATAGGTCAACGGCCTCCAGCTGTTAGCGTTGGCAAACGAGGGTTGGTCGTCGATCTCTCTGTTCTCGTGAGATTAGGCACAGCATCCTCAGGTTGTGCTCGGTCAATG
Organism: Phoenix dactylifera; assembly: GCF_051530095.1. Lineage (NCBI taxonomy): Eukaryota > Viridiplantae > Streptophyta > Magnoliopsida > Arecales > Arecaceae > Phoenix > Phoenix dactylifera. The sequence continues at coordinate 35,944,851 of NC_143190.1, read as the reverse complement.
CATCAGATGGTTGCTTTCTTTAATTGTAGCCATGGTATCTTGATGGGAATCACGTTAAAATCGACCGAAAGAAAAAGTTCATAGTTGTGTGTGAAGCCGCGTGATCTTTTATTGTTTACTTGGAAAAATCCTGGATAATTAATTTTTATGCCTTATATGTGCATGTTAGGATGGATGTGGGTGAATCTAAGGACTCGTTTGCTCCACGGAAAAAAGAATGGGGAAAGTATGCTCAATGTGAAAGGAAAAAAAAATGACTTTATATTTGATTAAAGTTTTTAAAGAAAAAAAATAAAAAAAATGTTTTTTTATAGAAATAAAATTTTTGCATTTTATGAGAAAGAAAAATTCATATTGAACATGAAAAAGTTAGCTGGGAATTTTTTTTTTTTTTCAAAAATGTCATCAAGCTTTTAGGTAGCATAATTTTTTTTTTTTATTAAGGAGATGGCAGATATTTTATATATTTTTTTCAGAAAAATAGACACTCAATCAAAAATAAGTTACTTTGTAATATATCATTTTCATGTGGTCAACTAAACATACAAAAGCAATTTTTTTAGGCATCAGCAAAAAGCATTTCAATGAGAAATTTCCTTTTTCGCGAACCAAATGAGTCATAAGTTGGATTAAACATGCGGAAGGATAAGTTATTGTAACATACTGAGTGGAGTGGAAATTGTAGATAATATAAAGTCTAACTTGCAGATGATTTTGATCATAAAATAGAGTTATCGTAGCAAATAACATCAATTTTTGGATCTAAAACAAAGGTACATGTGGTTGCATGAAATTAGTACATGAAATGGCATGAACCTCGACATGGACTCAATCAAGAAAAGACCTAGATCATGAGCCCAAAGATGTAAACCATGAACATTGGGGATTTCTCTAAGACAAAGGCAAACTAGGATGATTTGACACGCGAACAAGTTGTCATGGATAACTTTGACAAAGGTGAGATCATGTAGTGTCGCACAAATCTCGAAATCTCTCATGTATCATGTCAGACCTAATCCGTGCTCTTGGCTCCTTAGGCGTAAGAACCTACAAATCTCATTTTTTTCTGAATAACCTAACTCAATGCAACAAGTAGCGACTCCAATCTATCAATGGATTAAGTCCGAGTCTTTTTAGAGATCTCAAACAAATTTTGATTTCACACGGTTCATACGATCCGAGTCTGATTTCGGCGATATCCTCTTGATACTTCATTCGAGGTTACCATAAGATTCTTTTAGTATGAGTTTACGAGGGCCAGATGGGAGTTGGATAAAAGCTGTTAGTAGCTTTCCATGTAGCAGAACTTGTTTAGGCTGAGTGCAATGGACCCAGGAAGGTCCAGTCCAAATAAAGTTGGACCATGAACACTAATTCTTAATCAGGTTCATCAGAGCTTAACAATACATGATCATTCCAAGCTCATTTCTATCAGTTAGTCAATGAAACTTTATTAACAAAACTCATTATTGGGTCCTTACCAACAGATTATCTACCATCAGGAGAAGAGTTTTCGAATCATCAAATTCAATAAATGAGCTATATTCCTGTCTCAAATAGTAAACCTGATAGAAGCATTGCAAGTTCTCTTCGCAAGGGGCTGCCTATGAAGCAAATTTATTATCCTATCATGATTATATATCGCTCGATATGATATGTAACATGGAGATTCTGCGACAACATTATACATTGTTGTATTGTTCCAAGTCTACCTTATTAGCCAAAAACAGATTACCTCTGGTAATAAGGTAATCCTGCTTGCTTGGCATGATCTCAATGAGTCTGACACTGGATTTGTGGCCCTATTCTAACAATCATGAGTCTTGGTGTGTTCTTTTTTTTTTGTCCCCTTCTCTTACTTCTCCTTCAGACAGGGGATAATATAACAGGATTGTTTATCATGTTTTAGCCTTCGAATATGATCGCCACTGTTAGGGTGATTGGGGATTATGTTTGTAGCAATGAAGGTGATAGTTGGTAATGGAGTAGCTTAGCTGAGGATATGTATATGATTATGTAAGGAGTGCAAAATTGGTGGCAAATTAAGGTAAGCTGGCTAGTATTTTGATTGACAAGAGAAAAAGGCCAGTCTTTTATGCTCATTTGGATGTCCAAAACTTTTTACCTTGCCAAAAAAGATAGGGCAGCAAGTTATTATCACCACAAGCAGAAATTAATGTTACTGAAAAAGATAGGGGAGCTCTTCAGTTTGATTCATACAAATTAAAACTGCATGCGCAAATGTACCAGTATTGATGGCAGATCTAAGCAGCAAGCTAACTTGACCAGTTGGTTGTTGAATTCCTCCAATTGACTATGAGAGGATAAAATTTATTTGGTGGGTTGGATAATGACATTGGTCAAGTGCAGATGAATGAGCACAAGAAATTTTGATGCCGTTGATTGATGTACCAGCTATATCAATGGCTAGACATCCTATCTGGCATGCTATGTTGTATCAATTTTCCTTCTCAAAAATGGCAAGCGTGACATGATACATGGACAGCTTGAATTATTCCTTGGAGGCACCACACAGCAAACCATCTCATGCCTAAAAAATTTCCTTTTCCAAGATGTAGTGCTTATAATATATCTCAATGTTTGTTCTTTTGCAAGCTATTGATATTCAAAGTTAAGTTTGTTTGTAGAACAATCATGCTCTCGAGTATTTTATATTCATAAAAATGAAAGGATGTGTATAGTGGTTTTGATGAATTTTAGATAATCCTACAGGACTAAGCATCACTCTTTCTTAGGAGTCTTATTTTGACTCAAGTTACTCTATTTGAAGCCTTGGATTTATTAGAAATAAATCTTGAGCTCTTTTAAGATTAAAACATTACTCCAACATTGTTTTTTTTCTTTCTTCGAAATATTATGACAGCGATTATTCATGTGCCCAATCTTTTCTTGAAAGAAAAACTATGTAAACACTTATAATTAGGGATTTTCGTAAATCTGATGAAGACGGTCTGATACACAACTTATGTAAGTTAGAATTTCTTTTTTCTTGGAGGACTTTACATATTCCTCTTATTGTAAAAAAAAAAAAGCTAGATAGAGTTCATGATGCAACCAAATACCAAAAGAAAACTACCTTATGTGATATGAATCAATTGCTAATTAGTCCTCTTAGGATCTATTCAAGCTTGCATACACATTAATATACAAATCGGCCGACTAAACCACTTATAACCCTAGCACAAATGTTACAACCCTATAACAAAATCAGCAGTGTCTTCTCCTCTTTTTTTTTTCAGTAAAAATCAGCACAAACTTGTCAATCACCAATTCAACATTGGTTGTATTCTGTGCTACCAAAAAAAAAAAAAAAAAAAAAATCTGATCATCTTAATGTCCTGCCAGATTTGTCACCATCTAGGCAAGCTCACTGAGCTAGCCAGATTTCCAATCCCCCAGCCCCTGCCCCACACATCAAAGGCCACCCAACTTGGAGAAACAATCACAGTAGTACAAAGCTGGAATCTCCCCCATTCCAGAAGTGTAACCCCCCACATGCAAAACGCCCTCCCCCCTGGTATCATAGAGTATATACTAATCCCCAATCACGCACTCCCTGATCAAATTGATTCCATACTTCGGCCTCCCCTTCAGAAAAGTACAGAAATTTTTAAGTCATGCCCCTAATTAAAAACCCAATCGAAGGACACCCACCCCGAGTACAACCCCTTAACAGCTTAGCTCTGGGGCAAGTAGCCGTTAAGATTCTGATTCCAGAACAACCCAGGGCCCCAGATCTGGCCACCTTTGTATCTTCCATGGGTCCCACCTCGTGACGAGATCCTTGGGCGGTGGCGGGTCCCAGTGGCAGGTCCCTTCCCTGGGTCCGGATAAAGCCCTAGATAAGATAAGGTCCACTAACAAAGGGAAGTGCGCTGGAGACGGGCCCCCTGTTTGGCTCCCCCCTGAGACCGTGGGCGTTGGGTCCCACAAAGAGGTTCAATTATATCCGCACCGGCAAAACCGGGACCAGCGGGGCCCACCTCGCGATTACTTGCCACAGAAAGCGATGGATAGATGAGAAATTATTCCCTGCGGCCACCAATCACAACCGCCCGTTCCTACTAGCTGCGTTCATCAAACGAGGTGCATAGAAATACAGAGTAAGGTTGAGAGCGGTGGTCACGGTCCCAAAAAAGAAGAGACGTGTTTCTCTTACACTGCAGGAGACTCCGCAGCCCACACGCTTACTGGTAGTGTAAATGAGACAATCGGACGCCACGACAACCGTTATTGCAACAGTTTGTAACCACCACTACCATGTTACTAATATCTCTAGCAAGGACGCATCGACAACTTGCTCCCATTAATCTCTTTCATAAAAGTGGCAAAAGAAATATCCACGGAAAAAGAAGACTCCAAACGTGTGGTGCGTATACCAGACTATATGTGTGCCTCTTGCTTTTACATGTTATAAGTTATGTCCATTGTAGTGGGCTTGTGTAATGGTATAATAGTGTTACCTGACATTTTTATTTTGCGGTGATAATGGTATTGTCCTTTATGTTTGGTTGTCATGATGCTCATCTACTTCATGCTGCATGGACATGGTGACATGATGTGCAAGGATCAGAGAAAAGGGATACAACTGCATGAATCATAGATAGATGAAGTAAATAGAGCAGCGAGCTATGCTACATGGCTGATGCATGCCTTACGGAGGGTTCATGGTGGATTCTAGTCTTCTAGAGTGCCCTGGTCATTTCATATCAAGACCTGTTTGCAATGAGTGTGCCTCAAGATGGGGTAGAACAGGTGTACAAAGAAGATGGATTTGAGTGAAGGGATAGAGGGGGTGGAGTGTCTTGGTGGTGGGGTCTTTGTTTTAATCAACGGAGGACAAAGCTAAGTGGGTCTGGACACTGGAGTTTTGACCCCTCTCTCCTCAGCCATCCAATGTGCCACGGACCTCTTTTTCTCTTTGCCCAATCGAAATCAACAACAAAAACACAAACTAATCCGAGTGTTATAACTTTACTTAACCAAAAATGAAGAGACTTGGAAGTAGCCCCAACGTCTGGAACCACACTCATAGAAGAAAAGGGTCCCACGTTTTACCGGACTCTGTGACATCAATTACGCTGGGTTATGCCATTATTGCCGCTCCTCCAATAATTGGCCGGAATCACAGTACCCATCACGGGCTTTTTCATTTAGGGGGACTGGTCGTTCGGATGCCACGTGGAACACATATAGTCCGAAATTGGGCGTGAGGAGACGTGTCCGACTGTGACAGGCTGGAGGGGCGGGCTCCGTGGGGCCAAGGTGGTGGAGACCCTGACATGTACCCACGTGTGCATGGAGCCCACCCCCGTTGGAGGCACCTGAGTTGGCGGGAGGCCAACTCAGAGAGCTCGTGGGTCCCACTCCCCTGTCCGACGTGGAGGGCCGCCGTTCCGGTCCCGGTCACAGTCCCGGTCCCCTTTGGCCCCTTCTTCGGTTCTTCCTCGCCTTTGACGTCCCGAAGTAGATGAAATGCCACCGAAATGAAACCCAAATGAAATGGAGGAACGGCGCGTGAAGACTATAAATAAAGGCGCCAAGCTCCCCCGGCGCTTGGGATCGTCGCCGGTCGAGCTTTTGGAAACGGTTTCCGGCAACCCCCGACGTATAGAGTCCCGTCGGAGCGCCGCCCTCTAAGTCCGGCGATCCGGGGCGAAAATATCAGCGAGGAACTATGGCCAAGGGGCGGAGATACGGTGCGGACCGGCTCCTCGGGACGTACAGCTACGGCGGCCAGGGTCGCGTGACCGATGCTGCGGACCTTCCGGACCTCGACGAGGAGGACGTATGGTCGGTGGCGGCCGAGGACTACAAAGCCGACGAGGCCTGGACGAGGCCCAACCGGGACCGATCCGGCCGGCGGTGGATCGAAGGGGAGGACCACCGCCAGTTGGGGGGCCTCTCTCTGGCCTTCGAGGAGGGCTACGATGCCCGGCACACGGTGGTGCACCAGTACCGGAACGTGGACGCCGCGGCGCCGCCGCCGCGCAGGCACCATCGCCACCAACCGGCGGCGATGTCGGCGCCGGTGAACGTGCCGGAGTGGCCCCGGTTCCTCCGTGTCGACTCGGGCGAGGAGGGGGCGGAGCGGGACGACGGGGAGTGGGTCCCGCCGCACGAGTACCTGGCGAGGGAGCACGGGAGGATGGTGGCGACCTCGGTGTTCGAGGGAGTGGGCCGGACGCTTAAGGGCCGGGACATGAGCCGGGTCCGGGACGCGGTCTGGAGCCAGACCGGGTTCTTCGGCTGAAAGAATTCTGAACCGGATTCAAAATTCTTCATTCCTTCAAACTCATGGATCCCCAAAAAAGTTCTTCGTCAATTTGTATAGCTGTGATTTGGCCTTGTGGACTTCGAAGGCAAAATCGTCTAGCCTTCGAACCTAAATATAAAAATTATATGGCTGCTTCTGAACCTTCTTCCAAGTGCTCGTCCTTCGTTAAAAAATAACAGCTTATTCTTGTTGTACTTAAAATACTCTTTTCCCCCCAATTTTCTAGTACTTAAAATACTCAGTGCAAGTATAATTAGATCAAGTTTTATTTTATTTTTATTTTTTTTTGGTACATTCGTAACTCACACTAAATGCCCACGAGTATATCTAGAAAAATCAGAAATAAAAAGTTGATAGAGTGAGAATGAACAGGCTCAAAACTCATTAAAAAAAAAAGAGCACCTAAATGACGTATAGCATAAGAGCTACCTAGCCAACAACATTATTTGTCTTTCAATAGAATGAGTGATGCAAGCCTGCATATATTCTAAAGCAGTTATGCTCATTCTGAATTTAATCGGCCAGTGCAGTCAAATTGCAGGTGAGAAAATACAATCTGCAACCAGATGCAACCTAACGTTGGATCAAATTTTATACTCGAGGGATGAGAATTAGCTGATAAAAAGCAGTTGTCGTCACGGCTCGAGCCGTAGGCCAGCGTCCGAGCGGAGGGTTTTCGTTCTTGCCGCATAGGACAGGAGGAATAAAGGAGTGAGCAATTATTGTGGGTCCCACATGAGGTGGGACCCTGGAATGCCGATCGCTAGTCGACACGGGGAGTTGGCACGGTGAGCGCATGTCTATCGAATTAAAACGGCGATTCCTGTCACCACCACCTTTTTCAGGAAAAGGACTTCGGGTTTTTGGCACTAGTATTAAAGAAAGGGCTGTTCATGGTGTCTGTGCGAGGGGCATAAGCATCAGCTTAGCTTCATCCTTTACAATTTTTTTATTATATGTATAAAAGAAGTAAAGATTTGGGAATTTAATAATTCTTCTGCTACAAAAATTATTTTTAGGGTTGGTCTGGAAAAGTGTGATTAATCCTTTGAGAATTGCTTTTCTTACGGTGCAAAAGTGGTAATGACCTTATAGTAGGCTATAGATTACAATAATATTTTTTTCATTTTAGGTTCTATATTGTTGTAATGGCTTACAATACTTAGACCCCTTTTATTTCATTTGTTTTCTTTTGGCTCCTTGGCTGATGATTTTGTTTGAAAAAGTTAGGATTCTTGTGGAGTTATGTTGGGGGACATAATCACCATTTTACTGAAGTCGTGTACAAGTAGGCTGCAGAGCATCTATGGAAGATATAGAATCACAACAAACATAATATGTAGATTTGTAAGATTAATTAGAACTTGTGCATTTAGTATAGCAACATCGCAGGTTGCAATAACATATGGGCGATGATTTCATTTGAGAAACTCGACAAATATCTAAAGAAAGTAAAGACTTTTGATATTGAGTAACATTTTAACAATTTTATTAGAAAAAAATATCTCTTAAATAAGCTAAACCTAGTGTCACAAGTTTTGTTGGGATCGGAAATAGAAATGATGCCAAGGGATCTCGTTACTTTCAAGTTCTTCTCATAGGAAGGCTGGATGTCCATGATGATTGTTTAGTTACAATTCCCGAATCGAAATGAACTCTTCTTTATCTAGAGAGGGATACTGAGTCATCTAAGCATAATTGGCGATGATCACCCAAAAGAATCTTGTTAATAAATTCAACTTGTATCCTTGATTACATTAACACAAAGAGAGAGGCACCATGATATATACAATACAAAAAGATTTATAACTTAGCCAAAAGGGTTACTTGTAGGTGAACTAAAATCAAAACACCATTTGCAAGAAAAAAGATAGAAAAAAAGAAAGAGATAAATCACTCTTTAAAAACAGGGCAAGCATAGGAGAACTGTCATTCTTGGCATTATTATTACCCTTATGTTAGAAAAACTCCAATGTGGAATCCATTTGTCAACGGTACATTCTTTTTGTGCATACAAAAGTAAAAAATAATATGCTTGAGATCGAGTAGACAAAATCAAGCTTAAACAATAGTTTTCTACTTCTATTCATCTTGGCTTCCATGTGGTCTAGACATTTTAATTAAGACATTGTCGAAATAATAAAACATGAAGTGCAATCTACTATATATGCTCCTAAACAGGGATGGTTTCGATAGAAACTATAGGCCAAAGAAAAATTTGCCGGCTAGCTTATTGTCGAAATCTTTTAGTGGCTGCATCAAATTAATTAAGATCCCAGGATCAAATTTTGCCTCCTAGGTCAAAGTTGAAGGGCTTGAGAAAACAGTGGAGGGCACTCCACCAACCTCTTTCTCAATCCTTCTCCTTTGTCATGCAATATTGCACAACGGGTCCTCTGTTGGTTTGTCCTACAAAAACCAGTAGAGCTGAGCAATAAAAGAAAACAGACTTTAATGATCTTTGGAAAATGTAGGACCTCAATGTTGGGACCATGAGATGCTACATGACAGAAGAATCTTATTAAATACTGCAAGACAGCGATTTACTCATAGAACATGGGTATCCTATGTAGACAATAGGACTCGGGTCAGCTAATTAACTGAATCCAAGTTCAAACTAGAATGGTGGTATTTTTCACCATACATCAAGAAAGAAAGAAAGATTTAGACAATCCTCTTATTATATAGAGCATAAGAACCATTAGCTTTACACATACATGGTATATATCCGCCAAGAATTGCATCTCGACATCTTTTCCATGTTAGTTATGCTTTGAGCTACCCAACTTGCAGCGGTCAAAGTATTGCCGTGATATAGTTCTCCTTCGCTTCCTCCAACCTTCTTTTTATAGCTTTAGCTAAGCCCTCCATTAGTGGGTCATCGGGGCTAGAGATTCTCTCAAGCTTAAGTACGGTAAAACTTAACAGTTTCTAATCCATTTAACTTATTTCAATTTATCGTGGATTGAGCTAAATTATCTATAAAGAAGAATGATCAAATTTAGATCTGAATTTTTGACTTATTTAATGTGAATCCGACTGCAACCCTACTCTCAAACTACTTCTGCTTACGCTTGGCTGGTGGGATGTCACATCTCTTCACATGTTTCGGAGGGCCACTACTTTTCTTTCTTTTTTTTTTATCCTTTGGAGCATGCATTGGTCCCCCAAGAAGCGTGAGTCAGTCCGAGGAACCTAGTAGACCGTTGGGGCTCCTCCCAAGCGCGGTGATAACCGACGACCCGTGACGGCCGTCCCCAAACTGAAAGTTTTGGAACATAGCAGCGATGGTGTCTGTCTGCAAGAAAGAAAACAGTGGCCGCCCAAAGCGGTCGCATAAATCATGGTAGTGGTTGAAGCATGGATGGAGCAGTGCTGCATGCGTCGGAGAAGTCCTTCAACCATGATAACAAGGTTGCCATCTCCCACTTATTGTCTCTGAGGACTCCAACCAAGACCTTGTACTCCTGAGAACACTACCCTTTTCTTTCTCACTCCTCAGTTGATTTCCAGGCTGCCATCCTCGAAAGACAAGCGTCCAATAATTAGGCATGGCATGCATGTTTGGAGCTTTGAGTTACTGATCCTGTTGAGTTCGTGGTTGTACCAGTGAAAACCAGCTCCACATCATCCTCCATCCCTGCAATCACTAACCGGGGGGAATCCAATCTCCCAAAATATCTGCTCGCGTGGGGGCTGCTGATTGGGCACATGGCACTCGCACACATATGGTACTAGTGCTGACTCTGGAGTCTTTCAAGATTCCCTTGCAGCCAATATGATCTTATGGATGAGACACTGGTGGTGGGCTGGTCTGAGATCCTGCTATCACCACTGCCAAACTGGTCTAGGGTGTGCAGCATTAAATATCCAAACCTGGTAGCAATTTGATGCATGGCCATACGCGAGAGTAGGAAATGTGATGGCTAGCTCATTGGCTTCTAGTTAATTTCTCTCAATCCTTGGATTCTTTTATGTTCACTAATTTAGAGGTGCCTACTTTTTGCTAGGACTTCAAAGCAATCTTAGTGGAAGATTTCTGAAATACTCCATGAAGTGGCCTATATGATTATCTTCACATATATACTAACTTGGTAGATAGAGAGAAGGAGGAGATCATTTGCCTTTCTATCAATCCTTGGATTCTTTTGTTCACTAATTTAGAGGTACCTACTTTTTGCTGAGCTTTTTGCTGAGACTTCAAAGCAATCTTAGTGTAAGATTTCTGAAATACCATGAAGTGGCCTATTTGATTATCTTCACATATATGCTAACTTGGTAGATAGAGAGAAGGAGGAGGAGATCATTTATGTTCACTAATTTATAGGTACCTACTTTTTGCTGGGACTTCAAAGAACTCTGAGTGTAAGATTTCTGAAATACCATGAAGTGGCCTCTGTGATTATCTTCACATATGTACTAAACTTCTTAGATAGAGAGACGGGCGTGCTTAAAACTTTACCTAATTTTGTGTATAGATTGTCTTATTTGCTAGTTTGTTGTCAGCATGGGATTGGTCTCCCTGCAGCCATCACCATTTTTGTTTCCCAATGATTATGAGATACAACTGGAGGGAGGTTTGGCGTTTCCCAATGACCACTGGTATGTGGGGCTACTGGAATAAGACGGACGAATTCGAACTCCTTCAATGATTTGCCTTCCCTTCAAATCTTGATTCTTACACTCTACACTCAAGTTTTTTTTTTTGTTCCCCACTCCTACATTGTGTTGTCTTATCAACCTTGGCTCTTAGAATTGTTTCCGCTCATTTTGTGTGGTGCACCTCTTTGCTCTTGTCCTAAAAGCAGAAGTAATGCTGTGGGGCGCAACCAAGTTACCAAGAACATCTCTATACTAGATGGCAAGAGAGGATTGATGCAATTTCATGATAAGTGCAGTACATGGTAGGGCTGTGGCATAAAGCACCAATGCTCTCGATACACGTGGCGTTTTTTTCTTTCTTTCTTTCTTTTCTTACTATCGAAGTGCCCTAGCATTTTTCCAAAAGTATTTTTGAAGATTCCTGCACCTTCTTTGCTTGGGGTGAATCTACTGTGATTTGTGGCAGAAATATTGGATAGAACTGATACCGGACAATTGTGATAAGGCTTGACCGCTTGATAGATATGGTTAGGACTATGGCGAATAAAGCTATGGTACCCAGGACTCGAGCGGCTCAAGATATGAGATATGACCGGTTCCGGTTGCTCTCCTGAGTTGGTCTGGACCACTGATAAAATGGCATATAGTAGGGTGGCCCAACATTGCCCATGGTGGGAGGCTTCTGCTTCACAACAAAATAAATATAGCAGAGACGTGCTTATGGCTTTGATTTAGTCTTAAGTCTAAACAAGATCCAGTCCTTAACCAGTGCAAAACATGGGATCAGGGGAAAGCATGGTTATAATTTTTATGTGGAATTAATGTGGATAAGTTTGCTGCATAAATGTTTATACTTTCATGTAATCTGTTATAATCGAACATTGCTTTTCATTGTAATGGCCACTTATTGATAATAACAAACAAATATTATTTGATTTTTCCTCATTGAGCAAACGTTGTTTTTGGATAATATTAATACGAATAAGTAGATGTATTAATCTAGCCTATGTCTATCCTTTGTGTTTCTCAAGGTCAACTTCGACGGATCAGTACTGAATGGAGACACGCGGGGTGGTACGGACTTTGTTATACGGGACCCGCACTCCAGAATGGTGGCAACGGATGGCTGCCATTTATTTGACACGTTATTGCGAGCCGCTTGGGCTGGTCTTCGACATGCGCGACAGGTGCTGCAGGCCAGTTCGATCATTCTGCAGGGCGATTTGGTCACGGTTATCGGATGGATTCAGAAAGGGCCGAAGGATGAGAGCACGGACCACCCCTGATCTAGGACGTTGGGATGATGATGAGGGATGGGATGGCCTTTCAGACCAAACATGTATTCAGAGAAGCCAATAGGGCGGCCGACTGGATGACTGCCTATGCGGCTCACCACTCAGGGTACACCCTCTGGTCAGGAGAGGGAGAGCTGCCACAGGCACTCCGCGAGT